>NC_072477.1:11690905-13175072 GCF_027574615.1 Eptesicus fuscus | reverse complement strand
ATAACTTGCATAGAGAAGCTATTTTTCTTCATCATTTTCACTTGCATTATCATTATATCATCATCATTTAAAAAAAAAAACACACAACTCCTTAGTACTGACTTGTGTGGGGGCTGACTGAGGAACTGTACATACTGCAGGTATAATTCTTCCCTTTGCAAATATATTGAGCTTTACATCTCCTAACA
This sequence comes from Eptesicus fuscus, assembly GCF_027574615.1. Classification (NCBI taxonomy): domain Eukaryota; kingdom Metazoa; phylum Chordata; class Mammalia; order Chiroptera; family Vespertilionidae; genus Eptesicus; species Eptesicus fuscus. The sequence continues at coordinate 13,174,884 of NC_072477.1, read as the reverse complement.
AGGATTTTATTCCACCCCCATCCCAATCCCTGCCACCACAGGCGACAACTAGACATTTATTCTAACGAGGCTGTTCTTGCTCTGAATCTCTGCTTTGGTAGTTGTCCTCAATAGATTATTTTTAATATTTTCTAAAAGGGTGAATCCTTGTCTTTAATTTGTATTTCACTGTGGAGCCCTTGAGACAATATAGAGACGAGATTAGAGCTAGGGCTCTGGTTGTAGATTCTTGGACTCCAGTTCCACTTGCGATGTACTGGCTGGATGATCTTGACACTCTTCAACTTCAGTTTTCTCACCTACAAAATGAGGACATTAAAACGAGTTAGCTCAATAGAGTTGTAGAAAGTAATAAAATAGGGGAAATGTAGAACACATTTAACAAAATCTTGTACCTAACCAAAGTAAATACATGTTAGCTGCTATCATTCTAGGTCAAGTTTGGTAATGTATGGAAGATTCAGTAATTCTAATATTGAATAAAATATATTTTTGTTCCTTGAATTATAAATTAGAGAGATTTTAAAAAATAATCTCCCAAATTAGTTATATAATTGGTATGAGTACGTGAACTTTCAAGATTATTATCTTTAAAAAGATAATGTACATATCATCATTTAGGTATCTTGGATAATAAATTAGATTTTTTTACCTTTTAGTTACAGTTTCTAATCATTGGCTGAGAGGATGCCCTGACCTCTTGGAATTACTCATCAAGAAAGGATTTAGCCGTAACAGTTTTGCTCAGTGGAGAGAATGTCGGCCTGGGGACTCAAGGGTCCCAGGTTCGATTCTGGTCAAGGGCATGTACCTTGGTTGTGGGCACATACCCAGTAGGGAGTGTGCAGGAGGCAGCTGATCAATGTTTCTCACTCATCGATGTTTCTAACTCTCTATTCCTCTCCCTCTCTGTAAAAAAAAATCAATAAAATATATTTTTTTTAAAAAGGATTTAAACAGTTTTGAAATGTTTAATGAAGAAAGTTGGGCATCTGTACTGGTAATGTGATGAGGGTATGTGCATCTTTGGAAGCTAGAGAGGAGGAATCCTCATAAGAGAACATTTGACTATTGACATAAAGGTTTCATAAATTTATTTAAAAGCAGTTCTAGATAGTGCTTTCACATTCCATTTTATCATAAATTTTTCTGTGGTATGTTGTTTCTCTCTGGACCCTTTGACAGCTAAGAGGGATATTCTCTCACCCTCTCTAATGGGTATCCATAGGACTGTTTGTAATATACTCTGGTCCTAAAACCATTGACATCGTTTCTTGTTATTGTGAAAATTCTTTGAGCAAAGGGGTTGCTTATTATTTGCTTAACTCCCTGGGAACTGTGCACTTAAACTATAAAATCCCTCTCTTCTAAACAGAGCCTCTCAGTACTACCTTTGCCAAAGGCCAGGAAGCATTTATCATGGTGCTACATCATGCATTTAAATATGAACTGACATAGATATATAACACGATTTAGTTGAAGTAGTTGATGTTGTCTGAATGATAACTCTTGACCTGAGAAGCTCTGAAGTAATGAAAGGGGGATAAATTTGCATGATTTGTGCCATAAGCAATATTTATAATGTAAGAGGGCTTTAAAGATTAATACGTTCCCAGAGCAACACATGAAAGAGACAGGAAAGGTTATTCGATGATCATCCAAATGCACAATTTATTTGCAATGCTTTCATCTACAAGATTTTCTTAGGTTTTTTTTTCCTCTCGTCCCCCCCTTCCCATTAATTTAGTATACAAAGAGGCCATTGAAATCTTCCTAATTTCAATATATTTTCTGCAAGTTTAACTCTTTTAATCATGGAGATGAGGCACAATAGGGATTGAAGAAATAGTTGATAGATTGTCTCTCATTAGTTAAATGGCCTACAGTACTTTGTAAGGTCTTATAACATTAACTCCTTAGTTTGAGAATCAAATAGCTTGAAGTATTACTCACGAAATAGTTATATTACTGTTTTATCTAATTATCAATTGGTAGAAGAAATGGACTCATAAAGCCCCTAAGGAAGTATGTAATTACAAAGTTCGAGTATTAAAGTCTGAGGTTGATAAGACTCGTAAAAATAAGAGTCCTCAGAATAATTTCTTCACAATTACTTATCAGGCACTTTCTCTCTAAAAATATACAGTTTTCAAAATGGCTCTGTACTCCTTATTTTTCCATCTTAAAAATCAAATGATCTAGATGCAGTATGAAAATGAAAAGTCTTGTGGGAAAAGCATTAAAGAGAAATTTAAAGATTAGATCAGTTTTGATATGTACATATATTTGGACTTTAATCCCATTGGTAAATGATGCTGTGGTAGTATAGTTTGTGTCTGCACACCTCCAAAAAAATTTAAATGAACTGAAAAGCAAAGAATTATGTCAGTTAAAAATTAGATTTTTTTGTGTAGTGCCTAATTGTTTTGTTATCCCTGAAGGTACAGAATCCAATGTTTATTCTGGACATGTGGATATAGATTGAACAGCCAATAAAATGATTGGCGCCAGCGTCAGTGCATGTCTCATAGGCTCACACTCTTGCTTTGATTTCCCATTGCAACCCCTTTTGAATAGATTTCATTCTCTTTTTGGCAGATTGAATCCCAAACTGGAAAGAATTATAGAAATTATGACTTACTTTATAATATTCCTCTGAGGGAGAAATAAATTAATTTTCCCTTATCTCATGTCTCATGAAGCATGATCAAATATTACTTCCATTTTACAAATGAGACACATTATTTAGGAAATTCAGCCAAGGTAATACAAGAAATATGCACAACCAGAACTAAAGATCTTCTAGTTTCCAATTTTAAAAACAAACATATTTTTATTGATTTTAGAAAGAAAGGGAGAGAGAAAGAGAGATAGAAACATCAATAATGAGAGAGAATCATTGATTGGCTGCCTCCTGCATGCCTCCTACTAGGGATCAAGCTGGCAACCTGGGAATGTTCCCAAACTGAGAATTGAACCATGACTTCCTGGTTCATGGTTTGATGATCAACCATTGAGCAACACTGGCCTGGCACCCATTTTTTTTTTTTTTTTTTACATTTTTAGCAATTTATTTTTTCTCTGGAATCAGTTGCATAATTTTGAAGAGCAATTTAAGGAAAAAATATTTCTATTTTCCCTTTATAGGCACCCAAAATATATAAAAACTAGAGGCCTGGTGCAGGGATTCACCCAGGGCAAGTCTGGCCCCTCTCACCCAGTCCCGACCCACTGGACCCCAAGCAGCAAGCTAATCTACTTGTCAGAGTGCCTGCCCCCTGGTGGTCAGTGTGCATCATAGTGATTGGTCGAACCGTTGGACACTTAACATATTAGGCTTTTATTAAATAGGATCATAGTTGAATAAGTTAAGTCACTTGGATCCATTCTAGAGTTGTTAAGAACAGCAAGACTTGTACATGTAATGTAAAGATACCTTCAATAATTAAGTTATTGCAGTAAATGAAATGAATTGTTTCCCAAGCATATGGTCTTGACTTTATCATCAAAAATTATTTTCTCCAGATAGTCTTTGTTCCATTCTAGTTGCAAAGATCCTTTTTTTAAAAAAAAAATTCTTGAGAGTATTACAGATGTCCCTCTTTTTATCCCTCCATTGCCCCCCTCCTCCTGGTTCCTGCACCAACCCACCAAGTCCTTCACCACACTATGGTCTGTATCCATGGGCAATTTATATATGCATATAACTTCTTTGGTTCATCTCTTTCTGCTTCCTCCCCCCCCACACCTCCCTTCCCTCTGAGATTCATCAGTCAGTTACATGCTCTTGGTTCTATTTTGTTCATCAGTTTATTTTGTTAGTTGGATTCCACATATAAGTGAGATCACGTGATAATGAAGATCTATTTTGAGTTGAGTGCCTCAGACTCACTGCGAAAATCTCTCAGCCTACCTAACCTAAACTTAATAGGCAATTCACACTCTCTCTACTTTGTTTTCCTCACATCTGATGGTATGAACTAGAGCTGAAATTTCAAGCGGTGGACTCTCCATTCCAGTTCTAAAGCTTGGATTTTTAGTTGTGTATTGGGTATGCAGCTGCTCTCTTGAAACATAAACATGCACATCTTTGTAAAATAAGAATAAAATTGTTCCAGAATAATAGTAGGATTTGTATAATACAATGCATAAGAAAATCTTTGGTACATAGTAAGTGGTCAAAATGCTTGACTCCAGCTCTGCAGTAAGGATTCTCTCTGCGGTGAGGAAAGGTGTCTGGACTTTTAATTCTTTCTTAATATTTATTATCAAATATAATAATGCATAATACATAAAATATATTTGAATCTAATAGAGGTCCACAAGGTATTTTTTGAAAGAGCAGGCCATGTACATAAAGTCAGATGACCTTATTTTCAAGCTGTGGTTCTTACTCTCAGTAAGCTACTTTTCCTTAGGCAAGTCACTTTATCCCAAAGAGTCAGCATTGCCCTCCTTTGTAAAATGGGGTACCACTATCTCCCCATCACTTCGAATGGTGTGACTCATAAAGATAATACAGATGAAAGTACTTTAAACTTTAAGTATATGCCAAGTTAAGAAGTGAAAATTCTAACATGAAAGTAAGAATGAGAGCTGGCTCTTATAATGATGTCTCAATGCATAATAACATAACATTTAGTTGCATTTATGAAATAGAAATAAACATGTGAACCTGAAAGTACACTCAAATACAGAAATTTGTAAATGGACACTTATAAACAAGAGCTAGAGTTAGTGGAATTCTATGTGTCCTGAAATCTCTTATTCCATGTTACACAGCCATATTCATAAATGTAAAGAAAACAATCATGGGAAAGTGATCATGTGCATGAATGTCATATTGCTAACTCCATGCATCCCCATTAAGAATAAGGAGTCAGCCTGAAGAAGAACTAGAGTGGGACCAGAATCATTTTCATGTTCTTTCCACTCCCCGACTGACCTTTCACCCTTCTGGAAGAACAATCTTGAAATTCATCTTCCTTTCTAGGGCCTTCATAGACATAGACAAGGTTTGTTTCCATTTCTTTCAGAGGCTGGAGTGAGAAATGTTGAAACACCACTTGAAAGACCTTGCTTATTTATAAGGTTTCCAGCTGAGACTGGAGGCTGACATTCTGAAAATTTACACAAGGGATCCAGGCTTCATGTTATTTCCAGATAAATGCTGGCCCCTGGGCACAGGGGTAAACGTAGGATGAGCATTCAGAGGCCTTCTACCCTTGGTGCCCCTCCAAGTTGTCTGACAGAAAGGTCATTAATGGAGAACTTTAAACAGTTTTCATGATGCAACTTCTTCTTCTTCTTCTTTTTTAATTATTTCTTCTCAACAAGAGTCTGGTGGAAAATGAAGCATTGTCTACCTTAATAGGTTTCAGTCTCCTGCACAAGTTTGAATAGCTGCCTCAGTGATATTTTGGAGTCAGTTAAAAGGGACTCACAATTGGCCAACAGTAAAGCACCACCACATAGTTCCTTGAGGCTCTGTTTTAGAGATTAGCAAAGAGAAAAATAGCAAATATGTTATTTATTAATTTATTTTGTTGTTGCTTTTTCTCTACTAACAAATTATGATAATTACCAACAATGTACCCTAGTAAATGGCCATAAGTAATGAAGAAATGAAACTGGAATAAAGTCATGATTATTGAAGTAATAGAGCAGGTAAAAGTAGTCTTTGGTTTGAAAAGTAAAATATTGTAACAGTCCTTCAGGATAATCTGGTATCTTTTTTTTTTTTTTTAAATAGCCAATTACTACCCACTTCAAATGATTGGCATAATTTTTTTTTAAATAATGTGATGGAAAACATGAGCACATGAGTCCTTTCATATTCAAACTCTTGTATCATAAATATTTTATTGTTACCTGATGTAATACTGCACCATTATCTACCATATGTTGACTTCATCATGGGCAAAGCTATGGGAAAAAACAGGGTTTTCTCTTGCAATGTATGGCTTGGATATAAAACAGAGAATTTACATATAAAAACTATTTTATTGATTAGTATTTCATTTTTTAGTTGTAAAAACAGAGATGATATGGAAGCATATACACAATGATTTCCATATGAATAACCATTCTATAATCTCTAATTAAATATTTTTGTAATCTTTGTTGAAAGTATTACATAGGTCCTCCTTTTTCTCCCATCAACCCCTTCTAGCCCACTACCCCCTCCCCCCGCCAGGTCCACACCACCCCATTGTTGGCATCCATGGGTCATGCATATATGCATACAAATTCATTGGTTGATCTCTTCCCACCCACCCTCCCCTGCCTTCCCTCTGAGGTTCAATAGTCTGTTCAATGCTTCTAAGTCTCTGGGTGTATTTTTGATCATCAGTTTATTTGGTTCATTAAATCTTATCTTTTGAATGATTGTTGAGTTTAGTTTACTCTAAAACAGAGTTCTGACTTTCTTCTCTGGCACCAACTTAGACAGAATACATAGTATGTTTTAAACCGTATACTCCTGTTACTTTGGGCAGAAACATGAGGAAAATGCAGAAAAGAGTGTGACAAATGTTTATATATTTATTCTTCATGATGATACAAACATTTCTTCTTGTTTTAAACTTTATTTATACTCTTCCCAGCATGGTTGATAACCCAGTGGGTTTGGGGAAGCAGACATACAAGACAAGTGGGAGTGGTTTATTGAATGATCTGATGCAAGCAGAGGGTAAATTTATTTTTTATGACTTCATCCTTAACCACAAATTCTTTAATCATTGATCAACCCCATTATGCCAGCCCCATACTATTTTTCACAGCTTTCCTAGGTAATTTATTTAACAAAATGTCAGTGCAGCTAGGCTGACCAACAGTCCAGCTTTGCCCAAGACGCAGGGATTTCCTGAGATGTGAGACTCTCAGTCCTAAAACCTGAAATACCACAATCATACTGGGTTGCTTAGTTACCCTAAATGAGGGGTGGGGAATGTCTGGCCCTCTGGCTATATAAGGCCCACAAAGTCATTTGGACTGGCCCTACAAAGGCATTAGGGGTGAATTAATTAAATGTTTGACCAAATATAGCAGGATAATTTTTAAGCTGATAATTTTGTATGGCCTAAGAATGATGTTATAAATATCCAAATGGCCCTTAGCAGAAAAACGGTTCCCCACCTCTGTGCCTAAATGAACAGTCTAAAAGTCATGTGACTCCAAATTTCCTCAGGTCTAACTCAGACTCCTCCAGTGCAGCAGGCTCTGATGGTCAGATTCTGCACTGTTTCTTATTGCTATTTTCCTCCTCCTTTCCCACTCACAAAGCTGCATTTGGCAGCTCCAGTTTGATTTGGAAAGGGGCAGAAAGGTTGGCCTGGATGGGTACAGATGAAATTTATCTCAGTAACCCTCTGAGAGCATCCTGCCTTTCTTACTTCCTTGCAATCAATTTTACCAGATGCAAAGGAAGGATCTCTCTCACACATTCTTTCTAATACTGCGCTGCCGTATGTCCAGGATTTGGAAAGAATTTGTTTCATTTTGTCTTATAATAGCTGCCTCTCATGATTAGGAAAGTCAGTGCAAATTATAGTTGTATTAGCCACAGGTTATACTGCCTTAATGTGGGCCTTCTTTAAGACCTCCAAAACATTGGATGGCATACTGAGATATGTTGTTGAAACTGCTGAAATGATCTTTTTACAAGTTTTAATGAATAATTTGAAACACCTTTTATTTATTGGGGGAAAGGAAGAGGAGGAGGATGATTGATGGGCAAAAACTGTGGGCTTCCAGTTACAGATCTTCTATTACCAAACAAGGGATTATCCTAGGCAATTGTTGTTCTGCCTTTTTATCGAGTGAGAAAGAAATGTCAATAACTAATAAATAAAAGTAAGCCTGTCTTCTGAACCCATTATACATTGCATGTAGTTTATGTCAGTTTTCTGGATTGGGAGACAATTCAGGAAACTCACCAACCACAGAAAAAATTATATTTAAAATGTTATGTAAGGCGCGCATGCTTTACTCTCAGCACAAAAGCTCCCTGGAAGGGAAGAATAGCAAGTCTCAATTTTGAAGAGTGTCCTTATTCTTTGCTTCACCTTTATTTACTTCTCTCCTGAATTGTTTTAGGATTTAGACATTCTCTTGGTAGCTTAATCACTCTGACTTTACACATCCACAATATTTACAAAAGCAGTCTGTATTCACACTAGGATGGGAATCACTTTGAGAAGTCAGAAAATTTCCTATAGTGAGTGAACTCTAAGATAAATATTTACCTCTATCCATGCAGTAGAAAAGAAAACAAAGCTATATCTCAACTTATTATATTGGCTACCCACCTAAATTATTTCAACCCAAGTTTTGATTAGCTTTTATATTTTAAATCATTAGAAAATTATTTTTCCTGTTACAGGACTTAAATTACATTGTCTAAAAATGGATAAAATTGTGAAATAAGTGTGTATACATTCTTAATTTTGACGCAATTTACTACTCACCATTCAATTATTTCATGCAGTGTGGAGGTGTTTATTTTTGGTCAGCAGACCCGGGCTACACTCTCACCTGTGAAATATACCTAAAATAACTGTAGGGATACCTTATTTATTTTTTCTTATCGAAACCAAGGTAGCCTGAAAATGATCACTAAAAATATCTAAACTAATTTGGAACATTTAGTAACCAAAAAGTTGTTTTAAATATATTAGGAGACCTATAAAATAGTTCTAATAACTTTAATTTCAGGAATAAAAATACCCATAACAACATATGAGTATTTGAAAAATAAGCAAGAACGTTCATTACAATTTCTATTATATTATACTAGCAGGTGGGGATCGGGCTGAAACCGGCAGTCTGACATCCCCCAAGGGATATAGTAGTGCACAAAGCAGCAGGCAGCCGAAGGGGGCGAGGAGCCCAAGCCTAAGCCCGGGCAGGCGCTGCATTACTCACACTCATCCTGGCCCCACTGCGCCTGCCTCCGTTGCTGCTTGGTAGCTCTACTACGGAGGCAGGAGAGGCTTGTGCCACCGCAGCTGCGCTCGCCAGCCATGAGCCGGGCTTCTGGTGCCTGTCGGTCAGCTGAGCGGCGCTCCCACTGTGGGAGTGCACTGACTACCAGAGGGGAGCTCCTGCATTGAGTGTAAACCCCCTGGTGGTCAGTGTGCATCATAGCAACTGGCCAAATGGTCATTTGACAGGTCACTTAGGCTTTTATATATATAGATTATAATGTAATTATGTATATCACATAATACATAATTGCATGTTATACATGACATTAATATATTATGTATTTCTATTCTTTTTTGTATTTATATTTTTTACATTAATTTTCCCCACATTTAAAAGTAAGTAGACTAGTTACTCTTGAATCTTATTTCTATAATTTAAATAGAGTCTTAGTCATATCTTAGCTTCTTAGTTTCCAAATCATCACAATGGTATTTTTCTATTAATAAATTATATATGAATTTATTACTTTAATCTTTTTTGTAAAATTTGACTGAAATATTCTTCTAAGTTGCCATTTATTGGCTAGGAAATATGTATACACATAAGTGAATGAATGAATGAATTAATTAATTAATATTTTATTAATTATTTTCTGTAAACCATAACATTTTAAATTCAGGAAATATTTAATTTATCTGTGTTAAGATACCTACTAAATTCAGAGCAAATTTTGCTAAATAGAGGACATTCTCCAGTCTAAAATTTTCTTGACATTAAAAAAAATATTTCAGCCCAAATATATTTACAGTTTTTTTTCTTTTTGCCTCCATGTAGAGGTTATTAATTCACAATTATTTTTACAAGACAAAGCTGATCAAATATTTTGTCAGTGCTTATTTTGAAAAATATGCCAACTACACATACTGCAATCAAAGTCCACCGTTCATTCTAAAGACAGGCAAAATAACGAGAAAGCATGTGAGTGATTTGAAATAGTTTTAGGCATTCAGTACCAGCTTCATCACCAAAATTTGGTCATTTAGTTATTTCAAATTTGTACACATAAAATATAAATATGAAAAACTATAAACTTAGTTATTTCAACATCACAACTACTCCTGACACTACTATAAATTATATCTTCCTAAAATCCAATCCTTCAATACATTTCTGCTCCAAAAACTTCTTAATTATAATATATTTTATTATTATCAAAATAAATAATGTTATGATTTTTAGCTTGAATATGAATTTAATATGCATGTCTTCAGCTCAAAACCAAATAATTTTATGTAATGAACTTTTTAACTCCACTACAATAGCATTCACAACAATGTTAGACATTTTGCCTCTGACAAAATGCATTTTGAAATATTTAATTTCATTAATAGTATCCAAAAATTTAATTATTTTGAAAATTAATGAATTTTCTATGTAGAACATCTCATATAGTGACATATAACTGGTATATCCACTGTTTGCAAATTTCTTCTGCTTATATAACACAATAACAAATGTTGCTTTATTTTCTGGTTCATTCATAAGCAAACTTGAAGCAGAAAATAAAGTAATTTAGAGGAACAGTCAGTTAATCTAAATGAAATGTCAAGCTTCACAGAATGGTATGTAAATTCACTTTAACTATATATGTTAAATAATCGTGTTTATAATAGTTTGCTTTCAACAATGCATTAGTTATTTATTGTTGCATAACCAATTTTCTCAAATTTTATGTTAAAACAACTCAGTGTTTGAGGGTCAGAAATCCAGAGACAGATTAACTGGGTGGTGTCTCTGACTCAAGGTTATAATAAAGCTCTTGGCTGTTATTTCAAGACTCACCTATGCCTGGAGTATTTGCTACAAAGCTCACTTCCATGGTGGCTGGCAGGCCACAATTCCTGTGTGGCCATTGGCCAGAGGCTTCAATCTCTCTGTGGGTAGGAATACCAGAAAGTAGGAATACCAGGAGGCAGAGATCACTAGGGAGTGTTCTTGAGGCCGGCCAACTCAGAGAAACAACTACCTGGTCAACTTAGAAAAACAACTACCAACTTTGAAAGGAGATGAAAGTATGAATGTTCTGGATTCCAAGTGGTAGTAGGTATCACCACACCCCTCATGGAGTATGGGAAACATTGACTGACATTGGCTCAAAAATACTCATCATCAACTTTCCAGAGAAACAGAGATTCAGTGCCTAATTTTTCCAAATATTCATTTTTTTTTTTTGTTTTCTTGAATTGAAAGATTTTCTTTAAAAATAAAATGTTACCACAAAATGAAATACATAGCTATAGATTGATGCCATGTCAGAAATAGCAAAACAACAACAACAACATTGCAGCAACAGTATTCAGACAACTTTTTGTCTTACAGCTGAAGGGCTATGCTCATATGTCCATGCTTATCTCAGAGGAACCATTGTCCTTATTTACCTTTGCCCAGTGCGACGGTAACCAGGCAAACGTGTGTATATTGAAGGCTTTACCATGGACAATGATAGACCTGACTGGTACAATCGGCCAGCCAGGGTGAACACCTGATTTTCTAGGGCCCATCTACTACGAGGACCAGAATGGTTAACTTCCTAGTTGCTGGTTTCTGAGAGTACTAGTTCTTTTACTCAAGGGTTCCATATCCCATCCTGAAATAAGATGTTTAGTACTTTGCATTGAGAAAGGGCAGAAAAAAAGAGAGATGATATAATTCATCATCTATTAGATTTAAAAACCTGTTTAAGTAAGAACTCCATTTGTGGCAGTTGATTCTCACAAATTATTAATGGAGACCGTGTGAGACACTTTGAGCACCACCAAACCTTCTTAATTAATGGCAATGTAATAATAACAAAAATGCAATGATGTAATAATACTTTATTTTAAAAATAATAAAACTTCAGAACAAATGATAAATTGAATGGTATCCCAGGCCAATAGAAATAAACCAAGATTGCCCTGGCAAACTTAGTGTACCATCACTGTATTTAGACTAAGGAGTGATGAGGAATGTAGCTTGCTATACACATTATAGGAATAACATTTCCAAACCTTTCATGGTAGTAAGAAATCTGTCACTGGTATTTTTCCTGGTAAATGCACTACCACAAATTGGAAGTCATGGGAAGGCTGGCAAAGACTTTGGCCTTGTCAAAGTCCTACTTTTTATTATGTTTTCTGAAAATGCATAGAAAGCATCCCAATTATACCACATTTGCTTCAGAAACAGATATACTTTCATACGATGAGAGGATAATGTTAATAAGGGTGTAAATAATAGATAAATAGACAGATGGTAAACAATTCGAACAAACATCAAGTAATAATTGGCGCTTTTGGCAAATGTTAATTACACACCTATTTCTCACACTTTGAAGAGTATTTAATAAGCCTACAGTCATTTTGAGTCATTTCCAAGAGCATGCTGGTGCTTCTCCAAAGAGGAATTAAGATTCAGGGAACAGGATTCCTGGTGGATGTGTGCTCAGTCAGGAGACCTGCGACACACCCTGTCGCTGACATTACACCTTTTTCAGCCAAGGCAGTACTGTATTTTCTCACGTGTTTTTTTAAAAAAATGGCTTTTTAAAAAAATATCATTAGGGAAAATTTTAAGCCCAGAGAAAACCTAGGCACCTACTACTCAAATTTAACAGAAGTAGAAATGTGATCCCCATCCCCAACTTTTGTCATGGAATTGGTGCATTATGAGCTTTTCTAATACAACTAGATATTACAAATTGGACTCTAGTATATATTGTATCAATATCCTCTTACTTGGTATTTCTAGAATATTTGGCTTTTCTACTATTTTATTTAGTACAATATGTGCTATTTGAATTTACCTGACATTAAGAAAAAAACTTGAGCCTATCTTCATATGGGTAAGGAACTGCAGGGCTTCTGTTTCCTTGTCGTGGCTGGTCAGATTCTTTACATTGTTTTATTGACTTACCTTTTTATTTATGTGTAGAGATTCCATATATGTGTTGTATAATGATTCCTTTACCCTTAAACATTTTAAATATCCTTCCGAAGCCTGAGACTTATGTTCTAATATTGAGGATACTGCCTTTTGTCATAAAAAACTTCACAGTTCTACTGTGGTTCAATAGAATAATCCTTTTTGTATGATTTGTGCTTTCTGTGTTTTATTTTTTAAAACCCTTTCCTCTACTTTGAGATCATAAAGATATTCTCCTATATTATTTTGTTGCAAATTTTAAAATTTTACTTTTCACATTCATATGTTAATGAATTTGATATTTATTTTATTGTAAGAGTAAAAATTGACATTCTGCATATATTTAGATAATTTCCCACACATCATATTTTGTTTTCTCAGCTTTATTGAGAAAATATTGACATATAACATTGCTAGGGACTCCTTTTATTCACTTTACATATGTTCTCAAACAATAGCCACAACAAATGCCTCCCTTTAGAATGCTATTGCTTCATTACCCTCCTTCCCTGCTCAGACAGACTCTTAGAAACTTCAATCTTCACTAACACTCTCTGATTATTTGCCTCTCATTTCCTCTTGAGCTCATTGCATTATAGCTTCTGCCTCTGCTCTATTGAAATTGTTTTGGCAGATATTGCCAATAATGTTTTTATTGCCAAATTCAATTGATACATTTCAGCCCTTATCTTACTGGATATATGAGCTGGTTCTCTAATGCTTCTTTTGGATTACTTGGCCATCATTAAAACTCTCTTACTTTCTACTTTTCTTACTATTCTTCTCTGGCCCTCTGCATGGAATTCCTAAATGTATCTTACCCATGGTTCTCTCATTGACTCACTATGTTTCAGTCTGAATGTGTTACTTGAAAGGCTTGTCTTTAGATTCAACTCTGATGCTCCATTTGAAATATTGTTTTTCCATCTAATCACTGCTTTGCCTTTGTCCCTCAAGTATGATCCTATAAATACTTCATATTCCACACATCCAAACTCACAATTTATCTACCCTCCAGTGTCACTGTCCTCCTCAGATAAAGTAAAGGTTAACTATTATGTGTTACTGTTATTATTGTCATCATCGCTTAATATTTCTATATGTATATTTATTTCTACAGGCACTTTTAATACTATAATAATTTTTAAAATAATAAACTATGTTAATAAATTTATTTCCATCATTAAATAAACTGCATACAACTCTATAAGGTCACCATCATCATCACATCATATTTACCATTATCATTTTAGTCTCCTTCCTTCCTAAACTAGACTGAAAATGCTTTGACAGAAAGAACATAATTAACTTACGAAATATTCGATTTCTTCACAGTACCTGCCACTTGGTTAAGTTTAAAAAATATTGCTTAATAAAGTATAGGAAGTTCTTCTAACAATAAGCTTTGGATTTTATTCTAATTGGAATAGGTCCTATTTTTATTATATGCCCTTCCCCCCTTTCTCTCATTACTCACTGTATTAGTTTAAGCAGGGTTGTCATAACAGAACACAAGGTGGCTTGAACAACAAAAATTTACTTTCTCTGGAATCTGATGCCTGTAAGTTCCAGATCAAGGTACCAGCAGCAAGATTCCTCGGAGGCCTGTCTCCTTGGCTTGCAAATGACCACCATCTTGCTTCTTCTTCACATGGTGGTCCCTCTGTGCACACACACCTTTAGTGTCTATGTCTCCTAATCCCTTCGTATCAGGACACCAGTCAGATTGGAATAGGGAATACCCTCACAGCCTCACTTTATATTAATCACCTCCTTAAAGGCCCTGTCTCCACAAACAGTCACATTCTGAGGTACTGGGAGTTAGGGTTTCAGCATATGAATTTTGGGGAAACACAATTCAGTTCATAATACTCATTCATCTCGGTGTTGTATCCTTTCTCGTGATTTTAAAAATCTTCTATCACTGAAAGTAGCACATTTTTCTTACTAGCCTAGACCAATCACCCAAAATACAGTCATGGCAACCCCACCATAAGGGCTTTAGACAAATGCCTCCCAGCTCACCGGTTTCTTTCTCACCCTCAATCTAGTCCACTAGCAAACTCCTGGCCCCTCCTTCAGAATATACTCAGATTCTGACCAGCACTTCTCACTACTTTCTCTGCAATCACTGCACTGCAATCCACCACCTTCCCTTCCCTGATTGTGTAAATGACTTCTATCTCCCTGAGCTTAAACCCTACCTGTGTTTGATCTTTAATCCCCTAGAGTTTTTTTTTCACAACACAACAGCTAGAGTGATGCTTCAAAAACTAACTCAGGTTACGTGGCTCTTCAACACAAAGATATCTAGTAGCTTTTTATCTCAGTCAAGATAAAAGCCAACAATACAATGGCCGCTACTTCTCTGTCTTCCATGACTCCACTGTTCACTCATTTTCTTGCCACATTGTTCTCATTGCTTTCCTTCTGCCACACCAGGCGTGTTTCTATCTCAACGATGTTTCACTTGCAGTTCCTTCTGCCCTGGAAGGTCCCACCTCCAGGTGTGCTTTACTTAAATGTCCCCTTTTATGTGAGGTCATCGCGACCTTCAGATATAAACTAATAGACCAACCCTTATCTCCTACACCCTACTATCTTCTTGTTGTTTTTTTCCCAATGAGCCTGGAGGAAATGTTATATATTTAATGATTTATTTCTCTTTTGTTTCATCTGCCCCTACCCCAGCCACATTTACACCCACTAAAATTTGAACTCTACTAGTATAGAAGAAACTTTTTTGTTTAATTTATTCACTAGTATATACCCAGTAACAAGCACAAAGCATTAAACATTGATTGAACAAGGATATGTGTATGAGGCCATATGTACCATTATAATATTTTAGACACCTGCACTGTAAAATGGCTTTTTGAAAGAGATAGCTGATCATTTGAATAGAAGGCAGTTGAAGACACAACAATCTTCTGTTGAGAAGTACCCAAAGAGCTGTAGATTGTTTCTGTAATTGAAATTTGTTCTGGAATTTTGGTTTATTTTATATTTTTATGTGTAAGCATGTGTTTTGTTTATTTGTTTTTATTCCTTTTGAAAGGCAAATAGTGTTTCCCTGTAATGACATCCATCCTTAGGGTCAGAGAAAAAAGTATCTAAATCGTGAAATTGTCTTTGGACACATTAGAGCTGAGAAGTAAATGGATGTGCTTGACAGTAACAGCTATCACTAAGGACTGCTTTTCTGAAAACCAGCACATACAGAAAAGTTAAGAGAAAAGTGAATTAGTGAACCTATTTTTTGTTATAATATACTAGGGGCCCAGTGCACGAATTCATGCACCTTGAAATGAACTGTGGGCCGCAAGACTGAGGTGGGCACAGGGGTAGGTTTTGGCCCATTCTCGGCGCCCTTGGCCCCCTGTCTGCTAGCAGCCCTGCTCCCATTGCCACCACACCCATGCACTGATGGCACTGGCCCCACTTGGACCCTCTGATAGTGCAGAGTGATTGGGGCTGGTGTCAGCAGTGGGCTCAAGTGGGTCTGGCACCATCAGCAGATGTGAGTGGCGGCTGCTTCCCTGATCACCCCTCAGGAGCAGAGGGAGGTGGAGAAGCCCTCAGAGGGGATCAGGGCTGGTGCAGGGTGCCGGCAGAAGGTGCGAGCAGAGCCATCACCAGCAGCAGGTGTGAGTGCCAGGCGGGACCATGGCATGTGGGAGCAAATAATTTTCAGTAACCACCAGAGGCTCTCCCTGATGACAGCAACCGGCGCCCCGCCTTGGTCTGGCACCCCCACTCACCTGCTCCATCATCTCCCCATGGCTGCTGCCCACCATGTTCCCTGCTCTGCTGCCTGCTGCCAACACCCACCATGTTCCACCTGCACCCCCTGGTGGTCAGTGCACATCATAGCGACTGGTTGTTCAGTTGTACCGCTGTTCAGTCTATTTGCATATTAGCGTTTTATTATATAGGAGGATAAGAAAAAGAAAGATTGTATTCATGACCAGCAGTGATTTTAAAAAAAAAAGTTAATTCTTCAGATTTGAGGTATTGTTACAGATATTCTAGAGATATTATTGTTTTTATAGGCTAGGGTTTCCTTTTTGTTAATATTGATAAAGATGGATTGTTTCTGAGTTCTCACTCCAAAACATGCATTAAGTGTTCTGTAAATATCACATATAAGTGATGATGATAGTAATATCTGATCACGAATTTGCCAAATACTGTTATGTTTCCTAGTTTTCAGAAAGACTGAAATATGGTTATTCAAGGAAAAATGAAATTGATCTAGTTTCTACATGGATTTTCAATGTTAACACCTAATTACAAGCATGTATGTGTTATCACCAGTCCTTTTTGACCCAACCAGCAGAGTCCAGCTTACCTCTCCTTGATGTGCCTATTATTGTTCTACTCATTTTAAGGCATCCTTAGAAGAATTAAACTCAGCATCTGTGAAGAGAAGAGCAAGTTTAGTTTAGTCTCAGGTCATTGTTCTGTGGAGAATAGGCTATACCGAAAACATGATGCCAATTCTTAAACCTAGGAATACAGGATATTTACACATTAATTCATGGTCTTAAATAATCTTAATGTTTAACTCTGAGTTCCCAGTGTACCTTGGAGCCATGACAGGTAACTTTATTTTTCTGGGGGTCCCTTTAAGCCCAAGAACAATTCAAATCCTCAGTGGTGTGACATAGTGTGGAGACATCTAGGAATTCCCTTTACTCCTTCGTTGTTCTTCTGCCTCAGTTTCCATGGAGACCCAATCTTCACAGTGTCCCCTCAGGCATGCTGGTGTTACTATTTCTGTGTCTCACTTGGTCCCTAGAAGTAAGTCACTGGCAAACCTAGATCCAGGTAAATATCCCTTTCGAAGTTACCACCTCCCAAGTCAAAGGCACAGAGAGAATGGGACACAGAGTAACTGATATTTCTTGATCATGAAAATTCATTTTTCTCTTCAGAATTTCTCTACTCCTTAGATTCTCACAGGGCATTCAGCCTAATCTCTTAAAGGCCTTGAGGTTTTGTGAAAAACAGATGCCTTGAAGGGAATTATCTATGAACAACTTCTGCTTTCTGCATTGTTACAAACCTTCTCTGGGGGGGAGGGGGAGGAGGAGCATAAAAACCTGCCTCATGCTTGAACAAAAAGCAAAATGGAAAAATAAGGAGAGAGGAAAAAAATACATATGTACATCTTTATAATGTCACTGCCAAGATTTAATTATATCTGGAGTTTACATCATCTAGAAAATAAAAAAGAACAAAAGCACTAATAAATGAATGAAGTAAAGATGAAGTAAAGGTTTTAGGATTTCATCAGAAATAGTTAAAAGGAGTAAGAGTAGTTATTCTTTAAAAAAAGAAAGAAAGAAAAACGTTATGTAGTTACCATGTTCTCTGTTGCTCTGGTGGAGAGAAATGAAGAAAGGCATGTTTCAGGTTAACATGAAAAAGGACATCAAAGTTTGATGAATATGGAGTCAGAAAAATCTGGATTTGTTCCCAGTTTCTCAACTTTGGGCAAGGCAAATAGTACATGAGTCTTAATTTCTTCAGTCCTTCTATCTTTCTCTTTGTTTTCTTCACATATTTGCTTATATGGTACCTTCTATGTTTCAGGATTCATTCACTATGTTCAGTTATTTTATTTTTATTTTTTGTCAATGCACAGCAAACTCTAAATGTCTTGCTTTCATGGTACTTACTTTTTGTTGAGGGGCAAGAAATTAGCCAAATAGTAGTTTTACTCGATGAAGAATGATAACAGTAATGAAAACTATATAGGAAAATACATAAAGCTAGGAATGGAGTTGTGTTGAAAACTCTGGCTTATTCTGAGAATGTTGGAGAATGAAATTGAGGGTGGCTTTGGAGTGGTTTTACAGTGGGTGGTGTGTCAGGTGTCCCAGACAGATGGAATGGAAGGAATGGGTAAAGATTTTGAGCTGAGAAGGGAGCCTGCCACGCTCATGGAACAGAAAGAAGGTCAACAAAGACAGGAAGCAAGAGGGAAAGGAGAGAGAAGCCGGAAAGAGAAGACAGGGTTCAAAACACATAGAGCTATGAAGGATTAAAAATGTGATAATGTACCCTAAGGCTAAAAAGAAACTAGTGTAGTAGTAATAAGATTTGTAAAGTGAAGAGCTCGTGGAGTATTTTCATTATTGAAATAACATTGAAAGTGATTCGATGGGTCAGACCAACATCAGCTGTGTGTATCAATTAAACTTTCTGGAATATAAGTCACTGCATTTTGAAAGAGTTCATTCCCATATGTGTACATAATTAAGCAGAAATTATATGACCATTCATTTGGAATGTCCTTTGAATTATTTTTGCCTTGGAAGAGAGGTTGAAATTCTAGAGACATGTTTTGCTTGAGACTCCATGATTTTCCTTTGGAACATATTTGCTTATACACACCTTCTATGTTTATTTTATATCTTCCATTTCTTTGCCGAGATTCTCTTTTTTCATTTGCTTCAAGTGTTCATAATTACTCATTGATACAACTTTATGATGGTTGATTTAAAATCTTTGTCAGAAGTTCAGACATCCTTGCCATCTCAATGCTGGCACATACTATCTTTGTTCTCTTTTTAAGAACTTCTTGGTTCTTAGTATGATGAGGGATTGTTTTCATCAAAATATAGATATTTTGGATATTATACAGGGTGGGGCAAAAGTAGGCTGATAGTGGAGACTACATGAAACACAGAATTTATTCTTGTATCATTATTTATTAATTGTTGTATTATTTTCCATATGAACTACTTACTGTAAACCTACTTTTGCCCCAGCCTGTATCATGAGACTCTGGATCTTATTACACCTTCTGTTTTAGTGAGACTTTGCTGGTACTACTCTGGAGTGGTAAGAGAGGGGCACCTCTTACCACTGATGTCCAGATTATTTTGTTAAAAAAATAAATTTTGCCTCGATACTGCCAGGTGTGGGGAGAAGTCTGGGTTTCCCACTTGGTCTCCATTGACACCTAAGGGGAGAGTCTCCTTGTAACTGCTGATTGGAGCAGAAGCTATGGCTTCTAACTAGGCCTTCACTGATACCCTGCTGCTGGGATGGGTAGGAGTACCTAGTTACTACTCCCCATCTGGTCTACTTGACAGCACAGTGGGATGAGATGTTTGGTGTTGTAACCACTGAACAGTAGTAAAAGTTCTGTCTCCCTACTTGGACCCTGACACCCCTCACCCCCATGGTAGTGTTGGGGAATCTTGTTATAGCCTGCAAGGAAAGAGGTCCAGGCTCCCCAGCTTTGAAGGTAGAGACAGTTTTTTTTTCTCCACGGTGTTTTACTAGAGCAGAGTGGCTATTATTTGAAAGTTTTATGGGGATTTTTTGTTTTTCCTTTTCTGATCCTTTGTCTAGAGAGAGAATGCTTTTAGAGAGATATTTTTGTCTGCATTCAGTGGCATTTCCAGATTTACACTTTCATCTCTTCTAAGTCTAAGATCTATAAGGCATGAAGAAACCCCAGGGAACACACCATCATGCATTCCTTGGATACAGAGTTTTATAGCCATTTTTGCCTTTTTCTCTCCATACTTCAGAGTCTTCTTATGTTCGTTTTATGTGCAATTTCCAAAGCTTTTAGCGTTATTGTGGGAAAATAGAAAAATATGTCTTCTCCATCTTTATGGAATCAGAAATGATGATGGCTGACATTTTAATAGAAATGATGGAATTCAGAAAAGGACAATGACATCTTTAAAATAATAAAAGGAAGGAAAGGTCAAGCTATACATATATATTCCATGATCATACCCTTAAAATGTAGGTGAAATGGAGATTTCTACAGATAAACAGATAAAAATGATAAATGTGAGTAAATACATAATGATTTTTTTGACAGCCACAAACTGTAACTTCTCTATTCTTTCAGTCAAGTCTACCCTATGCTCTCATACTCAAGAGAGGAAAAATATGCTCCACCTCTTCAATGGAAGAATAACAAGTAATTTGTGGACTTTTTAAAAAGCCATCACAAAAGAAGCCAGATACAAAAAGAGTACATATTATATAAATCCACATATATTGATTTTTAAAAAAAATCCTTACCCAAGGATATTTTTTTTCCATTGATTTTTTTTTTCTTCTTTTAGAGAGAGTTGAAAGGAAGGGGAGAGACAGAGAGAAATACTGATGTGAGAGAGACATCAGTTTGTTGCCTCCCACTGTCCAGGGCCAGGAGCCTGCAACCAAGGTACATGCCTTTGACCAGAATCAAACCCGGACCCTTTAGTCCGCAGGCTGATGCTCTATCTACTGAGCCAAACCAGCGAGGGCCAAATATTGATTTTTTTAAAGGCAAAGTAATTTCTACTAGCTGTCAGAATAGTGATTACCATTCAGATGTTTGTAGTGACTAGCTGATAATGAAAGGGGGTGCTGGTACTATTTTGCTTCTTGATTCATGAGTTGAATAAATAAGTCAAACTTATTTTTAAACATTGTTTGAGTTGTGCTTTTTTAATTTAAACACCTGTAGATATATTTAGTTCAAAAATATAAAATTGGACACAAAAAAAACTTGAACAGGATATTCTTTTTTAAAAAAATTCCATAATTTTTATTGGCAAAAACCAGACTGGGAGAAAAGCCCAAACAGAGCTTCTCAGTTGAATAGAAAGCCCATAAGCACACTACTTGATTACCTGCATTTACTACCTTTTTCTGATGGCCTACTTTAGAAGGGAGAATTACTTCTGGTTCCAGTTTTAGGGCTAACTGTAGCTCTTGCCCCCTTAATCTTCATCCTTCCTCAACCCAAAGCACTTGGCATGGCTTTGAAATCTAATGGAAAAACAATGACTTTTCCCTCCATATTTTCTATTTTCTTGGATTTTCCCCACATTTCTATGAAGCTTCCAGTAATATACCCTTGGTTTTGGAGTTGTTGAGACCGCAAGTAATCTGAATATTTTTATTAAATTCATTGGAGGGACAATGGTTAATAAAATTATATGGGTTTTAAGTGTACAATTCTATGATATATCATCTGTATACTGCATTGAAAGAAGGTGTCCAATAGGACAATAAATACATATAAAAGTGATCAAGTTCAATAGTTATTAGAGAAAAGCAAACTGAACCAAGTAGATTAGTATCATCTCACAGATCAACTCAACTCTTATGTATTGCTGGTGTGAACACAAGTTGGTAAAACCACTTTTGAAAACCATTTGGCATTATCTACTGAAGCTAAATATGTACATGTCCTAATCTGTACTTACCAATTCCTCACCTAGGTTTATAGTTATGTTTATATGTGTATCCATATTTACCAAGGATACATGCACAAATGATCATAGCAGCACTCTTTATAGTAGTCATAAACAGGAAACCACTCAAATATTCATCAGCAATTCATGCAATTCCGTAAATACCATAAATTCCATAGTGGGAATACTCTGTAGTAATGGAAATGAACAAGCTGTACTCATCAATATGCATACATGTCACACACATAATGCTGCACTAAAAAAGCCAATCACAAAAGTGTACATACTGTCAAATTCAAAAACAGTCAAAATAAATCTATGGTAGAAGCAAAGATAATGGTTACATTTGGAACTAGGTGATATCCTGGAGGTGGCATAAAAGGGTCTCTAGAGTTCTACGATGTCCTGGTTCTTCTAGTGCTGGCTTTCTGATGATGTCCACTGTGAGGACCTTCTTCAAACCATACAGTTATGATTTGTACATTTTGATAAATATCTTATATATTAATTAAAATAAATTTTAAAAATAAAATATGGAGGGTGCATAGATGTACACCATTGTGATATTTTGGTACTAGAAGAGAAGAGACTAAGCTTTGCAGAAAAAAAAATCTAGAGTTAGAAACATTCTCTTGACTAAAATTAGAAGGGTTTTTTTTTTTTTTTTAATTGTCATGTTATTGTTTAGCATGGTACTTGTTCGAACTCACAAGCACAATGTCAGGAATACAGGCAAATGGATAAAGAGCCACGTTGTTTAGAACTTTGATTATTTTTTTAATATATTTTATTGATTTTTTTAAAGAGAGGAAGGAAGAAGGATAGAGAGTTAGAAACATCTATGAGAAAGAAACATTGATCAGCTGCCTACTGCACATCCCCTACTGGGGATATGCCCGCAACCAAGGTACATGCCCTTGACCGGAATCGAACCTGGGACCCTTGAGTCCGCAGTCCGACACTCTATCCACTGCGCCAAACTGGTTAGGGCGAACTTTAATTATTTTATGTAAACAGCCCTGCATATTGTGGAAATTGAGTGGCTAGAGAAAACTTATTATGTCTAAAATACTTCAATGGTTAATTTTGATTAATTTTAAATAAAATATACTAAAGTTTTTATCATAGACTGGTAATAGGATTCATTGGTGCTTTGAAAACCTCTGTGACACTGTCACTGAAAACCCCGTGAATAGCATTGAGAATACTGGAATGACACGGTGAGCCAGGTGACATTTTGGAGTTGCTTTTGCCTTCTCTGCAGGGGGATACAGCATCAGTGCTCAGGGAGCATAATATGGTTTGGATTAAGAAGTCTAAATGCTGGGAAGAGAATCCAAATCTGAAATTTCCAAGTGACAGCTTAGATACAGAGTGCCAAATCGTATCCCTCTCATGCTGTGCTACTGAAAGCCAAGAAAAACTGAAACTCAACAAAGAGACTTTTCATGCTATCTGTAGTGATCCAAATCAGGAAATCTGTTCAGGCTGGAGGCCATTAAACCAAGAGCTGCATGCGAAGCCGTGAATCGGCGCAGAGGTGGACTCCACCGTACCTCACTCGCAGGCATGTTAGGTCCTGGTTGTGCTTCACCGCTGTCGATCTGAAAAAGAGGGGCTAGGAGAAGAAGGTGCTTGTTTGACTGGCTATATTTATTGGATCATAATATTTTCATTAATGATGTGTGTGTAATTCAGTGGATGTGTTAACACTTGGAAACATCTGAACCACATTATGGGATAAAGTATAGGCTCAGCATTGACTCAGATTGCCAATATTGCCAACATATCCAGATTATTTTGTTAAAAAATCAATAACGTGCCCGGATAACTCCAAACATCTGGATATTTGTAAATAGATGTAGGAACAACCTCATGTTTTGGCATCATGTATAATTGGTGACACTGATGAGTTAATCCTGATCATTAACCCTTGGAAATATAGACCCAGAAACTGTAACATTAAAATTTTATCATAATAACAAATTTTTATTGTGCCTTATATATTTTAGAATATTTTCATATGTACTACTTTATTTGCTATATGTGAAAACTTTTCACTCAAGCAGAGCTTATTTGTTTGTTTTACGAAGAAATGGTTAACATATGTTAAAGTACCCCACCGAGGTCACAGTTGGTTACATATAGATGAGAACCCATTTTAACTAAAACATTCTCATTTCTTTCCTGCAACTCTGATACTATGAAACTAAGTACAATGCATAAAGGTTGTGAAATGCATATGTCTATTGATATAAAAAACACAATAACATATTTTGATATGTTCTCATTTTCATGACACTCCTTCTGAGATTAACACTGTAACGAGTGTGTCATATACACAGCTAGATCACTTTTCTATACAATAGAGAGCTTTCCTATAGGCTTTGTGGCAGAAGTAAGCCTGTTAGTCACTTCTTGAGAAAGGAGGAGACAAGCTCATGGGAGCTTTGTAACCACATGGTAAACTTAGAGCCGGTACTAAAACTAGTTCAGTGGGTAGGGTCAGTATCTTTTCACAACACTTCCCATTCATTTCTTTAGTTGAAAACAAAGAAAAAAATCCTAGATAAATACAATGAGATGCTTCATAGAAAATATTACTGAACAATATTATGCTGACATAATATTTTCCAAGATGATTATAAACAATTTTAGTAACATTTTGGAAAAGCTTTGAAATGTTTCAATTCATATGAAGAACAGCCTTGTATTATAAGAATATTTAGCCCTTCTAAATAAACCCCTTAGGACCAGACAAACAGCTTTCCCTAGAAACAGTACTTGTTGTAATATTTGGAGGCTAAAACTTATTTAATTTGCTCTGTGAATCTATCTGAATGGCTGCAGCCTCAATCATACTCCGCACACTTGTTTATAAACTTTGTACCTTTTCAATGTATATAAACATTTTCACTTAAAATGAAATACCTCCATGAAATAGGAATTTGATTTTAGTGAGTAAATAAGAAATGCATAAAGCCATATTTAAGCTTCAGGAGCAAGGTAATTAAAAGAGCAAAAGTAAAAAGTATAAAAATGAAAAGTGTTCCTGATTGCAGAGCAAAACTATATTTTACAGTTCTTTATCAAAACTCTACTTGCTGTAAATCAATGCTGTATTTTTTCAGTACATATTTTATTGCTATATGTATGTTTATATTATCTTTATACTCCTTCTCTACTCAGTTTAATTAGTTACTCTGATATTTATGGGCGAACATTATCAATCCAATACTAGTAATTGCATAATCTATAAAATACTATGACATGTTTTCAGGGCCAGAAAATTAATTGATGTAAAATAAAAACATTTGTGTGGCATAGCATGTGCTTGTTGATCTTAGTGCAGCCAACTAACTTCAGTCTCTTTTCACCTCTTTTCCAAAATGTATTGGTGTCTATTTCCTCATGAAAATGGGTGCAGGAAAAGGTACATACTGATTCTTCCTCTATTACCACAAAAACAAAAATTTTCTATAGAACACTCATATAACTACTTCAAATGGGATAAAAACACTTAATATTATGAGGTGATATTTTTCCCTTTTCCAAACATGCTCACTTAAATACAATTGAATGATGTATGCCTATTTTAAATATATTACTATTTTTAATTTATGTAAAGGTAAAGCCTTTTTTATAATTGTTTTATAAATGTTTGGTTCTAGGTCTTAAAATTTAATTTCATGATTGACAGATTTTTTTAATGGAAAATTACAATATTTGCTTATTTTTGCATACTTATATATGCCTGTAGGTATATACATGCATTTATATTAAAGTTTCAAAATGCACAAAAGCTGTTGCTTTTGACATGTAGGTACATATGTAAACTGATGCTATTTTTCAGGCTTCCGTGCTTGAGAGAAATAACATACTTACCTAAGTCTCATCAACAATTTAAATTTCTGGCTATACATTTTCACTTATTTAATTTAATATGTTTCTCTTTCTAGATTTTGATCTTAAGTCCAATCTTTTTTTTAAACTTGTACATTTTATTAATTTGTTTAATTGTTTATAGATTTATTAATTTGTCCATTTTACTATTTTTAAAAAAGTTCTTTTTTTTACATTGATATTAAGTGACTAAAAAAAAACACAGCTGTTTCTGCCACAACATCTACACTAATAAAAGAGAAACATGCAAATTAACCATACCTCCACTATGCCCAAAGCCACGCCCACCACCCAATCAGGAGCAAGTATGCAAATTAACCCAACCAAGATGGCTGCAGCCACAGAGTGAGCAGGAGGCTTGGGTTTCCCCGGCGATGGAGGAAGCCAAGCTTCCCACCTGCTCTAGCTGGCCCTGGCCTCCGCTCAAGGCTACAAACTTTCAATTATAGAAGTTAAATAAATCCCAGATACCAGGACCTCAGCTTGGGTTGCCAGGGGGGCATGGTCGGCCTGCAAACCACCACTGGCCCCTTGCCCAGGCCGCCCCATGCCCCAAGGGAATCCCCACCCTGATCCGGGACAGCCTTCAGGGCAAACAAGCTGGCCCCCACCCGTGCACCAGGCCTCTATACTATCTAATAAAAGAATAATATGCAAATTGACCATCACTCCAACACACAAGATGGCTGCCCCCATGTGTACACAAGATGGCTGCCACAAGATGGCCAGCAGGGGAGGGCAGTTGGGAGGGACCAGGCCTGCAAGGGAGGGCAGTTGGGGGCGATCAGGCCAGCAGGAGAGGGCAGTTGGGAGGGACCAGGCCTGCAAGGGAGGGCCGTTAGGGGTGACCAGGCCAGCAGAGGAGGCAAGTTGGGGGCGACCAGGCCTGCAGGGAAGGGCAGTTGAGGGGAACCCAGGCCTGCAGGGGAGGGCAGTTAGGGGCAATCAGGCTGGCAGGAGAGTGGTTAGGGGGTGATCAGGCTGGCAGGAAGAAGCAGTTAGGGGCAATCAGGAAGGCAGGCAGGCGAGCAGTTGGGAGCCAGCAGTCCTGGATTGTGAGAGGGATGTCCTAAACGGGCAGTCAGACATCCCTCGAGGGGTCCCAGATTGGAGAGGGTACCAGCTGGGCTGAGGGACACTGGGCCTTTAGTACAATATATCAGAACATGATATAATTTAAAACATTGCATCTGATATTATTCTGATACACTATAGATCATGGGATTTCTCAGTGATTTGGGCTTCTTGCTTAATGTTTCCTGAAATGTGTAATAATTGCTAATAGCTCATTATCAGTAAATCAATAAATGTTTACATTCTTATTAACTTGTATAAAGAAAAATTTAGGTCTGTGGGTCACTCCCAAGTGAGTCAACCTTTCTATTGGTGAGCTCATTTTTTATCAGGGTAAACCAGTGCAGTATCTTTCATCCATCTACTTAAACACCAGTTAATTTCCATCAGAACCTACATTAACTGTATACTTAGAAAACTATGCAGTTGAATAATTTGATGCAGACTAGATTTTGCATCTTGAAGAAAAAGGAAAAAAAAAATAAAGTGATCTAAATGCCATGGAAATGTGTGTGTGTGTGAAAATTCTATATAATAAAAGGCCAATATGCAAATCAACCTAACAGCAGAACTACTGGTCGCTATGACAAGCACTGACCACCAGGGGCAAGCGTTCAATGTAGGAGCTGCCCCATGGTGGTCAGTGCACTCCCACAGGGGGAGAGCCACTCAGCCAGAAGCCCTGAACCAGGCTCATGGCTGGTGAAAGCAGCAGCGGTGGTGGGAGCCTCTCCCACCTCTGTGGCTGTGCTAAGGATGTCTGACTGACAGCATAGGCCCGCTCCCATGGGACATCAGTAGGACATCTCCCAAAGGCTCCTGGACTGCGAGAGGGTGCAGGCTGGGCGGAGGGACCCCTCCCCAAGTGCACAAATTCCGTGCACTGGGCCTCTAGTCTCTTAATATTATCTGTTTACAAGTTGTTTGTCAACTTTTTAAATGGACTTTTTAGCCCCTTGCATTTATAAGTAACCAAAATAGCATGTTCAAATTAGTACCACTAAAGCCAAAGATGTCTGCCATTTTCTTTTCATGTATGTGCATTTATTAAGGTTTAATCGGACTCTTGGGATTCCCAAGGCCTTCTGTAAAGTGCAGGAGAAGAATCAGTAAACACTGAAACAATTACCATGTAAGTGTTGGACCAAATATGCTAAAATGTGGATTACTCTGCTGGTTTCTATAACCAAACTTCTAATTTGGCCATTTTTAACAGATTTTTAATTTGTTAATTTTTAATACATTAAAAGATTAATAAGTAGAATTTGGGGTTTATCGGTCAAAATACTCTGATTCATTAGTGTGGATTCAACCATGACATAGGGAAAACTATTAGCATACTACAATGACATATACCCATTTCAGAGATGTAACATCTAAGTTTCATGTATTAATCTCTCATGTATCACTGGCACCATAATATATGAAAATTGGAACTTCTACTTGAAGGGGCAATATATGGAACCCACTATGTGGAACCCACATAATAACAGCTGATGTATCCCATCTGATTCTTCTGTCTCCAGTGTTTTCTCATTCATCTCTCTTCAAAACAAAATAGATTTTGTGTTCTGCTTGGTGAAAATATAACTTTGAGCTACTCCCCACCCCCAAAAGAAGAATTAAGGAGTTTGTATCTTCCCCCAAATTATTGTCTGTCCTTAGGGTCTCTGAAACATGGGTTAAGTCTATGACCAGGGGGCACAGTAAAACCGAGTGGCCTCTCCTAAAATTGAACTAATGGCAAGCACAGTACTCTAAACCACTACAGTGACAATAATTTCATGTATAAGAGGTGAATGCATGTAAATTACAAAATGAAGATCTAATTTACCTTTTGAACTCAAGGAACATGGCTTGAATGGATAATATTTTGAGAGTAATTGAACCTTGGAAAACTGGATCCCAGCCAGTAAAGACTGAGCGTTGCTCCAACTATTACCTTTCACCTCACACTGTAATTTATTCTTGCCCTTTCCAGGATCTCCAAATACCACACAAACATTATATTTATGACAGCAAAGCTACAGCTAACTTCCTCCAAACACTTGTACCATAGATCCTTCCACTCAGAAAAAAACAAAAAAGAAAAACAAAACACACCACAACGTTTTCAAATCATGTTCCTTTGGACAGACTACAAAGATCTGATCGCAACTCTCTTGTCATTTTTCTTTCTATGAAAAATATAACTTTAAACTACTTTTGGATTATGTGAGAGGAGACAGTGTATATTTTCTACTTTAAAGCAATTTAAGGTGGGGTTCTCTGGCACAAAGGCAATTCAAAAATAGCTGGAGCTTAAGCGTTGAAACTCCCTCTCCCCCTTGTCTGGTATACACTGAATAGAGTTATTAGCAATCAGAGCTGTTTTCAAATGCTCAGTGCAAAATTGCAGAAGCGTTTAGGTTTATAAATACTTCGCAGGCAATAAAAGATTCAGAATGAGGGTACCATTTGTTCCATTTACATTTTGAAGAGTGATGAACCATTGGGTGTCATTTTAATCATCTAAGCCCTTCCAAATGTATAAAAAAAGGACAGAAGTTAAATGTAAAAAATATAAAATAAGGACATCTTGATATTTCATGTGAAGTGTTATTGTATTACCTTACTTACAAATCATTAAAATGCACCACTTGGGGTGGGAGAAAAATCTGTATAATACTAAGATTAGGACTTTTGGATTTAGGAAGCATATGGTTCAAATCCTGTACTATTTCCTAATTATTGTAAGCAAATTCCTTAACCTACTGAGCTTGCTCAGTTTACTTATCTATAAAAATATGTTTATCAGTCATATCTCACCCCACCCCAAAATTAATTCACAGCTTTTTGGAATAGGAAGTGCCTTCCATATTAGAACTGAGATTCACAGGGGAGATGAGAAATGTTTTAAAAAATATTGTTTAAGCTGCCATGTGTTTCATGAACTAATAAATTAGAAATAAGTCATTACATTTATATGCTATATATAAGAAGCAACTCACTGCAAAATCCCATGCACAGAATTCTTGACAAAGTCCGAACCCAGAAACATATTAGTGTAACTCATGTATTTCTGCACACATCTTTAAGATGCAATGAGTTCTTATGTGGCAAGACAACATTGCTCTATGCAAATGTCAAGGTGGCTCTATCCTGATAGATGGCATAAGAATAAAAACATTAGCATATGAAGCAGGTCATATTTAAAAAAGGGAACTTGATGCTACATCACTCTGGGAAAAGCTGAAGTGATATGCATAAGGTAAGAAAAATGATAGTTAACAAGACTAAAAGCACACATATGCCCTGGCAGGGTGACTCATTGGTTAGGTTGTAGGTTTGATTCCCAGTGAGGGCACATATCTAAGTTGCGGGTCCCATCCTTGATTGGGGTGCACAGGGGAAGCAACTTGTGGATGTTTCTCACATTGATGTTTCTCTCTCGCTCCCTTCCTCTTTATCTCTAAAATCAACGAACATGTCCTTGAGTGAGGATAAAAAAAATATTAGATATAAGTTCTAGTGATCTTGTACATACCATTGAATTTAATGTAAATAATCATGCCAACTGTGCATGACAAGTTAATAGATAGGTAAAAGCATCTTCTGTTGCTAACTTCCTGAACGTTTTTCATGAACATATGTTGAATTTCACCCAATTCTTTTTTTCCCATCTATTTACATGATCATGTTATTTCTCCTAATTATTTATGTTAAATCACCTTTGCATTCCTGATGTACAATCTGCTTGGTTCACAGTATATTAGCTACTTATATATTGATGATTGGACTTCTTATGTTTTGAGAATGGTTTTGATCTATGTACATAGGCATAGTGATTTGTTATTTTATACTCTCAAATTTTTCTTGTCAGATTTTTTTTTATTTTCGGCTAAAAAATAAAAATAAATAAATAAAAGAATAGCCCAGCCAGTGTGGTTCAGTGGTTGAGTAGTCAACCTATGGACTAGGGGTCACAGTTTGATTCAGGTCAGGGCACATGCCCAGGTGGCAGGCTCGATCCCCAGTGTGGGGCGTGCAGGAGGCAGCCAATCAATGAATCTCTCTTATCATTGATGTTTCTACCTCTCTCTCCCTTTCCCTTCCACTCTGAAATCAATAAAAATATATGTTAAAAGAGGAAAAATAATATAAAGTGGTTTTGAAAGTTTTTATTTACTTTTATTGAATTTATTAGGGTATCATTGGTTAATAAAGTTATATAGGTTTCAAGTATACAATTCAGCTAGCAAATATGGGACACTTTTGAGCATCAAAGAGCATAACAATTAAAATATATTAAAAACCATTATATCAGTTCAAAGATCATAGATAAACTTTGGATATAGAGAACCATATTGTTATTCTGAAATATGATGTTTTAAGGAATAAAACATTTAAGTTATCTTTTCTATATAAAGAGTACATCATGTAAGCAAATAATGGAAGAGAGAAAATTTATTTTAAAAGAAGTATTTTAGCTAATAAACAAATGATGTGAGATAATTAATATATCAACATTTTCCAATACCCTATTGGTTTATATGTCTACCCAAAGTTCATCAATAGCTGATAATAACTCAGAAACAAGTTATCTCTCATGCACACACATACATTACCTCACACAACATACATAACATTTAACTTATGTATCTCATTGTGAAGACTTCTGATAAGTTTTACCAGAATAAACTTTAACCTCAGTCTGCCCAAGACTCTAGATATAATTCTAAATTTATAGAAAATACATGGACTAGAGAATGATGTTAAAAGATATTAAAAGTATGTAATCAGCAGTATCCAGAATGGGCTACTCTGTGGGGAAAATGACATGGTTTCATCAACCAAAAAAAAAAAAAGTTAGAGTAATATTTATATTTAAAGAGGCTTAAGAGATATATCATTTATTGAAATGTTTAACACTATTTGGAATTTAAATTATAATTAAACAAATAGTATATACTTGCATACATATGAATACATGCATACATAATGCACATGCATATTGTTTCTTTCTACTTTTAAATGTGTTTGAAAATTTCCATAATAGCAAAAAATAATAGAAAAGTAGATGGCATAAATAGATAATGTGTTTTTCTAATATGATTAAATATGCATCAATGGTACCACCTATGAAATTTTTGTGCCAAATTTGATGAATCTGATTTCAATTAAACCTTTTGCGGGAGCTTCCAGTTTAAACAAAACCCAAGGCTAGAGTAACAAATTAAACAGCAATAAGAGGATGCAATAGGCCATTTCAGAAGGTGAAATTATTCTGTAAAACTGAGTAAGTCAGTATGATGAAAAATGGAAGAAAAACTCTTCTAGATTTAAACAGACTAAAGAGAGGACATCCAAATAAAATGTGTGCACATCAGTTAGATCCTGACTAGAACAATCAAGTCGTGAGAAGATGTGGGGTAGAGGCAATTGATTATGGCCTAGGTAATAATGTTATTAAAATGGTGAATTAATTTTGTTAGCTGTTTTAATTGTATTATGATCATGCAAAATATATTTTACATGTAACTTTTATTGGGTGTGATGATAATATCGTGGTCATTTAAGAAAATGTTATTTTTCAGATTTGTATTCTGAAGTATTTAGGGATGAACCATCTAGGGATTCTTTAAAATATCATTTCAGCAAAGAAAATGTAAAAGATGAAGCAACTATGTCAAAATTTTGATAATTTTTAAATCTCAGTTTCTGGTTCATAATGCTTTTCTATCTTTATTTATGAATGTTTAAAAAACTCATAATTAAAAAGCTTTTATATAAAAGTAATATTAATGCAATTCATTAGCAGCACTCTGTCTACCATCAGTAACATCCATATGATTAATGTTTACTAAAAGTTACAATATTTTTATTAAATTGATTTGGCCATATATTTGCTAAGAAATATTTTGCTGTTTAGATTTGTGAAGCCTGTGTGAATTCTTGAAAGTTGTAAAAGGAATGAGTTTTAGAATGCCATTTAACTTAATTCAATCAATTTCCTAACTATTCTGAATAGTTAGGATTGACTTTAATAAATATCCAGAATTAAATTACCTTTAAAAATAAATAAAAGAAACCTATATGTTGATATATACATATTATCATTGCACACCAGGTACCTCTTCTCATTAAGTTATTGATTTTCTTAATATAGACAATGAGGATTTTTTTATGGCTTTAACCAAAATGGGTAGAAAAATATCATAAAATTCAAGGCACCCTGACTCATGAAGTCCTTAAAGATACACAGTAAAATAAAGTCATCTTACTAAGATTTCTTGAAAATAAAGGTAAAGTTACCATGATTGTGATATCTTTGATAGCTGGAAATCAATATACTAAATTACATATTTTATATCCACATATAAATGCATTAGATACATTCTGATCATTCCCCACATTCTTGTAAATTTCCCTAATGCAAGCTGTTTATGTTCCTCTATAAACAAATACTTTCCAGATAGCTAGGTTTTCTACTTTAGCACACAGTTAACTGTAATCTTTTATATGCTGTAAATTTGCACCTAAGTAATTTCTCATTTATAAAACTCTAATCACATTCAAAGTTCATTGTAAACTTGAAATTTCCCCTGAAGCTCATATCATATAAAGGTCAGTGAAGAGGTAATAAGTATTGAAAAATAATAGGATACACCATGATGATCTTAATAATCCACTTTATCTAGAGCTGTTTATTACAAATATATTTTAAGACTCTAAGTTCAGAATAAATAAGTCTTATAATTGAAAGAAATCTCTAGATAGAGCAAGAAACAGCTAGGGTGCCTAATCTGTGACCTTAAATTACTCAGTTTTATTAATGGTGACAGCAACTTTGGGATTCCAATGGAGATAAAATCACGTGGAAAAGTAGAGCGAAGAGGAGAGAATAAGTATTCTTATTTGAAATAATAAATCATCTTAAGTACAAATTCAGCTTAGTTTCTTCTTTTTTTATCAAACTGTTTTTAATGGATTTTTTTTTTAAATCCACATTTTCCCATCTCTGCTGATCTTGGGAATGCATCTCTCTTCTTGGACCCATTACTAGGCATGGGATTCCTGAGTATCCCTAAGCCATTACTTCTGGGTCTTTGTCATGGAGGGAATATATAATTTCTCTTCCAAACCAGAACACATTTCAGAGTGAAAGGGAGAACTTTGAATAATTGCACTAGGATAATAAGCTTAATGGGCAAACTGGTCATCTGCTTACCCTCCACATGACCTCTCTCTTCTGAGTCACATAAGATCAATGCCTCATACTATATGGTCATTTGATGTCCAGTGCCAGTGGGACATGGATCTTTACTACAAAACCATCTGGATCTCAGGGAGTCTGTCAGATAGTCACCAAAATGTGGAGTTAACAGAAGACACTGGACCCAAAAATAACTCAGTAGACTCAGATTCACTGACTGTCTCCCTGTTTTCAAGTCTCTTGCATGTCTCTAATCGCAACTCAGCTTGCATTCTCAGCGATACAACCTCATTGTTCTTGCACATCTCCCATTCTTCAATTTGAAGTCTTCTTCCCAGAATAAGAAAAGGCAGGTAGCAGCATGAGTCTGTTCCCTGAACTCATTAACTAGATAGGTTTCCTGGAACCTGATGATTTTATTTTATTTTATTTTTATTTTTTTGTAAATGAATGGCATAAACATTCCTTTCTCTGTTTTCTTGCTAACTATAGGTAGTTCTGTCTCAATAGAACAGTCTCATTTGGGAAGCTATTAGCCACATGTGTCTATTGAGCTTGAAATTGTCTAGTTAAAATTGAGATAGAATCTAAGTGTGAAGTGCATGCTAGATTTTCAAGACTTGATATGAAAAACTTAACATGAAGACTTCAATAATTTTATATTGATTACATTTCAAAATGCTATGTTGGGTATATCTAAATGGACCACTCACTATTGAACACCATTTTTTAATGGCTACCAGAAAATTTTAAATTACACATATGCTCACTCTTTTATCTCACATGAAGTTTCTGTTGGTGATTTCTGGTAAATATTTGCTCTAGTTTGCCTTTTGCTGACATATTAATGAGTGCCTTGCATTATTCTGTCTTTTACTTTACATCTCATTGTTTCAGACAACACTGCGCTTCCCAATCCATGTGTTTCCTTTTGCAGCCTCTTAAAAAAATTTTGCCATGCAATGGCAATATCGTTATAACCTAGAACCTTCAATAGTATTAGTAAGACTTTTTCAAAACAAGACCCAGTGCTTCATCTGGTTCTGTCTACACATATCTTCAGTAGATTTTCAGCAGAAACTACCACCCAACACAGCAACTAACATAACCACTATTAGCATAACATATTATAAGACTAGAGGCCCAGTGCATGAAAATTCATGCACTAGAGGGGAGGGTCCCCCAGCCCAGTCTGCCCTCTCTCACAATCCGGGAGCCCTCAGTCATGGGAGGTGACACAGTGATCAGGGGAAGGCGACACCACATCACACCTCTGCTGCTGCCATTGCTGGCAGCGCAAGCCTTGGCCGGCCCTGGTTACCTAAGCCTCGGGCAGCCCTGTGTGGGTGGGCAGCCACCATCCGAGAATTTCCTGTGCCTCGGGCTAGCCCTGGGCTGCTGGGGGACTGAGGGGACTGGGGGACTCCGGAGTCCTGGGGGCGGGCCCGGCCTTGCCACACGCCTGCCACCCCGGTGGGGCTGAGGGGACTGAGCGCCACCATCTTGTGGCTGTGGGCGCTGCCATCTTTAAAAGCAGGACAGTCAATTAGCATATTCCCTCCTTATTGGCTGTGCATGTCGCCATCTTTGAGGGCAGGACAGTCAATTAGCATATTCCTTCTTTATTGGCGGTGGGTGCCTACATCTTTGAGGGTGGGGCAGTCAATTAGCCTATTCCCTCCTTATTGGCTGTGGGCACCATCATCTTTACAATGGTGTGAGGGTCAACTAGCATATTCCCTCTTTATTAGATAGGATAGGCAGATAGCAATCTGTGGAATAAGGCTACCCTTTTTTATTAATTTGGGGAATGTATCACATATAACCTTGATCAATATTAAACCACACACTGTTCTCTCTGATTAAAATTGTAAGATACACATTATACCCATAATCCACAGTTTTTTGTATAGATCATGTCAGCCAAAAAAAGTCTCTTTAATTGTAGGATTTTTTATTCCTCCTTAACTACACTCTCCTTTTTCCTGCTATAAAAGAATATGAGAGCTGTTCCATATTTACTGCCTATAAGTACTTATATTTTTATATCTCATACTCTGCATCCTATATATTAAATAACATATATCAATAACATATATATTACATAACATATAGAATGTAGAATTTTAGATATAAGAGCATATGTATCTGTATATATGTGCATATATACATGTATGTGTGTGTGTATATATATATCTATATATATAGATTTAAACTATATCTTTTTCAACTACTGTTGTCATTTCAAAGTATTTAAGTTATTCACTAAAAGTTACATTCACAGTATTATATACTTTAGGATGGCCATTAATTGATGTAACAGATATAAACTATCAGCAGAGATAATCTGACAGCTACTTAATAGGTTATCTTTAACTACATCTTTACTGACTATAGTAATACATGCTTCTCACACTATACACTCATAAGATTTAAAAAAAAAATAAACCTCTGTCCTGATTTATGGATGGAAAGTTGACTTCTGAATTTACTACCCACTACCAATAAATAAAAAATTTTAAAACCCTGTTAATTCTTCACTCTGCTTACATTAGTTTTGGTCAATTTAAATCATCTCAGGAAATACAGTTACATAAACATGGCTCAGAAAAGAAATGAATCATTGAAATTCATTCCCTCACTAAAAAGGGCACTGTACAGAGATGGCTCTGAATAAATACCCACCATTATCTTCTCCTTTTTTTGGTTTCGTTGTCCGTCCCTAAGAAAGCTGAAAATATCATCTGGAAAATTGATGGTGGCTTGGAAGATGTGAAATCTCAAAATAAGTTCTGAAGCCCAAATTCTGTATAACAATGGAGTGAGCAAAAAGGATGCAAATAGAATGAGTGCATATGTAGAGCTTGTTCACTTGCCCTTTGAAGCTACGTGACTCTCCTATGTGAATTGATTTCACATGTTTATGTATTAAGAAAATATTTATTAAACAGGGCAATCTGGTAGGGATTTGGCACAAAGATAAATTAAACACAAACATGTATTAAACATCCTTTAAGACATAACACCCTAATGTATGTAATTTGACCTGTCCCAAAAAATGACAGCACAAAAATAATGTGTCATGTGCACAGTTCAAGGGGCTATGAGATTTCAGAAAGCAGGGAAAAATGAAAGTTATGAAAGATTGCTTTTTTCCTCTTAATAATGATAAATGAGAAGCGGGAACATTGATGGACACAATAAAATGTCATCCAGCTTCTGGAAATACATTTGCATAACTATCAGACAAAACTGCTAATTTTTTTGGCTTTCCAATTGAACTTTCTCCCCCCAGTTTTAAAGAATTAAACAAAATTTGTTATGACAGTTAGAGGTAACATATGCAAAAGCTTTCTTTCCACTTGTTGGTTTTGTCTTTGTATTCTTTTTTTTTTTTTAATTACTTTATTGATTAAGGTATCACATATTTGTCCTCAACCCCCTCCCCCCGTTCCCTTCCCAATCCCCCCCACTATCTATATATATAAAGAGCCAGGGTCCATAACGACCAAGGCTCCACTGAACACCGGAAGTCAGTGCTGGGTTGCCATAGCGACCCAGCACTGACCGCAGCCAGTGCCAGCAGCAACCCAGCACTGACTGCCTGGGGGGCTGTCGATCAGGCCCAGAGAGAGGCCTGCAGAGAGAGAGGCAGGGTCTGATCCCCAGCCTCCATGGCAGCTATTGATCAGCTGTTGCCTCTCTTGTCTCCTGGCTTCGCCAGCAGCCACACCTCTGTTTCTCTCTGGGCCTCCTTGGGGGCTGCTGATCAGCCCCGCCTCTTTGATCAGGCCCAGAGATAGGCCCGGAGATGCTGACTGGCATAAAAACCGACCAATCAGAACCTAATCTGGGTGAACTGTGAAGGCAGAACCTAAGGTGGGGTCTGAGGAGGGGTTTTAAGGGCAACAGCTGTTTGGTGTAAGGTGTAAGAAAGCAGTTCAATTTTTTCATGACCGGTTTGGTAGTATAGTGCATATGGCTGGCTATCAGTCCAGATATAGTGATTATGTGTTTTTGTCTTCCAAGAGCATCTCCTCCTGCTGAAAAGGCTCCCTCCTCCCATTTAAGCAATTCTATCCAATATAATCTATCTATACTACTAAAAGGTTAATATGCTAATTAGACAGGGTTGACCGGCCATCTTCCAGATGTCTGACTTCCTTCCAGACAAAGCCATGGTGGTGGGGGCTGAGGCAGAGGCAGTTAGGGGTGATCAGGTCAGCAGGGGAGGGCAGTTGGGGGCGAGATCAGGCTGGCAGGGGAGGGCAATTGGGGGCAACCAGGCCGGCAGGGAAGGGCAGTTGGGGGCAAGATCAGGCCGGGAGGGGAGGGCAGTTGGTGGCAACCAGGCCGGCAGGGGAGGTCAGTTGGGGGTGACCAGGCCAGCAGGGGCAGTTAGGGGCGATCAGGCAGGCAGGCAGGTGAGCAGTTAGAAGCCAGTGGTCCCAGATTGTGAGAGAGATGTCCGACTGCCGGTTTAGGCCTGATCCTAAAAACCAGCAGTCGGACATCCCCTGAGGGGTGCCAGATTGGAGAGGGTGCAGGCTGGGCTGAGGGGTCCCCCTCTCCCCACCCCCCACACAAATTTCATGCACTGGCCCTCTAGTCTGTTAATAAAGAGGAAAATATAACTTGAGCAAACTTAGGAAATGATCTGAAATTATGTGGTGCTGGATTTTTATAAGCGATACCACACACTTGCATAAACAGAAACATTTATTATCTGAACATTTTTTGAAGCTGCAATCAATTTTCTTTAAAAACAACCTGGGGAGGATAAAATGAATCATGTATAGAAATGCCTCTTAATTCTGCTATAATGAATTGCCATTTACAATTTTAAGAGATCTCAACTGAACAGGGGTGGGTTTGGAGAGGGGGCTAGCAGATAATACATTCTTATAGCACAAGAAGAGAGGGAACCAAATGAAGGTTATTCTGGCCTCTCCTTTGCTCCGGTTGTTTTGACATCCTGTAGACAAAACATTCCTACCCCATACAGTCAGGTGTATTTAACCTCCTTTGTGCACTGTACTCCCCCAACACTGTTTTGAATCCAGTTCAGTGGGCAAGGGGTTCTTCAAAAGCTGAGCCATTCATAGCCTCAATGACTCAAAATGAAGACCTTTGATTAACCATAAAACAGTGGACATGCAGACAATTATCTAATCTAGAAATCAAAATATCAGACCAGCCCTAGCCAGTGGGCTCAGTGGATAGAGTGTCAGCCCTCAGATTGAAGGGTCCCGGGTTCGATTCAGGTCAAGGGGCACATACCTCAGTTGCAGGCTTGATCCCTGGAGTGCGGGGTGGTGCAGGAGGCAACCGATTGATGTGTCTCTCTCACATGGATGTTTCTCTCTGTCTCTCTCTCTCCCTTCCATTCTCTCTAAAAATCAATGGGAAAATACCCTCAGGTGAGGATTATCAACAACAACAAATATCACATCAAACTGAAAACCATGGAGCATATTTGCAGGGTGCAAAACCATGGGATCTGCTAGTGAGGCTAACCTGTGACTGAGGGATTATTTTGCTGGAGTCAAGTCTTCTCAGTTTTTATTTGCAGCCAGGCTTTTAAAATGGGCTTAATTAATCCAGGCTCTGACATGGTACATTTTTAGATGAAGAAAATAAAAGTGGATTGCCGAGGGGGGAAAAATCACTTAATTACGCATTGTAGTTTGGATCACCAAAGAGGAAAACAGCAAAATTAGAATTGATGATGCCTAGAGTGGATTTTGGTTTTAGGGTTTCTCTTAGTTTTGGTCACAGACACAAAGGAACAAGAATATTCTTTGCTATGTTTTCATCTTCTCCTGGACAAATTCCATTCTTGTGTTTAGGATGAAGGCACTGATGTAATTTGGGCATAAATGGCATCCTTTGATAGGTCCTTCTTAGATCCCTTGAGAAACTATTTTTCTTGTCAGAGCTTAAATCTTGAAAAATGAAGTGATCTCTGAAATATGGTGTTTAGAACCCACTGTATGTTGAACATTTTATTAAATATAATGCTAAATCATTTGAGAGAAACTCAAAACACCTCCCAAAAGCTTTACCTCAGTACCACCGCATTGGCGGTTAGAATTTCAACCTATGAATTTGGGGGCAGGGACGTAAGCATTCAGTCTATAACAGAGAGGAGAGGGAATGGAAGACTAATGGGTCAGATAGTAGATTCAGGATAAAAAGTGAGAGCTGATTGGGTAGTACTGGAGTAAATAGATTCATTTGATCAATATTTGGGATGAGGAGTTGACACATTTCTGAGATGGTTTGGCTTAGGGGTCAGGGAGAAATCAAGGATAGACTCCCAGCTTTTAGGCTTCAGCAAGTAAATGAAAGGGTGGCATTTTCCTCAATGGGGAAGAGTATAGGAGAGACAGGCCATTGGAAACTTTGGAGAGAAAATCAAGATTTATGTTCTAAACCGATTAATTTATAGATTGGTAAGTAAGGAGCTAGGGAGTTTTGAGTTGTTAGAGGTTTGGGGAAAACAGCTTATTAAGAAGCTTTAAAACCAAGAGACTGAATAATAACTAAACACCTGTAATATATTTTCCATAAAGATCAGGGTAATATGAATGGTATAATGAGAAATTAGTTTGATCTGGATAATTTTGGAAGATGCCACCTTACCTACCTTGGGGGATGTACTTCAGGCAAAACCTGGTACTCCGATTTTCATGCTCAGAAACTTAATATGTCAAGTTTTTCTTTTCTCATAGAAACACAAACCAATACATTCACACAGCCAAGTCATAATTTATTGTATATGATGGCTGCCACATAGAGCTGTACTTTTTTAAGCAAAAGTAATCTTTTCTTTTCACAGTAGGAATTTCTATAGATGAGACTATATTTTGTTTAGTACCATTCTTATGCTAATCCTTTAAACGCCTCTTGTTCTGATGTCAGTCCTGTTAGAATTTGCTACAACAAAAAGAATGTGTTCTTTTGTTAACAGAATTAGTTTGAGGTGGCCTTCCTCTCTCCAGGAATGGTTTACCAATAGCACCATAAATATGTTGATGAAGGTTTTCTTTCCAGAAGAACCTTTGAATTGTGCTATAATGGATTTACTGATATTGGCCTCTGCAAATGATGCTTGCAGGCTCCCTGTTTTCTGACTGAGACCTTCTTTTCTCTGAATATATTAATGCACTCAATGAGATCTCTTCAGAATTCTCAATTCTATTACTTTAGTAACTGAGCTCCTGTAAGGATGGAATATTTTCCTTCTACCTTCTGGGTTCCTTGGCTGGTCTAATAATCAAATGGACATAAAACAGATCAATAGGAGGTGAAATCAAATTACGTATTTATGGGAGCCCCATAAAAATATGAAACCCAAGGGTAAGTTGGGCAGTTAAGGCTTATATGCCATCCTGAGGTAAGGGATGGGATAGCAGATTGGAGCTTCAAAGGGGAGGAGGGCACTTGACAGGACAATAAGAGAAGATGTTTGGTAATTAGATGTTTGCCTTATATAGTTAGATAATTCAGATAATAGTTATCTCTGGTAATAGCTCTCTTTCTCTGAGCCAAGCCCCCTATCTAATTTTTTTTTTTTTTTTTAAGTATTTAAGGGAAAGGTAAATGTCTCTTTTGAGCCTTCTGTGTCTTGATTGCCTTGAGCTCAATATTATCCACATGCCAAAGTGACATATTTTTGGGTCACATAAAATGTTTCCCTTCACTTCCTAATAGCAATGCTGTATTTCTTAGGTGCAAGTTCTTGTGGGAAACCTATAGGTGCCCTATAAGATCATGAATCATGTAAGAAACTTTCAGCAGTGCTTACTTGGCTATATTTCTTGATATAACCACCAGGATTAACATTTCTTCCACAATACGAATGGAAGAAAAACAAAGTATGTTTAGGACAAATTCAAATTATTTATATATTCAATTAGCCATATTTTCCCAACCCCAAGATGTCAGGGAAACAATACTTTTAGGGTAGTTTATTTAATTTGTGAATTCAGATGACCTTATTTAAAAGCGTGTTTATTCCAATCTGAGAATTCAGAATTGGGGAGAAATTATTTAGAAGTAATTGCAACTCATCTAACAATTTGCAGATTATCCTTGAAGCTTGAAGCAATCCTGCCATGCGTGAAATTTCCTGGT
The DNA here is from genome assembly GCF_027574615.1 of Eptesicus fuscus. Lineage (NCBI taxonomy): Eukaryota > Metazoa > Chordata > Mammalia > Chiroptera > Vespertilionidae > Eptesicus > Eptesicus fuscus. Next base: position 13,132,461 of record NC_072477.1, on the reverse strand, counting down.
TAGTAAATATCAAGCCAGGGTTTGGAAACTGCTACCCGTGAACACTCAGTCTTATAATATTGATAGCCTGGATATTTCTGATAAGCTGGCAGCATCTTTCATTTGCTTCAGTGATCACTTCTACTTCAGGGGTCAATTGTGTTAGACCCTTTCAATGCTGTTCTGGTCTTCTTTCTTTTATTCTTGGTGTCTTCCTTTCTTCCCTGTTCATAATTTCCTCTGCCAAGAAACATAAGGCAAATTTTATAGAGCAAGACCACAATTTTCCTCGGAGACATCGCTATGTGCTTCTGCAAAAGCTTTCTTCTTTTCTGCACATAGAGTGATTCCCCGCCCTGGACACAGTTTTCTGCATTTCAGCGAAGTCTTCCATTAGGAGTTTCTATGTGACTATAGGGAAGCCCTATTATTCTGTCTGAAAGTCCTTTTGCTTTTTGCCCTCTTGGTTTATAGCAGAATTGGTAATTAAAACTTCTCAACACAATTGTGATAGTAAATCCTTTCTGAAGTACAGACAATGCTATGTGTTCATCAGTTCCTCTAAGTAGCACCCACCAACTACAGAGTAGGCCCCAGCCATTTCTGTATGACATCATCCCACACTTACTCGACCGTTGATGTTTGAAACATTCAACACGATCTGCACTTACCAATCTAGAAATTAAGCTTGGGCAGAGCAACTTCACATATCTGGCCGCTAAGTACATAAAGGTTCAAGGAAAGCTAAGTCGGTAATAAAGTTCTTAGTTCTATAATCAACCTCTTCATTAAGTTATGATATCATCTTTTTACACATCAACATTCTTCTCATCTATAAAATGAAGTTGAACCAAATGTTGCCAAAGGTCCCTTGTTGAGCTTCTGTGAGTCTATTTTTGGTTGTGTTTCTTGATTTTAAATTATCTTTTTCAGAAATTACTTATAGAAACTTCAAATTTAGGCTGGGAACCCCTTTTCACTTCTCCTTTGGTAACTTGTATATAGCTCTGTCATGTCTATTGCCACACAGTATTGTGATTATCCATTTACTTGTGAAATGCTACCATCACTGAGACCAGGGATTTTGAAGACGAGCACATAGAAGTGTATTACTTTTGAATAAATAATCTCATAGTGATTACATATGCAATAGGGTGGAACTCCTGAATATAATTTACATCAGAATTACAGATAATTCTGTTTTGACCAGAATTCTCTCTCTTCTATGAAACATCTGCCATGTACTACAAGTGTACAAGACCTTTACCAAAAGCAGATGTTGTGAAGTTGGATGAGGCCATCATTCAGACATGTGGAATGTCCAAAACTCTGTCACTTTTTGGCAACTGAAGCCATATGTCTGCTCTGATATCTTGATTCAGAGACATGGACTCTTTTCAACAGGGATGTATTATAAAAAGTTTATTTAAATCTCAAGGTTACAAGGAATATTTAAACTCATTTCTAAATCCAACATGGATCACTACCAGTTCTACTATTCTATTTTTGGCTTTTATCAGATTGGCAAACATTGTGTATTAGATCATATTAAGCTTTATTTAATATTATAAAAACTATTTTATAAGTTTCCTGTGCATACCATATATTTTTGGGGGGTAAAGTATGTTACGTTTGGGGATATGATTATTAGTCTTTTCAAGTCACAACTGAAGCCCTACTTTTACATTTCAACTGAGGCCAAAATTGTCTACTATAAAAAAGTATAATATGATTTTACTGTAACTAAATAGTAGTCAGAAATATAACTGTTCATGCACAGTGTTGTCAAACTAATACCTTCTGATTACATTTGAGGAAATACCAGATTTGGAGGTAATATTCCTAATTTTGTCTATACATACACAAAAATAAACCTTTCATTATATAAACATTCTATTACATCCAATAAGCAGACTAGAAAAGTAGAATTCCAAACAATTAACAATATAGCAGTAAATCCACCTAGTTAGAGGCAGTAGGAGTGTCTACGACTCTTTGAAACATCTTACAGCCAAGGAAATAGACAGAGGTGTGAATGAAGGAAAGCTCAGCAGATGAGGGAGGGAAGACCCAGAGCACACTTGCAAGAGAATAAAATAATGACAGGAAATTTTGTGAGGCTATGGATGGAATTGGAGATAGCTGGCCTATGCCCTTTCAGAGTCCAGGAGCCCTCAGGGGATGTCCAACTGACAGCTTAGGCCCACTTCCCACAAGGAGCAGGCCTAAGCCACCAGTCGGACATCCTTAATGCTGTCACTGAGACAAGAGAGGCTCCTGCCACTGCCGCTGTGCTCGCCAGCTGTGAGCCTGGCTTCTGGCTGAGCAGCACTCTCCCGGTGGGAGCATACTGACCACCAGGGGGCAGCTCCTGCATTGAGCATCAGCCCCCTGGTGGTCAGTGCACATCATAGTGACCAGTCATTCCACAGTTAGGTCAATTTGCATATTAGCCTTTTATTATATAGGATATGCATCTTGAAATGGAACTCTTGTCAGGGAGACAATTTCCTGAATCCATTTCTTCCTTCAAACATCTAGTTGAACCACAGATGTTCATGGCATTGATTAGAAAACTACAGATCTAGAGTAATATTATATATCTAGAATTCAATAGTACATAATATTTTTGAGCTTTGACAGAAAAACTTTTGAGCCGAAACTGGTTTGGCTCAGTGGATAGAGCGTCGGCCTGCAGACTCAAGGGTCCCAGGTTTGATTCCAGTCAAGGGCATGTACCTTGGTTGTGGGCACATCCCCAGTAGGGGGTGTGCAAGAGGCAGCTGATAGATGTTTCTCTCTCATCGATGTTTCTAACTCTCTATCCCTCTTTCTTCCTCTCTGTAAAAAATCAATAAAATATATTTTAAAAAAAGAAAAACTTTTGAATTATTGTGTTCTGTCATAGAATTTTGACCAAAAATTTAGAATTTGGGGGTTGGGGGTTCTTCAAAAAGTACTCCAGTTCCAAGCAACACAGTTCAAATATATATTTATTACTACCAAAAGAATGAATGTGAATAGATTTTTCCAGAGGTACATCTATTCTTGCTTATCTTCTAACATTAAACTCTTTATTTAGCTTCACCATTATGCAGAAGATTCCTTCCAAACTCTTATAAGACCTACGAAATCCTTCATATTTTAGCTTCTGTATACTTTCATAATACTACTTTCTTTTTCTTTTTTCTTTAATCAGACACTCCTTTGTAAAGAGAAGTGCAACCAATATGCACTTTAACCTATTATGAAAGGCTAAATATTAACATCAATATTCAGAATAAACCAAGGCAGGAGCCAAATATCAGCATCATAGATAAAATTAATTTGTAATTTACCAAATGAACCTGAAATTTCATCAGTATTAATTATAGCAGTTGTATCAAAATGTTAAGTAGATAAATTTAAAATGTTTCACATTATCATGTAAGAACAATAATTTCTTAGCACTCCTGGCTGCTGGTGGATTATTCCTATAGTCTCTCATTTCCCTTTAAGGTTGGAGAAAGAGTCAGATTTTATTTTGACTTCCCCATCATTGTGTACTAATGATTGCTGTGGCCTAGTTAGTATAGTGTCTTTCCTCTGAGATGACTAAGTAAGGTATAGATACCTTTATCACTCTTCTAGATTGGTAGACATGCCTAGGGAGTTTCAGACCTTTCATTGATATGCTCCTAAAATGAAGCTTAACACACAATGTAACCAAGTGATTTTTAATAATTTTCAGGTACATATCTAATATAATTATTTTCATTCAACATTTTGTTTTATTCATTTTTAAAAATTAATTCCTACAGAAGTTTAAGGGAAAATTGTCCTGATACTATGGGGTCAGAAGTATGGCAGTGGAGGTAGTTGATTTTAAGATAACAAAGCAATACATTAAGGTTCACCTGCCAGCATTCAGACCATGTACACTTATTACAATATCTTTGCAATGGATTGATAGCAGCAGCTTTACAATAGAAATCAAAGAAAATACGCTTTACACTCTGAAGTTAAATCAGTCCTGGTTACTTGAAAGAAACTACTTGATCTTCAATTAACCATTAGCAGTAAATAGTATCAGGAGCAAGAAATACAATTTACAATTTACATTCAAGAATCCTCTTCAACAACAATGACAAATTTGTTCTTCTCCTTTTTTTTTTTTTTTTCCTAAAAAGCCAGTGTTAGAACAGGACAAGCATGATCCAATCTGTCCTGCATGCCATAGAGTTCTTTAATATAGAAAAAATATGCTGAAAGTAGTCACTCAACTTTGCACTTTGGTCATTAATTCTGTTACATATAAACTGTTCTATAAATATTTCCTGAACATTCAACTGAAGGATATGCACAAAACATTGCGTGCTAGTGATCACTAAATCATTCACAGCCAGTAACAATTCCATGACACTTTTGTATTGATTTTCCATTGTAAAAATACCCCATCCATTTGAATCACTCTCTTGTTGGCTCTAGGAAATCCAATAGTCAGTTATCTCTCAATAAATCATGAAGGAAGTTGAATTCATTTGTTGTAGTCAGCTCCAGCTGCTATAACAAGCACTATAGACTGGGCAGCTTAAACAACAGGAATTTATTTCCGACAGATCTGGATACTGGGAAGTCCAAGATCAAGGTGCTGGCTGATTCAGTTTCTGGTGAAAACCTTCTTCCTGGTTTGCAGATAGCTGCCTTCTCATTTTATTTTCACACTAGGGGCCCAGTGCATGAATTTGTGCACCTTGAAAGGAACTGTGGGCTGTGAGGCTCTGTCTTGTCCATCCTCCGTGCCCCTGCCCGGCCCCTCCTGCCACGGCCCCCAGTCCACTGTCTGCTGGCAGCCCTGCTCCCACTGCCACCGCTCCCACACACTGACAGACGCGGGCCCCACTCGCACCCGCTGCTGGCACTGGCCCCAATAGCTCCGTGCTGTCAGCAGGTGCAAGTGGCAGCTCTGGTGCCAGCTCTGTAGGTGTGAACGGCGGCTCTGGTACTGGCAGCAGGTGTGAGTGGGACCGTTGCTAACAGCAGGTGCGAGAGGTGGCTGCCGGCCCCGATTGCCCCTTAGGAGCAGGAGGAGGTGGAGAAGCCTTGAGGGGCGATTGGGGCCGGCAGCCGCTGCTTGCACCCTCTGACGGTGCCGAGCAATTGGGGCCGGCACTGGGCACCAGTAGCAGGTGCAAGCAACGGCTCCAGCACCAGCAGCAGGTGCAAGTGGGGCCAGCACCTCGCTGGCAGCAGGTGTGAGCACTGGGTGGGACCGCAGCATGTGGGAGCAAAGAATTTTCAGGAACCACCAGAGGCTTGCCCTGATGACAGCGACTGGCACCCTGCCTTGGTCTGGCACCCCTGCTCACCTGCTCCACCATCCTGCTGTGGCTGACACCCGCCATGTTCTGTGCGTGCCCCCTGGTGGTTAGTGCATGTCATAGCTATTGGTTGTTCAATTGTTCTGCAGTTTGGTCTATTTGCATATCAGCCTTTATTATATAGGATGGCAGAGAGACTGAGCCCTCTTTCTCTTCTTATAAGGACACTAATTCTATCCCAGGGACACCATCCTCATGACCTCATCTGTATTGAATTGTCTCCAATGGCTCCACAGTCTAATAGTATCCCTTAGGTGTTAATGTTAACATGTGGTTTTTGGGGGGTAGGGAGGACAAATGTCCAGTCCATAACATTCTGCCTCAGACCCACTAAATTTTGTATTCTCACATGTGAAATAAATTAATTTTATCCCAATAGTCCTCAAAATCTTAACTCATTCTAGATTTAACTTTTAAAGTCTACAGTTCAAAGTCTCATATAAATATCATCTAAATTAGATATGGGTGAGACTTGAGGCAGGATTCATTCTGAAGCAAAATTCCTCTCCAGCTATAAACCTGTAAAACCAAATACGTATGAACTTATAAAATACAATGGTGGGCAAACATAGTACAGAAATTTCATTATAAAAGGGAGAAGTAGAGAGAAAGAGTGGCAATCCAAATCAAAGCAAGACAAATCCCGTTAGGTCTAAAACTTGAGAATAGTCCTCTTTAGCTCCATGTTATGCCTCGAAGGCCCACTGAAGTGGCAGTGTCACTTTTATGACTCTCTGGGGCATTACTTCTGAGTAGCCCTGTCCATCAGAGGCTCTTGGGTCGGGGACATGTCCTCAGGGCTCCTGTGTGGGGAATCATACACTAATGGCTCCAAGCATCCCAACTCCCACAGCTTCATTGACTTATTGAAACCTAGGTGGCGGTCCTAATGACCTCTGAATTGCCTTTGAGCCATTTTTCACTTTTCTTGAAGAATAGTGCAAGTTTGCAACCAGATGGCTTTATAATCCTGTCTTGTAAATTCTACGTCTGAAAACCTTCCTTTATTCCATCCTATCTTCTTCTCCTTCAGTTCAAAATGATAGTTTTCCTTCTGGGGTGGCTGATTAAGTCAGTGGTTTATGCCCATGGTTGCTGGGCCATAGTCTTACTTCTCTCTTCAGAATGTGCTTTCTCATTATTTGTAACATGGATAGCCTGAGAATTGTCCACATCTTTAAGCCCTGGTTTCTTTTTTCTTACCAATTGCTTCTTCAATTCATTTCTCTCTTCTTGCATTTTGCTATAAGCAGCCAGGTGGAACTAAGCCACTCCTTCAACCCTTTGTTTAGAAATGTCAACTATGGGAGGAGGTATAAAAGGGTAAAGGAGGGGTAAATGGTGATGGAAGGAGACTTGACTTGGGGTGGTGAACACACAATACAATACACAGAGGATGTTATTATAGAATTGTACACCTCAAACCTACATAATTTTATTCACCCCACTAAACTCAAAAGAAAGAAAAAAATAAAATCTCAACTAAATATCCAATTTTATCGCTCACCAGTTTCACCTTTAAAAAACACCTGGCACAAACATACTTCAGCCAAGTTCTTGCCATTTTATAACAAAGATTACCTTTAACCTGTTTCCAGTTAAATAACATGTTTCTCATTTCTGTCTTAGACACCAGAATGGCCTTAAGCACCCTTATTTATACCAAGATTCTTTACATGATTATTTATATTAGGTATCCCCCAAAAAATAAATAAATAAATAAATAAATAAATAAAAAATAAATAAATAAAGCTTTCTCTAGAGCTCTCCTCTTTTTATTGTGAGTTTTCAACAGAATTCCCTTTAAAATTCCCTTCACAGCAATATCAGATTTTTCCAGCCTGCACTTCAAAACCCTTCCAGTGTCTACCCATTACCAAGTTTTAAAGCTGCTTCACATTTATAGATATTGGTCACAGCAGCATCCCACTTCTCAGTACCAATTTCTGTCTTGGTCAGCTCCTCCCATAGCAAAATACAGTCAACTGGGTGCCTTAAACAACAGAAATTTATTTTTTGCAATTCGGGAGGCTGTGAAGCCCAAGATCAAGGTGCCAGCTGATCCCATTCCTAGTTTTGATTTTGCAGATAGCCATCTTCTCATTGTACCCTCGCATGGTGAAGATAGCAAGGTCTAGTATGTTTCTCTTGAGAACAAGAACGCTAATTCCATCACAGGGTTTCACCCTCATGACCTCATCTAAATCTAATTACCTCCCAGATGCCGCACCTCTTAATACCATCCTATTGAAGTAGGGGTTCAACATACAGATTTTGAAAGGACACCAACATGTAGTCCGTAATATCATTGGACCTCAAAGTGTCAAGCTAAGAAAAAAAAAATTATTTCCTATGCATGTACCAATATTTGATATGTTATGAAAAGGTAGTATATTTTAAAATATCACCATTTTATGCACACCAGGAAAATATATCAGGAGTGTTGTTTGTGATTTTCAGGTCAAGAACTTAAGAAATAAGTGTGTCTCCTTCCTTCAAATACCGCTCTCCAGTTCCTTTCTCTGGTTATAAACAGATAATTGCATGTCTCTAGGGGGACAGGGAAGCCGAAATGTGGAGTCTGGGCAACTAAATCACTATATGGGAGTAAGCTGTCTGCTAAGAACACCCTCTCTTAATCAGTACATGAGCAAGAAATAAACTTTAATTGCAATTGGAACACTACCACCTATTTGTGATGATTTTTTAACACTGTCTTAGGTCAATTATCTGTTTCTCCTCTCTTTTATAGATAAGTTATCTGTTTCTCCTCTCTTTTCCACTTTCTAATGCTTGTTTATATTCTTTGTTGTTTAAGGCTGCATAAAATCTGGATAAAATATGATTTCTCTTAAGTGGTGTGTATGACATCGGAGTTCTTTTTGTAAAAAAAATTTAGATGACAATGTTGATATAGTGTTAATTCATCCTCTCCAGATTAAAAGAATTTTCAATTCTCAATTTATTTTCTTAAAAATTCTTGAAGTCACTGGTTTTAAACGACGAAACATTTAAAGGTTATGTTTAGTGGCACAAATGCTAAAACAATAAACACTTATATGAAGAACAGAATTTTGATGCAGACTCATCTGCATCAATCTTACTACAAGTTAAAATTATTTAAACATAGTTCACTCAAAAAGGATTTGTTTTCCTTCCAAAGTTATTGTGCTTGGGATAACTTCTTGGTATTTTTCAATCAATCTATCTAACTACTTTTGTAGTTAATTGACAATATTCCATCGTTGGACACTTCACTTTTGCAATGACAAACACTCATTTATAGTTCAACTGGTAATCATTTGGGCAAAATTATTCCTAAAGAGATTTTACTCCTAATTATATCCAAAATGCTAATATATATTGGAATGTGACTATTAAGATATTAACTCTAAACCCAAGTGTGTTGTTTTGATTGTATTGCTGATGTTTTGGGGCTGATTATTATGATCTTAGAAATGCAATCACAGCATTATTAATGACGCACAAGTTCAGGTATGACAGAAATGACATTGATGTGGCTATTTGACAGTTTCTTGGTCCAAAGCCTACAGACAACATTGAGCAGCAGATTCTTGCCAAATACTAAAGACAGAACTTACCACTTTGGTTTGTTATTACTAATTCCATAACACTGTACAATATTTCACACCTCACTAGCTTTGCATATATACCCCCTCTCCTCCATTTACCTCATCATTACCTCATCTGTCTGATAAATCCAGTTGAAGCATCTTCTCTTTCCAAGAAACCAACCTTGAACACTATTTTCTCAACCTCTCAACCTCTATAATCTCAACCTCTATAATTCAGTGCGTATCACATTGAATTTAGTGATTTAGTTGCTTGTGTGTATCATATAGGAAGTTAGTAAATGCTTTTTGAATACTAGTAAAATAGTCTTATAGGATTTAACCCTTTGCACTCGCTTGCTTTTTTCTCGATTCCTTTATTCTAATGCTAACCATGTCGAGTCACACTCGACATCCGAGTGAAAAAGGTAATATAAGAATATCAGGGAAAAGAATATTTGCAGGCTTCCGGTTAGAGAGAGAAAAATGTGCCCATGTACTGTCAGACTAGTTTACAATGAAATGCCTACTGTGTTCTAATGTGCAACCTTGAGGGGAACTCCATTGCTTTGAGCAGGTGTGGGAATGGCAGGCTCACTGGCAATCAGAGGCATTTACTGGGTTTCTGGAAACCAGGAGATGCAAGAGAGAATATTCACAGATAGAGAGCTGAGGAAGCCCTGCAGCACGGGGAAGATCCCTGCGGTGGAGGTGGGAGTGTTTCCTTAGCACTGATTGAGAGTCCCCAGCAGCAGAAGTGGCTGCTGTGAAGAGTGGGAGTGAGTGTTGGCACACAAAGTCAGGACACTCCCTGAGGAGCTGACTATAGCGCAGATCTGACGCCAGTCTTCCGTGCTGGGCATCCTTCCCTTTCCTCCACCCCACGAGTCCTGATCACCTGGGATAGAGACAGACAACAATAAAAATAACTAAATCTTTTGTTTCTCTTTCTAGCTGGGGCTCCTCCAGTTGCTTTGCCTCATTCTAGCATTTGAAAGAGGCCTTAGCTATTTTCTGTCCGCACAAGCTACGGTGATTCCTTTTTTTTCCATTTCCAATTTTATTTTGTACTGTTTTTAGGTGTGCAGCTTAGTGGTTAGACAACCATATGCTCTACATAATGTTCCGATCTATATTTCCAGTAAAAATAATATTTAAAGGGCTGCTCCTAACTCGTTTTCTGTGGTGATACTTTAATGCAATTGATGGCAACAATGCTGTGATTCCTCTAATAGAAATGGCATGAAAGATAGGCCAGATCTATGAAACATTCTGGTGAATAAATTTGCTGCATTAATATGATTTGAAATAATAATTATAGCCATTCATTTTTATGTAGCACTTCTTCATGCCAGGCATTTTTCCAAATGCTTTACACATGCTAACATATGAAATCCTCACAACAAACTAAAGGAAATGCATTGCTATTCTCCTCTTATTTAGGATGATTGAACTGAGGCACAGGGAAACTAATTTGCCCAGGTGATGTGCTGATTACCTAGACATTGTACCACTTCCTTAACTTGGATTGACCAATCATCCTATATAATAAAAGCCTAATATGCAAATGGACTGAACGGCATAACGACCAGTTGGTGGGGGGTGGGGCTGGTGAGTGGGCAGCGCCAGGCCAGCCAAGGCGGGTGCCAGCAGGCAGAGGGAGGGGATGGTGATTGGGGTGGGGGTGCAGCGGCTACTGGCAGCGGCAGAGGGGTGATGGGGGACGGGACCAGCCACTCCCACCCCACCGATCAGCCTGCTGGTCACCTCCCACAGAGGGACATCCCCAGAGGGCTCCTGGACTGTGAGAGGGTGCAGGCCAGGCTGAGGGACCGCCTCCCACGAGTGCATGAATTTTCATGCACTGGGCCTCTAGTCCTATCTAATAAAGAGAGAATATGCTAATTGACTGTCACACCCTCACAAAGATGCAGCACCCACAGCCAATAAGGAGGGAATATGCTAATTGACTGTCACACCCTCAAAGATGGTGGCACCCACAGCCACAAGATGGCGGTGCCCAGTCCCCTCAGCCCCCCAGCCACCCAGGGCCAGCCCAAGGTGCAGGCAAGCCTCAGATGTCAGCTGCCCAGCTGCCCAGGGCTGGCCCGAGGTGCAGGCAAGCCTCGGATGGCAGCTGCCCAGACACCCAGACTCAGGTAATCATGCCCGGCTGAGGCTTGCGCTGCTGGCATTGGCAGCAGCAGAGGTGTGATGGGGGCATTGCCTTCCCCTGATCGCCGGGTCGCCTGCCCCTGAGGGCTCCTGGACTGTGAGAGGGGGCAGGCTGGGCTGAGGGACTCCCCCCCACTCCAGTGCATGAATTTTCATGCACCGGGCCTCTAGTCTATATAATAAAAGCCTAAGCGACCATTATAGCGAAACAACCAGAACAACCAGTCGCTATGATGCGCACTGACCACCAGGGGGCAGATACTCAACACAGGAGCTGCTCCCTGGTGGTCAGAAGCCAGGCTTATGGCTGGCAAGTGTAGCGGCAGTGGCGGGAGCCTCTCCCACCTCCGCGGCAGCACTAAGGAGCAGCAAGCAGGTGGGCAGTACAGAGTGAGGGGTGCCGGACTGTGAGAGGGCGCAGGCTGGGCTGAAGGACCCCCCCACCCCAGTGCATGGATTTCATGCACTGGGCCTCTAGTTTTAATGGAACAGAAGTCTTCAGTCCTCATAAGCAATGTTTCTGTTCTTGATTTAATATAGATCTCTGAGATCTAAATTTTAGACATTCCTGTGTCTAAAATTAAATAATCTTAGAGAAGAAAACATCAACTGTAAAAGAAATTCAAACAATTTCCATTAATTATCAACAATGTAATTGTGTTTTGTTTTATCACTTTTACAAGTTTATTTTTAATTTATAAAATTAAGTAATTGCATAGAAAATGAGAAAAATTTTCCATTGTTTAATCCATACTATGAATCTAGGCACCATGATTTCATTTCTCTGAATATATTGATTGCTCTTGAAATGTCTTGTTTCTGTAAATAGGACATGATGTAATCAACTACATTCTACACCTTTACCTCAATAACCATTTTGGCATTTTTTTTCCCAATTGCCCTTCTTTAAATATAATAATGCCTCACAAAATTTCAGGTCTTTAGGTAAAGCATAATTTACTTGGGAGTTCTTGCTAAAAATTTCTAACTAAAGTTAAAATGTGTTTGATAATGTTGCCTTTAAATGTAGCTTTTTATATTGCTTACTAGGTCCTCAAAAACATTTTTTCTGTTGGGTGACACTGCATAAATTAAACAGTGCTGATTTATGTTATAATTAGGTATATGGTGCAATGTCTTAAAATAATTTCTCAGTAGAAAATTGCCTTTTATTTTAGAGAAAAAATGGTATAAATGTTTTTAATACCTAAAACCAGTTAGCTGAAAAAGTCAGTAATTAAAGGGCAAATGCCACATGCATACATCAAAGATATTGCTACAGAGTATTAGCCAATATGCTAAGTTTCCTTGAAAGCATGCTGTACATTAAAGAAAGAATACTTTTTCAAAACATTTCAAAACCCTAACAATGTTCTTCAGTTTTTCTAAGTTATCTCTATTTCCTTACTGTGTTTTTAAAAAGTTTGTACATACATGTACAAACACATACACACAAATTTAATAATTAAAATACACATATTCTAAGCCCAGTATCTGCATTAGGATTATATGAATTTGGTAGAAATACACTGAAAATTAACAACTTATTCTTATGCAAACAACTATGTTAATAGGAATAAAATATGGGATATAAACTGGGAGGAAATATTTACAGATCACATATCTAACAAAGTCCTTCAATCCAGAATATGTAAAGAACTCTATAAACTCAACAATAACTAAATTGGCAAGAAAACAAAAAAGACACATTACCATAGATAATATACAAGATTTCAAATATGCACATGAAAATATGTCCAGCATCATTGTCCATTATAGAAATAAAAATGAAGGACACAATGAAATATCCCTATGAACACATTAAATGGCTAATATTATTAGCCATTTAATGTGTTCATAGGGATATATATAATATCAACTGCTGGTGATAATGTTACTCTCATACACTACTGGTGGTAATGTAAAATGGCAAAGTTATTTGGCAGTTTCTTAAAGAGCTAAATATCATTTAATAGGAAAAATGTTTGATATCCTCTACCTAATAAAAGGGTAACATGCTAATTGACCATACCTTTGCAATGCCCACCAGCCAATCAGGAGTGAGTATGCAAATTAACCCACCATGGTGATGATGCAGGCGTTCTGCACCACCCCAGCCACTCCAGGCCTCTGGGCAGCCTGGGAAGGCGGAAAGGCAGCCCCGACCAGAGCAGAGATGGTGCTGGCAGCCAGGGGAAGGAAGGCCCATTCTTGAATGAATCTTCATGCATCGGGCCTCTAGTTTTCTTATAAAGCTAAACATACAACCCAACAATCACACTTCTGGGCATTTATCCTAGAGAAATTAAAATTAATGTTCACACTTAATCTGAACATGAATGTTCTTTGCACTTTTATTTGTAATAGCCAAAAAAATTGGAAACAAGCCAAATGTGCTTCAATAGGTGAATGGTGAACTGGGCTGTGGTATATCCATAAAATGGAATAGAATCAACAGTAAAAGAAACAAACTTTTGATACGCACAACTTGATTGGATCTCAAGGACATTTCACTGAGTGAAACAAACCATTCTCATAAGATTATATAACATATGATTCTATTTGTATAATAATCTTTAAATAAAATTCTAGTGAAGGAAATTCAATCAGTGGTTAACAGGAGTTGGAGAAAGAGTGGGTGTTCCTGTAAAGGTGTGGCATAAAGGGCTTTTCTTCTTGTGATGGAACAGATCCATATCCTGATTGAGTGGTGCTCACACAAATCTACACATATGATAAAAAATTACAGATTTCTACACCAAAAAAATGAATTTTCATTTAAAACCTGGAAAAAATAAAAATAAAGTCTGCAGTGTACTCAATAGTATTATACAAATGTCAGTCTTCTGGTTTTGGCAATGCACTGTGCTTATATAAGACTAGAGGCCCAGTGCAAGAAATTCGTGTACGGGGTTGGGGGTGGTGAAGGTCCCTCAGCCCGGCCTACACCCTCTCCAATCTGGGACCCCTCAGTGGATGTCCAACTGCCAGACAGTCAGACATCCTTCTCGCAATCTGAGACCGCTGGTTCCTAACTTCTCACCTACCTGCCTGCCTGATTGCCCCTAACCAATCTGTATGCCTGCCTAATCTCCCCTAACCCCTCTGCCTGCCTGCCTGGTCGCCCCTAACTGCCTCTGCCTGCCACCCTGATTGCCCCTAACCCCTCTGCCTGCCTGCCTAATTGCCCCTAACCATTCTGCCTGCCTCCCTGATTGCCCCTAACCACCTCTGCTTGCCTGCCTGATCTCCCTTAACCCCTCTGCCTGCCTTCCTGATTGCCCCTAACCGCCTCTGCCTGCCTGTCTGATGCCTCTACCTGCTCTCCCCTGCCAGCCTGGTCACCCCTAACTGCTTTTCCCTGCTGGCCTGATTGCCCCTAACTGCTCTGCCTGCCTGCCTGATTGCCCCTAACCACCTCTGCCTTGGCCCCCACCACCGTGGCTTTGTCCGGAAGGACGTCTGGAAGAACGTCTTGAAGATGTCCGGTCTATCTGGTCTAATTAGCATATTAACCTTTTATTAGTATAGATATTATCATTAAGAAAATCTGGATGAAAGATTCACATAAATTCACTATGCTATTTTTGAGTTTTCTTGTGAGTCATGATTATTTTAAGATGTTTTTAAAATTGATTTTTAGCAAGAGAGGAAGGGAAAGGAAAAGAGAGAGAAACATCCATATGAGGGTGAAACATCCATTGGCTGCCTTCTGTATGCTCCCTATTGGGGATTAAGCCCACAACCAGGGGTTGTGCCCAGACCAGGAATGAAACTGTCAACCTATCAGTGCCTGAGATGATGCACAACTTACTGAGCCATACCAGCTAGGATTGCAATCATTTTAACATAATTTTTTTTAATAAATCAATTTAGAATATTTATTTAATATTAACCATTTTTATGTATATCAAATTACAAATTGAAACCTATTACACATAATATTAGATTTTAAAACAGGTAGAACCTGGCCAATTTTATCTCTACTTTTTAACTTTTATTTCTCTGTGAAAAATAACTTTCACACAATCTATCAAGTAAATGGCTATACAAATGAGAGAAAACATATAAGTATCATGATTTTAGGAAGGATTTACAGGTTTAGAATTTAGTAGATATTTAACTGAATTGGAAACAATTTTTTTATGAAATAGAAAAATAATACTTTTATATTATTACATTTGCTTTATTTTGTGCTGATAATACATATTTTCAGCTAACTCACCATATAAATAGAATCCTCTTAGACAAAAAGATATAATGAAATTATGTAATTACAGCATTATAAGAAAAGCTGTATTAATTTGACCACTACTTTTGTTTCACTTGTGATAGATTAAAAACTTTTCATCATATAGCTTTGTTCCATTTTTCCTTAACTGATTTTATGGGCTAGATTTCTGAATGGCAGCAGAGGACTAGGTAGTTAGAGAATGTTCATTTCGGCCTTAAATTCTCCCATTTTCCTGAGACTGGTGATTTCCATAGTCAAACGCCAGTGTGGACTGGCTCTTTTGTGAGAAATCTATTACAATATATTTTTCCAGACAGAATAATTACCTAACAACAGGAACTGCATGTTACAGAAAACTCATTATTCTCTTTTCTGAAAAGAAACAGAACTTTTCATAAGAGAGAGGAAATAAATTAACAGAGCACACCAAGCAATATGCTTGAGGACAAAGGAAGGTTAAATGAAAGAGACACCATGATGGTAGGTTCTTTGCTAGATGGACTGATGATTACTGTTAGGATAAAAGGGCAAATAATTATTATAAATTTTAGATGATTATTTTGATTTGTTGTTCCCATTCATATTGAAGATCATATCTGACTTTGACAAATATTTTTTAATGTGCACTTCAAAATATTGAGGGTAAGAAAGATAGAAAAAAATACCATATAAGTTATTTTAAGGTAGTAGATTTAAGTAGTAAATCCATAATAATGATAAATTCCTGATCATCTACACTAATAAAAGAGCAACATGCTAATTGGCCATACCTTCACAACACCCACCATCCAATCAGGAGTGAGTATGCAAATTAACTCAACAAAGATGGCAGGCTAATTTGCATACACAGGCGCTGAGCCGCCAGGGGCATTCCGCACCACCCCCGGCCACTCCAGGCCTCTGGGAAGCTTGGGAAGGCAGAAAGGCGGCCCCGGTTCAGAGTGAAAAGGCGGCTCCAGCCAGAGTGAAGGCGGTGCCGGCTGCCAGGGGAAGGAAGGCCTATTCTTGCATGAATCTTCGTGCATCAGGCCTCTAGTTACAATATAAGCTGTTACTTAGAAAAAGTTGCTATGTCCTTGAATAAAATACTTTAGATTATTTTTTAAACAAGTGTTTACACTGGACATTTGATACTGAAATGTGAATAAACATTGCTCCTTTATTTGGAAAAAAACGTATATCTAAATGGACATAAACACATGGTATAGTAGACCAACATGTGTCCTCTAAAATAGATGGCCCACTCCTAACTCTGGATTCCCATGTATGTGACCTTATTTGGAAATAAGGTCCTTACAGATGTAATGAACTTAATGATTTCATGATGATATCTCACTGGATTTAAAGTGGGCCCTGCATCCAATGACTGACATTATATAAGAAGAGGCAAGGACACAGAGATGAAGGTGGAGGTGGGAAGCTCGACTTCACATCTTTCTCATCCTGGGACAAGCAGGCCATTTGAAATGTGTTCTCCTGGCAAAGGCAGATGTACCAGAGTACAAGTAGAAACATGCAAATCCTCAGAAAACCTGGGAATGGCCCACTAATTTTCCCACTTTATTCTGCTGGCCAAAAGAAATCTAAGACATGGAAAAATATATTTCACTCCTTCAGTCAGAATGACTTCAAAGTTTCATGGGAAAAGACAGGAATACCAGGAGATTTTTTGAAATAGGCCAATAAGCTCTAGATAGTTTGGCTCAGTGGATAGAACATTGCCCTGCGGACTAAAGGGACCCAGGTTCGATTCCAGTAAAGGGCACATGCCCGGGGTTGCGGGTCCAGTAGGGGACATACAGGAGATAGCCGATCAATGATTCTCTCTCATCATTGATGTTTCTATCTCCCTCGCCCTCTATCCTCCTCTCTGAAATCATTACAAATATATTAAAAAAGAAAAAGAAATAGGCCCAAAATACCACTGACCATACTTGGCTTTAGAGCACAAAGCATTCCCACATTTTCTATTGTATTTCAGGACATTTCTTCTTTTAGACCCTTGGCTATTCTTTCTCATCTCCTAAACCTCTCATCAGTGGATTGTCTTAGGGCTCCGTCCTTGAAACCCTTGTCTGTACACTCTTTTTAAGTTTTCTCATTTCATTTAGTTTCCTAGGCCTCCAATAATATATGTTCTGTAAAAGCAGGGATTTTTGTTTTGTTTTGTTTGTGTTTTACTGATATAGCCCTTGTGTACTATATACTAGAGCTTGGAACTCTTTTAGTTTTCACCTGAGGATATTTTTTTCATTGACTTTTAGAGAGAGTAGTAGGGAGGAGGAGAGATAAAGAGAGATATATATTGATTTGAGAAAAACACACCCATTGGTTTCCTCCCACATGGGCCCTGACCAGGGCTAGGAATCAAGCCTGCAACCGAGGTACGTGCCCTTGACTAGAATTGAACCCGGGACCCTTCTAATCACTGATTCAAACCAGCTAGGGTAGAATTCATTTTTTAATAAATGCATCTGTTTTTTTAATAAATTCATTTTGTAAATCTCTGTGATGATGGCTCTGGAACTTGAGCCCTGACCTCTCCTTTGAACAATAGACATATCATATACGCCACTGCCTTTTTCAGATTTCTACTCAGGTATCTTTTAAGAATTACAAGTTAACCTTTTGAAAACTAAACTCCAAATCTCCCCTGCCTAAATTCTCTACAAATAAGTAAGTGGCAAATTCATATTTCCACTTAGTAATAGCTAAAACTTTTAAGTCATCTTTGATATCTCTTTCTCTCACAACCAATATTTATATATATATATATATATATCTGCTCTGAAAGTTGGTCTGGAAATTTCTTATAAAGTTAAACATGTTCCTAGCAGCTTTTTTATATTAGCCCCAAACTGGAATAACTAGAGCTAAATAACTAGAGCTTATTGGCCTATTTTAAATATCCACTAACAGGAGACTAAATAAACAAAGTTTGGATATTCATACAATGAATACTACCCAGAAATGA
The DNA here is from genome assembly GCF_027574615.1 of Eptesicus fuscus. Classification (NCBI taxonomy): domain Eukaryota; kingdom Metazoa; phylum Chordata; class Mammalia; order Chiroptera; family Vespertilionidae; genus Eptesicus; species Eptesicus fuscus. The sequence continues at coordinate 13,114,167 of NC_072477.1, read as the reverse complement.
AAGGAGAGAAGCTATTGATCTATGCAACAATATTATTGAAACTCAGAAACATTAGGCAAAGTGTGTGTATATATATATATATATATATATATATATATATATATATGATTCAATGTACATGAATTTCTAAATTATGAGGAAAAAATTAGAACAGCATTACACAAGAGTCAGTGATGGACTGGGAATGGAGATAATAAATATTTATGGAATGATGGAAATGTGATATATATGTGTATATACATATACATATATATGATATATGGCATAGATTTGCATGTTGCAATTGTGTGAAACTATATCACACTATAAGTATGGTTTTGCAATTTTCTGCAATTTGCTTTAAGTTTCTTTAGATGAGCAGAAGTGCAGTAGTCCCCCCTTATCCACAGGGACACATTCCCAGAGCCCCAATGGAATCCTGAGACCATATACCAAACCTTATATTTCCTAAGAGTCTCCAGCTTTCTGTCCTGTTCTACAAATGTTGGGTTTGCCATGATCACATAAGTCAATTCTTCGAAATCTCTTTGTTTCTATTGGTTCTATTCTCTGGAGAACCCTGACTGATGGAAGGTCTCAGTGAAGACCTCATTCTCCAAATTCTAGCTTTTTTCTACCACCTCCTTCAATATGAAGCTACTCTAGGTCAGAGCTGCAGACTGTATTAAGCAGAAAACTTTTTCCAGCCTTTCCTCCAAATATTGTCTTTAAGTCCAATCCCCTCTCTTGAGAAGTACTTTTCTTCCTCTTCAATACATCAGAGGGGTGGAAATCCTGGTCCCCACCCATGTTGTTGTTATCTCTGGTTCTGATCACAATTTTGAGTCTTAATCCTCAAGTTGTTTATCTTGATTTTGAGGCTGGATCTATCTTCTTTCCAGTCGTCTTATAGTTCACTACTCTTTGTAATAGATTCTGTGCATCAAAATATGCTTAATTGTCTTCCCAATTCATTCTTTATCCACAGTTACATGTCTATACATTTAGGAAACAATTATTATTTTATGTTTTCAGATATATAACTCTAAATTTCCCACTAAGTAGGCTCTTCAGATTTTTTTTTTCTATTACAAATGTTTACAATGAAATAAGAGTTTGAGGTGAATGTTTACAGCGGTGAGTCGTTTGAAGGATGAATTTTAGAAAATGGTTGACCAATAAGAGCTGATAAACTATGTACTCTATTCTCTCTGAGTTTTATTTCTAATGTCTTGTGTGCAGAGCATAAAAGCACAGTCGGCTGATAATGGGAATGGAACATTTAATTGGGGCTATAAAATGATTTGAGACTCCTCAAGGTTAACTCTGTCTATAAGCCAGGGTTCCACGTTTAGAGAGAAGCAAAATTGTAGATGTATCTATTGGGAAGGCAATTAGGTCCTCTTGAACTTTGTATTATCAGTTTGTTTCAAAGCATTTCTTTTAAAATGTTACTGTGGGTAATGCACAAGGATGGAAGAAATACACATTGCGGCCTGACATAGGAATAAAACCCTCTTCAGAAAACTTAAGAGGAAGAATAGAGCACATAGATTTGTTTCTAAATTGGGAGAAACCACAGACTGCTAAACAAATGAGCACAAAGCCTGTGTATAGCATGAGGATGGAGGTTGTCAGGTTTGCCTGTCCCAACATGATTTTCAGAAATACCATCTGTGTGCGAGGTTAGGTTTGTGGTCACCGCAGAGAGAAAACTAAGAGGTGAGTTTGTCTGTCCTGCCTCACCAGTGTTTGGCACTGGGACAAAAACTCAATTCTTGGCACTTAGTTTTCACTGAAACCTCAAAGCAATCTATGTCTAAGGCATATGGAACAGTCTTTTCCCAGAATCAGTCACATGAGTAACCCAGAAAAGGACCGGCTGGATGGTATCAGAGTGTAAAAACTGGGATCACCTTTGAGAAAGAGCCATGATTTATGGCCTCTGGAACTGTCCGCTTGCTGCTTAGACTTCTTAAAAAGATTAAGAATTCAGATATTTCTAATTTTATAATGATTTGTACAAACTGCATCTTTTCTACTATACTTGCTCTCCTCAAGTTTTAATGTATGGAGCTCTTCAAGTTTATTCATGTTTATTATTTTATACACTAACAACAGCAATGTTTATAAAATGATGTATATTTAAATATGAGGCTTATTAAAAGTATAATATCTATGCTATTTTCAATTAAATGCATTGAAATATGGGGGTAACTTGTGTCTCCTAAGAGAGTTAATGTAGCTGAAGTGAGATTTGTAAAATCTCCCACCGTTAGGATTAACCTTTTGCACTCGGATGTCGAGTGTGACTCAACATGGTTAGCATTAGAATAAAGGAATCGAGAAAAAAGCAAGCAAGTGCAAAGGGTTAATGATATATTATATCATGATATATCTCTGATATATCTCATGACATATTTTTATAATATGCCTCTCACCCTGAATAATCTGATATATTATTTTTGCAGTAGCATTTTATTATCTTATTTTATTGAAATCACACAAAACAAAAGGGAGATACATACATTTACTTTAAATATGTTGTACCAGAGTATGGAAAATGAAATGTGCACAGCTCTTACAAAAGCCTGAGGTTCAACTTTTCAAGGTGACTCTAATCTACGTTTCCACAGAAAATGAGAATATATATCGTTATAATGGGTTTCTATGGTAACTCTTTTTCATGCTGAAAATAAACTAATAAATCTCATAAGAAGATTGCCCTTCATGGGCTTTGGGCAAATAACTGTGTCTTTTTATTTATCAATTCTGAAAGTCCTTCAATATTTATTATTCTGATCTTTGCTCATTCATAGAAGCCAGAGGGATTCAGGTTGTCTGAGTCTCTATGTACCAGGAGGCAACATGCAGCCAACTGAGCAAGTTAGATAAGTGGTCTAACTAGGAAAGAATAGGTCTAAATTAGTTACACTATATTTCAGGGCACACTGGTGCTAGGAACCAAGATTTCTATTACAGATGAAGGCATGGAAAGAGGCTAGGCATGAATGCTGGAAATTCCAAGTAAAGAGAGAAGATCCTCTTAGTATCTATTGGCCTTTAATTACTACAGAAATGTCTGTGTTATGATATTTAATTACTATAATAAGTAACTATATTCACATTTAAAATATACATAAGGCACTTTCAGATTTTAATTACCCATATCCCAAAAGCCAGGTGCCTACAGGGCAACAATCCAAAGGTCTCTTTTGCTCAAACATTGCCCTACATTTACCAGCGCGGCAGACATCCAATGCAAAATGGGAACAATGGGATTTCCCCTACCTCCTTGAGGAGACTATTTGGAGATTAAATAAGGGACTGAGACAGATTATTCCACTAGCCAATATACTTCTTGGTAGCTACTGCTGAAATACCTGGTGCTTTCAGGTGACCTGAGCAGTTTTCCATGTCTCCCCAGTCTGGGGACTTGCTTCCAGAGTGCACAGTCATAGCTGTGATAGACCAGGGAAAAGGCATCAAAGCAAAAGACCTGTAATATTCCAGACAAGTTGCTTCTGGTGATGAAGTTGTCTCCAGTTGAAGAACCTGAAAGCCAATCTTGGCACATTTAGACATGATATAATTGTCTCATTATATTGCGGAAGGCATCTCCAGGAGGTAGTAACAGAATCCTCTGTAAAAGAAATGGTCCCCACCACAACCCTTTTTTAGCCTTTTAGAAAAAGTTCTCTCCGGTACTTTGAAACTGTTCTGACTCAGAGGTGAGGCTATGCCCCCTTCCCTTGCATCTGGATCAGAAGACATGCAGTGAGTCCTCTTAGGGTGGGCACTGGAAGATGGGATGTCACCAAAGCACTCATACTTGGAGGCCTGGGTTCCCATGGAGGACATCTGACTATCCTGTAGCCAATTTGTTGTGAAGAAGCCAACCCAGATGGAGATGTGACACCCAGGGGCTCCTGTCAGCTGCCCCAGCTGAGCCTACTCTTCCAGCTCACCCATCCCAGGCCCCCAAGCAGGTGGACACAGGAGCCTTCATGTTGGTTTAATGACCCCAACCTATGTGTCTTCCCAGTAGAGGTCCCAGACATTGCAGGGAGGAGAAAAACCATTCTCTCTGCCCTGTGTGTGAAGTCTTGACCTTCATATTTTGCTAGAATAATAAAAGAGTTGCTTTTAATTACAGTTCTAGGGTAATTTGCCTAGGAAAAAGTAAATGCTATTGAAATTTTTCTATGGAAGTGAAATAGTGAGATTTTCATTTGGCTTGATGCCTTAGTAGAATGAGACTTTGGAAGTCTGTGTGTGTGTGTGTGTGTGTGTGTGTGTGTGTGTGTGTGTGTGTGTGTTTGGGGCATATTGCATGCAAGAGAAATATAAATAAGTTGTGGTAAGAAGACTCATTCTTTTGGTTGCTGTGTATCTCAAATTCATAGCAATTGTGGGTGTTTTTTTGTTTTTTTTGTTTTGTTTTGTTTTGCTTTGTTTTTAACTCAGTCAAAGGCTGTGTTTTGTTTTTGTTTTTTCTTTGTGTCTTAATTTCTGAAGTTTCTGATTGTTGGCAAGCTTTTTATTATTTTTACTAAACTGGCAATGTAAGGAATACGTATTTACAGCATAGCTAACTCTGGGATCAAAGTATAGAAGTGATGATGGAGGATCCTCAAAAATAATGTGATTAATTTTCCTTTCATTCTATTCTATTTTATTTTTAATATTAATTTGGAAAAGCAATAGATTTTGTTGGTCCAGAATTAATACTATTCACTTCTCTACTTAATTTTCTAAAATAAACTCTCTGCAGATTTTTATTAAAGAGTATAAAGTTCACTTGTAGCTTAGACTTTTCTTAGAATTGCCTCCCAGGAAGAAATAAAATAGCAAACCAGAAATCATGAAGGCTTTAGAATTTGTAGAATTTTATAGTGCATTAGCATCCAGTTTTTATTGTTATGATCCAGTGTTTATTCCCATAATTCTGATACAACAAAGATGTATGATGTTTATAGTATATTAAAATACTAAACGTTGATTACTGAAGACTGATTATATAATCTTGGATATATAGCTAACGTTAGCAAAATTTTACTGGCTCACAAGGGCTTGAATATAATGTTTGACAGAGCATGAACTGTAATTTCCCATCTTCTCTGAAGTTCCTAGATCCAATGAAGTAGTGGCTTTAAAAAACAAATCAGTAATCACCTTGGAAAAACAATAAGAGAAATCCTTGAGGATGAGAAAACTTTAGAAAATCCCTAAAGGCATAAGGCAGGCAGGGTCAGAGCTAAATAAGAAAACCTCATCTCAAATGTACTTAAGAAAGTATTGCTGCAAAATAGTACCAGAAAAAAAGAAAGTTCTATCCTAAAAGATGGGTGTCAGTTATAAAAGTAAGTCCAGGTGTAATTTATAGGGTGATTAGTTGGGGCTGCATAGAAGGTGGATTCACATCCTTAAAACACCTCTCAATACACACTGATGCCATCTTGGGCTCCTTGGACATGATAGTTGTGTGTGTACCTCCAATGTGGATAGTAGGTGGGGGGAAGCAGGGCAGTGCACTGAGTGGCTGGTGATTGCCAGTAAAAAAGAGGAGCACTCATACCCAGCAGATGAGCAGGTAAAACTTGCCAAGTCACATTCTATACAGAACTTTTTTTTTTGTTAAGACTTTAAGTACCAAAAAATGAGCAGCCCTACACATATACCCTTACTCTCAAATCTTCTCTGAGCAAGGAGAAAGATTTGGTGTTTGATGGGACAGGGAACTTCAGATATAAAGATGAGAATATAACCAAGGATTGCCAATCATTTTAGGAAGTATCACACTTTGAAAAGTAAAACAAACAAATGAAAAAACACCTCAATACTAGTAAATGTAAGAACATTTAAGTAAGTAAGTAAACATTATAAACAGTGAAAATATAGCATAGTGTAACTGGGGAATTGTAACCCACCCCACCATCCCTTTGACATTGTTTCTCTAAGTACGGACTCTGACTAATATGTAGCTTGTAGATAAATAGTATTTTTATAGAAGAATCCTAGAAACTTCAGAAGATACAGACTCTGACCTTTAGTCATCCCAGTTCTGGGAGGTTTGCTGACCTTCAACCATAGAATGAGGATGAAATAGAACCAGTGTGATGAAGACCGGCATGAGGCATACCAAACCATCACTTGACCAGTTTTGAGATACTTATTGGACTGGACTGTGCTGGTTTTCATGTTGAGAACTTTTTAATCCCCTCCCCTTAATTTCTTTGTGTTGTGTGTGTGTGTGTGTGTGCATGTGTGTGTGTGTGTGTGTGTGTGTGTGTGTGTGTTTTCCCTCTCTCTCCTTATAAAAACTTCTGCCTGCACTGAGATGTTGAGATGGACTTTGTGACAAGAGTCCCCCATCTCCTCAGGCAACTGGCACTTGAATAAACCACTTTCCTTTTTCACCAGCCTCTGTCTCTTAAGTTTGGTTTTGTGGCAGCCGACAGCCAAACTTGGGTTCCAGTTGCAGGGCAACTCATGTCTGCCATCAGTTTGAGAAGTTGTCTTCCATTATTTTGTTGTATATATCCTCTCCTCAACAAGCACAGTTCATTCAGATAAGGATCTGGAAACTGTTCAAGTGATAGCTTGATGTACATCATCCTGGTCTTTGTCACCTTAGTTCTATATCATCCTAGTTCTATGGTTGAAGGTCAGCAAATCTCCCAGAACTGGGGTGACTGAAGGTTGGATTCTGTATCTTCTGAAGTTAGTTTCTAGGATTCTTATGCAAACATGCTATTTATCTATAAGCTACATATTAGTCAGAATAAGCACTTAGAGAAACAATGTCAAAGGAATGGTGGGGTGAGGTTACAATTCCTCACTGTTACAAGAAGAGGAGTAGGGGGAAGAAATCTCTACAAGTGAATAAGAGTTAGCTACCACATCGCTGTTATGAACTAAATGTTTGTGCCCCCCTACAATCCATGTTGAAGCCCTATTGTGATGGCATTTAGAGACCAGGCCTTTGGGTGATAGTTAAGTTTATATGAAATCATCAAGGGTGGGGTCCCATGATGGGATTTGTATCCCTATAAGAATATGCAGTGTAAATGCTGATAATTAGCTTTCTTATTATAATGTGTCTGAAGTTACCCTTTTGATTGCAGAGCCATCCATTTCAAAGACACCCATCTCACTTTAATAAATACATTGCCCACTATACAATTAAGTGCCTGGGTGCCCCACCATGAAGTTCCCCTTTCAGAAAGCCCTGCTTGACTAGATAACTTACCTTTTGTAGGGCCCTGCTTTTCCCTTTAGGATCTTTAATTATCACTGCAATATTTTAACTTCACCAATGCAAAGTAAACCCATAAAATCCTAGGCACTCCACCCTCAACCCCAATAAAGGCAGAACCACAGGTCCACACTCCCTCACTCTACCCACAACCTCCCTGTGTGATGCTGGACCTGCCAAGTAGCCTCCAGGACCTGTCTGTAATATCTCTCTCTCTTTTTTTAAAGAACCCTGATAACTGTTGCTGAGGTTCATCTTGCAATCATAATAAACACCGAAAGGGCTGATCCAGCACAACATTGGCACAACATCGGGAAAATGTCTGTGGGGGCTTGCCACGAATAGTATAGGTCAGTGAGTGCCCCCATTTCTAGCCTATAGCATCACTGCCTATAGGCTGACTCATCTCAGATGTCCAGACTCCTGAACTGTGAAATAAAATTATGTTGTTTAGGTCACCCTACCTATATTTTGTTATGGCAGCTTAAGCTAAGACAAATTCTCACCCACAATATTCTCAGTATGAAGTCAATAGAGCAATCAAATCAAATATTTGAAGGTAAATAATTAAAAACCTATCCTTAGTAAATAAATAAATAAATAAATAAATGATAAAACTTATCCATAGCAATTGTAAACTTGGTAACATTAAGGCATTTCAGACATGCAAGGATTCTGAAAGTTATCCCTCACAGGTTTTACCTAAAAATGTTATTAGCGATAGATAATGAATGGTTGTAGTTGCCTAACATTGTAAATTCAATTAATGCCACCGAATCATGCCATTAAAAAGGCTTAAAATGTCATTTATGTTATATATATTTCACCACAATAAGAAAAATGTTATTAGAGGATTCAGTCTGGCAAGACAAAATATGAACCCAGGAGTAAGAAGAGAAATAAAAGAAGCAATAGTGAACAGTCATTACAGGATAATTAAATACACAGTTTCAGAATATACAGAGTAATTCAGCAAAAAATAAAGATTAGAAAAGATTTAAATACTATAATGCAAAAACCATATCTAATGTATAACAAAATTCTTACCCCGTAAAACATATTAAATAATTTTTAAGCAAATGAAACACACAAAAATGATCATGTACTAAACCGCGATGAAGAAGAACAAAATAATACTTTGGAGTTACTTATTATGCTAGCCACGTTCAATGGCTATCATGCAATACACCTAGAGATCAATAATCATAAGTAGCTGAATACGTGATTATCTAAAAATTAGCATATTTAATATATATTTATATATGTGTGTATGTATACATGTACACACATATACTAAGTTCAATATAATTTTTTTGGTTTAAATAAGTTCAATTGGAAATAGAATATTTTTTGAGAAAAACAAGAAAAGGTTTTACCCAGGCAAATACAATTTATAAAAATATTTATAGCCCTCTGCTATAAATTCACAAAATTGTCTCCAAATATAAAACTTAAATAGACAAAAAAAACAAAACAAAACTATAGGATCCATTAAACCATAATAAAATATCTACCTCTTAAAATTAAACAGACACAGATGTTTCGAGAGTAAGTGGCATCAAGCTCTCAGGGAACTAATAACTCCTACCTTATAAAAGATGTTTAGAACATAGAAAATAGGTGGGAAGCTCTCCAAGTCCTTCTGCAAGGCATATGTAAAGACAATTTTACTGTACTGTTGGGACTTCCACAGAGACTATGAAGCTAAGAACAATAGCTGTCAACTACCACTGCAGAACATCCTATATAATAAAAGCATAATATGCAAATCGACTGAACGGCCGAACAGCGGAACAATCATCCGGACGACCATCTGGGACCATGCTATGACACCCACTGGTGCCAGGCCAGCCAAGGCAAGTATGATGTGATTGGTCAGGGGCCCAGCCATCACCCCATGATTGCCCCGCAGAGGGAGGCCCAGGCCACTGACCTGTGGGCTGTGGCAGGTGGGTGGGGCCTCCCTCTGCAAGGGAAGCCCGGGTCCTGGGTGCTGGAGGGAAGCTGGTGCAGGCAGTGGGGGGAAGGAAAGCCTACTCTTGCACAAATTTCATGCATTGGGCCTCCAGTGCAGAGAGAATGTGAACACTCGTGGGTGTTTCAGCCCATCGCTCAACCAAAAGGCTTAAAACTGCAGGTGAAGAGATTGATCAGATGGGCTCCTTAGTCAGAATGCCTTTCCAGAGACTTGAGAGTATACTGTGGATGCCCACCCCCTTCCCAGCCGAGAACAGCTTCAGATAAATATTCAGAAGCCTGATGTGGACAGACTGCAGGTTGGAGCACTCAGGAGACTGGAACCTGCTTCCAGAAATTAGTGGGGCAAGGACTCGTGAGTTTTCTGTGGGTAAAATGAAAGCAAAAATAAAAGCCAAGCCTTCCGCAGCCTGAAGTGGATTCCTTTCAAGAGGGTAATCGGGAGGAGTAAGATATGGACAAGTGGAAGAATATGTACAGGAAACCAGGGACTATCAGCTTACAAGAAGCAGCCAGAACAAGGGGTCTCCTGCATTAGTTGACATCACTGTGACATTCTGAATCCTGGGAATTGCCAAGAATCAACGAAAGCCCTGCAACAGAGAAAAAGCTGGAACTCCAACATCTATCACACAGATGGTCCCATAGCAGGTAAAAATGAGCACATGAGCCTCAGAAGACCGTGTTCTTTCCCTCTACCCCTAGGCCTGAACTGGGAAGGACTAAAAATAGGGGACAAGTGGAGGACGATGATAAAGCCAGGAAAAGAGGGAGCGAAAAGGGCCACTTCCCCCTCTCCCCTGCCTTTGCATCAAATAATGAAGTGTAGCTTTGTTATGAAGCTGCGCTAAACAATAAGAGACTTGATGCTATTAAGAGTCAGTTATGGGCTCTGCACGATAATTGCCCCTGAACCATTTTATAATTCCATCCCTACCGAGTGGAGCTCCTCCATATACCAGTAACACTGTGAACCCTGCAGCCAGGAAAAATTAGGATGGCAAATAAAACAAAACTGCAAGAATGTCCCCTAAATAAAACAACAAATCAAATGGTAAAAGCATATTCATAGCAGCAAAGTAGGATTTATTCCTAGTAATAAAAGCATGTTTTAATAGCAGATATTATATATTTTGTGCATATATGTATGCATTCCCTACATGCATATATACATTCTGCTTAGACATATAAGAACATAATTCTCTATATTAATATCAAAGAGGAGAATGTGATCCCAGTACCTGCCCAATAAGTCACAGCTAAAGTTAAATAGTAAGATAAACTAAATCCAAAATATCTTAGAAACTGTGGGATAAGGGTGGTATTCTTAATAGGGCAGATCTTGGTAATTAGTATAAACTAAAATAATTTTATGACTATAAGAAATAAGACAACTGAATTTACCACCATAACCATTCAAGGTAATACTGGAGTTTCCAGCCAATTGAATTAGATACAAAACTGATATGGCTTTAAACACCAAAATAAATAAATAAAATAAAATAAAATTAAAAAGACAAAACTATTTTTGATTTCAGATGATATAATTGTCTGCCTAAGAAATCCTAGCAAATCGACAAAGAATCATCAAGAGAACTAAATAAAAATTAAATCGTAGAAAGTAATACTATTTCTTAACTGAAACTACCAATCACAAAACTAACAGAAAAACAAACAAACAAATCCTTTTACCAGCTAACACAACAGTAAAGTACCTAGAAATAAATACAAACATGATAAAAAAAGTCCATTTTTAAAAAAATTCTTTATTGTTGAAAGTTTTACATATGTCTCCTTTTTACAACATTGACCTCTCCCTGCCCACTCCCACCCCCTAGCACATGCCCCCACTCCCTATTGTCTGTGTCCATTGGTTATGCTCATATGCATGGCTTTTTTAAAAATTAAATCTTTATTGTTGAAAGTATTACCTTTTACAACTTAATAAAGGAAATTTTAAAAAGAAACTAAATTAGATAGAACTGTGGTCTTGAAGGGGAAGATGGAAAATAAACGTATCACTTTGCTCTTATTAATCAATTCCAAAATATTATTCATAGAAATTGACAAACTAGTAAAAAAATGCTGATGATTTTGTTAATGTATTATACTAGCAAAGATGATTATGAGATTATGGTATTAACAAAGAAAGAGAGAGAGAGAGATCACTTTATCACATCCCAAAATATTTGTTTTATAAATTTAGTCAGTGTGGTAATGTACAGAAATAGACAAGGAAGTTAATTCAGCAAAACACATAGTCCAGAAATAGACCTATATGTATAGGGATTTAGCTATGGTTAAAGGGTATTTCAAAATGGTGAGGAAATAATAGATTATTCAATAAATATTTCCAGGAAAGTTTGATATTTTTATGAAAAGAATAAAGTTATATTCTTAGCCCATTTACTCAAATTCTAGGTGGAATAAAACCATAAAGAACAGAACTATAAATATATATTAAAATATGAGAAAATATTAAAGAAAATTTATTTATGACGATTGGAGAAAAGGCATTTGTACAGAAAACACATAAAGCAAACATTAGAAATTAAAGGAGTTATAAATTCACCACATTGAAAATTTTAAACTTCCATAAGTCAAAAGACAACCAGAGTAAAGGTAGGCAATATACGAGAAAAATATATTAAAAACATAAATACTCTAAAAAGTTACTCTTCAGAATACAGAATGACATGCCCCAAACCAAGAAAATACAAGATAGCGAGTAGAAACAATGGATAATTTCTATGAATAGACACTTTGAAAGAAAAGATGTAAAAATAATTCAGAACCTAAGGAATAAAAAGACTACCTTTAGTAGCATAAGGGAAAGATTTCATGCATGTACTGAAAAACTATGTCAATTAAAAATTACACAATAATATTATTTTATGACAGTACAAACATATGTATGGGAATGCATTAAAATATATCTGAAGGGGGATACACCAAACTAATGCACCTATTACCTTCAGGAGACTGGAACTTTGGTAGTGTGAGGGTAGTAGTCAAAATGATATTTAGCCTGTTGGTCATGTTTTCATTTTATATAACAGTTAATCTGTCACATTACGGCCATGGGGATCAAAAGAGAAAAACTATATGATCATCTTGAGATATTTATATGATATTTTTCTTATCCCATCTTTATAGTTTACTAGAGGCCTGGTGCACAAAATTCGTGGACTTGGGGGTTCCCTCAGCCTGGCCTGCACCCTTTTGCAGTCTGGGAGCCCTTGGGGGATGTCTGACTGACGACTTAGGCCCACTTCTCACAGGCAGCAGTCAAACATTCTTAGTGCTGCTGCAGAGGTGGAAGAGGCTCCCGCCACTGCCACTGTGCTCACCAGCTGTGAGCCCGGTTCAGGGCTTCTGGTTGAGTGGCACTCCCACTGTGGGAGTGCACTGACCACCAGGGGGGCAGCTCCTGCATTGAGCCTCTGCCCCCTAGTGATCAGTGTGCGTCATAGCAACTGGTCGTTCCACCATTTGGTCAATTTGCATATTAGCCTTTTATTATATAGGATTTTTATATAGGATAATTATAACTTGTACTGCATGAGCATTGCATTTGTAGACTGATTGATATCCCCTTGCAGGAGAAAAATAATATGAATGCTTTTCAATTTTTATTAATGTGAACATGCAAGGATATTGCTTATATTTTTCAAAGAAATGGTCATGTGTGCAAGTTTTGTGGCACTTGATCATAATTATTTTTGAATGAGTCAACTAACATAATTTTACTTTTTTTCTTCAATGATGCAGTATATATAGATAAAGAGATAGATAGATGTGTGTGTATGTGTATATGATAAATCTATGTATTTTACCACATTCCAACTACTTAAAATTTGCCTAAAATAAGACTTTTAGGACTGAAATAAAGTTTAAACTGCAGTGAGGAAATGAACCATCATCTTTCCCAGAGGTCAAGGCACTCCATCCATCTGGCCCCTCACTAGCTCCACCTTGTGGAGAAAAGGCAGTCCATTCCCAAAGTTGAGAGCCATCTGCAATGGACAAAAATAATGGATAGCATTTACTTGTGCACTTGAGGGAGAAAAGGTGCCACTATCACTTAAAATGGTGAGACAGCCATTAAGATATGGCATACAGTGCCGCATGGGCAGTATTGATGAATATTGTGCCCTTTCAGTCTTAACTTTGAGTAATGTCTGGCAAGCATAGAATTCAGCAGTTGTTATTTTCAAGAGCTAATCAATTTGATTAGCTAATAGTTTGGGGCTCTTGATGACTGTAGGAATTAGCATGGGCTTAAAATATGCCAAAAAAGCCTAGATAGTTTACAATAAAGTCAGAAGTGAACCTACCCCCACCAAGCATAGGATTTCAGTAATTATCATGTAAATTGGATTGAACACTGCACTCAGTAGAATTACATATTAATGTCAATATGATATACCTATAAAGATATTATTAGGTTTGATCAAATAATTGAATGGATACCTTTAGATCACTTCACAAGGGACATTCCCTTTCACTTAGACCACATTCCACTTGCTAAAACCACATTCCACTCGCCAAGACCATTATCTCTCCCCCTCTGGACCTGCCCAGGATCCGGACCACCCAGAGAATTCTCCACCCAGAAAAAGCCCACCTACAGTCCTTTAAAACCTCTGACTCCCCATTTTCGGGTGCTGGCGCCATTTTGGGGCTCAGCCCATCCGGTATCCAGATGACCTAATAAATTTATAATCCCTCACCACTTTGGCCTCCTGCATTCCTCCTTCGGCAACCCTAACAGATATATCCTGTCCATTCAGTGAAAAATGAAATTAAAGAGATGGCTTTGTGAAATATCACAGGGTGTAAAGACTGTCAAACACTTGGTTTCTGGAGAAAAAATGAAATTGAGAAGGGATTGATGATGGTGCTGAATGGTTCGGCAGAGCCAGATCAAGGGAAGCCTTGGCTGCCAGGTTAAGACTCTTGGGATTTTTATTGAGATAATCAGTCTTTGGAATAAAGCTGATAGGTACATAGAGACTTTACCAGCAGTGCCCAACAAAGATAGTTTACAGGAATCCATTTTGAGAACCACAATTTTCAGATCCTTCATTTCTACAGTTTCTTTTTAAAGCTGTGCAAAGAATGCTCATGGTCCCATCAGCCCTTCCCCTGCACAGAAGAAAGGCATAGCCCTTACCTTAGTTGCAAAACAAAAATATTAACTTTTTCTTACATTTTACATATAAATGTTAAGAGTGTTGGGATGTTTTGAATTCAAAAGGACTCATGCATTAGAAGTAACTGAACCTGATTCTTTTAAACCTAACTGAATTTTTGTCTAAATGACAAAATATCTCAAGATAAAGAAAACCCAAGGATAAGAAAGTTACATAATTCTTTAATATTGGCTGTGCATTATTCAATAAGGTACTTAAAACCCATTTTATTAAAGTATAAAATATTTATTCCAATTACAGTACATTTTATTCCACCTTACACAATATTTAATATCCTTATTTCCTGATAAAAAATAAACTTCTAAAATTGGGATGAAATGTTTATAAATGTGAAAAATTCTTTGAGAGAGCATGAAGCAAAATATTTCAAAGATTGCTGTTTGAGTCTTCAGTGATGAATTGTAAGGCAGGAAGAGGATATAAAGGTGAACTTGGTAATTGCAGTTAACCTTGGGGGTTGTGAAGTGGCAGAGGAGGGTTTATCCTATGTATCCAGTATTCAAAAAGTATCAGGAGCCCCAGCAGCATGGCTCAGTGGATAAGCATTGACCTATGAACCAGGAGGTCACATGGTTTGATTCACAGTCAGGGCACATGCTCGATCCCCAGTTTGGGGCATGCAGGAGGCAGCCGATTGATGATTCTCTTTTATCATTGCTGTTTCTATTTCTTTTTCTCCCTTCCTCTATGAAAACAATAAAACTATATTTAAAAAAAAAAAATAATAAAAAGTACCAGGAGATCAAATTGCTACTGCTGTACCTCCTCCAAGTGCACAGCCTTCAGGTAGTTGGTTCACGACAGTATTTCTCCAGCTTCCGGGCGGGGAAATGGGGACAGGTAATGTGGTCGTTGCAGATCTGTGTATTTTACCAGGAAAAGATCGTGTGCATCAAAGTCCAGTGCCCTTAATTCTTCCTATTAATATTGACTATATCAACTTTGGAAGGTCTATAGGAAACTTAAATTTTTATACAATGCTTTCCTAGAAAAGCATTATTTCTAGGATTAAGAAAAAAAAAAAAGGCCCTGGTGAAAAAGGTGAAGGGATTAAGAAGTACAAATAGGTAGTTACAAAATAGTCACGGACATGTAAAATACAGCATAGGGAATATAGACAACAATCTGTAATAATAAAAGCGTAATATGCAAATCAACTGAACAACCAAACAGCAGAATGACCATCGGGACAACCTTCCGGACAACCACACTATGACACGCACTGGCACCAGACCAGCCAAGGTGGGTGCGATGCAATTGGCCAGGGCCCCCGTCATTGCCCCACAATTGCCCTGCAGAAGAAGGCCCAGGCCACCCTCTGTGCAGCAATCAATTGCAGAGCCCCAGCCGGGTGGGCAGGACCTCCCTCTACTGAGCGATTGATCTGGGGACCCTGCAATCCATCCCCTCAAAGAGGGAGGCCCAGGCTACCTGGCCAGTGATGCTAGGGTGGGTGGGCGGGGCCTCCCTCTGCAGAGCCATCAATCACAGAGCCCTGTATTCTATTGCCCAGCAGAGGGAGGCCCAGGCCAGCAGAGTGATTGCACCCCAGCCTGTCACCCACAGAGGGAGGCAACCAGTGGCAGGAGAGGCGGGGGAGACACTGCACAGATGACAAGCAGTGGCAGTGGCGGGGGGCAGGGCCAGCTGCCGGAAAGCCCCAATAGGTCCTGATTGCTAGCCAGGCCTAGGGACCCTACCGGAGGGATCCCAGATTATGAGAGGGCACAGGCCGGGCTGAGGGACATCCTCCCCGTCACATGCATGAATTTCGTGTACTGGGCCTCTAGTATTGTAATAACTATCTATGATGCCAGGAGGATATTGGAAATATTGGGGGACCATTTTGTAAATTATATGGGTATCTAACCACTATGCTGTACACCTGAAAGTTAATGTAAACTGTAATTGAAAAAATATAGGTTAAGAACCAGGGTTAGAGGCTCTTAATCGCTTGCTGAAGCATATCACTCTTCCTTTCACCCTGTATCTATCTTGTTCTCCTTCTAGTCTTTTTCTCCCCACCCTCCTGTTTCTCTCTCTCTCTCTCTCTCTCTCTCTCTCTCTCTCTCTCTTCCCTATAGCTGTGCCTCAAAATAACAAATGATGCCGATTATGTCTATAATTTCACATTCTTCCTCCCTGGATCATTCCCTAGAGAACCTCTCCCATTGCCCACCTGCAATATACCTGAGGTATGTCTAGTCATTGAACCACAGGATGCCAAGTCAGATCTGTTATAGAGCATACTGAGGCCCACAAGCTGAGAGGGCATGGTGGTCCTCTCAGAGCTGCCCATTACCGAACACTGATGAAGCGATTGGGCTTCCATCCATATCCTGCAGTGCGCACCTTTAAGAATTTTCAAAAGACAAAACGCCTGCAAGGTTTTAAAAGAACAAAAAATACTAATTTTAAACTGTAGCTGTCTGTGCAAACAATAAAGAATGGTTGTGTTACAACTAAAATTGGAAAGTGCTTCTGTGACCTATAACCTCTGGCATAAAAATGGAATGGGCTTCTTTCTTTGTAGTGTCTTTATCTGGTTGTGGAATTAGGATAATGCTGGCCTCATATAAAGAGTTTGGAAGTGCTCCTTCCTCTTGGGTTTTTTGAAATAGTTTGAGGAGTATAGGTGTTAGTTCTTCTTTGAATGTTTGATAAAACTCCCCTGTGAAGCCATCCAGACATGGGCTTTTGTTTGCTGGAAGTTTTTCGATTACTGCTTCTATTTCATCAGTTGTTATTGGCCTATTCAAGTTTTCTGACACCTCCTGATTCAGTCTTGGGAGATTGTATTTTTCTAGGAATTTGTCCATCTCATCCACATTGTCCAGATTGGATTTTTGTTGTTGTTTGATTTTTGGTTTAAATTGGAAACAATAATTGCGAAGTAAACTGTAGGTGATTGAAATAAAAGTGGAAACACTGAGTAATTATTATTTTTAAGAAGTTGCCAGGTCGGTGTGGCTCAGTGGTTGATCCAGGAACCAAGAAGTCAGGGTTTGATTCCAGGTCAAGGCACATGCCTGGTTGTGGGCTTGATCCTCAGTAGGGGGCGTGCAGGAGGCAGCCAATGGATGATGTTTCTATCTCTCTATCCCTCTCCCCCTCTCTCTAAAAATCAATAAAAACATATTAAAAAAGAAAAGAAATAAACCTGCGCATAGTGAAGACATGACTGCTTTGGGAAGTCAATGCAGAATAAGAAAGTCCAGCTTTCATATATTTTTTAATTGCTATGAACATTTCTACATTTTTAAAGCATTTTAATCATTTATTCCTTTTTTTTTCTCTCCCTTTTTTTCTCTCCTGGGAAATGTATAATTAAAGACAATACCACCATTTATATTCTGCTGCCACATTTTACATTTGTAAATCTAAATTTTTGTTTGACATTCACAATTTTGTTAAAACTCGAAGTCACTTTGCATAACTCGATACATGAGATCAAAATTGACGTTTTTACTTTGAAAACAGCCATCATCTAAACTCAAGTCAGAGAATGAAGGCCTCGAGTTGCTGGCTGACTTACTGGCCATTTCTTTTGTATCATGTTGTGAAAGTAAAATCTGACTTTCTAGTCGTAATAGCAAATTTAATATAAAATTCCCCTGTCACCATGTGAATGAAAAGCAAACTTCTAATTCAAGATAATAATAATTTTATAAAAGCTTAGAGCTTAGACAAGTTCACAGAAAGGCTTTTCTGGTATGCTTACCTATTTGATTAATAAATATACCCATGTTGCACTTTGGGTGTCAAATAGAAAAATGAATCTGCATAGCAGTTCTTGTTCACCAAACGTAGATCCTTATAAAAGCATGCATTGGGGTGTTTCGTGAAAGCTCTTGAAATATAATAAGTGACACGGTAACCAATTTATCACTTCTTGTATTAATATTGTGTGTTGGGGGGAAAGATCAGCCACTAAAAATAATCTCTTATTCTGAGACTAATAGCATCAAATAGGTAGCTGCAATATTAATGCAAAATGTCAGTGTAAACTGTCAGGGTTGTAAGGTAGTATATTAACGCTACATTAAAAAATGCATGTTATGTAGCATACAATACTGCACTGTCAATTCAAAGGCTTATTTTAAAAGGAGATCATTCTGACTTATTTTTTGTGTGTCTGTGCTGTGACAGCTAAAACTGAATAGGTTCTTTACTTTTCATTCTAAAAGTGAAACGTTATGTCACTTCATCCGAGGAAAAACGAATGGGAATAGAAAGCATCGCAGAGAGTTTGGGACTCTGTTACCGTCTAAATTAAATATCCATTTTGCCTCTAATGTGAGCCATGGTTCCCTACTGCACCGAAGTGGAATTCAGCTAAAGCAAAAGCTGATTTCGATGCTCTGTGCCTGGGACACCAAAAGCAGGACATTCAGCCCCCACACCAGGCAATGCTCCCACAAAGCTAATAGAGTTAGCAGAATTGAAAAGCAATGTGACCCCTGAAACCGAAAAACTTGCTGGCAAGGTGGCAATGCCATAACCCTGGGATCTCCTAGGTTTGGTTTTGTAGCCAACTCATAGGGTTTTGGAGCTGGAAAGAACCACCTGGTAAGGCTCAGGCTTTTCAGAGTAAGAATCTAATTTTCATATCCTTTATCATTTGGTTGGGCCCACTGTCTAGTCGGTGGGACTACAGATAACTGAGTGAAGAGACCATACCTGGGAATGGTCACCATTGAATATTAATGGGTAAATGGGAAAGAAATATTGCAGCTGACAATTTTAACATTTGTTTATAGGATTCTTCTCTTTCTCTTTTCCTCTCTCTCCATTAGGAAATATGTAATTAAATACAATACTATGGTTGATCTTCCTCTGCTACCTTTTATATTTGTAGATATAACTTTTGTTTAAAATTAAAATATTTGTTGGTTTATAAATCACCACGAATAATCCAATACATGAGATCACAATGGACATCTTTGTTTTGAGAAATAATTATCTTAAATTAAGGCTATTTCAGGAAGGTTACTGGTGTGGTCACAAGGGAAGATGGGACAGATCTACCCCACTCTACCAGTCATGATACACACAAAAGCCAGGTCACAACACTTGAATAACCAGAGCTTATCAAGAACAATTATGACAAGATGCTCCATTTCCAACAATACAAGTTAGGAAATGAACTGAATAATTCCTACATAGTTTCTTAGTTATGAATGTGTGCATCCATAAATTATTGTTACTACTAGGAGCCCAGTGCACAAATTCGTGCACCTAGCAAGAAACTATGGGCCACTAGGCTGCGGTGGGCACAGGGGCAGGTCTTGGCCCATCCTCTGTGCCCCAGCCGGGCTGCTCCTGCCATGGCCCCTGGTCCCCTGTCTGCCGGCAGCCCCGCTCCTGCTGCCGCCGCTCCCACGTGCTGATGGCGCCAGCCCCGCTCTCACCCACTGATGGTGCTGAGCAATCGCGGCTGGTGCTGGGCGCTGGCAGTGGGTACAAGTGGTGGCTCCAGTGCGAGCAGCAGGTGTGAGCAGGGCCAGCGCCAGCAGCAGGTGTGAGTGCTGGGTGGGACCGCAGCATGTGAGAACAAAGAATTTTCAGTAACCACTAGAGGCTCACCCCTATGACAGCGCCCGGCGCCCCGCCTTTGTCTGGTGGCCCCGCTCACCTGCTCCACCATCCTGCTGCAGCTGACGCCCACCATGTTTCGCACTCTGCAGCCTGCTGCCAATGCTCGTCATGTTCCGTGCATGCCCCCTGGTGGTCAGTGCACGTCATAGTGACCAGTTGTTCAGTTGTTCGATTGTTCCTCCATTTGGTCTATTTGCATATTAGGGTTTTATATATATAGATAATATTCGTATTTGACTATAAAGACCAAAGGGGCTCTAGCTTTATATGCCATCATCTGTAAGAGAAGGTTATTAACTATAGTAAAACAGCTGTTTAAACCATTAGAGAAGGCAGGTTAAAATATAGCAAACCAAACACACAATCCAGGTCAACATTTTAGTTAACAAATTTCTAGCAGCCTGCAGGAAAATCCCCCCTTGGACTTTTCTTTCTTGATGTAAGACTAGATAGCAGGTGCCATCTTTGCAAAGCATTTAGGTGGTTGCAACAGCTAGTTGTGATGAAATGATTCCCTTTATCTGTCTCAGTAGTTTAGTGAGCTCCAAGTTAGTGCTAATTTTAATCACAAAAGTTTAGCGTATTTGACAATTGAATACATAGCTAATAATTGCAATTATTATAGAAAATATACTGGGTTTTACAAACGACCATTTTGAGTCTTTACTGGTCAGCATCAGGGGTGCTTAATTTAAAGAAATCAAAGATGTGAATTTGTGTCTCTAATAATAACCGTTAGATAACAATTATTATGATTGAAAAGCCCTTATGCTATTTATACAGGTGTTAAAGATTTTGGTTATGCTGATGACATTCTTTGTGATAAATTTCTCTGACTTTCAAGCAGTTAATTATTGATGTTTTTATAGATAAATATAACTTATAAAGATGGATGTTCTATTCATTTATAGAAGAAATGGATATTAACAAAATAATTATAAATGCTACACAAAAATATTAGCATAATAATTAGAACAGGGAAAGGAGACACCATTCAAATTATTAATGATCATTCTCTGATTTGTTTTATTTATGTTTCAAATATATTACCAACTGTGCCTTAATCAAGGTATTTTAATATTGTAGGTAGTTTAATATTGAAACACAGAAATAAACACATATACACATATACATATACGTACATGCACATGCAAATACAGCATTTTTAAAGTCCAAATATATTTTTCTCTAAAAATAGAGAGAATAAATGATTACATAAACTTAATTATAATTTATGCTTCATTTGTTTACCAGTATCTAGAGTTTTGCCTTAAAATTAGTAAAACTAATATGGAGAATTTTGGTGGTTACAGTGTATCTGAAATAGGATACAGAATGGATAGAGAGTTTACTAGTACTCTCATTGATTGTAGAAAACTGGCAAGATCATTAAAAGAAAAATTAAAACATTTTTCAAAAAGCTGGTTTGAGATGTTAAAGCCATCCAATGTGTTTAATGTATGCTCCATTAAGGTCTGTGGGTTTATATGGCTCTTACATTATTGAGGCCAGTTCTAACAGCAGCTGCCATTTACAATACCTGGGGATACCGAGCAGTTTATTAAAGTGCTTATTTTCACTAATAGTAAATCGGGTCACTAGCTCTTTTTCTAATGTTATTAGGAAGGCAAAAATGTATTTCCTCTAGATTAGATTTGGTGGTAATTTATCTTTGAAGTAGATGTATATTTACCCTTATTATTTTAATATATCAAAAAAGTAGGCATTTAAAAAGTTGTTTAATAAAATGAATTCACAGAGAATGGGAAAAGGAATTTGCACTTTACCAGGGATATTTTCCCAGGAGAATAAGTTGAAATAACGGACCCACCCTCATCCACATCTCCATAGCTCTTATTTACTTGTCTTTCTTTTTATTATTCCTCATAAGCAAAAACATTGAAACTGGGAAATAGAGATGTGTTCAGAAATCTAGATTTCCATCATGCCAAATGTCTTCTTTCTGTATGGCTTGTTTTGTTATTATCAGGCATAACACCAAGCTCAAGGGAAATCAAGCTTTATTTTCTTGGCTAATAGAGATAAATAGTAGCTTGAACAAAGCAAATCAGTAGGACCTTCTTTTTCCATACTTTTAGAATCAAATATTCTTAGATACTACATATACTTCCAGTTAATCCAGGATGTTCCAGAATATCAAACCATACCGTAATTTAGCATTTATCTAAATTTGAGTATTATAGCCATTACAAATGAATTTCCTTAATGTGAGAGATTATTTATAACAATTAAACATCTATTGGCACTAATAATAATAAAATAACGGTGTTGATAGTTTTCATTTACTGTTTGCTGTTTATATGCAAAATCCCCTTTTGGACTTTTCCTTCTTGATGTTAAGGCTAGGTTGTGTCAAGTGCTTTACCTGGAGTCCATTGCTTTACCCAGACAACAACCCTCGGGGGTTTATTATAGTCACTGCCAACTTTAATTCCATACTTGTGCTGATTTTGCAATCTCTTTCTCCTTAATTTTTTATAGCTATCTCATTCTCTATCCTGCAAGGACTCAAAAATAAAATACAAGTGTTTTGCTTTGATTTTTTTTTTTCTGAAACATGGTTTACCAAGAAGAGTGTTTGCAATCTACTGGTCGTTCTAGTTTTAGGATAATAATGGAGTTATGTCACTATACATTATAGCAAAATGTGTGTGTAATGAAAAATATTCCAGCTTTTAAAATCCTCATCCATTCCTGCTCAAGCACATTGTATCATTCCTCCCCTCCTGCCTGTTCTTCTCTTGGGTTTCTTCGCCTCTTGCATTTTGGTGTCCCTGATCTCATTTTTTGGCTCAGCTCATATCTTTGGTCTAGATGTGTACCCAGAAACTCAAAGGTCCTTATACTTTTTGTGCAGAACAATTTAGCTATCTGTTTATAATAATTTATGTATATACACGCCTAATGAATGGCTACATTTTAAATTTGTTTAAAAAACACATGAAGCCTCTACTACCTCACTTAGAAAAATAAATGTATTTAATTCTGATTCTAGCATTTAGCAGTGGGACAGGTTAGATCTGTACCCATTGAAAAGTAGTAAATCCATGTGTTCTGTGGAAGTGGCATAATTCAGTTGGCCCATGTTGGTTGCGGCTCAAACAAATCAGCAGGAAATATAACCCAGAGGGAGAGAAATCTGGTTTGCTGTTCCAGAATCACAGGCCTTCCAGAGTGGACTGTGAGAGCATCCCCATGCTGCCTGGATCTGGGGTCATGATATAGACTTGGGCAGAATTCCCAAAGGTTGGAAAAGTGTTTCCCCCAATTAGGGGCTCTGAGATTATGCCTGTCTCCCTGTTATTCCCAGGTCTGCACCCAGAGGTCATGCTGTTATGAACGGCATAAAGTCACCTCGCCTGGAAAATACCTTGTACTTCAGACCTAGACACTGTCTCTGTGAAGCTGCACTCTCCCAGGGGGGCACCTATTCTCCCCATACAGACTCTGTAGCTTATCTGAGTTCCTGGATGTACTGCCTGTCATATACCTCTATGCGTTATCTGGTGGAGTGTGGAACTCTCTTTTCCTCTATCCACTTTTTTGGTTTTAGAGAGAGGAAGGGAGAGGAGAGAGAGAGAGAAACATCAATTGGCTGCCTTCTCCACGCACCCCAACCAGGGATCAAACCTGCAACCTGGGCCTGTTCCCTGCTGGCATATGGGACGACCCTCCAACCAACAACCAACTGAGCCACGCCGGCCAGGACTCCTCTATCCACTTTTAGTTGAGGGATGGCATGGGGACTATTCCTTGCACACCTTTTGAGTTTATATTTCCAAATACCACTTATAGGGTTGACATTGATGATGGTTAAATTAACTATAGTAACTAAAAGGGTAATCCTAGCTCTCATCTCATAACTCCCCTCTAAAAACACCTGTGTCCCACATACTTTTGAAAGTCCCTGGAGAGTGTCCCACACATGCTCAGAAACAAGCCCATCATGTGCTGCACTTGATGTGTTAAAAGCCACTCTTTGGGGAAACCTTTTCCCAGCCTATCACAACATCCTGTGCTTTGCTGCTCTGCCCCTGTTCCTGGGTAATTAGCAAGCTTTTACCTTCATGTTCAATAGCATGTATCAGCCCTTTCTCACACTGAATTTACGGTCAAGTGCCTTTTAAAAATTAAATTCTGAGATAGGGTCTGGAGATTCTCTCCAATGATAAAACCATGCTTGGAAAATGTGGTTATCCCTGAATATTCTATCTGAAGAGTCCATGAGGGATGAAATAAACGGTTCCCATGACGATTTCCTGCTGGGAGCAAAATGATGCAGAACACTGGTCCTCGGGCCTCACTGCACAGGAGAATCATCTGGGAGCTTTCAAAGTCCCTGATGCTTGGACCTGGTTCCAGGCCAATTAAATCAGATGCTCTGGGATGGAGAAAGGGCATAAGTAGCTTGTCAAGCTTTCCAGGTGATTCTAAGGTGCAGCTAAGGTGCAGAACTATTTGATGGATGTGCCAGCGCTGGTATGTGCTAGACCAGTGGTCGGCAAACTCCTTAGTCAACAGAGCCAAATATCAACAGTACAACGATTGATTGAAATTTCTTTTGAGAGCCAAATTTTTTCAACTTAAACTTCTTCTAACGCCACTTCTTCAAAATAGACTCACCCAAGCCGTGGTATTTTGTGGAAGAGCCATACTCAAGGGGCCAAAGAGCCGCATGTGGCTCTCGAGCCGCAGTTTGCCAACCACGGTGCTAGAACATTAGTAATAGAATGGAAAGAATATGTATTACCCCTCTGAAGTAGTTGCCAAAAATACAATCTGACAATCACTAAAGTTTGACCCTCAACTTTATCTGAAAAATTCTATATACAGAAACCTAACCATCTTAGCTATTTATTCATTCTTATTTAATTTGATCCCAATTTTAAACAAATGCATAATATATGTACATGATATATTTTTATAGGAAAGAGATATTTGCTCTTAATAAAGCTGCTTCCTGCTGCCAGCTTCACACTTAATATCATAATCTTCTGTGACATCACAATTAATTCCTGCGGAGATGATTATAGTAACACGGAGAGGATGATGATTTGGGGAAAGTGTTAAACAGCAGGGCCAGGGCCATTTTTTTTTTTTCTTCTTACAGATTACTACCTTGGTCAGAACAAAACAAAAAAAAAAAAGAGGAAAAGGGTTTCCGCAGAATATTGTAAAATAGTATAAAACAAGATTTGTGTCATTTGTGAAAAGCCATTAACTCTTTAAGCAGTTTTCTGTTGATTGCACCAGCTTAATTACTTACTTAAACAGCCAATGCTTTGTCAGCTCAATCAAATATTTTATTAGTATTGCTTTACATTAAAGTCACAAAAGTGATTTAGACTTATCCCCATCGTTATTGTGAATATTGGCTATCTGTGGATGTTTCACTTTCCAAATACCTCCAACTTTAGACTTAAGAGCAGCAATGAAATAAACTTGGTCTTCACCGAAAGCTTTTATTGCCACTAAAGTTATAAAGAATTGGGTGATAAAGCAAGTGAGGTTTTTTTTGTTTATATAAGCCCTATATTCTTTTGAGAAAATAATTTATCAGTGTCCTTAATTCCAACCGATATACAAGGGTTAAGTACAGGGGATCTGCCTATATACTTTTGCTTAAACATTCATTATATTATTTGACACCCAAATCTCTCTTGATATTTTTATTCATTTACATATATAGAAAGTGAGTACCACTTAGAGTGTGTGTTACTTATAGTCTTATATAAAAAAGGCAGAAATAGGAAGAGAGAGATGCAGATCAAGTTTGACTGTGAAACTAACATTGTTCTCCCCTTGCTTTACCATCTGATGTGTACCCAAGAAGGATATTTGAGTAGCTACAGCTTTTCAGGATTTTTGTTTGCCTAGACTTTCATAGAAGGTCCAACCAAATATATAAGGAGACATAATTTACCAACTCCCTTCACTAATAATTTAAATAAAATTCACATCTCAGCTTAACAGGGGTGCTTTTTTTCTTCTTCTTCAAATTTTGAAAGAAAGGCATAAGTGTGATTTAATTGCCATATAAGCCATACTCGGGCTTGAAGGATTCAAAAGTATCTGCTTTCTTTCTGACAGACTGAGTTATCACTACTAGAAAGCTCAAATGCTACAATCAATCAATAAATGGTTAATTCTTTTCACAATTTTGGGAAAATAAAAACAAAATGAAAAAGTGCATAATCAACTTAAGGACCCTGCAAAGAAGCATTTGCATTTTGTGAGGCTGTCTTTTTAAATAGGAGGAACTTTATTCACAATTACCCAAACTCCATTTTCACTCTGAAAGCTTTTTAGCTTTGAAAATTTCCTAAATTATAATTAATCGATTTAAATCTTGCCTTGATGAAAGAACCCAAGCAGATAAGATTAATTTCTTAGCCTCTAACTATCTAAGTTACCCAAGAGGCTATTCCAAAATGCTCAGCACTCAGACCCCCATCGATTATAATTTATATAAATGATGTGTTTCTCTGCAAAGCTACGGAGGAAGTACAATAGATACACAAATCAGTGGGCTGGTGGGAGCACACAGATCCAGCTCTCTCCACGTGGGCTATTATGAAAGCTGATTTAATTATTTCTTTTAGAAGTTTAATATGCAAAAAGTTAACTTCTAGAAATATTCAGACCATTGCCAGATGGCTATGAAAATTGTTTTTCATTAAATTGGGTTGTTCAAATTTTCCAGGCTCACGAATCCAAAGACAGTTTAATCATAGTCAAAAGGGAATTGTAACTCAGAAAACTAAGCAGAACCCTCTAGCCAGGACTATAATGGTAATTATAATGAAATAAGACCACATGATTGGGAATCAACCTACAAGAAAGTAATTCTAGTCATCCAGAGTCTGACACAGGAGGTTTATCAAAGGCAAAGCTTGTAGAAAATGCATGAATTGTCTGTGGGAGACACTGGGGGTTGGGGCAAGAGTCTACTCTTTGGAAGAGATGAACACGGTATCATCACTGGGTTCAACATGCCCTTGGGTTGGGATTATGGCTTCTTATTTTATATTCATTTACCCAATCAAAGGGACACTGATCAAATATCACATTTATTTTCCAAGTTCAAATACAAAGTGATGTGACTAATTTGAAAACAATCTGCCAGATGAGTGAAAAATTTCACCTGCATTTTTATGAGGAGGTGTCTGGGATGCTTTCCAATTATCAAACTATTTTGGAAATTCCCCTTTGCAGAGCATCTTCAGAATCAGTTTTTAAACAATCTTATCTAATAATAGACAAATATGCAAATTGACCGCACCTTCGCTACACCCAAGCCACGCCCACCAGCCAAGCCACGCCCACCGACCAATCAGGACGAGTATGCAAATTACCCCAACAAAGATGGTGGCTAATTTGCATATCAAGACAGCCTAGAAAGAAGCCAAGAGCTGCAGAAGGGAGCAAAGCTGCGGAGAAGCAAGCAAGCCAGGGGGAGGAGAAGGGAGGAGCAGAGGCGGGGCCGGGGGAGAAGGAAGTTGAGCAGGCGGGGCCGGGGGAGAAGGGAGGAGCGGAGGTGGGGCCAGGGGAGAAGGAAGGAGAGCAGGCTGGAGGAGAAGGGAGAAAAGCAGGGGGGCTGGTGGAGAACTCGGGGCAGGGGACAAGGGAGGAGAGCAGGCAGGGCGGGGTAGAGTGCAGCAGGAAACCCTATTGCAGGATTTTTCCTGCAACGGGAATGCTAGTGTAAGATAATATACTATGACTTTAGATGTAGACATCATAACAGCATTATGACTGAATTCTGGGGGCTGATGAGCACGTTGACAATTTTTATTAATTCTAGAGGCCCAGTGCATAGATTCATGCACCAGTGGGGTCCCTCAGCCTGGCCTGCACACTCTTGCAATCCGGGACCCCTTGGGGATGTCAGATTGCCGGTTACAGCCCAATCCCTGTAGGCCAGGCCAAAGGACCCCACTGGTGCACAAATCCATGCACTGGGCCTCCAGTATGTATATAAGATCTTTGGTTAATCTCTTCCCACCATCCCTCTTCCCCCCTTCTGCCCTTCCCACTGAGATTCATCAGTCTGTTCCATATTTCCATTCCTGTGCATTGAGTGTCTGCCCCCTGGTGGTCAGTGCACATCATAGCTACAGGTCAAATGGTCGAACAGTCGCTTAGGTTTTATATATATCCTATCTAATAAAACAGTAATATGCAAATTGACCGTACCTTCGCTATGCCCACAGCCAATCAGAGCGCACAAGATGGCGGTTAATTTGCATATGCTGAGGGAGGGAGGAGTGAAGAAAGCAGAAAGCATGGTGGCTGCACGGGTGGGCGGTGGCGCAGCTGTGGAGCACGTGGCCATGGTGGCCTCTGAGGCGGTGGCGGGCAGTGTGAGCGGCCGCAACGCGGCCACAGTGGCCACAGCGGTGGCAGCGACGGCGGTGGGCGGGGCGTGCAGTGGAGGCGGCAGGTGGGGCGTGGTGGGTGGTGCGCAAGGCCGTGGTGGCCTTGGAGGTGGTGGTGGCTGCGGGTGGGGCGTGGCAAGGCGGGTGTCGCATGGTGGGGCGGGTGGGCGGGTGGGGCGTGCAGCAGCAGCGTGCGCTGGGCAGGTCGGGGTGATCAGAGGCGGCCACAGAGGCAGCTGTGTCAGCGGGCGCAGAGGGTCGGGAGTGTGGGGCGAGGTGGGCTGGGTTGGGTGGGCGGGACGGGCGGGAGGCGCCCCACCAGTTCGGCCCACCCCGCCCCGCCCGCCGCAGCGGGAGAGGTGGGGGGGGCGGGAGGGAAGCCCACCACCAGAAGTCTTGCAGAAAATATTCCTGCAACGGGTCCCTAATATATATATATATATATATATATATATATATATATATATATATATATATATGTATATATATAGTCGCTTAGGTTATATATATATATATATATATATATATATATATATATATATACATACTAGAGGCCCGATGCATGGAAATTTGTGCAAGAGTAGGCCTTCCTTCCCCCGGCTGCCGGCACTGGCTTCCCTCCAGCACCCAGGACCCGGGCTTCCCACCTCTGGCCAGCAGCAGGCACCCGGGACCCAGACTGGCTTCTGTCCAGCCCTGGCTTCGTCAGGAAGGATGTCCGTAATGATGTCCAGAAGACATCTGGTTTAATTAGCATATTACCCTCTTATTGTTATAGATAGATGTGAAATAGAGCAATTTCAAGGCTATGTAAAAATTGCATAGCAGTTTGGTGTAAGTGCAAACCCCCACAAGAGCCCCTTCACAGCACAATGAAACTGTGAAGTCCTCTGGCATCCTGGTGCAGTTGAGATGTTTGGTGCCCCTTACAGATTGTCAGGACATGTATTGTTTGTGCAAAAATTAGGGCTCTATATGCACACAAAAATAAATATAAACAGGGAATGAATCTTCCCACCAACAAAACATTTAAATAGACCTGATTCATTCTCTACATTTGCAAATACTAATCCCACGTAGAGCCTGGAGTTGCTAAACATTTTAGTAACAAATAAAGATAGAGTCATGATGGAGTCAGCTTAATAACCACCCAAATAATGTCAGGGTTTTGCCATCATTGGAGATACACAGCTTTCCATGAACAATTAATGAAGAGTAGGTACTTGTAGTCTGTGCATTACCTGAATGTTGAGGCAAAGCTTGTGGAAAATTATCAGATTGTCTGGGCACTGAACCAAGCAGGATACTTCTTATCTCTGGAATATTGTGACATGTGCAGAAGACACTTTAGATTGTATTCTCTTAGCTCCACTGGTAAAAAGTTTTATCTGACCTTTGTAAAAAATAATTCAAGTCTGATAACAGAAACTGCTTTCCTTCAACATTCTCTTATATGAATATGGAATCGTAATTCTCATTGAGGAACAAATTTAAACAACAATGAGGTATCATCTCACGCCTGTCAGAATGGCCATCATCAACAATCAACAAATGGTAAGTGCTGGTGAGGATGTGGAGAAAAGGGAACCCTAGTACACTGCTGGCGGGAATACAGACCTGTGAAGCCACTATGAAAAACAGTATGAAGTTCCTCAAAAAATTAAAAAATGGAACTGCCATTTGACCCAGTGATCCCACTTCTAGAAATATATCCTAAGAAACCCAAAACACCAATCAGAAAAAAATTAAGGCACCCCTATGTTCACAGCAGTGCAATTTGCAAGATTGCAAAGATCTAAGACCTAGAAACAGCCCAAGTGTCCATTGGTAGATGAGTGGATAAAAAAGCTGTGGTACATTTACACCATGGAATACTATGCAGCAGTAAAAAAGAAGGGTCTCTTACCCTGTGAGACAGCATGGAGGGACCTGAAGAGTATTATGCTAAGTGAAATAAGCTAGTCAGAGAAAGACAAGTATCACATGATCTCACTTATATGTGGAATCTAATGAACAAAATAAACTGATGAACAAAATATATCAAGAGACATAGAAGCATGGAACAGACTGATGAATCTCAGAGGGAAGGAGTGGGGAGAGATTAACTTGGGAATTTATATGCATATATGCATAGCCCAGGGACACAGACAGTAATGTGGTGAAGGTGTGGAAAGGGTGGATACGGGTGGAGGGGGTCAATAGAGAAAAAAGGGGGGATGGGCGTCTGTAATACTTTCAACAATAAAGATAATTTTTTTAAAAAAATGTTCAGTAATTCTCAATAAATGATTTTGTCATAGTCATAAACATCTTCAATCATTAGTACAAAGATACCTCAACTGGGAGTAGCCCACTGTGTTATTATCATAGTCAAGTTCTGGGGCATTGAAATATGGACAGCCTGGTAAACTTCTACTTATGAACATCTGACTTGAAGGAGGCCTACTTCAACTAGCAGCTGGACGATAATGTATGTAAACTTAAATTCAAAGGATACTCCAATAAAGGAATTAACTGGGACCTATGGCGGTGTGTTGACCCCATGCATGCTTCCATTTATTCTTTTGAAAGCTATTAAAATACACACTTTTAAAGTCAGCATTAGGAAATTAGAAAAATTTCCTAATGGTGATTTTATACTAAGAATTGAGTGAAGGCTTGCCTTAACCAAAAATGATTGCTCCCCTTTCTAAATTTCTTTTGGTAAAAGCCAGGAAGGAATTAACTTACAAATAAGACTGACTTAAAAATATTCCTACATATGCAAAATAAAATAAAAGAGTAATAAGCAGTTAAATTTCATACCAAGTTGCACTACACTTTGGGTGCTTTTCTCTTCCCTCTCCAAGATTTAGTAACTACCTGTTCTATACCTGAAGCCCACTTTGCTTCTAAAATAATAAAGGCAATGAAAACAGCTAAGACTTATTGAGCATTTTCTAATGCCAGCTTCATTGTACTACCGATGTCATTTCATATAATTCTCACAACCACAAGGGGAGGTTGATAATCCTGTTATTCCCATTTATTCAGAGAAGGAAAGCTTTTAAAGAGATTAAGTAACTTGTCCAAGGTCACTAGAGTTAAAGTCAGAGCCTTTAAACTTTACATGGTATCACTTCTTTAAACTTGGCAGCAAACATCAACTTGTCTTACAGCTAGCTTCTTTTTTGTTTATCATGTAAGATTTGAGCGCCAACTCTCAGAAAAGAGGGTTTTATATTATGCTTTTTGGCATTCTTAGCCCCTGGATCCAGGGCTCAATGAATGAATAACCAAATGGTGAATAAATAAGTGACTAAAAATAATTAAAATACCTTTCAGCCAAGGCAAAATTTACTGTTACTTTCAGTTTTTCACATAGATTATTTTTAATGCTTTAAATCTTTGCAGCAAAGAACAGAAGGCTCATATTTTTGTTTTGAAAATACATTCCAGAATGGTATCAGAGGAACAAAGCTAAATATTATTATAATTTGATGTGAGGATAATTTTTTCATGTGATGATAATTTGGAATCCTTCCTCAGAGACAGCCCACAAGCCAGCAAGGCTTACAGAATTGGCTTCAGAAAGTACAAGGGAGACAAGATTGGACCTATTAAGACCTGGGCCTGCACCTCTGGTTGTTTATCTAAATGAAGGAGCTCATTGGTACGTTTGTTGACCTATACAGAAGCTGAATTTTTTTCTAGAAGTATCTAGTTGAAACCAATTTTCTCAGAATAAATACAGTGGGCAAGTGCATCACTGAACCACATTTCTGGTTCTTGCACTCTTAGTAATGGCACAGATTGAACCCTGTGTCCAAGGTCCTATTTGGAAAACTGCTCCATACTACAGAGTCTTAGACATTTGCTCCCAGAAATGATAGACAGTTTCAAATCCTTTAAAAACAATATTTCCTCTCTTAGCACCATTAAGGTTGGTGACTTTTCAAAAAATACTTGTAATTGATTTTTAGAGAGAGAGGAAGGGAGAGGAGAGAGAGAGAGAGAAACATTAATGTGAGAGCAAAACATCCATCAGCTGCCTCCTGCATACCCCCCTACTGGGCATCAAGCCCAAAACCCTGCCATGTGCCCAGACCAGGAATTGAGCCTGCAAACTTTTGGTGCACTGGACAATGCCCAACCAAGTGAGACACATCAGCCAGGGCAAGATTAGTGGCTTTTAAAATAATTTAATATTTGTCAAACACCTAAAGCTCCTTGAAACATTAATATAAATATGAAAATCACCCACAAGGTAGGCAATAAATGCAAATGACCCTTAATGAAAAGGGAAATGAATCTTGAATTAGGCACAAAGTAAATTAGGCTATTTACCTTATTTGAATAGAATTTGCAAACACTAATCATAGAAGTTTTTCAGTTTCAGTTATTTCTAAACAAAACTTAAAAAAACCTTTTTAGTGCTTTTCAATAGTTGATGGTAAAAATCTGCACACAGAAATAACATTGAGCTAACAATGAGATTAATTTTCAGACTTTTTTTTCCCCATGAAATGTAGGTCTTGAACTGATGTACATCACTCAGTAGAGGCTGGGACAGAGCAGCCACCAAATATCAGATTTGGTGATGAGTATTTACTGGAACTTCTTTGTGTTTATCTCTAAGGTTGTCAATTGCCTTACACCTCTTGGTGTTGAGACACATTTGCAGTTACATTTGTCACAGTCTTGGAACTGTGTCCTAAAGTTTAGTTAAAAGACATAATAAGCTAGGCCAACCTCTCAGAAGTTTGGATGCTTATCTGCACTCCATTAAAAAAATCTAAATGGCTTTTGATATAATATTCTGACACTTTCCATTTAGATCTTGTTTGAAAGAGCAAGGGCAGAGGCAATCAAAAATAAAATAAAAATGTGGGGGGGGGAGAATAAATATTGAAACTTTATGCGCATAAAAGATTTAAATTAAATTTGTGCTGAAGGTCTGAAGAGTGCCCTGATGGAAACTCTGCCTAGCTACTGCTGTAGCCAAACCATTTTCCCTGTCTAGCTGAGAAGTGCACATGTGATAAGGTTAGCCAAAATTCTTGTCTATGCAGACTGTCTATTCCGCAAGTCTCTAACAAGGTGGAATATCAGAGTTAAGACCCTTTTATCTTTCTTTTCTCTCATTTGTTTTTAAACAAGTTCCTGTTTTTACAAGTTCGATTAAAATGGAACAGAACTTGCACAACAAAGACAAGCCACGTCCCCTCATCCTCATGACCCATCCTACCCACCTTATACTAGCACTGCTGATGCTGCTCCTCCTTGCTCAGCGCGGCGCTCACTCCATGTTGTGATGGTGATAAAGGCATACCCAGGGTTGGGTAAGGGAAAACTTGGCCTCAGCATTTAAATGTACCCGGTGGGTGTTTGGGAATCTTTTTTTTTTTAATTCTTTATTGTTGAAAGTAGTGCATATGTCCCCTTTTCCCCTCATTGACCTCTCCCAGCCCACCCCTGAGCCCCAGCCCAGGCCTTCAACCCCCTATTGTCTGTGTCCATTTAGGGTCTGATTGTTTCTTCTACATTCCAATACTTTACATAGACTAATGTTGATCCAATGGAAGGATCGGGAATTAGGAGATGAGATGACTCTCTGAAAAGGAAGAATAATAGAAATAATAGAAATCAGATCATAATGTATACACTGAAATATTACACAGGCATTCAGCTTAAGGAGTGATTGGTAAATAATCACTGGAATGGTTGGAGAAAAATATTTAGCATGTGTTTGACTATCACTGACGGACCCTAACTACTCAGTAAGTGTTAATACAGGAATGAGTGATTGAATGCATAAATAAATGATAATCAATAAAAAGGTCATTCCATCTTTGTATTCACAGTTACTCTATCTAATTATGATTTGAGGAAACAGTGTTGTAATTGGGATGAAAAATAGATAATCAACACAGTCCTTTAATGAATAGAATGCAGCACTTTTTTACTTAGAATGTTTTAATTACTATATCTTTAACTATAGTTGTTATTACAAAATGTTCTAAGCTACAGAAACCACATAAAATAAGTAAACAAATCCTGAGCACATAATTAACATGTTACTATGTCATAGGCATTCCATCCCTTTCTGTTCCTTATATTATGTTGATGTCATTCACTGTAAGTATTTCCTTGGAGCCCAGAATGTGCCAGGTACTATTTTATAAGTTAGAGATACACAAGGAACAAGATGAACAGGTACCTCTGGGGGAAAATTAAGAAACAACCAATAACCAAAATAAATAAATAAATATAGAAACAATGTCATTTCAGAACATAATAAGTAATACAAAAACAATGTGCTATGGTAAAGTTAACTGAGAATAATTGGTGTTTCTTAATTAGAACAGGTGTTTCAGGAGAGACTATCTAAAGAGGTGATAATTAAATGTTTGACCTAGACAACAATACAGTCTAGAAACTTCCCTTTGGTGCCTGATTTTGTCATGGATGTCCTACTGCTAAATTCACACCTACCTTGATAATCTCCAAAAACCACTGCTAGGCTTGACTGAGAAAGAATTCCTCAGAAGGACTTTTAAGACTATACTTGCTCCTTATTTTGTGGATCTTCCAATGCTGTCAGATTTCAGGCTTCTTTTATTTTGACGTTCCTAGATGCATTTTTTTTTTCTTTCCACTAGTTAATTGAGGACATGTCTGCCATTTTTCAGCGGTTGTGCCAGACTCATGGGCACAGTGGGATACTCATCTTCTACATTTGTGTTTCTTGTCAAAAGCAAACAAACAAAAATACCCAAGTTGTTGAAATTGCTGAAGCAGACCACTATCTTTATAGCTGTAGAAAAAATATTCCTTCACATTTTATAAAAACATTTGGTTTATTAATATTAATAATATTAAAAATATTATTTAGCATATCAGATTTTAAAAATATTAATTAGCATATCAGATTTATTTTACACCCACCTTGTATAAGACATAAGTAGGTCATCTGTCTAATGAAAGTATATCAGTAATAAACTATATGCATTGGTGTATCATATGAGGTAAAACAATTACTTGATTTCATTTAGTAAGCACTTCTTAGTTTATTTTGTATGTAGTCAGATTGACTTCTCCAAAAAATAGACTGCTTGTAAGAGAAATCCTTAGTTGGAAATGAAGCCTTCTGACAGTCTAATGCTTCCTGATTTAGTGCTGCTGCCATGAATGACACCTGGGATGTGAGGCTAAAGCCATATGCAATAAAATGACATTCATCCAGTGGCACATCCCCCCCTGCTTTCAAGACACTATCTCTGTTGTCACACACACACACACACACACACACACACACACACACACACACACATACAATGATTTTCACTCATACACAAAAAGAAAACCAAAACACATAAACACAAAATTACAAACAAAAGAACAGGAAAGACACACATACACCATTACTTTCACAAAAAGAAAAACAAAACATAGAAACACAAAAATGCAAACAAAAGAACAGGAAAGACTCTCTCTCTCTCTCTCTCTCTCTCTCTCTCTCTCTCTCTCTCTCTCTCTCTCTCCTCTCTCTCTCTGATGCACACACATCATTAACCCACAGGATTGAAGAGTTTAAAGCATAGCTTCTTTTAGCTTACAGAACAAATGCAGCCATCCTTAGACCTCTAAAGTTTTTAAATAGTACATTATATGATGGTTTCTTTGACAGTACCTAAAAGAGCCTCATGCTGACTTCAACTCGAACACTTACAGATTTTTTTCTTCTTCCTCTTCATTTGGCAATGTAATCACTCATTACCACGTCTGGCAGCTCTTGTATTGGTAACTTGAAATGTAATGTAGTCGGTTCATTTCCCTCAGCAGGTCTCATAATGTCCTCCTTTCTTCTGTCCATCGAGCACTCAGAGCTTCAAGGAAGCGTAGTTCATGTCCATCGATGCTTCCCTATTTTCTGTCAATAATTCAATTGCTTGAATACAAACATACAAATATGCATATAATTACAGAATTGAATAATTAATTAGGACAACAAAAGTTCAGGTAAGCCTTATCTGAAGAAGTAACACTTAGGTTGGGACCAGGTGAGGAGCTGGGGAAAGAACATTCCAGTTAGGCGGAAGAGCAGAAAATAAACAAACCCCAGTGTGGCTGGTGATCAGGGAGCAGAAGGAAGTCCTCCAGCCATAATTCTAGAGGGGAATGCAGAAGCCACATCTTGTGGGTATTTGTAGGACAAGCTATATAGTTAAAATTTTATTCTAAGTGTTAAAAGATGAACTGAGATGTGAATTATGAAGAATTTACTTTGGTAAACATTGATTCCAATTGGGCAATGCCAAATTGGATGTGGTTAGGAGCACTTCACCCACCGGAGCTAGGGACAAGGTGTTTTTGTTTTTTGGTGTTTTTTTTTTCATTAGTTTTGAGAGAGAGAAACATTGATTTGTTGTCGCACTTATTTATGCACTCATTGGTTTGATTCTTGCATGTGTCCTGACCAGGGACTGAACTGCAACCTTGATATATGTGGACAATACTCCAACCAACTGAGCTACTGAGCCAGGGCCAGGAGCAAGGGTTTTATAGAGAAGATGGGGAAGCAGAGCAAGGACATTATTTTGACTGGCTATGATTTAAGTGGTTACATTATTTGGGAAAGTCTACTTGGCTGTTTGTGATTGGTTTTCTTTTTCACCTTGAGACATTTATAGGAATTGACTCTGGCTTCGGTTTTGGTTTGCTTATGTAGGTGACTAAGGCATTAGAACCACCTCAGTTTAATGCCTTATTGTTTGGTTATTTTAACACAAATGTAATGGGAAGTCAGTTAAGGAAATTATAGAGAAGAGTAGAATTTTATATGGTAAAATGATGCCACCTCAATCAAGCTCTCACTGTTCTCTTCTTTTCCACATTGCTTCCAAGTTAACCAACTTCAAAGAAAGTTTCTGGTTCACTTTATTAAACTCTTATAATCTCAACCACTGCTCTTCATGGAGAGCTTGCTGTGTGCATCTCAACATATATGACCACTGTTTGCTGCTACAGAAACTCTGCTGATGGAGGAATTAATATTCTCACCTTAAAGATAAGGGAACTCATGGCTGTATAGTTAAATAGCTTCCCACTTTACTCCAGGTTTGCCTGACTCCCAAGCTTGGTATAAGACATTATCTATTCTCTTCCCAAATCACATTGTCCCCCTTGCCACCTCAATTGCATTTGAACTCATAAATGTCTTCTATAAAGCCTATCTGACTACATTCATACATCCACATTGATCTCCCTCTATTCCCATTAAAAATAACTTTGTAGAATTTGTTTCCTTACCCACCCATCCCTACCTCTGACCTCTTACCATGTATAACAGGCTTATTCTATCACCTTGGATGATAAAATATGTTCTAGAAAAACCGCTGATCAACAGAGAAGCTCAGCTTCAGTCACACTACCTCCACTACTTGGGCCTCACTGAGCCTCACAAAGTCATATTTAAAATAGAAATGGTAATCTTCAGCTTACCTACCCTCCA
This sequence comes from Eptesicus fuscus, assembly GCF_027574615.1. NCBI lineage: Eukaryota > Metazoa > Chordata > Mammalia > Chiroptera > Vespertilionidae > Eptesicus > Eptesicus fuscus. The sequence goes on along the minus strand of NC_072477.1, from coordinate 13,076,247 downwards.
GGAATGAAGTAAGGAGTCCATTAAATATTGTACATGGAGATTCTCTCTCTCTCTCTCTTTAAGTAATTCTTTTTAAAAATTATATTTTTTATTGATTTCAGAGAGGAAGGGAGAGGGAGAGAGAGAGAGAGAGAGAGAGAGAGAGAGAGAGAGAGAGAGAAACATCAGTGATGAGAGAGAATCATTGATTGGCTGCCTTCTGCATGCCCACTACTGGGGATCAAGCCCACAACCCTGGCATGTGCCCTTAACCAGAAGGATGGAACCTGGGACCCTTCCGTCCACAGGCTAAAGCTCTATCCACTGAGCAAAACTGGCTATGGCTGGAGACTCTCTTTTAACTCTAGAGGATATCTTGTTTTAGACTTTTAAAAAATGTTTGTCTTGAGAGCTACAACTGGTTCCCCATCCTCCTTCTGTCCAAATGCTACCATGTCGAAGAACTGAGAACAAGGAAGTGTTGTGAATGCTAACTGCTGTTATCCTGTGTGCACTCTCCTGTCCATACCTAAGTAAAAATAAATTTGGACCTTTTCTCACGTTTTCCATGTATGGGTAGGCTATCATTGGTGCAAAATCTGTAGAAGAATCATATTTCTGCTATCTGCATCCTCACCAGGCCTTCCATGTTGCCACGAGAAAAGCAAAGCCCAGTGGGTCAGAGAACAGGCCCAAGCAACAGGCAGGTCTGAGTTGGAATCCTGGCTCTTGTACTTACTATCTGGATAATATTGAGCAAAAACATGAACTCTCTTAGCCTTAGTTTTCTCATCTTTCAAATGGGATTGTTAATTACATCTTGTCCCTTGAGTTGTTGTGAAATTTAAGTCAGGAAAAGCATGGGTAACATGGTGTCTGGCTTTCTATTAACTGTTAGTATGATCATCCTTCTAGGTATAAATATTATAGTGCCCATCTGTGTATTTCATTATCATTAGTTTCCTGGAAGTTCCGTTAATGTGCATTTGCTAAATAATTCAATGTATCATCTATTCCTTAGGACTTTTCTATGTAACAGCCATTTTAAGCAATCGAGCTGATCAGATTTTCTCTAACAGATTTCCAATCAGCCTAAGGTAAACGGTAGCCAGGTTGCCTGAAGCCTTCGATGAAAGAAATTGCATTCTGTTTTGTCAGCTGACAATGCCATTTCCCACAGACTACAAGCAGTCTAATTACATTTAATGACTTTTATCAGTTTTTAATCACTGTATTTTAGTGTACTTAATAATTTAAAAGTCATTACTTATATCAAGTCTTATTGTTCATGGAATATAGAAATAGCCCAGCTGCAGAAGTAAAGATAGAGATTGCATTACTGGTTGATTTGCTTGAGATGAATGGTGCCTTTTGTAACACTGCGTAAGCAGAGTATGGAATTGTTCCCACGTGACCATGCAAAGAATGCACCTGTAATTGATTTAGGTTGCCTTCCTTAACCTCTGAAACATTTAAACTAGATATTAACTATCTTATAGTACTACGATAAAATCATCACAAACTTTACATTGTCAATATTTTGAATCTTCTTACCATAAATTAATAACATAGAAAATTTAGGGATAAAATATTAAGTACTTTAGACAAGGAGGGCTTTGGAAAACACTTTACCAAAAAAATCTATATTGCTTTGGAACTATATTAATAAATTTGATTTAAGAAGATTTAATCATGTCAGTTCTTATTTAAATTCATGGGATTAAACTGAAGGCTGGAACTGAGAATAGAGGGTTGGTTTGTATTTTAAAGACATTGTGAACATAATTTGGTGTCTAGATCTTTTGTAATTGAAGAGTTTAGTTCATTAAGCAGGTTGTCTTTAGAGCTAGTGAGACAGAGCCTACCATTACTTTAGAATTTCTTAGAACACTGAAGTCAACTTTGCCAAGAAGTTCTTTGAAACTTTTAACTTTCAACTCGAGGGCATTGATAGACACCTACAACAGGAATAGGGATTCCAGAGCTTAACTGTGTCCAAGCCTCACAGGCAACTGTCCACTGAGGAACACAACTGATTTAGCCCGTCTCTGGTGCTCTGATCTTTGTCCTATCCCACAGCCTGAACTGGCATGTGCGAATTCTCTTCCTTAACAATGGATTGGGGGTTTGGACAGTCTGCTATCAAAACCAAATTCTTCCCACCGGTAGCTGCGTAACACTGGAGAAGTTATTTTATTCCTCTTTTACTTCCATTTCTTAATCTGTAGAGTTAAGATAATATTTATGTTTATGTTAGGAGATTTTGTGAGTATAAAATAAGACAATCTATGTAACTTAAGGTAGTGTGTGTCTAATAAATGTTCACCATTGTTATAATATTCTTATTTATATTAGTAATGTTTTTAATTGATCTTAGAGAGAACAGAGGAAAAGAGAGAGAGAGGCAATCAGTTGCTTCTCATACTCACCCCCACCAGGATCAAACCCACAACTTGAGTATGTGCCCTGACCAGGAATCAAGGCTGACACCTTTTGGTGTACAGAACAGTGTTCCAACCAACTGAGCCACACCAGCCAGGGCTTATTTTTATTATTGACTAGTGGCCCGGTGCACAAAATTTGTGGACATTAAAAGGGAATTAATTAGAGGAAATATTTTAATATTTCTATTTGCCCTTTCTCTATAATAGAAGTGTCAGAGGTGAAAGAAAATTAGTAAAATGTATATGAAAATCTCCCTCCTATCAGAATCTGGGGCGTGCCTCGGGACCTAGAGTCAAGTCCCCGCCCACTACCCGCATGCACTTCAAAAACGCAGGAGACCCATACCCGGCCGGCCCCACCCCCATTGGGTGAGACCCAGCCCCACCCAGCCCCACCCCTGTCAAGCCCTTCCGGGCAGGGGGCACAGCCTCAGGTCCCCCAGCTGGGCACTGTGTGGGGGTTGTGGCCTGAGGTCCCATATCAAGCCCCGCCAGGTGTGGGGCATGGCCTGAGGTCCCCCATCAAGCTTTGCCGGGCGGGGGGACACTGCCTGAGGTCCCCCATCAAGCCTCGTGAGGCAAGGGGCACAGCCTGAGGTTCCCCATCAAGTCCTGCTGGGCGAGGGGCGCAGCCTGAGGTCCCTGTCAAGCCCCGCAGGGCAGGAAGCTTGACCTGAGGTCCCTCGCCCTGGCCAGGTGCCATGTAGCCTCAGGTCCCTGCTGTTCAGTTGTGACGTTATGGCATCCCGGCTAATTTGCATAGTCCTCTATTATATAGATAGATATGTAAAAAACACCAGTAAGAAGGTGGAAATTGCAGAAAACAAAATAGTCTGCTAAGAGGAGTCAGATTTAAAAGGTAGCATTTCTAAAAGTGTCAGTTTCTTCATCTGGAAAATTGGGAATAATTATATTGTCTACTTCTGAGTTGTCTCAAGGATTCAGTGAAATAGTGCATTAAAGCATTTAATCCAGTGCATTGCACATTGTAAACATTTGAAAAATGGTAGCTATTATGATGACGGCAGTGGTAAATAGAATGACATGAGATCAGGGTTATTATCCGTGGAGGAAGCTGGTTGCAATGTTCAGACTACAGGCAGGGAAACCCTTGAAAGGAATGCTGCATCTGTCACTGTCTCACAAAAACATAAAGGAAATTGTCGATCCTCATCTGCTTAAAGCCCCGTACGCCCTTCCCATCGCTGTATCTGAGTCTTTCCCAAATTTGTCATTCAGGTGCCGCTTTCACATATCTTGGCATGCGGTACACTTCCTGACTTTGTCTCCTGCTAAGGAAAAATGTTCAGTAACATGTTCGAGCCTGAGTTATATTTTTCCCAAACACACACACACACAGAAACAAATTTGTAGCTATCAGAGTTAGAAATCAGATCATGTATGCACCAAGGAAAATCCTGCTTGATAGCATGTGTTCTCTTTGGGGAAAACACTGAAACTAACCTCTATTAGTCGCTCCCATCACTGTTGCACGTCAGATCTAATAAAGTGAGGTTCCGAGAACGAGCAGAGCGGTCACACTGAATTCGGTTATTTTGGTCGATTTGTCAACTGTGGCTGTTTGTTGGTTCTCAAAGCCCTTTCCCTCCAGGCAGCCAGTCCTGGAAAACATTCCAAGATCTTAACGTGTTACAAGCAGCTCAGAACTTGCATAATGTTTTCCTTATCTCACTTATTGTGCATGGATGTATGTTATTAGTGTTGCTGTGTATAGTGTGGGCATATGTATATGTATCTTATTATTGTTTTAGTTTGTGTTGCCTAGGCAGATGAAATCAGGATGAGATACTTTGAAATGTGGGCCTAAGGCTTCTATAGAAAACTGAGGTAAAGGACTGAAGTTAGTATTTCCAGAGACCCACTCCTTCCCCCAATCTCTTCTTGTTATTGTTTTCCTTCTTGAAAATGGAAGTAAAGTTGAGTCATTCAGCTCCAGTGGTTCAGGTAATTTTCTCACCTTCACCCTTCACTCTGAAATAGAGGCGATTAATGGTTACAACTCCTAGTAGCCGGCGAGATAAGAAAGATGGACTAAGACAAGGACGGGCATAAAACAGCTCATTAAAGCCTTGGTCTGCCCCCTCTTGGCTCTGAGAGCCGGGGAGCGATCATTATACACCTTGTGATTCTCAGCGTGCGGGGCCCAGCCTTGCGGAGAGGACGGCACAGTCCTCTCTGAACTCCCTGGGAGCCTCGGTCCGGTTTTCATTTCACACTTGATTCAACTCCTCGCTCCAGCGACTGAGCCAAAAACGCACCTGAGCCTGCGTGCGCGCAGCACCGATCATTTCAATTCACGCTGGAGAGGTGGAGAGTCTAATACAAATTCTTCAAAAGCGTACACACTGGGGCTTTTAGGGTGGATTCTCTTCGAAATCACTTCAGAAAATGACACCGTTTGGAGCCAGAAAACAAATTACTTTTTTTTTTTTTAGCTCCTGACCCACCTTCCCAATTATGATATTTCCATGGTCGAGCTTTTCTTTCCAGGGTCTTAATATGGACTTGGACTCGAGTTTACATAAAACAAACATTATTCTTCTTAAATGCAAAATACCCTTCTTTGGTCAAGTTGGCTGAATGCGACAGGCTACTGGAGAGTGAGGAGAATCCATCTTTCATCCTAAATTGGCTCTTGCCTGAAAAATAGCCACATGCTCTAATAATCAAAAGTTACTATTTCCAAACTTGGTATTTTCTAGATGATACCAATATTGATAGTTTAAAGTTAAATATAAAAATTAAAAGTAATAGCAACCCAATAGTGGAACCAATTGGTGATTTAAAAAAGAAACTAAATTAATAGTTGAGTATTTATGACAAATTTTTATTGTTATTTTAGCAATAATGAAACATTTTGTTATTACTAAATTTTTAGTTAACAAATTTAGTAATAACATTTGGAGCTACTGTAAACCTTTTGATTAGCTGAAAATAAAAAAAAACACACAGAGAAATTAATATTAGCCATATTTTGAACTTAACATTTATTTGAAATTTGGTGTAATAGGGGGGGAATATAATTTTTTCTCTATCTTTCTGGAATCTTGGCTGAGATCACCCTGTAGTAAAAGACAGATTAACAGGAGAAAAAAAAACAAAAAAAACCAAATAGACATTAATAACATGAATACCTCTCTTATGCATGGGACACCTTCCATTTCATGGGATATCTTAGCCCTGGGTAATGAATGTTGATTAGACTAGAGAACCAATCCCAGTAAAGCCAACTTAATTGCAGTAATAGGTTTAGGCAGGAGATTTTGACTCAACACGGGACAATAGAAATAAAGGTTGTGGGGGTTTTTCCGGGGGAGGGCGTTTAGGGAGGAGGGATGGGAGGATGATGACAGGAAACTGAGACATGAGAATAGAACAGATCCCTACCTGACCTTGGATATTAAAGCTCATAATGTGATGCTTGGAGCTGCTGTTAGGCATATTGTAAACACATTGCAGAGCTACTGTCCTAGAATAATCCACCTCCAAAATATATTTGTATAGGAGATAAAAAGTTCCTTCTGTTAAAGTAATTTGTAGTAAGATTTTCTGTTAGCCAAACTTAAGAGCATACTAATTCACTTGAACTTCAAGATTTTGGACCTGTCACTAAAAATGTATTGTCCCTTCCCTATGTCTGCTTTAATCAGATTAAACTGAATAAACCAAAGTTTCTTTCCATCTATATAAATTCTGCTGCAGTTCCAGTGGATTTCCAGGTAAACTCTCTAAGTACTTACTTGGAAATTAATTATTCTTCCATCTTATGGCTCTGCCATCTTGATGGATGGTTTCCAGGGTTACTGAATGAGGAGAGGAGAGAGCTAGGGAGTTAGTGCCTCAAAATGATGGTGACTTCCATTCACAGTGCACTGGCCAGAGCTAGACCATAACCCAGATGAACCACAAGAACTTAGAAAGTGTAGAAGCTATTCCATGAGCTTTAAAATCCCGTTACAGTGAACATAGTCTACACTTAGAGATGTTAGATGTTAGGATTAGGGAATTTACTTCTTTTAATATATAAGCATAAGAACAGACTCACCTGATTCCCTTTATTTCTCTCAATCATTTAGAGGAAATCTTTTGGAGATTTAATTACAAAGAAAACGTTTTACAAGAGTTGGGAGAACAGGAAAAGTGTAGGAAACTGTACGTGTGTATAGCAGAAATTTCATAATGATCGTGTCAACATAAGAACGTCCAAACCTATAATTTTTATAAGACTTTATTCGAGCCAAATTGACGACAATGCCAGGAAGCAAGATCTCAAATGCTCCCCTGAATAATTAATCTCTTTTATGCTTATGGAAATTAAAGGACGAAGACATGAAGGTGGTAAAGCCAAGTGAGGATCGGATTATAGGACAGTTGACAAGATCTTGTGCTTTCTTCAGGGTAGTTGTACTTCACAGGTGACTGAAAAAGGCATTTCAAAGGTGTGTTAACCATAGCCTTGGCCAGATGGCTCAGTTGGTTGGAGCATAGTCCCATACACCACAGGTGTGTTAACCTAAATGCACAGAAACAATGGACAGGACTCGCTTAAGACAAGATAAACTTTTTACTAGAGAAGTTATAGGCCTGAGGACTGACTACTTACTATGACCTGCCCAGTTAAGAATTTATGATCAGAACACCCTATGAGGTTACTTTGGTTTAGATTTACTACAGTGCCTCTTTTCATCCCCAGTGGGACTGGTTCGGAGCCCGGACACTGGAGTCCAATGGACCTGTGGTTTTGTACCAGCTTGTTCACACCCTAGCCATATAACTTAGGGAAAGATTTTAAAGTATTTAAGCTTAGACTACTCATCTGGAAAGTGAGAATAATATTAAACTCTGTTCTATACAGTATTACATAAAATGTGCTTGACTCATAGAAAAATGAATAATAATTACAAACATTATTTTTATATGGTACTAGAGGCCTGCTGCACAAAATTCATGCACTGCAGGGGGGGGGGGCGGGTCTCTCAGGGGATGTCTGACTGACAGGGAGCAGGCCTAAGCTGGCAGTCAAACATCCTTAGAGCTGCTGCGGAGGCGGGAGAAGCTCCTGCCACCACCGCTGCGCTCACCAGCCATGAGCCCAGCTCAGGGCTTCTGGCTGAGTGACACTCCCCCTGTGGGAGCACATTGACCACCAGGGAGCAGCTCCTGCATTGAGTGTCATCCCCCTGATGGTCATAACGACCTGTCGTTCCACCATTTGGTCGATTTGCATATTAGCCTTTTATTATATAGGATTATAAGCATGGTGTTCAATAAACTCGTCAATAACCTACATAGAATCTTAACAGTCCCATGTGGCACAGCCATCTCTGTTGTGTGTTTTCCAACAGCAGCAGATAATCCTCTAGTTCTCAACAAACACTGGTTGGGTGTCCCACAAATTCAACTGAATTCTGACTCTGTCCATGTAAAGAGAGTGTCATATCCCACTTGTGGGATTGATGGGCTCAGTCCCACAAGACTGCTCCCACTTTAGACACCAATTACAAGTTTAGGTTATTACCTGAGCTTCTAACAAATTGCTGTAAATCAGAGGTTCCCATCATACACCTCCTTGGATTCAATTAATTTGATCTGGCTCACAGAATTTATAGGAGCATTTATTTACACTTACCAGTTTATTGTGAAGGCTATGATAAAGGACACAGAAAATCTCTCAGATCAAGAGGTACATAGCATGAGGTCAAAAGGGTCCTGAGCATAGGAGCTTCTCTCCTTATGGAACTGGGACTTGTGGAAGCATTCATCAACCCAGAAGTTCACTAATTTTCCTTGTTAGAGAGTTTCTACAGATCTTTAATCTCCAGCCCATCCCCTTTCTCTGAGGAGGGCTGTGGGTGGGGCTGAAAGTTTCAGCTCTGTAATTATTTGGTCTTTCTGGCAAGCAGCCCTATCCTAAGGCTGTCATTGTCCTGCCCCAGTCACCTCATTAGCGTAAACTCAGGTGTGATTGAAAGGGGCTCATTGTGACTAACAATCCCTCAGGAAATTCCAAGGGTTCAAGGAGCTTTGTGCAAGGAACTTGGCACAAAGACCAAATATATTTCTTAAAAATTATACCATACCGACAACATTTTCTTTCAGTCTGTAAGTTTGCTATTCAGCATGTATATATTATCCTTAAAATGCAGAATAGGTAGAATTAATAAATGTGTCTTTGTACAAGGCAAGTAGACCATTATTTCTTAACAAACTTTTTCCTGTTTGCTGTCCATGTTTAGTATTTTATGATCATGTCACAATTCTGTCAGTGGAAAGAGGGTAGCAAAAGGCACTTAAGTAAAGTATATGTATGCATATATTAAGCAATATCAGCAAATGTAATTCCATGCCAATAAAGGGTGGGAGATTTTCTCAATAAATAGAGCTTGGGTTATAAATTCTTCTGCATTGTATTTCCTAACTCTCCGCAGTTATCCATCAGAAAGAATGCCAGAGAGGGTCTGTGATATTGATATTTTAAGTGCATGTTGGCATAAATAGCATCCTTATTCTTCAACCATAATTGTGTCAAAATTTGCTACACTTTCTGATTTAAATACACAGAAAGCAGAAACAGCTTAGGTATAAAAGACTCTTAATCCTTTTATGCCACCAAAGGCCAACTTTTTCTTTAATGAATGGTGTGTGTGTGTGTGTGTGTGTGTGTGTGTGTGTGTGTGTGTGTGTTGGTGGCATGGTTCATTGGAAGACCAGGGGAAGTGGTGTTTGCTTCCCTTTCTTTTAGTAGCTCTCCATTCATTCATCAAATCCTTACTTACCACTTGTTATGTGCTGAAAACTGGACTAAGCACGGGTGACAATACCAAAGAGAGCAAATGCGTTGTGTTTTTAATAAGTGTGAAGCTTAGTAGTAATGATAAATATTAAATAAATAAGATCATTAAAGTGTGATCAATGTCATCGCATGGCAATATGTTATATGAATATTTATCTGGTGCTCTTGATACTGTTGTAATTTAACCTAGTTATCATGAACTGGAAAGGAGTACAGCATAGACCAAATATTATGGGCATGCCATTCATGCAGCTTTGCCAGCAAGCTGCTGTTTAACACTCTCCAGGGCTATTCCCCACAGATCACTGTGGAAAGGTGCACATGCCCAGTAAAGTCTGGGTGAAATAGGGAAGGTACTTGTCTGTTAGTGACACGTGGGAACAGGTCATTGGCCAGAGTAAGTTTGATCACTGCACAGGTGAGAAATTTGGGATATTTAATCTCCTAAACAAGGAGTTCTCTCTCTTGTTTATTCATGCTTGACTCCTGGCTTGCTGGGCTCTCAAGATCCTGCATTCTTTCCCACCTCATGTATTTGTAATTACGAAAATGGAAAAAACATAAAATAAGTATGGATCTGGGTTTTCTGAAGCTGAGTACATCAATTTTCAAGATCTATGGACTTTAGACATGAGCTTAAGGTAGGCAAGAGTCCTGGCTTTCAGTCTGTCTATATTAGAGATAGAATGGGCTGATGGTAGTTGGTTAACTAAACCTCTTGTGTATGGGCTTTTCAATGACTAGAGTTGGTATCATTTACCTGAATATATGAGTATATATAAGTATGTATCTATGATTGTTTTATTACTGGTTTTATAGATTTATTAATTTATTTAAGATGTCAGAGTACTATGAACTTCAGATAAAAAGTATTTTTGACAACTTCTAATTTCAATCTTTTTCTTATTTTTTTTCTTATTACTTTCAGTGGGTGGGGTTCATTACTGGGTGATAATAGATGCTTTTGCACCCTGTTGTAATCATCTTAGAGCAAAAAGCCTTTGTTGGTTTCTTTGTTTTTCTTCTTCAGGTAATTATTTTCTAGAATTCCAGGACTGGTCCAATTCCAGGACTCTGAAATCAAGGTGAAGGAGATTGTAATAATAAAGGTCGTCAATGGCCCTGATATTCATCACATAACTTGTGCTGTATACATGAACTTTTGTCTAATTGTGAATCACTTTGTCTGAAGTCCAGAATGAGATGGTTGGATGAGTGATAATGACTAATTTGGTAGGTTCTAGTGCAAAGCTCAACACAGAAACAAATTGGAAATATCAAAGATGAAGAATAAATGATGGCAGAAGTTACTGAGTTTTGAGGGAATGTGAGGAGGACAGGTGAATGGGGAATTGTGAGTGGAGATAAGGGAGATAAGCTGGTTGGCTATTGTGTAGCTGGGCTACAGAAAGGAGTTATGCCTGTGGACTGCAGTGTGCTTATGGCATAAGAAGTACTGTGTTCTGTGTGTCGAAAGGATGGATGCAGTGTGGTGGCCCGCAAGAATGGGTTAATTGGAAAGAATAAAATGCATCTAAAATGCAGTGCCTCCTGGACACAGTATAATTGGCTCCCAGTGGCACATCGAGGCGATATGCCAGGTGCTGGCGTTGGCAGGGAATGGGTTCTCAATTAGGTAAATCTATCCAGTTCTTACCACCAGCACTGCTCATGCTCAGGTCTTTGGCAAAGCTTATTGCACTAACCGCCTAACAAGTCCCCCTGCTCCCCCTCTTGCCCCTTTACAGTCTGCTTGCCACACATCAGCCCAAGAGATCCTTTCAATTTGTGAAGTTACATTACATCAGTCCTCTGCTCAACAACCTCAAATAGTTCTCATTTACTCAGTAAAAGCCAAAGTTCTCATGGTTTATAAGTTACTATATGTTCTGCTTCCCCTACTCCTTCCCACGTTGACCTTAAATTTGACACCCCTCCCCTGAGTCCGTTTCCCTCCAGCCACAGGTGGCTCCTCACTGTGTCTCCAACACGTGAGGCACACATCTTCCTCCGGGCCTTTGCACTTGGTGCTCCCTCTGTGGACTAAAGAGAAACTGTCTGGAGGTAACATCTCAACAGACTGAGAAAAAGCAGTTTGCAGTTTATTTTCTGCATGTGAGATTCAAGAGGAAATGTAAGGAAGATTACATGAAGGCGGGAGAATGCAAGATGGAGATTGGATTACAGGATAGTTAGGATTCTCTTGAGCTCTTTAGAATGAGGGGTCTGAATGGGGGCATTACAATGGTGTGTTAACCTAAATGCACAGAAACAAATGGGCCTGGCTTGCTTAAGTTAAAGATAAGCCTTTTAGTAAAGAAGTTACATGCCTGGCACATGACTGCCCACCCTGACCAGCTTAGTTAGGAATTTATGATAGATAACCATGTGAAATCACTTTCTTTTCTTTTAAAAAATATTATTGCTTTTTAAAATTTTATTGAATTTATTGGAGTAACATTGGTTAATAAAATTACATAGGTTTCAAGTGTATAGTTCTATAATACATCATCTGTATATTGTAATGTGTTCATCACCCCAAGTTGTCCCTTACATCACCATTCATTCCCACCTTTACCTTCTTCAACCTGCCCCATCCCTCTTTTCCTCAGTTATTACCATACTATTGTCTGTGTCTATGAGGTGTTTTTTTTTAATTAATTCCTTCACCTTTTTCACCCAGCCCCCACAACCTCCTTCCATCTGACAATTGTGAGTCTATTCACTGTATCTATGAGTCTGGTTCTGTTTTGTTTATTTAGTTCATTAAATTGCACATAGAAGTGAGATCATATGGTATTTGCTTTTTTCTGACTGACTTATTTCACTCAGCATAATACTCTTCAGGTCTATCCATGTTGTCACAAAAGGTAAGGTTTTCTTCTTTTTTATGGCCCAATAATACTCAGTTGTGTAAATGTACCACAGCTTTTTCATCTACTCATCGACTGATGGTCCCTTGGGCTGCTTCCAAATTTTGGCTGTTGTAAATAGCATTGTAACGAACATAGGGGAGCATACATTACTCTCCATAGAAACTCTCTCCTGGCATGCTTTACCTTAGTGAGGTATATTATACCTCCTCAGGACTCAGGTTGTGTTAGCTTTTTAGAAAGGCCTTTTGGGCTTTGTCTGCTCTCATAGGTACTCGAAATCCATGTCTCCAACTAAAATTATCTGTATAGCAATTATCAACTTCAAATATATGTGTGTGTGTGTGTGTGTGTGTGTTTATTTTATTTACTTCTCCATCTCCTGACACTTAAACCTGATTTATTCCAGTACTTAAAGGTACCTGGAATGTAGCATATTATCAATATTTGTTTGTTTAAGGAGTGACTCATACAATTGGGCCATCCCTTTAATATACAGAGATACCAACTATGTATATACAAAGCATATGTTGATGAATATATATTACTTATGTTTAATGAGCCAGAAAATAAAAAGTAACAATAACAACAACAACAAAAAAGAAAAACACACAAAAAAACAACACAACAGTGAAAAAAAAGAGGTATGGGTAGGCAGAGAGGGAGGGAGGGAGACAGAGAGAGAAAAGAGGACTGTCAACATTAAGAGCTACCAAAAGAAGAGGACATTTTAGAGAAATCCCAGAAAATGACTTAGAGTGAACCACTGGCTTAAAAGCTGTGGGGTCATTGGGCACCTTTAAGAGGAGATTTTTAATTTTGAGGAGGATGGAAGCAACACATCAAAGTGTTTAAAGGTCAAAATACACCTGGGGAAGAGAGCATAGGCTTCTTGGAGAAATAAGTAATTCCAAGTCTGGGGCAGGAAATGTACCTGGAACATCACTTAAGCGTTGCCAGGTTAGCAGACATTGCCCTGCCCCTCAGTGAAATTTAGTAATGCCCTAGTGAGCCCTGGAGGAAGTGCCCTGCTCCTGAGCAGACTGTGTACCTCTGCTCCCACTGGTTGACTTGTTTGATTGCTAAGAGTCACTTCACATTCATTCCTAAGTTTATTCAGTTGCACTTTTTATTGTAATTATTGAATTTAGTAAAACATTCTAGCCCTGACCGGTTTGGCTCAGCGGATAGAGCGTCGGCCTGCGGACTGAAGGGTTCCAGGTTCGATTCCGGTCAAGGGCATGTACCTTGGTTGCGGGCACATCCCCAGTGGGGAGTATGCAGGAGGCAGCTGATCGATATGACGTTTCTAACTCTCTATCCCTCTTCCTTCCTCTCTGTAAAAAATCAATAAAATATTTAAAAACATTCTATAAATGGATTAAAATATTTTAAGAAAGCTAGCAAAAGAGTACTTGAGAATCAGTTTGAAGAGGGCCCCCATTGTCCAAAAATTGAGACATTAATAACAATAAGTGCTATTGAGTGAAACACATGAAATATGATTATATACGGTACATGCATTCATAGTGAAAACAAAATCAGCAAAGAAAGCAAACTGGTCATCACTGGGAGATACTGGGAACATGCTAATTATTTTGAAATGGGTAAATGAAGAATCGGGCATTTACATTGGCCTTTTGATACTATAAACTAATAAACCAGGTATTAGATGAAGGGAAATTTCTCTTTATACAATGTTTATCTGATAAATAAGGGAGACCTTGTAAAATTTGGAATGGTTGTTTTGAAATTCTATTTGAACTGGTGAACCTAGGCACTGATCATCAACTGTTAACATACAAAGAGAGACAATCAGACACTTTGTTTTCTGATAGAAGAAATACCACCTACCACAGAAGCAGAGCTGCCAGAAGAAACATAACTGAATCTCATCAAGCTTCTATAAACAGCTACCAATTTACAGAGGAACAGATTCATTTGCACCATGGAAATGTAATCAACAAAATGCAGACAGTGGGAAATGTACAGGACAAACAACCCAGTATCTTCAACAAATCAATCACAGGGATAAATAAATTAGGTGGAACTTAGAAAAGAGTCTTAAAGAAACATCAGCCAATTACATTGAGTAGATATTATGTGGACTCTGATTTAAATAAGTAAAAACTAATAGGCATGAGACAATGGAAATTAGAATACATTGGATAGTTGATGTTATTAAGAAATAAATGTTAATTTTATCTTAGCTGTGCTAAGGATGTTTCATTATCCCTTGAAATATTTATGGCTGAAATCTTATTATGTCTGATATTTTCTTCACAATTAATTTTTATTATTTTCCCTTAAAATGTTTCTCTAATAATTAACTCTTTGTGCTAAGCTTGTGTTTGCCAGAGCAAAGGCTGAGATGAGGATTGTGTGTAAGTGGTTTACAAGGAAACCCTCTCAGGAAAAACCCTCAGCAGAAAGAGGATGGGGAAGCAGAAGCATAGTGAAAGGGGAAAACTATTACAAAAAATGTAATTTAATATTTATGAGCTTTCTTTCAATCCTCAATTCGGTTATAATTTCCTTGATAAATAAAATAAAAATCTCTGGTAATTTATTGTACTCCCAGTGGCCTTTCCATTGAGGTGTTCAGTGATATCTGTTAATGCTAAGTAAGCACATAATTAGGATTTTTACTTAATTTGATGATTTTCTTTCTTCAAAAAAAGAAAGAAACCCTCTTTTTTTTTTCACCCACATAGTATCAGCATAAGGGAGGCCTTTATTATTTTCCACTGAAGAGGTCACTTAACCATTATTCTTAAAACTACATAGCCCATAATTAATCTTCATTCTTCATTGTCTCTTCCACACAGAAACAAATTTTATAAAAACCTAAAGAATATTCAAAAGTGGACATCCATGACCATCTGGAATCAGGGACCAGCCTCATTTTCTATCTTTCTCTAATAACATTTCCCTACCCAAACCATCTTTTTCAATCAAATAAGTCAGTACAGTACCTCTTGAAAATTCTTTGGCTTTTTCCACTTTTATTTTTTCTTCAAAGAAAATTCAATAAAAATAATGTATGTGAAGAAATTTTATCTTTAAGATATTTTTGAGGAACAAAAATATCACTGTTGCTATGCCTTCAAAATGCCAATTAAGATTTTTTTTTCTGTTTTTAAACATTTTATCAAGCTGTTGTGCATAGTAAATATAATTGCAAAATTGGGTAAACCTCCATTATACACATAATATTTAACCTCATGTGAGTTTTCTCGTATGTTCAGCAATTATTGATTTGCTTCTATTGAGCTTCTCCCACGGTGTCAATTTTTGGTCACTTTCCTCCTGTACAACATATGCTCTCCCTTCACACTCCCCCCGCCCCCAAAATATCTCCATCTCCAGAGATATTTATTACTGTCTAAGAGGAACATCACAATTCAGAGATTGGTGTCCTTTAATTTACCTCAACATTTCTCTCTAATAATTAACGCCTTGTGCTTAGCCTGTGTTTACAGAAACAGAGCCTGAGATGAAGATTGTGTGCAAGTAATTTGCTAAGGAAGTGATCTCAGAAGAGATCTACAGCAGCTGCTCTCAACCTGTGGGTCGCGACCCACAGGTTGAGAAGCGCTAGCAGGGTCGCCTAAGACCATCGGAAAACACAGATATTTACATTATGATTCATTAACAGTAGCAAAATTACAGTTATGAAGTAGCAAAGAAAATAATTTTATGGTTGGGGGTCACCACAACATGAGAAACTGTATTAAAGGGTGGCGGCATTAGAAAGGTTGAGAACCACTAATCTAGAACAATGTTTGGGTCTTGAACAAATATTAAGAATGATTGATGCCGAAACCGGTTTGGCTCAGTGGATAGAGCGTCGGCCTGCGGACTGAAGGGTCCCAGGTTCGATTCCAGTCAAGGGCATGTACCTTAGTTGCGGGCACATCCCCAGTAGGGGGTGTGCAATAGGCAGCTGATCGATGTTTCTCTCTCATCGATGTTTCGAACTCTCTGTCCCTCTCTCTTCCTCTCTGTAAAAAATCAATAAAATATATTTAAAAAAAAAAGAATGATTGATAATAGATGTTTCCATTGATAGATGTCCTGAAATACACAGTCTGTTTTTAAGGACCCACAAAGTCAGGAAAAAGTATTGGTAATAATAAATATGTGCCTGAGCAAGTAGGTAATGTTTATGAAAGAATAGTAGGGATCCAACCACAGAGATGGAGACTATCTTAGGTGGTTTCCACTGGTAGCAAACTCTGAGATACTGGTTTACATGCATCAAAGAACACTCAGGAGTAGCACCTGTGAGGGTCCAGCAAAGTAGAACTGGAATCTTTAGTAATACCAGAGAGGTAAGGTAGGATCATACTTTCTGGGGGAAATACATGAAAATGAGTCAGGGACTCAAAGTACTACTTGAGTACAGGGACTGAATCCCATGATTTGTTGTATCAAGCGAGAGCTTGAAGCCAAGAGCAAGACAAGATTTTGATTACTGTAAGCAAAATATTATGTAATAGTAGAGCAAACATGAAGGTTAACATGATTATATAGACTGAGTTATCACATTTAACCCTTACAGCAACCCAATAAAAAGTGGTTAATATCATCTTCATTTTAGAGAGGAAAAACCTTAGGTGAAGTTTAAGTAATGTGCCCAAGTTCATACATCTTCTAGATGGAACATTTATGTCTAAATCCCAGATACCTCTAACTCTAGAGCTTAAGTTCTTAACCTCAATGCTGAGATTTTAGTCTTGAGCTTTGGAACTATGGGAGAATCATCAGGCGCTTGACCATTCAGGTTTATAAGGACATGGCCTATTGATGCAATGTGTCCAATATCAAGACGCTCCCCCCAAGACAAAAAAAAAAAATTTCATAATATACTAGAGTTAGAATGCTGTTTCAAACATTAAACATCATTAGTAAAAATCCAGAACAGGCCAAAATTACTCTAAACTTTTTGTTCTTTCTGTGTCATAACTCAGCTCCAGTAAAGATTGGTGTTATGAAGCTGAGTACTTGTCACTATAAGTGTGTTGACAGTGGATTCCAAAGAGGAAAAGCAACATACATCATGGGATTGATTAAGCTCATTGGTCTCAAGCATAGAAACAAAAAGTATGGATAAAATGATATTGTTTGCATCATTGTTCTTTATTAATATGTCAGCAAGCATGAGACCATTTCCATCTAGCTACTATATAATTCCAATTTAGGAACAGTATGAGAGTAATTAGCTCAACATTACCCATAGTCACTTGTTTATCTCTATATATAAAAGCCTAAGAGACCGTTACAACCGAACAACCGGAACAACTGGAATGACCAGTCAACCAGTTGCTGTGATGTGCATTGACCACCAGGGGGCAGATGCTCAACGCAGGAGCTGCCCCCTGGTGGTCAGTGCACTCCCACAGCCAACCTCCTGTGGCCAGCCAATCGCCCATGGTCCCTCCCCCATCTGCCCTCCCCCCGGCCAGAAGGCCCCAATTGGCCTGTCACCCGCCTGCCATGGTGGCACCATGGCAGTGAGGGAAGGAGGGGAGGAAGTGGGGAACCATGTGGTGGTGGGGCACCGATGGATGGTGGCGTCGGTGTCTCGCGTCCGTTGCTTCCGCACCTGGCTAAGTGACCATCGCCTCCTCTTTGGGCCCTGGGCTGGGATGGAGGACCGGGGGTGGGTGGCGGCAGATGAGGCCACTTTCCCAGGGGTGCTGAGAGCCGGCTCTCTCCTTGGGACCAATGGCCAACCTTCCTTCCCCTCCCCTCCACCCCTGGACGGCAGGCCCCGATCAGCCCAGCCCCAATTGGCCCTGATCGTTGGCCAGGCCTATGGACCTCACCGGTGCATGAATATGTGCACCAGGCCTCTAGTCTAAAAATAAAACACTGAAGGGCATGTTGGCAAATTAAATAAACATGAGCCCTGTTCATAATAAAATAAAAATGCAATACATCCAAAGAATGTTCTTATATCAAACTTTCCCCCATGTCCTAATTAACTGGCTGGAATAACTTTCTAAGTTCATCTTATTTAGCATTTGGAAATGCAAGATGTTTCATTTAATGGAAAATCTGCATTTTATTCTAAAGCTAGAAACAAGACTTTGGTTTTGTTGTATTTTGTGAATAACAATTCACAATGGAAACAGATTTATTTTAGGATGATCTTTTATTAAGTATAAAAATACAAATCCTACTAAATTAAAAACTAGAATGAATGTCAGGAGTCCTACTCATATGCAGAAAAACTGTAAAAAAGTTGTTACTAACTGTGATATAAGCAATAGAATAAAAATTCATGAAGTTGGCACATCAATGCTAGTACATAGCACTCAATGACAACAAGCTGAATAAGTTATACATATTCAAAGAATGGCATGAAGAACTGGATGACTGAATAACTGAGTGAGTGAATAAATTCATAATTAAATTTGAAAAGTGAGCTTAAACAATAGTACTGGTTCTAAAATTCTTAGCCATTTTCTGACCTCATTCCAGTTTCTAATATCTGTAAGTTTGAATATTACATATTCTGATTAATTGCATAGGAATCTACTTAAGAAAAAAATTAAGTAGGGGAAGAATTGACAGTATAAATCTATTTGGTTGACACCATATACATCAAGGTGACAACAATCTTTATAAAGTAGCTAGCAGACTTTTTGATGAAAAAAAAATTTTTTTTGAATCAACAAATCATAGACTTCCAGGCAGAACTGTGTTGCAGTCCCGTTTGTATATATCAAACATATGCCATAGATCACAATATGATCTCTCCATACCCACATTAGCAAAACCTAATGCTTGATTAATGCATTATATTATTAAAGGCATAGTTCTCTTCAGCTCCATATGGTATTTTTGAAAAAGAATTTTTTCCTAGAAAATTAAAGAGGCTGATGAGCATTTTTTTCAGTTTGTATCTAAGAATTATGATATCTATCTCAATATTTCAGTTCTGAGAATATTTCAAATAGTATAATGAAGAATTGACTTGTATATATTGCTTATATGGACTTATTGTGCATTTTTTATTAAAAGAAATTTGATATTTACATAAAAGTAATTTGTGAAGGTACCTTGACTATCGATCAGAGGAGTTTGGTTGTTTCTATACCCAAGGTGCGTGAGAAGGAAATATATTTTATTAGATTACATTAAATGTGTTTTATTATTAAAAAGGACTATTGTCAGTGTATGCGCTACAATGTAGATAACAGTTTGGATTCCAATATAATTGAGACATGTCAAAAATGCATCTATTTCACACCAAGAAAAAAAATAGAGAACAAGACAATGTTAGTCTAGAATAACTTAGAACAATGTAGGACTTCTGAAATGGCAAATTGAAAAACTGAAAAATTATCTCCCCCAAAACAATGATCAAAACTGGACAAATTATCAAAACTAACCATTTAAGGACTCTGGAAATTGACTAAAAGCATACAATAAATGAGAGACATGAATTTAAGAAAATAGACTAAGTCTTAGTGAATATAGTGAGGGACTATGGCATTACTCTGTTCTCACCTGCCCCAGCTCTGTCATCCAAAAGTTCCATCTGGGAATGCAGGGCATGCATGGCCTGAGGACCAGTGGGCTCACTGTCAAAAGGTCTGCATGCACAATGCTGTGTGCAAACTTAGGAGAGATTGGAGGGGCCCCAATGAAGCTACTGAATTTTAGGCCTTGAGAATAGATAAAGTAAAACAAGCCACAGACTTATAAATGCCTAATTTTTTTTTTCATCCTCATCTGAGGATGTTTTTCCATTGATTTTTAGAGAGTGGAAAAGAGAGGAAAAGACAGTGAGAAATGTTGATGTGAGAGAGATACATTGATCAGTTGCCTCCTGCATGTGTTCCAACCAGGGCCCGGACCAGGGAGGAGCCTGAAACCAATTCCATGCCCTTGACTGGAATGGAACCCAGGACCCCTCAATCTGCAGGCCAAGGCTCTATTCACTGAGCCAAACAAGCTAGAGCTAAATGTCAAACTTTGAATGCATTCTTCAAACTACAGAGATCTATTGGCAAAACTCAAAAACCCTATTGGTTCAAAGTGTTTGAGTATGACTAAACCAGCATTGACTATATGCTGACCCAAGACTACACCAAAGAAACCAACCTTAAAAATAAAAATTTAGGGGAAAAAAGCACCACAAAACAAACCTATAAACAAGTTACTGAGCTGAGGCACCAGTCACCACCAAGACTGCAAGTTAGTCCAAGCAAGTCACCAAACAAATTATTAAGCAACTGAAAAAATAGAAAGAAATATCAACCATGACAGAAGGAATCAGAATATAGAATTGCTTTAATGTATTATTTTAAAAAGTCTATGTTTTAACAATAAAATCATGAACTATATAAAGACATGAGACTTTTTGACCCATTAAGATTTATATTGTAATTCCTGGAGCAACCATTAAGAAAATACCTTAAAAAACATAGTAAATAACTCAGCAAAAGAATTTGAATGGCAATTAGGTACTTATCAATTTAATAGTAGGAATGGCAATAAAAGAAGAAGAGAGAGAGATAAAAATATATAGGAAATAATATAGCAAATGGCAGACATAAATCCATCCATGCCAACAATGACATTAAGCATTCATGGATTAAAATCTTCAATCAATTCACATGGGAGATATAGCAACTATAAACCTGTACACAACTGACAAATATTCAAAAAATTATGTGAAGCAAATTAACAAAATTAAAGGGAGAAATAGAAAATTAACAAAAATATTTGGAGGTCAACTAGAGTGAAAGCCAGCAAGAGTATTAAAAACAAGACATCTATCCTATATAATAAAAGGCTAATATGCAAATCGACTGAACGGTGGAATGACCGATCGCTATGACATACACTGACCACCGGGGGTCAGATGCTCAATGCAAGAGCCACCCCCTGGTGGTCAGTGCGCTCCCACAGGGGGAGCGCCACTCAGCCAGAAGCCAGGCTCACTGCTGGGGAGCGCAGCGGCAGTGGCAGGAGCCTCTCCTGCCTCTGTGACAGCACTAAGAATGTCTGACTGCTGGCTTAGGCCCACTCCCCAAGGGCTCCCAGACTGCAAGAGGGCACAGGCCGGGCTGCATTCAAAGTTTGACATTTAGCCCGAGTGCAATAAATTTGTGCACTAGGCCTCTAGTATATATATAAAAGCCTAAGCGACTGTTATGGTGAAACGACTGGAATGACCGGTCGCTATGATGCACACTGACCACCATGCAGGGGCGGCCCCCTTGTGGTTAGTGTGCTCCCACAGCGGTAGCGCCACTCAGCCAAGAAGTCGGGCTCACATCTGGCAAGCGCAGCTGCCACAGTGGAAACCTTTCTCGACTATGCGGCAGCACTACCGAGTGGCAGCAGCAGGTGCAGCGGGCCGAGATGAGCACTAGCAGTGTGGCGCCTGGCACCAATTTGGGCTCCTCCCTGGCCGCCTGCCACTTGACGTACTGCTACATCCCACGAGGGGTCCCGGATTGCTAGAGGGATGTCCCACTGCTGGCTTAGGCCTGATCCCAGTGCCGTTCTCTGTAGAAGGCAGTCAGTCTGAACAACTCAGTGACTCAGGGAAGTGCAGGGAACTCAGGGTGAGCCTGCCTCCGTGCTTGACTCACTCACTCGATGGTATTCGCAGGACAGACCGTGGTGGCCCAGCCCGTGCACATTCAGCAGCTGCTGAAGCTCAAGCAGCAGGTCGTGCAGCAGCAGAAGGCCATCCAGCCACAAGCCGGCAGTCGAACATCTCCTGAGGGGTCCTGGACTGTGAGAGGGCACAGGCCAGGCTGAGGGACCCTCCCCCCACCCCAGTGCACAAATTTTGTGTACCGAGCCTCTAGTAAGATTATAAAAGACACTCTCAATAATGATGACTAAACTGACATTTTTAGAGCACTCTAAAAGCAATAGAAAAAAAAAAATACATGGAACATATTCAGGAAAAAAAACTATATGCCAGGCTACTAGAATTCTCATTTTATTTATAATTATTTGATTTCTACAAAGTATGTTTTCTAGTCACAGGGAATTTGCTGTGGAAATAAAAAAAAAAAATTAAAGTGTTAATATATGCATGACCTTGACAATCTTCTCTGCATCTGAAGATTCTGGAAAAAGATAGTTGCAAACTGACCAGTAAGTTGTTTGTTTGTTTTCTTATTCATTTGAGGTCATCAACATGATTCACACATGTTCTTAGTGGTCCCTATTTACAATAGCAGATGCAAATCTGTATTTGTGCCTTGTGTCACTCTGTATCCCCAGCAATCTTGAAAAAATGAAAAATGCTAATTGTTGAAAAGAAGTGATCTCTTTTGTAACTTTAACATATTTATAAATCAGAAATATAAATGTAACTCCATAGATTTTATGCTTATTGATCAAATAATTTTCAAGTAAATTGACTAGGAATAATTTCCTCATAACCTTCCTAAAATGTTATATCACTAACCAAGAAAAATGTACTTAAATTTCATATTTCTCTGTTGGATTTTTATTGCAGAATAGGTGACTGAGTTTTGCCAAATGTTGATTTTTCTTGTTAAAGGCCAATATTTTTCAAGACTAATGTGAGATCATAAACTTCACTTAACAAGTGTCTCAGGGCTGAAGCCTTCAGGAAAATCCCAATGTCCTGGCTATTATTTATAAATTAAAAAAGAGTAGAGAAGTCAAGGAAAGACAATAAGAATGATTCCCTCTTTCTTGCTTTTAGCATCTTTGATATATAATTTTCACCAGAGGATTCTGAACCAACCATACAGTTGATTGATTTGAGCAGGTGATAGGGTAACAACTGCCTTTAACCAAGAAAATAACTTTGTGTTGTGCAGTGAAAAAAATGAGAGTGGCCCAGGTGATTTATATTTTTAGCCTTAGGGCAAATCCATTGATTATTTTATATTTTATTGCGATTTTGTTGAAAGTGGAAGATTTCTCCCTCATGTTGTCTGTCTTTGGTCAAATAAAAAATGGCAGTAGGATTTTCAAGGAGTCACAACAATTCAAGAATGTAGGGTGGGCTTTTTGGATCATGGTGCCTCTGCTGATATTTTGCATGCCAAACACTTTATAATTGTCTACTAAATGCTGTGATACTCCAGCATTTTGCTAGGTGCTACTGGAAAATACTATCAAAGAGTAAAATTTGACCCCAATATATGTGTTTGTATGCATGCAGGTATGTGTTCAGCGATATGTACATTTTCCTCTTTAGCTAGAAATTAAGAGAAAATTCAATGCTACATTTTATGATATTGTCTGTAATTTTAAAAATACAGTTCACAGTGAGCATCTGAACAACATGTTTTGAAGTAAGGTTGAGGAAGACTGTAAGCTCTCCAATTCATCAGTCCTGTGAGAGTAATGAATTTCAATCACCCATCCTCCATCCTTTCTGAATGAAAGGCTCTAGTGATTGAGTGCATGTTGTTTTCATAAAACTGTGCTATGAGACAAACTAGGGGAATCGGAGTCAGTAGAGAAGGTTAAAGTTAGTACTTAGGCCCAAAATGATGTGTCAAGTAGACTTGAGCTCTCAAGCTGGCCTTATTAGCTTTCAGGAGCACCATGCAAGTGAAGGATCAGTTCAGTTCAGGGCTAGCAGACAAGTATATTTATATGTAGATGTACATCCTAGTTTTGGTGGTGAAAATTTCCTCTTCCCTCAATTCCTTCCAATAATTCCAGGATTATCTGTCTAAATCTTTAGGTTAACTTAAGCTTCTACTTTTACAAGCACTCCCTTGCTTATTTTCTACTTTTTTTATTCCAACCAAAATCAGAAAAAAAGCTCTGCCCTCTTATCTTAGTCGTCTTGGGCTTTCATAATAAACTAGAGGCCTGATGCATGAAATTCATGCAAGGGGCTCGATCCTCGCAACCGTGGCGGCTGCCTCAGCTCTCGTAGCCCCGGCTTCGTCTGGAAGGTCATCCGGAAGGACGTCCGGAAGGTTGTTCAGCTCTCTGGTCTAATTAGCATATTATACTTTTATTATTATAGATTATTATAGATTATCTAAGACTGGGTAGTTTAAACAGCAAACATTTATTTCCTCACATTTATGGAGGCTGGAAGTCCAAGACCAGGCCCTGTCCCTGCTTTATAGACAGCTAGCTGTCTTTTTGTTGCATCCTCACATGGTGAAGAGGGAGAGGTCTAGCTATTTTTCTCTTCTTCTAAGGACACTGATTCCATCATGGGGGCTCCATTTTCATGACCTAATTGCTCCCAAAGACTGTACCCGCTAATACCATCTCCTTTGGGGTTATGGATTCAACATATGAATTTTGGAGTGGCTCAAGTATGCAGTCCACAATACCCCTGAACATGTCAGTGCTGATAGGGTCAACCAAGGAGCACCCTCATTGCTTCTGCCACCCAACATTTGCAACACCGTCTTTGCATGTGTGCACATGTGTGTGTTCTTGCATGCATATATTTGTGCACATGTATGTATATGTTAAAGGCACTGTCTTTTATCAGAGGGGACCCTGTGAGTCACTGGCTCCCTGGCTGTAATTTTGTTATTATAATAACTTAGTGAATTGTTATTTCTTAAAGGGCTGAGCTAGAAGACAATGTACTATGCAGTCACTACTCCCACGTTACTTAGTTCATTCTTTTTAAACCAAAGGTATAAGTCTTAATCTCTCACAAAAATTAACTTTTATGAATTTGGTTTATATTTTATTTCATAAACCAATAAGTTTCAACAGAAATGAAGTTTAAACTTTTACTAATAATGAAAGTATATTCCTGGCAACCTAATTTGATAATATAACATACAATCTATAAACCTAAAATTTATCACAATAAATGTAAAGCTAATGGCTTAATTTTAAGCCCATTT
This sequence comes from Eptesicus fuscus, assembly GCF_027574615.1. Lineage (NCBI taxonomy): Eukaryota > Metazoa > Chordata > Mammalia > Chiroptera > Vespertilionidae > Eptesicus > Eptesicus fuscus. The sequence continues at coordinate 13,051,286 of NC_072477.1, read as the reverse complement.
GGCTCAGTGGATAGAGAGTCGGCCTAAGGACGAAGGGTCCCAGGTTTGAATCCTGTCAAAGGCATGTACCTCAGTTTCAGGCTCTTCCCTGGTCTCCCTGGTCGGGCTCGTGATGTGTTTCTCTCACATCGATATTTCTCTCTGTCTTTCCCTCTGTCTAAAAATCAATGAAAAAATATCCTAGGGTGAGGATTAAAAAAGAAAAAAAAAAAAAGAACTTACTCTACTTCAATATATTTTTAAGTCTTCTATAAAGATTTCATTTTAAAATTTACAACAAACATGTGGGATATTGTTACTCTACCCATTTTACCAACAAATAGATTGTGTGGTATTGTGAGGATAAGAAACTTGATTAAATGTACATGGTTAGTAAGGGTAGGACCCAGAACACCAACCTGCGACATATGAATTCAGAAAACAAACTTTTAATATAATATCTGCTTAAGGATGGTCTAAATGATTGGTTCATCAGTCTTAGAGGTTTATTAATAATCTGGGTATGCAAATATTTATTCAGTATAAATAAGCCTGTTAACAGCAAAACTTTTCCATAAGTTAAAAAACGAAAGAAAAATATACTCAGTTAATACAAATGAAAGGTTTATACAAACACATATATTATTTCAATGTGTTAAACGCACATTTTACAAAATTCATAAGTCTTCCCATTAATACATTTAAAATAAAAATAAAATAATTATTTTCCATGTCCCTATTCATTTACAGAGAAACACAGGATATCCTTTTTCAAATAAATTGGAAAAGAACAGGATCCTATCACCATTACTGTTGGGAAAAGTCATTTTAGCTGACATTAGTATTGGTAAAACATTTCAAATATTATATTTCCCTCTTCATACTAAAAAAATACAAATACCCCAAACTTGCTAACCAAGCTGATTGCAAAACTAGCCTGCTAACCACAACATTTTCCAGAAAGCTACACAGCTAGCTATATTTTCTCCTCTTAATTTCACTAAGAAATAGTTCCTATTGCAACTTGAAACACTCCACTGACTCATGTGATACCCTCCAGTTGTTTCTCCAATTATCTAAAGAGGCATGCTCCAAAGACCCCAGGCCAACTCTGCGCTGAGGTTTAATGTGATATGCAGGCTCGCTCCTGGGGTGTCCGAGCAATGGAGCCTCTGCTTAGAAACTCCTTTCCAGTGTGAACTGGTCATTTCCGGTTCTACTGGAACACGATATATTTTTATTTGTATTCTGGGTTTGACTATTTTCATCACAGCTTTCAAGAGGAATAAATATTTTTAAACAATTAATAGCATGTAACAAAAAAGAAATCAATGACAACTATACATAGAAAAATATCCAAAAGTAATCAAATTCCTATGTGTAATGCAAAAAATTTGAGAATTAACTGACATGATATTGATGAAATATGAATGCATAGAAAATTAGGATGAGTATATTTGAATAGATCAATTTATCCTCAACTTATTTATTACTTATATTTATTATAAAAATGTAGAAGCTTTCACTATTTTCTTAGCGTTTAACACTGAATTTTTGATCCATTGATGGTTTTATTTAATACTAGAGGCCTGGTGCACAAAATTCATGCACTGGGGGGGGGGGGGGTGTCCCTCAGCCCAGCCTGGACCCTCTCCAAACTGGGACCCCTCGAGGGATGGCCAACTGCCCGTTTAGGCCCAATCTCACCGGGATCGGGCCTAAACCGGCAGGAGGACATTCCTCTCACAATCCGGGACTTCTAGCTCCAAATCGCTCGCCTGCCTGCCTGCCTTCCTGATTGCCCCTAACCGCTTCTGCCTGCCAGCCTGATCACCCCCTAACCACTCCCCTGCCAGCCTGATCTATGCCTAACTGCTCCCCTGCTGGCCCAATTGCCCCCAACTGCCCTCCCCTGCTGGCCCGATTGCCCCCATTACCCTCCCCTGCCTGCCCGGTCGCCCCCAACTGCCCTCCCCTGCAGGCCTGGTCCCCTCCAGCTGCCCTCCCCTGCTGGCCCTGTCACCCCTAACTGCCCTCCCCTGCCAGCCTGGTCACCCCTAACTACCATCCCCTGCAGGCCTGGTCCCCACACAACTGCCCTCCCTCCTCTGCAGGCCCAGGTTACCCCCAACTGTTCTCCCCTGCTGGCCTGGTCACCCCTCACTGCCCTCCCCTGCTGGCCTGATCACCCACAATTGCCTTCCTTTGCCAGCCATCTTGTGGTGGCCATCTTGTGACCACATGGGGGCAGTCATCTTTTGACCACATGGCTGTGGCCATCATGTGTGAGGGTGTGATGGTCAATTTGCATATTACCCATTTATTACCTAGAATATCTGTGAAATTTTACTAAGTTCTTCCCTTTATATAAGTGTTGGACTGTGGGTAAAAGAGAAAAGATTTTGACAACTTTTCAGTTTCTCTTAGGTCTCTGATGTATTCAGGTTTGGTTAATGTCTTTTTGATAAAAATAATATTTTGTGTTTTCTTAGGAAGTTAACTATTTTATCCAGTATTGCTAATGTATTTGCCTATACTTGAATAAACAATTTTTATACTTCCATTATAATACCCTGTATTAATATTTATTTTTATTCTTACTACTAATTTTTTTGTTTTCTCCATTTCTCATGGCTAGATTTCCTAGTTTCTTATTTTTTTAATTATTTATTTTAAATTAGATAAATAATTCTTAGCTTTACTTCTTATTTCTGTTATTTCTTGATTTCTCATTTTATCATTTTCAGCTGTTTTTTTAACTAACCTTTTCCATAAGTTAATTTTGTTATTTTTCCTTACATTTAGTTAAATATAGTACTTCCTTCATTCATTTATTTTAATTCTTTCTTATTTAACAATGTATGCATTTAAGCTTATAATTTTTCTAAAAATAACTTCAGTTTATTACATAAAATATTGTTGTTATTACTCTTTAGATCTGTGTTCTGCACTATGGTAGTTATAAGTCACATGTACTTTCTCAAAGTTAAATTTAACTTGATTAAGATTAAATAAAATTTAAAATTTTATTTTTTCATCACATTAACCACAATAGGTATGCACATACTTACCAGTCTTTTTAAATTTTTGTTTCAGGAGTATTAATTCATACTAGATTAACTCTTTTGTAAATTGATTTATCCTTTTAATAGTACATAAACTATACCATTCAATTTCAATGAAGTGTAGTGAATGTCTGTGTGTCTAGTTCCATAGTCAGAATATTGAGTTCAAATCCTGACCCCTTTATTTAACTGGCTATTTGATCTGGAGATAGTTGCTTAACATTGTAATATTTGTAAATGGAGATTCTCTAGTAACATTCTCATCTAGCTGTTTTGAGTATTAAATGTCATATTACACATACAGAAGTTAGCCTATTGCCAGTTACATAATGATTGTTCAACTAAGTTTAACTTTATAATTATCAGTAGTAATCATGTAGGTTTTCCTCAGTTTGTAGCAAGTGCGTATTCTGCATAACCATTAGGCATTTGGCTATTTACTTACAAGTTTTCATTCTTGAATACAATATCATTTGAGTTCTTGATGTGAATTTTTAAGAATCTCTGTAGGTTGAAACATAACTTTAAATTGTTGGCTAAAAGGGGCTGAGCATTTAAATTGTAATAAATATAGGGAAATCTCCCTAACAATTTACCCTTCAACCAAGAAAGCATGAGCAGAGCTAGTTCCTCACAGTTTTCCAATAGTAGGTCTATCACTATTCTTAATTTTTACCAGAATGATGCAATTAAAACAATTCTAATCATTTTAATTTGCATTTTCATTCTACTAATGAATTTGATTTTTGAATCTTGTTTATTTGCCATTTGCATTTTATTGTGTATAAATTACATGATTGTATACTTTTAGCTTTTCAATAGGGCTGTTTGATTCTCATGGCTTTGTCTGTCTGTGGGCATTCACTTATACATATATTGGGAAATGTAGATATTTTATAAACATTTATCTTTTCTTGTTATACTTGTTGCAAATATTTACAAATGTTAAATGTGAGGAAGTACTTAGATCTTCAAATTCTCTTAGGAATACAGGTGCAAACACTTTGAATAGTAGTTTTTTAAAAATATTATGGTTTCTCAAAATACCTTTGATTCATCGATAGCTGGACTTTTCTGGAGTTAGTAATAAAGAGAAGTAGTAGATTTGGAGTTTATTTCTTTCATTATATGGCAGATAGGCAGGCATTCGATTGTGGTGAGTCAAAATGTTGTTTAAGTTCCCTGGGTAAGGAACAGGCAAGCAACTTGTCTCTCTTTCAAGTAGCTTACATTTTTTGTTTGTTTTGCTTCCTCTATCTTGTAGATTATCTAAAGCTTATTCAAGATGAACCACTCATCTCTCCCATAGGACTTTAATTACTTGTTTTGATGATTCCCTATAATTCAGTAATGCTTCCTGTGCCTCTACTCTCTTGGTTTAAAGTTTTCCCAATGGAAAAACAAAAAAGCAAAAAAAACTCTCTCCTCTGGAGAATCCTACTGGTTGCTTGATAAATAATTTCTTACCTCCTACTTCTCCACCGAATTAATCCTATGGGCATTCCTTCTATTCTTCTTGGGCATTCTGTTCTTCCTGGGTGTCCTCCTCCTCCTTCTTCTTTTCCTTCTTTCCTATCTTTGTAGAAATTCCAATGCAATGTGAGAAAGTAGAAATATGTATAGTCAAAAGTGGTGAACTTGCAATTTGACATTTTCTATAAATGCTTTTCAATGTGCATCCAGCTTTGAGGATTGTAAGAATTTGACAGTTTGTCTTTGATTAGTACATGTTACTTTAAAAATAGATTTTTTTTTTGCCTTTTTTCATTATCACTATGCTTTTTTACCTATTCTTTATATACTAGAGGCCCAGAGCACAAAAATTCGTGCACTGGGAAGGGGTCCCTCAGCTCGGCCTGCCCCCTCTCACAGTCCAGAGCCCTCAGGGGATGTCCTACTAATGGCTTAGGCCCGCTCCCTCTAGGGCTCCCTCAGTGGGAGGTGACCGGGCCGATCAGGGGAAGTCGCCATCCCCATCACCCTGCCACTGCTGCCTCTGGCCTCCCTCTGCAGGAGGTGACCAGGCCTATCAGGGTAAGGCACCGCCCCCATCACCCCACTGCTGCTGTCACTGCTGACCACCGCAGCCACGGCAGCCGCCTGCCCTCAGCCCTCACAGCAACTTTGTCCAGAAGGACGTCTGGAAGACGTCACGTCTATCCAGTCTAATTAGTATATTAACCTTTTATTAGTATAGATTGTTTTAAATGATAACATATGCCACTTTAAGCATGTCAGATTTTCAGAATGATTGTTTTCACTATATTGCCACAATAATTAGGTCAGGTCCCAAGAATTATCACCAGAAAAATTAGTATATTTGATTTTTCCCCCTCATATTTTCAAAGACTAAACTGTTATTTTTTAAAAAATATTTTTATTGATTTTGGAGAGGAAACATCAATGATGAGAATTATAGATTGGCTGCCTCCTGCATGCCCCACACTGGGGATGAAGCCCACAACCCAGGCATGTTCCTTGACCAAGAATTGAACCGTGACCTCCTGCTTCATAGGTCCACGCTCAACCACTGAGCCAAGCTGGCTGGGAAAAACTGTTTTGGTTTTTATCCAATGATATTACTGTCATGCGCATATAAAAATGGTTATTTCTGCTCAATCTGATAAGTTAACAAATGTCATATTGACCATGGTCAGACAGAGTTTTGGCACACACACCAAAAAATTGCAATTGCAAATGATCATTGGTAGCATTCTTCAGGTGTACCCACCAAATAACACAAGTGTGGTTTTTTGAAAGATCTGAACACAATTTACAAGTATATATTAAAAGGTGCTATTAATGCTCTATCAATTTATAACTGAATTCCCAAATTGTGACTTTATTCAAGAGTTAGTAACACAATATCTGAATAAAATGAGTCTCATGGGGTGATCTTATAAAATGGAGGCCTCTGAAATGCAAACTTCTCAGGTTATACAATCTATTAAAGTGGAAGTAATTTAAAACAGTCTGTTTCTTGTTAGTCTTTAAATATGCAAATAAGAAAGACTATTCAATTCATTTGTTTCTATTTATGCCATTTCCAGATGGGAACGTAACTAATCATTGTGAATTCATTCCCACTTTCCAGCCTCTTGAGTTTGTACCCTAGCTTTTAAGAAACAAATTGATGCCTAAATATTACATATTGAATTTTAACTATTATAACTAATTCCAGCCCTAGATGGTATGAATTTATAAACTCCAACAATGAAGTATTGTTGTCAAGTTATTGCCTTGTGCAGTTTAGCCTTGGGCTTTTAATATATGCATATCAAGAAATTCATAATGAGTTTAAATAATACTTCATTAGTGAAGAAAGAATTTTATTTATTATGTTCTCACATTTTACCTTGAATTGAGACTTTGTGACTTCTTGCATTGTTCAAATGAAGTCACTGTATTTTGTTTGTTTGTTTAAGGAAATATCTTCATTTTTCTATCAAGAAAGAGGTATTCAATTTTCACAATTAGAGGAATTTTCCAGATGGGGTTCTAATTCTTTGGTGGAGATGGCCTCCTGTTTGCTATAACATATTCATATAAATGAATTTACTGAATGAAATTAAACTAACCTCATGATTAGAGGGGACTCTAGAAGATTGAAGAATATTATGCTACTTATATGTACTTCTTTAATCAGATACCTAAATTTAATATGAAGTTACCAGATTGTTCTTACCAATTATGGTTCTTTATCACCAGTAAAAGAAGTACGCATCTATTAAATTATTCATTTACTTAATCTAAAATTATTGAGTATTTTCTAAATGTCAAATGTGAATTCTTATCTATATTTTAAAAATACATAATTTGAAGATTTATATTGAACACACACACACACACACACACACACACACACCTTCCTGCTAGCTAGTGTTCACAACCATAGTTACAGCCAAACACTGAAAATTGTCTTTATTTGCTATCTTTACCTCTCAAATACACTTTTCTACCTATTTTACCATAGAATTCATAGGGAAATTGTTTCCCAAAAAGAAAAGATGTACCCAAGGATATCAAAGGTGATAGATCAATTAAGTTAAAGACTGAGTAATGTCAAATTGGATGTTGCTTGTGTTGGATAATTTCAGTAGATGGACAAGGGGTTGTTTGTTGTTAGTTCAGGTAATAACAGCATTAAATACGCTCCAACCATCCTATTACCCCAATATATTATAACAATTTCCTGCTCATTTTTATTTAGCAGAGGGCACCTTTGAGTTCAAAAGTCAGTAATCAACCAAGTAACCAATTACAGCCATTCCCAGTTGTTTGAGCTAGTACTTAAATCCTTCTACAGTAATGCATTGTTATTGACACAGCCTGATCAGAGGTGATATTTTCTTCCTGGTCTGGCATCCTCAATGTATTCCCAGATATTTTTTCATATTTCTGCCAGTATAAATTAGCAACACTTTACAGTTGTTTAATTGTTAAGCTTTCTCCTCTGAAGTTCGACTTTGAGATCCTACTCTCAATTTCAAACTGGGCTATCATTCTTGCTAAAGGTCTGGAGGCAATGGGAAGTGATGAAGACATCTGGCTTCCTGATGCAAGGTGACCCTTCAGGCAAAGTCATTTAAGCAAGGCAGAAGGAGTCTCATCAGCCAGAGGTAGGCAGGCTGCTGCTTCTGGCCAGCAACACTTAGTTGGGATTTAGCATTCAGATTCCCTGAAACACCTAATACACCATCAAATACAAGCTGCTTTTATTTCTTATAGCTCTATTTTATTCCCACCTGAAGCTTTACGTAAGATGCTGGATACAACTATGATTCCAAATTAGCAGGTAACACATGAAATTTTGAATTTGATTTTTGGCTCTGTTGGTCAAAAATGTATTGGGCACCTTTAATATAGAAAATATCAGTAGAGAGATCTACCTTGTAATTTTCTATCTTTATTCTTTGTAATATACATTTCTCTCTTATCCTGCTGTAAATACATTTTATGTATTTTCCTTGTGGTTTAGTTTTAAACAATGTCTATTTTCCAAACTGTGGTGTGTTTTTTTTTGTTTTTTTTGTCTTTTATTATCATTTACTTTTAGCTTTTCTTTACACTTCAGATTAGAGTGTGTTTCTAATGGACATACTAGATTATCTTTGTCTTTTTTATGGTATATTTCACTCAGCTGTATTTAATGCAATTAATGATGTATTTAATTTTAAAATGTAACCTTATGTTGTGCATCATACTTATTTCCTATCATTTTTCCTTTCTAACTTAACTTTATTCATCATTCTTTTTTCTACCCTGTGGTGGCTTAGGGTAAATGTATGTAGATGGTTTTCAACATTGATTAAAGGAGCCCCTGTTGCTTATGGAAGAGCATCTTAGAGAAGGGATTCCTACATGAATCAGCTGCAATCTCTACCACGAGGGAGCTTTAAATCCGTGAAGGGAAAGAGACACAAATAGGGATGCTAACATAAAGTAGACAGCACTGAGATCAATCAGTCTGTGGAAGAGAGATTAACTTAAACAAGGGAGTCCTTTTAGATAACCTGAAAGTTGAGCAAGCGTATTAAAAACAGATGGTAATGCATTAAACACAGGATTGTTGAGTGTAGGTAGAATATAATCACTGCCTTCAAGAAGCATATGATGTGGTTATGTGTAAACATTTCTTTTTTCTCTTTTTATTAATTGAAATAATAATTAAAATTGGTTAATATGTTCACAGTGTTTTTGGAGCATAAGGCTGGTATCAGAAAAGTTTTAGTCTTCTGAGTTAAAAGGGATGATGGGCTCTCTAGGGAAATATTTCCACATCCACAAAATCTTAGGACTGGGAAACGTTTCATCACTGAGATTTTCTTGTGGGGAAATAAACGAATCAATATGATAGTGTATGGCATAGAATAAAAACCTGGGGGAAAATACAGTTGCATTCTGGTTGAGCAGTGTCATTCAACACACAGATCAAGAAAGACATGGGTAACTTTGTACTTTTATGTGGAGTTGTCATTGAGGGAGAGGGTAAGCAATGCTCAATTTTCTCCACAAAGCACCATGGTAGTGTTTTGTGTGTGTTTTGTTTTTTTGTTTGTTTGTTTTTCACAGTATTTCTTCAATATGCCTTAATTAATTCTGTACTACAATCCAGACACATGTGACAAATGCATGAGTAAATAAATGCACTGCAACAAAGTGATCAATACTGATAAAAAGGGAGATTTTCTCTTTGCAAGGCCAATCAGACTTGCTGTCTAAGTAAAACTTGTTATGTAACTAGGATGTTCTAGAGTTGTATGTGTCTAGCTCTTGTGTAGATCCTTCACAGGTGCCCATGTGACATTAATTGTCACAACCCAGGACTACCTTTTGAATCATGGAAATGTCTTAATTTGCAAAACTTTATAGATAGAAGAGATGAGTGGTACAGGGGAAGATCTTTTCTCTAGCATAGGTAGGGAATTAATCAGATGGTTATTAGTACCAAATCCTAAGGTAGTTTAGCTGGTAGAGAAAAGTGAACCTACTGAAATAAATTTAATTGAATGCTAGACATAGAAAATTTTGGTGGTGATTTTTCTGCATATATACTTAGTATATAATTAATAACTTTTAGGTAATATCCAATATTTTGATTAACTTAGGTCTGCAAGGTTAAAAGAATCTGAATAAGGAGGTCAGGAAGTACAATGTGTACTATAAAATCGTAGTTACTAACACAGCACTACATACACGCAGGCACTCAATAAATATTTCTAGATGGGAACTTGATAGGATTGTGAGTACCTAATGTGGCTATTTATTATGTGAGGAAATGGTAATGAGAAAAAGTAGGTATATAACATTTTAATCCATTTTTCTTTGTTCAGGTGCAACTGAAAGCTTTTAAATAATATAGCTAGTAATCAAAAACTGAATGCAGGCCTGATTATACAAACAATTTAGGGCTTTGTCAGTCCTCTTCAAGAACACTTTGATGTGATCCTGAAATGCATTTCAACTTACCAACGTGTAAAAATACAACAGTATCTTCATCAGGGTGCTATTAACATGAGCGTGTCTGCTTTCTAAAATTGATGAGGCTACCTGCTTTTGATTTTTGCACTTTTTTGTATGTATATGATGCTTCAAAAAGAGTTTTGTTAAAAATATTATGGTGCTGTTTTTTGCCCATGGTTATAATATACTGGAAGCCTAGTGCACGAAATTCGTGCACGGAGGGGGGGTTGTCCCTCAGCCCAGCCTGTACCCTCTCCAAAATGGGACATCCCTCTCACAACCCAGGACTGCGGGCTCCCAGCTGTTTGCCTGCCTGCCTTCCTGATTGCCCCTAACCGCTTGCCTGCCTGCCAGCCTGATCACCCCCTAACCACTTCTGCCTGCCAGCCTGTTTGCCCCCAACTTCCCTCCTCTGCCAGCCTGGTCACCCCTAACTGCCCTCTCCTACAGGTCTGATCACCTCCAACTGCCCTCCCTTGCAGGCTTGGTCCCTCTCAACTGCCCTCCCTTGCAGGCCGGGTGCCTCCCAACTGCCCTCTCCTGCTGGCCATCGTGTGGTGGCCATCTTGTGTCCACATGGGGGCAGGGATCTTTGACCACATGGGGGCAGCTATATTGTGTGTTGGAGTGATGGTCAATCTGCATATTACTCTTTTATTAGATAGGATAGAGGCCTGGTACAGGGGTGGGAGCCAGTTGGTTTGTCCTGAAGGGCATCCCAGATCAGGTGGGGGTTCCTTTGGGGTGTTGGGCGGCCTGAGCGAGGGGCCTGTGGTGGTTTGCAGGCCGGCCACGCCCCCTGGCAACCCAAGCAGAGGCCCTGGTATCTGGAATTTATTTTCCTTCTACAATTGAAACTTTGTAGCCTGGAGTGGAGCCAAGCCTGGGGCTCCCTCCGAGGCCCGGCAGCCATTTGTGTTGGGGTTATAATTGAAACTTTGATGCCTTAAGCGGGTGGGCCCAGCCAGGGTGTGCGGAAAGCTTTGCTTCCCCTGTTGCCGGTGGCAACCCTGGCCTGCTCTCTCAAGCTCCATTCTGCTGCCATTTGTTTGAATTTGTTTACCTTCTGTAATTGAAACTTTGTAGCTTGAGTGGAGGCTTAGGCCTGGCCAGGGCAGGTGAAAAGCTTGGCTTCCTCTGTTACCTAGGAAACCTTGCTCTCTGTGGCTGTAGCCATCTTGGTTTGGGTTAATTTGCATACTCGCTCTGATTGGATGGTGGGTGTGGCTTGTGGGCGTGGTTTGTGGGTGTGTCGGAGGTATGGTCAATTTGCATATTTGTCTATTATTAGATAGGATTCTCCAGTTGTTGTTGAATAAAATGGACTTCAGCCAAAACCAGTTTGGCTCAGTGGATAGAGCGTCGGCCTGCAGACTCAAGGGTCCCAGGTTCGATTCCGGTCAGGGGCATGTACCTTGGTTGTGGGCACGTCCCCAGTGGGGGGTGTGCAGGAGGCAGCTGATCGATGTTTCTCTCTCATCGATGTTTCTAACTCTATCCCTCTCTCTTCCCCTCTGTAAAAAATCAATAAAATATGTTTAAAAAAAATTGACTTCATGTGAATTGGGAGACAGTGAATGTGAAGGCCGGATTGGAAGTGGACATGGAATGGAAGTAACAGACAAATCATAGAATGTGTTCATGTGCACAGGTACACCATCAGATTTGTCCCGAGAGAGGGGAGAACCAGTTAAGCATTTTAAGCTGAGGGTGACATGATCCGATTTCTATTTTAGGAAAAACACTCCTGCGGGCAGTGATTAGGCAGGATGTGGGGAGGGCTTTAGAAGGAACACCAGTCTGAAAGGAAAGGATCAGTTTCTTCTGAGGTAGTGCCCTAACTGCTCCTTATCTGATTGTCAGATGGATCACTGGTTGCTCTAACTTCTCTATCTCCAAAGGAGAAATATGTCAGGCAGATATCATGATCCTCTTTCCAGAATTCCCTTAATCACCCTTGCCTTTTCTGTGAGGTAGAGCCAATTTATGTTTTCACTCTCTCCCTTGGATTTAAGGAATCAGACAAGCAGTGTGTTGAGAGGAGGAATAGCAGGGCATGCTGGGTACCCAGATAATGAATCCTGTTTGGCTTTCCCTCCGAGAATGGTGAGTGGTGTCAATATAAATATAAACTGGGCACTCTTAAATTATATTATCCAAAGGAAGAATGTGGCTGATACTCATAGAAACATGGCTATGATCCATTATGTATTTGTTTCTACTAGTGGACATGAAAGTAGGAAAATAAGTATTGCATACAGGATCATGATGTCCAGTTAATTTCCAGATTTGGTTGAACTTCTTCCTTAGGAAACTCATTTTCTGGCTTGAGCTCAGATGTCATCAGTGGTGGAGTGTGGCAGAGCGATACTTCTGATAAAGAACAACTTGAGGACCCTAAATAATAGATTCAATGTTGGGATACATCAAAGTACCCAATTAGAAGACACAGTGGACCAGATTCAATGTGCTGGCAAAAAACTGGTACCCAGGCAGGTCAAGGCACAAGAATAAAACAGAAACATAAATCTCAGTATGTGACACTGGCCAGGCTTATGTTTTCAGCTTTTCTAGTGCTCTGGCATACCCTGGGTCCATCTTCCACGATCCTCATCCCATTTGAACAAGAAACCTTCTGAATTTCCACTAAATAAAGACCTTGTTTAATTGCACAATGAATTGCCAGAATATTTGGATAAAAATGATCACCTTCATTTTGAAGGCATTATCAAATTTGACATTTTTTTAGGGAGTTGGATCTTGAGGCCAGGAGGTCAGTAGATCAGCTGATATTAGACATGAGAAGTTTATGTGAATTGAGTTAGTTGAAACATGGAAGTAAATGAGTTCTGTGAATTGCATTAGTTAAAAACATGAAACTAAATGAGTTCTCATAAGTCTGTAGATTGTAGGGCAGGAAGACAAGTTGCCTAATCATTCTCTCCCTAAATTGGCTAAATTGGATTCCAATATATGGCCAATGCTAAAGAATAAACCAATGTTCATTCAAATAATTATCATCAATAAAGCTGGGGGGGAGGGGGCGTAGTTATAAGGCCAGAATTTCAAAAATAGTCTATTACAACTTTGTTTCAATTTTATAAGTACTGCGTGCTAACCAATTGCGCCACTGGAGCTCCAACTTTGTTTCAATCTTCAAAGTAAATGTGAGGAAAGCCAATGGCTACTAACACCTTCACCAATTTAAAAACATACATTTTCCTTGGACTAGTTTGTTACTTTCAAGCAGGTGAAATCCAGAAAGAAAGGTAAAATGCCAAAATGTGTGGAGTCTGACTGGTCCATGACACTTAAGTACAGGCAACATTCCAAGCATAACAGAATGACATTAGTGAAGCTATGTTCTTGATTTTCCAGAATAAATCTGCAACTCCTAATGGGCTAGATCCGTGGTCGGCAAACTGTGGCTTGCGAGCCACATGCGGTTCTTTGGCCCCTTGAGTGTGGCTCTTCCACTAAATACCACGGCCTGGGCAAGTCTATTTTGAAGAAGTGGTGTTAGAAGAAGTTTAAGTTTAAAAAATTTGGCTCTCAAAAGAAATTTCAATCCTTGTACTGTTGATATTTGGCTCTGTTGACTAATGAGTTTGCCGACCACTGGGCTAGATGATTCAGATAAGCATGGATCTCAATGCAAACTTTTACAAGACTTTTTTTTTTTTTTAAAGTGGGCCCAACCAGAAAGCCTAATAACTCATAATGGTGCATGTTTTGAATTTTCACTTGAAAATGGCTACTGTGCCTAATGAAGCATGCATTACAATATAATTTTATAGCATTGTTCATACAAGGATGGATCCCAACTTATTAGACCTGTATTGCAAATACCATTCTTCTCAATAAGTTATTGGCCAGTGTACCTATAGGTGGAGGGAAGAGATCTGTGAGAATGGGGCCAGATTGACAAGGAAACATCACCTTGCTCATTATGCTCAAGGCTGAGATATGAAGCCTAATGATACACTGACATATCTCTTGAACAGTTTTGCAATACTTGGCCATCCTTGGGGAGTATTGCAGTTTGGGGAGCTTATTTTTCTTTTAGTTCTCTATTTTTTATTAAATCAGGGTGTGGGGGATGGAGAACCAAGTCTACTAGCCAGAAAGTTTAATCATTCTGGTTATACACAGCATGTAAGATTTGACCTACAACTTTGGGAAGATTTTCTCTGCCAAAGAGAAATTTCAATTTGATAAAGACATAAATATACATGTCTTTTGTAGGTATGTATATAAAACCATTTATTAATGTTCAGATTTTAAAATGCTAGAACATTCAGTTACTGCTGCCAACATTATTGCATTTTTAAAATGTTATCTGGTATTATTAGTAACCACAGGATAAAGCTCAGGAAAAATTTCAAAGAAAATTTCATTTTTTGCCTTCAGTCACCAACCATTTATTTAGCATTAACTGTGTGGAATTAACATGGCAAAGGAAAAGGGAGCTACTGGTGGAGGGAGTGATTGATAATGTTTTATTGTTATCTGAGCCACCAAAATATTTTTAAATAAGAAACATTGAACAAAACTTATAGGAAAGATTTAAATTATAATATAGGAGTTAGATTTTAATTAGATTGGGCATTTCATTACTTTCCCCTCATTAACCTATGAATGAGAGCTTTGGAGATAAGCCAATTTACTTACAGGATATTTTTTTAATTGAGATATAATATTGTATATTTTTGGTGTATAACATATTGATTTGACATATTTATATTGCAATATGATTACCATTTTAACATTACCTAACACTTCTATTTCATCACCATAATTATAATATCTTTCTGTGGTGGCAACAATTAAGATCTAGTCTTTTAGGAAATTTAATAATTATAATAGTTTCTCATCTATAATTGCTGTGCTGAGGATTAGATTTCCAGGGCATATTTATCTTCTAGTTACAAATATGTATCCTTAAAAACCATCTCTTTCATCCCTCCAACCCCCAAGAATATATATTTTAAGTATATGAATATATGTAACTATCTACATCTCTAGATATTAATTTGATCATTAGAATTGTAATGAATATTGAGCTTTTTAGTTTGTTATAACTTTCTTAGCCCCAAAAGACAGATACTTACTTTGAAGAATTTTGTGCATTAAGCAGGATAATGGGTGGGATCAATAGAAAAATTATAGACATGAAGAATTTTTCCAGGAACCCACATATTACACTATTTTTTAACTTTCCAAGTCTATTTTATCTCAGTGGTGGCCTTGCATAACCACTAAGGGAATACAAACAAAGGCTTAATTAGGCTCCATTGTCTCCCAAATAAATTTTATGAGGGAACGCCCTGTCTTGTTATTTTGTGAAAAAAAAAAAAAAGATTGTTTTGTTTTATGTGTATTTTCAACTCACCGTTGGGTGGAAAATTGATTGTATCACCCATTCATAGACTCTGCTTGATCAGGAAACTTGAGACAACATGGATAAGCACATACTGTTGAACAAAAGAAACAGCCTCTCTTTCTTATTGGCCAACGGTTTGTCTATATCAACGTAATAAAGTCTTCCAAGATCAACTCATGCTTCCTACACAGAGTTGCATTATAATTCTAAATTTTGGCACTTTGGAAAAATTAGGAGAAAAAGCAGGAAACACTCAAAAATAGCTTTCTTAACTGGTATGCTTAGTTATCATAGTCTAACTCTAAAAGAGATTATCAAGCCCTCTGTAACCTGATAAATAAGATACAGCTGTGTATATCTGTCTTATTATTCAGCTTTATGTACACAATCCATTTATGTTTCTTCTATTTCATCTGCTCTTTTCCTGTCAACCTAAATGAGCTATTTTTTTGAGGGGGATGATTTATCAGGAAAAATGCATTGTAAAATTGCTAGCCACAGAATTTTAATTAGAACTTTAATCAAGAGACAAATTCAAAACTATAATGAATGGTTTTTCTATACCTTGAAATGTTATTGCAGAATTCAAGATTTTGTAGTTAGATACTTATTGTTCTCAAGTAAAGTTCTGTGCCAACTAGTTCAGTTAATTGTTAGCCCCTCAGACAGACAACAGGGTGAGAAAGAATATAGCATTTGTTAAGAAACTGGCATCTCGTTAACAACTTATATATCATGATATAAATCTAAATTTCCTTTTAAGAAATGGTTCAAATGCCATCTCTTTTGAGACACCTTCCCAGACTGGTGGGTCAGTAGCTTCCTTCTTCCTTCTGCAATGCTTTGTGCAGCCATGAAATGATTAAACAGAAAATGCCATGAGTTGCTATTGCCACAAGGGATGCTTAATATCATGCAGAGAATATAAGGCTGACATAGCTGCTTTCCATGGGAGAATCTCTTGTTGCACTCGACCCTAGTTCTGAAGATGTCCCTTTTGCTAAATTATGGAAGAGTAAATGCTCCTAATGAATACCACACAAAGTCAGTAGACCCAGCAGTCCAAAGAAGGAACACAAATGCTGGACAATTTAAGAAAATAAATCTGGAAAAATACCAACCCAGAGATAATTCTTTCAATGACATTTGGATTAGGGCTTTCCCTATTATAGGAGAAAGAGAATGAAAAGTTCTATTCAGAGTCTTTCTGAATATAATTATTTATTATACTTAAGTTAAATGCATGCTAATAAACTGCTTAGTAGTCATTGTGTAGTGTAAAATCAACTATTCTCAAATTATATATATGGCTTTTCCTTTATAAACTTCAAGTTAAAAAATATTAATTACAAAGAGACAGCTGGCTTATTTGAACCTTGAATGCTTTCTAAGAATATGATTCACAGTTAAAGAATAATTCTCAATGATGACTCTTCTGATTTTTACTGAATGTGCTAAACAATGCATAAGTGTATCACTTTATCGTGGCAATTACCATTTTGTTAAAATTGCATATGAATTTTCCTTTTTTAGAGAGAGAGAGAGAGAGAGAGAGAGAGAGAGAGAGAGAGAGAGAGAGAAAGAAAGATCAGTTGTTGTTCCACTTAATGCATTCATTGGTTGATTCTTATATGTGCCCTGACCGGGGACCCAACTTGCAACCTTGGTGAATTAAGACCATGCTCTAAGCAACTGAGCTACCTGGCCAGGACAAATTTTCTATTATTTTATGTATTCCTAGACATAGGAGCTATATTATGACCCTTTATATATGTGTCATAAAGAACACCCAAATTAGGGTATGGATAGAAGCACCATCTTGACCTTAGTTGATTGTTCTAAAAAGAGGCATGCAAGTTAGACCAGTGCATTCTTTCACTAAGATTTCAAACTTCAGATACATCAAACATATTGGTCTTTTTTATTTCTTGGATAAAAATGTGACAGTTAAGGCATTTGCCATGACTTCTACAAGGGTGTATTTTTTGTTTGTTTTTTAATCCTCTCTGTCCTGAGCAAAACAATTTAACTAAGGTATGGATAAAAGCCAAGGCTAGTAACAGGTAGACAAAATCCTAATAAGGTTTTTCTTAAGGACCATATAATTTCTATCTTTGGTTTTTATGAGACTCCTAAAATTCTTTTAAGTTAGTTTGAGATCTGTTTCTGTTAGTTGTAGCCATAAAATCACTAAATAATATGGGTGGTGGGTGTGGAGAGGCAGGAAAGCGTTTCCAGTTAGAAATCATCAGGTTGTAAATATATTCTCTTCACAAGAGTTTGTATATATAAAAAAAGTGTGTCTAACTGGGAAATTAATGAGGATCTCATGGAAATCCAAGAACAGAAACCCTAACTCAGGCAGGCCTGTGACAGCTAGAAAGGGAGATAAAACATCATCAGGCAGGCCCCTCTCTCAGGGGGGAAATTTCTCATGGCACCTGTGTTTCTTTCTGCACGTCGAATCCATTTTCCTTTCTAGACCAATTTGTTTTCACTTACTATTTATGGTCAAGGCTCTACTAAATCATTGGGTTGCCTATGACCTCACCAAGGCACCAAATCACCTTATTATATCTGGTATCTGGGATAATATGAACCACAGAAACAACAATAACTAACATATAAAGTACTTATTATTTTCCTGAAATTCCATCCATTCGAGGCACGGAAATGTGACGAAGGCCCCACTAATCATTCAAATCCATCAGAGATAAGTCAAAAGTTAGTTATGTGAAAAAGCAGGGCTGCGGCCATCCATTTTGGTGATAGTGGGAGTCCCTACATCCCACTGAGAGCATAGGCTGTCCTGTCTCCAATAGCAGTTCCAGTGACAGTACCCACCACTGCTATCAGTGAATAAATTGTGGTCTCTGCTCCTCACAAAAGCAAGAGTGGACTTCAGGAAAAACTCTGCCATACAATTAGAAGTCCGCTAACCTGGGCCCTTTAAGTGTGATCTAAAAAGTTCCCGCAGTTCTATGGTCTTTGTAATATCCTCTTAGATTTTCCAAATGTGGTATAATCACTGAGGTGCATTTTGAGCACACTTGTTATATATTTTAAACCATACAAACACACCTGAAATATCTTTAGCCTTTACTTCTATGTTATTGAAGTGGGTCTAAAAGTAAGCCTAAATAGACATTAGGGAGATTATAAAGCTTCTGAATAGATCCTGTGTAAGCCAGGAGAAACTATAAATGGATCCCAAATCCAAAACATAGATAGATAAGCCAAAAACAAACAAGAATATAAATAAATAAACAAAACTCTTAGAAGGTTCATGCTGCAATATGCCCAGGAGAAGGCAAAATATATTTACATTATTTTTTTAATCTTTATTGTTGAGAGAATTACAGATGTCCCTCATTTTCCCCCTCATTATCTCCCTCCACGTGGTTCCTGCCCCACCTCAGGCCTTTGCCACCCTATTGTCTGTGTCCATAGGTAATGCATATATGCTTATAAGATCTTTGTTTAATCTATTCTGGCCCCTCACCCCCACGTCCCTCTAAGAATCTTCAGTCTGTTCCATTTCCATGCCTCTGATTCTATTTTATTCATCAGGTTTTTTTTTTTTGTTCATTAGATTTATTATTCCTTTATTTTGATTTTTAGATTCAATTGTTGGTAGGTATGTATTTTTTGCCATTTTGTTGTTCATATTTTTATCTTTTTTTTCTTTTTTCTCTTCTTAAAGAATACCCTTCAACATTTGATAAAATATTGGTTTGGTGGTAATGAACTCCTTTAGCTTGTTCTTGTCTGTGAAACTCTTTATCTGGCCTTCAATTCTAAATGATAGTTTTACTGGGTAGAGTAATCTTGATTGTAGGTTCTTGCTATTCATCACTTTGAATATTTCTTGCCACTCCATTCTGGCCTGCATAGTTTCTGTTGAGAAATCAGATGATAGTTGGATGGCATTTCCTCTCGGTAACTAATTGCTTTTCTCTTGCTGCTTTTAAAATTCTCTCTTTGTCTTTAGCCCTTGGCATTTTAATTATGATGTGTCTTGGTTTGGTCCTCTTTGGGTTCCTCTTGATTGGGACCCTCTGTGCTTCCTGGACTTGTAAGTTTATTTCTTTCACCAGATAGGGGAAGTTTTCTGTCATTATTTCTTCAAATAGGTTTTCAATATCTTGCTCTCTCTCTTCTTCTGGCACCCCAATAATGCAAATGTTGGCATGCTTGAAGTTGTCCCAGAGGCTCCTTACACTATATTCATATTTTTAGATTGTTTTTTTCTTTTTGCTCTTCTGATTGGGTGTTTTTTTTTGCTTCATCATATTTCAAATCATTGATTTGATTCTCGGAATATTCTACTCTACTGTTGAATCCCTATATATTTATTTCAGACAGTGTATGCTTAATTTCTGACTGGTCCTTTTCCATTTTTTTTCTTTTTTGGCATTCTTACTAAGATCCTTGAAAATCTCACTAAGTCCCTTGAAGGTTACTAGTAGATTCTTGAATAACCTTATAACTGTGGTTTTGAACTCTATATCCAGTAGTTTCCTTTCTTCTATTTCTTTCATTTGTGACATGTTTCTTTGTCTCCGCATTTTGGCTGCTTCCCTGGATTTGTTTCTATGTATTGGGTAGAGCTTCTATGTCTCCTTGAGTTGATAGAATGGCCTTATGTAGTAGGTGTCCTATAGGGCCCAGTGGCTCAGCCTCCCAAGTCACCTGAGCTGGGCCCTCTAGATACACCCCTTTGTGGGATGTGAGCACAGTCTTGTTATAGTCTCGGCTTGATTGTTATTGGTGTCACTGTGAGGGATTAACCTCCAGGCCAATTGGCTGTGAGGACCAGCTGTAACTACAATGGGAGAGCTGCTGTGCAGGAGATACCCCTATGGAGCAAGACTTGCTTCAGTGGAGTTTTGGTGCTCAATGAGTCTGCCCCTTCAATGTGTCTCTTATGAGTATGTAGAGTTGTCATCTGATATGGTCTGATACTCACTACTGGGTACATTGGCTCTTGGGTCTCCAGGGAAGTGCAAAGTCAGCCACTGCCTGGGGCCACCCAGCAGGAGCTACAGAGAGATCTGCAGATTATTCCTCTCTGTATGGGGTTTGGAAGTGCCCAGACAAGGCCAAGCTATAAAGCAAGGCAGGTTGGTGCTGGTGCAAGGCCTTGGGCATTTTATTGATAGGTTTGGGGTTCCCTGACGCAGCTTCAGCTTGTTTAATTTTAGCCTGAGCAAGGACAGGCAATTTATATGCAAAAGCCTCTGCACAACAGCTTGAGTGGGGTGTAAATTAGAGGAGGTGGGATCTTAGGGAATCACCAAGGTGGAGCAGATAGAAATGGTGCCAGTCAGCCCTGCGACCTTAGAGGTCCCAGTGTAGGAACAATGATCCCTGCTAGTACCTCCCTCTGGGAGAAAGCTGCCCCTGAGCTCCTTCCCCAGTGCCAGACTATCCAGTTCTTCCTCATATGTGTCTCTGTCCCCCAGAGCCTCATCCTGGTGCTGGAGCTCAGAGGAAGCAGGATCTTGTAAGTTCTGTTTGTGGTGCCAGCCTTTTAAAAGGAACAGCTGGGTCACAGAGCCCCAATCCGCACTGTTTTTTACAGCCCATAGTTATGGGGACTTTTCTTTCCAGCTCTGGGACCCTGGGCTGGGGGTCTGGAATGGGCTGGGACCTGTTGCTCCTCTGGACAGCCTCTGCAGAGACGATCTCCCTCATTATTAAATGATTAAAATGATTAAAAAAGAGGCTCACGTGGGTGCCAGATGTGGTTGTGGGAGGCGGTGAATATAAGTGTTACCTATGCTGCCATCTTCCTATTTCCATTCTTGTACAAACACCTAGCCTCATTTAAGTCCTTCTTCAATTCCAGTTTAATTCCAAACATAATAAAGAATCTTTAAGGAAATTTAAAAAATGTACCTGCTACATGCTTTGAGTGCCTATGATAATCTCAGTTGTTCTTGCTGTTTTCTACTATTTGAGGAGTAAATAGCAGCCATAATTGATTCAAATCCCTTAGCACAAGCAAACTAGTTTTGTTATGTTGTTTGCTTAATACAGTAGAATTCTGGCTTCCTGTTTTCCTGATATATCCCCAAAAGTATTTTTAAAGCCATGTATCTTAAAGTTTTTTAAGGTCTCATCTTAAAATTTTTATTTTTACCCGGGCAATGTGGCTCAGTGGCAACATATGAGCCAGAAGGTCACAGTTCAAGTTCCAGTCAGGGCACGTGCCTAGGTTGCTGACTGGATCCCCAGTGGGGGTGTGCAGGAGGCAGCTGATCAATTATTCTCTCTCATCATTGATGTTTCTATCTTTCTCTCCCTCTCCCTTCCTCTCTCTGAAATAAATAAAAACATATTTTTTAAAAACAAACAAAAAAACACCAAATTTTATTCTTAGTTGAAAAAGTTGCAAAGAAGACAATTTCTAGCATATTATCAATACTGACATTTTAAAATAAAACTGTTAACTAGTCTTTTAAATGTACTAAATAACTACAAATATTATTTTATATCCACCTTAAAAATATATATGAACAAGTTTTTCAAGTGATGCACATTTAAATCTCTTCTTTTTCTCCCAAAACATATTCCATTCTACAACCTTCTCATAATGTTATTCTAATTTATTATATACTTGAAAGTATTTTATCAATTACAATTTATATTCTTGTAAGCAATAAATATACATATTGTATATATATATTGTAGAAAATGAAAGGGATGATGTTTAAAAAATTTGTTGTCACTAAAGTCTATAAATCTTTTTAAAACTCTGGATTGTATCATTAGTACAAAATTGATCAAAGCAACATATCTTACAAATTATGTAAAATAGCTATAAAGCATTAAAAGCAACAGTTTTTAGTAATGCATTTCTTAATCAGATATATCATTTTCTTTAAGTAATGCTTGTATTTATGGATGAATATTATTTGTTCCTCACATTGGAAAATATAGATCATTGATTGTATTTCTACTTCACTTTTTATAAATGGAAGCAATAAAATGTTTAGGTCATATAAACAATGTGTAACTAAATTCATTACAAACTATATGCAAGCTATCAGCTGAAACTCTAATTCCATCCTCTTTCATTTTTGTTGAAAACACTAATTTATAAAATGACCATTCTCCAGGAAGTTACTTTGAAAACACCAATTTATAAAATGACCATTCTCCAGGAAGTTACTTCTTAATTTCCATTAATTGTTCCAAAAAAAGAAAAACCCACAAGAAAACAACTTTACTGAGGCTAAATTAATGATTGTTAATTATACTCATTACTCTTTTATTTGGAGGCATCTTATTTAACTGGGCACACTCAAAAATATTTGGAATAGTACTCATATTTACTTTAATTTCATTCGTTAATGCAATCTGTCTTGGTGATAGGATTTAATCTCATTAACTAATTTAAGTATATTTTTATATGCAGATGCAAACCAAAATGTGGGTGAATGAGAGGAGAGTCTGCTCATCCTTGGTGAGAAAGTCCAAAATGCAGAGTGTGCATGGAGGAGCAGACAGGTATTTCTGAGCTGAGTTTGAAAAAGTTTGGATATTCAGAATCTGAGAAATACACAGGGTAATAGCCTCTGGTATGTTATTAATTTTTATAATTTAACTCTCAGATTAAAATTCTTATCTTTCTAATAACTAACTTCTTAAATACTAATAATTGCAGTATTATTATTACTTAAGGCCATCACTATTTTTGTTTGTTTGTTTGCTTTTCTATTAAACAGAAGCAATAGAAACTAAATATAGCTAGGGAATATATATCTAACATAATTAAGTGAGAAAGTTGAGGTCATATCAGTAAAATCATTTGTTATTAAAATTTTCATAGACTCATGTATATAATAGTACTGTTTGAGAATTTTATTGTATAAAAATAATTTATCTGATTTTGCATAAAGGTGATATTTTATTTTTGTTGGTTACGGTCAACTTAAAGTAATCATCTGCTAAAGGCTCACTGTATTTTATAAAGACTAAATTGAGGGAGCCTAAAATTCACTTGGAAACAATATATGAAAGAAAAAAATAAAGAGAGTAAAGGAAAGAAGTACATTAAATAAAATAAATGAAGAGAAAGGAAAGAAAGAAAAAGAAAAGGAAAAACAAATAGCCTTTTTCCAACAAAACTCATTCCCTGCAAAAGGCATATTGAATATTGACATCTGAGTGTGTCTTTCAGATGCGAGATATCTGCTTGTCCAATTGGTATGGCTCAGAGATTGAGCATCGACCTATGAACCAGGAGGTCAAAGTTCAATTCCTGGTCAGGGCACATGCCAGTAGAGGGCATGTGTGTAGGAGGCAGCCAATCAGTGATTCTCTCTCATCATTGATGTGTCTATCTCTCCCTCTCTCTTCCATTCTGAAATCAATACAAATATATTTTTTAAAAAGAAAGAAATCTACTTATTTTGTAGAATTTTATTTCTTCTTAATTTAAAGAGCACAGCAGAATAGGTTGGATATTTTGAATATTTGAAAGCGGCCACATGACTCCCAACTTTCTAAAAAGGAGTCTAAGCATTTAGTAATGCATTTGTTTATTTTTGAATTCTGCTCTATTTCACAGAGTATTTCAAGCAGCTCAGAGTTTCAACATATCAATACAGTTAGAGTACTTATTCTGGCCCTATTCTGTGAAGCTGTTATGTGAGTGATCTATTTTTTTTAGGCACCAGAATTCTGACTACAATTGTCAATATGGTGCATCTGGCTCAGTGCAAGCACTGGTAATTGAAAATATAGAGAAAACCACTAAAATGTTAGAATCTATATGATGGACAAAAAACATATGTGAGTTGTTAACTATTAAACTAAACACATATTTTAGTTCCAACAAATCATAATTAATAGACTATCTACAGCTTGGCTGAAAACATTCTTAGCCAAAAGTGGGTCTGAGATTTATGTATTTTCCATTTAAGTGTGTGTGTTGTTCTTTTTTTTAATATTTCCCATAGTAATTCCTATGATCTCTTCTCTAATTCTTCATTGCAATTGTGCAATTCCAAGTATGGAATTTTCACCAATGTATTTGTCTCACCTCTGCTGTTTTTCTCTAGCTCTTTTTCAGATCCATGCAATGTACAGTTTTAAGTGAGCTTACAATTTCCATTGCATGCTCTAAAATACATATGCAACAATCCTGGAGAGTGGCTATTCATTTTCTAGGATTATCATAGAGAATACCACAATTAGGTGGCTTAAAACAACAAAAATGTATTTTCTCATAGTGCTGGATACTGTAAGTCCAAAATCAATGTGTTGGCCTCCATGGATGGTTCGTTCTTGCCTCGTTCAGCTTCCAATAGCCACAGATGTTCCTTGACTTATAGCAGCATAACTCCAATCTCTAACTCCATCATCACATGGTTGTCTTCCCTGTGTGCCTGTATATTCACATGGCACTCCCCTTTTCTTATAAGTACATCAGTCAAACTGGATTGAGGCCCACCCTCATGCCTTTATCTGTACTTCATTATATCTGCAAGACCTTATTCCAAATACAAAAATATTCATGAGTACCAGGATTAGGGCTTCAACATATAATTTTTTAGGGCAAAAGCCAACCCATAACAGATTAGAAATATTATTTTTCTCTTTGCCCTAAGGTTGAATAGAAGATACTGACTTTAGAGACTGTTAAAGTTTGGGGAGTAAGAAAGTTTATTTCCAAAAGTTTTTGTTTTAATAGGTAATATTTTTTAATCTCTATTTTTATTAATCTGGATAGAAAATACTATACACATTATTTTCCCATTTATTATGAGCTTGCTTTAACCATGTTGACCAAAGTGACTGAGAAAACAATCTGAAAAGGTAAATTCTTCTTTTGGAAATAAGACTCTGGCTTTTTCTGTGTTACTCCTACCCTTGAAAACTATAATCATTGAAAAAAATACTAAAATTACTTTGAAGGCATAAGAAAGCTATCAATACCCTGAAAATATGTAGCTGTGAGATTCATAAAGGGAGGGAGAATTCCTAGGGGTGAGGGGTATGTTTGATCTTAGTATTCCCCTACACACATTTGCTAATTTAAAAGTTAGCTTTTAAATTGTATTATTATCAAAATAATAAAATATAAGTGTTTGTGGGGAAATTAGCTTTTACATTCTATTATTGACTTTGGTATTAATTCATGGTGTGTTCACTTGTGATAATTTATTAACCAAAGACATCAATTTATAAGTTTTTGAATATTAAAATGAAAAACATGAGGGGAGCATTCTATATAATGGGGATTTGGATCTAGATAATGAAAAATTATTAACTTATTAGATTCTCTCAACCTAGTATTCTTCTATATATCAGGCCTTGGTCTCCATAATCATTCTAATGGACAGCCACTACAGGTATGAGGGATTTAGATGTTGTCAGCAGTACAGACCCAGGGGACTACTTGGTTTATAGAATGTCTGTTTCTCTATCATGGTATTCTCCCATCCATCTGCATCCTGCTCAGGGAGATTATTTCCTGGTGTAACTCAATGAACATAGTGTAATAAAGCGTATCCCCACCAGATTGGTATTGGTAATGCTGGCTCATTCAGTAAAATGCAGGCACCTCACTTCTCCCCAGCCTGAGACAGAGATAATAAATAGTTATGCTTTTATTTCACGAAGGAGAAGCTGGAGGGAAGGAATTTCAGGGATTTGCATGAAGTTGCCTATGGGATCAGTAGCAAAGTTGGGAGTGCAGACACTCAGTGTGTTTCTCCAAGTGCCTGATTCCACTGCCAGGTGCATGCTTCCAGTGCGAACTTTTCCTGGGGTAGCACAATAGAATCCACATGGTGGTTAAGGTCCTCGTTATATTTCTCACAGGAAGAATGAAAACTGAGCACCAGCTTTCAGGATACACCGTGATTATTGTGATGCTGGCTACAGTGGATTTTCCCAACAGCTGTAAGATCACAAGTTCAGAGGAAGTTAGATAAAATGACTTTAGGTTTAGGGGTTCGCATTTGAAGAGTCATATTTCAAAGTGCTTTAGGGAATAACAACCAAAAAAATAATAACAATAACACCACTACAACCTCAAAGAAATGACCTTTGCGTAGTAGGTGGAATGGTCATCTGAGAAAAATCCGAGCAGCTTGTGTCTCGCTCCAGCTCAACACGTCATAAACATTCAGTGAGTCAATCCTCCCCTGTAAATAGGCTGCAGATGTGGAGTTAAACAATGGGAATGATTTCTGGTGATGAAAGGTTAGGGAACCAGCCTGGATCCCTTATTGTTTGCTATTGTCCGCTGCATCTGCCATCTGCTGCATTACAAGATTTTGGCACTGGTCAAAGTAAGAAGACGCTTAACTTCTGTGGCCTTCATAAAAGTATATAGGGAACGCAATGGATTTCTTGGAGCCTTTAGAAATATATTTTAAGTTCAGATAAGTTACAGTTGGGAGCTTTGTTCTCTCAGATTGATTTAAATGCCCTTTGTTGGTGTTTATGGGTTCCTGCTGGGGTATAGCCATGAAGTACTCCAGCGATTTTCAACCTTTTTCATCTCATGGCACACACATGCTAATTACTAATATTCTACAGCACGTTTTTTACCAGTCTGACAAAAAAAAAAAAGTATAATTTTGATTCATTCACGCCAAGTGACAATTGTGTTGGCTGTTGTCATTTTTTTTATTTGACAGTCTAAGGGAAGAGAGGTCAATGCCCCTGACTAAATAGTCAGGTACTGCATGTTTTAAAAATTCTTGTGGCATACCAGTTGAAAATCGCTAAAGTAATCAACTATGAGAACTCCAGAAATTAAGAGAAAAATACAACCACCAAACACAAAAGATGCTTCATCTGTCACACCTGTTGCTTTCTGGGTAAGGTGGTAGTTTAGGTAACATAGCCTTGTTTGGGGGTTAGGGGAGGTCACATAACTGTGATTATAGGGCTTCCAAAGTTGACTCTCAGAGAAGTGGCAATGCACAGCAATATTAGCTGTGTAAGTGTGGATTAAAAGAGCATAGACCAACAGCGGGCATATGAATGCTGAAAAACATAGTTTGAATAGGAGGGAGACAGAGAAAGAGAGATAAACAGATAAGGAGAGAGGAGGGGAAAATTCTGTATATTTATGTTTTAGGCAGACAGAGGTGCATGAGGAAAATATATTAAAAGTGAAAATATGTGTAGCCCTAATTCTTGACCTTTAGAATCACCTAATTTATACAGAGTTTATCTAGAATTTCATTGTATGAATTGATTGGCCTTTCTAGGAGATGATGGTTAATGTTGTTGTGCTTTGTTTTGTTTTTTTGTCAGAGTTGACATTTTATTCTTTTTTATTCATGATACAATGTAAAACCAGTGATGACCTATTAGGTCTGACAAGAAGTTGGCCAAAGAAATTAGACATTATTAAGAAATCTATTTGGCCCTAACTGGTTTGGCTCAGTGGATAGAGCATTGGCCTGAAGACTGAAGAGTCCCAAGTTGGATTCCGGTCAAGGGCATGTACCTTGGTTGCGGGCACATCCCCAGTAGGGGGTTGTAGGAGGCAGCTGATCGATGTTTATCTCATCAATGTTTTAAACTCTCTATCCCTTCCCCTTCCTCTCTGTAAAAAAATCAATAAAATACATTAAAAAAAGAAATATATTTGATGTGATTGATTTATTTTTCTAAATTTATCTTTATTGTTGAAAGTATTACAGATGTCCCCCTTCTCCCCCTGTTAACCCCCTTCAACCTGTTACCATCCCCTTCCCAGGCCTTCACCACACTATTGTTTGTCCATGGGCTATACATACATACATATAAGTTCTTTGGTTAATCTCTTCTCAGCCCATCCTCTTCTCTCTGAAATATGTCAGTCTGTTGTATGCTTCAATGTCTCTGGATTTATTTTGTTCATCAGTATTTTGTTCATTAGATTCTACATATAAGTGAGATCAGCTAGGTGTTAATGTTATCAATGGGGTGCCATCTGTGTCCCAATTTGTTACTGGTGGAAGTGGAGTTCTTGTAATGTCACAAGAAAAGGAATTTCCTGAGACTCACATGGTAGGGTGGACGACCTTTATTTCCATGGAATTAAATCCCGGGGTTTCCACTGTCCCATTTCCCTCTGTGCTGCTGTTGGGGAGTACTTACTCCTTCATCCTGCTCAACTATGCCAACCATTGGGTCACAGGCCCTCTGCCAGGAACTGGACCTCCGTGGACACCAGGTATTAGAGAAGTTGTAGGCATATAAAAGAGTCTTTATTGCAGCCCAAATAGCTAATGCTACTAAGGAGCTACCAGATAAAACAGTTCTTCAAAGTAGCCTTACCAAGTAGCCACTGTACAAAGCAGCCCTTGCTAATACAGTAGCAAACACAGGAGCCATACCAAGCAGCCACGCACCAGCTGGTCAGTAATACGTCTTCCCCAACGCAGCCCCGTACTGGCTGGTCAGTAACATACTTAATACCAACATAGACAAAAGTGGTTCCTTGCCAAGTAGTGACATCATTCTTTGGGTTACAGAAAGGCAGGCTTGCGTAGTATAGTGAGATTACTGTGTCCTTGCTTTGCACCTGCCTCTGGGAAACTGGCCTTGGCCTTGAACATCCGGTGTATTCTAGACAGGGCCCCACACCTGCCATGGAAAAAGTCCAATCTTTTCTTGCACAGGGCTAGAATTAAGGCCACCACCCAGGGCCTCTGCTCCGTATGAAAGCACAGTCCAGTCCAGCATCTGGCTAGTTTAGCTTGTGTTCCCGCTGCAGTTCATTGAGTGTGGGGGCCACACAGCCATGGATCATGTGGTTTCTTAATGCTACATGGTTATGGAGAAAAAAACTGGCGAGTGCAAGGGTGAGTTTGGGTCACAGAGCCAGCGCACCAGAGCACAAGGGCAGAACAAAAGAGAGGGATCTCTTTGTTTGGGGTAATATATTCCCAAATCTATATGGGCTTGCAGTCAGGTCTGCCCCTTAGCCAGTCCATTGTTTCCCAGGCTAGAATGACACGGAAGTACCTTTCCTATGGCACCCCGACTTCACTGCACAGGCACCCACCACTCCCTTTGTTAGATCCCTTCTTCCAATGATCTGTAAAGAATAGAAAAGTGGTTTTCTGGGGAGTGTGAAGCTGTAGCTTCCTGGATAAGCTGCCCAGATGACCGTGCTTACAAATGTCTGGCCTCCCTTTTTCTATTATTAATATTAATAAAGTAGCTAATTAGGACAATAACATTGAGACAGATTCTATTTCAGGCCAGGTGTCAGAAGAATCTGGAGCTCTGATAAATGCAAATTTGCTTCCTTCACTCAGAGTTACCTATGGCTCAGACATATAAGCACACATAATAAAGATGGATATGTACTTAAAATGTGGTTTTACAGAGAGCCAGAGACATTCTAAAGGGGGAATAGAACTTGTGTAGACATGGCCTGATTTTCAGACATAAACAAGTGATTATATCAGTCTATCTTGGGTCTTTAATTACCACTTAAAGAAAGAAAATTTTATAAGGTTAAACAAACATTTTGCTCAGAAAACTCTTGCGCTTAATGCACCAGAAAATAGTAGTTTTGTGGAGTGGTTTGGAAAAACTGGCTTATCCGGGAAAGATGGGGTACATTAGAACTTCAACATGAGCTAAAACAGCACCTTCATTGCCCTCTTGCCTCTGAGTGACCTAAAATCTAGTGGGACAATTACGACTCCTGAGACAATCCTAATCCTGAAAAGATACAACTCATCAGAAAACAGAATCATATCCTTTAAGACAATGCTAGCCCACCTCTCCCCATCTATCCCAATATAGCCTGTATTTACTCAAGATAATTCTCTCCACCTAAACCTTCTTATACATCTTCCTTTCTACAGCCCCCTTCACCATGACTGTGTTGAGGTTTTCATCCCATTAACACACCTATTTTTTGTCTTATGGGGAGTCTATTAAAATAGGAATAAATAATAGAAAGATAACTAGAAAATGCTCAAACACTTCAACTTTTTAAGTAAAGGACACTTTTAAGTAACCCATGATTTAAAGTCATAAAGAGAAATAGAAAATGTTTTATCTTAATGTCAAAAGTAAAAGATACCAAGAATCTTTTGATACTCCTAAAGTGATACTTTGTGAGAAATTTATAGCTTTATATATTTTTTTGAAAAAAATAATGGTCTAAAATCAGTGACCTAAGGTAGCATTCTAAGCACCTAGAAAAGGAAGAGATAAGTAAATCCAAAGTAAGGAAGAAAATACTTAATACAAGAGTAAAAAGAAAAATTTAGAAAGCAAAATGCCTCCAATTTTGTTTATTCTTAAGATTGCTTTGACTATTCTGGGTCTTTTGTGGAGCCATATAAATTTTTGGATTCTTTGTTATAGTTCTGTGAAATACACCATTGGTATTTTGACAGGAATTGCTTTGGGTAGTATGGACATTGTAACAACGTTAGTTCTCCCTATCCATGAGCAAGGTATATGCTTCCATTTATCTGTGTCTTCTTCAGTTTCTTTCTTTAGTCTTATAATTTTCCGAGTTCAGGTTATTTACCTCCTTGGTTAAATTTACTCTTTGTTTGTTTTTGTTGTGTGTGTGTGTGTTTTTTATGCAATTATAAACGGGATTGTTTTCTTATTTTCCCTGTCTAAGAGTTCATTATTAGTGTATAAAAATGCAACCAATTTTATTCAATTTATTTGTCAGTTCTAGGTGTGTTTTTTTGGCAGACTCTTTAGGGTTCTATATACAGTATCATGTCATCTGCAAATAATGACAGTTTTGCTTCTTCCTTTCTAATTTGGATGCCCTCTTTTCTTCTTCTTGTCTGATTTCTCTGACTAGGAATTCCAGTGTGATGTTGAATAAGAGTAGTGAAAGGACAATCCTGTCCTTGATCTTAATGTACATATATGCAATGGAATGTCACTCTGCCTTAAAAAAAAGAACAAAACCTTACCATTTTCAACAGCATGGATGGACTTAGAGGGTATTATGCTAAGTGAAATAAGTCAGTCAGAGAAAGACAAATATCCTATGGTTTCACTTTTATGTGGAATCTAAAAAACAATACTAAAAAAAAAAGAGAGAGAAACAGACTCATAGATACAGAAAACAGACTGATGGTTGCCAGAGGGGAGGGAGGTGGGGAACTGGGTGAAAAATGTGAAGGGATTGAGAAGTACAGATTGGTAATTATAAAATAGTAATGGGGATGTAAAGTACAGCATAGGAAATACAGTCAATAGCATTGTAATAACTACGTATGGTGTCAGGTGGGCACTGGAAATATCAGGGGGAATACTTTGTAAAGTATATGATTGTCTAACCACTATACCATATACATGAAACTAATACAAAGTACTATTGAATTTAAAAGATAACTGAAAATAATAAAATAAATAAAACAAAGGACACAATTTGAGAAAATTTGCATTAATACTATTCTCATCCACTAACTCAAGATTCATATAATGTCAATAGACTGTTACTGATATTGTCACTCTTACCTGGTCCCTATCAGAACTCCACATCTCTCTCTCTGTCAGATGAAGGCTAGATATTCTTCCATCATCCACTTGCCATAGTCATTCCCACTATTTTCTACTGCCACATGGCTTTCTTCCATAATGTTTTGAAACTACTTCCTTATTTATAATGTCCCCTTATATTTCTTTAATATTGCTGTGGTGTTTTTTTTTGTGTTTTTTTTTCTCTCACAAATAATCAATGACTCAAATTTAAATCAGTTTACTTACTTTTCTGAAGCCATGATTTTCTTTGCTACTTATGCATCATTTTACGGTCAGTATATCCAGTCAAGGACTATCCATCACAAGTATCTCTTAATAATCCAATTCAATTGTTATCATCTTCTCACTTAATGCAAATTTCCCACCTATCACCTTTCTCATTATGTCGTATATGCAACTGAATCCTGTTGACTTTTCTGAGGCCAGTGGCCTCTTAGTGTTCTGGGTCTTTCCTACCCTCAAGTCAGTATTGCCCAACTGTCCTGTTTTGTATGGCTATTTTACCTCAGATCAACCCCTTCATGTCCTTCCTCCTTGCTTGAGCCTCAACTGATAAGTACTATTGGAGAAATATGCAATAATGTTCCAACCTGCTTCATTAGGAATTCAAACTTATAAGACTCCACTTTGCCTTGATTGATACTCAGCAATCCTTCTGAAACATCTAAAACAGAGCCTGGTATCGAATTTCCCAGTAGCGATAGTCTTCTCTCTAACTACCTCCCCTAATTCCTCTGACCCCTGCCACTTGGAATTACATATTTTGTGCAATTCAAATTGTATCATCACATTGATACTTTTAATATTTTTTCTGCATGAACTTTGATCCTTGTTTAAAATCCATTACCCTCACACAGCAGGTGTGGCTCAGTGGTTGAGGGTTGGCCTATGAACCAGGAGGTCGAGTTTTGATTCCTGGTCAGGGCAAATGCTCAGGTTGCTGGCTTGATCCCCCGTGGAGGGTGATGCAGGAGGCAACTGATAAATGATTCTCTCTCATCATTGATGTTTCTATATCTCTCTCCTTCTCCCTTGCTCTCTGAAATCAATAAAAATATATTTTGGGAAAAAATCCATTACCCTGGTCACAAATCAATCAGTTCTGGACATATTTCTTCAGAATCCCTTACAAAACAAGATAAAGTTCCCTAGCTTCTATTTTCTATAGGTGAAAAAAATTCGATATTTTTATAGTCCTCACATCATACTAAGCAGAGTCTAAAGATTATATTAAGTCATATTAGATGTTAATTTTACTACTTATTTTATTTTTAAAAAATGCATGACTATCTAAAATTCCATTATGTATCTTAAAATGTATAAAATAGTACATTAAAACTGTTCATCCTCCAACCCTAAATGCATTCTCTAAAGACAAATATTGTGGATTGACAATTTGTTGTATTATTGCAATTCTTTCCTATCCCTGTGACATAAATGGGTCACAAAGGTAATAGTGTTGTTGTTTTTTACTTACTCTATTAATCTGAATAGTCTAGTGTCATCTTTGCGCAAAAATATATAGAGATAACATTATTCCATTTTGCTAACTGGATAGTATATTTAGGTAAATTTATAAATTGGGATCCAAAATAAGACAAATATAATAGACACTATTATTGACCTTTCATTCTTAGAAAGCAATGTAATAAAAAAATGAAGTTTCCTCGGTATGATGACCCAATTCATTAATAATCTGATTTTATGAAATTGTCGACAGTAGTGGCTTTGAAAACAGTAAGATATTCTCTCAGAGAGAGATCCTGTCATTTTCAACATAGAGCTCTGACTATCAAAACACTTTTACAAAAAGCTGGTTGTTGTGAACTAAATGACACAATTTAGCCATGATTATATGAAACTATGAATAACGATGAGCTATAATGGGTCTCAATTATACTTTGGAAACCACTCAGATTTCAGAAGGTTTCTTGGACCTTCAAACTGTGAATCTCTTGCACATCAAAGGTTGATAAAATCTGAAATGATTAATGGTCATTCTTATTCAACATAAAAGAGTACAATATATCAGAATGCCTTTAATTTTGTATTGTAAGCTTATTACTGGTTGTTTCAGAATTCCAAATATCAGAAAGCATATGAAACAGAAAGCATGGGAAGGAAATGTTCTACTTGGGAAATAAAACTAGAAAAAGTGAGACTGCCAGTTCTGCAAGGAAAAAAGTCGTTCTTTCTTGTAAGAGTTTCATCATTTTATAAAGATAAAGTAGGACATGCAAACTGTATTATTAAAATTACTAGGTATAGACTTTTGATATCTTTCAAGAATGCCTGGATTTTCTTAATCAAAGAACAAGTGTACTGAAAGGGAGAAATTTTATATTCTGAAAGTGATATCCTAACTGATATTTGTATTATGCTTATTGGAATATATAATAAATTATGTTTTAGTGGGCTAAACTTGGCTGATAAAAAGTGACCTATTTTTTGCACAGTGACCATTGTTAGGGGATAATCTCTCATCTTTTGTGATTGTAACTTTTGATATCAAAGACAAGAACCAAAAACATGGAAATCTTTCTATGAGAAACAAAATTCTCAATAAACTTTTTTGCCCCCTAATATCATCTATTCATGACTATTATAATAGTCTGCTATCTTGGCTTATATTTGTTTCACTTTGAAAGATTCTTTTTAATGCTTTCCCTTCTTTGTGATTGTTTCACTTTTCACATTTTAATAATAACTAACATATACATTTTAAGGCCAAACAAATAATAGCTTTCATGAAAAAAATATTAGCAGCATTTCAAACTAAATTACAGTGCAGAGACTTGTCTTTAAAATCAGTTATAATTTTTCAAAATTATATCTCCTTTATTATGTTGTTAGAGTAATTTAATATACATTATTTTGCTCTACCGAGTTTAAATATAATAGACAATACTTTTAACTTCTCAAAATTACATTTTCTCTGGAGGAGAATATTTTTAAAGGATTACTAGAATTATTCCCTGTTCCCAATAATCCTAGTTTCAGTAATCTCTAAATATTATTTTTATTTGAGGACAATTTTTTCAAATAAATGGAAAAACATGTGCATTAGTGTTAAATCACACACATTTTCACACTACTTTTATTTTCAATTAAAACTTTTTCAAACTTACTGTTGAAGTGTGTGTTTTTTTAAGCAGAGAGTAAAAGTATAAGATAAAAATGATATGTCTTACCATTAGGATAAATTATTTTTTATAATTTAAGAACTTACCTTTTCTCCTATGCATATTTAAAACATATAGTAGTAAGGTCACTTGAGCATATCTGGATAATATATTATTTAAAAATAAATTCCAATGCTGTAACATTTCCCATTATTTTTATTCCATAATACATTGAACTAATTCCTTATTGTAAGATGCATAGGGTGTTCTTTTCATAAAATAAAATATAAATAATTCATAATTTTCTTATGAAATTAATAACAACAGCAACAACAATAATAACATTAGTACAGCAGATATCTATCAAGTGTTCATTATGTCACTATGATAAATTTGTTGCATCTATAACCTCATTTGCTCCTCACAGCAGCCATAATAAGAAGGAATAATAGGTCTCCCCATTTTGCAGATAAAGATGTTGAGGTACAAAAAAAATTGAGTAACTTGATTAAGATCAGGCAGCTAGAAATTGGTGGTTAGAATTGGACTTTGATCAACTGATTCCCAAATCCATGATCTATACTACAAGAGAATATTTGTAGAAGTGGCATTTGCTGTGATTAAATAGACACATGATTAACCCTTTGCACTCGCTTGCTTTTTTCTTGAGCTGCTACCAATGCTAACTGTGTCGAGTCACACTCGACATCCAAGTGCAAAAGGTTAAAACCCTAGATAAATAGTAGTATTGTTGACATTTTTGTCATCTTTATGTACTTGTATATAACCCTATCTAATAAAAGAGTAATATGCAAATTGACTGTCACTCCAAGACACAAGATGGCCGCCCCCATGTGGTCAAAAATGGCTGCCCCCATGTGGAAACAAGATGGCCGCCACAAGATGGCCTTCAGGGGAGGGTAGTTGTGGGCAGTTAGGGGTGACCGGGCCGGCAGAGGAGGGGAGTTGGGGAAACCAGGTCTGCAGGGGAGGGCAGTTGAAAGGGACTCAGGCCTGCAGGGGAGGGCAGTTGGGGGGAAGGCCTGCAGGAGAGAGCAGTTGGGGGGGGACCAGGCCTGCAGGGGAGGGCAGTTGGGGGTGACCAGGCCTGAAGGGGAGGGCAGTTAGGGGTGACCATGCTGGCAGGGGAGGGCAGTTAGGGGCAATTGGGCCAGCCGAGGAGCAGTTAGGCGTTGATCAGGCTGGCAGGAGAGTGGTTAGGGAATGATTAGGCTGGCAGGCAGAAGCAGTTAGGGGCAATGAGGCAGAGGCAGGCGAGCGGTTGGGAGCCAGCAGTCCTGGATTTTGAGAGGGATCCCAGATTGGAGAGGGTGCAGGCTGGGCTGAGGGACCGTGCATGAATTTCATGCATCGGGCCTATAGTACCTATATAATGTTTTATCTTTATTGGCATGATATTTTTTCATGTAATTTTTTTTTTCATTTTTATCTACCCAACTGTATGTTTCTTTATTACTTCATCCATTGTTTTATACTCAAAAGGTCCCAGCATTTCCGGAGACAATTTTATTTTCAACTCTAATTGTTCTAGAATTTTAAAAATAGCTTGATTTCTCACTCTCTGCTGAGATCTCAGCACCAGGTCTAATAATAGTGCCCCTGGATTCTCTGACTGGGGGTTCCTAGACCACCATACACTGAAGGTTGCACCCAGGGTCCAGGAATCTCTTGGTCCACCCTGGACAAGCAGCTCCAGCCCCCACACAGGGAAGACCATCAAAGATTTTCAGATCCACATGATCAGGCTGGGGGCTAGAACGTGCGCAGTAATTTGTGGGCTCCGTACCAAGGGAAAATGTGAGGCCTCTTGTTCACAATGTATCAAGAATTTCAGGATGGTGACAGCAGAACCTTGAAATAGGCACAGACCCTTCAGAGCCCATGGCCCATTTGTCTGCCCCAGTGGCACATCCTCGAAGATGGAAAGGCGAGGGTCCTGTCTTTTCAGTCAGAAAGCCTTATCTCTCAGTGAATTTAAAGCCATTGCACCCATTGCCTACTTATGTGTGTGATATTCCAGGGAAACAACATTCCCATGCCACTACTATCCCCTACACTGATATATTTTATATTCTAGCCTATTAAACATTGTATCTTTTTTTTAAAAATATATTTTATTGATTTTTTTACAGAGAGGAAGGGAGAGGGATAGAGAGTTAGAAACATCGATGAGAGAGAAACATCCATCAGCTGCCTCTTGCACACCCCCTACTGGGGATGTGCCCGCAACCAGGGTACATGCCCTTGACCGGAATCGAACCTGGGACCCTTGAGTCCGCAGGCCAATGCTCTATCCACTGAGCCAAACCGGTTAGGGCAAACTTTGTATCTTTTAAAATTGCCACCATTCTTAAGCAGAATTGTCTTGAATGGTTTACCACTGGATCCTGGATTTTAATTTAAGATAGTTTTCTCATTTTCATTTCGAAGGGTTTCTTTCTTAAGACTTTCCCACAAATGGGCATTCGATTATTTGTTTTCTTATCCGACACCTACTTAAGTAATCATGTGGTTATTGCATATTTGGCATATTGATGTGACATTGATGGCTTATTAATGGCTTTAATAATATGAAACTATCTCTGTATTCCTGGTATGTTAGGAAAATCTATTATTAATTTTTGATGTGTCCTTGCTGTCATAAGGAGAAAAACTATAAAAGCCACTCATCTATTCTCTCTCTCCCTCCAGGAAAGCAGAATATGCCCAGGCCTAATACAGGTCATTTCCACCTCCCACCCCACCCCTCAGTCCAACAGTATTTTCTGTTCTGGACTGAGTTATAGAAAATACCTATACTGGTGTTACTTTGACAATAGGAGTCATCAAAGAGTAAGAGCTGAGTGGATCTATGGGTAACGAAGGAGAAAGGCTGCTATTGGCTAGAGTTTGGGGAATGGTCAGACCATGGGCAAAACAGAGGGGATAAAGACAAGGCCAGGGGCTTCCTTCAGGCATGCAAACATGCTGTCCACTAAAGAG
This sequence comes from Eptesicus fuscus, assembly GCF_027574615.1. Classification (NCBI taxonomy): domain Eukaryota; kingdom Metazoa; phylum Chordata; class Mammalia; order Chiroptera; family Vespertilionidae; genus Eptesicus; species Eptesicus fuscus. The sequence continues at coordinate 13,013,274 of NC_072477.1, read as the reverse complement.
CCAAGGAAGAAACAGAAGCACGGACAATAGTAGCACCTGGTGTTCAATAAGTATCGGGGTTTCGAGGGCAGTAGTGGGGTATCCTGAACTGAGGCTGTGTGTGGCTGAGCACAGGGAGGTATGTCTGAACTGCCTGGAGCATGAGAATTTAGAAGGTGCTCAGGACCAGTGTGCTTGAAAAGAGAAACTGCAGGAAAAATATAAAGAGGCCCCTGAGATGGAAGGATCGGACTCACTCCTGCTCTGGGAACATGTCATTGCTACGTTCTTTGTGTGACACCTTGGGATTGGTGTCAGGGATAGGAGAGAGGTGGGAAATGACTGACTGGAACATGGAGCCAGCTTTAAATTTTATTAAAAGTATAAAGAAAGAAGGTAACTCTTGCTTCTGAGTTCTGAATGACAAATTCACATCTGTTTTAGTGGCATATAAACTTCTTGCACTATTAATTAACATGCTTTTGAATTCTGCTTGCTACTCTTTTATTTAGAACTTCTGGATTGCAACTCCCAGGGAATGGAGCCTTATAAATGTGTGTACAAAAGATAGTGTATGCATGTGATTCATGTGTGTGTGTGTGTGTGCCTTCCTGTTACCTCGTCCAAGTTTCTATGATGGTTATGCTAGCTTCACTAACGTACCTTGATTAGTTACCAAACTTTTCTAAGGTTTGGAAAAATATTTAATTTATACGAATATTATTTGTACCATGCTATTTTGGAAGAACCGTGGACTGCAAAGACATCTAAGCCCAAATCTTTTTTATTTGTGATGAACTATCTCTTTCTCATGTGTGCTACCATGGTTATTGTTCTAAAGAGATTCGCTACTATTTATTTTTTTGCCAATTGCATTTCTAGAAACAGGTCCATTTCAGTGAAATTGCCAATATGTTAACTTACAGAACTGCAATATAGAAGCAGTTTGACCTGGTGACTGTGTTCAGATTATAGGTCTATTTCCCATCTGTGTGGCCTCAGGCAAGTTTGCTGCAGTTTACAAATCTGTAACAATAGGAATAATTATAACATCTGCCTCACAGGGTTATGTTAGCGTTAAATGAGTTAAGACACTTAAAGCCTTTAGAATCAGTGTCACTCCCAATCCATGATGATAAAATATTAGGTATCAATACTTCATCCTCCCACTCCAGTCCTCACTCCACACAGAGGGCCCATGCTCAGAGTGAAGTCTACTCCCTCATCCTCACCCTGTTTTGCAGGGGAATTTTGTTCACCTGAGCCCTAAATAAACAAACTGGAAAGTTACACTTTGATTGTGGTACTTTCCTAAGTAAATTTCCAAAAGAAAACAGATTCGGTGAGATTTTTTTTTTTTTTGCATGTGTGTCATTATGGAAAACTAACTCAGTAATTGTCTCACTAAATCACACTAATGATGAAAATAATTTTGGGATAGATTTTTCAAGGTTATAGGAGAATAAATACCCTTAATAGAAACTTAAAATTACACAAAGCCACACTGTAATTCCTAGATACATTTGGACATGTTTTATTTCTTTAAGCTGCAAAATGCTTACAGGAAACCTATAGAATATTTTCCCGGAATATTTTCTGTGCATTAAAATTTAATATGTGCAAGGCACAATTTAGAATTGAGGATGAATTTCCACATGTAACTCTCCATAATCTCCAACGTTAATATTATATCCTCAATTTAAATATTGGGTCACCTAATTGTAAGTAGTGGAATGAGGAGGATATATAGTCAGGTATACCTGGATCACTACCCTTGCTATTTTCTTTGCATAGTTTTTTATTTAATAAACAGTGATGGGATGCTTTATATGTACCAGCCAATTAGTTAGGTATTGGAGACACACAAAACACACATACAAATAAATAAAATGTGGTGTCTGCTAATAGAGGAAAATATCCAAAGGAAGTGGCAATGAAATTCATTGGTTATTTTGGATGCATGCCATTGCATGCACAAGTACTTACTTTCCAGAGAGAGATCAGGAAAGGCTTTGTGGAGCACATACCTGACCCAAGGATGCAAAGGATGATGATCAGCTGGGAGTGGAGTGAGAAAGGGAAAAGCCACGGGATTTTACATAAAGGGAACAGCAATAGTGGAGTCATCAAGATATAGAGTTCAAGTAGTTTTCTGAGTGAACTTGTACTAGAATGGGACCAATTCCCCAGTAATTCTCTTTGAAGAATAGCTTTGCAGACAGAATGAGAGTGCTTCAATTTTACCATATACCTCATCTCTTTATGTTTTATTAATATAAGAAATACAGATATTGCTATGCCCCTGTTTTTCTGCTGTCCCTCATACCACTCACCCTACCTTCACTCTGGGAAAGCATTCACACAGAGCTGCTATTTCCCCACAATGATAGAAATAAGAATCCTCACTTAGAAATGAATTGCAGCATTACCAGCAATTAGAACCAATAGACACTCCCAGCAAATCAGCCTCAAATTAATTCACACGCCCCTGTGTTCTACAATCATAGATAGAATGTCCATAATGATAATAGAAACAACATCCATTTTCATAGATTTTTACAATTTGTAAGGTGTGTGTGTTTATACTTTATTATTCTATTTAGGTCAAACAGTGTATCAGAGAAACCAGAAGAAGAATCTAGAAAGCAGATGTTTCCCTCTCTCTCAGGTGGCCCTATCATCTGCACTTAGAAACTTCTTTTCCAAACAAACCAAAGGTTTAGAATCACAGATCATCAGGAAAGACTTTGTTTGTGTTAATTCTATAAAGCAATATAAGAGAGTCCAGGACAACAAAAGTCTGCTGGCTGTCCAAATTGTGGATACATGCTCCATTGTCTCTATCCTGCTTAGCAACACAGCTGGGATCATCTCAAAGCTAAACCTTATTCCTTTACTTGGATAAGTGCAACATTTTCTGGGTGCCTCGCATTTTCAGTTCTTCATTTTTATTAGTAGTATTGATCTTAATGAAACTATTGTCTCAGCTTCTTCCTTCTCCCTCATTTGCTTCTGCACAGATACTTCCATTAGACCTATTTCATCTACTTTTGGTCTGTTATCATGCTCTTTTCTCTAGTGCCAGGTGCTGGGGCCATAAAAAAAAAGTATAAGTAATGGACCTTACCCCCAGGAAACTCAACCGAGCAGAAGAAAAATCATGCAGTTAGCTAATCGACAATTACTTGTTGATATTCTTCTCTGTGAGATTAACTGCATACCAGAGATGCAAGGAAAATTGTACAATTACCTGATGGATTGAAATCACCCTGATTTTCATTTCATCCCAGTCTCTTTACATAGCATAACATTGATAATTGCTTTGCAACTGTCCTCCTCTCTCAGAACCTGTCTAGCCAAATGATGTTTTTAAAATATTTGTCATTTCTTTTGTAGTTTAGAAACAATCATCTTTCTCCCCATGGGAATTCTTAGGTAAAACACTTCTTCTTTTTTAATTTTTATTTATTTGGCTTAAAGACCTGTGAGACAACATTAACTTTGTAATTTTTAGGATCTCATTTTTGGGTGTTTGTTGACACTGTACTTGATGGTCTACTTACTAGAGTCAGGGTTTGTTTTTGGTATTGCTGTATATTTTAAGCTGACATAATGGAGAAACTGATTATGGCACTTTAAGCACGTATTTGGAAGGCAGAGGTCACCATATCTTATGAGGCTGATCTTGGGGAAATTTCACTGCTTAAATGTCCTGACCAACAGCTTTCAGAAATTTTTTAAGTGTAGCATTGCTTCCTGGACTATGCTAGTCAGCCACAGTGCCACCTACTGGGGGGTAGAGGGCTAAAAAATAAGTTTTTGTACTGCCTAGACAATTGTGCATCTCAGTCAATCAAACCATGTTAAACAGAAAGTTCTAAAAAATATTATATTAAAGGAAATATGGAATTCTCCAGTCAATTTTAAAATGTAGACTTTTGAGCCTATTGCTCCTTATCTACTGTGTTGCAAATCCCCAGTATTTTCCTAATAGTCTCTGGAAATGTTTTATAATGAGAAGCAGATTGTAGTAATCCACATTGTGATCAAATTACTTTTGTCAGTGTCTTTCATTTAGCAATTATTAAATGTACAAAGCCTAATTTGATAGGTAAAAAAAAATGTTCATTTCTAAGCCACCCTGATTGGCAACTGTCAGCCACTGATAGAGAACGACTCATTGTAGGAACACAATTAGAATCTTAAAATACTAATGGAAGGGCGAATAACTGGAACTCAAGGAGTTTTTAGATCCATTAAATACAGTAAAGCTTACTTATAATGTGCCTACACTCCATGCTTTTCTATACAATCACCGAAGCCACTGAAAATTGGAAAATCCTGACCAATGGCCCAGAAAGTATTATTTCTTGCATTTAGAAATTTTCTCTCTTTTTCACTCATTGCCTTTCAAAAGGCTGATATAAGTTAATCTGTTTCCAACTATTTCATGGCTTTCTATACAGAGAAAAATATGTTAACAGAACCAAGCTGTTGATAAAATTTAGTCTGCAAGAAATGGGAAACAATAAGACAAAAACCCACAATATATGGACCCTTTTACCTCAATCAACCTTGGGGCTAAGGGTCTTGTGTCTCGGATTTCTGCTGAAACCACAAAGATGGAAAAGTAATAGCGATCGCCATCCCTCACATTCTGAGGAGCAGTGATGGACACTCCATGACTGACTTAAAAGATAACAGAGCCAGCCTGTGATTCTCAGTCCTCATCAATGAGCTCTAGTCCCAAAATAGAGACAAGTAGAAATTTAAAAGTGATCAGTAATTAGAGTCAACAAAGTAATGAGCTATAGGCCCCACCTTCCTTCTCCCTTCACTTTGGGGGAAGAGAGAATGAAGTGTTTTAAAGTCTTTTGCTTATGAATTTAGAGATGTTTCTGTTTATAGACGCTCTAGAGGAAATGCTTACAATGGGAGGGTAACAGATTACAAGACAAAACTAAAGTTCCTTTCAACTCAAAGGATAGAATCCAACTTTTGTAATATTAGATGAGGACTTGACAGGCTACTCAACTAGCTGGGACTCAACACCTCGCCATCCCAATTAAACATATACAAAGTCAATTCAGTATCCTCATCAGTAGTTGAACTAATGTTTTTATAAACAGGAAGATGCATCTAGCGACTGCATTCTTACCTAAACAGAAATAAAACAAGGGCATCATTTTTAAGATTTAATTTTAACTGGACTATAAATTTAGTTGAAGGTATGTTATTTTTTTATTAGCTTATCCTCTCACCTTGACATACTTATTACAATAGGATAATATTTCATGGGCTATCAAGGAAATTATATTTCCAATTTAAGGGGGAATATATCTCATATTCCTTTTTGTTGAAATTAGTGTATATGTTTGTGTATGGCAATGAAACCTGAGGACCCAGGTAGATTCATCAACTTTAATAATTTCCCATCACAGGAAGTGAATCTGCAATATGCTATGTTATACAGATAAATAAAAATTTCAAGTTTGTCACAATTTTTACCCCTTAAGAAACCACACTTACAAGGTGGTAATCTTTGAAGTGACAAGCATCACTGCTATTATGGAAACCTCCCTTATCAACTCGTGCAGGAGAGAAATATGTCAGGATGCAACCTTAGCAATTCCAAGCAAATGGTAACATAACATATGGCTGGCCACCTCTCAGGCACCTTGTTAGAAAGCATACCTCAGACTACGTGCAAAAATTCGGGGGATCTCTTGCTGGTTGCTAAATGTCCTGCTTATCATAGTCATAGCAGATTCAAATTATTTTCTAGAAATGACGCTGCCTATATTAACTTGTTAGCTATTGCAACCAAATGTTTTACTCTGGAAGAGTTATTTTATTTAGCAAAATGCTTAATCTCTTTTTCTCCCAACTGCATGAGTAATGAATTGAAGTACGGATAGTACACCTTGGTCATCCCATCCATTTAAGAAATTTAAGCCATTACTATAAATTCTCTCTCTCTCTCTCTCTCTCTCTCTCTCTTTCTCTCTCTCTCTCTCTCTCTTTCATTATTCTACTTTTGACTTCACTAATATCTTTGTACTCATTTAAAAACAAATTATTACAAAGGTAACAGGTGTTATTTTTTCATCTTTAAAGTTTCTTTTCCCTTGACTTCCTTTAAATGTGTGTGATTCTTGGTCAGATTCACAGGGCTTGAGCGGGTCAAAGCTGTCAATTGAATTCCTTCTTGCATGAGTGGATAGGAGGATCTGAGACCCTCTTGCCCTGCTCATCAACATGCTGAATATAGCCTCTGTACTGTAAGTTGACAAGGTAGAGATATAGAGTGCATTATTAAACAAAAAGACAAAAAATGAGCAGTGATAAATACTGGAAAGCTAAAGAATCATATTGATCTACTGAAGTCAGAAAGCAAATGATTCAGAATCTGCTGGGCTTCTATGTGGATGTGAAGATGAACAGTGAGACAGAAAGTCTTTGGATGCAAGCTCAGTGGATTTAAATCCTAGGTCTATGTCTATACTTCACTGGCTTTATAAGTGACTGTCAGTTTCTCTTCCCATCAATTGTTCATAACATCTACCTTGACTGTTTTGGGGGAGAAATTAATGTGGGAATAAATGCCTGTAAATTTCCTGGAACTGTATCTTGTACCATGTGGATACACAGAATTTTGGTGATGGTGCTAGCATTAATAGTGGTAATAGTAATAGCAGAGGTAGATAAAGGAAGTTGAGAGAGTAGAGTAAAATATATGAAATGTCAGAACCTCCTTATAATAAAAGGTAACGTCTCTCATGAGGCTCAACAAACCTCCTTTCTCCTTAGCCCTAACACCTCTCTGGATTTACTATCACACCTGATACTGGACCGGTAGGACTACACAGTTCACCATTAGAGACCCCACAATGTAGAGATGTAGGCCACAGTTTGTGACTAAAGCAACTTTCTACAATCTACTGTGGGACAAATAAAGTGGAACTTGGTGTTTGCATTCCTGGATAATGAATGTGGACTGCTTAGCTCTCTGAGAACAGCCCTGGAATATCTCCATCCACATGGTAACTGCTGCCTTTTAAAAACAGTCTCAGGTAATAGCAACCATCTGGAGTGAGCTCTGATCCAGGGAAAGGGCCAGCAACACGGAGGTCATAGGGAGATGAGTCCAGCTTGACCAACGTATAAAGGAGGGAGCTCAAAAGGACATCTGTGGTTTGAACCACTCTTCATTGGAAAGAAAGCTGTAGGCTGGGAAAAAAAAGAAAATATAAAACTTTATTAAGATTTACAATTGGTCAGTAAACTAAATGTATAAGTAGTAAAAGTCTTTTTTTTTTTTTACCTATTGTCTGTTTTTATTTCTGATTAGTTTTGAATAGATGTTGTTGCTAGGTGTGTGTCTACACATGCATGCTTTTATGGAGGAACTAATAATCCATCTCATCTGCTTGATCTGGTTATGCTTGAGTTTACCTTCAAATGATTAGTGATCTACCAATAATAATATTGGCAACTAGATCAGAAAAACTAAGACTCAAACAGTGCCAAATTCTATGCATTATTGAATTCTTTCAAAAATACACTTTGAAAAAAAAACTGGGTCCCAAATATCCAGCTAGGTACACTGGTGTATATGTTTGTGTAAACATACATATTTAAGGAGAAACACAATTTAAACATCAGATTTCAAAACTGTGGTAATGAGCCTTTTTAAAAGTGACACTGGTCACTGGAGTTGCCTAAGGCATTTATCCAACATTCTTAAAGTTTTATTTGTGAAGAAGGACTGCGAGATTTAAGGGGTAGCATGCCGATTTGCACACACCCCATTGCTAATGGGAGGATTGTCTTACATAACTTTGAATGAGTTTTTAATGAAGGTTATAGAAGCTATTCATCCTGCCTCTATTTTCCTCTCAAAGAAAATCTTCCATTTAATTCTTCTTTCATTCATTCTTTCAATTATTTTAGGCTCTTTATGTGCCAGGCACTCTTTAAGTTGCTGCTAATTCAGAAATGAATGAGAAAGAGGCTAGACAGACCTCCTTTTTAAATATGCTTTTATTGATTTCAGAGAGGAAGGGAGAGGGAAGCTGATGCCCTTCTACCTCTTATATTCTAGTGAGAGTTACCAATCAATCATCAACAACAAAAATAAAGAGAGAAAAAGAAAAGATATGATTCCAGGGAGTGACAGGTTCTGTGGAAAAATATAGAGGGCAAACATGTGGAACTTATCAACAAGAGGGGATCTATGTTGGGTAGGGTGATCAGGAATGGTCTCTCTGAGAAGATGATATTTCAAGAACCTGAGTGATGTAAAAGCGCAGCCCAAGTGAGGGGAGACATTGTTTTCAAAGTGTGGGAAGAGTCTGTAAGTAGCCCTGAAGGAGAACTGTCACCAGATGTTATTCTGTAGTTTGGGGCAAATGCTAAAGATTGGTGTGGATAAGTTAGCAAGCATCGCCATCACTTGACCATCATGTAGTTTTCTTTTGGGTCTGACACTTTACATATATTGTCCAGAAACCCACCTGTAACCTTATCCGCTGCAGAAAAACATATCTATCCCTTGGTTTCCTGGTCTGAAAAAGTTGCACAAATTGATGCACTTAAAAAAGATAAAGTTGGAGTTATATCCTAAAATTAATAAAATGCCTGAAAATGCAAATGCCATAAGATTTCAAAGAAAACTTATCCTCTTCAAATTCCTGTTTCAATATTTATTGGCATGGAATAATAGTTACCCAGAAAATAATGATTATCTTTCTAAGGCAGAATTTCTCCAAATGCAAAAATAGGTTTGGAACAACTGAAAGTCAATTTTATTGAGAGAGAGCAAATGTTAAGAGATATGAGCTACAATTCAGCTTTGTATAACATACTAAACGATACAGGATAGAATAAGGCAAGCTCATATTGTAATACTGAATAGTATGCCACTTCAAAAGGTAATATAATGAATTCCCAAATAGATGTTCATGCAATTGAGTATTTGGAATTATTTTATTAGTTATAATAATGTATATATCATTTGATTCTTTTCTTATATATTTTTATTGATTTCAGAGAGGAAGGGAGAGGGAGAAAGAGATAGAAACATAGATGATGAGAGAGAATCATTGGTTGGCTGCCTCCTGCACACCCCACAATGGGGATAGAGCCCACAACCCAGGCATGTGCCCTGCCTAGGAATTGAACTCTAACCTCCTAGTTTTTACTATAATCTGTAAGGTTATAAGGCCCATTCTTGTAATTTTAAAAATGAGGAAACCAAATGAACAAAGGTAAATAACTTCATTTCCATTCAGCACCTATTTATGTTTTGGCTGCAATGTGTCAAGAACTCTTGTAAATGATGAGGATACAACTAACAAATAGCTAAGCTTTCTTTTCTGCAAAGCTCATAGTCTAGGAGACAAAAGAGGTAAACAAACAAATAATTCTGAAGCAATGATGTGGTTGTGGGGTGAAGTACACAGTGCTAAGAGGACACAGGTGAGGGAATGGTTCATATTCCCTGAGGGCCAGGAAAGAACAGGTGCCTGCACTACCACTGAGATAGATACATACCAAAAGGGACCTAAATGAAGTTGAAGGGAAGGGAGAGAAGAAGACATAATGTTAATTGAGTCCTTACCATATGCCAGACGCTGCGCTCATTAGCTCTTCAAAACAACTCTGTAGGTAGGAATTATTAACTCCATTTAATAGATTAGTAAATGGAGCCTGGAAAAATTAATAAGCTCCATCAAGATAACAAAGTTAGCAAGAAATAGGTTGTGGATTTGCTTTCAGATCCTTCTGGCTTTCTGAGCATGTTGTACTCACTGCTCTGCCATAGATGTCTGGGCTGGGACTCAGAGCATCATAAGGAAAGAAGGAAGTGAGTGGGGGTGGACTGGACTAGGTCAGCTCTAAGGACACTGCCAGGTTGGCAGCTCTGTGGCTTTGACTGATTAATGTCCCAGCATCTGTTCTTAAGAGCACAGCTATTTTTCTCAAAATCAAACAACAACAACAACAATAGAAGGCATGAAGAACCACAGCCACTGCACTTGCCAGCTGTGAGCCCAGCTTCTGGATGAGCGGTGTTACCCCTGTGGGAGCATACCACCACTAGGGTATGAATGTCTGTGTTGAACATCTTCCCCCTGGTGGTTAGTGTGTGTCATATCAACTGGTCGTTCTGCTGGTCATTCCGCTGTTCAGTCGATTTGCATATTAGGCTTTTATTATATAGGATTTTCTCCAGTTCTTTAAACTAGATATATCCTGCTTGTTGATCTCTGTTTCCTTGAATGCTTTCTACAGAACTTTTCTTAAACATGATAGATCTTCACAAGAATAATGTTCTATTCATTTATATAGGATTCTGTTTTAAGTTTTACTCACACTCTGCTTTACCTTCTTCTTTACTGTATTCAGTGTGAGTCTTCTCTTTTTGAAAGGATTGTGAATGGTCTTGATCAAGGGCTGTATCTTATACACATCATCCTACCCTCTTGCAATTCAGGAAATGTGACTCTCAACTATCTATAATAATAAAAGCATAATATGCTAATTAGACTGGACATCCTTCTGGACGAACTTCCAGATGAAGCCAGGGGTGCGAGGGAAGCCCGGTTCCCGGGTGCCTGCCAGCAGCTGGAGGGAAGTCCACGTCCTGGGTGCCAGAGGGAAGCCGGTGCTGGCAACCGGGGGAAAGAAGGCCTACTCTTGCATGAATTTCGTGCATCAGGCCTCTAGTATTTGCATAAAACCCCAGTCTTCATTTCAGCAAGTCAGGCACCAATAATCACTAAATGAAGGAATAATTTTTGGATCAGAATTTACTCCTGAATACCATCATATCATAAAAGTTAATTATATTTGTATAATTGGCCCTGGATGCTTCTAAACTGTTTTATTTTTTTTTATTGTATTAATATTTATGTTTCCTATAGGATGCAGCTTTCTGTGGTTTATAACTTCTTAGTAGTTCATGTTGCGGGCCAGATGGAGTCCTGCCTTCTTTTTTACCATCAATGGTTCATGTGTGTGCACGTGCGTGCGACTCTCATTTCTGAGATCCATGAAAGATGAAAAGAAGAGGAAGGGGGAGGGAAGCTCAGTGGCCATGGGAGGCGCCAGGAATGTGTGGACTGCCAAGTAGGGCCTGCGGACATTTGTCTGACGTAGACTCAGGCTCAGAATTAATGAGATAATTTTCCTCCGAGGATTTACTGGCTTTCAGAACCTTGGGGGAACTTTATTGTTCAGGCAGTGAATTATCGGACCAAGGATGATTATCAGATTTATTACAAATATTATTCTACGCAAACGTTAGGAATTGAAGTGGAACATCATCTAGTGCTGGCTTTCTGCCGATTTGGAGTGAGAATAGTAATGAAGAGAATGTTTAGTATTTATTGTGGTAAATGTTTATTGCTGAAGCTTACTGAGTAGAGAGCAATAGAAATTCCATCCTAAGACTTCGCCTATGAATGATTGCTCCGGGGTATTACTTTGGATCATCAAAATCTATCGGTGGCAAGGTCATTAAAAAAAAAAAAAGGAATCAATTTAAGAAGCAGTATGATATAGTTTAAAGACCCCTGGAGTAAAGTTGGTGAGTCACACCTCATTGCTCTGAATCTGTCTCCTCACCTGCATCCTGGGACAGTCCTACCACAAGCCCTATCGATATCGCTGTCTTTCTAGAATAATCAATGGCAACGTCTGTGGCCATGCAAGGCAAAACGTATTTATTATTACCATGCATTCATCGATGGCTTTTTTTTAAAATCCAGAAGTCATCTCAGTGAGCAGTGGCTTTGTCACTTTCTAAAGCTTGCAGTACTCCCTGTAGCAAATGAATAAGCAAGGAACCCGCAGGATCCATGAGCTGGGCATTAAAGCAATTTGGCCTCTGGGTCCTGATGAATAAAATCCTCTCCCAAGCACTGACTGCCAGGCAGAGACTCTGTTGACACAGGTCTGTTTGACAGTAACAGCCAATTTGAAAGTGACCTGCTGAGCTGAGCGTCTCCACCCCGATTTCATTACCACTGCATCTGTCCTGGTGCAGCTTGGGATGAACACGCTGCCGTTACTGTGCCTTTATTAGGGTGCTTCCCCTCAGACATCCCAAGGCAGTGGCTTTGCATGCAGTCTGGCCACGCCTCAAACTCATGCTGTCGGGTCCCTGCCATGCTTCAGCTCGCAGGCATGCTGGCGGCTGGCTGAGGCAGACCCTGTACCCATCCACCAGTCTCTGCAGGAGCCCAAAAGCATGGGAGCGATGATTCAGTGACTGTGTCTGGGCTGGCTAACTCACAGGCCATGTTCAGTTGCTAATATAATCACAAAGTCTTCCTGAATGGTTTTGCCTATTGCCAATTACACCCTGATCTGTGAAAGGGTTTGGTGCTCTTTCTCCCTTTTCTCTCTTTTTCTCATTCTCTCTCTCTCTCTCTCCCTCTCCTCTCTCCCTCTCTCTCTCTCTCTCTCTCTCTCTCAGGCAGTTCATTATTTTCTTAATAGATATACATGCATCTAGCAGGTATTTAGAGATTCTTAATCCCCTTTTCTACATTTACTGGCACCATTTTTAAAAAAATATATATTTTTTGTGTTTTTTTTACAGAGAGGAAGGGAAAGTGATAGAGAGTTAGAAACATTGATCAGCTGCCTCCTGCACACTCCCCACTGGGGATGTGCCCACAACCAAGGTACATGCCCTTGACCGGAATCAAACCTGGGACCCTTCAGTCTGCAGGCCGATGCTCTATCCACTGAGCCAAACTGATTAGGGCCTGGCACCAGTTTTTGACATTACAGAACACTTGACCCCTTACACTGTCTAGTGCATAATTTATCTACAGACCTGTTACAGTTGACTTAGTAAGGATTTTTTATGTAGTCCAAATCAATCCCCAATTCTAGGGTAAAGTTCTTTAAAATGTGACTCCTCCTAAGATTATCCAAAGTTAAGAGAAAAAAATCTTATTTTTAGGCCTACTCTAAAAAGAATTTTAGACACTAAATCCCAGGATAACAGTGCATCAAAATACCAGGAAAAATAAGAAAAGGGACAAAAGAAAGGAAGGGAAGAAGGAAGGGAGAAGGAAAGAAAAGAAACAAAGGAAATGAAAGAAAAGGAAAAATAAAGGAAAAGGAAAGAGAAAAGAAAAAGAAGAGCAGTGGGTCTTTACAGCATGAAGTGAAAGTCTCTCTCAGGGTAAGACAGTTTAGGAGTGTCTCTGAGAAGTAGAAATTCGATATCTTTTCTCCGGGTCAGCTAAGAGAAGATGAAGTATATGTCAGACACAGGGGTGGTTCTTTTGTGTGTGCAATTTATATAATCTTTACAGAAAAACTCCAACATGGTAGCGATTAACAACCCCAATTTAGAGAATTGGAAAGTGAAGCTAGAGAAGGAAAACCACATGCCCAAGTTTACACAGACTGCAAATTCATAGCTGGTCTTCAGGACAGGTCATCTTTCCTTCCTATGCCACTGTCTCTCGAGTCTTTTAAATGCATGTTGAGGTTGGATTTCATGTATTTTCATGTAAACTAAATGTGCTGTATCTATTTTAAAATATATTTTTATTGATTTCAGAGAGGAAGGGAGAAGGAAAGAAAGATAGAAACATCAATGATGAGAGAGAATCATTGATTGGCTGCTTCCTGCATGACCTTCACTGGGGATGGAGCCTGTAACCCAGGCTTTTTCCCTGACTGGGAATGGGCTTCTGGTTCATAGGTCAATGCTCAACCACTGAGCTACACCAGCAGGAACCATTTGCTGTATTTTTAAAATAAATTTCTTTTTCTATTGATTTATTTTAGAGAGAGAAAGAAAGGAAGGGAGAGGGAGAGAGAGAGAGACTGAGACAGAGACAAATACAGAGAGAAACATTGATTTGTTGTTCCACTTATTTATGTATTCATTGGTTGATTCTTATATGTGCCCTGACCTGGGAACGAACCTGCTACCTTGTTATATGGGGACAATACTCTAACCAACTGAGCTACCCAGCCAGGACCTATTTGCTGTATTATTTGAACCAAAAACAGTTTAAATTTAATTTCTGATATATAAAATCATGGAAAATGCTTAGGATTTCCTCCTTTAACCCTTCCCTAGCTAACTAGGAAAGGCCAGGAGTTCAGGTCATGGTAATGTTTGTTCCTACAAAGCCACAAACTCCACCTCAAACCTTGTACACCAATGTCCATGTGCTGTAAGGGAAGTTAGGCAAGAAAGTAAGCCCAAGCCCAAGCTGATTTTGCTATTTAGGTTGAAGTTTCCATCACACTGAAAATATGTTAAGTTTTATCAACTGCCCAGAGAAACAAAAACATTTATCATTTGGACTCAATATATTTTTAGATATTTTCCATGTTACCAAATTCATTCCACCAATATGTTATGCAGTTATTAGGAATTCACTCATTGCAATTGATTATTCTGTTCACACACCAGGACGCGAAAAGCAATCATGTTGGTGTCAGTTTAAATAAAATGTCTTTGAAATAAAAGTAGACTTACAAGTTTTTTTTGTTCTCCTATATTGCCAAATAAAGTGATTATGCTCTTTATTTTATCCATGTAGGTGCAGTCTAAATGTTCCATTTATCTGCCTGTTTTAGTTCTTTGTCCTCCCAAGTATTTTGCATGTAAAAAAATAAATCATCACTTTCTGAATTTTCAACACCAGGATCTCCAGATATAAAGAACTAAGCTAGGCTTTTATTTCTTGTTGGATTTTATTTTATTTATTTGTTTCTTTTTTATCATCAATGGCCCTTAAGATTATCTTAAAAAATGGTATTACTTAATAGCTATGGACAAGAAATTTGTAGTCAGACAGAACTGAGTTTTAAATCTTGCTCTCCTACTTACTAAGTATGAAATCTTAGGCAAGTTATTTTACCTCTCTAGACTTCAGCACTTTTTGAGTGAGGGCAATGCTCTTTTTTATATGCTGATTATAAGAATTACATGAGGTAATATAAAGTTCTAAGCAAAATAAATTAAGCAATCAATAAACATTTCTTCTAGCAATGTACAATTTTCTCTAATTAGATGACTCTTGGAAATGGGGTAAGGCAGATTTTGGCTTGTTGGATTAATATACCACTACTGGTTCAAGGATCTTGGTGATGAGTTTGCTGGTGGGATACATTCCTCTATCATATTATACTTTATTTTTCTTTTCTTTTTTCTGATATTCCTCATAAGCTATCCTCCACTGTCTTTTTATTGCTGTTTCCATTGTGATGTTTATATGTTTAATATTTCTGTTTACTCACAATTACCATAACAATGGGAAGTATAAACATAAATAGAGCATATAGGAGATAGGCAAGAATTCATGACATCTGTTCCTAGATCCATCCTTGAGTTGCTCTTTAGATGTAGACAAAGTCTTTAAATTGACTAAATGAGAAGCTGTCTTTCAGACAAGTTATCCTCATTTCCAGATCCATTTTTAAGTTTACAAAGGCAGTTTTGTAACTTCAATAGTTTATTTATTTATTTTTTACATAGCTGCATTGACAGGTTTCAATTGTATCCTATGATATTTTCCAACAGAAGAGTTAAATTATACAACAGAAGCTTAAGTGTACGATAAAACTTTGCTAGTTTCTGAGTAGCACAGAAGAGAGGCACTTACCTAACAAAACTTATTTGGTTTCTCCTAAGAGATTTGTGAGAAATTTACTTCACTGCTCTAAAGAGTAATATAGCATTAAAAATTAAGCATTTATTCAAAATTGAGGCACTTGAAGGATAATAATATCATACAAGTATTTTACTTTATATTAGACCTCTTTCTTACAAAAATGAGTCCACACTTAGAATTATTCAAAATAGTTAATAATGGTGAGTGAAATATGCTTGGAAATCATAATGGTACATACACGAGTTAGGAGTAGGGGAATATCCTCCTGTTCTAAATCCAAGCTGGCTGACCTAAAATGCCTCAGCAAACTGAAAGTGCATTGTCTCATTTTTAAATTGATGGACCATTTTAAATATATATTTTGACTACTTTTTGCTGCCAACACAATTTGATCTTTCTCCTATCTCAATGTGAGTAACCTCCTAACCAATGATATGTCTTCTAGGAGTCAGCTTAAACAAGGCTGGCATCCAGTGATCATAAAATATGATCATATGGTAGTCATAATAGTAAATGTTGTATAATAATATAATTTATAATAAAATAGTATATAATAGTACAAATTATGGGCCCTTACTAAAACCTAGGGATGATGCTATGAACACTTCAGATGTGATTTAATTTTATGGTGTAGATGGGAACACAACCATATGTGACACCGGATATTGTAGGAAGCTTTCACCTTTAGGTTTTGGGGTTCTTTTGAAACAGATATATTGAGATATAATTCACATACCAGGTGAAAAACACACTTAAAGTGGAAACTATTTTAGATAATGTAGTTGGGAAAGATTTTTATGTGGAATAGTCCTGTGAAGAGAGGGCTATTAGGAGGATATTAGCATAGTAGGAGGATATCTCTATGAAGGGCATTTGTATTAGAGTGAACAGCAAGCCCCTCTCTTGGCTGGAATGAGAGAAAGCTATAGAGAAACTTTATTTTTTATTTTAATTATTATGAGCTATCTTTGGAGGCTTTTTTAGTAGGACAGACTTATATTTCAAAAGGGCTACTGGAATGTTATCTAGAGGAACTATTAAGAAGACAAATTAAATGCTTTTTGCAGGGACCTGGGCCAGAGACAATGGCGGCTTGCATTCGGAGCATTAGGAAGTGTGAAGAATGGCCAGATTTGGGCCATACGTTAATACTCAGTAGCAACTAATTTTGCATTCATTAATAATTTCTGACCCAGCAAATGTAATTTATACCAGCTGTGTGTGGTTGGTCTATGTCCTGGAATCTTCCCTATTACAGCTTGGCTGCCTTGCCTTTTCTTAAGCTTGTTTACTGTGGAACAGTGGTTCTCCAATGTTACCCTACATCAGAACTCACTTGGGGTCATTAAGGCACACACACTGCAGGGCCTTTCCCTCAGCGTTACAAGTTTAGTAGTCTTAGCTAGGGCCTAAGAATGTACATTTCTTACAAGCTCCTAACTTAATGATGGTACTGGCCTGGGTTTCACACTTTGAGAATCACTGCTTTGAATCAGGATTTGAAAATTTTTCTATAAAGGGCCACATAGTAAATAATTTTGACATTGTGGGTCACAGTCTCTGTCACAGCTATTCAACTCATAGACACTATGCTATACCTATTAATATGTAAGACATAGGCAATATATAAGTGAATGAGCATGGCTGTGCTCCAACAAAATTCATTTACATAACAGAGGTCATGCTGACCCCTGCACTAGACCAATTGCTCTAGTCCTAGCTACCTCCACCTGGCAATATTCTATGTATATATTAAAATATTTGCATATATCCACATATGTATCTGAATAACATGTTTCTTACTATTTCAAAGTTTTCTCTAGTTTATTTCTTATATCTTGCTGATGTAATAAATTAATATCTCTCAGATATTGCAGACTCCATCGTTGGCCTTGACTGGGACATGTGCAGGAGACAACCAATCAATGTGTCTCTCTCACATCAACATTTCTTTCTGTGTCTCTCCCCTTTCCTTCTGCTCTTTCTAAAAATCAGTGGAAAACTATCCTTGGGTGAGGATTAACAACAACAACAAACAGCTGCCTTGTTTCAAAGTAATACATGCAATGAAAATAGTAAGATGGGCCACCTCACAGGAACACCAGTTAGACAAACACTGAGGTGTTGCACATAATGTGTGTTTGCTTGGCACTTTATCCTGTTTTGTAGAAAAATAATATAATTATGTTTTTTTTTTCTTCTTCACATTTTAAAGTGTGAATGCTAAGGCTTTCTCATTATTTTGCAGATACATCATGTGTAATTACCATTACAAGTAAAAAAAAAATGCAATAATCTAGGCAAGGTGACATTAAATATCTGAGAGCTAGTTCACAAATTCAAGTCCATAGACTCCGAATTCACTTTTAACTGTGCCTTGCTGGTTTCGTGGGTACTAGAAAATGTACTGATTGTGAGAACACAGAGTGACTTTCCCACTGTACTGTCTCTCATAAAATACCTGCATATGGGCTGTGGGCCATAGTATCAGAATGTGGTTTGCAGAAAAACAAAGTTGACAACATTTTTATTTAAGTAGAAGACCTATACAGAAAAGTGAATAAGGCTAATGCACAACTCTGGATTGTTACAGTGACCTCATCAGTACAACCATCACCCAGGAAATGGAGCATCCTCAACACCCCAGAGTACTTGGGTCAATGTCGCTTGAGCCAGGAAGTGTATAGTGATGGTGATATTTTCTGAGATGAGAAACTTATAGGAGGAAGAAGTCCATTTGAGAAACGATAATTATTTCTATTATTTTATTTCTATTATGTTGAGAATATTATATTGCTGAGCCAAAATTTACCTTTTCTCTATATTAATAATTGGAGTACTATTTTAGCATGAATCTGTCAATAAAGTGGCATTTATGGCACACATTACAAAGTAATGGTAGGTACAGTAAAAATAAATGAGTGTTCTTGACTTAATAAGGTTGAAAAATCTAGTGGACAAAATGAGGTCAAATAATCATACAGAAAAATACTCATAAAGATCCCAGGTCTCAGCCTTAGAAGAGAAGCTGAGTGTCCTGGGAGTCACTCACTCCAGTTCTCTGTGTCCCTAAGATTCCTATTTCTTTCCTCATTCATATCTTATATCTCCTCTCAAAACCCTATGAATCCAGGATTCTATCTGTATAAAGCAGAAAACAGTCTTTGCTAATTGACTAGTACAGACTGACTGAGATTACACTGAGTAGCCAGATTATTATGCTCTCTGAACACATAATAATCTGGCCACTCAGTGTAAATCCTATAGAATAAAAGGCTAATATGCAAATTGTCCCCTTGACCAGGAGTTCAACCAGCAGGCAGGCTGGCCAACCGCCCAAGTCCCCTCCCCCTGGCCAGGCTGGCCGGACCCCACCCATGCACGAATTTATGAGTGGCCAGATTATTATGAGTTCAGAAATCATAATAATCTGACCACTCAGTGTATATTCCAGAAAGGAGTTCAAAGAAGGGGACCATTGAGATTTCAGTAGGTAATTCATTGATTCTTTCATTCAATACCTATTTATTTAGCAGCTACTGTGTCCAAAGGTCTTTTTTAATCTCATTGGGAAATCTTTAAAGAGGATGTGAAGAATTGTATGGATCTGAAGCACTTTAGTGGCAAAGTGATTGTTTTGATGGATTAAACTAATACCAGTATTAACAGGTTTTTGACATTATTAAAATGGTTATTAAAACTAAATACATTTCAATATTGTGTTAATTATAAATACATAGATAATTAAAATGAAATATTTCCCTCAGAAAAAATAGAAGAAAAATTAAATTAATTGCATATTGATTGGCTGTAACAGAACTCAAGTATTTCTGAGAAGGGAAATCTCTTTCAAATTATTATTATGCACACAAAATGAGAAATATGTAGATAACATTTTAATTGCTATATAAATTCTAAGTAAAATTTATACAGTTTCATGAATAGTAATAGTCTATGTATATTTAGTCTTTCCTTTGACCTTTTAATCAAATTGTTTAAAAATACAGTTATTCTTCAATCTCGATCATTTTGAATATTACTCTATATAAATTTGAAAGAAAAATATATTTGAACAAGAGAGACAAGGATGAAACCATCCAGAAACTTCCTGACAATATCGAGAAATTATTTACATAAATTACAGAAGTTAGGAGGATGTACCTATCAAAGTATGTTGTCTTTAATCCTAAGAGGGGAAAGTTCATTTTTCAAAATGGTGCATGTATATCTTTAATCAGTCTGCTTTAACTATCTTCATGGATTATACCTATGATGCTATATAATTTTACTAACTTACTAGTTTGGGCTTGGTAGTGACTTGATCCACTGGTGAATGATGGAGGATAGTGGGTTTATCTGCCATTAATAAAGATAAATTCAGTAGCTTTTACTAGTATAACTAACAATGGTAAAGGTTAATTTTGGATTTATTTTTCCCTACACAAAAGAGAGGAGCTTCGATGAAAATAAAGAGAACAAAGCTCTCTTTATTTATTTCTTTATTTTTGGTGGGTGTTATTTATTTATTTATTTATTTTGGTTAAATTTCTTAGGATGACATTGGTTAATAAGATTTTATTTGGATATCCTAGCTGCCTAAAGTGCAAAGTGGCATAGCTCCTCTAAAGTCTGCTATCAAAGAGCTCAGGAACCATGGCATCTGCTCTTTCCAGGTCGGGATGTTAAGAAAGTAAACACTCATGCTGCATCCCTCAGGTGTTTCTAGGATCCGAAAATAGTAGGTGGATATCCCTGGTATACGAGGCTTCCTATTGATGTCTTTCTATTCTACGCAGGGGTCTATAGACATACAAGATGAATGTTAAATCAGATGAGAAGGGTACATGACTATATATTAGGTGAAAATAGAGTTTGCAAAATGTTACGTAGAATGTGAAAACACCTTTGTAAAGGTGTTTGCATTTTTAGACACAAGAGAAGGACTAGAATACAGAATTACTAGTTATCATCTCTATGCAATGATGTTATAGGTTATTTTATTTTTAACTGCAGTCAATTCAATTAACAATAGTTTATTTTATACTAGAGGCCAGGTGCACGAATTTGTGCATGGGTGGGGTCCGGCCGGCCCACCCCGATCGGGGTTTCGGGGGCTTATTGGGGCTGGGGCAAGGGGGGGGGGGGAAGGGGCCCTGGGCGGTTGGCAGGCTGGCCCTGCCTCCTGGTCGAACACTGGTCTAACTCCCGGTAGAGGGGACAATTTGCATATTACCCTTTTATTATATAGTATTATGCATTCCTTTAGGGAATTTCTTTAGGGAATGAGGTAAACCTCAGATTACAAAACCAAGGCCAAAATAACTTTGCAGTATTAGAATGGGTTCAAGAAACCAGTTACAATTTAACTGGATCTGACTTCAACAGGGAGATGATTGTGTTCCTCTACATACTCTTCAGTTTAGGAAGCCTACACTCTTCCAACATGGAGAAAGATAATCAATACTCTTTCTTTTGCTCCCAGTTGCTCAGGAGGAAGTTACAATTTCATAATTTAAAAAATTAATTGAATTTCTTCCCAAGAGTATCAACTTGTGACTATATACTAGATTGGCCAAGTTCCCAGAATTTAGACAATCAGGTGCAATTTTGAAGTCAAAGCACCAATACAGATCTTGAATTAGCCATTAGAGGTAAATGGATAAAAATAAATTCCTTAATTATTAATTAACCTTGCTCTGCAGATAATGCATATTGAAAATTAAATAGTGCCCAAATAGCCTCAATAGCTATCACTGTGTCAGTGGTTAATTTTAACATCTAGTGATACCTATAGGACAGATGGATTCTATGACACCTCCACTTCATTGCAGTGATAAAAGAGATAAATGCCCACAATATAGCATTTTGTCAGTTACTGGTGAGTTAGAAATATACACCCCCTCTGCCTCCTCCATTTTTTATATTTCCAAGGACAGATCCAATGCCACTTCTTCATGAATATATTATTTATCTTCCACTTAATTTTACTGCCTCTAATTTCTATAAGAAAAAAAAATCTCTTGCTATATTTTGAAATTGCTAGTTGCCTTTTCATGTATTTACCTAATTTATTCCACAGGACTATGAAGCTCATTGAGAGTAGAACCTACCTTTTACAATTTTTATGTCATAATATTGTAGGTTTTAATATTTATGGAAGACAGTAGCAGTTAAGAGATAGTAGCAATTAAGACTTGGCCCCAAATAGTTTAAGCCCAAGTTGTAGCCTGATACTAATTAGCAGAGTGACCTTGAACTAATAAATCTAAATGTAAGTTCAATGAATTAAACTTCTAGAGGAAAATGTTGCATTAGACAACAGTTTTCCAGGTGTGATAGGAAAAGCAGTAAGCATATAAAGTAATAACTAACATTTTCAAAATAAAATAGTTTGGTCTTGAAAAGACACTATTAAGAAAAGAAAGTTAGAAGACAGACTGGAGAAAATATTCATAATACAAATGACTTCTTTCAACAGTATATAAAGAACTTGACAAGAGAACTCAGTTTTAAAAAGTGTGTAAAACATTTGATTTGGCACTTCACAGGGAAGATACCTGAATGATAAATAAGCAATTAAAAAGCTTCTCAACATCATTAGCCAGCTATTAGGAAAATGCAAATTAAATTCACACTGAGCTACTTTTCTATAATTACTGAGAGACTAAAACAATTTAAAAACAGAATACCTGGTGCTGGCCTGGACATGTAGCAACAAGAGCTTTCATACACAGCTGGGGAAAGTGTAAAATGATACAGTTATCTTTATTTTATTTATTATTATTATCTATTTAAATCATCACCAGTCTATGTGTTTAGAAAGAGGAAGGGAGGGAGAGAGAGAGAGAGAGAAACATTGAAGTGAGAGAGAAAAATTGATCAGTTGCCTCCCATACGTACATGCCCTGACCAAGATTGGACTCACAATCCAGGTATAGGCTCTGAACAGGAATCAAACCCACAAACTTTTGGTGTATGGGATGATGCTCCAACCAACCAAGCCACCTGGTCAGACCTTATTTTATTTTTCAAAACATTGCTGTGAAAATTTTTGTGTGGGCATATGTTTCATTTCTTCTGATAGAATTACTGCGTCTTATGGTAACACAGTGTTTAAGGAACTGAATGATACAATTGCTTTTGTAACTCTTTGGAAATCTCTCTAAAACAGGGATTTTTCAACTGGTGTGCCCCTAGCAGTATACTGGTGTGTCACAAGAATTTGTAAAACATGCAATACCTGATTATTTACTCAAGGGTACTGATCTCTTTTCCCTTGAATTCTTAGATTGCCAAAAATAGAGAGAGGTAGAGAGAGAGACAGAAAGAGAAAGAGAGAGAGAGAGAGAGAGAGAGAGAGAGAAGAGAGAGAGAGAGAGAGAGAGAACAGGCACCAAAACAATAGCCATCCATATCCTGTCTGGAACCATCCTATATAATAAAATGGTAATATGCAAATTGACCCTAACAGTGGAATGACTGGTCGCTATAACACGCACTGACCACCAGGGGGCAGATGCACAACACAGGAGCTGCCCCCTGGTGGTCAGTGCGCTCCCATAGGGGGAGCTCTGCTTAGCCACAAGCTGAACTGATGGCTGCAAGCACAGCAGCAGTGGTGGGAGCCTCTCCTGCCTCCTCGGCAGCACTAAGGATGTCTGACTGATGGCTTAGGCCTGTCAGTCAGACATCCCGCAAGGGCTCCCGGGCTGCCAGAAGCATGTCTGACTGCCAGCTTAGGCCTGATCCCCTTGGAAGTGGGCCCAAGCCATCAGTCAGACATCCCCCATGGGCTCTCAGGCTGCCAGAGGAATGTCTGACTGCTAGGTTAGGCCCAATACCCTGGGCAGCAGGCCTAAGCTGGCAGGTGGACATCCCCCAAGGTGTCTCGACTGCGAAAGGGTGCAGGCCAGGCTAAGGGACCCCACAAGTGCACAAATTTTTGTGCACCAAGCCTCTAGTAAATATATAGTCACATAATAGATTTGCATTTGTTGGTAACATCACATAATAAGGTTGCATCTGTTTGATTAATTCTTGGTACCAGACATCCTATATAATAAAAGCCTAATATGCTAAGTGTCTGGTTGTCCGGTCAGCCATTCAACCAATCAAAGCATGCTATGCTAATAATATGCTAAGGCCGCTCAACTGCTCGCTATGATGTGCACTGACCACCAGGGGCAGGCACTCCAACCAATAGGTTAGCTTGCTGTCGGGGTCTGGCCAATGGGGATTGAGCAAGACGGGCCAGACAGGCTCTGGAGCCCTCCTGTGGTCTCTCCCCAGCTGGCCAACCTCCTGAGTCCCTCCCTGACCCCAATCATGCCCTGGTGCGGTCCCTCGGCCTGGCCTGTGCCCCCTTGCAATCCGGGACCCATTGGGGGATGTTGGAGAGCCGGTTTCGGCGTGACGGCAGAACAACCAGTTGTTATGATGTGCACTGACCACCAGGGGGCAGACGCTCAATGCAGTAGCTGCCCTCTGGTGGTCAGTGCACTCCCACAGGGGGAGAGCTGCTCAGCCACAAGCCAGGCTCACAGCTGGTGAGCACAGTGGCAGCGGCGGGAGCCTCTCTCGCCTCCACAGCAGTTGGACAACCCCCAAGGACTTCCGGACTGCGAGAGGGTGAAGGCCAGGCTGAGGGACACCCCCCTCCCAAACAAGTGCATGAATTTCATACACCAGGCCTCTAGTACTTATATACAAGTATAGGCACTTGATTTTTAAAAACTCACTTTGGAGCAAAAATGGTAGGTAATTACTATTAGTTTTTTTTTTTTTTAAATCAATCAATATTAAACCTACTTTTTGTCAGATTGGCAAAAAATATAGTATATTTTTTGGTGTGCTGTGGAATTTTAGTAATTAGTTTACATCTGCCATGAGATGAAAAAGGTTGAAAATCACTGCTCTAAAAGTTAAACATATTTCTTAAAGAATAATTTATTGGACTCATACATATTTACTCAAAAAAAAAAAAATGAAAGCACATACCCAGACAAAGATTTTACATGAATATCTTTAGTAGAATTATTAATTGTAGCCAAATATGAGAAACAATCTAAATTTTCAAAAGTTGATTGGATATACAACATATGGTATATTCATAGAAAGGGATACTATACTGCTCAGCAGCAAAAATGGTCAAATTGAGACATACATGGGACAATATGAGAGCATCTTAAAATCAGTATGTTGAGTAAAAGAAGCTAGGCCAAATAGAATGCATATTATATAATTCCATTTATATAAAATTTTAGAATATTCACACTAATGTATAGTGTCAGACAGTAGAGCAATGCTTTTCTCTGATGGAGAAGGGGAGATGGATTGGAGAAATCTTTTAGGCGTGAGGGGACTCTGTTCTTAATTGTGGCAGTGGGTTCACAAGCAAATACATTTCTTATAACTTATCTAATGATGCAATTTATGGACACAGTTTATTTTATGTAAGTTACACATCAATAAAGTTGACTTAACATGTTGTTGGGCCCAATAGGTATGAGAACTCTAGGAATAGATGAAAAACAGATATTCAAAGCTTAACATTAACTGTGGAAGAGAAATATATGTATTCCTATGCTGACTATTTGTTATAACACACTAAATCTATAATATTCAGCAAGTACCTGAATCTCCCTTATTTCCTTCTGTAAATAGGAGATAATATCTACTTATCAGAGTTATCTTGAAGCTAATGTGAGACAAAATATGCAAAGCACTTGATACATGGTAGATATTTGCTTATTTCATTTTATTTTTGAAATCCTATTATATCTGTTTTCTTGATTGTTTCTTGTAAGTGATTCCAACTGTTTGGGATAATTTTCCAGCTGCATCACCCACCCTTTGAAATCAAATAATTATTTTTCATTCAACTAGAAACATTACCTTTTTTCCAATCCTTACCATTCACATATTTTTATTGACCAAGTGTTATTTACTTATAGCATAATGAATTGCATTATTTTCACGGGATAGAATACCAATGTTTATCTTTTGAATTGCATTTTCATCGCATGTGTAATATGTATAGAGTAATAAATTAAAATGTAAAAAACTACATCATAATAATGCCTATATGAGTATGCATGTTCAAAAGTAGAGTACCCCTTGTATTAAAGGAACATTTGCATCCCGTGGTGGCAGAAACTGTGACTCTGAATTCCTAAATACCCACTTTCTTTGCCTTCTGACACCTCCACACTCAGTTCTCAAACCAGTTTGAAAACTCAGTTGTTAAGGAGGATATAAGTACTACAACATGTTAACCTAGAATATACACTGAGTGGCCAGATTATTATGATCTCTGAACGCATAATAATCTGGCCACTCAGTGTACATCCTATATAATTAAAGGCTAATATGCAAATTGTCCTCTCGACCAGGAGTTTGACCAGCAGGCAGGCCAGCAACCACCCATGTCCCCTCCCCTTGGCCAGGCTCACCGGACCCCACCCATGCACAAATTCATGCACCAGGCCTCTAATATATATATATACTGAGTGTTCAGAGATCATAATAATCTGGCCACTCAGTGTATATGAGGTTAAATTCTCAAAGCTGGTCCTTATGGGAAGGTAGTACTCTATAATTCAGCATCATTTCGCTTCATTCTGAACATTGTAAAGGAGAGCTATCACCTAAGAAATTACTAGCAGGCTCAGCACCCACTAAAGAAAGACTTCCTTATCTTGAATTGTTGATCGTGGAGCAGGACACTGGCATCAGTAGCTGGGAGGTGTTCCTTTGGCAAAATAATTTTGGATTTCATAGCACCCTAGGCATACTCAGCTGAGTGAGATGTTTCCTTTTCTTGCATTTCAATGCTTCCTTTTCTTGCATTTCAATGCTTCCTTTTCCTCTAGGAATGTCTTAATAAGGAAAGTATTTTTTTGTTGTTGTTGTGCTTCATCTAACATGAGCATCAAATAAGGATCAGAGTGACATAGTTCCTGTTTATTTACCACTTTCTGTATTTCTTACATGTATCACATTTAGTTTGTATGGATGCGTTGGGAGGTACTAGTAAATGCTGCCTATTTCCTTCATCTTATGACAATAGTGGGATACATATTTTTCTCAAGAGCCCACAATTAGCTTGAAGGTTGGAATTTAATTTTAGGAATATTTCCTTATGTTTTCCCTAACAGGATCCCAAGGCAAAGATGTTTCTCAGACTCTTGAGAAACTGATCAAGGTGTATTTTTATAGTTAATCCTAATAATTCTTTCCAGAAACAAAAAAAAAAGTCAAGTATGTTGTTCTTTGGAAATCAATGTTTTTCATTTTAGGCACATATATTGTCTCTGTCCCATTTGTGTGAAGCAGAATCCAGCAGTGTAAGAGATTAATAGCTGCCCTATTATTTCCAGGTTGCATGCCTGCTGTCTACTAATATCCTTTAGACATTTTGATGGATATGGGTCAGAAAACTATCGCAAGTCCATAATTTCATTTAGCCATAGGTGGTTTGAGCTTTTTCTAATTCATTATGAGCACATTGGGGTCGATGAAACACTTTCCCTTGGTGCTCAGTTCCCCTAATGTACTTGGGCAAAAGTATGTATTTGTGATTCAGGAAAGATACAATTATTCTTCTTTTGAAGTCATAACAAGCTGAAGTATATGGTAGAAGGGCCCTAAAGGCCTGTATTCTTTCATCAAGTCACAGCTTAAGCTAGGCCAAGATACACTTATTTGAAGTCCCATGATTAAGTCTGCACAAATATCTAAGTAACCCGCTGTTACTCCCCGGGACTCTTCTACTAGAGTAGAGAAACCTTATTAAGTTGTTCTTCCACAGGGTAGGTGTAGCTGTACAATTTTGGGGAAATTAATTTTCAGTTCCTTGCAATGAAACTACTTCTCCTTCTCTGACATAGGAGGGGTTGAACTAAGACATGTCTCTAGTCATCTTTATAATGACTTTTTTTTTAAATTCTATATTTACTACTTTCAAGAGAAAAATGAAAAATGATTTCACTTCTATTGTATCATCTATGGTGATATTTTTGTGGCTAGTTTTTTTCAGAGACGTCATTTGCATTTTATAAGTTTTAGCTTGGCATTAATAAATGTCTATAGCAAAATTATGAGTGCATGTTAAGCCATTAGTCCTGAAATTGAAAGAAAAAAAAGACAAATGGACAATAACCTGTTGAAAAGATAAACTACATGTTCATTAAGCCAAAATCACCATCTACATCCACCCATGGATTATTTTTTGTATTTTCATAAACTTTAAGTATTTTAAACAACTATAAAGTTCTTTTATTTTTGTCAATATTTCTTATCTGTAATAATAAAAGCATAATATGCTAATTAGACTGGACCTCCTTCCTTCCAGACAAAGCCATAGCAGGCGGGGGCTAGGACCAAGGCCATTGCACGAATTTCATGCATCGGGCCTCTAGTGTAAGATAATTGAGTCATGATGATATCACTTAGTCATTTATGCAATGATCAATCTTTATTCAGATAAAAGAATGAGAGATCAGTGTGATATAGTAGTTAAAAGTTTGTCTTTGTAGCCCTCCCTCGTTTGGCTCAGTGGATAGAGCGTTGGACTTCAGACTGAAGGGTCCCAGGTTCGATTCTGGTCAAGGGCACATGCCCAGGTTGTGGGCTCGATCCCCAGTAAGGGTGTGCAAGAGGTAGTCAATCAATGATTCTCTCTCATCATTGATGTTTCTATCTCTTTATCCCTCTCCCTTCCTCTCTGAAATTAATAAAAATATACTTTTTAAAAATTTGTCTTTGTAGTCAGATAGGCTATGTTCAAATATGATTTTCAACAATTACTAATAATGATGCCTTAGGATTTTATCCAAACTCCATGTGCCCAATGATTAATAAACCAAAACTCAAATGTTAGAGTTTGGTGTAAAGAAAGGTTTATTGATCAAGAAGGTGCCAACTGAGAAGTTAGGAACTCTAGTGGTTCCTCAAATCAATCTGATCAAAGTTCAGAGTTTAGGCTTTTATGACAAGAGAATGGAAAATGCGAGAAACTGCCTTTGTAAAATTCAAGCGCCACGAGCAGAATCCCTCTAATAATTAGCATGTCTACTATATGCGAGAGTAAGCAGAAGCTAATAGGCTGAAGGCCCTGAGAGCAAAGATAAAGTTGAAGAGGCTGAGCATTTCACTCTGTTATACTTTCACAACCTTGTTATAAAAAGTAAGTGACATAAATGTGTATAAACTACCTAAGGCTATTTTTTTTTAATTTTTTGCCATGTCTTTGAATAAGAGCATTGACTGGGTAAGGTCATCAATCCATTCCTCTGTCAGGGGTTTTGATAGACTCAGTGAAAAGTTCCACAGACTAATGGGGTAGTGGTGCCATAATTAAGTCAGATTTTATTTTGATTATTATGAGTATCACCCCATTCCCTTGTCTGGAAAGCAGTGAAATAAGCCTCACTTGAGCCACATTACAAGATAGTGAATTTCATCTTGGAGACTGCACTCTGGAGACAAAGGTAGTAAATGCCTAATATGTTTGAGCAGATCATTTTTACAGGCAGAGAACTGCTGCCAATAATAAATCGTCCAAATAGAATTATAATTATGATATATTCATGAATAAGACACATTCAACTTTTCTTCCTCATCCAGCCAGGAAAAACAAAAAAGAAGCACAACCACATTGCCATGTATGTGTGTGTGTGTGTGTTTTTGTGTGTGTGTATATATATATATATATTTCTTATTTTTTTATTTTGATGTACATATTCATTTTTAATGTAAAATTATACAGTGCCTTGCCCACAAATAGGCCCAGGACACATTATTAATTTGATAAATCAGCATAATTAAATGTGACTGCTTAATAAATAGATTCATAGACTCTTCCATTCACTGTAGAGAGAGTGCATTAATGATCACTTTCATAAGCCATTACAGGCATTTACAAAGCTCCTCTTTCTGGGCATAGAGTAAGAATGTAGATCCCTGCCCCCTTTGAAGTTAGGTGTGGATTTATGACATGCTTTGGCAATTGTGAGCGAATGTGATATATCACTTCTAGATGGAAGCTTGAAGAAACAGTGTGCTATGTGCACTCTGCTGTCCCTCTGCCGTGGGAATCTCGGGAGTACTTGTTAAAATGAACATTGCTTTAGCGGCTCAGTCTGGTTCTTGCATAACCACCATTCCCTGAGCCCTCCTTTTGACCCATATATGATCTGAGGGAGGAATATGTTTATTATATAAAATCACTAGGATTTGAGATGGTCAACAACATAAATACTTATATAACTTGACTCTCCTCATCTGCCAAATTTTATGAGTCCTCTGTTTGTTCATCTATGCATGTAGAATAAATTCCATGCTTCTGGATATGGTGCAGAGAAGGCATTTGTCAAATATTAACACATGTGTGATCTATATATATATATATATGCACACATATATGTGTGTGTGTGTGTGTGTGTGTGTGTATATATATATATATATATATATATATATATATATATGAAGCAGTAATATGCAAATTAGCCAAGATGCCATAACGTCACAACTCCTCAGGAGGAGGCTGCAGGCGCAGGTAGGCAGGAGGGGACTGCGTGCTGGGTAAGGCAAGCCACGGATGGCGCAGGCCTGCAGAGAACAGGGCCTGCCACCCGCACACACCAACAGTCCCACCTCTGTGCATGAGTTGCAGAAGAAACACCTTTTCTGACCACTCATGGGCTAAGCTCCCTGTATGTCACTATCACTGTTCTTGGTAACTTAGGTAATAGGAATCCAAGAAGGTGATCTAGGGTTTTTCAACCTTACTCCTGGAGGAAAAAAATGAAGGTCTGCTGCTTGAGGGACTAAGAAATGTCATATCCTTCCCTAGCTGGTTTGGCTCAGTGGATAGAGCCTCGGTCTGCTGACCACAGGGTCCGGGTTCGATTCTGGTCAAGGGCATGTACCTAGGTTTCAGGCTTCTCCCTGGCTGTGGCTCATGCAGGAGGCAACCAATCAAAGTGTCATTCTCACATTGATGTTTCTCTCTGTCTTTCCCTCTCTCTTCCATGCTCTCTAAAAATCAATAGAAAAATATCCTCAGGTGAGGAAAGAAAGAAAGAAGAAAGAAAGAAAGAAAGAAAGAAAGAAAGAAAGAAAGAAAGAAAGAAAGAAAGAAAAGAAGGAAGGAAGGAAGGAAGGAAGGAAGAAAGAAAGAAAGAAAGAAAGAAAGAAAGAAAGAAAGAAAGAAAGAAAGAAAGAAAGGTCATATCCTATGAAAGAGACACCTTGAAAATGCCTAAAGAAAGTTGTCATTTTTTCATGGTGAAGGGACTGGAGTCCGTGTTGATGAAAACACCTTGACGGCTTCGGCGGCCGGCAGTGGCAGCAGCAGTGGGGTAATGGGGCGGTGCCTTCCCCTGATCAGCCCAGTCTCCTCCTGCAGAGGGAGGCCAGACTGCAGCTTAGGCTCGTTCCCCGTGGGGAGCAGGCCTTAGCTGTCAGTAGGACATCCCCTGAAAGCTCCTGGATTAGAGAGGGTGCTGGTCGGGCTGAGGGACCCCCCACCCCGGTGCACGAATTTCATGCACCAGGCCTCTAGTATACTTAATAAAATAAGACTTAATGGACATATCTATAATATCTATATATAAAAAGCCAAGTGACTGGAACAATAGGAATGATAGGTCACTATGATGCGCGCTGCGGTAGCCAGCTGGCCCGATCGGGCCCCAATCGGCCCCTCCTCAACCTCCTGCAGCCCTCCCCTGGGCCAGCCTGGCCCCCGATCAGGACCCCCCCCCCCGATTGGGGGTAGGGCTGACCTGCCAACCTCCAGTAGCCCCCCTCCCTGAGCCAGCCCCACCTCTGATTGGCCCCAATCAGGGCAGGCCAGCTGGACCTCACCCATGGCCTCTAGTTATTAATATGATAAAGTAAATATCTTAGCCAATAAGCAGGCACTTTACTTAGAAGCAACGCACTATAGGTTTTCCAGCTCTAGTCAAGGAAAGACAAAGGTGCCTTCTTGGCCATCTCATGGAACCAAGAAGAAACAAACAAAATATTAGAGCATAAGATTAAAGTCTTTAAGTCTAGAACCCTGGAGAGCTATACTCTAAGAACAAGTATAAACCAGAAGTAGAGGACGTCTTGCAAAAACCACAAATGGGCCTAGAGTTAGTTCAGACCCCTGACTGGATTAAGGTATTCAGATTATCTCTGTTACTTTATGAGCCTGGTAAAGATAGGCTAAAGCCTCTTGGGAAAATAATAATAGCATCTGGAGATTACATATTTTTCCTGCCCAATGTCTCAGTGTCCAATGTTCACTATATATTTGATATATATATATATATATTTCAAATATATATTTCATACATATTTCACATACACAAAGAGTCAAGCAAAAAATAGAATAAAAAACAGATATTTGAGTAATTATAAATATGAAACTTAAATATTCATATCCCTGTGATTAAAATGTTTGAAAAATATATAAAAAGAGAAATAATTCACCACACAATAGAAATCCTTTAAAATATAAGTGAAATAGAAGACCTTATATTAAATGTACAACTTAATAGATGTTTTATCGGCATACAAGACAACATGAAAAAGAGAATTAGTTAAAGGGATGATAGTTGAGTAGAAATCATGCAAAGAGATTCATGCAAACCATTAAATATCAGAGAACATAGAAAAGTATTTGAGAAACTCATGTGAAAAATATGGCAAAAGGTCTAGCATCACAAGGTGTCCTGGAAGAAAAGGAAGATAATAAGACAGAAGTAATATTCAAAGAATAATGGCTATGCTTTCCCAAAACTTATGTGTGACATTGGAACAGTAAGAAGAGTGAGATAAATAAAAAGAAAACCTGTGTCTGTGCACAGAGGAACATCACAGTAACATTTTCTAGAAACCAGTTAATGAAAGAAAAACTCAAAAGAAGCCAGAGGGGAAAGATGTATGCACACTGAAAGTAAATGTGACTCATTTTGTGAGGCTAACATTAACTTGGTACCAAAATGTACCAAAGATAGACATATTACTGGATAAGCATTTTTAGAAAAAAAAAAACAGTTATAAAAACTATTTAATAGAAGATAAAATTCAACATAAAATAAGTTATGTGTCTCAACTGAATTGGGCTGATTTCATCATTAATGATTGGTTTATATTTAAAATAAGTTTAAGTTTGGATCAGTGGATAGAGTGTCGGCCTGTGGCCTGAAGGGTTCTAGGTTTGATTCCAGTCAAGGGCACATATGTCAGTTGCAGGGTCCTGTCCTGGTTGGGGGCATGTGGGAAGTAACCAATTGATGTGTCTCACTCACATCAGTGTTGCTCTCTTTCTCTCCCTCTCCCTTCCACTCTCTCTAAAAATGAATGGAAAAAATATCCTAGGGTAGGAATTAAAAAAAAAATAATAATAAATTGAAGTTATAATAGTAACCAAAAAATAGAAAACTTCAAAATAAAATAGATACCCTAAAAAGATGCTGAAATTTTTAATAAAATTCAACACATCCTGATAAAAATATTAGTAGCAAACTGAAAATAGAAGGCTCTTTCCTATTTGAGAAAAAAACATGAAAATTAGATGAAATTGTGAAAATATTCCCTATTTTTTCTGAATGAATCAAAAGTGACCTTTTAAAACTATTTTTGTTCAATGCAATAGACATGAAAAAAGTAAAAATGGTATAAATGGAAAGAGATGAACTCAATAGTCATTACTGTCTTATGATACACCAATGTATATGCAGAAAATAAAAAAGAAAACAACTAAATTATTAGAATGAATAAACATAGCAATATCCTTAGGTCTAGGGTAATATAAATAAATATAAGAAAATATGCTCAAGACCTTTAAAATAAAACTATAAATACTGAGGGAAATTAATAGACAAAGACATACATCATGATAAAAAATTGGAGAAGACAATATTGTAAACATGTCAGTTTCCTAAAATTGACCTGTGTGAAATCTCATTCAAAATTCAAGCTGTGTGTGAATGAGTATTTGTGTCTGTTTTCAAATATTCACAATAATTCTAAATTTATATGGAGCTTCAAAAGACTAACAAATTTATTTGTTAAATTAAGACACAATACTTAACTAGCTGTTTTTATTTCATAATTAAAATAGGAAAACAGTGTACATACAAACCCTCAAATATACAATCACTTAAGTTATAACAGCAGTGACACTGAGATAAAATTTACTATCAGTAAGATAAGGGAAAAAAATCAAAATTTGGCAACATATTTGTTGGTGAGGCTGTGGGAAATAGCCATTGTATATTGAGAAACAATTCACCACACAATAGAAATCCTTTTAAAAATAAGTGAAGTAGAAGACCTTATATAAATATAAAATATTTATATAAGGAATATAAAATAGCAAAATTTATATGAGGGGAAATTAGGCCATATTTTCTCCTAACAAAAGTATATTTACCGCTAGGCCAAGAAATATCAGCACTATAAACGTTTTCAGGAATAAATTGGCAAAAAAATATAAAGGGCTATTTCATAAAGTCATATAATTAATAAACTAAGATACCAAATTACCCCATGTATACCCTAAGGGAATTTTAAATTAAGCTCTAGTGTATAAATAAGTTTATTACTATGCACATTGCTAAAAAAAAAACAAAAAAAAAAAAAACAAAAAACTAATAAAATAATATTAAAAAGAGTCAGAGAAAAGGAGTAGGTTACATTGAAGAGAACCATAAAAAGGATGATAGTTAATTTAGTCCAAATAACTAAAGCCAGAGATAAATAATTATGAGAACATAAATCAATATGAGAGCAATTAGAAATATTAGGAAATTGAGCTAGACATATTTAAAAACTAATGAGTGAAAAAGAAACCATTAGCAAAATTAGAAACTATTTTGAACTGAATGATAATTAAAATACATCTTATCAAACTTCATGGGAAATAGCTATAGCAAAGCATGCTAGTAGATGGAAATGTATAGGCTTTAAGAGCTCATATTAAATAAAAAAAAGTGTATAATTAAGGGTTTATGTTTCTACCTTAAAAAAACTAATGAAAAATAGTAATAGTAATTATAACCAAAATATGGCAACAAGAAAAGAATAAAATTTTGAACCAAATGTTAATAAATTAAAAAAAAACTAAAATACAGTAAAATCAATGAAAATAAAGTCTGGTTTCTTGAATAGATCAATAAACTGAGTGTTATCAGGATAAAGAAAGATTAATTATCAAAATCTGAAGTAAAAGATATCACTGTAGATTATATAGACATTAAATATTTTAATCAACAATATACTAAGAACTTTGAGACACTGGAAATACTAATTAAAAGAAACAATTAGCAATGCTGACTTAAAAATTAGATTATTGAATACAGCTATATCTATTAAAGAAGTTACATTCATTATTCATTACTTCCTCTAAAAAATAAAGCATCACCACAGACAACAACGATCAAACTGAAATCCTGGTGACATCACTTGTAAATAAATTTCTCCAAAGATATAGAGAAGAAATAAAACAATTCTAAAATACTCTTTCCATCCCTAACTGGTTTGGCTCAGTGGATAGAACATCATCCTGAGAACTGAAGGGTCCCTGGTTCAATTCTGGTCAACGGCACATACCTCAGTTGTAGGCTCCTCCCTAGCCCGGGCCCTGGTCAGGGCTCCAGCAGGAGACAACCAATCAATGTGTTTCTCTCACATTGACATTTCTCTCTGTCTTTCCCTCTCTCTTCCATTCTCTCTAAAAAATCAATGGAAAAATATCCTCAGGTGAGGATTAAAAAATAATTAATTAATTTAAAAGAAATAATAAAATACTCTTTCCAGAAATGTAAGAAGAAAAAGCAAAGCACTTTCCAACCCAGTATTTTGAACGAAAGAAGGCATTTCACAGATTCTATTGGGGCACAGGGTGTAGGGGGTGGAGGGATTGAGCAAAAAAGAATAGAGAACTCATGGACATGGATAACATTGTGGTGAATGCGGGGTGGGGGGAGAGGGGGGAGCTTGGAGGCGGTGTGGAGGTGGAAGAGGCCATAGAGGGGATAAATAGTGATAAAAAAAATAAAAGGATAAAAAGGAAATACTAGATACATCAACTTAAAGTAGACCAAGTCTTCAAATCTCATAAACTATAAAAATGCATCCAAGCTGAAATGACCTGAATCATCTTATAACTATTAAAGGAACTTAATTTTTAGTTTTAAAAGGAAATATCCAGGACAATTAGTTTAACTGGTAAATGATACAAAGTACTTAAAGGATAAATAATTCCAATTCTATGCAATATTTGCCGGGAAATAGAAGAGAAAGGAACACTTCCCAAATAGCATTTCCCTGATACCAAATGCAGAAATAATATTACAAGAAAAACAAAAACAAAGAAAGAACTACAGATCAATATTTTTCCTGAATATAAAAATAAGTCCTTAATGAAATATTATCATACTGATCCATTAATGTAGAGAAAAGAAACTATATTATATCCAAGTGGCATTTATCTCATTTTGCAAAATTGGTTTATTTTTTAAAAATCAATCAATGTAATCCATAATCTTAAGCAAAGAAAAGAGAAAAACGTAATTGTGTCCATAGCTACAGAAAATAATTTTGCAAAACTCAATACCTATTCTACATAAGAACTCTCATCAAATCAGGAATAAAATGCAATTTCCTACTCCAGCTGGTGAGG
The DNA here is from genome assembly GCF_027574615.1 of Eptesicus fuscus. Classification (NCBI taxonomy): domain Eukaryota; kingdom Metazoa; phylum Chordata; class Mammalia; order Chiroptera; family Vespertilionidae; genus Eptesicus; species Eptesicus fuscus. Next base: position 12,976,956 of record NC_072477.1, on the reverse strand, counting down.
TTCAGTGGTTGAGCATTGACCTAGGAACCAGAAGGTCATGGTTCAATTCCGGGTCAGGGCACATCCCTGGGTTGCCTGCCTGATCCCCACTGGCAGAATGCAAGAAGCAGCTGATCAATGATTCTCTGTCAGCATTGATGTTTCTATCTCTCCCTCTTCCTTCCTCTCTGAAATCAATTAAAAAATATATATTTTTTAAAATGGAGCTTCCTAAACCTAAGAAAAAGAATCTAATAAACCCTATAGGTAATATATTATTACTAGAGGCCCAGTGCATGAAATTCGTGCATGGGGGGGGGGGGGGGGGGTCCCCTCAGCCAAGCCTGCACCCTCTCCAATCTGGGACCCCTTGGGGGATTCCGACTGCCAGTTTAGGCCACAAGTAAAAACCAGAAAAGCTTCCTAGAGGAAGTAAGGCTTCTTCTAATCTACTATTGAAACCTTCCATCATGTTTTTTTTAATTTTTTATTTTAGCTATATCATGTTTGATTTCTTCTTTGTTCTTACATAAGTTGTTGATTTTCTCATCCATCCGGTTTATAAACTGTATGACCCTTACTCTGAATTCTTTTTCTAATATATTGCATACTTCCATTTTATTTAGTTCCTTTTCTGGTGATTCCTCCTTTTCTTTCTTTGGAGGGTTGTTTTTTTTTTGTCTCCCTACTTTTGCTATCTCTTTCTGGCCTTGGGCACCCTGCTTGGGGTTTGAGAGGTTGAAGACCCTATCAGGGCAATTGTCCAGAAAACGTTAGCCCAGAAGCTGGGTTTGCCTTGAGTCTCACACCTTTATTGTCTCTGCTCTGAGTTTTATCTCTTCCCCCACCGATCTGGTCCCTCAGTTGTCTGCTTCAGATGCTTGGGGTGGTGGGAGCACATGCACAGTTCCTCTGGTGTGCGATTCCCTGTGAGGACCCAGAGCCCTCTGGCATGCAATTCCCTGTGCAGCCCTGGCACCCGTGGCAGGGTGGCACCCTAAGTCCCTCTGGCAGTGCATTTGTGGCATGGTCCTATAGCCCTACGCTGGGCATATTGGCTTGCTCCAGGTTTCCCAGTTAGCATTCTCCTATTGCCCGGAGTGAGGCATGTGCTGGGTTGCTCCATGTAGCCACTGCAGGACTGTCCCAGGGGCTGGGGAGAAGCGGGTGTGGGTTGCTCTGCATAGCACAGTCCCTGCTTTCTTGTAGCCTGGAGTGAGACACACACTGAATTGCTCCTTTGCCATGCTCTAGGTTGCTCTGGGTTGCCTCGGCAGCAGGTCCCGGTGCTGAGGGTGGAGCAGGTTTCTGGTGGCTTTGGGTCTGGCTAGCAGCATGGTTCTGGGGTCCAGGCTGGGGGTGGGGCACAGGGTTCCCCTAGGCTTGCACTCACTGTGGGGTCTTGGAGCCAGATCCTAGGATGCTGGGCCCCCAAGAGCTGGTGAGGAGGCCTGGTGTGGGAGCTCACTCTGGCAGCACATACCCCCTGCAGATGTCTGGGAGCCTGCCAGGAGGTATTGTGCCATTCACTGCCAGGGCACGGTGGTGGTTCCACATGGGTTATGGCTGGCAAGCAGTGTTCTCTAGGTGTCCTCTGCCCTTCCTTATTGAAAACTGTCTCCTCAGCTGTGTCTAATGTGTTAATTCAGGGGGGATGTTCTCCAATTTAGTTGCTATTCTGGCCTTGCCCTAGGAGGAGGTAGACCACACTGCTGCCTATTCAGCTGCCATTTTCTTTCCTAGGATTTCTTCTTTAGCACTGCTATTTAATATTGTCCTGGAGGCCCTAGTAAGATAGATTGGAAAAGAAGAAGTACAACTATAAAGACACTTTGCTTTCTGAAAATGTAGAAAATTTTAGTTCTCTTCTAGAGAAGCTAACAAAAATTAAAAACTGTTAGAATTTATAAGGTACTCTAACAACGCTTTAGGGTACAGAGTCAATACATGAAAATAAATAATATTATTGTATATGAACAAAAATTGAAAATGAAATTTAAAATACAATTTTGTTTATAATAGAAATATAAGTAAATATTTTAAAAGACACTTCACTAAAAAAGAAAAATTGATAAACAAATAAGTATACAAAGTCAGGAAACTACATTTAAAAACTCTATGATATTACACAACACCAGATAAGCAAAAATGTAGAAAATCTGATAGGTACCAAGTACTGCTGAAGAAATGAAGTTATGACAATATTCAAACAGTGCTATCTGAAAAGTCAGTAAGAAAAATTACTTTGGAAACAAGTTTAACATTACCTAAAAAAGCAAAACATATGCTTTCTATTCCTTGGTATATACCCTAGAAAAACACTGCATATCTTTCTATGTATGTCAATAGATGTTTATAAGGGTTTGTTGTTTTAAGAATGTTGCTTTAAATAACCTAAAATAAATAACTTAAATGTAAGTGAAAATAAAATAGATAAAACAGATCATAGTCTAGTCATATAATCCTGAAGAGCAATTAAAATAAATGAATTATAGCTACAACTGTCAACATGAATTAAAATTATAAACATAATGTGAGGATCAAAATTAATAATAAGAGAATACAGACCATTTTACTATATTTATATAAAGTTCCAAGTTTGGATATTTAAAATAACATGTAGTACCTGAATATATACATAGGCAATAATGCTGCAGTAAATCAAGGGAGTAATTATCATAAAAGTCAAGAGAGTGATTATCCTGATTTGGCCAAGAAGGTTATTATGAGACCCAAACACAAGGCACAGAAAGCTCCTCCTCCTTTACTGGCAATGTCTTAACTTTGGTAATGGTTAAATAGCTTTAATTCTGTTAATATTTTTTAAAATATAATTTATGAACTCTTCTATAGTCATTAAATATTTCCAAATACAAGTTTTTTAAAATGAATACTACCAGTTGATATCAACTGATAGTCCAGACCTATTTAATCAATATAAAATAGTTTAACTGACAGAAGTAATTAGTAAATTGGCCCTCTTCTCATAGTGTAAAGAAACAAATAGTATTTAGAAATAAAAAGACATTTTATATAACAGATTTAAAAATATCTACCTCGGAAGCTATCAGACTCTGAACTACCAGTGTTAAATAGGAATAATGTGCCAACCCCAGCTCAACAAAGCCCTTATGCTTCTATTAGGGAGAAAGGTATCATGTCTAGACAGGATGAAAAAAAAAATCCACACTTATGTAGTTCCCACTAAGACAAATTTCCACCTTCCATCAAGAGAATAGCGATGTCCAATCTAGAACAAGACCATCCAATAGTTATATTTTTTTTTAAATTAGAAGGAGAACTTCTTTTTCTTTTTTACACATCATGAAGTCAGAGGAAAATGTGAGACTGGGATCAAAGAAGTTTATTGATATACATATTGCTTTTAATTTAAAGAACATTTGAGGAGCTGTTAGATGCATTGCCATGGATAGGAGGAAGAGTGTCTCATGATCTATGCATCAAGGAGTTCACAAGCTGATCAAAAAAGAGAAAGAGCCTAAACATGTAACTGCAACATCTATAAATACTATAAACAAAGTATGTACTCCATGCAGGGACACAGTGATAAGAAGTAGTAGACTTTATTCAGAAAGGGAATGGTGAGCCAACCTGAAGAATGATGCATTTGGAGTATTCCAGGTGGAAAACGTGGCATTGATTACTATAAAGACCATGGCATTATTTAGTATTAGTATAAAAATAATGATATCAAAGATTGCAGAAAACATCTTTATATTCTTTTTCAGCTATCATTGATGAAATGTAAATGTTGCATCTTGAAAAATGCACACTTTCCATTCGTCCACCCACTCAACTATACATTGAGGGCCATCTGCGTTCTTCAACTGGAGCAATAACAAAGTCATGGCTCCTGGCCAACCTCTTAGGGCCCACAGACCAGCAGTAATGATTCCATAGGTTTTTATTGTCCATTTCCTCTTACTTTTGTTTTCTTCTTATTCACCCTCACACTCCATTTACATCTTCTCATTTGAAGAAAAGTCTCCTTATAAGTTGAGTGTAGAAACTCTTTTGCTCCTGGGTAGGTTCACAGAGGCTGCAAATTAGCCTTTCTTTATAGAAAATTTGGCCTCCTAATAATAACTCCCTTTATAGGGGCCTTGCAAAGACTTTTTCCTTTCCATGCGGTGTTCAGAGATTAATCGGAATGCTGTCCACATATTTGTGTTCCTGCCAGACTACACCACTTATCTGAAGCCAGTGTCAGGGCCCTGTGACGATTAATCACCTCTCCAGGCTCTGAAATAAAATCTGCATTGTACACTCTTGGACCGAGGAGGGAAAGGGAATGGTGTGGTTTGGGGCTGCTTCTCATCATTAATTTTCAATTATGACTGCAAGAACCATCCCAGCTAAGCCTCAAGTTGGAGGGCAGGGGGTAAAAAAGCCCCCAGGGAAGTCTAATAAGGGCCACATGGAAGGGGGGAAAATCTGGGACTTATAAATTCTTTTTTTTTATTTTTGGAAAAGAAAAATAATAAACAATTTATAAAATTCCTCACAGGGCGGTAAGAAATACATCCAAGCTAATAGGAAAAAGTCACATAAAGGCCAGACAAGAGGTCTTTTAAAGGCATAAATAAAAATGACTAAGCTACACCTTTGCTTAGAGCTCAAATTGTGAACCCGACTTTCTTCACTGTTAAGATAACTGTTTCTGCTTTTAGAAAAAATATGACTGCTTCTTCAGTTTTCCTGGCACTCCTTTCTCAGCCATGGGAAAGTAGTTCCTAGTCTTTAGAGGCCTGTTCAGGCTTTCTTCTGGTACGAATTGAACAAGCACAGGAGATCTGTTCTTAAAAGAAGGAAAGGGGGGGAAAGAGAATCAGCCTTCCTAGCCAGACAAAGAAATGTGAATAATGAAAAAGTAAATTCATGTGTGGTGTTTTATATTTTAGAAATGGGTTTTACATGGAATATTCTCATCTCATAACATTCTATGTTGTCAGTTTTATATAAATCTCACTTTTCAACTATAAAGTAACTAAAGATCAAGAAACAAAATCACAGGCTCCTTTTCATAGGATTCCCATTTCGGTCTTCCGACTGGCACTTTGATGCTTTTGAGTCTTTAGGGATTGGATATGGAAGCATTTATATAACACTTTCACATGAGCTTGCAAACATTCTTACTAACAGAGAAAGCCATCTCACACACACGCAGACGCTCACACAGACCACACATCACATTGGATAGTACTCACTTTTGCATCATCTTTCTTCTCATTCAATTGCATCCCAAATTTTTTATTTCACTTTGTTCTGCCTTAAAAAAATAATGTTTTAATATGAGCGTTTTGTGTGGGGATGCACCTTCAAAGGCCTCATGGGTCAGTTCATGCTGTTCCTGGTTGGTCTTAGTCAATCACACTTTATAACAACATTGAATCCTGAATGAGCAATAAAAAACACAGTCTTCCCAAAATGTGAGACTTTGGCTGTTGTTCACATTCCTTAACTTCTAGAGCAAATGGTTGGCTCTTGTCATTTCACCAAACTTAACCTTTCAGCATTCTATCAATTTGGCGAATTCCTGATATTCTTCCAATATGTTGCCTGGTTGTCTAAGAAATTAATATTCAGTTTCTATAACTCATAATTAAGAATGTAAGAACAGTATCCTTACTCTTTTGCAAGCCTTGAATATTCAGGGACTGTGAAGATACTAGCTTGATTGTAGTGGCTGTGATTTTAGAATCTAAAATAAAAAATATAATTTATTTCAACTTTGAAATTAAGTCTTGACTTAAGACATTGGAGGTAGATTAGATAAACTTCTAAAACATATCTTGGAAGTTTGATGCAGTGCTTCCACGCTAAACACCGGAATGCTGATGCCTTTATAACACTTTTATGAGGCGTTACCTCCTTTATCTATTTGACTCAGGGCATACACAATTTATATATGTATAGAGTAATTTGAATATGCAGTTAAAATTGGCTGAGTAATGCAAAATTCAAAGGTGAGAAGACATTGAAGAATTTTAATGCTTACATTTAGAGACTGCAATACATAAAGTATAAGGTGAACAAATTATTTTTCAGTCTCTTTTAAAAAATATATATTTTTAATGATTTCAGAGAGGAAGGGCCAGGGAGAGAGAGATAGAAACATCAATGATGAGAGAGCGATATAAATTGGTTGCCTCCTGCATGTGCCCACCAGGGCCGGGGATCAAGCCTGCAGTAGAGGTACATGCCCTTGACTGGAATCGTACCTGGGACCCTTCAGTCTGCAGGCTGATGTTCTATTCACTGAGCCAAACTGTCTAGGGCTTCAGTCTTTCTTATATATACCATACCTGAGAAAACTTTCTGAGTTATACTCACATGACTTTTTACAGTACACATGAGTTGGAAAATGTGACAATAAAAGTTATTATGCTTTATAATTTTTATTATTTTGTAGTAACGTTTTTATAAAAACTTCCCCTGGATTAACCAAGAACTTGAAATAAATACTAGGCCTAAAACAGTCAACTTTATATGACTTCCCATTCCTGACTTCAATTTGATCTAGATTTCTGATTTCTGAGTAATAATTCTGGCTTGGGATATGAAAATGACAAATTTTATGAAAAACAATCCTATGTTTTGGAAATTTCAGCCCTATTTTCAAGGTTCATTATTACTCTTTTATATTTTTAAGGCTTTGTCACCAAATGGGCTTTTATAGTAGTATAATACCAAAGTAAAACCACTGGAGAACAGGAGATTTACGTAGTAAGTGTGTTAGAGGAAATCCCTCATTGAGTGGCAAAAGCATGTGTTAAATTTCAAGTTTGATGCAAGTGACACCAGCCTTTATTTATAACGACAGCTGCTTATAAGCTGTGGAGACAAAGTAGATTAAGAATTTCCTGATGCTTTTGCTCTGAAGATCATGCGGCAGGAAGGACTCTGGACTTGGATATTGAAGTAGAAAATATAAATTTAGTTTCCCACTTACCCCTAGGGTTTAAGAGTAGAGGTTGACTGGTCAAGGCACTTGATTGAGTGAAAATGAGCCTGGATATGAAATCAAGGCAACTTATTCACATGGAGGTTGCCATACCTCTTTGTCTGAAAATACATCTATAAGAAATGACTTTATTTATCATGAATAGTCCATGTGGATTTGCATTAGCAAGAATCAAGTTCTTCAGTAAGAAGGTGCATATAAATATGGAATATTTTATGGGGGGAGGGGGCTGCTCCTTAAAGAGTTAAGGAAGGAAGGAAGGAAGGAAGGAAGGAAGGAAGGAAGGAAGGAAGGAAGGACGGAAAGGAGTAAAAGGAGTGCAAGATAAGAGAAAGAAAAGAAAAAGAGGATATCAAAAGAAAGGTAGAAAATGGGCCCAGCCTGCATGGTTCAATGGTTGAGCATTGACCTATGAACCAGGAGGTCATGGTTCAATTCCCTGTCAGGGCACATGCCTGGGTTGCAGGCTCAATCCCCAGTATGGGGCATGCAGGAGACAGCCAATCAATTATTTTCTCATCATTGATCTCTCTCTCCCTCTCTCTCTCTCCATGTCTCTCTCTCTCTTCCTCCCTCACCCCTTCATCTTTGAAATCAATAATTAAAAAAGGTAGAAAATGGAAAACAAGAAAAGAAAGTAAATGACTAAATGTTTAAATATCAAGTGCTATGGCACACAGACTCTAAATCCTGGCTGCCTGGGTTAAAAATTATTATCTGAGTTCATAAACTGTGTGATCCACAGCAAATCAAGTAACCTCCTGGTGGTTCAGTTTAGTCATCTGCAACACAGATTTAACATGGCACTGACTTTATAAGGTTGTATTAAGGATTATAAACATTGAAGTACATGGAATGTTTAGAACAGTTCTTTGCATACCAGACATATTATAAGTGTGTGTTATTATGAATGTAGTTTCCACACCTCTCGTGACTGCCTGAGGTGCTGCCATTCAAAACTGTTCCAGAACTAAGTTGAGGCCTCCTGGCGCCATCTCCCTTCTAGTTTTTCTCAGAAGCCAATAGACTAGTTTCACAGCTTGCTTTTCCTATCTACTATATTCTCAGGCTTCTTTGCAAAAGCTCTCATTTAGAAATGCTATGTCCTTTTTTTGAAGAGCCTGGGTCTGTGTTATGGGATGAATTGTGTCCTCCCCAAAATTCAAACATTGATGTGCTGATGTCCAGGACCTCAGAATGTCATCTTAGTTCAGAAGATGTTTTTGCAGATATAAGCAGTTAACTCAGGATGGGGCAATACTGGAGTAGGACAGGTTCCTAATCCAATATGACTGGTGACCTTATAAAAAGGGTATACAAAGGGGACACTTGAACACAGGGACACAAGAACACCATGTAAAGATTGGAGTTATGATCCCAAGCCAAGGAACACCCAATATTCTGGTCAACTACCAAACACTAACAGACAGCCATGGAGCAGATTTTCCCTCACAGCTCTTCAATGGAACAATCCTGTCAACACCTTGATTTTGGACTTTACCCTCCAGAACCGTGAGACAATGCATTTCTGTTGTTAAGCTACTCAGTTACAGCACCCCTAGAACATGATGACAGCCTCACTGGAGGAAATTGCTCCTGACCTAACTCCAAACAGTTTATGCACATTAGGAAGCCCCCATGTCTGGAAGTAACTCCTTATGGTCATGGCGTTGAAGCTCTTTTATGGTCCTAGGGCAGTGACAGAAAATGTTGTCCACGCTACTGAGACAGACTTATAGCGAGTGTCTCAAGTTCTCTGTCTATGCAGCTCCTCACACTGTTGTATGATGTCATGCCACAGGGGGAATAGGAGAAAGATAATGGGACTCTCCGTTTTGGTGTGTCAGCTCTGCCTCTTGCAAAAGGGTAAATTTGAGCCAATGATCTAAAGTCTGCCTTTCCTACCCCAGATGGTTTGCTCAGTGGATAGAAGGGTCCCAGGTTTGATTCCAGTCAAGGGCACATGCCCGGGTTGCTGGCTCGATCCCCAGTGGGGCACATGCAGGCAGCAGCCAATCAATGAATCTCTCTCATCATTGATGTTTCTATCTCTCTCTCCCTCTTCCTTTCTCTCTGAAATCAATAAAAATATATTAAAAAAAAATAAAGCCTTTCTTTCCTCACTGATATGGTTTCCTGTAACACTTTCCCTTTACTGTTCAATGTGGAGTGAAGTCTTCATAGTTGGTGAGATTAGAAAACATGTTGAACAGTAAACTATTTTTATAAGGTACTACATCAAGTTTCTGAATGAAGGCAATGAGTTTGTCTCTTTGTGTATTCTGAATTCTGAGTTCCTCTCTCAAAAAACTGCTTGCTGATATTTTCCAGAAATGGTACTAAAAGCATGGATAAACAAAAAAATATATATAGATAAATAAATAAAATAACTTGTCCCTTTCCTGCTCTGAGTCTTTTGAAGTATGTCCTCTAGGATTTAGGACTAAGAAACAACTTTGTAGGCCTTTAATATGACAGGATCAAAGAGCTTATTAGAATGAATTACTTGAGAGGACTCAATGATTACATTTCCCTAACCTACAAAAACAAACCGAAAATAAGAAAGGCAGAAAACAATCTCTAAATCATATGGGAACAGATTAGGAGGTACTATGCCCCTGCTTGTTTAATCAGATGTCAGGACAATATGTTGATAATTATAAGCTCTTACATATGTTCTACCTCATTGAATTGTTAACAAATCCTCTACAAATTTAAACACATTTGACAGCTTTATGAGACAATTTTTAAAAAATGAGACTAATATTTAAATCTTTTTATTTTGAAATAATTTTAGATTGACAGAAGAATTGCAATAATAATACAGAATTAATTTAACTCTTCTCCCAGCTATGTCTAATGTTATCCTTTTACAGTCATGTGTATTCATCAAAGCTAAGAAATAAGAAATGGTATATTTATTATTACCTAAACCTCAGGCATATTTTTAATTTCACCAGATTTGCTCTGATGTCCTTTTTCTTGTTCATGATCCAATCCAGGATAATTCATTGCATTGAATTAGCATGTCTTCTCAATATCTTTCAATCTGTGAGAAGTTCATGGTCTTTTATTTTTCCCCTTTCATGACCTTGATAGTTTTGAAGAGTTCTGGCCAATTATTTTACAGAATGCACATCATTTTGGTTTGTCTTATGTTTCCCCATATTGGATAGGAGCCATAGGTTTGTAGGAAGAATACCATTGATAAGGTGCCTTTCCCACAGCATTTAAGTGAGAATGTGATGATAACATGACTTATTACTAGTGCTGCTATCCTTGATCACTTGAATGAAGTGCTGTCTGTTGGGTAAAGTAAGTAGTTTATACTACTTTTCATACTGTATTCTTTAATACCAGTTGATAAATCCAGTTCACACTGGAGGGGAGGAAAATTAAGCTCTCCATTCTGGAGAGGAATTAAGCTTCCCCCTTCTGGAGGGAAGAATGTAAATGAATCTGTAGTGCCTATTAACACAGCCACAGTAACTAATAATTATTTTGGAGGAAGTGCTTTGGGCTAACCAAATATCCTGTTACTCTTTAAAGTTTGCCCACTAATTTGATCAATCATTAATTGCCTGTAAGAATTATTACTGTGCTCTTCTTATGGTTATTTTCTATTTATCTCATCCCTTTTACATTTATTATTTGGAATTCTTCTGTAAGGAAAATCTGTCCTGTTTCTCTCCTGTATTTACCGTTATTTACTCAATTCTTTATTTATGTCACTACAGATACATACTATAAGCTCACACATTATTTTTTGTTTTCTGTGTTAGGATTTGGTATACTTTACTTTTTTAAATATATTTTTATTGATTTCAGAGCAGAAGGAAGAGGGAGAGAGAGATAGAAACATCAAGGATGAGAGAGAATAATTGATTGGCTGCCTCCTGCAGCCCCACACTGGGGATGGAGCCCACAACCTAGGCATGTGCCCTGACCAGGAATCCAACTGTGACCTCCTGGTTCATAGGTTGACACTCAACCACTGAGCCTCACTGGCAAGGCATGGTATACTTTATTTTTATTGCCTATATTAACATTTAAGGAATAGCTATAATGTACATAGCATTACACATTTTATCCAGGAAACCTACTTTAATTTTAATGGAGTTATATTAAGTAATTTTGGTTTGGAAACAAAAATACCATATCAAGTTATTATTTTCCATTCCTATTCCAAAGGAAACTAACCAGTGTTTTGCTGCTTTAAATTTTTTTTCTAGCTCCCAAAAGCCACTTACATGGGTGTATGTGTGTGTGTGGGAAAAGGAAGGCATAACCAGAAAACATGAAAAAGAGACAAAGAATCAAGATCTCAGAGAAGGTTCAAAGAGTAGAAAGAATTAAAGTACAAGAAGAGAAAGATAATCAAAATTCAATTATTTTATGTGTAACATAAATACTCAAAAGTGAGGAATTTACTAAATATATGATGATTACCCATAGGAAGAGATATTACACAGCCATTTATATATATATATATATTTCAGAGAAGAAGGGAAAGGGAAAGAGAGAGAGAGAGAAAAATCAATGATGAGAGAGAATTATTGATTGGCCACCTCCTGCACGCCCCCCACTGGGGATTGAGCCCACAACACAGGCATGTGCTCTTAACCGGGATTGAACCCGGGACTCTTCAGTCCACAGGCTGGAGCTCTATCCACTGAGCTGAACCAGCTAGGGCTACACAGCCATTTTAATGTGTGTGTGTTGTTGTTTTTCAATTTGCAACAGCATGGTAAAGGTCACAAAATAGTGGGGAAAAAATACCAGGATACAAAACTAGACAGTTAACATGATCCTGATTTTGTTTTGTTTTCTAAAGGAAAGGAACATGAAGAAAATAAATATATTTATAAATATGCAAAAATATTCTAAAACTATAAATTACTAAAGGATACACAACATGTAGTACAGTACAATGATGCCTAATAGCCTCATGAGCATCTATTGAATTAATTATTGAATACAAGAAAATGTTAATAGTAGTTATGGCTGGGTGGTAGAATATTTGATGACTTAATATTTCTTCTTTATGTTCTCTGTGTGTTTTTCCAAGTTGTAAAATCTGAACATGTATTATTTCGTATTTCAATAACGAGTTGCAATTTAAACAAAAGTCAGATAGCAGTTGGTTTTCAACTGTTCTCAAGTTTGCAAAAGTGACCCGTGATGAAAAGTGTTTTGCTACTGCATCATCCATAGGTTATTATTAGAAAGAAACAATTTTTGGAAAAAAAAATTAAACAGGTTTTACTTAATTAATCAGCCCAAGAGCTTATCCGCTCAATACGAATGGTGTAGGTCACCTGAAAAGTAAACAGAATAATCATAACTGCTTTAAGAGTCTTTGAAGTTATAGATTAAGCCAGTGGGAAATTAGCCAGATTGCCATTACAGCCGAAAAGAGCTGGAAGGCCCCAGCAGCCAATGTAATTATGCAAGCTTTGTGAGCCTTGAAAATTTTGTGATTGTAATGCATACACTCAGCCTTCATAAACCTGCATTCTTTAAACTGTCTTGCCCAAGGCTGAGTGGTAAAGAAAGAGAGAAAAATAAATATTGTAGTAAATCCTTTCTGCATATCAGGAGTTTCTTTACCTGTTGCTTTCCTAAATAGTGTTGGGTAGACATAGGCTTCCCCCTCCAGTGACTAACTCCACCTGGGTTAGATGGAGAAGCTGCCCTTCCCAGGAGTGTTTTCTTAAAGGGTAGGCACAAGCATGCACATAGCTATGTCTAATTATGGCTGGAATCACAATTATAAAAAGGGCAGCTGAGTGCAGATAGGGGTCATTGAGAAGCTTAAGAACTCATCCTAGTCTGTTAAAGTTTCAAGGCAGTATTCTATGGTATAGGAAAGGTAAATATAAATGATGCCTTTATAATCAACCACCCTAGTAAGATGTGTTTTGGGCTCCCTTGAATATGAATGCTGTTCTAAACTCACATGTCACTCAGATGCAGAGTGAACACAGGGAGGGAGGTCTAGGGGCAATGTGAAATAATTAAGGAAAGAGGTGGGAGGGAGAACACATAATCAAAATATCTTTAGGTTGTACAAGGAAAAATCAGAATTAAAGGGTAAAGGATGACCAGAAGAAAGACTTGCATTCCCATTTGAAGATGCCCTCTGAGGGTAACCAGGGCTGAGGGAGGATTCCACAGAGGAGGATTCTTTGCTAAGAATGAGTGTATTTCATCAAACTCAAGGAGTAAAATCTTTCTTATGTGTGACCTTTGATTCTTCTGCAGATTCCTTGCCAAAGACAGCATTTCAGACAAATAGCATCTGGTTTGGAATATCTGACAGAAATATTGTTCAGGACAGTGGCCTTAATATTTAAGAGACACATATCTCATTAATAATTTAGTAAAAACTATTGATCCCCTCGTACATATTTCTCCATGAACACAAAATGCACTACTCGGTGGGTTCAGAGACCTCCTTAGCAGTCTACTAAAGCACATGAACCCACCAGCCCTAAATTAATAATCCATGATAGAGAAATTGATGACAACTAATTTAGTATACTTTTCTCTTGTGAATTGAAAGAACCATTTTTGAATCTCTAAGCTAATCTAGCTTGATTCTTTTAAAGAAAGATAGACTTTTTTAAGACAAACGGACAACGAGGCAAAAAGAAGTCAAAGGTTGATGATGGTTATTTGGCTGTGATTCAAGACAGAGAAATGTGGTCATCAGCTTCCTATCCTATTGTTCATGAGCCTATTGTTTATTCCAAATTATCAGTTGCTTTGTAAAAATATTAAGGATATTTTAGACTTGGTGAACTATGTCTGTAGAGGCAAAGACAGTTCACAAAAGAAACAAACTATTCCTTAGTGTTTTGATACAACTTCACATAGTGCAAACACAAAGCTACACAGACTATTTTAAACCTTTTCTGTAATTAAGTATATTTAAAAACTAAAAAGATTATACTAAAAATTATAAAAGCATCTATTTTATTTTATTTTTATATATTTTTATTGATTTCAGAGAGGAAGGAAGAGGGAGAGAGATAGAAACATCAATGATGAGAGAGAATAATTGATCAGCCGCCTCCTGCACGCCCCACACTGGGGATTGAGCCTGAAACCCAGGCACATGCCATGACTGGCAATGGAATGGTGACCTCCTGGTTCATAGGTCAATGCTCAACCACTGAGCAACACCATCTGGACCAAAAGGAACTATTTATAAACAGTTGATTTAATCATGCTTAAATCTAATATCTATGTGAGGAAGCGAAAGTATTGCCAACTTATTAAAAAACAACAAAACCTTAAATTAAAAAAAAATTACCAAAATTATATAGTGCTTTCAAAAATAATACCACAATTCAAATTTTAAAATAATTGAAAAAATAATGTCCTCATCTCACTCTTTCCACTCCATTCAGTTGCCTCACTTTGTAACTAGTGATGAATGCCCTTAACAAATTTCCTAAGATCTTTCTCTATATATTGTTTCCTATTCCCAAAGGAATTGTAGAATTTACAGAATATCTATTTAAACTTGGAACCTGAAACATTTTATAAATATGTGTACAAACATACACATGTTTCTGTTAATATCGTTATTCACTTTTACCATAATATTTATCATTTAATTGTCTGGCACTCTATTTTGTTCCAAAGATGTTTGGAGGAGAGAAGCAGTTCTTCATGTGTACAGTGGGAAGAGGGTGTCTTGCCCCCACCACCCACCCAGCTTCCCTCTTCAGGCCCAAACCGCCCCCACCACCCACCCAGCTTCCCTCTTCAGGCCCAAACCGCCCCCACCACCCACCCAGCTTCCCTCTTCAGGCCCAAACCCTTCCTAAAATGCTTAGTGTCATCTGTGGCCAGCTGATAGCTGAGCACTTGTGTAGACTTGCCCAAGGCTAGGGCCCCTTCCAGGGGTCAGCTTTAAACAATGACTGACTGAGGCAAGAATGCAGAAGCCCAGGTACCCCTTGCCTCATTTGGAGATAATTCCAAAGGGCCATCCCAGTCCCAGAGCTCCAGATAGAAGCTCAATTGCAACTGAAACTTGATCACCTTCAACTGTTCAGTCTTCCTCACGTTTCTTTTTTTTTTTTTTTTTTTCAGGGGCAGGTGGGTGTATCCCATCATGCTAATATACTTTTCTTATGTATTTATATTTATGCATTCTTATCTTTATCCATATAAAACATTTTATTAAAAACCTAGAGGCCCGGTGTACAGATCCATGCACATTGAAAGGAAATTAATTAGAAGGTGGCTGGCAGGGAGGGACTGGGTTAGATGGGCCGGACACGCCCTGAAGCCAACCTTCCCCCACCCCAACCCTGTTCCTCCCCAGGGGCTGCACCTGGGGCAGTGTCAGGGTCAAAGGGCATCTGAGGAGTGAGTGGGGTCCCTCTGGCAGGTGGGGTCCCTCGGCCTGGCCTGCGGGGATTGGGCCAAAACCATCAGTCTGACATCCCCTGAGGGGTCCTGGAGTGCAAGAGGGCACTCTGAAAAGTTGCTGTCACCTGGCAGCTCCTGCATTGAGTGTCTGCCCCCTGGTGGTCAGTGTGCATCATACCTACCAGCCGGTCTGCCAGTCGCTTAGCCTTTTATATATAGAGATGGCCATAAAGACTTTATTTGGATTTCATCAGTTTTTCCACAGATGTCATTTTTCTGTTCCAAGATCCAATCAGGATACCACATTGTACTTATTAGTTCTATCCCCTTGGTCACTTCCAATTTATGACAATTTCTCAGTCTTTCCTTGTTTCTCATCATCTTGACAATTTTACAGAGTCTTGGCCAGGTACTTTGTAGAATGTCTCTCACTTTGGGTTTGTCTGATGTTTTCTCATCATCTCCCTGGAGTTACTGATGAGGTAAAATTACCTCAGAGGTGAAATGTTCTCATTGCATCATATCACTGGTACATGATATCAACATGACTTATTACTAGTGACACCAACCTTGATTATTTGCTTAAAGTGGGATCTGCCAAGTTTTCCACTGTAAAACTCCTGGTTTTCCTTCTGACTCTCTCCCGAGGGCATCTCACAATAAAACCTCTACATACAACTCTCAGCCTGAGTCTATTTTCACAAAATCCAAACTTTAAAAAAAAATCATGTGTTATAATATTCACCCATTATATTTCAACCAGTACCCACCACAAATGCTGAATAATTTAGTTCTTGAAATTTAATTTTGTCAGTATCTATAGAAAGGAGACATATCATCACAGTTAACCTTAATTTTCCAGCCATGCTAATGTTTCACCAAGAATTATACACATTTATGAAGTTTACCAGCTTTAATTCAAGTAGCTCATAGAAATAGCAAGATATATCCAATAGTCACATACATATATTACTCACATGTATGTTGTTCCTGGCTGTGATTTGATGTGCAAAATACATGAAACTCCTATCACACCAAAACCAAACTACTAATTAACCACACCAGAAATTCACACAGTCTACTCTGAATCCTCTTGAACTAATTCAATAAGATCATATTTTACAAAATTCACTAGCGTTAGTAGAAGTTACATGGAAAATTACTAGATTCAACATGCTCTTCTTTGTCACGCCAAGGTCTCCATTAGAAAAATCTTTACAGGAGAACTTACTCAACTGTGTAAAATCACTGTCACTTCAGGTTCAATGGCATTTCCTTTATTTTCAGAAAGGAAATATTTATTCAAGAAGAATAAAGTTAGTGATTTTTTTTTACTCTCAATTTATCAAAACTGAGAATTTTCTAATAAAAATCCTCAGATTCTTTCTGGCTCATCTCATTCTCACATGGTAGTATTTAAATATATCTGTCAAATGTTGAGGTATAGCATAAACTTCATACTTTCTGCGAATTAACTAAATTACTTTGATTGTGAAGAAAGGGATGTATTTGTTTTTCACATATTTTAGAAATTCAGCAGTATCTAGCTTCAAAAAAAGACACCTTTTCTTTTCCCCTAAGGAAAGAAACAGTGTGCGAGGTACTTTTTCTTAAAAACAAAAAAACATAGCAATGAAGAGGTGATGATTTAGACCACTGGCTTTTATAACATTTAGTGCAGTCATCTCAGAAGACAAAACATCCTTCATTTTTGTAGGCAAAGTCTTGGAGAAAAGTGTGTGCTGGTGCAGCAACACATCATGTGTGATCATGATGCCAGATTATTCTTCCTCGACATAGCACACAAATCCTGAATTTCACCCCTTGGCATGGCAGGGTCATCCTTGCTCTGAACTGAGTCACATATATCAAATTAAAAGTCTCCTCAGGGGTTCAACAGACTGGTTTTCTTCATAGTTCAATGAAAGGATCCAGACAACCACATGGTTTTCCTCATGCCACTGGTTTCTTTGAGTCACTCCTCAAATGTTACCTTATCATTGAGGACTACCTGAAGACTCCATTTAAAATAACTCACTTCCCCAACATTGTACTCTCTATCTCCCTTCTCTGCTTTATTTTTCCTTTACAGCATTCATTGCTATCCTAATGTTCATCTGTCTGTCTTCTTGTTCTATAATACCAAGTACATAAGAACAGAGATCCCTTTATTTTTTTCCACATTATATTCCAAGTGACTAGAACAGTACCTGACACACAGTAGATGCTTAATAATTTTTAGTGACTACATGGCTGAATGCATTTGTTTAACAAATATGTGTGGATTGTTTGTTACCTTTAATCCTAGGCACCATGACCTTCATGTTATTTTAAGTAAAAAAAAACACCACACACAAATATTAACAATTTTAATATCTTCCTCAAAATATTTTTTTTTTAGTATTATACTACAAGGAACCCATCTCTACTGTAAAACTAATAGCCTATCATTCTCTCCACCCACTTCCCTACATTTGCTATAAATGAAAGAGTGAGTGTAATAGTTGGTCTTTGTTAGACTCTGATTGCTGTAACGATCAAAGTACCAAATTAATTTCTGTAATCTATACTAATAAAAGAGTAATATGCTAATTAGACCAGGAGACCTTCCGGACATCCTTCTGGACAAAGCCATGGTGGTGGAGCCGAGGCAGAGGCGAGTAGGGGTGATCAGGCCAGGAGGGGATGGCAGTTAGGGGTGATCAGGCCAGCGGGGGGGGGGGGCCGTTGGGGGCGAGCAGGCCGGCAGGGGAAGCCATTTGGGGGCAAGTAGGCCAGCAGGGGGGCCAGTTGGAGGTGAGCAGGTTGGCAGTGGGGGGCAGTTGGGGGTGAGCAGGCCTGCAGTGGGGGGCAGTTGAGAGCAAGCAGGCTGGTGGGGGGGGGGGGGAAGTTTGGTGCAATCAGGCCAGCAAGGGGGTGCTGTTGGGAATGAGAAGGCCAGCAGGGGAGGGAGCATTTGGGGGTGAGCAGGCACAGGCAAGCAGGTGAGCAGTTAGAAGCCAGTGGTCCCAGATTGCAAGAGGTATGTCCGACTGCCGGTTTAGGGATTGGGCCTAAACAGGCAATTGGATATCACCTGAGAGGTCCTAGATTAGAGAGGGTGCAGGCCGGGCTGAGGGACACCCCCCCTGCACAAATTTTATGCACCAGGCCACTAGTATTTCTATAATTCAAATACAAGATTCTTCAAAGGGACCATTTTTCTGGAGCAAGATTCATAACCCATAAATAATCTGTTGTGCTGTCCCTGTCAGGGCCAAGATTTACCATTATGTCAGTGTCTATAAATATATACATTTCTAATTGTGTTGACCATCACCATAGGGTTACTTATGGCCTCTGGCATTACAATGTGGTTTATAGAACCTGTTTTGTTTATTCTCTATCCATCTTATTGCATATTTCTGGATGAATTGAGGTTTCCTCCTATTTAATATTAATTCTTGCAACCTTAAAAAATATAGCAAACAATTGCAAGTAATAAGCATTTCTTCATATTTTTTTTTTCAATTGGAAAGTTTAGCTGTCACAGAATACTATATTCTACAAAGATATAAGTCTTCAGGACTTTAAAAGATCAGTAGCAAGAAACCTAATCTTCAGAATTTTATCTCAGTTGCTTAAGATTGTTAGCTGAAGTTTATGGAGGAAAATATTGTAATAATATGCATCATCATCCATAATATGCCAGGTCAGTCTTAATAATGATATTTAAAACTAAAAGGTCATTTTCAGGTGAGGCAAATGGTATAATGCTACACCAATTTTAGAGCCTCATCATTACTGAGATGCTTAGGTTGCCAACTATCATCTTGTATCATTTTTTTACAGCTATGATTTAAGGGTTTTCTTCAGGAAATGTAAAACTAGTGAAGTCGCCTTTATCTATAATTTTGCAAGGGGCATTCCCAAAAGGATGTGTCACAGGTAATAAAATAGAGCAGATGGTAAAAGGAAGTTGAAGCAACAGATCTATTCCTTGTTTGTGCTATTGCGGTGGTTACAGGCTATGGGCAATCGGTTCCATCCATACATTCCTAGTCCCAATCTTTCCAACGCTATTATGAAAATTGCCTTCAGACTGAAACACACACACATCTTTCCTGTCCCTTTGATGGCCGTCATCATCTAAGGAGACAAGCAGCAGCTCGGCATTAGCTCTGGCAGGAAATGTCTGCCTTTGGTGTTGGTTATCTTTGGTTGACTGTGTTCCCGAAAGTGCTGCACATTCCTCTTCCCTTTCCAGGTTCAAAAGCTTATTATTTCAATTTGAATTTCTTATTACAGGAAACTTTCCATTAAAAGAGATTTCAGTTTATGGTCATTTACTTTTAATGTGCTTTTCATCACTTTTCTTGTCACTTTTTTATGTTTTCAAAATGAAAGAGGGACAAAACCTACCTTTTTTGACTAGAACAACTCTATTCACCCTTTCATAAGACAAGGAAGGAGGAGTCCATTTCACATTATTTGAAAGAGTATTTTTTGTTGTTGTTTTGCCATTCTAATGTTCTTTTTTTCTAAAAAAAGAGATGATTTTCTAATGATTATATTTAATACAGTCCTAAACATAGGTTTATAACTACTTTCACTGTAGTATTAGCATTAGAGTAATTTTGTATGGCTTGGAAAATAATTAACTTGTACTATAGAAAAAATATTAAAAGTGCTGGTACTATAAATTTCTCCAGAAATTAATAAATGTTATCTTATTTTTAAAAGTCTCAGTTAAAAAGTTACTCAGAGAAATAACCATAAAACTAAAAAAAGTGACAATCTCAGCTGGTTATGTAAAACACTTGACATATCTATCCTGATGAATTCCCTAAAAAAATTGCTTTAAAACTTTGAGGCTTAACTTAGAGTCTGTGTGTTTTTAGAAATTCTCATTTGTTGGGAAAGATTCCAAGAACTTTAATCATTTATTTAATGGGAACGTTTTCATTGTTTTATCAGTTGCAATAAAAATTATACTAAAAAATAAAATTAGTTCCTTTAGGTAGGAGTATTGTTTCTCAGGGGTCCCCTTAGCCCAGGCATTTTCCATTGTATTACAGATATTAGGCACTCAATGAACATCATGACTACATGAATTGACTAATTTTTCTAATGCACATTTACCCATTGTTTTGTGTGCCTCTTTCTGTCTGCCACTCACTTATTCAAACATTTATTGAGCACACATGTTCCAGGCTTCTTTCTAAATATTCTATCTAATAAAAGAGTAATATGCAAATTGACCATACCTCTGCTACACCCACAAGCCATGCCCACCAGCCAATCAGGAGCAAGTATGCAAATTAACCCGACCAAGATGGCTGTGGCCATGGAGCTGCAGCAAGCAGGAGGCTTGAGTTGCCCCCTGGCGATGGAAGAAGCCAAGTTTCTGCAGCCCTGGCCTGCCTTAGCCTCTGCTAGAAAGTTTCAATTATAGAAGATAAATAAATCCCAACAAAACTGGCTGCGGCCATGGAGTGAGCAGGAGGCTTGGCTCTACTCAAGGCTACAAAGTTTCAATTATAGAAGATAAATAAACCAAAGATACCAGGGCCTCCACTTGGGTTGCTGGGGAGTGTGGCCAGCCTGCAAACCACCACAGGCCCCTCACTCAGGCCACCCCATGCCCCAAGGGAACCCCCACCCTGATCCGGGACACCCTTCAGGGAAAACCAGCTGGCCCCCCACCTGTGCACCAGGCCTCTATCCTATCTAATAAAAGAGTAATATGCAAATTGACCATCACTCCAACACACAAGATGGCTGCCCCCATGTGGTCAAAGATGGCTGCCCCCATGTGGACACAAGATGGCCACGACAAGATGGCCAGCAGGGGAGGGCAGTTGGGAGGGACCAGGCCTGCAAGGGAGGGCAGTTGGGGGTGATCAAGCCTGCAGGGGAGGGCAGTTAGGAGTGACCAGGCCAGCAGAGGAGGGAAGTTGGGGGAGACCGGGCCTGCAGGGAAGGGCAGTTGGGGGGGACCCAAGCCTGCAGAAGAGAGCAATTAGGGTGACCAGGCCTTCAGGGGAGGGCAGTTAGGGTCAATCAGGCTGGCAGAGGAACAGTTAGACATCAATCAGGCTGTCAGAGGAGTGGTTAGGGGGTGATCAGGCTGGCAGGCAGAAGTGGTTAGGGGCAATCAGGAAGGCAAGCAGGCAAGCACTTGGGAGCCAGCAGTCCTGGATTGTGAGAGGGATGTCCAGCTGCCCGTTTATTGGTCCAGCCAGGTAGGATCGGGCCTAAACGGGCAGCTGGACATCCCTTGAGGGGTCCCAGATTGGAGAGGGTGCAGGCTGGGCTGAGGGACACACACCCTGTCAACAAATTTCGTGCACCGGGCCTCTAGTTTATTTAATATTTATCAGTAGAATACAGTAAATGATTGTTGTCTCTTGACACTAATATTCTAAGAAGCTACCCTTGATGAAATTAATTCAATTGACTAGTCATCACATTTTTTCACTGTCATATATTATTCTCTGCAGGGGTTGAGGAGAATGGGGTGCATATGTTATACTTATATATTTCCTCTATATATACATATACATACATTGTATATATTATATGTTTATATGTACATATACATATGTGCAACCCTGTACATATGACATATAATATGATTAGATATGGAACTATAAGTGAAGAAAATATATTTTAGGAAATACATGAGGAGAGATTACTTTTCTCTTATGTTTAAGTATTCTCTCAGTTATTACCTACAAATATTTTAGAGATGTTTATAGAGTGGTTGGCTTTTTGTGAATGTGGTCAAACTCTTTGGTCAGTCTACCAACTCCCTCCAATTTTGCTTAAATATATGTTTATTGCAATTGACTGACACCATCTGCAGAGAGCAAAAAGAGGTCATTTTTAACACCTGGAAGCTCTTCTTCTGGGTAATGGGCAATAATAACCATCCTGTCAGCCATGAATCTCAAGGTTCCTGCCACCTCCTCCAGCGAATTCCCCTATAATAGGTTGGGGGTGGGGTCAAGATGGAATAGTTGCAAGTGACTTCCTTTTGCTAACCTTCATTCCCAGAGCCAGTGGGAAATGGCCTAGAAAAGTGGAATCACACAGATATAGATTCACAGGTAGATCTGAGACATCAATATTCTAAACTATATTTTGCTAATCTGATGATTATCTTAATATCTATTTTGTTATTGGGGTGATTAATTTAAATAACCTATGTCAGGTGATATACACAATTACTGGCATACTATTAAAATAAGTAAAATGTATTAATATCGTCTTACTATGTCAATTCTGAACAAAAGGAAAGGCAGAAATACTTGATTTTCACCTGAATAAAATTATGATAACTGCTGGATTGAAAACCAGGCAATACATAAAAGTGGAAAGATAAAAAAAAAAAAACAAACAAACAAACAAACAAAAAAAAAAAAAACAACTATTCTGAATATTCAGCCATTCACATTTTGACATTGAATTATTTCTCTTTTCCCCCCACATAGTTTGCTCTTTTATTTTTTTAATATTTTCATTGATTTCAGAGAGAAAGATAGAAACATCAATGATGAGAGAGAATCATTGATCAGCTGCCTCCTGCATCCCCCACACTGATCAAACCCGTAACCCAGGCATGTGTCCTGACAGGACATGGAGCTGTGACCTCCTGGTTCACAGGTTAACACTCAATCATTGAGCTGGCAGGCAATAGTTTGCTCTTTAAACAAAGTATAGTTGGTGAAGAAAATTTATACCCCATTGTGTATTTATTTAATTCTCCCATTATTAAAACTACCTTGATTTTGTCTCCATTTACTTGAATTATTTTGGCTAAAATATGTTTTTTTCTGTTGCAGATTAATTGTTCCTTTTGACAGTCTGCATGCACTTAGCTTTTCCTTTGGGTCCCAATAACTTGTTTACAATATTACTGGAAAATGACTTTTTCAATGATCAACTTTTTCTTTATTTTTCTTTTAATTTCTTCTATTACACTGTCCTTATAAAAGTCTTTCTATGGGAAGATTACATACATTTTAAGCTACATTTTACTCAAAATTTTTCACTCTTTTAACTTTTTTATATTTAACTCTTTAATGCCTCTAATTATGTGAATGTAAGAGTTTATGTGTGTTTTGCACCTTTTTTTTATTTAGTATATCAAGAGATTTTAATATAAATTTTTCCAATCTGTTAATTTTCTCAACAATGTGAACCTTCTTGTCTTGTTTACTTCTCTGTTCTTCAATGACTAGAAGATCTGTGAGTTGTTTTTAAGACCAGTAGTTCTCTTTGTTTTTCATAAATATGTTTTAGCTTTTCATTTTATTATTGCTACAAATTAAACAGGATATTTTTAAGCCTTTTTACAAAATCTGAAATGTAATAACAAATTATTGGGGGTTTCTTTTGCTTTTGTTTTCTAATTTGGAATTTTAGATTATTACTGTGATTAATAAAATATTATTTTTCCATTTTATATTTTCCCTTTCAAATGTAAAAACTGATACTTGTAATTTGACCATTATCAGTACTGTGTTACATAACTGGTTTTAGTACTCAACAGTGGGTCTTGAATTTTACATTTGATTTGTTTTTATTTGTCTAGCTTGCATAATTTAAGAAATATTTCAAAAGGATAAGTGATTTCCTGTTTCTTGCCTACACAAATAACCTAGAACATTAATTATAAGCACAATTTCTTGACCTCTTTAATCTTCACATCCTATCTCTAAAAAAAAATGAGGATGAAAATATTACCTAACTCATAAAGTTGGTGTAGGAATGAAATGAATTAAAGCTCCTTAACAGTTGTTAACCACTATGTTTGACCCTCGCAGTTATTACCATTATCTTGAGATTCCTTTACTTTCATTACATAAGGGATGCAACTTAGCAGAAAAAGTCATGGTCATAGGTTTTGTGCCTCAAATTTGTAAGCTGTTTTTTTTTTGTTTTTTTTTTTTTTTAGTATTTAATATGCTAGAGAATAAATATGAAGCTGGCTTGAATCTTATTGTTTTTAGTGTTATGACTGTGCTATTTTAAATAAGTGCTTACAGGGTGTGTTGTTTTCACACTTAAGGAAAGGACAAGTGGTTTTCTCAAGACTGATTTTTCTGATTCACAATGAGGCATTTCAGTCAGTATAGCTACAGTCAGATGTTATTTTCATTTATGAAAATTCTTCTTCAATTAGGTCTATAAGTGTCATTTTTGTTTCAGCTGATTTTTTATATACTCTTCCTCAGAGCCTCCTCTAATTCTAAGGTCGGCTTTCCATTTTCTTTTAATCACACCTGAATTCTTTGTTCTTTTTCTTGCCTCTGGGAGAACTTGTTTTATTTATCAGACTCTCACTGATTTAATGTCCCATTGTATCTATTCATCTGTTTTCTGCCTCAGATGCAGCTTTGTATTTTATTACAAAATACCTAGTTTTCATGTATTTCTTTTTAAAAAAATATATTTTATTGATTTTTTACAGAGAGGAAGGGAGAAGGATAGAGAGCTAGAAACATCGACGAGAGGGAAACTTCCATCAGCTGCCTCCTGCAACACCCCCCACTGGGGATGTGCCCGCAACCAAGGTACATGCCCTTGACCGGAATCGAACCTGGGACCCTTCAGTTCGCAGGCTGATGCTCTATTCACTGAGCCAAAACAGTTAGGGCATGTTATCTCTTTCTGATCTTATATTTAAACTCCACATAGAGGGTTTAAATACATTCCCCCAAAGGTTAATTTCAAGTCCCAAGCCCCAGAACCTGTGAATATAGCCTTATTTGGGAAATAGGATCTTTACAGATGCAAAGTTAATATTTCAAGGTGAGATTATTTTGAATTTAGGATGGACCCTAAATCAAATAACTAGTATGCTTTGAAAAGAAAAGAGAGTGATATTTGAGGCAGAGACATGAAGATGAGGCCACGTGAAGATAGAAGCAAGAGATCTAAACCAAGCGTGAGGGATCACTGACAACAACCAGTAGGCGGGAGAGGGGCATGGGAAGGACTTTCCCTCAGAGCTCCAGAAGGAGCCAACTGGGTTGACACCTTCATTTTGGATTTTTGGTCTCCAGACTGAGAGAATACAGTTCTGATGTTTTCAGCTGCCAGATTTGTGGTAATTTCTTGTGGCAATTTTAGGAAACTCACTTTTCATTTTACACTTTAAAAAATTATTTTCATCTGTTTGGTACTAAATAATAATTCTTTCAAGTGTCAGGAAGTAAGTTAATTATCAGTCCTATTCTTTATTGCCATTTTTAAAGATTTTTCATTTCTTACTTCCTTTCTTTTACTTATTTATTTTCATTTCAATGATATCTTAGTTGGCAATTAAGAAGCCTTCACTGGAGGATGCCAGCCAAATGCTATTATAACCAAAATCTTTACTTATATTGAAGAAGTAATACTCACAATTATAAATCAGGGACACAGTGAAGATCAAATCACATTGTAAATATATGAAAAAAAGAAAATCTAACATACCTTATTATATTTAATATCAACTGTTAGAATAACCCTTTATTTTATAACATCAAAAAGAAAATCATTTGAAGATGTGTATCTTTTAAATTCAATTCATAAAAGCTGTCTTAGTTTGAACTTTCCCAGAAGCAAACCCTAAAGCAAAGATTGGAGTACATTTCGTTTATTTTGGAGGTGATCCCAGGAAACACTGGTAAAGGAGTGAGGAAGTGAGACCAGGAGGGAAAGTCAGCCAATCAGGGTGGCTATCAAGCAATAACCACAGTAGATATGTGGAGCTTAGCCACGCAGGGAACTCTGGGCACCAGTGTTATTTCACTCTAGGGGGGAAGTATTCATGCACCAACTGCCTTCTGTCATTGGTTGAGGCATGCTCTGTTACGTGGGCATGGCAGTGGTCCCTGATCACTGCTGCTTTGCTAATTGGGTGCAAAGTAGGACTTGATGGATGAGAAAGCTCTTAAGGAAAGAATACAGGTGTTTTTAATTAAAAGTGAAGCCAATGCACTCTCAAGTGGTAATGAGCATGGGCAGGGCACCAATGGCATCTGCTACATTGTCATTAAATTAAAGGGACCCTCTCAAAATATCTGAAAGCCCAAGATTAGCAGTTGCCAGCATTGATTCCAAAGGACACAGCCCTCACACAGTGGGAGCTCAGGATGGCATTTCTGCAGTTCTCTTGACATTTCTGTCATAGTTGCTAGTTGGCTGTAGTATTTCCAAGCCTTGAGTTCTTTTAACTTCAGTTAAAGAAGTAAGAAAAGAAATCCTCAATGGAGATTCTGTTTGCATTAGAGTCTTTTAGCAGAAGAGACAAATATTCCCCAGCATTCCCCTCTAGCCAACTTCTTAATACTTCATTATAGAAAGAAAAGGATGGTCCTATTTTCCATCAGGTCAAGAACTGTGAGCCTAATATTTGAATAGAGTTTTGATAGCAAGAAAGATATGGGTGGAGATGGATTTGGAAACCAACAGCTTAGTCTAGTATAAGAAATAAAAGAAAAAATAAGCCTCAAGATGTTTTAGGTGCAAAAATATTTGACTCAGTTTTATTTCTTTAACTATCATATATATATAATATATAATACACATATATACATATATATGTATGTATAATATATTATCTTATAGATAATATATAGATGAATATATAGAAAATACTCATATATATGTATATATATACATATACTTATAAGTAGGTGCATACATCTTTGAGTTAGTAGCAATGTGATAAGCTAAAATTTTCACATTGTTCTCAAAATATAGAAAGGTTATTTTCAATTTTTGAGGTATTTTAGTTTCCTTCCTGTTACTTTGTTTTCTTGCAGCAGATACCCCATATTATGATTCCCATCTAAAATTTTAAGCCTCTTGACATGTGTAACAAAATATATCTACAATTAAAGGACATATTTTGAAAATTCTACAGTCTCTCACTTCTATATTATTTTTGGCCATTTAAATAGTAGATAATGCTGTAAACATGAGTGGCTTTTTAAAAAATATTAATAACAATGTGCACACTATGTTTTTCCATTCCATTGCATTTCAACCAATATTTTCTTAAAAATTAACAGAGATTTATAAGCTTAATTTAAACTTAATTTGAATTAGATCAAGAAAAACAAATTGTTCAGAAAATAATGAAGCGTTATCCTGGATTTGACTAAATAACTTTTAGATTCTAACAAAACCCACACTGTTTGTTTGATTTGGGAAATGCTCACTGCTCTAACAAATAAAACCCTAAGTCTCAGATGCTTAACACAATACATTTTTTTCTCACCTGACCTAAATGAAATTTAAAATGGGTTCCTGGTTGATCCAAGCAGTAATCCCAAACCAGCTCTCGCTTTTGCTTTTGTCTTTTCTGACAAATGGTTTCCAAGGTCACTAAGCTAATCAAGATAGAAAGGGCATGTAGGGGGAATTGGGATATTTTTATGAGTTAAGTCCAAGGACCAGCATACATGCACCAGAAGATATTGTTACTTCCACCTTGTTCTCTCCTATATCATTTACTCTAGTCTAGAGGAAGTCAGCCACCAAGCCAGCTCCATGTCCTGAGAGCTCTCAATCAACCCTATGCAGAGGAACAGAGAGGTCAGTAGCATGGGTCAACTTGCCAGCCATGTAAGCTATCATGGCAGTCAACCTTTTAGATGCCTGCTTTTGGGGCTGACACCTTTACTGTAATTTTATGAGAGACCTTGAACCAGAACTATCGAGAACAATAACATGAGCAGAATAAATCTGGAGATAAGAGAAAACATTCCAGAACTGAAAGTTGTGATATTTGCCTTGAATATATATTTCTTACTGTGGCTTCAGGCTAAACATTTCTGAAAATATCAGAAAGGACATTATAAATTATTAGATTAAAAGGTGATCTTGCATGCAGTTCAGATTCCACAGACTCTTCAGAAGATGGGACAACAATGGCTTTCACATGTCTGTCCTCTCTTTGACTTGTTTCAGTTTAGACTCACATGTTTAATTAGAACAGGTCAAAGTTTGATTATGTCTTTGCATGGGATGAGATGGACGATGCATTGTTTTCATATCCACTTCAAAATACAGAAATGACTTCGTGTGAATTCTCCTCAATTTCCTTCTATATCCTTCATGAGGCTGATCTCTTTGTAAAGATTGCTTTTCTAGTTGAAGGTCTTCTTTCTTACTCTAAATTCATTATTCTTTGGTAAACCTTAGCAATTTTGTTGTTATAAATAATTTCCTATATGCTACCAATTAGGATGATCAATGTAAGCAAAGTTGAATTAGTTTAAGCAAAAGTAGAGAGCTTATTTTAAGGTGTCCGTCCAACCATGACTAGAAGGGTTGAAATTGAATAACAAGATTTCTGGGAGTCATTACCTTTGGAGTTAGAATTACTGTGAGCTCAGTGATGACACACTATGGTGCTATTACAAACGCAAATGCTAAATTTTACAAGAAAGTCTATAGCAAAGTGCTGAGATTATTTTATGTATATTCACATAACAGTGAATCACCATAATTTAAGGAAAGCTATGAAATTGACAGACATAGCATGACTCTTTGTAAATATGATATAGTATTAGTCGTCCTTAATATTAGAGCTTTTTTCTTTCTAAAAGCAAAATTCAAATAATTATTTCATGAAGCTCCATATTATACTGAGGTGCACTTCCTATATATCTTACTATTTTATTTGAAATGTAGAGTTCTATTTGAAATATTAAAATATAACAAATTTATCTGCCTTCTTTCTGTACAAGTTTTAAATTCTAATTGGAAGTTTTGGTCTGATGAAAATAAATCATCTTTATTTATATTAATACAATATCTACACATTTTTATTTAATTATGTAAAATGATTTTATGCAAATAAGAAGTGCTTCCAGTAAAGGGCCTAATACATAAACACCATCTATGTACTGATAAAACTATACATAAGCTTGTTAACATAATCTTCTGTTGTAATCTTAAATCCACAATATGGAATTCTCTTCCTTATAGAAAACTTTATAGTTACCGAATGTATTAACTCTTCCCAAGATTAAAAAAAAATCTTAAGCAAAGGAGTTACATGATGAATTGGTGATGATCTTTCACTGAAACCTAATCAGAAATAGGATCTCTTTGGAAGTATACTTTTAATAGCTTGGCCTAAATTTGAACCAGTGATTTGAGAGAAACAACTCTGTGTTTTACAACTAGGAAAGTATATGAGAGAGGGTTAGATTTTCCCAGAGAATATAAAGGGCTCTTCCTGATTTAGAAGAGATTATCAGGCTCAGAATAATCTTTTTACCAAGCATGTCAAACTCAAAGGCTAACAGGGGCCAAATAAACAAGGTTCAAGTTTATGTGGGCCACAAAAAAACAAAAGCTTTAATTTTCATAGAAACGTAGGTTTATTTTGATAGAAACATGCTAAACACAAAGGGCTGAAATAAGTGAGTAATCGTTAACATAAAATAATAGAACATTTAATAAAAATTAATATTTTTCTTAAATATTAACTTACCAGACACTGACTGCACAAATTAATAAGTGTAATGCAAATAAACCTATATTTCTTGTTCTCCAAAAGTGAAATATTTCCTGTTGCACATACCAAGCAAGTCAGTACAAGACTAATGACATGGCAATCGGCTGCTGCTAAAATATTCACTGCTATTATTGGTGGAGAGAAATGGTGCACCTTCATGTAAGGGAAATTAATGCAACACGATTATAATAGTCATTAGCGAACGTTGTGGTTCGTTATTAATAACTAAAGGCCCGGTGCATGAATTTGTGCACCAGTGGGGTCCCTCGGCCTGGCCTGGGGGATTGGGCCAAAACTGGCTCTCTGACATCCCCTGAGGGGCCCCAGATTGCAAGAGGACACAGGCCAGGCTGAGGGACCCTACCAGTGCACGATTGGGGCTGGGGAGGGATGCGGGAGGTTGGCCAGCTGGGGAGGGACCGTGGGAGGGCTCCAGGGTGTGTCCGCCCTGTCTCACTCAGTTCCGATTGGCCGGACCCCAGCAGCAAGCTAACCTACCGGTCGGAGTATCTCCCCCCTGGTGGTCAGTGCACGTCATAGTGAGCAGTTGAGTGGCCTTAGCATATTATGCTTTGATTGGTTGAACTGACAACCGGATGACCAGACACCTAGAATGTTAGGCTTTTATTATATAGGATTATGTATAACAGGATACTGTAAAAATTAGCTTATGAAAGTTTTATTAAAACATTTCTTACATACCTTTATATTGACTGGGCTGCAAAAATATTCATTGTGGGCCGCAAGTGGCCTGTGGGCTGCCAGTTTGACATGCTTGCTTTAGGTTAATGGCTGCATGTTTACCTTCCAGTCTTTCCTCATCTATTGTGACCCTATGCTTCCCCATTTTAACACCTGTGAATAACATATATTCACATAAAATAAATGCAATATATATTTAATGGTACGCACCTTTTAAGCCTCCCCCCAATTTTGCTGTTGTTTACTGCCAGAGTTGAACTAGTCTTGTACTCCTTCCTTATCCTAGGAACACAAACCCATAATTTATATTAGAGTTTTAGTGAACATTTGGATGCAATAGAGAATAGAGCATAAACTGCACACAAGGTGAATGTCAAGTATTCCTCCTGGAATATCTTAATCCATTTCTCCCTACAGAGAACTTGTTGGTGGTCATGGCCCTCCCTAAGCTCCAGCTGTCACCAGAACATTCATGACCCATTATATCTCACAATCCTCCCTCTCATTTTCTCTATTAGGTTCCTAATACATGTCTCTAAAAAGTGGAAAAGTCCAAATTCCTATTACTGGAATAAAAAGGAAAGAAATAACTGGAAAAATTTTCATCTAAACGTAACCTGAGACATTTTCTTTCAAAGACATTACCTCTAAATATATTCCTTAGCAAAAGAATAATCCTATATAATAAAAGCCTAATATGCTAAGTGTCTAACCGTTTGACCATTCGACCAGTCCTGTAATGTGCACTGACCACCAGGGAGCAGACACTCCTATCAGTAGGTTAGCTTGCTGCTGGGGTCTGGCCAATTGGGATTGGGCAAGATGGGCTGAACATGCCCTGGAGCCCTCCCAAGGTTCCTCACTGGCCCCGATTGTGCACCAATGGGGTCCCTCAGCCTGGCCTGCATCCTCTCGCAATCCAGGACCCCTTGGGGATGTCGGAGAGCCAGTTTCAGCCCAATACCCACAGGCCAGGCCAAGGGACCCCACCGGTGTATGAATCCATGCACCGGCCTTCTAGTTTTATTTATAAGATAATTTATTTATGTGTGTATTTATGTATGGGTGTATGTATGTATTTTAGTCCTTCAAGGCAAGAGGGCTTAAACTGTAGCCATGTGCTAATAACTCTTATGCACCACTATTTGTAACATACAGAATGGGAGATAGTGAAGTAACATAGACATGGTTGCCCAATAGTCTAGGGTGGCTAAAATGAAAACCAGAGATATTACAAAAGAACAACAACAAATCTACTCTAGTTCCTAAATGGAAGAATTCATAATAAATATCCTCCTTATCCTGGAAGTATTCATCTTTTTTAGGAAAATGGCATTTATTTAATTTGATGACAATAACGATGGCTGGAAAAAATAGTATCTTTTCAAGGTATCTAACATTTCCTGGGGTTAGCCAAGGAGTTTATGTAACCTGACTTCATAACAGCATTTTTTATGTTCTCTGTGTTTTTATTTTTGAGCATTTGATGAATTGTTCATTGTTTTTTTGTATGATCATTCACATGGAATTTAACAGAATGTTAATTTTCTATGGATTTGAAACAAAAATTTGGTGGTAACTTTGGAGAGAATACCACCGCTATCTGGGGGCATAAATGGAATTAGATAGTAATGCTGTTGACTTATTTTTTGCACATAAACACAAGGCTAAAATCATCTGCAGATTTAACTCAAGGAAGCAATTTCTTCCTCAGGGCATTTTGGCATTTTGGCAGGGATCTTGGGTTGCTTTTCCTCTCCTCTTTGGCCGTCCTCCCTGGGGCTGAGAACGGGGACTATCTATTAGGATCAGATGCATGTGATCATGATCAATTTCCTGCCAGAGCAGAAGAGGTGGGCACTCAGATGCTTGGCCTCTCATTTTTTACTGTTTCCATGGGTAGTGTTTTTCTATCTGTAATAGCAACTGGATTCCAACTATGTGATGGAGAGGGAAAGAGAGAAAATGAAACTCCTCTTAGGTATAAGAGTATTCCCTATGTGTCTGGTTTCTTTTTCTTTAAGTGAATTTTCTCTAGTTTCAGTTTCTCTGCTGCATGCAATGTGATGAAAGCTATGGGAACCCAGACTCTACTCAGTGTGTACTTAGTTGATGCCACAAACCTGAAGAAATGTCACTTTATTTCAAATGTCAGTATCCAGGGTTTCTTGGAGAACAAATCTGCCTTAGAAAGTCCCCAAAGCACCTCTAACTGGCTGTTGCTTGCTTCAAGCCTCAGCTGTGAAAAGGCATTTTCATTTTTGTTGGCACTCAATATATTTGGGGCTGTAAGGACACCTGGTACATTGACAAATCTTAAGCCAAATAACAAAAGGAAAGCAGAAATGGCTTTCTCTTTTTACACATAATAAATACATACCTATTTTTATATATGTGTGTATATTTATATATATATATATAAGTTTATGCTATATGTGTTAGCCTGTTTTACTCATGAAAATACAGATTCTGACTTTAAAAACTTTCCTAAAAAATTAGATAATTGAGTACCATGATGTCATTTTTTTTTTTCAGTTCCTTTCAAAATATGTCCGTAGCCCTAAAATTTTCTGATTATGCTTTCAGCTTTATATCAAGAACAAAGACTTTATGATGTGTTGCATGGGAGAAAATATTTCTGAATGGGATAAAATATTTTAAAATTATATATTTGATAATTATATAACATGAATGGACCTCGAGGGCATATGGCATTTATTTAATTTGATGTCAGTAACACTGGCTTGAGAAAATAGTATCTTTTCAAGGTATCTAACATTTCCTGGGGTTAGCCAAGGAGTTTATATAACCTGACTTCATAACAGCATTTTTCCGTAGTCTGTGTTTTTATTTTTGAGCATTTGATTAATTGTTAATTGCTTTTTGTATGATCATTCACATAGAATTTAACAGAATGTAATCATAGATAGTACTAAGAACAAAATGCTGGTTTTCTGAGTCAAGGGGATTCAGGGTGGGGGAAATGGGTGAACTGTTTTCTGTTTTTAGTTTAAATAAACTATATATTTTTTAAAAAACACAGATTTTAAAATGTTTGGCATAAAGAATAACCTTTTATGGAACTGTTCCTTCAGAAATATTTCACTATGTTATTCAATCCCTCTTATAAGCAGATCTACACAACAACTAGGAAAAAAAGCATCTCTCATTATGTAATTGTTACTATACAAAGAGAGTGTGTAACACCGTTTCCTTCTAGGAAGCTCATTGCTAAAGTTTATGCTTACCTGGAGTTATTCTCTTTAGCTCAGACATTCTGATAAAACTTTCCACCTCATCTTTATTTATTAACCAGAGGCCCGGTGAATGAAAATTCATGCACTAGAGGGGAGGGTCCCTCAGCCCAGCCTGCTCCCTCTCATAGTCCAGGAGCTCTCAGGGGCAGGAGGAGACCTGGTGATCAGGGGAAGGCAACACCCCCATCACACCTCTGCTGCTGCCACTGCCGGCAATGTAAGCCTCAGCCAGCCCTGGTTACCTGCACCTTGGGCCACCCCTGGGTGGCTGGGCAGCCAACATCCAAGGCTTGCCTGCACTTTGGGCCAGCCCTGGGCAGCTGGGGGGCTGAGGGGACTGGGGGACTCTGGAGGCAGGCATCCCAGCGGGGCTGAGGGGACAGGGCACCACCATCTTGTGGCTGTGGGCACCACCATCTTTGAGGGTAGGATAGCAATTAGCATATTCCCTCCTTATTGGCTGTGGGACCCGCCATCTTTAAGGGTGTGGCAGTCAATTAGCATATTCCCACTTTATTGGCTGTGGGTGCTGCCATCTTTGAGGGTGTGGCAGTTAATTAGCATATTCCCTCCTTATTGGCTGTGGGCACCACCATCTTTGTGATGGCATGGGAGTCAATTAGAATATTCTCTCTTTATTAGATAGAATAATAAAAGTAACTAGCTTTACTTTCCTCACTAAACTCAGATATATCTTAGGGCAAAAGGTGTGATGACTTAGTCATTCTGGAGCCTGGTAGGGGGGCATCTCCCTGGGGTAACTAAAATGATCAAAATATGACAAGCCATGGCTTGTACCACATGGTTTCTACTAGCAGCTAGACAGCAAGAAGGTTTGGTGCAAGCACATGGAATTCCCCTACTCACCTGAAGACTGGATGGTTGACTGACCCAGGTTCTTAGTACATTTATGTATAAGCAGAACAATCAGTTGGTGAGAGTTCCAAGGCAGCAGGCCTTTTGAGAATGCAACTAGTTACCTTCACAATAGATTTTTCTCTTGGACTTTTACTGGCCCCATTACTACAATTTCTCAATCTGTCTTTCTTCCTTCTAATCCTTCCTGGCTTCATGCACACATCCTTTTTAACCCTGAAGACCATGAGCTGTAGCCCGATCTCTTCTTAATTGGAAGTCATCCATGACTGTTCACCAAGAACCTAAATTCCCTGTGAAAAGTAGACCACATGACATTAGCAACAGAACATTTGCCTCTCCAGTCCTTGAATTCAGAGACATAACTAAGTCTTCTGGGACATGACTAAGTGACATCTGTCCAGCAGGGTAAAAATAAATTTTCTGTTCAACCTGACAAATGGTATCTCCACTGTAGAATGGTTTAAACCAATTCTTAAACTGGAGCAAATAAAAAAAAATGCATTGCATTTTCCCATACAAATGGTTTGAAGATTGAAATTCTGCTGATTTTCAATGATCATCAGTGCATTACACTTTATAATTAGATTTCACAGACATCCCCTTCATCCTCATAAAAACACGATTAGTGAGATGTTAATATTATCCTCAAAATGCTGACAGGAAAATAGAGGTGCAGGGAAGTGGGAACTTGACCAGGAGAGCAGGGTAGAAAATGCAAAGCTAGATACTGTGCTTTGTTTTCACCTCATTGCATGTCTAAACCATGTAGTAGTCTTTTCTTGACAATGCTCTATCCCCTTTTATGTTACTAGTTATAGTACATTTTGCTTTTTTTAAATTTTGTTTCTTTATTTTTATGGCAATTCTTGCTGATTTTTTTAATTAACATGGGGTAAAGGTCTTAAATACATTAAAGAATAGTGCTCGATGTTGAAAGAAAACAATGAGTCCACCAATAATGTTAATTCAACTTCCAAACTGCAAATGCTGCATTATTTGGAAGGAATGGAAATACTATTCAATACGTGCCTTCACTGTTTTAAATATAATTCATGGCTAAAATGTATTTTTATGAAAATTTCCCAAACCTTCAAAAATCACTATTGTTTCTAAAGGCGGGACTCAACCCCAAGGATAACCTTGATCTTAATTCTTGCTCTCTCTGAAGATTCCACCCATTTATTTTAATAGATGGACTTTTAACCTCCATCATTCAACTTGAGACTTATGAGAGATTCAAATTAACTAAATGACTGGAAATGTCAAGTAATTAAACATCTGGTTTTTAATATAGAACAAATCACTCCGTCACTTGATCCCTCCCAGTGTTCTTAGTCTTCAAGCTGCTTCTGGCTACAGTTGACCTCTTAGCACAAGCCAGACACAACTCCATATTCCTGTGGTGCTCCTTGGACAGTCTTTTCCCTCGGCCTTCATCTAGGTGTGCTGAACCTGTGGCGCAGCCCTGATTTTAGCCCTAATTTCTCTCTCACTCTCCCTAGGTTAAAATATAGTTGAAGAGAGTGATACTTACATGTGTTAAGCTTTGGCTGGAAGCCTTAATATTCCGTGAGTGGACACAGTAATGGAGGAATCCCTGACACCTCCAATGGTAAGTAGGTCCCTCTCTTGGGAAAAATACACTTTGCTCTGATTATTTAGATGCTCTGTTTGGATGCTTGCGTATTTTTCTCTTTAAAGCTCTGTAATAGGATAAATACTGCAAGGTTTCCACTAGCCGCTGAAAAACAAGTGAGTTCTCCCTTGTACTCATCCATTAGGGTTAGGCTCGCTATCATTGCTCTTCTATTTCCCAATCCCCTGTACTAGTATATATTTTTTTTCTATCCAGAGTAATTTTTAAATTATTTTATTAATTTAAAAAATCACCATTAAGTATTTGGTTAGAATCCCATCAAAGTAGTTGGTTATCCTTGCATTTGGGGCATATTGTAGACTGTAATCTACAGCTACCTAGAGGTTAGGCAAGGTGAAGAGAATAGTCCTGATCAGTGGAATCGGAGAGAGCCCCATTGACATATCTGCTCCCATTTATGGGAACCATTTCCCCAGCTTCCCAACTCTTTTTTGTTATCACATGCTCTAATTTTCAAGGAATTAATAACAAAACCAAAAACACACACACACACACACACACACACACACACACACACACACACACAAAACAAAACAAAACAAAACAAAAAAAAACAACAACACCTAGAAAGCTAAATTAGACTCTCTCTTAGTCTCTGAGGTGAAATTACTTTAGCAAAACTAACGTCCTTTTTGGGGGAAAGGGAGCATATAATCAATAATTCATTTACTTGAAGCCTCAGTGAAGTTTAACATACTTGATAAAATAAAGGGTGAGAGTAGAACAACAAGAACAATAAAATCCAGTCCATGTAAATAAAAAATAAAAACATTAAAAAATGAAGTAAAATGAATGGCAACTGAAATGTCAGATGGTAGCAAAAGTCCAATTGTATTTATTATCAACGTAAACTTGAATGGGCACATTTTCCAATAAAAAGTCGAGTATCAACTAGCGTAAAACAAATATAACTAAATGCTCTTTACAGCGATATAATAAAAGCATAAATCCTGGGACTAAAAAAAGATTTATCAGATAACAGCTATTACGATGAAGCTTATCAAACTATAGTAATGTCAGTCCAAATTCTTTTTTTTAATATAAAAATCTGTTTAATAGCACAGTGATTAATTTTGGCTTAACATCAGAAAGTTACAGAAAATTTGAAAATTAATGCACCTGACAAGATAGTTTCAAATATGTAAATCAAGAAGTCACTGAAATATAAGAAGAATTAGACAAGTCATCCTTACAGTGGAACATTATATATATATATATATATATATATATATATATATATGTATATATATATATATATATATATATATATATATGTGTGTGTGTGTGTGTGTGTGTGTGTGTGTGTGTGTACATACACACACACATATTTAGAAAAGTTAAGGGGAAAATCAGCAAACATATTTTAAAATGTAAATAATTTAATATTTAATCTAAATAACATTCAGAAAATTCTGCATCTAATTCTGCATCCAAAAATTAGGTGTACACATTTTTCCCATATACATGGAACATCTACAAAAATTGACCTCATGTTAGGCTATGAAGTAAACTTCAACATATTTAAATAATAGCTATTATTCACACAATTCTTCTGATATAAACTTCTTCCCATGTATCTCACAAAGAAACTTAATCATGCTAGTTCAATTTAGAAGGTATGTATTTTCTGTTACTTAAAATGTTAAAGTAGCCAGTTTTTGTTTGTTTGTTTGTTTTTACTAAGGGTAATGGTGCCCCATTGTCAAAGGTTAAGAATGTTTTAAGTCAAGCAAATCAGATTTCCAGAGTCTTTTATAAGGTAAGGTAGAGGGCAATAGAGGGAAAGATAAAGTGCTCATCCCTGGTAGAACCTGGCTTACATCCAGCCCTTGACTTTTACTGTATTGTATGTATAAAATGCACAACACATTATGGGGAATGCTACTGTACAGGGATCTTTTTCATTTGATGATTTAGGACTCATTAAATAAAAAGTAACTGAGCACATACTCATTCTTTCAACACATACTCTTGAGCTTCTACTGTGTACCAATTATTTGAGGATCCTACATTGGCAGGTGGGAGAGAAGGTATGGGTATCTTATTCTATCTCAGCTAAAGCTCAATACTTTTCATAGTTGATACATTCCTGTAAATGTCAAAAGTCATCGGGGATGGTCTCTAAATTCAAAAATCTCATAGATTTCTTTTTCCTCCTTAGGACTTGTTTAATTCCTACATAGCAAATTATGGACTTTGAGTTTTACTTTTGTTCCTCATCCTTTTTGATGTCACACAACTAATACTTCCCTCAATAAATACGTTTGTGACTCTGCTTTGGTATGGTACTAGATGCTGAGACTAAAACAGGGACTATGAATGACACAAGTCAGTCTTCGCTGGATTTAAGTCTGTCTTGGGAGAAATCTTTCTTAATAAGCAATGCAAGGACTGCCATAC
Source organism: Eptesicus fuscus (assembly GCF_027574615.1). Lineage (NCBI taxonomy): Eukaryota > Metazoa > Chordata > Mammalia > Chiroptera > Vespertilionidae > Eptesicus > Eptesicus fuscus. The sequence goes on along the minus strand of NC_072477.1, from coordinate 12,938,203 downwards.
TATTGAGGAACATAGCCTTTAGCTACAGAGGCAACAATTTATATGTAAATTAATATTTAATTAACTTTAATTATCCACATTCTTTTTTTCTGAAAAACACTTAACCAAACAAACAAAACTTCTGACTTTAAACTTACAAAACAATTCACATTATTGACTGGAACAATCCATTGTTGAATTGAAGACATTAGGAATTTGAAAGTAGACAAAATGAGGGTTCTGTCAGGGAGGCTAAAATGGCAAATCTCATTTCTAAGACTAAGTCTTGGGCATCTAAGGAAACTTTGAAAATAGGAACATTGCAAATATCCTGGAACTAGAGTCGCTCCTCACCCAGACACACATAATAAAAGCAACTGGAAAACAATACTGAATATGCATGTGTACAAACGGTATTTGTGTGTGTTTTCCCTAATGAGGCGGTATTGATGGCTTACTTAGCATCTCTTCATTCTGAGCCTCTTTCAAAAATTGGTCTGTCTTTGGCTTTCTGACAGCAAAACACACTGAGAAACAAGATACTCGGCTGATTATGTAAAGCAGGTGAACTAGAAGTCAACTTTAAGTATATCCTCTGTAAGTCACCTTTATAATAAGACTTTCTCCAGACCTCTCCTTTCTGTAGGAATCAGCTGTGTACTGCTAATTAGTTTCTTTATTAGTCTACCTTTTCTTGTAATTGGCACTCTTAATTGTGACTGTGCTTCTCATCCCCCTTCCTCCCAGTCTAACATCTATTACGAACAGGTATAAGAAAGAATTATTTGTGCTTATGTAATAACTTCGTTGATTTGAAAAGGATTCAGTATTGGCAATTAAGTCTAAGCAACAGCCTTTGCAGAAAATATAATTATGAAGACATTTTGATAAGTAGTGGGTGTGGCATAGCCTGCAATTTTAGTCCCTAATTTTTCAGAACTTTTGAGTTGGAGATTGAGTTGGGGAGAAAAGATAACTTTTACCTTTATCCTTCCAAGCTCTTGACTGAGATCTTTATAACAAAGACACATTAACAAGGGAAACGTGTATACATTTATTTAAGATTTAAGTGACATGGGAGCATTCATTTGTAAAGAAATGACCTGAAGAAAAGGTTAAACCTAACTGGTTCTGTGCTAGGTTTGATGAAAAGAGAAAACTCATGGAAAGATATGATGGCACAAAGAGTATTAAGTAAGTGTAGTAAACTGAGGAAAACTTAGCAAGCCTGTTAGTTCAGACTCCTCTGTGTATCCCTTGGTCTTCAGATAGAAAGATGCTCTCTTCCTCAAGTTATGGGGAGGTCATTTCTCACATGAAGATGATATGACCTGCTTCAGAGGAAGTTCAGAAAGTCCTTCCTGCACCTGGCATTAAATATGCCAAATCACTATGTTTTGGGGTATTATGTCCTGAATCCCATAAGACAGAATCAGGGTTTTTGTAGACACCCAAAAAATGGCTTATAGATTCCTGACTCTACCCTCATGGAACCCCAGTTCACTGGTTAGTTGAAAAACATGTAAGGCCATGTCTAGATTTATGCAGAAAATCAGTGGTCCTGATATTGATAACTTAGGGTGTGAACAATGTTATCATTTCAAAGCAAGTGGGAAGAGGAAGTGATTTCACTGGTAAGTGCATTACCTTTTAGAAATTCTACTGTCACTATGTCAAGAATGCAACTCAGCATATGGTTTTATAGAAAACTAGAGTATTTTTTCTAAATATTCATGGTTGTCAAATGTGTGTTTATATTTATGAGTATGTGAAACACATTTTATTCTTATGTTATTATTTATTATTGTATTATTTTTTCACATGAACAACTGTAAACCTAATTTTACTCCACTCTGTATATGTGTCCCTGTGTTCAAATACTTATGTATAGGTGTGATTCTTTCAGAGATATAGAAATCTTTCTATTTTATACACATAGTGAAACAGGAATTTTAGGGAGTGAAAAAGACAAGTTATAGGAAATTTTAGAAATTAAGGGGACCATGGAGGAAGCATGAGGCTGCAGAGTAGGAGAAAGTATATTTCCATAGAATAGGGAAGCTGAAAAACTGCAACAGGTACATTTCCATAGTATAAGGGAGCTGGGAACAGCAAAGGGTCTGTATTTATAAAATGAAGGGAAGAAAGCCCTTCATCCAGAAGGAGAGAAGAAAGCCCAAAGGGATTAGGAAAACATTAAGGAAGGAGGGGGAGAGAACCTCACATGTCCCCTTTGAGGTTCCACCTTTGAGCCTAGGAGTTACTATAGTAACCAGTCAAGGGAATAGTGACCAATCAGAGGGGATATCAAGGCACCAGGATCTGCAGCCTTTATAAGCCATAGGGAAAAGGAACTCAGTGGGACCCTTTCCCCCTCCCTGCATAGCAGTCCATTCTGTGGGATTCTTTCCCTCTCCCCATGTGGGAGTCTGTACTTGTTCTTCAAGAAATCTCCACCTTTGCTATACCACTTTCTGTCCGTGGATTCATTCTTCGATTCCGGCAGACAAAGAATCCGGATTCCAGTCCAAAAATTCTGTTTCAATAGGTTCTGAATGGGTGTGGAGTTGGTGTCTGAGATCTACTGACATTTGAGGTCTGAAAACTTTCTCAGACACCTGGATTTTCAAATATAGCTTGTTTGGTTTTCTGACATGTTGTGTATGATAGTATTCCCCACTGCTTTGTTTCAAACATTTTCTCTGCTTGACCCATCACATAAATTTACCGCGGCATTCTTATAGTGGTCAGTACTTACAGACAAGCAAAGCCCAGGATAGGATACACTCTAGTTTTCAGAAGTTCTAGTGATATTAGAGTAGGAAACCCACGTATAGCTTCTTTTCCACATAGGTTTTTTTCTAATATTTTTAGTGGTGGAGATCTTTTATTAAAACAAAATTTTATGGAGAAGCCTGATATCTAAATATAGAATGAACACCTCTGATTGAATCACAGTAAAGTCCTCCATTCCTACATCTTAAGGACAGTAAATTCTAAACTTCTGTTGCCCCATCATTGAAATCTACTGATGTGTTTTAAGCCCACCATTTTATAAATGACAAAATTGAGACCCAGAGCAGTAAAAATGACTTAGTACTAAAATATATTAGAGAGAGACACCTTAGGCTAGAACATGGGTTAGTGGGCTTTCTAGGCTGTGCCTTACTTGTCTAGCCCATGGCCAACTCTATGGGCAATGCCCATTCCTAGATTTTAAAAAAAATCTCAAAAGTTCATTTGACGTGTGAAATTAAGCAAAGGCTGTTAGGATATTTTACTCATGATATCTGAGAGAAAGGTTTTGCTTTGTTGGTGAAAGATGCTCTCTTATTTTCAGGAGAGTATTCATGCTAAATGGGCGTCTTTCTGAAGGAGGTTTAGCCCTAGCTAACTGTCTGAGCATCTGTTTCTCTGGAGTTGGATGTAAGTGGTGAGCATTAGTAACCTCCATGGAAAGAAAATTTGGTGGGATGCCTCTTAAGTTAGCCAATATTGAATAGAGTTTATATAACATACTGGCAAATGGAAAGCATTAATGTTTATAACTGAAAATAAAATCTGGTTAATTCTCAATGGATTGGAAATAATAGAATTTGTATTCCAAAGAACTTATATAATTATGCTGATCACATTTTGTATTCTTATAATTTTATTGTCTTATAAATTATTCCATATATTTTGTCCAATAAAATTATTTAATTGGTAAAAGAAATTACAGTTTGGATAAAGATACAATTTAGCACACTTTATGCATTTTGGCATATATTCCTTTGTGAAATTCATAAATTACAATGAGTGAGGTCATATAAGTGGAATAAAATGCATCAATATATATGCATTTTTCATAGGTTTCAGCACATTTCAAGAGCACAATAGAAAAGTGAAGCACATTTTTTTTTTTTTTGGTAAATATTGAAAAACAGCATTCAAGGAACCATATTTCTAAAGTAATGTTTTCCAACTCTTCTCGGATTTCTTGAACTTGGTCTATAATTTGCATCTTAATTGGATTTTATTGTTTTTAGGTACACTAGAATAAAAAAAAATACCAAGACAATGTAGTTTATTTAAAACACAGTATAATTAAGATATTGTCATAAATAGAAGGTAGATGATGATAGATAGAAGATAGCTAGCTAGCTAGATAGCTATGACTGTGTACATTTATAACAATACACACAAACACACACACCTTCTGACTACCCACACACACACAGCCATAGCTATAGACATAAAATACATTTCAGAAAACACTATCTCTTTTTACTCTTCCATTGCTTTTGTGATCCCAAATCTAGCATTTAGTTCTCTGGACATTTTAAACAACCTTGTTTCCAAAACATTTTATGATGTTTTTTATTTCCACTCTTTGCACCTACTCTCCCCTTCTGACTACATTGTCTTTCCTCCATGTATGCCTAATAAAATGTCGAGGTTAGACATTATCTCTCTCTGATCTTCATATGTGCAGCATTTTATATATCAACTAGAGGCCCCATGCATGAAATTCATACAAGAGTAGGCCTTCCTTCCCCGCTTCCCCCGCCTGCCGGCACTGGCTTCCCTCTGGCACCCGGGACCCGGGCTTCCCTCGCAGCTCCGGCTTCGTCCAGAAGGATGGAAGGACGTCCGGAAGTATGTCCAGTCTAATTAGCATATTACGCTTATATTATGATACTAGTAGATGATACCTAATAAAGCTGTTAAAAATTCAATCATTGATGCCAATGAGCCTCTTGACATATGAGAACTATTGCATAATTCACAGTATAGCCTTGAAGTCATAGAGAATCTACATATAAATGCTAATATAGTCCTGAACAAGCATATATCATTTCAAGTACTAAATAGTTTATTATAAATTTAATTTATATTACTTAATTGTATATTACAGTAATATACTGTGCTTTTTAAATGATATGTGATAGTAGATTTGGGCATCATAATTTTTAAGCATAGAAAGGAGACTTTTCCACAATATTTATTATAAAAATAAAAAAAAACCTTTGGATTTTATATGCTACATAAGGTTCTACATTAACCTTAATGTGAATAGCATTTTTTATATTTGAGAGAATTACATATACATCATATTTTTTTCTTATGATTTCTGGTTTTTGGAACCTATTGAATTTTTTTTTTTACTCTCCATGGATCACAATAATATTTACATATTTTTCTTCTATTAACTTTTTACCTATAATCTTTATACATAAGTTTAATTCAAAAGGAGTGTATCATCAGATATAATGAGATAACTATTTAGCTTGACATTTTTTGTGTTGTGCATAAATTTTCTTAATGCCATTTGTTTCCCAAAGTTTGTACTTTATCAGAATTTTTTGTGAGGCCACTTTACTAGATATTAATTTCCCACTATCCATGGGCTTCAGAGACCTCTAATGACTTTTTTATTGGTGTGCATTACAGTTCCTGCAAGGATACTTTGCATTTTTTACAATGTGTTTTTGGCATATTATGATATATGTCATTGGTATTTATGAATATATAGCTAAAACATTACTCAGACTATTTTGAATACATACATTTAATGTGGGTGTATTGACATCTTTACACTGTTAATCTGCTGCATTCATTAACAAATGTGTCCCCATTTGTATATAATTATTTGTGTTATTTAATTTTTATTCTCCACATGTATATTGTGCATTCTTTGTTAACTATTGTTATATTTTTATCATTTTTGTTGCTACTGTAAGTTATATATTATGTACTGATTTTTTGGTTAATGATTACCATTATGTATTATTATACTTTTTTCTGTATGATACAGTTTTGCTTCAAATTTTATTTTAACACATTTTAAGAATGCTATCATATTTTTCTTTCAGTTCCTATTTGCCTACTATGGCTTCCTCCATCATTTTATCCCACTCCTCTTTTAAAAGATTTTCTCTTATTTATTATAACTTCTCTGGACACCAATTTGTGGAACATTAAGATAGTGAAACATTGGAAATAAACTAAGGATCCACTATAAAGACAGTAAATATAAAATTTTATATAATGCAGTACTAAAAAAGGACACGATTAAATAACATGACAAGAACTAAAATAGCATTTTAAGTGCAAGTGTTGCATAGCAACACATAAAGTATACAATATAATATATTTATGTCAATTCCTAAAAGTTCTTTTTAAAATATTAAATACTAGAGGTCCGATGCACAAAAATCATGCAAGAGTAGGCCTTCCCTCCCCTGGCTGCTGGCACCAGCTTCCCTCTGGCACCCAGGACCTGGGCTTCCCTCGCAGCCCTGGCTTTGTCCAGAAGGACAGAAGGACATCCAGAAGGATGTCCGGTCTAATTATCATATGGAATAGTGAGGTTAAGCATGCATGGGAGGGATGTTTAAAGAGGTGGAGCACAGAACAGGAACTAGTTAATCCATGCTACAGAAAGCTCAGTTTTTCAAAATTTCACTGGTAGCTGGAACTTATTTCACTACTTTTTTCTACCTTACAATCTAACTGGGAGGTGTGTCGAAAAGGTCTCTGAAATTACATAGAAGATTGTGGCATTATATAATGACTAGAAAGGATTTTTCTCCTGAAAATCTGTCACAAATCTTCAAACAAATAGCAGCTACTATGGAAATTTTTGGATAAATTTACTGCATCATTAGTGGTATTTCTGATACCAAACACATAGCCAGTCAGAAATTTGGTCCTCACACTAGCTCAGCAGAAAAATGTTCTTCAAAAGGGTTCTGTTAGCATAAAATTAATGTAGTTTTAAGAGTCTGCCTTTCTTTACCACTAATTTGACTTGAATGAATCCATCTGGTTGAGCCACTGCTGATGAAAAGATATGTTATGAGAGAATATCATGACTGTGTGTGTGTGTGTGTGTGTGTGTGTGTGTGTGTGTGTGTGTGTTAGGTTGAACCATATGAAATTACCATTTTTATAGGTAAAAAAAAAATAATCAACCCGCCCAGCATGGCTTAGAGGTTGAGTATTAACCTATGAGGTCACGATTCTATTTCTGGTCAGGGCATATACCTGGGTTCCGAGTTCTATCCCCAGTGTGGGGTATGCAGGAGGCAGCTGATCATGATTGTCTCTCATCATTGCTGTTTCTATCTCTATCTTCCTCTCCCTTCTTCTCTGAAATCAATAAAAATATATTTAAGATGAAAATAATAATAAATACCATTCATTTTATATAATTCATAAAAATAAACATATGCATCTAGTTAAATGTATGTGAAATATAACATATTTTGTTTGCTATTATACATAATTCTATTGTAATTAATAATACTTTGCATAAATACAATAGGACATTGACACATGTATTTGTAATTTAACCCTCTTAGTCTTTGTGAATGAATTAGTTCTCTTACCGCATCCCTGTCATAGTGTTATGATGGCTGTCTTGAAAATGAATAGGAAAATCATCACTCAAACCATTTGATTCAGCCAGAATGAAAAATACCATATATTTAGAGCTAAAAAAATATAAAGTTGGTAAAATTCCAAGATATTTTCCTATAGGAAGACCTCTCTCCTTTCAAAGCATTTTTTAAATGCCATGGAACCTAAATTGTGGCAGTTTTTGTAGGACAACACTGACAGCAAATATTGACTATATGGCCTGGCTGGTATAACTCAGTGGTTGAGGTTGACCCATGAAACAGGAGGTCATAGTTCAATTCCTGGTCAGGGCACATTCCCGGTTGCAGGCTCAGTCCCCACTAGGGGGCGTACAGGAGGCAGCAGATCAATGATTCTCTCTCACTGATGTTTCTATCTCTATTTTCATCTCCCTTCCTCTCTCTGAAATCAATTAAAAAGTAAAAAATATTGCAATATATATTTATTAATATTATATTATATATATATATAATTTTAAAGCTAGACACCAAGGTCAGCCTTAAGCAAAATGTGAGGAAGTGAATTTGTCATTTTCATCCTCCCTCTTCTCACATATTATTCTGTGACTAGTAGGTACAAAGCAGTCTGCTTGAAAGTATACTCTGCATAGTGAATTGAATCCCTGTGGACTTTGCCAAGTTTTGTTCACTACACTCTCCAACCCAGAGTAGTTCACCATCAAATTCAAAAGACTAAGCACACTTTTAGAGTTTACTACTGCAATCAAATAAATCTTACGCTATGTTCATCTGTGTAGTATATAATCAAACTCTTCATCTTTATTGCCTGTATAGTAATTCCCCATAAAGGTAAGTAATAAGCATAAACGTTAAACAATTCTACTTTGTCATAGCCAGTCCAGGGAGATCTGTCTGTATTTTAAGTTTGTTAGCTCTACATTATACATACATTCATTTAACAATAGATATGGAGAAACAATTCTAAACAAGGCAGCTCATCCATCTAAATGTCATGGAGTAACAGGTCTCATTGCTTTTTTTAATGCCATTACTATCACATTCAATAACACATAAAGCATAAAGATACTCTTATCTATGAATCACTGGTACTGGATTAAAAGGCCCAATATATGGTTTTCATTTGTTTCCACCTCTGTTTTTCTGCCCAGCTTTACCTACATATACCATATATAAGCCTCAAGGGCAGAGCTTACTCATTTATCTTTATACTAGGCACCAGCAAAATTATTTCCTGACCTCTCTTTTCTGGATAAGAGATGATGTGTCACTGAGGTCTTGGTAATGGAATGTGGATTTTAAAAAAAATGCTACTTGGAAAAAATGTTTGGATACAGAAAAAGTCAGGAAGAACTCTCAAAATGGAGAAAAATCTTGGGGCCCTGAATGACCCAGTAGTATCTCCAATTTTTCTTTCTTTCTTTTTTTTAAATATATTTTTATTAATTTTTTACAGAGAGGAAGGGAGAGGGATAGAGAGTTAGAAACATCGAGGAGAGAAAAACATCCATCAGCTGCCTCCTGGGCCCGCCCCTACTGGGGATGTGCCCGCAACCAAGGTACATGCCCTTGACTGGAATCGAACCTGGGACCCTCCAGTCCGAAGGCCGACGCTCTATCCACTGAGCCACACCGACCAGGGCCCCAATTTTTCTTAAAACAATTTTTTTTCTTAACCTATTACTATTTTGAGGTTATTTGTTTTAGCTTTTAACCTGATCTGACTAATACAATCTTTATAATGAATGTTTCTGGTTTTGGAACATACACTCCAACCTTACACTAATGTTCTGCTCTTGCAAATGGAGTTAAAAATCACAGAATGGAACGATTTAGAGCTTCTTATTGTGCTAACTCAAGTTTGAAGAGGAAGGGGGCAATTTGTTGACTTAAAAAATCTTATTAAACTGCAACTGAGTTTTGGTGCAAATGTAATTGATAACAATGAAGTATTTTCTTATGGTGGGGAGAAGATGAATTCAGAAATCAGGAAGATACAAGGTGTGTATAAATGCCCAGTGGAATGTGAGAGCTCACCTGGGCTTGGGGATGAGAGGGAAGGAGAAAAAAGAGAGAGAGAAGAGAGAGAGAGAGAGAGAGAGAGAGAGAGAGAGAGAGAGAGAGAGAGAGAGACACAGAAGGGGAGCCTTCCCGACCTCAGTATTGAAATACACTGTGACAGCTATTTATAAATATTTGGAGGGGGCATTCATTCACTACAACTCCAGAGCATATAACAAAGACTCATAGATATATTCAATGCAGGGAAATCCCCCTTAATACTAGGAGAAACCATTGCTAATTAGAGCTAAGCCAATCCATCCTTCATCACTGGGAGTATCCAGGAGCTCTGGATGACAAACTCTCAGGAAAAACAACAAACAAACAAAAAACCTCTATCACCTATTGGCCAAGCTGGTGTACTTCCATTTCCACAGCTGTGATCATCATTTTGATACTTTTATTAGAACCTCAAATCCCCTTGGTGGATTTGAGGTGGTCTGCACTGTGCTCAAATGCCTTACAGGTAGTTGACATCTGATTCAGATGCCATGTCCTCCAGGCCTCTGGCTCTATAGTATCTCCATGTTTTATGACATTTGTCACTTTCTTTGTGTAAATATAATTACCTCAAGATATAAAAAACAAAACATATCTTTATTTTAGAATTCCCTATCTATATACTCACAAAACAGTTTAGTAATCAATTAATTTTTGTCTTTGTAGATACTGCAGTCTGGATGCCTCTGAGACATCAATTCTAAAGTTTCTTCCTTCTAAAGTGGAAAATAAAAATTCAATCAATTCTCTTTTATTGGGTGGTTGATAGACTTGGGAAAATTTTCAGAGGTATTATGTGCTTCTAGGAGACTAGGAAACTCAATAACATCTTTTAGGTTATCACTTTCTCCCCTAGCTTGAGGCATTTCTTTTTTTTCACTGCCAGACCATATTTTTTTTTTATTTTTATTTTTCTCATCACGTGCTTTTATCTAAAATATTCTCTGCATATAAATAATGTCCCTCCCATGTTATCCTTTTCAAAATCCATCCCAGTTTTATATTTTTCAGTTATTGTTTTGCCTCCATAAATGAACTGATTGTCATTCTTTCTCTCTCCATATATATGTAATATATTTGAATATTACATATTTCTCTATGTCACATATATGATATATGCTTTTACATTATTATATAATATATTAATAAATACACCTTATATATCATGCAAGATATATATAAACATGATACATGTATCATTATATGACACATATCACACTATATATATGTTATATTATCCCAATATATCATGCATAAGATATATATTATACTACTATCTTATGGTGACAACACATGTATTTTAGAGACTTGATTTCTGCTTGTCATCGTATATTAGCTGTGCAATTTAAAATATAATAATTAAATTCTTTATGTCTCAGTTTACTTATCTATAAAAGGAAAAATTGCATTTATCTTATAGAATTGGTAAGGATATTAAAAAGACCATACTTATAACGTGCTGAAAATAGACTCCCTGTCCATAACAGGCACCAAGTAAATTATAGTTGTTTATTAATATTAAAATCACACACAATGTCCAGCTATTTTGAGTGCTTGGTGCATAATTATTTTTATAAATATATTTTTATTAATTTCAGAGAGGGAGAGGAAGAGAGAGAGAAGCATCAATGATGAGAGGGAATCATTGATTGGCTGCCCCCTGCACACACCCTACTGGGGATTTAGCCTCTAACAAAGGCATGTGCCCTTGACTGGAGTCTGCAAGCTGATGCTCTATCCACTGAGCCAAATTGGCGAGGGCTTGGTGCATAACTGGTGCTTTAAAATATTTTAAATGGAGATAGACCATGTCATCAACTATTTATAATTTTACTAAAAACACATTATATCTCAGATCTTATTATTCCAAGATAAAACCTTGCAAGTATCTCATTTCTCAGCATATATGTTATATCCTGACTTATGGGGTCTGTGGATATCCCTAATTCCCTAGATGGTGAACCAAATTGTTCAAGAAGAGCTCAACTTTCAGGTAATTCAACTTCGTTAGGCATAACCCTTTGTGACTTTAACAGAGGTCGCATTCCAAAGCTAAATAATGATCATTCCCACTATTTCTGAATAAGTGCAGGATGAATCAAAAAGTGTCTTAAAATGTGTCTCCAAGTCCTGTAAGATTGACACCTAATAGAGTAGATCACATATTATAACAATTTCCTATCACACTGACTAATGATCCATATACAGCTCTCTCATCACCTGTTCAAGTGAGGCTGCCAGTTGTAATTTCTGGTCTCTCACCTTGTAGTTCAAACTGGCCTATGGCACTATGAGTCTCCTGGGCAATTATCATTGTTGAATTCATTAATTCCGCTCCCCAAACACCCTTGTTCATCCTCAGACTGAATTTATGAGCAAATGACCTGGGAATGAACGACCTTCCATGGAGCTCCTCTGCTCTTTCTCAGCCTGGCACATATAACAAAGGTTTATGATACACAGATGAGAATGTTAATTGAGTGTTATTAGGAGGGAATTTGCAACGTAACCTGGTAGGGAGACTAATATGGTAGATATGCTTTGGTTTGATGTGGAATACAAGTCATGCGTATTGTCTAAACAAGAATTCAATAACTTGTTTGTAGAGAATTAAAAGGTACATGCATTCTTTAGTTATTTCTTCTGAGTTTGTAAATTAGAATGTGAAACTCCACATAACTTGTCAGTGTGTAGGTTAGCATTACCCGGGATCTGGTCTATAGTACACACTGGGCTATTTAAATAATTTAAAGTATTGTTTGGCAAATGGTTATGTTGACTTGACAAATTGGGATTCCTTATTAGTTTCAGTGTTGCTTTTGGCTCCGGTCTCTTTCAAGCTGGATAATAGCAGTCTTGGACATATTGCAAAGGTTGTGTGTGGTGGAAATAGGGGGTAGGGTAAGATAAGCATATTGTAATGTCTTAAAAGTTTTAAAGTGTATTAAACAAACTTTCTTTAAATAGTGTAGAAGATGCCTGATCTGCACTACTTTACATTTTCTGGAATTCTTGAAACATGGGACCTGCTTACACATTAACAAAGGGAGTTGCTGACAGTAAAATCCTGCTTGCCCTAAGAGATGTGATAGCCAGATGTGATAGCTTCCAGATATGGCCTGCTCCAGCGGGCATGCCACCAAAAGGATGGGACTTGGCAATGACAACTATTCCACTATCTATCGAACCAGGTTCTGATATCAACAACATCAACAAGTCAATTACAGTCAACCATAATTGGCAACTTTCTAGACTACAGAAAGCAGAGAATTTTAGAACAAAGGAGGTCACTGGAAATTATTGTGTCCAGATTTTTTACTTTATAGATATAGAAGTATAGGCTAAATGACATTAAGTAACTTGCCCCAAATCAAACAACTAGATGCAATGCATGTATGTCTTCCAAAAATATTTAAGTTTGAAATAAACTCTTCTGAGATTAGAATATAGATCTCTTAACAACAGTGTACTGATTTTCCTTTTTATAATAGAATTTCCAGAGATTATAAACCAAACTATTTATGAGAAGTAGCACAACACAGGTTTAAATTATTTTTCCCAATGTGCACTACTTAGATAGTCTACCAAAATTAAACAATCAAATTAATGTAGATCAGAGAAATGCTCATTGTACATTAGACACAAAAAAATTATATATGTAATTATGCTCCTGGAATGTTAAAAGTCTTAAGAAAAAAATAGATTTTTTTTAAAAATTACAGTTCAACAGTTGAAGAGAGTAATATATATTAAATACTAGAGGCCTGGTGCACAAAATTGGTGCACTTGGGGGTGAGGGGGTCCCTTAGCCCAGCCTGTGCCCTCTCGCAGTCTGGGAGTTCTGGGGGGATGTCTGACTGATGTCTGACTGCCGGCTTAGGAGTGGGACCAAGCCGGCAGTCGGACAACCTTAGTGCTGCCGCGGAAGACTCCCGCCACCACCACTGCACTCAACAGCTGTAAGCCCAGCTTCTGGCTGAGCAGCGCTCCCCCTGTGGGAGCACACTGACCACCAGGGGGCAGCTCCTGTGTTGAGCATCTGCCCCTGGTGGTCAGTGTGCATCATAGCGACTGGTCATTCTGCCATTCGGTCGATTTGCATATTAGCCTTTTATTATATGGGATGTGGTCCCTAAGATTATAATGATCCTCAAAAATTCCTGTCACCTAGTGACATTATAACTGTCTTAATGTCATAGCACAATGCATTACTCACGTATTTGTGGTAATGTCTCTGATGACGCTGGTGTAAACAAACCTGCTGCACTACCAGTTGTATATAAAAGTATAGCATATACAATTATGTTCAGTACATACTACTTTATAATGATAATAAATGACAACATTACTGGTTTGTGTGTTTACCTTTTATTGTTACTTTATAATGTATTTATTCTACTTTAAAAAATTGCCATAAAACAGTATGCTCTGTTATGACAGATTACATCTTGTGTTGATCACATCTCTTGATTGAATTATTTTCTCTTGTGCTTGATTTAATTTCAGGTTTTTTAAATAAATTTAGTATACCCTAAGAATACAATGTTTATAAATTCTGCAGTAATATACAGTCATGTCCTAGGCCTTCACATTCACTCACCACTCACTCACTGACTTACCCAGGACAACTTCCAGTTCTGCAGGTTTCCCTTATGGTAAGTGCACTATACAGGTTATACAATTTTTTAGCTTTTATGCTATATTTTCACTGTGCCTTCTCTATGTTGGAAATAAAAAATGCCATTGTGTTACAATAGCTTGCAGTATTCAACACAGTAACATGCCGTACAGGTTTGTAGCCTAGGAGCAATAGGCCAGACTATATAGCAGGCTGTGCCATCTAGGTTTGTGTGAGTGCACTCTATGATGTTTGCACAGTAATGAAATAGCTCAATGACGCATTTCTCGGAACATAACTTTATTGTTAAGCGACGTGACTACTCGGCTTCTTACAGAGATAGGAACATACACTGAAAAGGCTTCAGAAAGGAATAGTGTGAAATGGAAATGTACTTGGAGGAATTTATGGTGAGAGAGAGTATGAAATGGCTTTCGGAAGAGAGAAAAATATGCCATTAACCTAAATAGTTGACAGATAGAAGAGAGGAAAAAAAATGTGTGAAAGGTTTATTTTAAATGAGCAAGTCAGACTACAGTGACAGTGTAAGCAGGGGAGGGAAGCAGATGAATAGAGGAACTTGAAGGCTTTGAATAGTCATTCTTATTTTTTAGGTTAGACAGTTCGGAGAAAGTGGTAAACTTGCATCAAGAGCCTATATGATTGGAACCTTTATGCAATGATTTTCACTATTATTCCTAAATCAAAAGGTAATCAAGAAAGTAGTGGAGACTTTGAAATGAAATCCACATTGCTGTCATTGGGTTAGTTGAAGCATACAACAGTTAAGACCAGGAGAAGGAGACACATCCCTCTGGATCATGGGTGATTGGCTCTGGCAATAGATTATATGGTGTGTGTATAGTAACGATTCAGCTTTCCAATGTGAGCTATGGAGAGAATGTGCATGATTGGCTGCAGTGAGACGCTGCTGTTGAGGGGATGCCGTTGGGAGAGCTATGGAAAAACTGAAATGGTGATACTGTCAAATTTTTAAAAAATTAGACATTCAGGTGGTGGGACTTCTGACTAAGGAACTTGGCAGACCCTCGACCCACCAAAACAGCAGTTTAAATGGTGAAGGTTTTTTAAAACTATCACTTAAAAATCCAATTTTTCCAAATGGAGAAACATTCATTCAAGAAAATCTACTAAGTCTTGGCAGGAACAGTGAAATCACTGTTAAGAAGATAATGATAGGCACAAAATGGCACTGCTCGTGCTAAAAGCCCATCATAGCAAACCTAGACTTAATACCTGATCCAATTTTAGTCTCAACCTCTCCCCTAAATGGAATCTTAACCAGTCTGGAATTTCCTGGCCACGCACCAATAGGGTAATCTGTCAAGTGGCCTTTTCACACCCTCCCTCTCCACTCATCACAGACAGAAACAGCAATGGGCTCGATACAATCTCTTGCTGTACTCTGAAAAAAAGATGTCCTGTTCCAAAAATTATCCTTTCTTTTCTTTTGTTGATAGCTCCCTTGCCCCACAATTCTTCCTCTGAAAACCTTTCATCATATACAACCCATCCTTGTAGTGTTCCTCTAGTTTCTAGATGGGATGCTGCCAGGTTAATGAATTTCTTAATAAAGCCAATCTGATCTTCAAATTTAATCCATTCAACTTTGTCTTTCAACATAACCGATCCCTAATCTGCTCCAGCCCAATTCCATATTGCAGAAGCTCTACCCAGGTTATGTATAGCCAAGAAGAGAGGGGCTCCTTACTCTCCCAGCTCCAAGGTGGGGGTTATAGTTTCATAGCAGGAGGGGCAGGTTATTGTTTCCCCACCTTACTACTTACCCAGTCCCCAATTGTAGGCTCCCCTATCACTCATTCACACTCAGGATAGAAACTTTATTTCAGGGGCTGTAGGCTAACAATACTGAGTCCTTGACCACCCACACCCCACCTGTCTTTTAGGGTGAACGTTTCATGTGAAAGAGGCAGATACCATTTCTCTTAGTGCCCCTATGGAACAAGAGTGTCACTTCAGAAAAAAGCACATTCTAGTTCTAGTTTGGCACCCAGCTCCAGGCAATAGACCAAGGCCAAAAGAATACGCTAGGGCAGTGGTTGGCAAACTCATTAGTCAACAGAGCCAAATATCAACAGTATAACGATTAAAATTTCTTTTGAGAGCCAAATTTTTTAAACTTAAACTTCTTCTAACACCACTTCTTCAAAATAGACTCACCCAGGCCGTGGTTATTTTGTGGAAGAGCCACACTCAAGGGGCCAAAGAGTCGCATGTGGCTCGTGAGCCGCAGTTTGCTGACCTCGGTCAGAGGGAATAAAGAGCTCCAGAACTCTGCCTGAAGGGACTGACTTTATTTAGAACAACACGTGGATAAACCCTTGCTTCAGGGAATTGCTGAAAATATTGGAGATTTCAGAGAAGAGCAATTGAGAAGAACTGGTAGTTTCTTACTCCCAGCCAGCAAAGTGGTAGAATAGCAGGAAGTTTATTATAGGAACCATGAAAGAAGATAGCAAAGAAGTGCCCACTGGGTTCACAAGTAACCCATGGGGTGGGGAAGTCTGTGCACTTGTGAATGGTCAGCACCTACTGAGGAGCAATCAGAGCAGGACATGGGTCCTACTTGGTCGAATTACCCAGCTGCACCCATACTCATCAAGACAGGACAGAAGCTTCACTAGTATAAGGGGCTTAAATGTAACCTCAAAACAAACACTGACAATAAGATATCTGACTCAAACATAACTTCTAAGAAACCAGCTTGGAAAATAAAATTACACACCTCCCTGGCATCCTAAAATTCTATGTGTGCCTGAGGCTACAGCCTCTTAGTAGAAATCAGGGAGGTAACATCCAGCTACAAGTCCCTGGCTAAATGTGGAATGTAAACAAAGGTATAATCTCACTGAAACCTGAGCGTAGCCTACAAGCCACACATATATCTGGTGCTAATATCTAACTAAGAGGGCTTAAGTACAACCTTTAATCACTAAGTGATCACTAAGAGGGGTAACCCTCGGAAGCTAAATTAAAAGACATAAACAAGTGTGGGGAATCTGAGTTGAGGCATTAAGATTGCATATTTTGGGAGAAAAAGACTTCACAGAATTACTTCAGCCAAGTCACTAAACAAATAAATGAACAAGAAAACAGCAACAACATTGCTGGAGGCAAAGACCAACAAGTAGTTAGCATAATAAATGCCAGAGGTCCTGTCAGAAGGGTGATGGACCTGGAGGCTTTAGCAAGGGTTAAAAGCTATGCACAGACTGTTCTGTGGAGACAATGGTGGCTGAAGGCAACCTCCTAACCTGATAATCTTTTACTATTTACCAAACCTTACCTTTGGTATGTCTGTTTAGTTTGCTAAAGGGTGAATGTATATTCCAGTAAATAAAAAGCTATGGGTCCAGAGATTCAGAGAGCCACTCCACTAGAGAGTAGGTTTCTGCCTGGTTCCTCCCAATGCCTTCCAAATTTACATTTCTTATCTAGTATATCCATTTGTGCGTGACCCCTTCTCCAGATTCTGAATCCTTGCTGCAAAAGGTGTGGCAAATATATAGTGGGAGTGGTGAGCAGTTTCCACAGTATTTAAAATGATCAACTTTCACCAAAAGTATTATGTCATAATACATATGCTTCAAGAACTAAAGGAAACCATGCTTAAAGGATTAAAGGAAGCTATGAAGCCAATAATATTGATAAAAGAGTTGCTCCATCAAGAAGACAACAATTATAGAAATAGCCAGTCAGTGTGGCTCAGTGGTTGAGCATCAACCCATGAACTAGGAGGTCATGGTTCCATTCCAGGGCACATGCATGGGTTTTGGGTTTGAAACCCAGTAGGGGGTGTGCAGGAGGCAGCCAATCAATGATTCACTCTCATCATTGATGTTTCTAGCTCTCCTTCTCTCTCTCTTTCTTTCTCTGAAATCAATAAAAATTTGAACAAAATTTAATAGTTAATTCAATGATAACAGAGACTTATATCCTTACTTTCAGTAATGGATAGAGCAATTAGGTGGTAGACCGACAAAGAAATAAGCCTAAAAAATGCAAGAATTAATAGATGTCCATAGAGGGCTTCACTCAACTGCATCAGAAACATATTTTTTTCAAACATACTTGGAATATTTTTCAAGATAAGACATACCAGAAAAGCCCAGAAGCAAATGACTTCACTGGTGACTTCTACCAAATGTTTACAGGAGTAGCACAAATCCTTCACAAACTTCCAAAAAAACTAGAAAGGGAAGAATCAGTTCCAATGCATTCTGTGAGGCCAGTATTACTTTGATACCAAGAGAAAGTGAAGACATCACAAACACACATAAAAACGACAGATTTTTCTACCTCCTATGACTATAGACCAGTGATTTTCAACCTTTTTTATCTCATGGCACACATAAACTATTACTAAAATTCTGTGGTGCACCAAAAATATGTAATTTTTGCTGATCTAACAAAAAATAATAGGTATTTTTTTTTATTCATTCACACTGGATGTTTTTTGTTGTGTTGGCTACTGACATTTTTTTATTTGACAATCTAAGAGAAAAGAGGTTAGTGCCCCTGACTAAGTAGTAAGAGGCATGTTTGAAAAATTATTGCAGCACACTGGTTGAAAGTCACTGCTATAGATTATAGACACAAAAATGCTCTACAAAATTTGAGAAAACCAAATTCTGCATTATAATAAAAGGATTAAACACCACACCAAAATGGGGTCTATCCTAGAAATATAAAATATACAGAAATAAATTCATGTAATATTCCATATAAATAGAAAAATGGGGGGAAACAACACATAATGGTCTCAATAGGTACTAAGAAAGCATTTGACAAAATCCAACACCTTTCATGAAAAAACACTTTGCAAACTAGGAATAGATGGGAACTTCCTCAACCTGATGAAACCTTGGCTGAGATCATATATAATGATGAAAGACTGAAAACTTTCCCCAAAAGGTCAGGCATAAGAAAAAAAACCATGAACTCTTGTGACTTGTAGTCATCATTGTACTATAGGATTGAGCTTGGGCATTTATGCAAGATCTATATATATGAAAGCCTAAGCGACCAAATGACCGAATGACTGATTGACCGGTCGCTATGATGCACATTGGCCACCAGGGAGGAAGATGCCCAACACAGGAGTTGCCCCCTGGTGGTCAGTGTGCTCCCACAGCAGGAGTGCTGCTCAGCTGACTGACCCATCCCAGCATCCCACCAGCCCGGAGGCAGCCACTCACTCCCTCAGTAGGTCTGCAGGTCCAATCTCCTGAGAACAGGCCAGGAACTGATGGACAGGTGCCGCCGGCATGATCTCAACAGTGCTGCTGGCCTCCTGGAAGTCAGCCTCGGGAACAGTGGCTGCTTCTCCTCCCTAGACTCTCTGCAAGGAAGAAATGATATAAAAGCGACCACCAGGTGGCTCCTGACAACCAGCACGAACATCAGCAGGATGGATCAGGATCCAGGCTTGCAAGGGTGTCCCACTGCCCACCCAGAGGGCCAATTGCATCCCGGCACCCCCACCCCCTAGGGACGGGCACCAGATTCAGAGCTCACAGCGGGTGAGTGCCACTGTGGTGGCATGAGCCTCTCCCAATCAGGACTGACTGGGCGCGAGCTTGCGGCAGGCACAACAGGGCCAGGATGAGTAGGAGGGGCAGGCAGGAGCAGAAGGCGGCATTGGACTGCCAGTATTGCCCCAATTTCTGCAGGCCATCCCAAGGGACCCCACCAATGCACAGATTCATGCACTGGGCCTCTAGTAATGAAATAAAAGGATTCTAAATTGTGAAGAAAGACATGAAACTATATCTATTTGCAGATTATATGATCTTATATATAGAAAATCCAAGTAAACCTACACACATAAAACAAAACAACTAGAGCTAATAAAAATTTAATTTCATATACAAAAAGTAAGTTGTATTGCCTAAACTATCAATGAACAATTTGAAAATGTATTTATGAAACAATTACATTTAAAATAGCATCAAAAGTAATAAAATACTTAGGAATTAATTTAACAAAATAAATGCAAGACTTGTACACTGACAATAATAATAAAACATTGTTGAAAGGAGTTAAAGCAGACTTAAGTAATTAGAGTAATGGTTCATGTATGGCTTGGAGGAAAAGACAAGATTGTAAAAATGACAATACTCCCCAAATTGATCTACAGATTCAATGCCATCCCTCCTTAAACACCAGTTGTCTCTTTGGTATAAATTGTTAAGCTAATTTTAAAATTCTTATGAAAATGTAAGGATTCATAATAGCAAAAATATCTTTCAAAATTAAGAGTGGTGGATTTTATACTTCCCTATTTCTATTCTTAATACAAACCTACAGCAATAAATATAGTGTGATATTGGCAAAAGCAAAGACATATAGAATAAAATTGAGAAGACAGAAATAAACCCTTACATTGATGACCAATAAATTTATGATGAGTGGGGGCTGAAAACACAGGATACCACATATAGAAGAATAGAAGGGTAGCTACTACCTCTTACCATAAACAAAAGAAACTCTAAATGGATCATAAACCGAAAAGTAAGAAATAAAACTTTAACAACTTTAAAAGGAAAGCTTGGGAGTAGGTAATCTTCATGACTTTTGGTTAAGCAATGCTTAAATGAAGCCAAAAATTACAATTGACAACAGCAACCAAAAGATAAATTCAAAATTTAAAACTTTTGTGCTACAGATAATACCATCTATACTAATAAAAGGGTAATATGCAAATTAGACCAGACATCTTCCAGAAGTCCTTCTGGACAAAGCCACAGCAGCTGCAAGGACTGAGGGCCAGGAGCCATTGCGAGGGCTGAGGGCTGACAGTGCAGGAGAGGCAGTGGCGCAGGCCGGTCCAGCGCCAAGGCCCCTTTTGCAGAGGCTGCGGGAGAGCCAGTGATGGGCCCATGAGAGGCCACATGAGAGCCATCGCTGTGCAAGAGGCCAAGGCCATGGGAGAACTGATGCCATGCAAGAGGCCTCGCGAGAGTTGGCACCTCGTGAGAGGCTGAGGCCAAAGCCACAGGAGGGGGCGGTGCTGCGGCTGCAGGAGAGCTGCGAAAGGCCGAGGCTGTGGGAGAGGGTGGTGCCGTGGCCCCTTTCACAGAGGCAGCAGGAGAGAGGGCTGCACGGTCCTGGTCCCAGTGCTGCCCCTTCCGCAGACGCAGCCACAGAGGTGCAGCACAGGCCAGTCCCAGCACTACGCTTCAGCAGAGGCTAGACAGGGTGCAACCTGCTGTGCCTCAACTTCCCACAGCCCCTCCCCCAGCCAGCCTGGCCCCAGATCACCCCCAACCACCAGTGGGTGGGAAGCGGGGCCAGCACTAAGAAAGGAGGGCCAGCAGTGGCAGCAGCAGCAGGGTGATGGGGGCGGTGCCTTCCCCTGATCCTCCTGGTTGCCTCCTGCAGAGGGAGGCTAGACTGTGGCTTAAGCCATCAGTAGGACATCCCCTGATCTCTCCTGGACTGTGAGAGGGGCAGGCCAGGCTGAGGGAACCCCCCTCCCCCCCACCCCCCGCCCTCCACTGCATGAATTTTCATGCACCGGGCCTCTAGTTGAGAATAGAAAAAGACAACTTACAGGATAGTGAAAATATTTATAGTTAATATATCTGGTAAGGGCTTTTATCCAAAATATTTAAAGTACCCCTTCAATTCAGCACTGGGAAAAAAATCCAATTTTTAACATAGGCAAAAATTTGAATAGATATTTATCCAAAGAAGCCAATTGGCAATAGGCCCAAAAAACGATGTTCAACATCATTAGTCATTAGAGAAAAGCTAATCAAAACCATGAGAAGATGCCACTTCACACTTACTCAAATAGCTATAATCAAGAAGACAATAGCAAGTGTTGGTAAGGATGTGGAGAAATCGAAATTATCATACATTGCTTGTGAGATTGTAAAATGGTACAGCTGCTTTGGAAAAATAGTTTGACAGTTTCTCAAAATTTTAAACAGTTTCTATATGACCTAGCAATTCAACTCTAGGAGAAAGGAAAACATATATCTGCACGATGTTTGTAGCTGTATTATTCAGAGTAGCCCAATGTAGTAACAACCCAAATAGCCATCAAATGATTGAATAAATAAATAATATATGATATTTTGATACAATAGAATATTATTAGGTAATAAAAATGAATGACTGGCCTGGCCGGCATGGCTAAGTGCTGAATGTAGAACTATGAACCAAGAGGTCACAGTTTGATTCCCGGTCAAGGTCAGAGCACACGCCCAGGTTGCAGGCTCAATCTCCAGTGTGGAGCATGCAGGAGGCAGCCCATCAAAGACTCTCTCTCATCATTGATGTTTCTATCTCTCTCTCCCTCTCTGAAATCAATAAGAATATATATTTTTTAAAAATGAAAGACTGACTTATACACACTACAACATGTGAGAACCTTCAAAACATTAAGTGAAAAGAAGCCAGACACAAATGGTCATGTAACATGTAATTTTATTTATATGAAATGTCAGAATTAAATCTCAATAAAACTATTAAAAGGAAAGAGCACTTTCAATTGTAAGGAACTATGTAATTAAATGTAGATAGATGAATATAATTTATGAAGGAACTTTTATATGATTCCTATGCTGGAATATTTTTAAATATCATATCCACTTTTCAGAAAATAGTTCATTTTTATTTAGGTCCCAGAGAACCACTGAAATTCTCTCCTAACAACCAGAACTTTAAAAAAATAAATCTAGTGTGTTTTATATTTTCTCTTCTCATGGTTCTAGCTTTAGACTACTTCTAACTAACCCCTCAACCCCCACAATTATTTGAGTATGAGTTGCTAATATTCTTCTGTATGGAGCTAGTGTAATGTGATATAATTCAAAGGTCAGATTTTTTGTATGTCTAGAAAGAAGTATATATGTCCAGTTATTTTGGATTCATTTTATCTGTGCCTAAAATGATGCCATTTTGGTTGAAATTACAGAATCTATTTTAGGATGGTAGAATTGAAAATTTTTAGTCTGCTTTCTTTGTTTCTTGAAAAGGTGGTCATTTTAATAAGAATTCTCTCTAAAACAGCTTCTATTGAAAGCACTTCTGTTTAAATGTTATGATACCTGGAATTCAATTCATAATTACATGGGAGATGAAATCTCTGAACTGGAGAGTTAATAGTACCAGACTGGCTGTGGATCAAATGTTGTTGGGAGTGAGTGGTGGTACACAGGGGCTTATTATTTTATTTTTATTCTTGTTGTGTCTTTATACATGATTCTCAGTTTTAAAAGCAACAACATAAAAACAAAATCTACAATACTAAGTAATGAAGAACTCAGGTTAAGTCTAAGTAACATATGAGAAGATAAATCTATTGGCACAAACAAAGCTAGCATTTAAGAGAGAAAATGAGATTTTTATGTTTAAGTGGGATACCATTATATAATTTAATATCTATTGGCAAATGTCTTATGTAAACTATAAGATGGTATAAAAGTAGTATTTTGTTTTGGTCAAAAGATAATAAATGAGGAGCTAAAAGAGTTACACACCACCAAAAAAAAAAAAAATGGAGCAGCACTTAATATTTTTAAGTTATAACACTTTATGCAATGAAAAGAAAAACTTTTTAGCATAAGATAAAATGTCTCTTTTACCCTCAACATTCCACTAAACACTATACTTCTGACATCAGAATGTGGATTTTCCACACTTTAATCAATTCTGTGACACCTTCTGGGAGGTCCTATACTAGTAAATGCAACTCAATTCTGACACTATTTACCTGGAGGTAACATCAGATTAAGGACTCAGTCCCAAAAGACTGTCCCCTCCCTCCATATCGGTCTCTAATCACAAGTCCAAGTTGTCACCTGTGCTTCTAACTGACTGGCTATAATTCAGGATTCCTATGACCTCCTCTTTGGGTTTGATTAATTTGTTAGAGTGGCTCACGGAATTCAGTGAAATAGCTTACATACCAGACTACTGATTT
The DNA here is from genome assembly GCF_027574615.1 of Eptesicus fuscus. NCBI lineage: Eukaryota > Metazoa > Chordata > Mammalia > Chiroptera > Vespertilionidae > Eptesicus > Eptesicus fuscus. The sequence continues at coordinate 12,914,187 of NC_072477.1, read as the reverse complement.
ATTACAAAAAGATATTTAACAATAGGAATGGACAGCCAGACAAAGAGATACACAGGGCATGTTCCAGAGGGACTAGGATTCCAGAAGGGATTAATGTTTGTGTTATTCGATTGAACTGGCCTTTTTAATACCTGAAAGTGACTAGAAAAGAAATGTAATCTCCTTGAGAATTAATCAAAAGTCAGAGAAGAATAATTGAATAAACAGGGAAGAATAATTGCGTACAGCAAGTTTTAAAAGTCAACTTTGAACTAATTAGATAAAGAAGTAGGTTGTTTTATGTTCAGCTAATAAACAAAATGTATATGGGTATGACTAGTGCATGCATTAGAAATTGGCATATAAATAAATTGTGAGCCATTTTTAAACCACTCTAACAAAACCAGCATTCAGCCACTTTTGTCAATTTCTCCTGCATTCATTTCTCTATAAACTTATAATTATAATGTAAATCTAGTTGCAACATTCTATTTTTTTACTTAACGACACGTAGTAAGACATTTCTACATGATAAGATCTTATTTAATTTTTTAAATAATGGATCACTGTACAATATTAAATGACTGTGTAATATCTTAGCAAATCATACTTCTACTTTGGAATATTTAAATTATTTTGTGTTTTCCCAAAATATATGATACTGTATTAAATATATTTTTAGTTTAAAGTTTTTTTTAATTTAATTTGAATTATTTATGTGGACGCATTCCAATAATTTTTTTATAGTTTTAATACAGTTATGCAAATACCTCAAATATTTTCCATTATATCAATTTACACTTCCATATTTAGTGTATGCATGTCCACAATGCTGTATTCTTGATAACATTAAATTATTTTGCAAAATTTTGAAGGTCTAATTAGATTTCACTCTGAGAAGAAATGAAAAGCATATCTGTTAATTTACAACCAATTTATAGATAAGCCTATGATATAGGACAAAATTTAGATTTTCTTCTGATGTAAAGATCTATAGATATCTATTTATCTATTCAAGGGTAGAAACTGTCACCTTCAGTTTTCAAAGAATTTGTTTTCTGTTGTTGGCTTAAACAGTGTCTACTTTATATTGGGATTTGCAATATATATGACTAATATGCATCATCAGGTCTCAAACTTTTCAGGATAATTTTGTTTATCATGAGCAAAACAATGTTATTTATTTATTTATTTATTTATCCTCACTCAAGGATATTTTTTCATAGATTTTTTTAGGGAGAGGGAAGAGAGAGGGAAAGACAGAGAGAAACATCGATATGAGAGAAACATATAGATTGGTTGCCTCCTGCATGAGCCCCAACCAGGGCCCAGGCCAGGGAGGAGCCTGCAACCAAGGTACTTGCCCTTGACCGGAATCAAACCCCAGACCCTTTGGTTCACAGGCCAATGCTCTATCCACTGAGCCAAACTGGCTAGGGCCAAAGTTATCTTTCATAGGTCAGGAACAAAATGGTATAATAGGGTTCTCATACAGCTTTACAGATTTAAAAGATTGTGCTACAGCCTACACTGTATATCAACCACCTGTAACATGAGTATAGTTAGAATTAGCATAATTTTTCTCCCTTTCTATTGAGTTTTTCAAATATTACTCATTATAATATTTTACAAAAAAGGTATAAAATCAGTTCCAGTTTTATGGCATCTAATTTTTTGGTTAAAAATTAGACTATTGAAGTTTTCTATTTAATCTAATGCAAAGTGCCTGCAAAGCATGATGGACTTTTCTAAGTTCAGCTTGAGACTCTTGAAAATGTAAAATAAGGAAAGAAAATCAAAAAAGGAAAAATAAGCAAAAACAAAATTGAAAGAATCCTATAAGATTATATATTTAAATTTTTTTTATTTAGAAGTTACATTCTTAAGCATCAGTCTACTGTGAGCTCCTTGCCATGAATTTAGCTCTCCCTTGCCTCCTCGAGTTTTAAGAATAGAAAATAAAGTGCACCATGTGGGCTTCAAGCTGTAATTTTCATTGAAATTGCTGCAGTCAGAAATTGCAAGTGGGAACCAAAAGATGAAATTACAACCTTTCTAATGCCCCAACCAGGTACACTTATTTTTACATAATGGATGTTTCCGCCAACTCCACCAACACCAAATTTGCACACAATTGCCATTGAAATAACTTTATGTAAAGTAAAAGGCAAGGACAACCACTGAGTTTGAAACTATTGTCACTTTCAAAAATTCTTTCAGGCACAAATGATTTTTTTCAATAATTAAAATGAAAAAAGAAATCAATAACAAATAGAGGTTAGCCATTTAAAGAAATAGTTCTTCATTTACCATATATGAGATGATCTAAGTAGACATTTCTTAATTCTTTTTGTTTCAGGGCTTCCTTTATGAATGGCAATGTAAGAAGATAGAAAGAGATAACAAATGTGAATGGTTTGAAATCATTATTTTAAAATATATATATTTTAAACATTTCATTATAGACCTATTATGAGCATTATTAATTGCCTAAAGATGATACTTTTAAAATAATGATAACCTAGAGGCTTTATAAAACACAATATTAATATTCTATCACCCAAAATGGTATGATTTACTTAACATTCTAGCAATCCTTCCCCCAAATTGGACTACATAAGTAGTACATAAAAGGTTGAAGATAAAGATACTTCAGTCATGCCTTAGTCGGTTTAGCTCAGTGGATAGAGCATCAGCCTGTAGACCAAAGGGTCTGGTGTTCAATTCCAGTCAAGGGCACGTACCTTGGTTGCAGTCTCCTCCCCAGCCCAGTCCCTGGTCAGGGCTCATGCAGGAAGCAACCAATCTATGTGTTTCTCTCACATCGATGTTTCTCTCTATCTTTCCCTCTCTCTTCCACTCTCCCTAAAAATCAATGGAAAGATATCCTTAAAATATCCTTGGGTGAGGGTTAAAGAAAAAAGATACTTCATTCACTCAAGTAGAAATTAAAATTATACTTTTGGAATGGATAAGCTAGCTAATGAAGGAAAACAGTATATTAAAAGTTGATGAGAAAAGGACATTGGAGAATACCTACATTTAGAGGACTGGCCTAGGTAAAGACAGACCCCAAAAATAATCATGCTAAAATGTAAAGTAATACATGATACAGAAATTTTGTTGAGGTTCATAGGTATGCACCTAAAATAAATGAAAACATATCCACACACACACTTATATGTTAATGTTCACAGCAGCATTTATATTAGCAAGAAAGTGGAAACAACCCAAATGTATATCCATCAATTAGTGAATGTGTAAGCACAATGATGAGTCCATACAATAGAATACTACTCAGTAACAAAAAGAATAGAGTATTGCTATATGTTCCTGCACGAATGAACCCCCCTCAAATATATAACTGAAAGAAGTCAGTCATAAAAAACAGCACTTACTATATAAAACAGTTTAAGGTAAAATATGTAGAAAAGGCAAATGTGCACTTAGAGAAAGTAGACTAGTGGTGGCCTAGGTCTAGGGGTTGGGATAAGGAATAATGGCTAATGATTTCTTTTTAGATAGAAGCATTCTAAAATTGGATTGTGATGTTGCTAGGCAACTCTCTGAATTTATTAAAAATTATTGAATTACATACTAGATAAGTCAATATTGTGATATATACATCATCAATAAAGTGGAAATAAGTTTGGTTGAGATTCAAAAGAGACAAAGACTAGTCCTATGTAATACAAGGGAAATATGCAAATTGACCCTACGGCAGAACGACCAGAATGACCACTCGACCAGTCACTATGAGGCACACTGACCACCTCTCGGTCCCTTTCCCTGGCCAGTAGGCTCCGATAGCCCGATGGCAAATGGGGAACTGGGGGTGGGTGGCAGGGGATGCCAGTGGCACCAGGCCAAGGCCTTCACGCCACCAGTCACCCCACACATAGAGGGCAACCTGCAGCAGGGGCAGGGCCGGTGAGCAGGCGGAACAGCCGACCTCTTGGTCCCTCCTCCTGGCTAGCAGGCTCTAATTGCCCAATGGTGAATGGGGAACCAGGGGTATGGTGGGCAGGGCCCACTGTGGGCAGCCAGGGAAGATGACCCTGAACGGAGGCCAGGCCTAGGAACCATACATAAGAATTTTGTGCACCGGGCCTCTAGTTGTAGTTACAAAAGAACCTCATGGAAGAGGAGATATTTCAGAGATATTTTAATAGTAAAGAGTAGGTATGGTTTCATTTTATTTATCAAACCTGTCTTCTTCTGAAAGGAATGAAGGCAGCATATGTAAAAGTTATATTTGAATTTGAATTAAACATCAATACAATATGAAAGAAAAACATCTAACTATAAGGGATGAGACAGATAAAAAGTACTAAAAATATCTATTTCAGTTACAAACCTTTGGGTAATAGGACCCAGAGAACAATGTGAGACATCTCAAGGTCATAATTCTCATTGCTTAAACAAAGCAGGAGTTGGTTATGTGAAGTTCAGTTATACACGTGGAGGAAAGGGTGTGACAGTGGGGATATTCAAGCAACAGTAGAGAAGCTAGAATTTCAGGGCATAAGTGAGACACACTTCAGTAATAGCAGCCAGAGTTTACCAAGCTCTTAATTATGTTTTATCCTCCAAACTAAATGCTTACCATGCTGTATCATTTATTCCTCATAACAATGCTAAGTATTATCATCGCATTCATTTTACTAATGAAGAAACTGATTCAACATTGTTTATATGGCACCCCTGCCCCTCAACTCACAAAAGCTGGTATGTGTGAGAGCTGAGACTGAAACCCAGGCAGACATCCCAATATGAGACACCTACTATTCAACAATACTCTTCCTTCCATTTGCTTATCAGGATGCTCTTTCAAGTGTGAGATCATTACCATTCTGCAGCATGATTTCCATTGCATTTTGTAGGCAAATTATATGGAGCACATCTACATTGTCTTCATGGGTCTACCATGATTTTCAACATTTTTATAGATTGCCCCCACCCCTCTCATTCTGGCATCTCCTCTCTTTACTACCAGCCTTTTCTCCACTCTGCTGTGGTCCAGTTCAACTACCCACTGCACATAGTCCCTTTGCTGATGTCTGTTTACCTAGATTCATGGAAAATAGTTCATAATATAAATTGAAGTTTGTCTGTAAGGGGCAATCCCCATTATATATAATTGGTTTAGATGCATTCTTTTACAATTTAACCCAGATACTCTGAAGCTCTGAATTGTAATTTGATTTTTATGAAAAGTATAATTAATATTGGTTCTACTCTTTTTACGGCATTTTCAAATAGTATGCCTGTACATTTCTGAGTAGCATTGGTGTTAGGATTATTCATCCTGAACCCCAAATCAGAACACTAATCTGCTCTTTCCTTTTGCAGGAGCATTATAGGAGATGCAGTTGCAATTTATTTAGCCTTTTTTTTAACTTCATGCGGAACAGTAGTTTAAAACAAGAATAGAATATGGCAGATTAAACACAGTTGATTATCTTAGGTCTTTTCCGAAGCTTTCCTAAATTAAAAGGATAATAAAGAGGAACATTTTAAATACATAAATATACAGGTCAAAAGAGAATAGAAAATGTGACAGTAGTACATGAGAGACATCAACAGTTTTGTGAGGATGGGAATCAGAGGTGGGAATAATGGCACTGACCTACTAGAGAAGAGGAAACTGCAGCCAGTGTGTGCAGATGGATGTTGATTCACAGAATCACACAGAGGTGATGGGCTTCTAAAACCCAGTACAAACAACCATAGAAGTGACTTATAGCCCTCAAATCACACGAATGAGCTTAAAGCTCATTTCACTTTCTTCAAAACTACACAACTCTAGAGGTTAGGTGGGCACTTCTTGTCCACACTTGCAACATACTAGAGACTTTTTGTGAGAAATAAAACCCAGGAGTATAGGTACTTGGAGACACCTAACACAAAAGAGCAGAAGTTAGAACCAAGGAGAAGAAAAAAGGGGTAATTGAGTCTAATCAACTTCCTTTAAAATCCATGGGGAAGATAATATACCTAGCTAAACTGTGAATAAAGTATGTTAAAACCAAAACATTTTCAGACATAAAACCATTTTTTTTAAGTTGTTACCCCAATGATGTGCCTTTTCTTAGAAAATTACTAGAAGTTCTTATTCTGAAAAGTGAGTATAGGTTCAAAACCTCAAAAGCTCACCAGGCAAAATCTGAAACTGGAGGGCAAGAGACCAAAAAAGAAATTTGTTTTTGCCAAATTAAACAATCCTAATAAATACTGAGGATGATACATAATATGTATATTGAGGAGGAAATAGGTGATGGCTATGCATAACATAAAAAAGGAAAATCTATCTCTCTTCTCCTAAAGTGTGATATATTTGGATGTTTCTGTGAATCTTAATTGTGGGTAGTATCCTTTTCCCTGGAAAATGTTAATTTTAAGAAACACTATTTTAATATTTGGTTTTGAATATTTCAAATGCTCCAGAAAAAAAATTAAGAATTTAGCTAATAGCTAAATTTTAAAATATTAAGTTTATTCCTGAAACTATAATAGAAGTAAATAATGATAACAGAAATGTTTTAATTGACCATTTATTAAAAGTGTTAATATTACAATTAATATTAACTGTAATAAGGGTGGGACTGTTACAATTTGTATCTTCATTTCTTAAATTAGAACTCCATTATCTCACAGATAGTAAATTTCAGATTTGGAATTTGTATCTGCTACACAAAATACATATCTAATTAGTACACAAAGAGTATTTTTGTTCTGAATATTAGTATTAAACAGAAAATACAATCATATATTTAAGGTGTATATTTCTTAGCAAATGTAAACTTTCAAAGATACTCATTGTCTTCTTGTCAGGATTCATATTGACTTTTTTTTTTCTGTTGAAAAAGTTCTTTCTCTGTTTCATATCAGCTACTTAAACTTATTAAAGACAAATAAAAGGAAAATAATTTTTATTAAAGATGAATTTATGAACCTGGCCAACAGATATTTTAATTCAAAGGGAACTTTGCTCTTTCATACGATGTGTATTGTCTCAGAAAGAAAATACAAATATTGTTACCATAACAACAATCACACTTCTGATTTATTTAGTTTTGGATTTTTAGGAAAAATATTGTAAAAAGAGTGCAATGGTTGGGTTTATATCTCTAAAGAGTAATAACAGGAGACAATTAACTGGTAATTATTTCCACCTGCTGAACTCTATTTTGAGAAGATTTGATTAATTAACAGCAAAGATCTGTCATCATTAGTTCCAGAGTCTCTTATTTTTCTTTTTCAAAATACCAAAATATTATTAATATTAGTTTGGAACAGAGTCTCCTGTCCATTTTCTGGGTCATTGCTCCTGAACTCATTACCAACATAATTGGAAAATGTGGCTACTGTTAATCAGTTTGAAATGTGATTTCCCTTAAAAAAGTTAATGGTGATTTTGAAAAATAGAAAAATATACTTGGAAAAAAAAGGAAAATAGCATCTGGATGATTATACCAAATGTTTGATTTAATATTCAAGAATATTTTTATTCAAGTCAAATTATTGTTTTTATATTTGAAAGGAAAATTAGTAATATACTGAGAGATTTGCTTGTGTCTTTCTTATATACATGAGTGACAATGGGATCTGGAATTCGTGCTGATTTAAGATTATATAGAAGCAAATAGCCCTATGTCTTGGTTCTTTTTTCTCTCTTCTGAGATTAATGCATTGTAATACTGTATGAACTTCCTGATCAGAGCATACAACTGAGATGTTTCCCATTTTTAATCTTCATTCTACAAATTAGGCAGTAAACAAAGGCCAGCATGAGCATTGAAAAGTAGAAAAATATGCAAAGGGTTTTGTTTTTTTTTCTTAAAAAAATCATGAACATGCTGACACAGTAGCCCAACTGTGAGTGTTAAATTTTTTCATAAATTTCATAAATCCAAATTGACAAGTTCAATCTTGTAAATGTTATGTGAATTAAGCTGAGGGAATTCATCATGCTTTCTATCTCATTTAGAGAGAAGAAAAATCATATTCTGAAAAAGTAGAAAGTATACCGTAATGAGTATTTAAACTTCTGAAAGCTTAGTTTCCTCACTTTTGGATTTTTAAAAGCATAAAATTTGCCTTTATCATTATGAGTGCTGACTGGAGGAGAGGAGGCACAGATTTTTCCAGTCCTCCTTATGATTTAGTTGCTATATTTGATCAGAATTCATTTTCTGCTTGTCATAAGTATGCCATTATGATATGTATTTAAGTAGTCTTCCAGGAGAGCAGTTTGGAATATTGGGAAGAAGTCACCATAGCTTAGGTTGTGTTTCTGATGCAAACTCACACAGCAGGAGATGGATTTTAAAATAAATTAAAGATATAAATATGCCCAGTTTATAAACAAACGAGTTACCCTTCTTAATATTCTCTTTCTTATGGAAGGTTCTGTAAAAGAAAATAAAGAATGTATAATCTTGTAATAACCAAAATAAATGTACCAACTAACATACTAACAAGCCTATTGGAACAAAAACAGGAACAACAACAACAAAAAATAACTAATAGTCTCTATTTAGCATATTGCAGGGCCCACCAGTTCCAGTTCCTGCCTGGAAGGGAGTAGCCCAACCACAGGAATTTGGCTGACACAGATCAATTCAACATACTGATGCAAAGATCCTTATCAAAATAAGGTAGAACACTGCTTGTACCTACCCACTACCTTACCCTTTTTCTTATAAAAGTTACTGGCTTGACCAGAGATATTAAGATGTATTTTTAGGACAGGAGGCTGCCAGCATCTGAATAAACCTCTTTTCTTTGCACGACCACCTGTCTTGGGAGTAGTATTGGCTTTTGTCACAGCAGACATTTGTGACTATACCGCCATTTAAAACTTAAAAGTGATAACTTTAAGCCATCCCAAGTAATGTCATATACTTTTTCCTCCTGAATGAGAAATGCTCAGAGCTGAATAAATGTTTAGATATAACTTGATTACCCCTTCAGTAAATAAGTTTATAGCATTGTTATCCATGTTTAGAATATCCAATATATAAAAGCCTAAGCGACTGACCGAGTAATAACATCCGACCATCTGACCGTCTGACCAGTAGCTATGACGCACACTGACCACCAGGGGCAAGATGCTCAACACAGGAGCTGCCAAGCTGCGATGACTTGACAGCTGCAGTTCTCGGGTGATGCACCCAGAACCAGAGAGGAGGTAGCCCGATTCTGGGATGCATCACCCGAGAACCACCCTCTCGCAATCCGGGACCCCTGGGGGGATGTCGGAGAGCCAGTTTAGTCCCCATCCCTGCAGGCCAAGCAGAGGGACCCCCACTGGTGCATGAATTTATACACTGAGCCTCTAGTGCATACATAAACATTTATTTAAAGTCATAGCTTAACAACAAACGAACAAATGATTAGCTTTCACAAGTCTATGCTTGGCAACCTTATCTGAAGCTTCCAAACAATTTCTGAACCAAAAATATTTTGTCATTAATATATTCTAGTCATTGACTTTCCAAAACAGAACCAGGCCTATTGAAATTATAGATTTACCTTTTTTCTCTAATTGCTCGTCTCCATTATCATTCTTATTCTTAAATAAAGCATATTTATATCTTTTAATGATGTCATATTTAAGATTTTTTAAAATTTTAATTTATTTTCTGTAGAGAAGCAGAAATAGGAGAATGAGGAGGAGGAAATAGAGGGAAAGAAGAAAGAGGAGACTATATGTGCTCTATAAGAAATATGTTCTTTAGTGTTTAATAGTTTTGAATATGAGGTCTGACCATGTGAGTTCAAATCCTGGCGTTGCTGCTTTAGAGATACCTGAGTTTGGGAAAATTACTTATCTCAGATTTGGGCCCAGTTTCCCCACATGAAAAGAAGTTAACTGCTTGCTTTTTGTGAAAATTATATGGATTAATTCCATACAAATTTCTTTACACAAAGTCTGGCATATAATGCATTCTCAGTAACTCTTAACTCTTAAGTAATAATAAAAGATCCTTACAGCTAACCTTGGTCAGGTATAAATCTAAACCAATCTAATTTAAAACTTATGCTTATTCCATAAGAAAACCACCCATCCAATGTTCATGTACTTTGTTGCTCTGGAATTTGGGCTGACGATGAAGCAATTTTTACTTAAGAAGTCACATTTCAAACTCATAACAATTTAAATTTGGTTCTCGAGGTGCCTTGATGACACATCTGGAAAAAGTGGAATTCCTTGGCACAGAAACCATTTCACACACAGTAATGTCTGATTCGTGACACTGTTGTTTGGCCTCACAGTTGATCTTGTGATAGAACGATCCAGATGTGCAGCAAGCCCTGCTTTTCCAGCGTGGTCTTGCTAATGCATACAGGGATGGAGCGAGTCCTGGCGATGTTATCAATAAGCAGAGCAGAAGAGTGATTCAAGGCAGATGGCAGATCACGTTTTGTGTAAAAATGACCACAGAACATGTACTCTTTGCAGTTTTGTTCTACAGCCTTTCCATCTTACAACGTGGTCTGAGTGACTAATTTAAACCGAAGCCATCCATATCTACCAGGTAGACCTGCATACGAGATTGAAAGTTGACTCTGAATAAGGAAACGTTTTCAAAGGGAAAATTCTGGCAGGGTTTTGTGAATGGCTTAAATGACAGGTACCACTGGAACTTTCTAAGAGTTAAAGACTTTTGATTTTCTCCTTCAGTGTCTAGCCTTGCCACTTACTAAGTCTGTGAACTTGGAAAGGTTACTTAAAGGCTCCCTGTTTCAGTTTTCTCATCAGTGAAGAGGGGATGACATTATCACCCTCTCATAGACATTTGTAAGAATTTAATGAGTCCATGTGTGTAAACCACTTAGAATGATGCCTGGCACATGATAACCCAAAAACCAATAACCAGAGAATATATAAAATACATTCAAAGTGTATAGGGAATGAGAACTAAGATCCACTCTCTAGTGAGTTCCCAAAACTTGGCATAGTATCTGCTCTGACCCTGTTTCCCAATCCCACCTCGTCAAATCAGGGTTTTTATTGACCCCTTCCTCCATAAATTTTTTATAAAGTGTATTTTGTAACTAAATTGGTACAAAGGCAAATACACATATTAATATATATTAAAACATTTTTTGGTCTAAAAGTTCAGCATGTTTTTCTTTTCTTTCTGGTTTTGAAAGAAGTTAAAACATGTTTGTTGGTCCCTAAAAGTATTTCAGACTCCAGGCACTGTGCCTAATGGAGAAGTCAGCCTCACACTGAAGACCATTAATGCCATTTAATTGTTGAAAATCAGAAAGTTTGGAAACTTAATGCAGATTTACAGAGTTAATATGTGGCAGAACAGGGACTGAAACTGGCTTAACTCTGGAGTTTATGTTCTTGCATTCTCACTCAGCACTCCTTTAGGGGAGGCACATTGATATGGCCCAACTTCATCTTTGCCCCTAGCCCCTATCCCTCTCCCAGGGCCACCTTCTCCTTGTTGACATTCGTTGGCTGACATCCCTCGTCCTTCTTCCTATATCCAATCTCCTTTCTTAACATCTTTCCAAAATTCTCTCTATTTTTCCCAGTAACAATACATTCATTTGCTCCCAATTAGTAACCATAGTTAAAGCAATCTCATAGACTATATTTCACAAAGATATTAATGATTGATAATGCATGTGTTGCCCATGGAAGAATGTTCTCCCTTTAACAAAGAAATCCTAAAAATTGTATTATTCATCTCGGGTTCCCGTAACAAAGTACCAAAAAACTGGGTCACTTAGACAACAGAAATTTATTACCTCACAATTCTGGAGAAGTCCAAAATCAAACTGTCGGTAGTTTCATTACCTCTTAGGTTTCTGAGGGAAGGGCCCATGAGCGGGCTCTCTTCTTGGCATGTAGATGACTACCCATTCTTACCTCATTTTCTCTGTATGCCTGTCTGTGAGTCCAAATTTCCCTTTTCATAAGCAGGAGTCACATTAGATGAGGGTGCAACCTAATGCCTCATTGTAACTTGACTACATCTATAAAAACTCTGTTCTCACAAACGCACACATTCTAACAACTGGGAGTGAGCCCTTCAACATGTGAATTTTGAGGGACAACACTGAAACCCTAACAATAATATTGAAGATTGAAATATAATAAAAGATTAATTGTGGAGAACGTTTTATTAGAAGGTACTTTCAAACCTCCCTGACACCTCTCTATTAAATAATAAATAAGTAAATAAATAAATAAATAAATAATAAATAGGTCCCCTCATTCCATGGGCAATTCATTCAGATCCATAGCTTCTTTCCCCAGTCTACTATAAGAATATACTTTCTTGTCTTGCAGCTTTATTTCATCAGCATTTCTTATAAATACATAAATATTAATATTAGGAGGCAAAAGGGTAATAATATATCTGAACCAGAATTGTACAACTTTGGCACTGTTGGTATTTTGGGCCAGAAATATTTTAGGTGTGGGGGCCATTCTGTGCATTGTAGGATGTTGATATAGCCTGGCCTCTGCCTACTAGATGCCAACAGCATTTTCTGACAATCAAAAGTGTCTCTAGGAGATAACCAAAAATGTCCTGAGGAAGTGAGTAGCAAAATCACCTCCAGGTAAGAACCATGAGTCTAAACAAGTGTAATTGAAATGCTTTGGCCAACAAGGTGTTGACAGTTACTTTAGAGAAAAATTCTATTAATGAACAGCCATAGTCTTAAAAGAACTTTAAGATCTTTTACAACAAAGCTATATATATATATATTTTTTTTCTTTAAAACAAAGTAGGAGCTTAAAGAGATTAATCAACACCAGTAATAAAGGCCAGGACATAGACTACATGGCAATTAAAAAAAAAAAAAGCTGACTGAAATTAATGATTGATAGAATGGACATCCTCTCTTGGCCATACTCCTGACACTGGGGACTGAATTATGTGTCCCTTTGTACCTCAGTGATCTCTCAGAAACTGTGCATGCTTATAACATGGACAAACACAATTTTTATAATGTGTTTATTTGTATGAAGTGTCAAGAAAATAGTGGCATTTTGGAAGCCAAGACCTTAGGTATTTTACTTCTATTCATAGACTGTCATTATTTATGGCATACTTTTTTTTTTTTTTTTTTTTGCTTGCATCCATACATATGTTCATTCATTCAGTCATTCACACATTCATTCATTTGTCAAATTTGAGGAGTACCTACTGAGGACCAGATGCTAGGTTAGACATCATGGAAACAAAATCAGTACAAATCATAGAAACATTTATTATTGTGGAAAACACAGGATATAGAGGGATCTGAGTACTTGGTAACTAAAATCAATTATTACACAATAATTGGTTCAGAGGAGGAAATGTAACTCAGGCTTATCTAATATGAGTCGTGCAGGTCAAGATTTTTCTGTCAGAAAACTGGGAGAAGAAAACATTTGTTCCTGTTAAACATGAATGAGGATGCCAACAGCCTTGGTTGTTGCTGGCAGCTGACTCACTACCACAGGGAGAAGTGGCCTTAGGTTGTGGAAAAGAGAAGTGAGAGCTGAGAGCTGAAAGGAAGCTGGTTCTCGATGGCATCATTAAGGAACTAGGTCCACCTTTTTCTGAAGCTTGAAATGCTGCTATTTTCTGGAACTGTGTCAATTATTTTAATTTTTCAATTAAAAATATTGTGCAGTGTATGTATAACTTGCTTCTAAAAGCATTCTATCCAATTCAATCCTCCTAGACAAAGATGGCAACTTGGCGGTGACAATGTTGTTTTTTTTTTTTTTTAATAATACCTTGAGGCTGTTTATTTTAAGCAGATTAAATATCTCTCCCTGGTTGATGTGAAGAATGGAAAGTCTTTTATGCCCTTTAGAGGAGAAGACACTGATGTGCTGTGAATGGAGCTTCTCCCTTTCTAGTCTCTTGTCAAAGCAGAATTCTATGAATTCTGCCCAGTTGCCTGATGGTATAGTTTTGCCTGAGAACCTCTAATGGCACCATATTGCTGGTCTGATCATTCTAAAGCTCAACTCATTATTTCCATAATTTTTTTTTCACTTGAACTTTATTTTTATTGTTGACACGATTACAGGTGTCCCCACCCCTACCCACAGCCCTCTTTGGCCACCTCCATCCAGCCCCTAATCCCCTTCCCTCTGGCCATCACCACACTGTTGTCAGTTTTTATGGGTTATGCATATTTGTTCTTTGGCTAAACCCTTCACATGCTTTCATCCAGTCCCCCAACTCCCCTCCTCTCTGACAGCTGTCAGACTGTTCCACTTGCACCTCGAGCCTCAAACTTCAGACTCATTCTGAAAGGTTTGCGTTGTTGGTTGCCTTTGTGAGATGAAAAATAGAAATATTCTTTAAAAATAAATTACATATTTTCAGCCTGAAAATAGTATTTCTTATAAATTAAAATGCAGAGATTTTTAAGCCTTAGAGGAAATTATAACGAAAAAAAAAATTCCTGCTATTCTTGTATATGTGACCTGTTCTATAATAGCCATGGAATTGATCCTGGTCCAGGCAGGACCCAGTGGGATCTGCATGCTGCTCAGATGCTTCCTCCTCATCTGTGTTCTGGTCTTTTATCAATTTATCTTGGGAGCCTGTGAAACCTTGCTCCTGCAGTCTTTCAGGCACCCTGATGAATGACTTTCCAAACATTTCCATTACACCTCCTCTACATCAATTTCAGATCAGCAAGTTCTGCAGATGGTTTATTTTGATTAAGTATATCAATGTAGAAGACTGTATTTGATAGAAGAAAAGTGTGAGTTGTTTATTCCTGATAATTGTCACATTTTTCATTGTGAAATTTTCATTACTGATCATTGTCACATTTTTATTTGTTAACAAAATGCAAATGCCCATCCATGTTATTGTAAATGGTAAAATTTTATTCAAACATATTTTTAAAAAACTCTAAATCCTCAGGCCTGTCCCCAATTTCCAAGAGAGTGTGATAACTGGAGAGTCTGGTAAGTTCACTACTGGATTATTCTCTTTATTAGCTTTCCGGTTTTATTGTTGAGAAATAATCATACCTTGCATAAAGGACATCTGTCTACTAGTGGATGGGGAAATTTGTTGATTCTGATACCTGAATAGGCCATGTTTATAATCAAACCTTGTATCCTTTGTGCATCTTTTACTTCACGCAGATGTGGTCAACCACTGTTTTGAAAATATCACCACTATTATCAACAGGTCACAAAAAAAGGGAATTTTACTCTTATTTACATGGGCTGGAACCTATTCTCCAATGAGCTATAACTACACACACACACACACACACACACACACACACACACACACAGCTACAAACACTTTCTCACTGTCCATGCATATCTGTTCTGTTTCCTCCTTTCTCTACATTTCCCTCTCTGAGTCCCAATCCTCCAATGTTTTCACTTCCAAACATCTTCACTTCCTGTCACAAGTTCAGACATCATTTCCTCAGCAAAGTGTATCCTGACTTCTTCCCTATTAGATCGTCTCAGGAAGTGCTATCCTATTTAATAAGAAATGTTCTAATAATATTGAACATCAAAAGAAAAATGGTCAGAGAAATGATCTCTTGCCACCCAAGAGGCTAAAAAAACTTTATGCAAATATACCAGGGTCCTCCCCAGGGATCACATCATTAGACCATAAAGTGTCTGCCACAGGATGCCTACTGACCTTGCATCTGCATAATCTGGAATAGCCCTTCAATTGTTCTAGAAAGAGTAGAGAGAGTCCTCGCAAGGCAATTTTTGAGTTCTTAAAAACTAAAGTGTTTGCTCTCTTCTCAAGTTATAGCATTTTAAGTTCTGCCTCACCAGGCAAGCAGGTAGCTGCTTAGGATGAGTTCTTTTCAAAATTTTTACAGGAGTACACATTCATGGGAGTATGCAAATATACCATTCATAAGTAGAGGACAGGAATAGCTTTTCAGATGACATCTGATTCTAGACATGCAATTTTAAAAAGCAGAAATAAATTATAACCCCTGTTACTTGAAATTTGTTTTACTTGGTCTTAAATTTTGATACTTGATGATAGAGGTTTTTCATAAGAGAAACATTTATAAATGTTTCTCCCATTTATAAACATTATCCCTGAATGAGTGACTGAAGAAAATCGAATATCCTAACTAATTTGGGGATACATTCCAGAATAATTTGGGGTTATAGTTACTGCTAACAAGGTTTCTAGAAGCTATTTAGGCATCAGGGTTTAAAAATAACAGGGTTTGAACAGGACTTATCTATTTACTAGTAGCCCATTTGCAGGAAGAATCCTGCAAGAGGCCATTGTGGCCACGTGTGCTGCGCTGCTGCTGCCGCCTTGAGGCCTCCATGCCTGCACCCACACTTCTGCCACCCACCCCGCTCCGCCCCGCTCCACCCGGGCTTTCCATCTGGCAGCCACCTTGCTTTCTGCTTTTCCTCCCTCTTCCTTCTAAGTTGTCTTCAGTCTTCACTCTTCCCTCCCTCAGCATATGCAAATTAACTGCCATCTTTGTTGGGTAATTTGCATACTCTCCCTGATTGGCTGGTGGGTGTGGCTTTGGCTGGTGGGCGTGGTTTGGGCGTGGTGAAGATTCAGTCAATTTGCATATTGCTATTTTATTAGGTAGGACTTGTTTTCCATGGCTGTCAAAAATAAGCTATAGAGATTAGATTTGGGGGCACTCTCTTTGAATAGTTAGAGAAAAATACTTAGATATTTAGGGGGAAATAACCGAATACTCAAGTGATCCCTGTAATCAGACAGGACATCCTTTAGAGACATATAAAACGAAACCAATAAAGATCCCTTTACCCTACAGGATGACCTACAGGATTAACAATTCTTAGAAATAAGGCCCGATGCTTGGCCCACAGCCCAAATGAATCTGTTTTTCATATATCCACCTGAGACATTTGTTTAAATTAAATTTATTAGGGCAAAATTGGCTAATAAAATTATATGGTTTCAAGTGTACAATTTTGTGATACATCATCTATATGTTGCATATGTTTACCACCCAAATTAAAAAAAAATCTCTTTCATCACCATTTATTTGACCCCCTTGCTGTACAATATGTTAGAGAAAAGAGCATGCATTTATAATTAGAAAATGATTACTTTAAAATCTGTAAAAAACACCTAATATCTTTAAACCTCAGTTTTCTTTTAAAAAATGGGATTGTAATCCTAGTTGCTGTGTGATTGTAGATGTTAAAGTATATCAATTATAAACAAGTATCTATTATACTCCCTGTCACATCACTGACATTCAATGAATTATTTTTCTGACATCTTTTTTTGTCGTGTAACTATCTGATTTCAAAAATTCAAGTCTTATTAGCGCTCTCTCTCTCTCTCTCTCTCTCTCTCTCTCTCTCTCTCTTTTCACTTAAAATGTAAATAGATTCTCTTGCAAAAGTAAAATAAATTAAAATTTAGTTTGCTTGGCTACTCTCTTACATAAGAATCAAAGATTTAAAGAAAATGAGAGCTACTCAAATTTATTTAAGAAAAAAAAAGAGGCTTTTTGGAAGGTTGTGGAGATTTCACATGGACAGGGAACGTGGTCAGGCCTAAGAGGGGCTGGTTGCAGCAGCTGACATGTCATTGGCTACAAAGAAAATGTTTAACCACACCCTCTTCGG
The DNA here is from genome assembly GCF_027574615.1 of Eptesicus fuscus. Lineage (NCBI taxonomy): Eukaryota > Metazoa > Chordata > Mammalia > Chiroptera > Vespertilionidae > Eptesicus > Eptesicus fuscus. The sequence goes on along the minus strand of NC_072477.1, from coordinate 12,896,591 downwards.
GCCGGCGTGTTCTCTTCACTTATGGTTTGACCCAGCTGCCCCAGTTAGCTTCATTTCCCAAAGCCCCATGTTATGTGGACATGCTGGTCCAGAGATCACACCTAATATACCTAGTTGCTTCTGGACCACATTGTCTTCATGATTCTGCCTCTATGAGTTAAAAGTCTACCTTCAGTTCAATTTTTCTTGGGTGAATTAGGAAGATGACAGTGGATGGAGGATAGCAAAGTATATAGCAAAGGGTTCCATAGCACACAACTCGTGTCACCAAGATGGTGAGTTGGACAAGTTCTCTATGACAGATATTTGGGACAAGGTAAAAATGTTGAGCATTTCACAAACGTTCACCTTCTGTTAAAGTGAGTCATACACAAGAGGGCTGCCAACCACTGACTTACCTCTCCAGGAGAAATCAAATAGTTACCACTTTATATGACAAATTACTGAGCTTGTGACAAGATGATCAGAGATCCTTGGAGGTGGTTGTCAAGGCCATGTCTGAGTCATATTTCATCTTTTTCTCACTGTTTCTTTTGATCCATTTCTTAAAATCTTAAAGCCAATTTCTTCCTTTGATAATTAGTAGATGAAAAATATAAATGCCGTGGTCATTAAAAGTATTCACCTGAACTCGGTACCAAGATAACTTATCTAGAAAATGATGTTTATATAAATTCGCTGCTATAATACCAAACTCCATTTCTCCCCCTAAAAATAAATTTAAATATGTTATCTGTATTTACATTGAAATCATGGCATATTGACAAGCATATTTTGAGATGGGATAACCAGGATCTTCTGGATTGCACCAATCATACATTCTCTATGTCACTTCAAGTATTTTAATTTAACATCTCACAAAAGAAATTTTTTCTTCTTGCATCTCAGTGACGGACTCGTCTGTATAAAAATGCAACATCTGCTAGAGCTATAAAGCAAATGAAAAATTAATTAGGTATTTGAAGGTCTCCTTTTGAGACAATGGAGTTTAGTGGTGTCTTAAATCCTCTTACTGCTTAAACTGTGTGTTCAGTCTGGAAAAGATTTTTTCCTTATTTCCTGATCATTGTGTTTTCAGATCATTTTCTTCTTGGCTGGCATGAGAGTTTTGGTTGGAGGAGCTGCAATGTCCTTCATTAAGTTACAAATGCTTCCTCAGCATGCAGAAAGCTGGCTAAGAACATCTCCACGCCTTTAATAACTTTCTTATTCTTAAATCTTGCAGTACCAAGATAACTTATGAGAAATACTTTTATAAAACTTAAAAAAATATCCAGTAAGTGTTTTTGCAAGAATCTATTTTGCAGCTTACTTACATTCACTTTTTAAACCTCTTGCCTTCTTCTGGGTTCTCTTAATTTTAATGTATCGCACTTCAAGTTACTTCCTAATGCACTAGTATTTTTCAAAATAGATGTACTGAATGTTTTTTAAGCACCAGATAAACACACTAGGTGCCAAGATCATGTAAATAAAAAGCCAGGTATTGCCTTCTGGGAAGTTTAAGTAGTCACATTTAAAAATATAGTGTGTTGAAATTTTGATGGAAGTTTGCTAGAATATGTACAAGCTACTTTCTCCGAGGTCAACTCTTATGGGACTTTGTGAAGGTTTCTATAGGGAGGAGACTCTTGATGTGTTTGAAAAGATGAGAAGTTAATTTCTGAGTGGATGGGAGGTTTTCCAGGTAGTACAAGAGCATGGACAAACATCTGTGGTGAGAAAGACACAATTGAAGATGGGATTATTTTACATACTTGCACCATAAGAGTGACCGCCATATTGTGACCTCACACGCACACACAAACACAAAAACAAGAAAAAGCAAATGAATTATATACTGACAGAATTTCAAAATATATTTAAGGGCTGAGAGAAGGGGTGTTTAATTTCCCTGACAATTTTCTAAGAAGCAAAGCCCTTTTTCCACCAGGAGTTTGCAGATGTGTTCCCCAAACACTCTGACACTCTTTTCCTGGCACCATTGTAACCACAAGGGCATGCACCTCAGTGGCAGCTGCTCCAAACACCACTGGACCATCCCTAGGCCTGGAATGAGCTGCTTTCCAAGAACTGCATGAGCACTAACCCTGGGCAACTAAGAGAAGGGTCATGCAGTGGCTGCTCTGCTGTCCTAACTCTGGACTTAATTACATTCCTGAGCTCATCTCCTGTGGCTGGTCATCATGGAAGGTATCTGGTCAAAGAACCAAAAGATCATTACAAAATTCACTTTTGTGTCTTTCTTTTCCTAAATCTGATAGGTAACCCCAAAAATAGTTATTTGCAGGTTATTCTTATAATCCTTTCCTGCCTCTATTTTATCAGAAGGTTTATATGGGAAATAACCAAGTTGGCAGCTAGTGCTTTTCTAGGATGCTGAGCACATGGGATGTAAAGATTCTGTATTTTAATCATACATGTCTAAATGAAATGCCTTGTCATCATGTCTGATCCGTCTTGCCAAGCCCAGAACTTTTTCAAGATTTATGTCTTGCTTGTTTGAAAAATGTTCTCTTTTATAAAAATCATGTGTTCTTAGTATAGAAAATTTAGAAATTATAGAAAATTACATAGACATAACCACAAATTAGGTGTAATTATACCACCTCATGCTGGTTAACTACTCTAATACCTTTGGTCCATTTTTTCCTAATTTCTCTCCTATGTATTAGCTTGCTGGGACTCTGTTTAAAAAAGCACTACAAATAAATGGCTTAAACAACAGAAATTTATTGTTTTACAATTCTGGAGGCCAGGCGTTCAAGATCAAGATATTGGCAAAATTAGTTTCTTCTGAGGATTTTGAGGGAATGATCTGTTTCTTGGTTGTAGATGATCTTCTCCCTGTGTCTCTATATCATCCTCCTTCCATGTGTGTCTCTGCCCAAATTCCCCTTTTCTTTTTTTAAAATATTTTTTTATTGATTTCAGAGAGGAAGGAAGAGGGAGAGAGAGATAAAAACATCAATGATAAAAGAGAATAATTGATCAGCTGCCTCCTGCATGCCTCCTACTGGGGATTAAGCTTGGCATGTGCCCTTGACTAGAATCGAACACAGGACCCTTCAGTCCACAGGCCAACACATTATCCACTGAGCCAAACTGGCTAGGGCCCAAATCTCCCCTCTCTATAAGGGAAGCAGCCATGTTGGATTAGGGTCCATCTTAATGACCTCTCTTTAAATTGATTATTCTGTAAAGACCGTTTTTCCAAATAAGGTCACATTCTGAGGTAATGAGAGTTAGGACTTCAACATACAAATTTGAATGGGATAGTTCAACCTATAGCAATGTAATTAAGGTCAAAATGAAATTTGACATTCTGTGCTTTTGTTGAATACTATAATAAGAACACTTTTCTATATTATTAACAGATCTTCAGAAGGACAAATTTTAAAATATGTCAAAAATGTTTGTGATGAATTAAGTGAAAGAAATAGGTTTTAGATAATAACCCACCCCTGTATTTATAAGCTTATAAATATATTTGTGTGTGCATCTGTTTTATATATATATATATATATATATATATATATATAGATATATAGAGAGAGAGAGAGAGAGAGAGAGAACAAGAGAACACAATCAAACCAATGTTATCTTGAACCTCTTAAAGTCCTGCTCAGATATATTACCCAGCACTTCCATTTATATTGCATTGACCAAATTTTATTGCCAAGACTAATGTCAGTGATATGTAAATATAATCATCTTACAGAAATATACTGCATTTTACAAGGTGTTTGGTAAGAGTATAGGAATGGTAGAAAGTAATTGAAAATAATAATAATAATGCAATCTAGTAATGACCACCCCTTTTTGCCACAAAGATTCCTTTACTCCTGGACATAAAATATACTCATTTATTTCCAAAGGAATGTGTCCTAAAGACCTCATCCAGTCATAGCATTAGGCTCAAAGTCCAGAATCTGTGGTAGTTTCTACGTCAAATGCAGATAAGAGTCCTATTGATGTAGCCATTGTTGAACTATAAAGGAAACTTACCTGTCCCCTCCCCCAAAACCTGCTCAATGCAGAGTGGTAGGTAAAAGGCAGAACACAATGGCCACTTCTATTTAGAAATCTGGATAATGGGAGGCATACAATAGCTCCTGTTCCAAAGCAATTCTGAGATCCTGTTGTGCAGATGTTTAGGGGGCTTTCAACCCTGAGAGTAGGGAGTACTTTTTGGTTAGCTTCTGGTACTCCTCCATAGAAATAGCAACTTAGCCCATTGTACTTTATGGTTCTTGAATTAGAGGGAAAGAGATCAATGCCAGAACCATGAGATGACTCTTAAAGTTTCTGCATATGTTACTCTGTATCCATTGCATTGGCCAACGCATGTCACGTGGACAAGACTGGCATTAATAGGACACAGAAAAGTGCTTCTGCAACATAAATGTTCTGCAGGTCACACAACTGTAATCTGGATGCAAGATCCTGCAGTGAGAGAGAAGAGGAGGAGAGGAAGGAAAATGCTTGGAAACAATCATGGAATCTATGTCCATGAATATTTTAATGTAGAGTTAGGAACAATTTGGCCTTATGCTCCATGAGTCAAAAATGTTTAAGTTGTTCATTTCTAACCCCCCCCCCATCACCCCCAAATGGAATAATAACCTCTCAAGTAGGGAAATAGGCAAATGTCCCTTATTTCTGAACAGTTAATACTATAGTTTGGCCTTTTTTCCCTCACTTAGACCAAAACTATTGTTGAACATTTAAAAGGAATGCCTATTAAAAAGTAAGCTGGATCTACTTTTATTTTTACTGGTGATGCCAGGTAGCTGTTGCAAGTTTGACAGTGCTGAGTAAAAAAAATCATGCAACTAGATTTTATATGGTTTAAACAGCAGCTAACAATACAAATATTTTAAAGAAAATGAGAAAAGATGTTTCCAAACGTTGCAGGTTCTCCCATCTTGCACCAGGGTCAGCTTCTATGCCCCTGTAATAAGAAGTTATTTTATTAGTTGTGCCCCCAGAAGATTACAGTTATTTCCTCCCATGTTCAATTTTGTTTCCAAAATCTAAGAAGAAAAAAATCAGAAGGCTTCTGTGTCTGTGTCTTCAAAACCTATGGCCCTACACTCAATTTCACGTTATTGTTATTTTGAAAGATAGAGCTGGGTCAATAAAAACCCTGAGAAAACTGAATTTCCTGGAAGACTCTGTAGCCAGGATACAAAGCTATGCTGACTCACAGTGTACTAGTTTTAAAACTATAGAGACTGCTGTTGGTCAGCAATAAAACTCAGAGGAAGTTGGGGTCAGACAGAAAGACAGAGAAAAGAAACCCTATTATCTGCTAGTAGTAAAACATAATCCCTCAAAAGATGGCATTGGAATAAGCCATTGGGTAAAATCTGTCATGTTCTGAATGGAAAGAAATAGCCTTTACCCCAGAGCTCGCTAACCCTTGGACAGAAGTTGGTTGATGCAGCAGGATTACTATGAAATATAGAGCCACTTTTGGCTATTTATTTCTGCTTCTCTAAAATGAAATCCTGAAATTTTATAATGGGGCTTTTGAAAGAAGCAGTGGCAGAAGGAAACGATGCCTCACTTATTAAGGTGAAAGGAAGAGTTAATTAGAAAAATGGAGTGAATACAGAAATTCTTAGATTCATTTCCTGTGGAGCTTGTCTGAGAACAGATAAAACCGAAGAAATATTTGATGCTACACATGTCCCAACTGTTTGTGCACTGTGCTATTTCCACTATAAAAAAATAAATAAATTGAGATGCAATCGATGTACCATAAAATTCATCCATTTAATGTGCGCAATATGTGGTTTTAATACATTCATAGAGTGATATAACCATCAGTACAACCTAACTTAAGAATATTTTTATCATCTTAAGAAAGAAACTGTATGCATTAGCAGTCACCTTCTCCCTTCCCCCCATTCCCACAGACTCCTAACCCTAGTCAATCACAAGTCTAATTTCTGGCTCTATATATTTGCCTATTATTGACATTTTATATAAATATAATCATACAATATGTATCCTTTTGGTATCTTTCATTTAGCATTATGTTTTCAAGGTGCATGTTGTAACATGTATGAGTATTTTATTCCTTTTTATTGCCTAGTAACAGCCCATTGAATGGATACACCTCGTTTTGTTTACCCTTTGATCAGCCAATGGGCATTTGGATTTTTTTCTACTTTTTGGCTAATGTGCATATTTCTACTATAAAACTCCATTTTTGTGTGGATGCATTTTGATTTCTTCTGTGTATATACCTGACAGTCCAACTACTGGGTCACATAGCATCTCTATGTTTACCTTTTGAGGAACTGCCAAATTGTTTTCCAAAGAGGCTGCACCATTTTACAGTCCTGGCATCCATATGTCCCATCTACAGTTTAAACTCTTCATTTTCATAACCCTAATTTATAGCAGGTGTGCTGGAATACCAATGGACTACTTACAGATAAGGGTCAGAACATGGTTGATGGCATAATAAAGTGAAGGTCGAATTAAATTAGCCCTGAAATCCCATAAGCCTCTTTGGAAAGTGTCAGTAAATAGTCTTCACAGTTGCCATCATCACAGTAAGCTGTGTAATTATAAGCTGATATCCAAAGAGATCCTGGCTCTCATTAATATGTACAACCCCCCCTGGGTTTTAGGGAAGGAGCCTTCACACTTTTAATTATGACAGGACAAGGTAGGTGCTATGAATTGCTGTGGTCCCAAGTCTTTAGTTGGGAAGAAGAAAAGAAAATTCCCCGAGCACCAACAAACATGCTGGAGTACAGAGTTGCTCCGAGGGCCTGAAAGGGCTCTATTTATCACATTGAAAAGGAGATATACTTTTCTTCTAAGAATTGGATAGCAACAACAGGAAGGAAATCTCCTGCCATGTGATTTATTAGAATCCAATAAATGAGTTGTCCATTCACTGTTAGATTTAAAATAGAGATACATGGATTTATCTGGCTAGAAGTTTGAAAGGGACACTTCAAGGGGAAATTAATTATCATTATTAAATAAATGAAACAAACACTAGAGAAATCTTTTAAATATCACAATTATCTTTAAAGATTAAGTATTGTTAGGAAGGGTGCCATTCAGTCATATATAATACTAGAGGCCCAATGCATGAAGATTCGTGCAAGAATGGGCCTTCCTTCCCTTGGTTGCTGGCACTGCCTTTGCTCTGACCCGGAGCCGCCTTTTCGCCTTCCCACGCTGCCCAGAGGCCCAGAGCAGCGTGGAACGCCTGCGTCATCACCATGGTGATGACAGAAGCATCCCACTCCGCCCCTGGCCACTTGGCACCTGTGTATGAAAATTAACCCTCCATCTTTGTTAATTTGCATACTCACTCCTGATTGGCTGGGTGGGCATTGCAAAGTTATGGTCAATTTGCATCTTACTCTTTTATTAGTGTAGATTTGCCCAGATGCTCATTAGCAGCTGAAAGGGTAAGAGAAAAGAAGAATGGGAGTTCAGAGGAGCCACACTGCCTTTTACATTTTTAAAGCTATGAACAATTGATCTTCCTATTCTGCACTGTAAAGAACATATACACTCTGTGTGCCACGTGGAAATTTTGGAACTGGTCCCAATAATTTGTAGTCACAACTTTTATGAAAGATTTGGGGATTTTTGTGTGTGTTTTTATTTAGATTAATTAAATGATTTTCTTATTACTTGGTTGATCTGTATTTTCAAGCTTATCCCCACCATTTATGATCTCATACCATTGAATTTTTTCCTCCTGCTTACATAGGGAGCTGATTCTTAGTGTGAAATTTACTCACCATTGCCTTCTGCATGGCTCCCCAGATATGAAGTGGGCTCATATAGTACAGAGGAGCCAAAGGCTGGCTGCTTGTTTGTGAGTTTATTTCTGTGTACTTTTCCTTGAGCTCTAGCTACCCTTCTACATGTTGCAGTGTGTCAAGTATGTCACATTCCTTAAGGTGTAAATGCTATCCTTCCCACCCTTAAAACTCCTAATAAAAGCAAGAAATGGCCATTAAAAATGCCATTTTTGTGGCAGTAATCAATTTATCTTATAACTTAACAGGAATGGAAGTACATGTTTCCCTACTGGATAGAAGAGCTGGTATTTTATTAAAAGAGTATCCCTTGTGCCCTGACCAGTTTGGCTCAGTGGATAGAGCATTGGCCTGCGGACTGGGGGGTCCCTGGTTCGATTCTGGTCAAGGGCATGTACCTTAGTTGCGAGCACATCCCCAGTAGGAGATGTGCAGGAGGCAGCTGATCAATGTTTCTCTCATCGATGTTTCTAACTCTCTATCCCTCTCCCTTCCTTTCTGTAAAAAAAATCAATAAATATATATTTATATATATATAAAGAGTATCCCCTTGCATGCATTATGCCCTTGGGATTACAGTTGGGACAACTCTGTGTTGCATAAATGACTGAATTTCAATTGTATTTACTTTATTTGAACCAACATAATCCTTAAAAAATGGAGCTAACAATAAAATAATGCTGTTTGAAAATAGAATATAATAGACATTGGCTCTTACTTCAACCATCTGCAATCTACCTAGTGAACAATGTTCTATATCCTATATCCAAACCTGCGAATACATTTTTGGCCTCTTAACCTTGTAAAGTTGTAGAACCTGGGTTTGTGGTCAGGGAGGTGAATTTGATTCCAGCACTACCACTAATTAATTAAAAAAAACAAACCTGAGGCATTTATTATAATGATGGTATACCTTAGTTTTTGCATTTTTAAATGGGCCAATATTGCTAGTTAATTATTAGATTTCAATGGACTGTCTTGCCCAGTGTGAGTATGTGTTCTGGATTTCTATGGATATTAGAGCACCTCAGTTCTTACAGTGGAATTTCATACCAAGCTTCTTTGCTCTCCTTTGCCTGCTAAATTGCTAAGAGATTTAGCCCAAATCTCTTTAAGTTTATATCAGTTTTAAAAAATATATATTTTAATGTAAAATATAAAGAATATATTAATTATATGAGTATATTTCAGAATATAAACATTAGCTTAGAAAATAGCTAATTACCAGGACTCAGAAGCTCCCTGAATTTTTCATTAATAATTTTGTTTTGGTTTACAGTGCTACCATTTATATATGTATCATTGACTTTGAAAATTTACTTTGTTTCATGAATTAATCCATGTGTGTTCTTCTGTCAGTTGCTTCTTTTGAACAATAGCTATTTGGAATGTATCTAAATTGATGTGTATTACTACTGTGCATTCACATCTGCTGCTTTGAACATATCACAATGTGTTTATTCTTTCTGTCATTCATGGGCAATTGGATCATTTCCAGGTTTTTGTTGTGCAAAACGCTTCAATGAACATCTCAGTATATGTTGTCAAAGGCACACATATAAGAGCTCCTCTAGGGTTTGCACATCATGTGTCAATGAGTCTAATATGCCATCGATAGTAAGGCACATACCCATGGTTGTGCACAACTAAGAAAGAACATTTTCCAATTAAATGCATATATTGTCACATGCTATCTTAGAAAGCATTTCATTATGGAAACAGTAAACTGTGGGGGGGGGGGGAAGGTGTTTTGAAATCAATGAAACAGAGTAACTGAGGGTGGAATTGCTGGACCACAGAGCATGAGCACCTTCAAATCTACTAAGAAGCATACTTCATGGATTTCTAGAGTGGTTGCAGGGATTTCCACACTCATCCACAGAGCTTCCGTGTCCCAGTCGCTTTACATCTCGCTTTCACTTTGTTTTGGCCACTGCAGAGTGTGGCTCTTCCACAAAATATCATGGCCTGGGCGAGTCTATTTTGAAGAAGTGGCATTAGAAGAAGTTTAAGTTTAAAAAATTTGGCTCTCAAAAGAAGTTTCAATCTTTGTACTGTTGATACTTGGCTCTGTTGACTAATGAGTTTGCTGACCACTGATTTAGCCCAAGCTTCACCTCCTCTAGGCTTCCTTTTCAGATGCTCTCTGGAAAGATAGGTCCTCTGGCTTCAGGAAACCTCTTTACCTTTTGGATTGTATTTAAAAGTTTACATACAGGGGTGGGCAAAAGTAGGTTTACAGTTGTGAGTCCTTAAGTGTTTATTCTTGTACTAGAGGCCCGATGCATGAAATTCGTGAAAGAATAGGCCTTCCTTCCCCCGGCAGCCAGCACCGGCTTCCCTTTGGCACCCGGAACTCAGACTTCCCTTGCAGCCCCGGCTTCATCCTGAAGGTCGCCTGGTCTAACTAGCATATTATGCTTTTATTATTATAGATTATTATTGATCAATTATCACATTGTTTTCCATACAAACCCCTGGAAACCTACTTTTGCCCACCCCTGTATTTATAATCCCAATAGATTACAGACTTTACTTGTGATTACTATTTAGTGTAATTACTATCTATCTGCTTATTACTAGAAGCCATATTTTCCTCTTAAGGGATTCTTTTTTTAAAATATGTTTTTATTGATTTCAGAGAGAGGAAGGGAGAGGGATAGAGAGACAGAAACATCAGTGATGTGAGAAAAACATCAATAGGCTGCCTCCTGCAGGCCCCCTACTGGGGATCCAGTCTGCAACCCAGGCATGTGTCTTGGCCAGGAATCACACCCTAAGCTCCTGGTTCATGGGTCAATGATCAACCACTGAGCTACACTAGCCAGGCACGATTCTTGTGTTCTTGTGGCCAAGACTCTGCTTCCAGCCTAACTTTCTTCTTTAGTTATTGGCTCCATGGCTTGCTTAGATTGTAATTTCTCCTCTCCAGCCTCTTCCAGGTTGAACAAATAGTACCTGTTACAAGTATGCACAGACCTGTAATTATATAAATTGGTGATACGAGAAAAGAACAGACAGCACTAGGTGGGGAAAATTTAGCACTCATCTCCATCATGTAATTACTTATAGATTTTTCCTCCTTCATATTCCTCAAATTAGTACATCCCTGCCATTGTGTCAGTTTAAAGCCTCAAGTATTTCTTTAGCTGTGATAGCTCTCAACCAGAGACAGATTTTCATAAAAGAGCTCCTTTTCACATACCTGGGCTCCTTCTATGGCCCAGGGAAGGACCATGGCATTGTGTTCCTGTGTTTATGTAAAATCTCCAAGAGGAAGCTGTGTGAACCATAATATGTTTAACATTCTATCTCTTTCTCCCTCCATTTCTCCTTCACATTTCCTAAGTGACTTGGTTTATTTATTTATTTATTTGTTTGTTTGTTTGTTTTTTAATTTTATTTTTATTGATTTCAGAGAGGAAAGGAGAGGGAGAGATAGAAACATCAATGATGAGGGAGAATCATTGATTGGCTGCTTCCTGCATGTCCCACACTGTGGATCAAGCCTGCAACCCAGGAATGTGCCCTGACCTGGAATTGAACCTTGACCTATGAACTGGTTCATAGGTCGATTCTCAACCACTGAGCCACATCTAAGTGGCTTGTTTTGATGTGCTTATGGGCATTTTTTAAATCTAGCTAGATGGTGATTAACAATGAAGATAACATAAAACACAAAATGGACCATGATAGCAGAGACATCCAGAACTAATAGATTAGTAACAATAATTTAAATAGAATTTCACTTCAACCACTATGCAAAAACAAACAAACTTGAAATGCTATTTCACTTAGATGTGAAATAAATTTGATAGAGATATCACCAAATTTTATATCAAACTGAAAAGACTTTTATGGCATTACCAAAGAGTTACTAAGCTTAAAATATTTTTTGGATCATTAATTGAAAAAGAGAGTAAATCAAATTTTGATCATCAGAAGAAAGACTGAAATACCTTTCTATTTTCTCTATAGAAAAATAAAGTCATTCAAAAAATTAATAAGATTTAAGAAAAAATATTGTAGGGAGTGTCAGTGAGTTAGTTTATATAAAGAGTATCTTACCTTATATTGTCTGATGTTTGTGTATAATGTCAACTTTCTAAGATTTGTAATTTGTGACTTCATATTTGAAATAAATATTTACCTATGGATTTAATTTTGCCTTTTTTTTCTTAAATTGTCCCCTCCCCTCACTAATATAAGTTTAAGGCTCCATACAAGTTGGAGGAAGCCTTGATACCCTTGGGCTTATAACTGATTTCTCTTCCCATACTCACTGCTTTCAATATATTCTCTGTGTATGGGACGCCTGTAAAACCCAATGTTTCCCTACTGTATATATGTGATGCATATTGTAGGAAATTCAGAAAATATTTTTGGAATTAAGGAATGAATGACTTAATTAATCAAACTATACATATTATTCAAACATTGACCTTCCCTTCTCATTAGACTGGTTGCCTCTTAAAAGTATTTTCAACAAAGTATAAATATATCTTGCATAGAGTAGTTGCTCAATAAGTGTTTGATGGGTTAGTGAGCTTATCAATGGATTAATAAATATGTAAGTTAGAACTATCTCTATGTCCTGGCTACTTCCTTTGTAATTTCCCCTCCCATATTACAATTTCTTTCTGTCCAGAATATTTATAAATATTTTTTAGCTAATACTATTTTACTCTTAATAAAGTTAAACATTTATATGACATTCCTAAATAATTTGCTACTGATACAACTGGATCTAAAAAACAAACTCAAATAAGGGGCAAAATTAAAATGAATTTCTATTTCCTTTGTATGGTTCCCCTATAACAAAAGAAGAGTGTATTCATCTTTCCTTTCCTTTACCAATGACAATTTCTTTCCCATATAAGAAATAATAGAATTATATAAGAGGTGAAGTGACCTGTCTTCTTGAGTAAAATATGGTAAAAATCAATTAAAAATGATTGTCAGAGAATAAGAGACATCAAGTAATGATGAGACAGCTGATTCCAAGGTGCAAAAGATTCTAATGTCAGTAGGTAGATTTAATAGCTATGGTATGTTGAAAGACAGTATTAAAAAATGGATTCTGTTTTAGAACATTTTGTTTCTCAGGAAGGTTTTTCTTCCCAGAAGTCACTAATGGGCACAGTATGGTACCAAAAGCTAAAAGAAAATAATAATAGTAATAATAAAAACGAAGAACTCTATGCTCAAATCTATTTCTTTGGCCATGGGTGGACTTTCTCTTTCCAAATAATCTTACAAAGTATCAAGACTACAATAAATAGAATAAAACTTTTCTGTAGAAGAGCTCATTTCAAAATATTTTCTTGGGTATATTTGTATGGTATATTTTGAAAGAATTTTTTTTTGTTAAATGTTTTAGTAATCAGGGCACTGAATAAATTGGCTCATAAGATTTCACTCATGTGAATTGTATCTCCTTTACATGGTAATAGACAAAGTAAGCCCATAATACTGTCATGTTGCTGTAGCAAAAAGAGAGAAAGTGCTAAGAATAGCCCAACCACTAGCATCATCCAGTGAATAAACCACACAGAGGATTCTGGAAAATAGAATAGAGTCCATTTCTTTCTCCTGCATACATGGAGCTCTGCTCCCAGGAATCCTTTCCTCCTTCTTCCTCTCTCCTTCTTACTTCTTAAAACCAGCTTTTTCCTCCTTGAAGAGACCTATAGAGTCATTTTTAGAAAGACATGGAGTTTATGCCATATTTATAACTTACAGACATTAAGCTTCAGGGTGAGGCTTTTGATCTTAGACATTGAACAGCTAACTTTATTAGAAAGGTCTGAAATTAGGACCTGCCAGAGTTATTACTTTTCTCCGATTAGTTCATTTGATGGAAAGGCTAGTTATCTTTAAGGATTTCATAACTGAGATCATATATGGAAAGATAAGCTAATTAAACTCTAAGAACATGCAAACAGTTACTACTGCCAAACAGATTAATTCTTATAAAAATAATGTGAGAAAACATGATCATTGTTTTTCCCCATTTTGCCCAGGAAAAAATAAATTACCAGTCCACGCTTACTCTGCTATTACATTCTGAAACTAGAATTGAAATCCAGAGCCTCTTACTAATATGCTAACCCGATTTAAAATACCAGTTGGCAACAAATTCTAAGACAGAAGACATTGCCTATGCTAATGACATAACTATATTAAAAGAGTGCCTCATGTCTTTTCTTCTAAGATAAGATCTTTCCAATTACACTACCACTATATTTTTTATTTTTGTTGCTGTTGTTTTTTGCCTTGTTTTCTTATAACAATGTATTCATTTTGAATTCACCCCTAGTTGGGAATATTTCTTTTAGGAGAGATGCCATTGATTTATTTTTTTTCCTTTAGAAACAATGTCCTTTCATCTTGCCATTTTTTTTTCTTCTTTTAATAATAGGCTGGGGAGTTCATAAACAGTGAAACAAATTCTCACTTGTCTTTTTTCTGTATCCAGTCTTTGGAATGCATACTTGACAAATGTCTGCCTTTTGCTGGGTTTAAAAAAAAGAAAAGAAAAGAAAATCTTGAGTTCACTGTTCACTTTTCAGCTTGTCATTTGACAGTGGAGGCTCTCACACTGGTGCTGGTTTCCTTGAAAGTGTCTTCCTGTTGCGATATCATTATGACAGTATGTTGCATAGTGACCCATAAAGCCCACGGGGGTTTGGGAGAGCCAGTTCAAGGTTCAGAAAGACAAAATCAACATTCCATTCTTCCCCCTTTTCTTACAGATGCTGGTTTGTACATGAGATATTCACAAACCCATTAGAATCAAATATAACCCTACCCAGCAAAAGAGTCCCCCACACTCACTCTTAGACAGGTGAAATTCTGGTGGAGCCAATTGTGAGAGAAGAATGTTCCCACAGTGCTATCCTGTAAACTGAAAGAAAATGTAGCAGATATAGAAAAACAAAATAAAAAACAAAGCACATGAAAATTTTGACTCCCTGATTCTGTATGTCTCTGTGATAGTAGTGGTGTTGGAGAGTGTCTGAGAACCTAAATGCATTTTGGTCACCTAAATTTATGGGGAAAGGGAAGAGGTATATTCTGAGGACAAGACATTCTTGGATCTCTTCTTTTGTCCCTGTATGCTTGCCTAGCATTGGTGATAAAAGTAGTATGGCTACTAATCCTAACATAGCACTTTCTAATTTATTCAAATAATTCCTACTCACTTGAACACCATAGTTATTCAAACTATATAATAATGTAAAT
This sequence comes from Eptesicus fuscus, assembly GCF_027574615.1. Lineage (NCBI taxonomy): Eukaryota > Metazoa > Chordata > Mammalia > Chiroptera > Vespertilionidae > Eptesicus > Eptesicus fuscus. The sequence continues at coordinate 12,881,541 of NC_072477.1, read as the reverse complement.
ATGCTTCAGATATCCATATGCTTATCCAAAAGGAGACTTCTTAGAAATAGTAAAATTAATTAGTACACATTATGTATGTTTGATTTAGCCTATAAAATACCGTAATACAATGTCATATTAAAGAGTGGGCATCCTATTTTTACTAGTAACTAAAATAAAATAGCAAAACAAAGGAAATATATTGAATATTATTTTTCCCAAATAACTAAGCCTCTACTGCATCTTTATGTCAATTTTTGATTACTCCATTAATGACTCTGGAAAAATACAAAAGGAGTGGTGGGTAGTGGTGGCAAGTGGGTTTTCTATTTTTATGAGTCTTAAGTGAGAAAAAGAGATTGTCCAAGGAAAGAACATCTCAATTGTTTTATCTCCTACATCCCACACACTCTCTTTTCATCTCATGTGAGTTGGTAGACAAATCAGAAAAAAAAAGGAAAAAAAAGAAAAGAAAAATGGTGCTTCTATGAAGGAATATTTTTCACATGGTGACTGAGTGAGAAAAAAATAGGCAAGTGACCTTTAAGATATTGAGAAAGTGAGCTTTCAATGAATGTAGCAAATTCAATCTTTAAAGATTGTTCATACACTATCAGACTATAATTCTAAGTACTTTCTAGACTGTTTCATGAAAGAACAGGTACCTGTAGTCAATAAGCAAGTACGTCTTGGCCAGCAGCTGGAAGATGTATAAAGCACAGAGGGAATAATTGAGACTTCTTTCTTCTTTCAAATATACTAGATATTAACTAGATATTACTAAATACTAAGCCTCAGTCAATGATAATGTTTATTACTTGTTAGTAATTATCTCCCAATAAGAATTTGTTGGGAAAATCTTCAAGTTTAATTCATTATTTTGCCTATATAACCCATGGAACCTGAAAAAAAAATAATGGAGAAGAAACTGAGATGAGTTAAAGGAAGGCAAATTAGAATCTCTCCACTGAGCCTCATTCAAGAAGAGAGGAACAGTAGATAAAATGGTCTCCACAATTTCAATTTTTATTTATTTTCTCTATGTCTCTTCGCAAAGCACATATAGTTGACTTTATGTAAGTTAAGTGCACATAGAATGGGACTTGATACAGATTAGGCCATCTGCTTCATAACCATTGCTATTTAGAGACAATTTTGAAACATACCATATTCCTGACACAGGTCTCATATCTCAAGTCATTGTGTGATTGCATTCGTACCTACTGCTAAATTTCAGAAAATATCTCCTACAAAGAATCAAGAAAAAATTACCTAACATTATATATATATTTAATGCACACACATATATTGCTTGCTATATTTAACCATAAGCACAATTGAATTGGAGAATGGGGATATAATGACTGTATGGTAGAAAAGTACTATATAAATCAGAGGCTATAAATGCACTACATATAAAACATCCTAGTGCAAATTTAAAATTTAATAACTTTGGATGAAGCTATGAGAGAAGCAAATGGCAAGCATCATGTGAAAGTATATTTCATAGACTCTAATGTGAATATTTAATGCCCCTTTATCAGTAGTTACTGGGTTCTTAGAAAGTAATGCATCCTTGCTCTATGAGTTTCCATAAAAGCAATGGTCAATGTTAAAGTTACCTTTTTGTAGTTTGTAGCATTGCATTTGTCTGGATCTCTGATGGTGACAATTTAGCCTCTTCCAACATACTACTGTGTCGGCCACTCTGTTTTGAATACTTGACCATAGCGGACCATTGCATTTTCAGATCAAATTATATGTTGATCAATTTCTTGCTATCTTATTTGCTTACACATATGGCAATGCATCTATTTGACCATTAGCAAAATTTTACTTTGCTTATCATGACATTATTTAGAAACTATACTAGATGACAAAGCTGATCTTTATTGGTCCTAGCTCATGGTAAATTTTCATCAAGTTATTATTTTTTTCTTGAAATTTAAGCAGAAATTTAAATTCTTTGTTAATATTCATAAGTTTCTAGTAATTCCTTTGTTTTTGTTTAGTTTTTTTTATGCACTGCCATTCAGTTTATACTAATCAATCTAATCCCCATGGCCAAAACAAATCCCCATACTGTACTCCTTTTAACCTAACATGTGAACGGTAAAGATTAAAATGCATTAGGAAGTGGAAACAAAAGAAATATGTTTCTTTTGTCTTTCCATACAAAACCATAAAAACATTATAAACCTCACTTAATAGAGGTGTGAGTAGCATTATTAGAACAAACAAAAGAGGGTGACGCTCCAAGAGATTAGCAACAGAGGGAACTACTTACCACCTAAAAGCTAAAGAGATGATGGAAGGAAATAGAATGACCAGAGTCCACTGAGGGTAGAAAGTTTGGAAGAGGCCACTGTAGTCATGTGAGGATGTAGCTAGTAGCAAAGATGTAACTTTGCTGAAGGAACAAGGAAGAAGTAATCCTCCTCTGTCTCTCCTCACCCTGCTATGTCCTACTGGTGCTTTTCATTGGATGAACCCAAATCAAAACCATTTAGCAAAGTTATCTGGAGAATATAATCTTCAAGGTTCATCCTCTTAGACACTGAACAAGGCAGAGAAGTTTGGAGAAGATTCTGATAGGAACAAAAGAGAGGCTTACTTGAAGTTACAGAAATGATCTCTTCACCAGGGAGACCTCACATGGGTCGTGTCCTTTGAGCCAACTTCCTCCTATTTTGCAGTCATTCTGTGCTTGGAGAACCTGAACAACACTATGCCTTCTGAGACTGACCCAGTCACAGAATGAAGGTCATAGAAGTGACCCATTTGTTAGCCTTGCTTAAATAAGAACATATGACATGCTTTGCATAAATATACCTTTTTCAGGGTACACTATTTATTATCCATTTCAAACATCCTATATAATAAAAGCCTAATATGCTAAGTATCCAACCGTTCTACCAGTCACTATGATGCACACTGACCACCAGGGGACAGATGCTCTGACCAGTAGCTTAGCTTGCTGTTGGGGTCCAGCCAATGGGGACTGGGTGAGATGGGGCCAGACATGCCCTGGAGCCCTCTCATGGTCCCTCCCTGGCTCCAATCGTGCACCAGTGGGGTCCCTTGGCCTGGCCTGCACCCTATTGCAATCCAGGACCCCTTGGGGGATGTTGGAGAGCCCTATAGGCTAGGCTGAGGGACCCCATCCATGCACAAATCCATGCACCGAGCCTCTAGTGTATTCATAAAAGGATCAATTTTAGCCATTTTCTTGGTGGAGATCCATTTTATCTTGTGTAACATCTCTAAGATCACCAATAATAGCTATGCACTGTTATCTTGGGGACTCTAACCACTCCACCTTATATATTCTTTGAGTTTTAAAAGGTTGGTTTCCATGACCAACCAATGATCAATCATGCTAATCCTTGGCAATGACTGGCTATGCCATGCCAAGCAAATATCTCCCACACCCAGGATGAGTCACTGATCTCTAATCTTTGAGTCATGTCCAGAAATACATGCTAATTGCTGAAATAGTCGTCAAGCAAATAAAAGTACCTAGTACAACAATGCATACACAAGGCCTTCTGGGTGTGATGCTCAGAGACAAGTAGTCACAGACAATCAGATTCTCATTGAAGTTCTGAGAGGCAGCTTATTGGGATCTAAGAGAACCAGACATCAGAGTCTAATGAGGAATCCTGCCTTAGGTTGTTATACATTTAAGCTTCATGATGAGGGGAAGTATCAGCTTCTCCCCTAGAGTAATTGGCGTATGTCAGAACCTGGATCTGGATCTCTGTTTCATTATAATGATGGCTCATAGTGCACCATCCACTCTCTGGCATAATCAGAGGTTAGTTTCAACTGTACAACATGGCAGAACCAATTGGCATAGCTACCATTTCACACTTTATCAAAATGAACTGAACTCAGGTGTAGCCAGTTTCCGGAAGAGCATTCCAGGAAGCCAAGCTATATGAAGTCAGTCTTAAGAAAAGTAACCCTCTACTCTTGTTTCTCTATGTTCAACTTTTTGGATAAGGATACATATTTTTTTAATGCTTATGTTAAAAATGTTTAAACAAAATTTTTAAAAGTTTACAATATTTATATTTAAGCTGGTAATATTTTAGCAATGTACATAAATACATAAAGCAATTATATTTATGCCATACTATAAAGATATTAAATCTATATAATACCATAATAATCATATGAGCCTACAATAATCACGAGCTTACTTATGAATCCCACAAACATTCATGCCTGAAGGAAAGATTTTAGCTAATGGTTGAACCTACACACAGCTATTAATTGGAAACATAATTTAAGTCAGCAAAATCAATATTTTGTTATCATTTACTGAGGACCATCATTTTCTGTCAGTCAGTAATGATGTGGTTGCATCTCACTGCTGTGTATGTTTTACAGTTGTATTCAATATTTTTATAAATTTGCTGTCAGTGTGAAGGATAAGCATCTTATAAGCAATTACTCTTCATGATAGAATTATAGCTATGACTTACTTGTACTGATATAATAATAGTTGTTACCTTTTTAGGCATAGATACCTCTTACATAGCACTTGGTGATGATGGTGGAAATGCCTGTATTTTTTCCTTTGTATCACTGGATGTGGTTATATCTATTCATTTCAGGATCACTGTGTCATTTATAAAACTTTAGGTTAAATACCCTATGAAGTTAAGATTTAGGTAGAGTTAACACACAAACCCTGCTGTCATTCTTTCATTTAACCAATATTTATTGAGCTGATGTGACCAACTGTGTCAGTTTGCCTGGACCTCAGAGGTTGCCTGCAGTACTAAAACCAGGTAAATTCTAGGCAAACTACATTGATTTGGTCACCCTATGCACCTACTATGTGCCAGCCATATGAAAAGTCCAACATACTCTTGTCTCCTTCCACTAGACCTATGCACTATAGGAAGGAGACAAGAGTATGTTGGAGTATGATTTGTTAATAATGATCTCATAGATATTAAAAGGGCTTCTAATTTGGGTTAGGGTTGCCAGGAAGAGTTATTGGAAAGGGGAAATTGAAGAATTTAAGTAAAACATTAAAGAGGTGAAATAACTAATGTGCTGCTCTCTGGGAGGACAGGTAAGAGGCCCAAGAAACAAAAGTCAGAGTCCCTGAGGTGAAGTTGTATCTGGTGTGATCTAAGAACATCAAAGATGATAGCTTGGCATGACTCTAGTAACTGAGAAGGGTTACCCAGAGATGAAGTCAGAAGAGTAATGGGTCAGAAAATATTCATACAAATGGATCATTGTAAGGACTTGGGCTTTGGACCCTATTGAGCAGAGATATAATATGCTTTCACTTAAATTTAAAAAGTATTGTGTTGCAGGCTATGGGAAAGGAGCAATAATTAAAAATAGAAATCTTATGGGAGGCTACTGTAATAATCCAAATGAAAGGTAATGCTGGATTGAACCAGAGAGGTAAATGGAGAGGGAGAGGGAATTGGTCATATCCTGGACATATTCTGAAAGTAAAGTGGATAGTATTTCCTAAGGGGTTGGGTGTGATATATGGATGAAAAAGGAGTTAAAGATGACTGTAATATTTTGACCTAAGAAACTAATTTTGTTGCTTATTATTGAAATGGGGAAAATTGAGAAGAGTTGGGCTGCAGAGAATGGGGAACCCCAGAAGTATAATTTGAGGCATATTATACTTTAAATGTCTGTGAGTCCTCCAAGTAGATATGTTGAATAGGCAGGTGGCTATGCAAGTCTAGAGTCCAAAGGAAAGGGGTGAGCTTGTTAGTGTTTAAGACCATGAAATCAAGTGAGTGTAGAGATTAAAGAAAAGAGACACAGGCAGGACTGATCCCTGGGCACTGCAGATTATGGAGGTCTAGGAGAAGAAGAAGAAAAAAGCATCAGAGAAGTAGGAGGCAAACTAGCATACGCTATCCGGGAAGAAAAGGAAGTATTTGAAGGAAGAGAGGGATCAACTTTATTGCATGCTGCTGCTAAGTGGAGCAGGGGAAGAACTAAAGGTGGCTTCACAATGAGGAGGTCGGCTTAGTGATGTGAGGTCACTGGGGACTTTGAAAAGAGCAGTTCCAGTGGAAAAGCCTGACTGAAGTGAGCTCAGGAGGGAATGGGAGAAGATAAGGTGGAGAGAGGGAATATAGATAAAACTCGGAGTTCTGCTGAAAAGGGACAGTGATAATGGGAGGCAGAAGCTTGACATGGAAGCTTGGTTAACACAGAGGGACTTTTCAGAGAAAGACGAATACCATATGATTTCACTTATATGTAAAATATAAAGAATAAAATAAATGAACAAACAAAATTGAAACAGACTCATAGATACAGAGAACAGACTAATGGTTACCAATGAGGAGGGAGGGGGTTGAGGGGCTGGGTGAAAAAGGACAAGGGGTTGATTGATAGTTACAGAATAGTCACAGGCTATAAAGTGCAGCATAGGGAATATAGTCGGTAATATTGCAATAACTATGCATGGTGCCAGGTGGGTGTTGGAAATAGTGGAGGAACACTTTGCAAAATATGTGATTATCTAACCACTGTGGTGTCCAAATACAAAATAATATTAAATGTAAACTGTAATTGAAAAATAAAATTAAAAAGAAAACATTTAAAAGTCAGAGGTGCTCTAGCCAGTTTGGCTCAGTGATAGAGCATTGGCCTGCAGACTGAAGGGTCCTGGGTTTGATTTCGGTCAAGGGCACATGCCCAGGTTTGGGGCTCAATCCCCAGTAGGGGGCATGCAGGAGGCGCTTCTAATTTGGTGCTTCTCCCTCATCATTGATGTTTCTATCTCTCTCTCCCTCTCCCTTCCTCTCTGAAATCAATAAAAAAATATATATATATTTAAAGTCAGAGGCACTTTTTGAGATCGGAGAAACAATAGCTTAGGGATGTACTGCTGAGAAAAATTCAGAAAAGAGGAGAAAAGTTCATGGAGAGGCAGACAGAAGAGAGAATTCCGAAGCAAGATCCTTAGGTAGGTGAGAGAACCCAAGTGTTGGGGTTGTTCGCCAGTCAATGTTCTTGAAAGCAGGTAATAGAACCTACTCTAGTTTAAGGGAACAGGGACTTACAAGAGATACTAGGACATTCACAGACTCGAGGCAGGACAGCAGAAACAATATCTAAATTATAATGTGGGAGCGCCCCATTAGAGACCCCACTGCCCCTGCTCTGAACCTGGATGTGATGGCTGGAACCATGGCTACTGTGACCCAAACAGAGCTGGCCGCCTCTGCCACCTTCCTCTGAGGGAGAATCTGTAGCGCCTCCTTCACTGTTTGAAGCACCGTCTGATTGGGTGAGCTTATGTAGCTTACACGTCTCCATTGCTCGAGAGGACATAAAAGAGATGTACCTGTCTTCTACTTTGAAGAGGTGTGGACCACTTACATGTGGGACATTTCTCATACATAGGAAGGATCCTCAATGATAGCAAGTGGCATATCTCTTCTAGTGTCTTTCTTTCAAGGCTTAAAAATTCCTTGAATTTCTGAACAAGACAAAAGAGTTGAAAATGTATTCCTACGAGCCAATTACATGCATATAGATGTATATTAAATATACACTAGAGGCCCGGTGCACGAAATTTGTACATGGGAGGGGTTTTCCCTCAGCCCGGCCTGCACCCTCTCTAATCTGGGACCCCTCGTGGGATGTCCTAAACCAGCAGTCAGACATCCCTCTCACAATCTGGGACTGCTGGCTCCTAACCACTTGCCTGCCTGCCTGCCTCCCTGATTGTCCCTAACTGCTTCTGCCTGCCAGCCTGATTGCCCCCTAACCACTCCCCTGCTGGCCTGATTGACACCTAACTGCTCCCCTGCCGGCCCGATCACACCCAACTGCCCTCCCCTGCTGGCCTGTTCGCCTCCAACTGCCCTCCCCTGCCAGCCTGATTGCCCACAACTGTCCTCTCCTGCTGGTCATCTTGTGGTGGCCATGTTGTGGCAGCCATCTTATGATGACATGAGGGATGTCGTGCAAGGGTGTGAGGACCACCTAGGCTTTTATTAGTATAGATGTTTATGTATATATTGATATCTCTTTATATATGCATATACATGCACATGCATGTGCCTGCACATATTAGTTTTGTATCTTCATAAGGCTTGCAATGGAATCAACACTCATACATGAATGAGTAAAATTTTATCCTATCATTCTATATTAAGGGACTGGGGTGATTTTGGTTTAAAGTGAGCATGTTATGTTAAACGCATTTTCAGATTCAGTGTTGGTGCTTGTTGGCTTACTTTACTGAATGATAATTCCTCTTCCTAGAGCAATAAGAAGGCTCTGTACACAGAGGAGTTAGTTACTTTGCACAAAAAAGTGTATATTAAAAAGGAGATTTTTTTTTAAAACATACATGCATGCAACCTGAGCAATGTGAAATATCTCATTTTATTCAGAAATCCTTCAACATAAAATTCCTTATTTATACTTCATTTCCATTTAAAGTCTCCATGCCAGCAACTGAACTAATATATTTGCATAATAGAATGTGTCTCTTTGGGATAATAAAACCTTATGTTTTATGTATTCAAACTTCTAAAGAGTCACCTTTTATCTTTCCCTCCTAGCCTAAAATAAAACTCTAATTAATATAAAAGCACAGTCATGCACCGTATAATGATGTTTCTGTCAACAACAGACCACATATACAATGGTGGTCCCATCAGATGAGGATGGAGCTAGGTTTCCTGTAAGAAATGATAGGATATGTGGTGCAGGAGGAATTTTTTTCTCTCTGTTGGAGTAATATTTGTGGGACTTGGCAACAGGTTCCCTCTCACTCGCAGCAGCTGGAGTTTGAGTGCACAGATGACATCCCAGCCTGCCAGCCGCTGGCCTGTTTCAGCACAGAGGAGCCCGTCCCTCAGCCCCACACATGCAGAGGTGCTACAGCCTCCTGATGTAGCTGGACGGTCCCCACAGAGCATTGCTGTAAGTTCTTTGTGAGGACTAGGGCCTTGTACACGGACACAGGGCCACGGAGCTTCCTGCACAACTATGAAGTGCCTCTGCCACTCGAGTGAAAGCTTTCTGTGGTGGTGTGGGGCCAGCCTGCCCCTGTACCTTGGAAATATTTTCAGGTTATAATGATGTAAAGCAAGAGAAGTTTCATTTCTTTCATCCATTCAAATCCAGAGAGAGTCCCTTATGTGAGTTACAATCAATAGAACTATCCAATCTAATGAAGAGGGAATATGCTAATCGACCCTCATGCCATCGCAAAGATGGCAGCACCCATAGCAAATAAGGAGGGAATATGCTAATTTACTGCCCCACCCTCAAATATGGCGGCGCCCACAGCCAATAAGGAGGGAATATGCTAATTGACTGCCCCGCCCTCAAAGATGGTGGTGCCCACAGCCACAAGATGGTGGCGCTCAGTCTCCTTAGCCCCGCCAGGGTGGCAGGCATGCGGCAAGACCCAGCCACTCCACGCACCTGCCTCCGGAGTCCCCCAGTCCCCTCAGCCCCCCATCTGCCCAGGGCTGGCCTGAGGCGCAGGCAAGCCTCAGATGGTGGCTGCCCAGCGACCCAGGGCTACCTGAAGCTCAGGTAACCAGGACCGGCCAAGGCTTGCGCTGCCAACAGTGACAGCAGCAGAGGTGTGATTGGGGCATCACCTTCCCCTAATTGCCAGGTTGCCTCCTGCCCCTGAGGGCTCCCGGACTGTGAGAGGGGGCAGGCTAGGCTGAGGAAGGGACCCCCACTTCAGTGCATGAATTTTCATGCACTGAGCCTCTAGTGTATATGTGTGTGTGTGTGTGTGTGTATATATATATGCCTAATATGCAAAGTGTGTCCCCTCAGGAGTTCGACTGCTCACTATGACATGCACTGACCACCAGGGGGTGGTGCAAAATGAAGGAAGGCCCCAGCTGGCAGCCAGAAGGTCCTGATTGGCCCTAATCACCAGCCAGACCTAAGGACTCTACCCATGAAAGAATTTCGTGCACCGGACCTCTAGTGTGTGTGTGTGTGTGTGTGTGTGTGTGTGTGTGTGTGTGTGTGTGTGCGCGCGCGTGTGTGTGTGCGTGTGTGTGTTTCCAAAGTAAAAATATTGAGTCCTGCATTCTATGCCCTCTTTATGTGAAACACCTCTTTTTAATGAAAACCACAAATGAACTCAGTCTGACCATTGCCTCAACATGCAGTAGTCAAAATCACATCGCCCTGACAGGCCCCTGTGTTCCTTTATCTCTCTCTTAATTTCTTATTCCTACTGGTCCTCAGGCCACCTTTTATTTGCTCCTGACAGTCCCTATTATGGTGGTCTATGCCTTTCCCAGACAGTTTCTCCTTCTCATTTTCAATTAATTCAACCCACACTCCAGTTCATGGAGCAGTATTGCCAATTGTGATGTTTTATTTCTGACCCTACAAAGGGAAGCAGGGACAAAGTTTGTGGGACTGTGTCTATAAAGTACACAATAGTGTATGGTAATGCCCCAGCCTCCATATTCACTCACCACTCACTCACTGACTCACTCAGAGCAACTTGCAGTTCTCCAAGCTCCACTCATGGTAAGTGCCCTATACAGGTGTACATTTTTTTTTACTTTTTTACTATACCTTTTCTATATTTAGATATGTTTAGATACACAAATACTATTGTGCTGTAAATGCTTGCAGAATTCAGCACGGTAACAGGTCGTATGGGTTGGCAGCCTAGGTGTGTCCCATCTCTGTTTGTGTAAGTGCACTCTGTGATGTTCACACAATGACAATTGCCTAATGATGCATTTCTCAGAACGAATTCCCATCATTAAGCCACACGTGACTGTATATTTTGGGAGGATATTTATCATGATTTGAGAAGAGAATTTATCAGTTTCTCAAATAAAATTTTGAAGGGTCAATATATTATTCTAGGTTCCAACTTCATTGTTAATGAGTTTTCTTTTGTAGATAAATTCACTGAACTGCGTCAGTTAATGCAAATGTTTCTACGTAGAAGCACTTTGACACAGTATGATCAAAGGAGTCAAATTATCTCTGTAAATTGCTGAGACCCGTGTTCCACACAGTGTTGGAAGTGGTTTGAGCAGGTTTTAGATACTGAGCTAACCAGGCTCCACTGAGGAAGTTTCTGCGTCCAAAAACAAACCAACATCCCATCTCTAATGCCGCCCAGGTTTTTTAAAGATATGGTTACACCCTAAACAGGGCCAGTGAATTACTCTGGGAAAAAGCCCAAAGTAGCAGAGACAAATTGTTACTCCCAAAATGGACTCCTGGTGATAAATCACAGCAGAGAATTGGCTTAGACTGGATAAATGAACAACAAAACATATCATTTGGATTATGGAAAGTTTTCTAGGATCACTTAGTGGAGAAGGGAACTAGGAAAAATTCAAAGGGCCAAGGACCACTCAGAACTCTGAAAATTATATTATAGAGTCTACAAATTGGAGATATGTGTACCAGACATCTCGGTTTCTGTATTAGAGTAATAGGAGGCCACTACCATCCCATTTTTTCCCAACTCCAGCTTCCACACAACAAACACACACTCCACAGATTTAGCCAATGATACTTGTTTTTGTCAATAAAGACTTGAATGTATAATCATATATATATATATATATATATATATATATATGCATGAATATCTTCAAAGAGATTAACCTGAGCATCCAACAGTTAAGGTTGGCTATTTTGTAAAATTAGTAAATGATTCTTACTGGATTGCTCTTGTCTGTACATTTTTATCATAGTTTATTTATAATAAAGTTTACATAACTGTGAGGAACTTTGCCAGGTCTTATGAATGCTAAAATGAAAAACTGAGGCATTAGAGTCAGAAGTTCCAGATACGAATCATGACTCCACTAGTTCATATTTAAGCAAAAGCCTTAATCTCTCTGTGTCTGAAATTCCTAATCTGAAGCAGGGATAAAGATACCTCATCTCTAGTGTGGGCAGAAGATGAAATTGGGTTGTGTATATAAAGTGGGAATGCAGACTGGTGCAGCCACTTGGAGAACAGTATGGAGTTTCCTCAAAAAACTGAAAATGGAACTCCCATTTGACCCAGTAATCCCACTCCTGGGAATATATCCGAAGAAACTAGAAACACCAATCAGAAAGGATATATGCACCACTATGTTCATAGCAGCAAATTTCAATAGCTAAGATTTGGAAACAGCCTAGGTGCCCATCAGCAGATGACTGGATCGGAAAACTGTGGTACATCTACACAATGGAATACTATGCTGCCATAAAAAAGAAGGAATTCTCATCATTTGCAGCAACCTGGATGGAATGGAGAACATTATGCTAGTGAAATAAGCCAGTCAATGAAAGAAAAATACCACATGATCTCACTCATTTAGGGATAGTAAAGAACATTATAAATGGTGAACAAAAAGATAGATACAGAGACAGTAAAGCATCAAACAGTATATAAAGTACCTGGAATGCCATAAGCCAAAAATAAAAAGTTACTTATCTTTCATTTGGTCTGCCCTCTGAGGATGAAAATTATGGGGAGGATGTAAGACAAGTATAGAAACCATTTAATTGCAGTACAATTTTTTCTTTAAAAAAAGAAGCATGATATGGAAGATTAAGAAGGTGAACAAGAGTTAGAATGACCAATTTTCCTTGAGGAGAATTTCTTGATATACTTTTTGATACAACAAAAGCTCTTCTGTAAGACAAGGGAGAGTAGGGATATTTCATATCTTAGGAATGGTACCACAGTTGTAATGAGGAGTCTAAAGTACAGAAGGGAAAGAAAACATTTTTCTAAGTGTTCTAAAGATGGGGCTGGAGTTGAGAGATGGCATTCTGTAAATAGATGTCAAGATTTAGAACACCTTTGCCCATTCACTCATTCTATACTTATTAGTCATCTTTCATGGTCAAGCATGTGACAGAAGCTGGGGTTCCATAGAGTGGAGGACATTAAGGACTCTGATTTTATGAGATCAAAACCTGTCTAAAGGCCAGGCATCTGTCCCTTAAAGGTTGAAATCTTGCAGGTGAGCATTGGTTAATGCATATGGCTTGTGTACTCACTCCACACTATTCAACCCCACCTCCCACATACACATTAAAAAAAAATGTTTATATTGATTTTAGAGAGGAAGGAAAAAGGAGAGAGAGAGATAGAAACATCAATGATGAGAGAGAATCATTGATTGGCAGCCTCCTGTACACCCCACAATGGGATCAAGCCCACAACCCGAGCATGTGCCCTTGACCAGAATCGAACCTGGGACACTTCAGTCTGCAGGCTGACACTCTATCCACTGAGCCAAACCGGCTAAGGCCACATACACACTTTTTTAATTAGAAAGAAGATCAAGGTATCAAGCACTGCATATCAAGTATAGAGCTTTCTTTCAATAAATATCATATACATCATAAAATATTGTTTTGGGAGAAAGGAAGCAGCCATGGAATTAAGAAATGACTAGAATAAAGAAATACTACTGAGAGTGCAAGCCAATGATAACAAACAAGTGCCAGAATTAAATCAACACATTAATTTCTTCTTCAAGATAATATTGTTAACAACAACAAAAAAGAATAAAGAAAAAATTAGCTAAATTAACAGAGTTTATTTTTATTTTGTCACAGCTCTTTGTCTCATCATGGACTGGTAGCAAAGACTGCAGATTCACAGTACATCTGCTGACCCCATTTTGAGTAGCCTAGCCATAGAGGACAAGGGACAAGGGAATTTTAAGAGGAGAAGAGTGGTCAGCCACGTAAAATGCTGCATAATTCAGGCAAGCTGAAGGCTCAGAAAATGTGACCAAATTTGGCAGACAATGCCTGTCAACCTCACATAGGTAGGACAGTTTGGAAAGAGAAGTAGTGTTGACAAGTTGTCTAATGAAAAGAATACATCTTGTTTGTCATTCACCTCTCTATCTTTAGCTACTTACATAATGCCTGGTAACTAAAACACATGAATTACCTGACAAGTATTAATTGAGTGTGGTAGTAAAGAAGTGAGTGGGTAGAAAATGGAGAAAACAGCAACACACAAGTCATAATTTTGAGGATGTGACAGAGAATAGAATTATTTGAGTTCTCTTAATGTAAGCATTTCTGAGCATGGAGGTAACAGAGGAAGTGACTTGATGTCATTCTTTGAAGTTGAAAAGGGAGTAGGGAAGTGAATATGAAAATATTAGTTGAAAGAGAGTGAAGAAGTAGAAAAGACAGAATAATAGAGTAAGGTAATTATGAAGCCATTACTATTCTGCACCTGTCATTTACTAAGAGGTTTAAGAGAAATGGCCAACCATGAGTTCCCATACCATCAGATAGTTTTGAAATACAATAATAGATTAAGTATAATTATCATAATTTTACTAGTCAGAGTAAGAATCATGACCACCTCAACTCCCACCTACATGCATACCCCTACACTCAAACCCAGACTGCTAACCTAGAGTTGGTAGTGGGTCCAGAATAATTTGCTTCAAATACAACCTCAATTGAATAGAGCAAAGGGAAGGGTCAGACCTTGAACCCCAGATATTGTACTGATTCCACACAGAGCACAATGAATATACAGGTGAGTATTTAGAAGGCCTCATTACCTTCTGAGTAATCTGTGTGTCCTATAATAAACAATCTAACTAATTCTTGGGATATTTGAAGGATCCAAACCTCAAGTTTCCAAACATAATTAATAAGGAAAATGGAGTTGGGAAATTAAGCCTTTTTTTTTCCATTTCCCATTATACTACAGGATGACAGTGAAATGTGTTAATAGCACTCTAGAGCCAGACTATTCAGTTTGAACCTTCAGGCTTACCCATGCATAATTAGCCTTACGGGACCCTGGGAATGACTTAATCTATAGAAGCTCTATAAAAAAATGTGTGGTAATAGCAGTACACACTTCGTAGGGTTAATGCAATTACTAAATGAGTTAATACATGTAAACACTTAAAAAATGTCTGGCAAATCGAACAAATGCAATAAAATATTTGCTATTAACATTGTAAACTTATAACTATATAAAGTCAAACTGATTCTAATTAGCACTGCTTACCAATTCCCTGATCACCTCTAAATGCTTTGGGATTCTTTATTTATATAAGTCATTTATACCTACTTGAAGTCATTCCAGAGCATGGTGTATTTCTTTATTTTTTAATCCCCCCATTTGATTTTTCTGAAGATATTGACATGGATGGAATTTTCATTAAGAACCAGTTATTGCAGCTATGAAGTCTTCACCAACAACCTAGATTATCCTTATGTGCAGCAAAGCACTTTGTGTCAGAATGCTGAGATATATTCACATGATTTTCCTAGTTTGATTTGATTTTCTCCCAGAATGTTCTCAAAATTGACTTATTAAATAACTAGAGGCCTGATGCATGAAATTTGTGCAAGGGGCTCGGCCCTCGCAGCCCCGGCTTTGTCCCAAAGGTCATCCGGATGATCGTTCCACTGTTGGGCCATTCAGTGGATTTGCATGTTATGCTTTTATTATTATAGATGGGTTTTGAAAGGGGCCTTTCAACATTACATGGTGCAGGCATGAAAACAGCCAGGATTTCTAATTTTTTTAATCGCCTTTGCATTGCTTTCAGAAAGCAGCAGAAGGGGGGAGCGCTGGTGGTGGGGTGGAGGCTGTGATAGAGGCAATAAAGGCATGCCACAGTTTTCAGCTTAGAAAAGCTATTTTTAGACTTTGCAGAAGGAAAACTCACTTGCAGAAAATCAAGAACTTCCCATAGCTTTTATTCTGTTCTGTCATTTTAATTAAATGAAATCAATGCAGAACTGACCTGGAGAACTCAGAATCAAATATAACTAGTCTTGGAGTGACAATTTTGAGAAAGGATTACAGGTGAGGTAATTCTCCTGATCACAGAGCCTTCTTGAGAAGAGTACTGTGGGAAAAACGAAACAAAGTTCATGCGCTTTAAAATATTAATTAGTACTTTGACATTACTGAGACATGGCAACGTTTTGCAAATGGAGCAAAAGTAGAGACAAGAAATAGGAAATGATTTACTTCAAGCCTCAAAGCTATTTTATCTATAAATCTAGAACTAAATACTTTTGACTCATTAACTTAAAAATTGTCTTTCATGAAATTTGCATTTAATTATTTTCAAAATCATTGCCAGTTCTTTTATCCCAGAATTGTTCGTTATTTTTTTTTATGCATACCTCAGCTAGCAGGAGAATATTTTCTAGTGCTATTTTCAGGAACCATAATTAAATGATATATTTTCTGAATGTTTGCATATCTTTTTCCCATCTTCCATGTGAATGCCTATGTCCAAATTTCTCTTAACTTCTGTCTTTCAAAATTCTTTAGATACTGCTATGTATCTATACATATGTATCTTAAACACTATACATTTGTAGTGTTTAAGCATTCTGAATATGACTCCTTTGTAGGTGTTATGTTTTACTAACTGGATGCTTGAAATATTATTTTTTCTTTTCCCTTAAATTCAAAAATTCTCCAGGCTATAGATTGATGGTATTACCATTGTATCAATATTTAATAATACTTTTATGAGTTTTTTAATCTGGACACTCAAGCTCTTCATCAGCTCAGGAAAAAAAAAATGATTCCAGTACATTTCTTAATAATGTTTCTCTTTCAATTGTCTTATTGATGCATCATTGTTCTAAGTGTTTAATCTATATGTTTCTTTACATGCTAAGAGAGTTTAAGTTTTTCTTTGAAAATTTATCTTGTTCTTCTGTCTTTTGCTGTTATGAAGATAAAAGTCCATCACTCTTGTTTTATAAATTTCACTCTCATTTTTTAAAATTCCTTTAAAACAGATCCTCTAATTTCAACTCCTGTTCTCTCCTTATATCTTCTCCAACTTTGCATCATTTTTCAGTATATCAGCCATATATTCTCTCAAATTTTCATCAATTTCCTTGAGTAAATAATTTTCAGTGATCTGCTCTTCAGAGAGACATTCCTTGGTGGGAACATCTGGACAGCATTTATTACTCCTTTTCATTCACTATCATTTTCCTAGTGCCGCTTCTGGTTTCTGTTTACTTATCCTTGAATGGTGTGGGATCTATTTAGCAGTTGGCACCACACAGGCTGATCGAGTGCCCTTTATTTCTCACTATTGCTTAGGTGAAAATGAGAAGTTTCTCTTCCTCACCTTCATCGTCTATGATAAGGCTGTTGTGCCTAATAGTCACCCACTTATGTTAGTTAGCAGTAGGATCTTCTTCAGTTTGAATTTTCCAGTCCTCCAACATATCCTTTTAGGCAGGTGTAGGTGTTCACTGTCCAGAATGAACTGCTCCTAGTGTGGCTGTCTCCACCCCCAATTATGATGCTCTCATTAGCCCCTAAGCATCATAGACTCCTGTGCCTACATCCATCCTTCTAATTTTTTGTCTGTGTTGCATAATGAGAGCTATAATCTGGGGCAGTGGTCGGCAAACTGCGGTTCGCGAGCCACATGCGGCTCTTTGGCCCCTTGAGTGCGGCTCTTCCACAAAATACCACATGCGGGCGCGCACGTACAGTGCGATTGAAACTTCGTAGCCCATGCGCAGAAGTCGGTTTTTGGCTCTCAAAAGAAATTTCAATCGTTGTACTGTTGATATTTGGCTCTGTTGACTAATGAGTTTGCCAACCACTGATCTGGGGGAAGAAAACAGGGGGTAGCTTATGTCTCCTCCCCCACTGGCCATTTATATCAGTATGTTCTCAATATGTTACTTTTTACTTAGGTTATCCCACAATACTACGTTTATTAATCACATTGCTAACCTTGTTCTAGCTTTGCCATTGATAGTTCTCTCTATCAGGCTCTTGTGTCTCTTTAATATGCCTCCAACCTTTTGTTTATTTGAACAGTTCCTTATTTTCTGACAATACAACATTCCCAAGACTCATTTTGTATATTTCCAGCATCAACCCTAGAATCAGTCATTTCTCCAAGGAGCCCCAGTTCCTTTCATTGGCAAATGCTATTTGGAAACCAGGATACAGGTGTTATGTATAATTTTTCTTTAAAACAAAAACCAATGAACTAATGTTTACTTCCATGACTATCTGAAATTCGTATCAGTTCATTCTCATATTTTGATTTGCTCTTCTGCTAAGCTAGCAAAGATGATGTGAGGTGTAGCTTCTAGATTAACATTTTCCAAATGAATTTTATGTTTTATTATTCCATCCAATTCAATTGTTAACATTTTATATTGTGTGAATTCATTTGAACAAAATAACAAATTAAAAATATTCACACAAACTAAAATTAAAGCCTAATATACTATTATTTATGACCATGTCTTTAAAATATTTTTCTTTCTTAGTTTTGGAATAAAAGATCAGAAACAGAAGCTTTGAAATGTTAAGAAGAATGCTTTTCTGTTTTGCTTTAATTTTAGCATTTATAACCTGACAACTATGTCACAAACTATAACACAGCGTTTTTGGTATCTCTTATAAAACTAGTAACAAAGTAACTCATGGAATTAGACAATAAATTATAGGCACCAGAGAAGGGAATTAATGTGAAATTAGTAGAGAAAATCTAGTTTCACATGAAGTTTAGAAAAATACACAAAGTGAAATTCTAAGAAAAACTGTATTGTGTTTGGAACTTGGATACATTCCGAATCCACAGGCAGACGTGTGTATAACTTGGGGTCAGTTACTGATCTGCAGTTTTCTTATTGAATTTGAAGAGAACTTCCCATCCCCATCCCTTACTGCACAGTGTTTTTGTGAGATCAAAAAACATAATGCGCATGAGGGCTATTTATAAAATGCAAAATGCTATACAAATGTAAATTACTTTTGTTAGTCTTATTGAATATGCATCATGGCATTATAAATAGGAACTGAAAGTTTTTTACTATAGGGAAAAGAGGAGATAATAAAGTGATCTTAAAGGTATGTCCAGGAAATTCACAGCTCATCTTTGTAATTTTAACAGTTAACATGGTATAGTGTCAATCACAGTTAGTAAATGCCTGAATTAAAGTAAAGAACATCAAAAATTACAAATCTTCTCTTTCTGTCTCTACTGCCAGTGTCCTCATTCAGCATGAGTTACTTTGATGATCTTCAAACCAACCAATTTCTCCTTATATTCTAACCAATTAGCCTAAACAGAACTGCAGTAGTTATCTTTCTAAAGCCCAGAATAACTGTACTATTCCATTGATCTGCAATAACCAATGCCTCCTCGTTGCTATAGGAAAAAAAATATATATATATATATATAAATTTTCCAACATAACATGAAAACATCAACTTACCTTTCCATGTTTATTTTCACTCTTCCATCACAAAAAAGTGATGCCTCAAGCAAAATCAATTACTACTTTTTTTGATGACTATTTCTTGTTCCTACTTAAAAATGATAGGTAGTATTTATCCCAAACAAGTGACAAGTATGCATTTACCTCTTGCTAAATAGTACTACATCAACAATTGTACATGAAAGGAAGGGAAAGGAAATTCGAGTTAATATTTTCAAATTACAAATATTTGTGGCCAGCAGATACAATTGACTCAGAAGCAAAAAACAACAACAAAAACATGAGTAACTATAGATAAATTATTGGTTTAGATTCATACGTTTATTGGGAATTTAAAGAAAAAGACTGCTGAATATTGAAAGGAAATTCAAAAGAGTAAACAAGGCTTGAAATGACTCTTGATTGATGACAGGAATTTATCTGTATGCTATCTACATCTGAGTGAATATTCTCTTTGGAAGAAAAATTGCAAATTGATGGGTAAAATTATTATAGTGAAGAATATCCCCCAGTCTGTTATTCATCCTCTCTTTTATTCATTAATTCAACACACATTTATTGAGCACCTTCTATGTGCCAGACACTATTCCTTCTACTAGAGATAAAGCAGCAAACAAACAGGCCCCAGCTCTCAAAGCCCTTCAATTTGAATGGAGGCAGACATACTAAACTAAGATGCAAAAAGTTGTAATATGTCAGGTAGCAGTCAATGCTATGAAGAAAAATAGAGCTGAGGATGGTCCCGAGAGTGATGCGGGCAGGCAGCGTGGTGGCCTTTCTGAACAGGGAAGTCTGGGAAGACCTTCCTGGTAATCAACCTCCATGAGAGAGACCTGTGTACTTGAGGGAGTGAGTCTTGTGCACACCTGGGAGAAGGCCATCTAGAAGAGAGGAAGTGCCCAAACCCAGAGGCAGCAGCATGCTTGAATAGTTCTGGCCCAGTCATGAGACTGTGACTGCAGCAGAGTGAGCCAGGGAACACAGAGTTAGATGATGAGGTCAGGGATGTGGCTGTGAACACAGTCATCCAGGGCCTTGAGGCCAGCAGATGGACTTGGGATGCTATTCTGGGCAAGACAGGATGTTAGTAATTGCCATTGAGCAGACAAGTAACACAAGCTGACCTGAGTTTAAATCAATCCCTCTGGCTGTTGCTGAGAATAGACCTTGAGAGGGAAACGGAGAAAGCAGGGAGCAGTGAGGAAGACAGAGTAATATTCAGGTGAGGGAAGCTGGGGTTGGCCTTGGACGGGAGCTACAGAGAAGGTGAGACATGCCCCTCAATGGTTTTCTGCTGCCTTTGAGATAAAGCTGACATCCTTCACTTGGTCTAAAGTCCTGTGAGGTGCCATCCCTCCTTCTGTCGACACATTTGCCAGCTTTTCTTGTTCCCATAACTCTCCACACTACTTTTTTTGTTTCCACTCAGTCTTTCAATGCAGGATCTCTGTAGAGGTTATTTCCTTTACCAACTAGTCTTCCTATTTTTATTCACCTTTTAAGTTTTAGTTCTTCAGAGAAGTTCTCTCCAATTTAAATGACTGGGTCAAATTCCCTTCATATAAGCTTCCATCACATGCTGTTTTCACACTACAGAGCATGGCTATGATTATAATTTTACATGCATTTTTGTGACTCTTTTATTATTATATCTGTCCCAATAAAATGTGAGTACAATTAGGGAAGAAACAATGTAATTTCTGTGCTTGTCTTTAACCACTTTAAGATCTAATATAGAGCTTTTATTTTTTGAGAAAGAAGGAATGAATTTCAAGTAGGTAGTTGAGCCAGTCTCATGCAAAGAGAACAGTATTTGGCATGAGAATAAATGGGTTAATATCAATTTTTCATGTTAAAGCTGAAGGGCTTTGGTTTCTCCATATATAACATTCAGAATTTTTGTGATAAGTGGGACAATCCTATATAATAAAGAGGTAATATGCAAATTGACCATCACTCCAACACACAAGATGGTTGCCCCCATGTGGTCAAAGATGGCCACCCCCATGTGGACACAAGATGGCCAGCAGGGAAGGGCAGTTAGGGGTGACCAGACCTGCAGGGGAGAACAGTTAGGGGTGACCAGGCTGGCAGGGAAGGGCAGTTAGGGGTGACCAGACCAGCAGGGGAGGGCAATTAGGGGCAATTGGGCCGGCAAGGGAGCAGTTAAGTGTCGATCAGGCTGGTAGGAGAGTGGTTAGGGGGTGATCAGGCTGGCAGGCAGAAGTGATTAGGGGCAATCAGGCAGGCAGGCAGTGAGTGGTTGGGAGCCAGCACTCCTGGATTATGAGAGGGATCCCAGGTTGGAGAGGGTGCAGGCTGGGCTGAGGGACACACACAAATATCTCATCCCCCTGTCCCCCGTGCACAAATTTCATACACCAGGCCTCTAGTAGACTATAAGTTTCCTTGATATTCTTGAACTTAAGACAAGTAATATTGTTCTAGCTGGTTTGGTTCAGTGGATAGACTAAAGGGTCCCAGGTTTGATTCCAGCCAAGAGCACATGCCCGAGTTTCAGGCTGGATCTCCAGTAGAGGGCATGCAGGAAGCAGCCAATCAATGATTCTCTCTCATCCTTGATGTTTATCTCTCTTTCTCCTTCTCCCTTCCCCTCTGAAATCAATAAAATATATTTTTAAAAAAGACAAGTAGTATTGCTACTGACAAAATATTAATTTCCTCTTTTACCTTTAGCACAATGTTTGCATAATTTTAAGAAATTGAGTAACTGCAATTACACTTTTTAGATTAAGAGGAATGAGTCTAAAAAATATAAGAATTCACATTTGAATTAGAAGAGGTTACCAACTAAAATGAACATGAAATAGAAGGAGCAAATTAAGATAAGTGAGTTTGCCCTAGTTGGTCAGCCCATGGGATGAAGAGTCCCGAGCTTGATTCTAGTCAAGGGCACGTATCTATACCTTGGTTGCAGGCTTGATCCCCAGTCTTGGTCTGGGCACATGCAGGGAGACAACCAATATCTCTCTCACATCGATGATGTTCCTCTCTGTCTCTCCCCCTCCCTTCTATTTTCTCTAAAAATCAATAGAAAAATATCCTCAGGTGAGGGTTAAAAAAAAAAGGATTAATGAAGTTTGAAAGAAGATGGATCTCAAGAAAGTTTTGGCAACTCTGCATATAGGTAGATGGAACAGGTACTTGGTGTGGTGTCATGAGAGATGTATGTGGTGTCAGAAACCAGGATTTAGCATATGGATTCTGGAGAATATCCATGAGCGAAACAATTTTTTTTAATAGTGGTCCAAAATCAGAGCTTGAGCATCACCCTTGTGACTTATTTAGTACCCAAGCAAAAGGTCATTTTAAGGGCTTAACATCTGCCCATTTTCCAAAAAGAGGAGAGGGTCCTCCTAGCTGTCATTGAGTGTATAGGAGTCACCCCCAAATTATGTGATTTTAGTAAAAATAGTAGAGGAAAATATACACTGAAGAAATTTATCAGATTAATACTCATGAGAGTACATGCTATGCTTGTGTGTGTTTGAGAGGAAAATTGATAATTCTAAGCAAGACAGCAACTCAATATTTGCTTCTGAACAAAATTTTGAAAAATGACAGGGCTATGAAGGCCAAAAGATACAAGTTCTTAATGATTTCTTTCCTTTTTTCTATTTAAAAAATAAAATGTTAATGTTACACTAATGTGCACTTTAACACCATTGGGTAGAAACAAAACATGTTTTCTCTCATATAGACCTATGAATTTCTCATCTCATCAATGTCCATTTCTCCCAATAGTACTGGAAAAACTAATTGAAAATGCCTATAATATGACATCTATAATATGATGTGTTCTCTCAATTTGAGAAATAATCAGTGAGGGTGTTTGAAGAAACATAAGGAAATTGGAGCAGGATGATTAAAGATGCATACCCATTTGTCACGTGCCATGCTTGACAGCTAAGCTATATATAGGAGGTAGAAGTATAATGTACATACAAGGGTGACATTAACCCTTTCACTCGCTTGCTTTTTTCTCGATTCCTTTATTCTACTCGGGATTTAATTTTTTAAATACCCTAGATTTTACAAAGCGCGGCAGTAGAATAAAAAACTGGACTTTCTTTTCATACAAACTTATTTATTTGGATTTTTTTATATTTCAAATTATTGATACATTCAATAACCGTCACTCTCGACATCCGAGTGCAAAAGGTTAAAGATGTGATAGTTCTGTGAGTAACAACTGATTTGGCCTGGGAGTAGGGATATCTGTGCATGTCTAAATGGTGACAAATAATCTATTTGAATAAAAGCATTTAAAATAAAACAACCACCCATTTAGTTTATCTGCTAGCACTCTTGAGAAGGCAGATCAAGGTCTTACCTTGGACTGTCATGAGCAGTGCCAGGTTTCAAACAAGCCTACCCACTCACATGTCTTGAATTGAGTTTGTTTCTTTATTTTCTATAATTCCCAGTCTCCTTGACTAGTCACTGCTGAAAATTCAGTAGCATAAATCTTAGAAATAATATCTGTGACATTTTTTATATCCAGAGAAAAAGAATCCCTTTTGAATAGAGCACATACTCTTTTGACCTCCCCTTCATTTCCTTTTCTCTCTCTCATTCGAGCCATGGAATTTTTTCAATTCTACCAAATTTCCTTAGAAACAAAAACTCAATGAAATTCTCCATCTGGCAGGATAACATTTTGAACCACTAGGCAAAAAAACAATTTTTAGTTTCCAAGCACGTACTATTTATTCTTGTCATCGATACTTTGCTATTGATAAGGATAGTATTAATCACATAAAACTTGATATTATCCAGTACAATAAGGCAGAATAAAGGAAGGAAATTACTTTAGCAAAGGGCCAAAAAGGGCTTCCTGTGTTTTTATATAACCCAGAATTGAGCACATGGCACACATATTACTGACTCTAGCCAAGAGATCTTTGACTGGATTTTTTAAATTAAGACTTTATTTATTTATTTATTTATTTATTTATTTATTTTAAGAGCAATGCAGCAGTCTTGGGTTCACAGAAAAATTGAGGGGAAGACATAGAGATTTCCCACATATCCCTACCCCCAATCACAAACATCCTCTCTCATTATCTACATTCTCCATAGGATGTGGTATATCTGTTACAACTGATAAAACTACATTGACACATCATTATCACCCAGAGTTCATAGTTTACATTAGGGATCACTCTTAGCCTTGTACATTTTCTGGGTTTGAATAAATGTATAATGACAAGTTTCCATTACTATCATATATAAAGTATTTTCAACTGCTCTAAAAATCTTCTGTGCTCTGCCTATTCATTTCTCCCACCAACCCCTAGAAACCATTAATCTATTCCTGAGATGCATTACTAAGAGTTTTTATCGTGAATAATGGATTTTGTCAAATGTTTATTGATATAATTGTGATTTTTCTTTTATAGCCTATTGATGAAATGGATTACATTAATTGGCTTTTGATTGTTAAACCAGCCTTGAATACTTGGAATTTATTCAATTTGGTAAATCATTGTTTTCATACATTGTTCAATTTAATTTGCTAATATTTTCTTGAGGATCTATGCTCATGGGAGATATTTGTCTCTAGTTTTCTTTTGTAATATTTTGTCTGGTTTTGGTATTAGGGTAATATTCCTAGACTCATAGAAAGAGTTAGGAAATATTCTTTCTGCTTCTATCTTCTGAATGAGATTGTTATAAAGAATTGGCATAATTTCTTCCTTAAATGTTTGGTAGAATTTAACAATAAACCCATGTGGTGCCTTCTGATTTTTGAAGGGTATTAGGTCAGCATCTAGCTTCATTTTTCTGCACGTGGATGTCCAGAAATGGTACTTGTTTAAGTACCATTTGTTGAAAATAATATTTTTGTTCCATTTTGTGCATTTGTTCATTTGTAAAGATCAGTTGATGCTATTTGTATGAGTCTATTTCTAAGCTATTTTGTTTCATAGATCTGTTTGTTTCTTCTTTTACCAATACCACATTGTCTTGATTACATTAGCTTTATAGTACGTCTTGATATCAGGTAGTTTTTGTCCTCCAACTTTGTTCTTCTTCCTTCAATATTGTGTTGGTTATTCTGGATCTTTTGCCTCTCTATGTAAACTTTAGAAGAATCATTTGCCAAGTATTTGCTGGAATTTTTATTTGGATTATTTGGATCTTCAGATCTAGTTGAGAAGAATTGATTGCTTAAGAACATCATGTCTTACTATTCATGACTGGGTTATCTCTATATTTATTTAGTTCTTTTTATTTATCAGAATTTTTCCCATATAGATCTTTGTTAGAGTTCTATCTACTAGTAAGTATTGCATTTAGTGGGGAGGGGTACTAATTTAAATAGTACTGTACTGTATTTTTAAATTACACTTATTTTTGGTTTATATAGAAAAATAATTAATTTTTATATATTAACCTTCTATCCTGAAACCTGATTACAATTGCTTATTTCTTCAAGATTTGTTGTTGGTGATTCTTTGAGATTTTCTACAGTTGTTTACTTTTTATCTTTAGTCTTACCTGACAAATACATGTAAAGCTATACATTTTTATCTAAGTACTGCTTTACTTTTGTACCTTCTAACTTGCAGTGTGATATTATCATAGATATTGTCATATTTCTTGATTAACTTTTTTTTTTAACTGAACAGTTCCTTGGTAATACATAATTTTTAAAGATACATGCTTCAGGTTTCCATTATTGCCCAATGCACAGTCTGTGGTGTTTTTTTTGTTTTTGTATTTTTTTTTATAAATGATTCATGGTGTTAAAAACAAACTAGCCTCTTTGTTGTGTGTAGTTCTCTTTCTATGTCTAATAGTTTGCATGTATCATTACATTGTTCAGATTCTCAGTGTTTTGGCTTTTCTGTTTCAGCTATTAGTTTTTGAAGAGAGTTGGTCAAAAATCAAACTATAATAGTTGTTTGTCATGACTTCATCCTGCAGTTCCATCCATTGTTTTTGATATATTATCGGTTAATTTTTTTATGTCCATACATTATAATAGCTATATTTTTATGAACTATTCTTTAATTTACAAGCATGTAAGAACAATGTTTCACACTTCTCTTTAAATTCTCATTTGTAAGATATAAAATGGCTACCTTAGTTTACTTTTGGTTTCTATTTGGCTGAAGTACATCTTTTTTTCTGTTTTTAATTATTAACCTTTTTAAAATTTACTTCATATGTGCATCGATTTAATTGTTTATGTAAACCCATTTAACCCCCCCCCATTTGACACTGAATGGATACGTTATTTGAGGACCTGTTATAGATGTGCTTTAGAAGCCTCTCTGCAAAACCCTATACATGCATAATTACCTGGAATATTAACTAACTATTGGAGTAAGGAATATTTCCAATAATAGAAACAAAACTATAAGCTATATTCAGTAATCAGGAGTACACTTTAATGTCTCTTGACCTTAAAATGTTATATGTCAGCTCTATAGACCAATATACCTATTTTAATAGGTAGTTCTGATGGAAGAAATTATTTAAAGAAAGCATGAAAGTAGAGAAAAATTTTGCAGGAAATGTAATTTAACTGATATGTAATATATATCAATAGATATATATGTAGATATCTATTGATATATAACATATAATATGTTAGGAATCTTTCCCCTCCCAATCCCCTCTCTGCTAAGTAGTGCTTTGTAAGTTCTTGTTCTTTTAAATAAAAGTTAATGAAATTAATATCTGATGAGGTTTTTCAGGTTTTTTTTAATTGAATTTATTGAGGGAACATTGGTTACTATAAGTATATAAGTTTCAGTTATACAATTCTACAATACATCATCTGTATATTGCATTGTGCATTCACCACCTCAAATCAAGTCTCCTTCTATCCCCATTTATAGCCCCTTTACCTTCTCCTAGGTTTTTCAGTTCTTATACAAGTTACTTGAATGTCACTTTCAAGACATTGACTAAGACTTCAACCAGAAAGATTATGCAACCCACATTAATGCCCTATTAAATACCTGTTCCTTGCTTCCTTAATTTTCGTGGTCCTAAACATATAAACAAAAATGAGGCCCTGCATTCTCATGTGGTATGAGGATTTTGTCTGGAAGTCTACAACCAATCATAGAAATAGAAGGAGCAAAATACCCACTATCCCACCCTTCCCCTGTAGACTGGGGCTCAACTCTATGTATTTGAGCCCATCATCAAACAGGCTGTATTTTGATCTCTTTAGATTCTCAAAGATTCACATTTTTGCTAAATAGTCGGAGATACCATTTCAATATTTGGCATTGCACTTAATGTGCTATAAAGCAAGTGCGATCTTTTGCTTGGTTTCTGTATTTTTACAAGTCATTTCTCTTCCCTTGTCTACCAATGACCAAAATTGTATGCTGGCCCAGAAAGAGGAAGCAGCTGTCAATTTGACAGACAAGTCAATAATTTAAAGATAAGTAAAAATGTAAATTACTAGTAGAGAAATAAAAAATAAGGCTGGTAAATTAGGCTGAACAGTTGGGGCAGGTTAAAGGCTACTGAGAAGGAATGAAAACTTTATTCAACGTGCAATGCAAAGATTTTGAAAATTTGTTATATAAATAAACAATATGAACTCTGCTTTAAAAAAATAATCAAATGTCAATTATATTATATATGACAGATGTCAGTTTCACATTGCCCATAATGGCATAAAAAGAAATATATCAATTAAAAATGATTAGTTCAGTTAGTTAATAAAAGCCTTCTTTACTAATTAGAGCCAAGGACTCAGATGGGATTGAATTAATGGTGAATCTTAGGGCATGTCAGTAGGAGGCATAACCCAGACTTGATTTTAAGTGTAAACTTGTTGCTATTTTTTAAATTCTGTTCCAAGTATAGAATTTTAACTTTTTAGCTCTTTTGTTTGTTTTGTACCTTGGTTAGTATTCTTATCATATATAATTGAAGTGTAAATGTCACCGTATTTCTTTAAAAACAAATGCCAATTAAAGTGAGAGATGTTGGCAACAGGCACAGGCTCACTTCATTTATTATAACATGTCCTGACCTTTTCATTATTTTGGTGGTGATTATTCTATGTTTATGCCACCAACAAAAGTTCAGATGGATTATTTGATACAGCTCTTATTTAATGCAGAGTTCATATTTTTTCTTCTTCTCCTAAGGATCATACTGACTTTCGTAGCTCTATTTCCAAGCCTTCTTTAACTAATAGCTGATTTGTAGGTTTGGCTCATTTAAATTTCGGGGGGGGGGGGGGGGGGGGCGGGGAATCAACAATTTAATGGCTTAAATTCTCTCAATTACCAATTGTTGTCCATTAACTCCACTTTGAACATTTATATTGTTACAATGTTCGTTTTTGTTTTTTTGGGTTGTTTTTAGCACATAAAGGAAAACTTAAAGGGGAAGACAGTATCTCATTCATCTTTCTATCTTCAGCATCTAGGACACTCACTGAGACAGATGATCATTTTTTATTATTAAATTAAAGAAGGTGTGCTTATATCTGCAAACCTCTAACCACTTTTATTTATTTTATTTTTTAACATTTTTATTGATTTCAAAGAGGAAGGGAGAGGGAAAATCATTGGTCGGCTGCCTTTTGAACTCCTCCTAGTGGGGATCGAGCCCGCAACCCAAGCATGTGCCTTTGAGCAAAATCGAACCCAGGACCCTCAGTCCATGGGCTGCCGCTCTATCCACTGAGCCAAACCAGCTAGGGCTATTTAACCACTTTTAAAATACTATTGTAGGTTTCTAGAAGGTAGTAACTGTTTTTTACCTACAGCCGTAACAAAGTACTTTGCCTCAAATTTAAGCAAAAAAGAATTATTTAAAATATCTTTTGATTGTCCATTAGTTCTTAGCTTGATAGTGGGTGGTTCTTTTATATTGAGCATGTTAGTTTTCATAAACTAGACAGTGCATTGTATTTTTAAAGCAGCAAAACTAAACAAAACAAACAAATAGGAAACAATGCCTAACAGAAACAAACAAGTCTCTAGTTTCTGGGTACAGATAAAGAATTCCTTCAATGTGTCCTGCCGATTTAATAATCACTGTTTACCTCTAAGGCACCCTGGAAATGGGGTCTATCTAGATCCAGGATAACAAAGAAAATGAGTTGTGCAGAAAGTCAGTACTAATTTGTGATTTCTGCATGCACTATTGAGAAAAGGTGGCACAGAGATTCTCACTTCTAAGTAAAAAAAGAAAAAAAAAGCCAGTATTGTTAGAATACAATATGCTCTAATGAATAAAAAAAAAATCAGTGTATATAACTGGTAATTGTGTGTGTGTTTGTCTATCTCTCTCTCTCTCTCTCTCTCTCTCTCTCTCTGTGTGTGTGTGTGTGTGTGTGTTCAGAAAAAAGAACAAGATATAAATGACTATGGGATATACTAAAGACTGCAGTATGACAGAAGCTGTGAGAACTGAATGGCAGGTATTCATCTAATGACAGAGAGTATATAACTTGTCCATAGAAAAACCACAAGGACTGATAAATGGCATCCAAGTTGGGAATAGAGATATGGCACAAGTAGATAATGCAACTCCAATCAGTGTTTAGGAGGAAAAAAATACAGTTGTTGTCCAGTAAATGACAACTTCCTTGAATCAGTGAGAAAGAACCTTGAATTGTTAGGTTCAGAGGTGTGTGAAAGCATAGATGTGACCTGAGAGCACCCAGCGCCCCAGTTAAAGCTGTGAACCAGATGTGGCCAGCAGCATGAGACCTGAGTGGGGCTTGAGCTTCGTTTGGCTCTCACTCTCCACACCTCAACTCTTCATGATGCCTGGGGAAGCCTCTCAGTATCAGGTAGAGGCTCAAAATCCTAAGATAATGTGGTCTTTTTTGGCTTCATTATTCTTTCAATCTGACTGAGGCAAATATCACAGCTCATTAAGAGGAAGTGATGGGGATCAATAGAGATCCCAGATAAGTATCTCAACTTAGACACTGAATTTTAATTTTTTTGCAGCTTTATATCAACCTATGCTGAAGAAATGAATGAGAGAACAAAGGAAGTTGCAGTAATTCAGATTTGTGCCCATATCTTGGGTCAGTTCGTGAGTGTTATGACATGAGTCATTTCATGTTTAACAAGGTATGCTCTCTTCATTAAGCTCAAACCTAAATGGAAGTTCACCCTCATGGTGATGATGTCATTACCTTATGCTGGAGTAGGCAAATGAAATAATAGTGCTGATAATTTGCATGATTTAATCATTATCCACATACATAACTATATATGTCAAAATTTCAACTAATAATTTCTAAAGAATTTAACACATACAAAAAACGTGTTTCTTTAAACCAGGAGTTGGCAAATTATTTTTTTTACAGATACAGATAGTTAATATTTTTGGCTTTCCAACACTATAATCTCTATGGAAACTAGTCAATTCTACTGTTTTAGTGAGAAAACAGCTACCAAAAAAAGCAAATAAATCAGAGGGCTGTGCTCAAGTAAAACTTTCTGAGCTGATGTTGATCCAATGGCCATAGTTTACCAACACCTGTCTTTAATAGTTACTAAAATTTCTATCTGAATTCTTAAAACCTTTAGTATTTCAGATAGCCTTCTACAGTACTGTTTTCTGTAAGGTCATGGAAACTTTTAGGTCAACACTCATTCTCTCAGTAACAAAGGAAGCTTAAGGATGATCATTCAGGCTGCCTATTCCAGACCATGTGTGTCTCTGAGATTTCCCCATGGAAGGAGGAGGTAAGGAGGATTCCACTCTGAGACAAATGAGGGATAAGAAAGAAGAGGATGTATCAGGATCCCAGGACACATTCCCACTTCTAATGAAACTACTTTTGATTTAAATGAAGAGTATTGCATTCACTAGTCATAAAATGCTAGGCTAAATTACTATCAAGCTTTCCATCTCTTTTTAAGAATTCTTATGATGTGTTCTGTAACATAGATGTCACATAAATAAATGATGCTTACATAATGGATCATTTGTTTCAAATAAATTAGTTCATCATTAACAAGTGAGATCTAGAGGGGAAAAAATGCAGTTTGTACAACTTGTCCTGAATGCCCTATTTGATTAAGTTCATTAAAAGCATATCTGATGAATTCACCCTAAGATATATCTTACGTTTACCATTTAGATAGGTACTCTGATAAGTACTAAGGCATATGAGTTTGAACCACATGAAATTGCTGTTTTGAAATGAAGAAACAATGAAGTATCAGCAATTTTATGAGCCTAAAAAAAGCAGTGAAGAATATTGTCATTGACTTTTTCCCCAGATCATGTATAGTTTATCTTGGACAAGTAATAAATATAATTAATGTTACCAACAGGGAAATGTAGGGTACAACAGAAGCTTAGAATGACAGGATATAACAGGTTCAGGATATCAGGGAAGGCACCCTGAGTTGGGGTACTGACATGAAGGTCAAGGTCAGTGGGATTTAGAAAACCCAAGATGGAAAGAAGAAGAAAGAACAAAAAAGCTACAGAGAATGTCACAAAACTTGGGAGTCATTTATCTCCATTGTTAAAGTATAATGACAATTTCCTTCTGACATTTCACCAACACTATGTCATGATACCCGGAATGCATACTTTTCCACTTCCCTGCTTGTGTTTTAAGAGTATATATTTCAGCATTTCAGTTTGTTAGTAAATCTAAGGATGGAAGTGCCTTCTGAAAATGTCCTTAGGTGGAACACACGTGTGTGAGTCCTTGTTTGCCATTTTGTGAGGGTCAAATGACTTTTGTAGCATTGAACATAATGCTTCTCTCCAGGTACAGGGAATTCCCTCAACCCTGCAGAATAACCCCTAGGAACTGTTTTCATTGTATGTATTTGCTAATAATTTTCAGCAAATAAATGCCTACATGCATGATGTGAGACTTCCTTGCACTATAAACTGGTAGTGATATTGGGGGTGGGATGGGGTGTAGTTAACCTACAACTTTTCTGGTAGCTACTGTTTACCAAAAGTAATCTAAGAGATTTGCATAAAACAACTGAGTAAGAGCCAGTGGAGGACAGTTTGTGATTCATCTGTGATTATAACATTCTCTTTATCAAATAGCGTACGCTTTTTATTTGGGGAAACAAGTTGTGTGACAAAGAGCTGTCATACCTTTGTAATTCTCTCAAAACCAAGCATTGTAAAATATGTTTAAAGCACCTTCACTTTGGAGGAAAGAATGATAACCATTCCTAATCTTCAATTTTCTCATTTACAGCATTCAAAGTCCTTACCCCATTTGATGTGGCATTGACATAATCTCTGTCACTTGGCTAAAGAGCTGAGGTCATTTGTGGCTAACCCTACAACTCTCCTTGACTCCTACTCCCATCCACTCCCCAAATCTGTTTAGGAATGAGGGCTTAATTTGGTATACCTCACTCTTGGCAACAGTCTCTATTGACATTGCCTTCTATGAGTTAAAAAAATTATCAAGGGGACAAGTCAGGAAATTTTTTGTCACCTTGCTCACTGACTAAGGGAAGTGATATCTGCTTTAAGGTTAAATCAAGGACAGCCAATGTCTGTTTGTTTTTTAAGAAGTTCAGGCATTGAGGGGGTTGTTAACATCCTATTCTATTTGAATCAAACACCTGCGTTTACTTGCCCTGAATAATGAGGAAAAATGGGGTCTCTTAAATGTAGCCCTTTGCTATAAATAGACAATCCATCTTAAATTTAATTATTGTCATTGTCAGAGCATAGACTCGGCGAGGCAGAGTGGTGTCTCGAAAATTATCCTTGACTGGAGGTAGGCGCCTGGTTCCAATCGCAGCTCTGGTACTCATTAAGTGTGTGGCCCAGCTTGATTAATTCCCCATCTTCAGTCCCCTCTGTTTTCTGGAGTATCCATTTTCTCTCTTAATGGTCTTCAGGGTGTCTTGATTTTCCACTCTCACTGAGGCTGCTTGTACCAGGACCTCATTGTTTCTTACTTCGATTATTATTAGAAGCTCCTATCTGGTTGCCATTTTTCAAGTCTCACCTCTTTATACACCCCAAACTCTGCCAAATCTATCTTTTATATTGCTGTCAGCAGCAGCTTATGAAAATGTTAATCTCATCCTATCGCTTTCTCAATTAGAGTCTTTCTAGGGTTCCCTGTAGTTTTCAACATGAAGGCCCGAATCTTCAGCTTGGCAGAAGCAGAGCTGCAGGAATTCAGGATGTCTGTTTAGTTCACAGGAAGTTTCCTGCAGTCTGATCATTCCAACCTATTATGTTTTCCTGAATATGTTCTTTCTATTTAGCTCTGGATTTTATAATTCCGTGAGTTTTACTCTCTGCCCTTCTCTACATAGTCACTTGGCTCACTCCTTTTAATTCACCAGCAGGCTCAGACATTGCCTTTCTCTGAAAGCTTTCCCTGACTTGCCCAGTCTGGATCTAAGTCTGCCTGTTTGCAGGTATCACACACTGAGACAATCCAGCATAAAGCTTTGCAGTGAACATTGATGGTGACTACCTCCCTTCTGCCTCCAGCCATTCCTAATCGGATGTAAGTTTTTTTTTATATTGTTTTAATATACTTTTATTGATTTTAGAGAGGGAGAGGGAGATAGAAACATCAATAATGGGAGAATCATTGATCAACTGCCTCCTGTACCCCCCACACTGGGGATCGAACCAGCAATCTGGGCATGTGTTCCGACCACTGGCCTGGCTATAAGTGTTTTTAGAGGAAGACCCATGCTTTCATCTCTATTTCTTCTGCAAAATATCTGATACACGGCTGGTGTGCAGCAAATAAAAACAAGATGAGTAGCTAAGAAGGTTAGTTGCTAATAGCTCACCCATTCATGACAGTCCATGAATGTATAAACACTCAAAATAATTTTGCTTCTAGGAAGTTACTGGCACAGAGTTTGATCTTCCCTTTTGATCCAAAAAACAGGAGAGTGAATTAAGTAGGTATTTGCAGAATAGAAAGGATTGTCAATTCCTAAATCTGCACCTGATATCAAGTGGCAGCCCTGCCCTCCCCCACACACACACACACACATACACAACACCAGTGTCAGTTGATTACTATCCGGAAGAGTCATATTGTAAGAGATGTAGGTTAATAGATGCCAATCGCAGTTCAGTGAAGATAAAAAGCAGAGTAATGAGCTCGAGAGCAAAGATGAAAATGAGAACTGATAAATGTAAAGCACTTTGGGTTGACCAGAAATTAGATTCATGAAATACCCATTAAACATTTTTTTTTTCTCAAAGCTAGTAGCAATAAGAAGAAAATTACAGAAAAAAAAAGAAAATGCATGAAAGGTGGTCCCATATTTTAATCAATATTTGGAAAACAAGGATACTATTATATAACTTGTGATAAGAAGTCAGATACACAGTGGTAAAGAGGAGACAGTAAGTGGTCTGGAAATTAAGCCATATGGTTTCTGTTTCTAAATCTATGGTAACTTCTGGTATGACTCTGAGTTGGTTTCTTAATGTCTCTGGGCTTCTTCTTTTTTTTTTTTTTTTTTCTTCTTGGCTGTGGACTAAGGGAGGGTGTGATTTATATTATTCTAATTTTCTGCCAGTGTAACATCCTATGAACCTGCAAACATCAAGCAGCAGTAAACAATGAATCTAGTACCTAAACCTCTGTTCTCTCTTGTGATAAGAGATAGGAAAATTAGGAGAGAACCAGTAACCTGATGGGATGTCTGGGGAAGAAAAATGAGAATAGAAACCATAGTTATTTTAGGATATAGACAAGCTTCTTAGGAAGGAAATCTCATCAGCTTTCAGATGAAATGGGCTGGGAATTAACAAAGGAAACTGAGATGTGCATTGAAGCCCACCCAATTTCTAGCCTCTCAGAAGTTGTGGTCCTTTCTGAGAATCATTAATCTTCCCCTTGCCACAGGTAACTGGTAGAGACTTTATAGATGATTGAGTTCAAATCCCTCATTTGATTTTCCTGAGTCCCAAGAAGGTGAGTGTTGGCATAATCTCATGAGTAGGGTGGACTGTTTTGTACTGGCACCTTTCCTCCTGCCCTCTGCTTGCTCCTTCTGCCCCGAAGGTGTTATTTCCCCCACCCCATGCCTACCCATACACTTGAACTTTTCCAATACTGCCTCTGAAAGGAAAAAAATTGAGTTCTCTGCTACCTTAGGTGGCAAATCTAAATTTAGTTTTCTCACCTTACCTATCCAAATGACTTTGCTCATCTCTCTCCCCAATGATAACAGCCAAATCACACAGCGCAGTCTTCTTTAAAGAGCATCAGCAAGAAATTAATATTTTGTAGAATTAAGCTTCTCAGCTATTTAATGACCTTGATTTTTACTTATGAAAACTATCTTTATTTACAGAAACCAGGGGATGCTTTGTTTGGAACGAGCCAAAAGACTGATCTTTTTTATTCCCCATGGCTTTAGATAAACATTAATTATCGTATTCAGATGTAAATATAATCATGGAAGCCATAGTCATAGGCAGGATAGCGTCATTTGAGCCTTCACTAAATTAACTCACTTTGTGCTACATTTTTTTCTTCAATAACTTTTCAGCCTAGTCTTGTAAGGTTCTTCCCATCTGTGGTGTGTGGCTCCCTTAAGGTATCCTTCTCTCACTGGTTTCCTATGTTTGAGCATTTGAATGCTGTCAGAGCAGAAGCATTCTGATTTCCTGCCAGTTCATCACTGTGTGATAAAAAACTATAGATGTGCAAGCTTTTGTGTGGTGTTTCTTTCATTACTGAGACATGTTTTTTGTTTGTTTGTTTGTTTGTTTTCCCCCTTGGTCCCTACATTTTAAATTAAAAAAATTAAGTAAGAATAAATAAATAACACTAACCACTCATTATCAAATTGCTGTCATGTTCTGACTATCTATTGAAAAGAAATAGAGTTGCTGATATGTCCTGTATTTGCATTAGAATAATATGTGGATTGAAAATAATATCCCAAGTTGAAGTCTAAGATGAAATTTTTAAAAATGAAGATAAAATAGTAAAGGAAATACCAAGTCAGAAGAAAATAAAAGATTAACATAAATGTGAGTAAAACACAATTTGACCTTAATGGACAATGTTCACTTCTTGAATTAGCCTCATTGGTAGATTCCTTCCTCACCTACAACATGCTTAAGTCAGCAAATTTTTATTCTGTTTCTCACATGGGCAAGGAAAATATAGTTGCTTTATTTCTCCATTTTCTTGGTTATATTTGATTTCATAACACTTTATTTAGCTTAATACTTATACCACCCATAAAGCTAGGAAAAATGATTTGTAATTAAAGTCTTAAATATTTTAACAGGCTATCCCAAAATGCTTCTGAACAAGTATTACCGTAGTGGGGTAGTCATGGAGCACATTTTCCTGTTTCATTTGTTAAATAAATTAGCACATATTAATTTCTGTTATATTGCTGAAGAAGACAGTATAACTATTGAAATTAGATGCTGCAATTTTGAGATGGTTTAAGTGTTATTTTTAAAATTAACTTTATTGCATCTTTTTACTAGAACTTTGACAGAATTCACTTTTAGCTGATTCTGAATTATTTTAATAATAAAAATCCTTTGTAATTGCAAAGCACACGTTATTTTAAACTTTTCTCTGGAGGAAAGAAGTCTCAGCTGCTGAGTAAATATTGCTAGTACAGAGAATCTGCTGAGAAAGACAATAATGCTGAGGTTTTCACATGGTCTACGATCATCAAGGAACTTCCTTCTCAGGACATCACTATTAAAATCATCTGCCAATTTAGATTGGGCCCACTGGAAACTCATACTCTCATTCTACTGGAGTTGCAAAATGATTTAATGACATGATAATGTTGCAAGGGGGGCATGAGAGCTAAGTTAAGGCATCGGTATTGACAAGTATAATTAATATATAATGAGCAGTTCCAAATTCATGTTACCAGTCACCTTTTTAGAGATATCACTACACACTTGATAGTTTCTTATTGATTTATGTATGCAATGGGAAGTAAACATGGTACATATTATATGCCAGAGATATTTATGAGAATTTTCATGAAAGAGTGCAGAAATGCCTACATTTGTCCCACGCGAGTTGTGTTCTTTGTGAAGCCCTTTGTGTTGATGGGCATAATAGGAAATTTATGTTCTTCCTTTGTAGGTGGTTTAGTTGACTTTCAATATATCCACTAAACCTTCCTGACTGATTTTAATTCTAACCATTGTGCACACAGGCATTCACATATGCTGCTTCTCTTCATTCATTCCAGAAACTACCAATTTCACCGATGTATTTCAGGCCATAATGAAGGGACTGTAGACCATCATACATTTTCAAAGCTAGAAATGTTGACAATATCAACTCCACTTCAGCCCCTGTCTTCTTCAGATATTGATGGTCTTCTCCCCCACGCTTGGATTTCTTGGTTTTTATTATCAACATCCATAGAGGAGAGATAAATTTGCACTGGTTGTCAAAGTATTGTTCCTAACTACCAGAATCAGAGGTATCTATGATACTTTTAAAATATTCACATTTCTTGGTCACTCGCCACAGCCTGATTCAGAATCCCTAGGGTAGTTTGAATTTGAATATTTTATGAGCTCATTATAAACACTAAACTTAGGGGTCCACTGAGATGAGAGGATTCACCTTATGGACAAGTTTTTATCAAACACTACAAAGTAAAACCTCCGACTTATATTGCTGATTTAATGAGAAAATTATCAGAAGTCAGGGCTCTGATGTAAGCATAAATCACAAACATGCAATACCACACTTCTCCTGGAATAACTACAAAGCTGCAAATAGACGGGGCTCAATATTAAATTGAAAAGATTAAATTTCAATTAAATTTCAATTAAATAAAATAATGCACGTTTTGATGCATTAAATAAATTTATTTAAGCTACTATTTTCATGATTTTATTTATAATCATGTGGATGTATCTTCTATATTTTCCATTAATATTATTAAAGAGTAATATTCATTAAGCACTCACCACAAAGTCACTGCTCTTAGCATTTTACATGCATTATTACACTTGATTCTTCCAACAAAGTTATCCCAGTTTTACATATTAAGAAACCTGAGGCTTGGTAAGATCCAGTAAATCACAGCTAATAAATGGAAGAGCAAAATTCTAATTCAAGTCTGTATGATTCCTCATGTCAACTTTCATTTGTATAAGCATTAGATGATTATTTCCTCTTCACTTGGTAAGTTTCTAAAAGCAGGAGCTCTGTCTTCTACAGCTTTGTATACTTGTTACATTATCAATAACTAGAGGCCCGGTACACGAAATTCGTGCACGGAGGGGGGTTGTCCCTCAGCCCAGCCTGTACCCTCTCCAATCTGGGACCCCTCAAGGGATGTCCGACTTCCCTCTCACAATCCAGGACTGCTGGCTCCCAACTGCTTGCCTGCCTGCCTTCCTGATTGACCCTAACCGCTTCTGCCTGCCAGCCTGATCACCCCCTAACCACTCCAATGCCAGCCTGTTTGCCCCCAACTTCCCTCCTCTGCCGGCCTGGTTACCTCTAACTGCCCTCTCCTGCTGGCCATCTTGTGGTGGCCATCTTATGTCTACATGGGGGCAGGATCTTTGACCACATGGGGGCAGCTATATTGTGTGTTGCAGTGATGATCAATCTGCATAGTACTCTTTTATTAGATAGGATAGAGGCCTGGTACAGGGGTGGGGGCCAGCTGGTTTGCCCTGAAGGGTGTCCCTGATCAGGGTGGGTTTCCCTTGGGGTGTGGGGCGGCCTGAGTGAGGGGCCTGTGGTGGTTTTCAGGCCGGCCACGCCCCCTAGCAACCCAAGCAGAGGCCCTGGTATCTGGAATTTATTTTCCTTCTACAATTGAAACTTTGTAGCCTGGAGCAGAGCCAAGCCTGGGGCTCCCTCTGAGGCTGGAAGCCATTTGTGTTGGGGTTATAATTGAAACTTTGTTGCCTTAAGCGGGTGGGCCCAGCCAGGGTGTGTGGAAAGCTTTGCTTCCCCTGTTGCCAGCAGCAACCCTGGCCTGCTCTCTCAAGCTCCATTCTGCCGCCATTTGTTTGAATTTGTTTACCTTCTGTAATTGAAACTTTATAGCTTGAGTGGAGGCTTAGGCCTGCAACGGCTGGCAGAAAGCTTGGCTTCCTCTGTTACCTAGGAAACCTTGCTCTCTGTGGCTGTAGCCATCTTGGTTTGGGTTAATTTGCATATTCACTCTGATTGGATGGTGGGCGTGGCTTGTGGGCATGGCTTGTGGGTGTGTCGGAGGTATGGTCAATTTGCATATTTGTCTATTATTAGATAGGATAACATCATACATGCTAGACAATAGAAAAGCCAAGAAGGCAAATATTTACCAGGTCTTTCCAGCATAAAACCCTCCCCAAATCCTATCTTGACGATGTAATCAGGTGACAATTACAGTCAGTGTAGTTTTGGGTCTATAGATTTAGTCTAAGTGAAAATGATTACCAATCTCATCTATTTTCCCTGTAAAATAATCTATATATATAAAAAGCCAGTGTCCCTGATGACCAAAACAACCAGAGACCAGAACACCACGGCCCCTAGCCCAGGCTGGCCCCACCCCCCAGGGTACAGTTAAGGGGCACTTCTAGATAACGTGATAGGGTGTGAGTTTGATGGGGGAAAGTCAAAGAATTAGGTGGGAAGGTTTTAAGGGTCTGCGGGGTTGGGGTGGTCGGCTGGAGTAGGTTTGGAGTGTGCTGGGGAAGGAAGAGTAAGATCCAACTGGGAAACGGCTCAGCACAGTACCATTCTCATTGCGGACCAGGATGGCACCAGCTGTGGACTGAATGGGCAGTTATTTTGTGAGTTTGTTTAGGACTGACATGTTCATGGCAGCGGCAGTACTCCCAAAACTTCACTGACTCCAAATAATAAACAGCTATCAACGCCAAAGAACAGAAAAATCCTCTCCAACTAGAGGCCCTGGACGCTGCAAGGCAACTGAAGGAAACACCACTTAA
The DNA here is from genome assembly GCF_027574615.1 of Eptesicus fuscus. Lineage (NCBI taxonomy): Eukaryota > Metazoa > Chordata > Mammalia > Chiroptera > Vespertilionidae > Eptesicus > Eptesicus fuscus. The sequence continues at coordinate 12,841,389 of NC_072477.1, read as the reverse complement.
GGAGGAGCTAGAAAAACCAGAAGTATGTGACCAGAGGATTGTGGGATTGTGGAGGACGCCTGGGCACCTAGGGCTAGAACGTGAGCCTGTTACTGCGCATGTACATAGGCAGCCCTATAGTCCTCAGTCTGGCAGTATTTGGACGTGACTTCTGGCGGGAAATTGTTTGTAACCTTAGTTTGAAGTGGAGGACAGGAGCCGTGAGTACGACCAGCTCTGCGAGGAGTACACTCGCACCTCCCAGGAACTGCAGATGAAGTGCACCATAATTGAAGCCTTCAATGAAACCATTAAGATCTTCCAAGAGCAGGGCCAGACTCAAGGAAGTGCAGCAAGGAGTATCTGGAGTGCTTCCGGCATGAGGGCAATGAAAAAGAGATGCAGAGGATCCTGCTGAACTCAGGACGGCTCAAGGCTCGCATCGCTGAGATCCCCAAGAGCGAACGAAGCTGGAACAAGAGCTGCGGACACAGGCCTTGGACAACTGAGATAAGTGCATGAACAGCCTGAAGCCAGACCTCATGCAGCTGCGCAAGATCCGAGACCAGCACCTGCTTTGGCTCACCCAGAAAGGCGCCCGGCAGAAGAAAATCAATGAGTGGTTGGGAATCGAAAATGAGACTGAAGACCAGTATGCACTGATGGAGCATGAGGATGACCTCCCCACCATGAGGAACGAACCTGGTATGTGGGCAAGATCAACCGCACGCAGGCTGAGGAAATGTTGAATGACAAGCGGGATGGTACCTTCCTCACCCGTGAGAGAAGCCAGCGGGGCTGCTATGCCTGCTCTGTAGTGGTGGACAGCGATACCAAGCACTGTGTCATCTACCACACGGCCACTGGCTTGGGTTTTGTGGAGGCCTACAGCCTGTACGGGTCTCTGAAGGAGCTGGTGCTGCATTGCCAGCACACCTCCCTCGTGCAACACAACGATGCACTCACTGCCACACTGGCACATCCTGTGCCAGCCCTGCCCTCCCCCCTGCCCGCTGACTCATACAGAGCAGGACTCCATCTTTCTGTCTGTCTGTCTCTCTTCTTTGTGAATCTTTCTCTGTCTCAATCTCTCTTGCTTTCTCTGAGTCTCTCTCTTCCTGTCACTCTTTCTATCCCCATCTCTGTCCTCTCTGTCTCTCTTAGTCTCTGTACCTCTAAGTCTCTTTTAGAGCATACCTCCTCCACCCCATGCCCCCTTTCCCCATGGGCACTGCCCTCCCCTGGCTCTGGCTGCCCACCCCCATTCCTACAGTTCCCCCAAGCTCCCCCTGCCTGTACCTGCCATGTTTACAAAGGTCCCTGGGGTGCTCAGCCCCAGCCTGGTGCCCTGATTTTTAAGTCATAGACCTGGGGTCAGAGCAGGAAGAAGGCAGGAAGGAACTTCGCAGGGCCACTTCCAAGAACCTCAGCTGTTACATTTTGGGCTGGGTGGGTCCGCCCCACAGACCCAACTTCCCCTCCTAACCCTGAAGTGAAACCCGCACTGGTTACCCCCACATGGAGCTGCTGCCCAGAAGCCCTCCTCCCCCAAAAGCAAAATTATAAAAAATAACCTCAAGAGCTGAGCCCTATCTGACCCCAGGCTTCCCAGGAGCCGAGGCTGCTGCAGGTACTGCTGGGCCAGCCGAGATGCACTGCTGCCCACAGCACCTCCGCTCCATGCAGTTTCAAGGCTTCTCCTTGATCATGTTGGGTTCTGATTTTGTTTCCTTGACTGTAAACCCATTTTCTCCTCTTTTGGGACAAGAACCCCGGTTTTTCTATGCTGCCATGGACCCACCTTCTGCCTGCTCAGCAAGGCTGGCAGGTGGGTTTTGTATGGTATGTTGATACTGATGTGGATATAAAACATTGAACTCAAAAAAAAAAAAAAAAAAAAAGGAAAATGGTATAGTGACGAATAAGAAACTTTGGGGACAGTGAAAGGCAGTTTGTCCAGACTGTTGAGAACTAAGAATTAGAGTTCAATTGGGATAGAAATCCTGCTAATAGCACCTGATGCCTGAAATCTGAGCATTCTACTTTTAGGTTTTCCAATTCAAGTTTTTGGAGACTGACTATTAAACATTCCTGATTGGAAAGTGTTTGTATAGAAGCCCATAAGTATTAAGCATTTGCTGTGTTTACCATGCTTAGCTCTCTGTAAGGAATATGGAATAATGTTAAATGCCTCATGTTCTCAAGAAGCTTGACTTTTAAAATAAAAAATAAAGAAGAAATATAAATATTAAAAATAAAAAAAGAAGCTTGAGTTTTAGGGGCAATCAGTCAGGCAGGCGAGTGGTTAGGAGCCAGCAGTCCCAGATTGCGAGAGGGTGCAGGCCGGGAAGATAGCCTCCCCCACCCCCGGGCATGAATTTTGTGCACTGGGCCTCTAGTACTGTAATAATAGTGATAGAAAGATAAAGACTGATACACTAAATTCACAAACTAACAACGCTGGTTAAATGAAATTTCAAGATAAATGCTCATAATAAAATAAAACCTAAGTCAATGGATTCAATAGTATTTAATTAGTTCCATGGTTAATGCTCAAAATCCCACATGCTTCCTCTCACTTAATTTCTATGTTAATAATGTTACATCTAGAACCACTTCAATAGATAACTGATTAATGTCACAAAGTGATTGGAAATGTATAATTAGAAATAAGATGAAAAAATGACTTAATTAAATTCACCTCCATTGTAACCAGTGAGCATTTAGTGAAATTTGCCTAAAAGCAAAGCTTTGCTCTATCTATGGATTCAGAGTTGGAAAGGAACTCTTACAATCAAGAGATATAGCTCTAAGCTTCCAAATAATCCAAATCACTACCCAAGATATTTAACAGTCCCAGTGGTAATGATGATCACATGATTCATTCAGGAAAGTAGTCACTAGATATATTTTTAAGTACACAGTGAATTACTGTTAACTGTAAACACTATGTTGTGTAGTAGACCTACCCATTGAACAGTAACCCCTTCCCCTATCCCCTGATAATTGCCATTCTGTTATATATTTCTATACTTTTTACTATTTTAGATGCTTTATATATGAGGAATCATGCAGTGTTTATCCTTCTGTGACTAACTTATTTCACTTGCAGGTCTATCCATGTTGTCACAAATGGTAACAGTTCCTTTTTCAAGGCTAAATAATATTCTATTGTATGTATATACCACATTTTCTTTACCTATTCAACTGTTGATGGACACTGGATTGTTTCCATAGCATGGCTATTGTGAAAAATACTGTAGTAAACTTGTAAACTCTTTGAGATGCTGATTTCATTTTTTTTTTTGGGGGGGGTATATGTATCCAGAAATAGAATTGCTGGATTCCACAGTAGTTCTATTTTTAATTTTTTGAGGAGCCTCTATACTCTTTTTCATCACATTTTCACTAACAGTATACAGGGTTCTAATTTCTCCACTACATTGCCAACTCTTATTATCTTTTGTTTTATTGACAATAGCCATTGAGATGTGAGGTAATGTTCAACATGGTTTTGATTTGCATTTCCCTGATGATTGAAAAAAATTTTGTATACCCATTGGTCATTTGCATGTCTTTTTTTGGAGAACTATCTGTTCAAGTCCTTTGCCCATTGTTTAATTGGAATATTTGTTGTTGTTTGTTGTTGTTGTTATTGAGTTACTCAATATGTTTTGAGAATTAACCCCTTATCAGATACTAGTGACCTGGTGCATGGATTCATGCACATTGAAAGGAAATTAATAAGAAGGTGGCTGGTGGGGTGGCAGTGGGTGAGCCGGGCTGGATACACCATGGGGCCAACCTCCCACAGTCCCTTCCTAGCATCTGCAGAGTGAGTGGGGTCCCTCCAGCAGGTGGGGTCCCTCGACCTGGCCTGTGGGGATCAGGCCAAAACTGGCACTCTGACATCCCCCGAGGGCTCCCAGAGTACAAGAGGGCACTCTGCAAAGTCACCATCATACAGAGTGTGGAACGCAAACACAAGTGTGCAGTAAACCAGATTCGGAGCCAACAGTGCCCCAGCAACAACATAACCCACAGCCGAAGGTGGAATTGCACAGCCCTGCCAGGAATTGGGCTCCCCCCTCTCTGTTTCTGGGTTGTGTCACCCGAGAATACCACTGCCAAGTCACTGCAGCTCGGCAGCTCCTGTGTTGAGTGTCTGCTCCCTAGTGGTCAATGCGTGTCATAGCAATCAGTCCGATGGTTGGACACGTAGCATATTAGCGTTTTATATATATAGATATGGGTTGCAAGTATTTTCTCCCAATTTGTAGGTTGCCTTTTCACTCTGTTTATTGATTCCTTTATTGTCCACAGCCTTTTAATTTGATGTAGTCCTGCTTATGTATTTTTGTCTTTGTTGTCTGTGCTTTTTATGTGTTATATCCAAGAACTTATTTATTAAGAATGTAGATATCATGTAAGTGTTGCTTTTTTTAAAACAACAAAAAACAGGAAAATTTTAGAGGTGATGGATTTGTTTGTTACTTAGATTGTTGTGATGGTAATGTGAATGCATACATAGGTCTAAACTCACCAAACTCCATATATTAATCATGTACAGTTTTCACATATGAATTATCCTGTACTAGAGGCCCAGTGCATGAAATTCCTGCATGGGTAGGGTCCCTAGGCCTGGCCGGCAATCAGGGCCGATCTGTGGGACAACTAGTGGGGTAATCTGGGGGCCCCCACTGGCACCCGTCTTGGCTGGCCAGGGGCCTGCAGGCTGGAGGCAGCTCCTGCATTGAGCGTCTTCCCCTTGGTGGTCAGTGTGTGTCATAGTGACCAGTCATTCCACTGGTCTTTCCACCAGTCAGGGGCAGCTTCTGCATTGAGCATCTGCCCCCCGAGAGGGAGGTGACCGGCTGTAGTGATTGTGGGGTGGGGCTGGCTGGTGGGCAGCGCCAGGCCACCAGCCAAGGCAGGTGCCAACGAGGGCCCCCTGATCACCCTGCGCACTAGTCACCCCACAGATGGCCCTGATCATTGGCCAGGCCTAGGAACCCTACCCTATATATTGGGAACAGTCTCTTAGATTTAAAAATTAAAACCTGGCAAGGCTACCTCTAACACTGAAAAAAGAGGATGATGCAGTGATGACATGCATGGACTCTGGCTTGCACATTTTGTGGTCAGCCCTGATTCTGACACTTATAACTGTGTGACAATGCCAATTACTTAACTTCTCTCTGCTTCAGTGTTTCCACCAATAAGATGGGGAAAATAGTACTACTGCCTCAGAAGGATCATGTTATGTACTACTTTTTATAATCAGGGCAAAAAAATATAGCTGCCCATACAACAGCAAGATGCCTTTCACCTCTATGAAAAGTATGGTCACTGGTGCATGCAGCATCCCGGATTGTGAGAGGGATGTCAGACTGCTGGTTTAGACCCGACATCCCCTGAGGGGTCCCAGATAGTAAGAGGATGCAGGCTGGGCTGATGGACCAACCCCCTACCCCCGCCCCCTGCAGGAATTTTTTGCACTGGACTGCTAATACATTACTAAAGAATCTAGGGGGAGGCAAATTTGGAAAATAGCTGTTAAAAATACTCGTGCTTACCTAAAATTGTTTCTAAGATTGACGTCTTTTTTTCTTCACTCAGATACCAAGTTGTTATATGATTCAATTTATTCAACTTGCTCAAGCTGATTATATTGCAGCAATAAGCATAAAGTTGTAATGCTGATCAGAATTACATTACTTATGAATACCATGATGTAGCCAATAGAATAGGCATTTTTATTAACCCATCAGATATCTGTCATTGTCTGACAATGCTTGCAGCCTATTGACCTTAAAACAAAAAGCTAGTCAGATATTTCTCTAGCAAAATGGTTTCATTTGCAAACAACAAAGAGTTTCAATCACCTGAAACATGCAACTATGGTGGGCCATATGAAAGTCAGCTAAAACAAAGTAGAGCAAACTCTTTTGTAGCAGAATTCTCCCTATTGTACTTGTGATTAACTAGGGCATGAGACCTTCCCCTCTGGTCCCCTGACTTCATTTTTTAAAAAGTGTATATTTTTATTGATTTCAGAGAGGAAGAAAGAAGAAGAGAGAAAGAAACAGCAGTGATGAGAGAGAATAATTGATCAGCTGCCTCCTGCACACTCCATACTGGGGATTGAGCTCACAACCTGGGCATGTGCCCTGATCAGGAATCGAACCGTGGTTCACAGGTCGACATTCAACCACTGAGCCACACCAGCCAGGCCCCCTGATTTCATTTTAAATGAAGTTTCTGTTTAATAACTTTTTATACCCCTTGTCAATGGCCTCTTTATAAGCAGACCCTTTCACCTATAATTTCTGTCCTGTAGTCCCCTCTCACTCTGACTCTGGCCCAGTTATGTGATTGCTTTGGCCAATGAGATATTAGCATCTTGATACAAACGGAGGCTTGAAAAATCTCTTGCACATTTTCACTTCTATTTCTTGCCGCCCTGCAATTACTAGTAGAATGAGTTGGTTTGAGCTAGGCTGAAAACAACCCTGAGCTGGCCAAACAGAGAAGGAAAGAGCATATGGAGCGCAGGCACATCATCTGAGCCAAAGTCTGAGAATGTGTGACACAGCCGTGACCAGCCAAACCTCCAAGCCAACCTCAGCTGATTGTAGGCCCCTGGGGTCCTGAGCAATCATAAACAGCTAGTCATTTAAGCCACTATGTTTTGGGGAGGGAGAGTAGCTGATATATATGGAAGGGTATTTTATGAAGGATATTTGAATTATACTGATTATATAATCTCTCTGTCTTATTTGTGAATGCAGACATGGAGGAAGTTACCAAAATGCATATACTTTAACATAAAACTAGAGATTGCCAATGCATCAAAGGGGTTGTAAAGGATAGTAAGGTATTATAAATCAGAACTACCACACTAACTACATTGTTGAGGTGTATCTGCCCTGTGGCAGTCATAGGTATATATGGATTGGATTTACAAATTAAGTCAGAAAATACTTTCATCACTAATCTGTTCTCAATAAAATCATGACTGTGCATCAGAAAGGATTTTTGTATTACACTTAGGAATACAACAATAATTTAGCTTTATTCTGTGCAACAAAATAATTTTGCATAATTCTTTCAATCTTAGTAGCAGAAATTATAAAAAAAAATGTGACTGTTCTCTTTTGAAACCCTGCCCTCTACTAAAAACAGTTATTGGCATTCTTTCTTTCTGGTTTTAACCCAAGTTGAAAATAGATATTTAATTATGTTTTTGCAGTTTCTATGTCCTATGGCCAAAATGCAAATACGGCATCAGATTTCTTATAGAGATTTCAGCCACACCTGGCAAAATTCTGTTTTCTCTCAGCTACTTCTTAATAACAAATTTATAGAAGACAAATGCAGAAACCTGTTTATAAGACTCAGTGAAGTCAATGTTGAGCTGCATGACCTTGGACAAATAGCTTCATTTCTGTTTGACTCTGTTTACTCATCAGGGGAAGAGAGACCAAGAACCAACACTCTTTCATTTCAGTGTCTTTAGGAAGCTTCGAGTCAGACAGACCCTGTAAAAATCCCAGCTTAGCCCTGGCTGGTGTTCTCAGTGGTTAGAGCATTGGCCTGTACATAGAAGGGTCTCAGGTTTGATTCCTGGTCAAGGGCACATACCTGGGCTGCAGGTAAGAGCCCTAGCCCCAGTAGGGGTCCATGCAGGAGACAACCAATTGACCAATTGATGTGTCTCTCTCACCTCTCTCTCTCCCTCTTTCTCTCTCTCTCTGTGTGTGTGTGTGTGTGTGTGTGTCTTTCTCTCTCTCTCTCTCTCCCCTCCCTTTCACCAGATAGAATAAAAAAACTTTGGGTGTGGATTAACCAAAAAACAAACCAAAAAACAAACAAACACAAACACACAACAAAAACAAACAAATCCCAGCTCAAACATTTACAATGTAACATTGACCATTATAATCATCAAGGTCTCCTTTCTCATTTGTAAAATGAGATATCTTAAGGGCTATTGAATGGATTAAATGGATAAAAGTAATTTTCAATGTTGTAAACCTTTGGTCTTCAAAGGAGCCTTCAGTAAATAGACTCTCTCTTCTCAACTAGATTCTGAAGGTTTTGAGAAATAAGACAGGAAGTAGGTAAGGTGCCCAAAATATCCTTAAGATCAATGGGAAAAGGTAGCCTTGAGAGACAGCCACATGAGCCTTCTAAGGAAAAGCCAGACTTAGGCAAATTTTACCCACCAGTCACAAGTAGAGCTGGAGCAAAGCAGGAGTTAACAAAGTGCAGGTAATGTTTAGCACAGAAGGGAGCACAATTTCTGGGGGTAATTTTGTTCACAAGAGAAATAAAGGGTAGGACTGAGCCAAATATGCACACTTCACAAATTACTAATCAGATAAGTTGCCTTGCCTCCCCTTGGTTGGGATAAGAGACAGCCAAGAGGTCAACAATTATGATGATTGGATTATCTCTCTCCCGAAGGAAAGTTTTAGAATGGGTTAGAAGTATGGCTGCTCATACTAAACGACCGATATCTAATAATTAGTGTGATTATTTTTTGAAATGTTACATTACTTTTTTTTAAGGACACTACAATTTTGTTTAAATCTTTTTGATATGCAGTTACTTTCACTTACATACAAGGATATTAGTCAAAATTTGCAAAATGAACTCTTATCATGCTAAATTGTCTCTTTCTGGGAGTACTTTTCTCCAAAGAATATTATAAAATTCTGTGCAAGATACTAAAGGTTGCCCAATGTTATTTTTAGATTTCCAATGTTAATTAGAAAGTCAATCATTGTGAGACTATTGTGATAGGCATCGTGTGTTAGTATATCTCAAAACATCTATAACAAAAACAAAATGAATGGCAAAATGTTGGACTTGTAATGAAATGTGGTCAAGATAAATGGATTTAGAAAGATCAAAAGTTATCAAATTTAATTGTTTTGTTCTTATATATGAGACCAAGATTTCTGCAGCTTTCAAATTTTCTGAGATAATATAAAAATTAAAATAAAGTTTTTATTAAAATATGAGCATTTGGTATTGGCATTAGTCCCAAACATAAACTTGATTTGCCCAAGAACAATCCCCTGGAAATAAGAAAATTCTCCCTGAAGTCTCATACTTATAGTTATACTAGAGGCCTGGTACACAAAATTCGTGCATGGGGGTGGGGGTCCCCTGAGCTCAGCCAGCACCCTCTCCAATCCAGGACCCCTTGGGGGATGTCTGATTGCTGGTTTAGGCCCGATTCTCAGGACATCCCTCTCACAATCCTGGACCACTGGCTCTTAATTGCTCACCTGCCTGCCTGCCTGGTCACCCCTTACTGCCACCCCCTACCGGCCTGGTCACCCACAACTGCCCCCCCCCCTGCCAGCCTAATCACCCCCAACTATTCCCCCTGCTGTCCTGGTCACCCCCAACTGCACCCCACGCCCCGCCAGCCTGGTCACCTCTTACTGCACCCCCTGCCGGCCTGGTCACCCCCAACTGTCCCCCCACTGGCCTGCTATTCAGTTGTTTGGTGGTCCCTCACTAACCCCCCTGCCGGCCTGGTCCCAGGCAGCCATCTTATGAGGACATGAGGGTTAATTTGCATGTTACCTCTTTATTATATAGGATTCATGATTGTAGAAGAAATCTCCTACTGGACCCCTGATTGAAACTCTCTTAGTTTTATCTCCTGTGAAATGAAGTAACATTTTCTCTTCCTATCACAAATTGTGTAACGAGGTTACAATAATAACACAATGAGTAGAGAAGTTCTTTAAATAATACCAGTACTGACAAATACACAAAGTTATTTTTGGATGCGATCCCAATATTTTTCTGAACAGAAGTCCCACATTTCCTCTATCCTTTATGACTCATTGCCACTGCTTGAGGCAGATGGTATAAAGACAACTTTACAAATTCATACAGAGTATGATACAAAAACTGCCTAATGTGAGTATTGATGGAAAATCTATATGAATTTCCTGACAGGTCAGGAAAAAGAATGCATATAAGACAGCATTGTTATCTTGTCTACTGGGCATGTGTGTATGGGGTTGATGGAGTGGGGACAAGTGGCACTAATGCAATGCCCAGAACATTGGCAACATTCACTGATATGGGCAGAGACAGAATAAGTTTCTTGCCCTTAAATGTCCAGGTGATCTTCCTTCTAGTGAGATCCTGTCAAGAAGGGGGAGAATGTAGCCCCACTGTATACACAGTTAAATCACCCTCAAATCCAATAAAAGCTGTAATAAGGATAAAGTGAACATTCCAAGTGAAAAGAGAATTGAGTTGTCCTAACAAGAATTCTTTTTTGCAAGAATAGGCCAGGACTTGTAGTTCCAAGGAGCTCTAAGAGCCTTGGGAAGAATGGGGAGAGGGAAATAAAGGTCCTTCCTTCCCTATTCCACATTAAAGCTACAAAGATGCCTTCTGATAGGAGAATATACTGTAATTTTGTTTTAATGTCTTCAGGAGAATGGTGCCATTTAGTTCAGCTTTTAATGTGGCCCTAAATTGCTATTTTATTACCCTTGTTGACATTCTGGAAGCATGAAATTAGCAAATTACATTAAAGAAGCAAACAAAAAAAAGCACGAAACCTCAGCCTAGTTAAACAATGCCAGCATAAGCCACATATTTGAATAATGTTCTTACCTTAAAACACTGAGCATATATTTATCTGAAGGCTTCTTTTTCCATAGCCTATGAATTAGTTTTATGAATAATTGCATATTCCATTACTTTGCAAATGCATGCACTCATGGTGACCTTGAACGATGCTTTGTGTTGTGTGAGAGAAACAAGACAGTTTGTAATTCTTCTGCTGCCTTTTGAGAAATAAGATTCCTCTTGACTCCACTTGATGAAAGCATCCTGTTCTTAAAATGCTTGTCAATACCTTTGCTGCTCCACCCAGAAGGCTCTTCCTTCTGTTATGATACAACAGTGATAATTTTATTTCAGACGAAAGCAATTTCACACAAAGTGAAAACTGTGTCGATCAAGAAATCTGTACTCTATGTTATAATTCAAAATGTAGCTAATTACGTATATTTTCTTATCGAACTAAAACTAATAATGTAAAATACATGAGTATGTTTATATTCCTTGTTCTTGTTAAATTAAACAATCTCACATAGTCATTTCAGTGGAGTGTAATAAATAAAGGGCATGCTTTTTATAGTACACTTTTTTTTTTTTCTCTTTGGCATCCATTTTCCCCTTTCTGATAATGCCCTAATTTCATGATGAGAAATTAGCTTTTTCTCCTAGAATTAGGCTGGGGGAACTGTAATTAGGGTTTTTTCCTCTACTAGCCAAAGGATGAAAAGTACCATCAAAGGAGGCTAATATGATGACCTTGTCATTCAATTTGAATTTTGAGCAGATCAAAAAGACTGAAAATCCTTGGCATTCTTACAGAAAGTGGTGTCCCTGTTCTACAGAACATAAGGGCCAGCCCTCCAGGCTTAAATCCTAACTGTGACTTATTAAGGTGAGTGGCATTTGACAGAGAGCTGCACCATTCTGCCTGAGTTTGCTCATTTATAAATGAGGAGAATGGCAACACTGAATTTACAGGGTTGTGATGATGATTAAATGAGCTAATATGTAAATACATAGTAATTGATGCATGTTGGACTCTGTTTTTTTTTTTAATCCTCATCCAGGGATATTTTTCCATTGATTTTTAATGAGAGTAGGAGAGAGAGAGAGAGAGAGAGAGAGAGAGAGAGAGAGAGAGGAGAGATGTGACCCACGTACATGCCCTTGACAGGGAATTGAATCTGAGACCCTTGGTGCACAGACCAACGTTCTAACCACTGAGCAACACAGGCTAGGACTGCATGTTGACTCTTTGTCAATATTCAGCAGTGGCACCTTGCATATTTTACTTTCTTGGGATATCTTCTCCCCATGCACCCCCCCATATTCCTGCTTTCCAGCTTTCAGATCTGCCTTGGTGCTCCTCATTTTCAAGTTGTTTCTCCAAATTTCTGTTGATCCTGAGTTCCTGGTGATCTTCTAATGAATTATTCTGTATTTAACTTATTCAGAGCCACCCTCTGATGCTCATAACTAGAGAAATTCTTTGGATACACATTTATATTGAGATAATGTCTAGACAAATCCAGTACAGATAATAAGGTTTTAATTTTCAAAAATCAAGCTGTGGAAACTGGCATATAAAGAGATTGGTGTTCAGCCTGTAACAGTAAGATATTTTGAATTCTAAATATGAAAACTTGGAAGGTATTCCTTTGATTAGTTTCTCTGCAAAAATGACTCAGTTAATTATCAACCACAATCAGCAGGGTAGTGTATTTCTTCTTCAAGTAGATTTGAGTCCATAAGATGTATAAATATATTACTAGAAACTCTCCTAGGAATAGTAATGCAATTAAAGTCATATCTAAAGCATTATTTCATCTTTTGTGTCCTGTACTTAAAACAAGAAATTAAGACCTTAATGAGAGCCCAGAGGAGCATAGAAAAAATTATTAAAAGAATGAATGAATAGCTTCTATAAGGAAAGTCTAGAAGAATTGAACATATTTCAGAACAGCAAAGGAAGGCCCTATAAAGTACTAGCTTTAAATAAATATTGAATATTATGTTATGAATAGTGAGACTTTTTTCTTTCAGATCTATATCAAATAATCTTACTCATAAAATATAGATTATGCAGGAAGAAGACCTATAGACTGTACATTTAAAATACTTTTATTAATTTTTAGAGAAAGAGGCAGGAAGAGAGAAACATCCATGTGAGAGGGAAACATTCATCAGCTGCTTCCTGAACTCCTCCTAGAGGGGATTGAGCTCACAACTGGGCATGTGCCCTGACCAGAAACCACACTGGCAATCTTTTGTTGGATGGGATGATGCCCAACCAACTGAGACACCACAACCAGGGCTAGACTCCACATTTTATGGGAAACAGAAACATAGAATCAAGGAAAGTTTGGAATATAATTCTTCTAGAATTTATTGTAGAGACGGATCTGACATGGTTTGGCCCAGGGTGACCCAAGGCTCATAGCTACCCTACCTAATTCATAGGTGTGGCAGACTAGGTAACGTCCTCCTGATTCCACACCAAAGCTGTATTATTTAAGTACCTCTACCAAAAAGTTCAAGGAGTCTATTCTTACATATGCACATTGGGAAAGAGAAACATGATGAGGCTTGATGTGTGTATTAGCCCTATCCTGGATTGGACTGGAGAGTAAACAGAACATTCCAGTTGTAAGTCCACCTGGCTAGAAACTTTGTGATGCTTTGAACTAAAGATTTCTATTCTCATGGACACACTCTAAACATGAAGAGTTCATGTGTGAGACATTTTTAGTTTGTTTTCATGTAGACTGTCTCTAAAGCATCTACTTTCCCCATTGGTATCTTCTATTTTTTTTTTAAGCATTAACAATTCTTTTTATTTTTTTCTTTATTTTAATTAAATTTATTTAATTAAATTTATTGGGGCAATATATATATATATATAAAGAGCCAGGGTCCGTAATGTCCAAAACAACTGAAGGTATGACCAAATGCAAGGCTGCCCCTGCAGCGGGCTCAGGTGGGCAGGGACTGGCAAGCAGGCTGAACTGCTGACCTCTCAGAAACAGAGGCGGGGCTGATCAATGGCTGCTGGCGAGGCCCTGAGAGAGAAGCCGGGTCTGATCTGCAGCCTCCGTGGCACCTGCTGATCAGACCTTGCATCTCTCTCTTTCTGGGTCTCAACAGCAGCTGCGCCTCTCTCTCCAAGAGGTCAGCAGTTCAGCCTGCTCGCCAGTAGCTTGGGGCGGCTGCTCTGCCTCTCTAATCAGGCCCGGAGATAGGTCTGGAGACACTGACTGGCATAGAAACTGACCAATCAGAACAAATCTGGGTGAACTGTGAGGAGCCAATGGCTCCCCTGAAGGCAGAGCTTTTGACGCTGACTGGCATAGAAACCAACCAATCAGAACCAAATCTGGGTGAAGTGCCAGGAGCCAATGGCTGCCTAGGAGGCAGAGCTTTTGAAGCTGACTAGCCTAGAAACCCACCAATCAGAACATAATCTGGGTGAACTGCGAAGACAGAAACTAAGGTGGGGGCTGAGGAGGGGTTTTAAGGGTAACAGCTGTTTCGTGTAAGGTGTAAGAAAATGGTTCAATTTTTTAATGACTGGTTTGGGAGTATAGTGCATATGACTGGCTATCAGTCCAGATATAGGGATTATGTATTTTTGTCTGCCAAGAGCATCTCCTCCTGCTCAAAAAGCCCCCCACCATTCAAGCAATCCTATTCTATATAATCTATTTATACTAATAAAAGAGTAATATGCTAATTAGACTTGGTTGACCAGCCATCTTCCAGATGTCCGACTTCCTTCCAGATGTCTGACTTCCTTCCGGACAAAGCCATGTTGGTGGGGGCTGAGGCAGAGGCAGTTAAGGCAATCAAGTCAGCAGGGGAGGGCACTTGGGGGCAAGATCAGGCTGGCAGGGGAGGGCAGTTAGGGGCAATCAGGCAGGCAGAGGCAGTTAGGGGTGATCAGGCAGGCAGAGAGGTTAGGGGCAATCAGGCAGGCAGGCAGAGGCAGTTAGGGGCGATCAAGCAGGCAGACAGGTGAGTGGTTAGGAGCCAGCGGTCCCAGATTGTGAGAGGGATGTCCGACTGCCGGTTTAGGCCCGATAGGGCCTAAACCGGCAGTCGGACATCCCCCAAGGGTTCCCTGATTGAAGAGGGTGCAGGCTGGGCTGAGGGAACCCCCTCCTGTGCACGAATTTTGTGTACCGGGCCACTAATTGGTTAATAATATTTCATAGTTTTCAAGTATCTATTTCTAGAAACATGATCTTCATATTGCCTTGTGCACCCACCACCCAAAGTCTAATCATCTATTGTCATCATATATTTGACCACTCTTTACCTTTTAATATCCCCCAACCCCTCTTTCCTCTGGTAACCACCATACTATTGTTTGTGTCTGTCAATTTTTGTTTGTTTTTCTTGTTTGTTCATTTGTTGCTTTCAGGTTTATAGTCCACATATACTTGAAATCATAAGGTTCTTAACTTTTTCTGTTCTTATTCTGTAACAAAATTGTCTGTTTTTATTTTTTAAGGGAAATGCAAAAGTTTAACAAATTTTTAGTAGGAAACTGATGAAAAATGAAGAGCAAGTGGTTATAGTATACATTGTATAGTTAAATGGTTCTTATAACTTTGGGGGTGATCTGAGTTATCTATTTCAACTACTAGTATATCTTCTAGAAAATGGGGATAATGATAAAGGCTTCATCAGTATTACCTTCTTTAGAAAGTTACTGTGAGGAACAGAATCCAGAGGTTGCCAGGTGTTCTGGTCTCATACATCAATCTGGAATATCACAGTTAAGATAACTAGGATTCACAGATACATTTTAGAATAGAATTCTTATTTGTACTTATAAAATAATAAAAATGCAAACTCTAGAATAAAGATAATTTTTTTACAAATACTTATACAGTGCTCCTAGTCACCTCAAGAATGTTTAATTAATTCAATCATCATAAGCAATCTATGAGGCATGTCCTGTTATTATTACATACTTTTTTACAAATAAGGAAATTGAGGCCTAAAATTGTCCAATAACTTTCCCAGTATTAAACAACCATAGGGAGGTAGATCCAAATTTGAACCCAGGAATTTTGGCTGCCAATTCTGTGCTGGTAACCACACTCCATTCTGCCTCACTGGAACATGGTCATGGGTAGTATAACTTCCAAACAAGGGAAGGTAATCAAAGAGATGTAGGAAAGCTTGGGACTAGTGCACATCTTTTCCAGACAACTTCTTAAGATTTCCTCCAGACTAATTTTGTGCTGTTCTACACTTGACAAAGGAGAGGCTGACATACTGTAATTGGTGACCCATGTGAGCACATTATGTCTCTAAAGCTCTTTGAAGACTTTTTTTCCCAGGTACTCACAGTGCTACTTGTACTTCTATCCTCTGAAAAATAACAAAGTCAAGATGGTCTGATATTTGCAGTTTGAGAATTTGAATGGTCAAGTTGTAATTGGCAAAAATGTTCTTTCAAGAAGTCTGTTGTCATTGTTGACAATCAAAACCAAAAATATGGGCTGCTGTCCAGAATTTATATAGGTGTGAGAACCTGAGATTTATGAGATTAAACAGGTATGTAATGGGAATTCAGGAAGCAATCCAAGAAACAAAAAAGAAGGAAGAAAAATCCAGTGGAATGTGTCTCTTTCTAATGCTAGAGTATAGACAATGACCTTAGGTGAAAGTAACAGGACTGAATGAAATCCAGCTATTGATTTAGTTGGGTTAAATCAGAAAGCATTTTTAAATGTATTCCTAATTATTAACTGCTAATAATATGAGAAAAATAAATGTATACCAAGTTATATTCTATAAAGTTATTTTGTACAATCTTGCTGAGAAGAGCCAAGGAAAGTCAAATTATGTTATGAATATAGACTTTTGGGAAGCTCCCTATCTCAGAAAAATAAGCACCATTATACATCAATAGGGTTGGTTCTGCAAACATATTTTTACCATACTATTAAACAGATATTATTATGTACTAGAGGCCTGATGCACGAAATTCATGCAAGAGTAGGCCTTCTCAGCCCTGACTTCGTCCTAAAGGTCATCTGGATGGTCGTTCCACTGTTCGGCTGTCCGGTCTAATTAGCATATTACGCTTTTATTATTATAGATTATGCCCCTCACCCTCCAAACCAGTGAACTTCACTCTGTAATTCCTAAGTGGAATTTACAGTCTAAGTAGAGAAAGTGGATATTTAAAGGAATTAAAAATTAATTTCAAATTTAAAAAAAAATATGATAAACAATGTGATTGACTTTAAGAATAATTGGGGGAGGAGAAGTAATGGAGACCACAGAAGGTTTCCATAAACAAACATTTTTCTAGTCCTAAATATTTCCTTGCTCAGAGATACCCTCAACTGATTAAGCAATACATTTTAATTGAAGGAACACAAGCCTTAAAATTAAAGGCAAGAGTTAAAATGGAACTCTACAGTTCGGGCAAGTTATTTCACTTTCTTGATCATCACCTTCCTTGTCAGTAAAATGGAATCATTAACTTGAAGAGTTGTTTGGAGATGTACAACAATGTCAACTGTCTGGCACATAGTAGAAACTCAATAAATTATACAATTATGCCTGATGCCATTTTTATTACTGTCAATGATAGCAATAAAAATGCATTTGTTAAGTCTTGAGCTATCTGCCTCTTTAAAAAGTAAACATGTAAATTTTTAGGTTAGTATATTGATTTGTGTTGGTAAAATCTTACACTGCTAAATTACTTTAGTGTATACATGAATGCAGAAGCTGTCATTAATGGAGTTTGTTCATTGTAAAATGTGCAAAAGTCAGGAAAACTGACAGTTTTACTGGGAAGTTAGAATACAAAGTAAGTAACTCTGATTTCAATACTTTATTGAGCTCTGTGTTAATTGTCTGTGAAAGTGTGAACATGAAAGATAATGTGGTTGTCATCACATAAGTCCCCAAGTGATTTCATGAACAATTTCATTGAAATAAAACATTTCAATCAAGTCTCATGCATTGATGTGTGCACAATAGAATCCAATGTAGCTATTCTCTTCTTGAACATTTCCATCAGAAAAAGAAAAAAGAAATCTGGCAACTTCACTGACTGAGCATCATCAATGTTTTTAAGCCTTCAGTATTTTTAAGGAGAATCTGCAAGTTGCTCCAGTCAAGTGTTTGCCTTTTTGGCTTTAGAAAATAACTAGATGGATTAGAAACAGGAATTTAAAGAGCTTTAAGTTAGACAGAAATAGGAACTACTGAATGTCTGGTCCCCCTTTTTGGATGGGACAGAAGACCTGATTGCAAGTGACCTGAAAACTTGTGTTGGTCACGAAGGAAGAGATCCTTTGGGGTCAATCTTGTGAAAAATTGGAGTCTGGGAGCAATTAACAAGGACTGAGTTCTGAGAATTTCCAATTCTCACAGGAAGTCTACCAGGAATTTGTTAAAGTGTGGTCCATGATAACATGCTTTAAAACGATACAATTGAGTCTCTTAAAAATCCCTGAGTCTCTCTCTCACACACACACACACCAAAAAAAAAAAAACACACACAACAACTGTGGGATTAGATTCTCTGGGGGTAGGTCCCAGAGATCAGCTGCTCTAACAAGTTCCCCAGGTCTTGCTCAATATGTTTGGGTGGTATTCAGGTAGACAATCCAGGTCTAGGTTACCAAATCCATCCTGTGAAATAAAATAGGGCCCATGGATCCTGGAGAGCAGGTGTGCATCAAGTGTTTGGAGCAGGTTTTAGAAAGAAGAAACTAAGAAATTTTCCTGAACTCAAAAGCAAACAACTTTCTTAGAATTGCATACTGGCGTGTTATCATGTTGGCACACTGAGGGGTGAAGTAAGCAGGTCTGGAAAGACAGCAGAGAGCTAGGAAAGGCTTTTAATTGAGATGGCTTTTCCTGTCTTGCTTAAGAAATGCTTTTCAAGCAGGATATTGAAGGCATAAATGATGTCAGCATTTTTTTTTTTTCCTGCTAGTGTGTAATTTTGAAAATTTCTTGTTTGGAAAAGTATCTACCATAACTAAGTTCTACATCTGGCATATTTATTTACTAACCTGATTTTTAAATATATTTTATTGATTTTTTACAGAGAGGAAGGAAGAGTGATATAGAGTTAGAAACATCGATGAGAGAGAAACATCGATCGGCTGCCTCTCACACACCCCCTACTGGGGATGTGCCCGCAACCAAGGTACATGCTCTTGACCAGAATCGAACCTGGGACCCTTGAGTCCACAGGCCGACGCTCTATCCACTGAGCCAAACCGGTTTCGGCACTAACCTGATTTTTAAATTGCACGTATAAAAGAAAATGCACCAGATATTTGTTAAAAATGGCAAGGAAGATGGAATTTAAAATTATTACAGCAAGGGTCAAGACTATGCAATAGGGATGAGAGAATGAGCTCAACTTCTCTGAAATAAAAAGTGAAGAAATTTTAAACAATGAGTTGTGCTAATGGAAAAAAGTACTGATGACTTTAGGGAGGAGGTGGTCAAGGTTAATAGGGTCACCTGTGTTTGCTGTTTGTCACTTATGGAAGTTAGGCTCCTACCCTACCATAGAGAACAGGAGATGGGGCCCTATCTTCCTTTCTTTTTGAATCCTCATCCAAGGATAGGTTTTTCTTTTACTGATTTTGAAGGGAAAGGAAGGGAGAGAGAGGAGAGAGAGAGAGAGAGAGAGAGAGAGAGAGAGAGAGAGAGAGAGAGAGAGAGACATTGAATAGTTGCCTCCTTATGTGCTCTGACCAGGGATCGAACCCATACCTTAGCCATGTGCCCTGCCTGGTAATTGAAACACTTTTTGGTGTCCAGGATGATGCTCCAACCAACTGAGTCACTAGGCCAGGACCTATGTTTCTTATAATTACACTAGAGGCCCGGTGCACGAAATTCATGCATGGGGGGGGGGGGGTTGTGTCCCTCAGCCCAGCCTACACCCTCTCCAATGTGGGACCCCATGAGGGATCAGTCAGACATCCCTCTCACAATCCAGGACTGCTGGCTCCCAACTGCTCGCCTGCCTGCCTTCCTGATTTCCCCTAACCGCTTCTGCCTGCCAGCCTGATCACCCCCTAACCACTCCAATGCCAGCCTGATTGATGTCTAACTGCTCCCCTGCCAGCCTGTTTGCCCCCAACTTCCCCCCTCTGCTGGCCTGGTCACCCCTAACTGCCCTCCCCTGCTGGCCATCTTGTGGTGGCCATCTTGAGTCCACATGGGGGCAGGATCTTTGACCACATGGGGGCATCCATATTGTGTGTTGGAATGATGGTCAATCTGCATATTACTCTTTTATTAGATAGGATAGAGGCCTGGTACAGGGTGGGGGCCAGCTGGTTTGCCCTGAAGGGTGTCCCGGATCAGGGTAGGGGGTCCCTTGGGATGTGGGGTGGCCTGAGCAAGGGGCCTGTGGTGGTTTGCAGGCCAGCCACGCCCCCTGGCAACCCAAGCGGAGGCCCTGGTATCTGGAATTTATTTACCTTCTATAATTGAAACTTTGTAGCCTGGAGTGGAGCCAAGCCTCCTGCTCGCTCCATGGCCAGCAGCTATTTCTGTTGGGGTTTGTGTATATCTTCTATAATTGAAACTTTGTAGGCTGGAGTGGAGGCCTGGGCCGGCCAGGGTGTGCGGAAAGCAGGGGGCAACCCTAGCCTCCTGCTCTTTCCAGGTCCGTGGCTGCCGCCATTTCTGTTTAGATTTGTTTACTTTCTATAATTGAAACTTTGTAGCCTTGAGTGGAGGCTTAGGCTGGGAAGGATAGGCGGAAAGCTTGGCTTCATCCGTTGCCTGGGAAACCCAAGCCTCCCTCCTGCTCTCTGTGGCTGCAGCCATCTTGGTTGGGTTTATTTGCATACTGGCTCTGATTGGCTGGTGGGCGTGGCTTGTGGGTGTAATGGAGCAATGGTTAATTTGCATATTACTCTTTTATTAGGTAGGATTTCAAAAGGACTCCCATCCTTTTCTCTTTGATAAAGTCACTTCTGAATTATACAATATTCACATTGCAAAGGGGCAGAGAAAGAAGTTATAATTGCAAGTTTTTTCATGTAAATGATTCAAGGAAAGGGAGCTCAGGGGCTCATCATCTGGAAGAAGCCTGTCTAAGCTTTAGTCAAGTTGAGGGGACAGTGAAGGCCAGCTTAGTCACTGAATGTAAACTAGGAAATACTGTTTCCTTAAAGGCAGGTGGAAGTTTCTCTCTTTTTCAGTCTTTTCTGGGATGAGCCTTGTTTTGAACAGTATCACCCATGTTCCCCATTGTGTATCCTACTTGTCAGAAGAGGAACCCTAGTTCTTAGATCACCACTGTGTGCCAGTGACATATGGAAATACTTCACTTACATTTGCTTCTTTGGTTTGTTTGGACCCAGCGTTGTTAAATATAGAGATCAAATCTGAAATATGAATCATCCTGATGGTCAAAATAAAATGCATATTTAGCTCTGTATAGCCTAAGGATGGAGGTTTTTCATTTTCATCTGGGAGTTTGCTAGCATATGTACACAGCAGATCTTTTTTTGGAATTTGCAGACAATGATATATGAAAGCTGATTCTCAGTGTTTGATCACTTTTTCATCTTATCGTCTCTGACATGCTGTGGGTGTCATTTTGTGTTTCAGAAAAATCAAGCACCGAGGTAGGCATGAACTTGACTTCAAGAACTAATGAAAGGTATACCTTAAATCAAAGCCCACGATAGTTTACTAAGATTAAAAATATGGGTCCTAGCCAGGCAGGCATGGCTCAGTGGTTGAGTGTCAACCCATGAACTAAGAGTTCACCAGTTCCATTCCAGGTCAGGGCACATGCCAGGGTTGCAGGCTCAATCCCTGGTGGTGGGTGTGCAGGAGGCAGCTGATGGATGATGAGAGCTCTCTCATCGATGTTTCTATCTCTCTATCTCTTTTCTTTCCTCTCTTTCTAAAAACAAAACAAACAAACAAACAAAACAACAATAATAAAATAGGTCTTGGTTACCTGATCAAACAGGCCCCAACACCTTGCTTAAAACATATGGGGCCTAATTGCACATTTTCTCTTTTCTCAGATTTTATGATAATGTCACTTTTACTCATTCTGCTCATGAGGGCTCTGTATGCTCTGCTTTTTCCACTGTTTGCATGTAACGACACCTTTGCCACTTAAGTGTGAGGTGCTGTCAGTCCCATAAGATGTCTGCGCCTGCTCCAACTTTTCACAACATCCTGCAGAAATCGATAGGAAACTGCCCGTTTGTAAATAAATCTGCAACTAAGATGTAATGAATTTTAAATGAGAAATGATTTCTTTTAAGTGTGACTGAGGACTATGCATTCGTAGTGAAATGAGAGAAGGACAGTACAAACTCACCTTTGAGCTCTAGCTCTGGGCTTTGCCTTCTCGTTTCCATGATCTTGGAATTTACAACTATAAAATCTGTACATTTTTTTCTCAGCCCCAGGTCATCTAGACAAGAAATACCTGGTGGATTGAACATAGTCTATTTTTAAGGGCATTGCTTAAAGGTCGAAAGGTAAATTTAGTGATTAAAAAAATGGCTTGGGATAGTTTATGAGTCTGAGGGCTGGTGTATCTCCATCTAGACAAGTCTTAATTAGAGTAATTTTATTCTTGTGTTTCTATAGTAATTTTTCTAGAAGTAAAAAATCCAAGCCCAGTCTTTAATTAAGGCATCAAATGTTACTGGTTATTTTCACAGCTTAGTGAGTAGTGCTTAACATTTACATCCTTCCATAAAGAAGACAGGAGAGAATTTTAACATCTCTAGAACAGGATCATTTTATGAGTCCGTGTCCCTGCTGTCCTCTTTAGCTACCCACCAAAGAGCTACAGCGCATCCCATTCCAAGCGCCATGGGACAAATTCCCCCATCATCCACTTCCTCTCCCACACCACAACAGTCATTAAAATAATTCAGTTCTGTAATATTAACATATCTAGCTGCCACCTCCTCTACTCCCTCAATTCCTCCTGTTATTTTGTGAAACCTAAAATATTATCACACTCTTCTCATTAAGCTTTTTTACCTTCTATTTCTCCCAACTCCAACCAACCCTGCTATTCATCTTCCTAGAGTACAATTTATTTATTTGTCCTATTGAAAAACAGTCAGTAGCTTTCCATCATCCAACACAAAGTCTTGTATGACATTCAAATCCTCTGTCATCTGGTCCCAGCATACTATTTCAGCACTGTTACCTGTCATTGTCTTCAATTAAACCAATAAATAAAGAGCTGCCCACTGCAATTCCCACCGAGGCATCCCTCTGATCATCATCATTTTGTGCAGGTCTAAATTGTAGCTGTCCTTTAAATTCTGTATTAAAGCAATAACCTTTGACACCTTCCCTGATATCAAGAGCAGCTAGATGGTATCTTCCCTTCCCACGAACCCCTGTAAAATTTTAGCTGCCATTTCCTTGGTGACACTAGCATTTTGTATTGTTGTTAAGAATGTTTTATTTTTCTTCATAAAGTATAACTCCTTGAAGGAAGGACGATGTCAGATCCATTACTTTTTTGTTGTTGTTGTTAAGATTCAGCAAAGTATGGGACAGTTTCTTTGAGATAGGCAGTCTTTAATAACTTTGAGCCATACTTGGATGAAGTGTTGATTAACAATGAAGTAGTATGGATAGAGAATATGAATAATCTGTTGGTTATAAGCAAGTCTCCCTGTAATTGCCAATTTTACTTAAATGCTAACCCTAACTTATAATTATTTATTTTTGTGAGCGTTCCTTATATATTCAAGTTTAATTCAATATTAAACCAAATATGTTGCTTTTCTTTCCATCACTGTCAAACCCAAAACCCTTAGTCTTCAGAACAATTTTAAAACTTAGATTCAATTTCCAGCATAAACCACGGGAACTGCAACACATTTCAAAAATGGCAATGCATGATTCTCAAACATTCTGGTAACATTCAGGATTGCACTAGCCCCAATTATATCTATTTATGTGGATGGTGGAAATACTTGATCCAGAGTAGAGATCCTCTCACATAACCAAAGCATTGACTTCCATAATTCAAAAGCTTTGCAATCTATAATAATAAAAGGGTAATATGCTAATTAGACTGGATGTCATTCCGGACATCCTTCCTGACGAAGCTGGGGCCAGAGGGAAGCCAGCCCAGGTCCTGGTGCCTACGGGGCGACGGAAGGAAGCAGCGCGGGTCCTGGGTGCCAGAGGGAAGCGAGTGCCGGCAGCCAGGGGAAGGAAGGCCTACTCTTGCACGAATTTTCATGCATCTGGCCTCTAGTATATAAATAATGAAAGTTACCTTCCAGATAGAAAAAAAGTGTGTTATACAAGGATACTCATGTTCCCAGTCATACAAAAAAAAAAAAAAAAGTCAGTTCCTCGTGGCTGTGAAAGAATATGTAAATATGAAGCTGATGATTTACACTGTCGATGGTGCAACTGTACTGAATCATCTCTAAAATATAATAAGTTCCAGTTAAGTGTAGACCTGCAGTTGCTGGCCTCTTTATTACCTGATTCATCGTGTTACACACACTTGGGAGGGAAAATGAGCTCATCCATCAGCTGATAATGTTTACCCATGCTGTTTTCTTCTGAGCCGATAACTTTCAGTAGCAAAAATACATGAATAGCTTTGTAAGCGTCTCTGGGATAAAGACTTGGCCATTTCTCTATGATTCACAGGCGAACATTCTTTCACTCAAAGCACCTAACCTTTCTGCTAGATTAATCTGACCAGTCACGAATGCAGAGGGACCTACATTCCAGGACTCCAACGCTATTTGAAGTCAGACACTCTTGTTGAGGAATTCCCCCGGTTCTATGTGTGGAACGTGCTGTACTGTGCTGTGGAATAGCTCCCTTTAGAAGGGTGCTCCTAGTTTTAAAATATATTTGTATTGATTTCAGAGAGGAAGGGAGAGGGGGAGAGAGATAGAAACATCAATGACAGGAGAAAATCATCAATTGGCTGCCTCCTGCACTGCCCCCACAGGGGACTGAGCCTGCAACTCACAACTTGGGCATATGCCCTGACCAGGAATTGAACCTTGACCAACCTGATCGCCCTCAACTGCCCTCCCATGCTGGCCTGTTCACCCCCAACTGCCCTCCCCTGCTGGCCTGATCACCCACAACTTTCCTCTCCTGCCGGCCATCTTGTGGTGGCCATCTTGTGATGGCCATCTTGTGATGGCCATCTTGTGGTGGCCATTTTGTGATGGCCATCTTGTGGCGCCATCTTGTGGCAGCCATCTTGTGATGACATGAGGGCGCAAGGGCCACCTAGGCTTTTATTAGTGTAGATAACTCTCTTAGACTAATGTTTCAACTGTATTATTTTTTATGCTGTTCCTTTATGTCTTCACCTCTGCTCAAGAAGCAAGGTCCATATTAAGTGTCTTGGCATTCCAGGTGCCCTTAAAACTTTCCCTAAACTCATATGCAAAAACCTGAGCCTCTTTTCAAACTAATTTTCCAAAATAATGTACATTGATTTCCACCTACCACTCATCTTTTGAATGGGTGCTTAAGCCTTCATTTATCCCAGTTATGTCTGCCTTCTCTCTATGTGCAGAACCTGCTCCCATTTAGACTGTAAGCCAACACTTACCCCCTTGGCATTCAGTGTTGGGTTCAGGGAGGCCCTCAATAAATATGCAAGATTATCATGATAGAGTTGTAAGGTCAATTTTTCTTCCAGGAAATGCAAGTTTAAATAATCATTTGCTATAGCATTTAATTTTAGGCCCAAATGTGTAGGTATGTGTGGTGGTGGGAAGGGAGTGGGAGGATGGAAAAAAAATATTAGTCTCCAATCCAATTGAAAATATATAAATAAGCCCAGCACGCATGGGACCATGGTTGACTGTCAACCTATGAACCAGGAGGAAGTCACCTTTTTATTCCTGATCAGAGCACATGCCTAGGTTGTGGGCTCGATCCCCAGATCCCCAGTGTGGGGCGTGTAAGAGGCAAGCTGATCAATGATTATCTCTCATCATTGATGTTTCATCTCTCTCTCCTTCTCCCTTCCTTTTAGATGTATACACAGGGCCTATACATTAATAATGATTCAGTAGATGCTGTATCAAACAGTGTAGGTTGACATTGCTACTCTCTTGCTGCCTTCCAATATAGCTGGAAAACACAAAACATTTTGTAGCCCATACCGTTTTAGAAAAGTATTCTGGAGGTATCTGAGAAACTTTTATTTCCTCTGTCTTCCAGTCTTGAACACAGAAGAGAGGTAGCTGGGGAAGCCCTCCTGTCATTCTGCTTAGACAGGCCAAGAGAATCACAGAGAAAGGCAGCAGTCCCAGCATGCATTGAAGCAATTGCTGGTGGTATTTCATCTCACTTGCAATGAAAAGACCATCTATCTGATAGAGGCCACAGCTACTATTATTACCTATTTTTATAGAAACTTGATTCCCCTGTGGATGAACTGATGAGCCATATACAGAACAAAGAATGGTTTATAAATTGATGCTTCCTGGCTACATTATTCACATGAGGTCCTGCCTTGAGTAAGTGTATCTATTGCACATGAAGATAATTTGCCTTTCAGAAAAATGGGGTCTTTAAATATTTAAATGTGGGAAAATGAATTATCAAGCTAGAAGACATGATTTTGTAGGATTCGTTTAGATGTATCAATAACTGGTATCAATGAGTATTAACTTTGTGTTGGTAAGCAGTGAGCCAAATATTTTTGAACACCATAATATTTGATCATTTCAACTATGCTATGTGGTCAGTACTACAAACTGCTATATCAACGAGGAATATGCCTGGAAAAGTTAAGTGTTTTGTTCAAGATCAAAAAGATAGCTGCAGAGGTGGGAATCAAATGACTTTGCCCACTTTTAAATCTGTAATCTGAAATATTCTTTTATATTCTCTCATAACAGTCTAATCCAGAGAATTAAACATACACAAAAATGACTACTTATAACTTTAAATCCATTTTGTTTTGTAGTGTTAGCCCCAAAATAACATATTTCAAAAGTGCCTTTTATTCATTCAGTCAATACTTATTTAGTGACTACTCTGTGCAGATGCTAGGCCTTAGGAATGTAACACTAGACAAAATGTTCCATGGTTTCTGTCTGCAGCAAAGGTTAATGTTAAAATAAACAATAACTATTAACATAAGTCTTATGTGAGAAATCAGAGGTCACTTCACCCATTTTGTGGCATTGGAGATGGTACTGAATTATCTAATCTGAGATCTGAAAATGAATAGTAACAAGGAAACCTAAGGGGCAAAAAAGTCAAGATCCTTCTTATTAAAGAGAATAACCTGTGACATTTAGGGGGGAAAAAAAGAGTGGATATAGATTTAGGAGTCAAATTGCAGTGAGACATGAGAGCTTTAATAATTATTTATTTATGTACCTTTTTAACTAAAAGAAATAGGAGTTATTAAAATGAGCTTTCCATGCCAGAATAACAGACTCAGGTTTGCATTTGAGAAAGGTCACTTGGGCTTATGGTGCAGTGAATAAATTAGAGGCACTTGCCTGAAAGCAGGGAGAGTTTCCGCTCATTTGCATATCTGTCTCAGGTTGTCAGTCCAGAGGCATTTGCAATATCCTGAGACATGGTGGTCAAGACCTGACTTGGACATGGACAAAGCATTCTGGAAATGCTGGTATCAGTGGATGCCCTCGTGTTCCTGGATCTCAGGCCAGCAGGGTGTGTAAATTAAGCAGCCATCCCCTCTGCTCCTAGAAGTGATATTACAATATTACAAATCTTAGCTCATTTTCTTTCCTGATGAAATTCTTGCTCCCTATGCCAAAGATAAAATCTAAGCTTAATATAAGTCGCATGGTCCTTTATAATGAGGACCCTGTCCACCTATTCTACCCATGGCTGGAGTTCATGCTTCATTTACTTTTTGAGTTTCCAAGTTTTACAAATATCAGAGTTTCTTATTCTTACACGTAGTATTTCAACAGCCTCAAATGCCCTACCTTCTCATCCCTCGATTAATATTAAAAATAGTTCTTGAATATTATTGATATTTGAAACTATAATGAAGTGTAAAAAACAAGTCAAAATGACCCTTCTTAGAGATTATTATTCTTAACTTTTTTTTTCTTTCCGTTTTCCTGTACTTGGGATCATTTTATCCCATTTTATTATAAATACAACTAGAGGCCCAGCGTGTGAAATCACGTGAGACCCCAGACCTACTGTACATGAGTAGCCCCCGTGCTGCACGAGCCGCGAGCCCGCCTCGCCACATGTGCCCCTCCATGCCACGCAAACCCCTCCACAGAGCCCGAGCCGCAAGAGCCGCAAGAGCCGCAAGAGCCGCAAGAGCCGCAAGAGCCGCAAGCCCGACCCCGCCGCCGCAAGTGGATCGTGGGCTGGATGGGGAGGGACTGAGAGGTGCTCCATGCACCTCCTGGTGACCAGTTGTTAGGTCATTCTGGTGTTATGGCCACTGGTCTTTTATAATATAGATGCTATTGAATAAGCATTTCTATGTAAATAAAATATGTTTAAACATTCTTATCAGTGATTGCATGATAGTTTATTTTATGCACAATCTATAATTTATGTAACTAATTTAATAGTATTTTGCTTTTTATGTTTCATCTATTTTCTGTTTATTATTAAAATCATTAAAATGAGTATTTCTGTACATGTACATTTCTCAACATTTTTTATAATTACCCATAATTTCATTATTTTCATGGAATCATTTGCCAGAACCAGATCACTAGATCAAAGAATATAAATATTTTAAAAGTTTATACTCCCAGAAGTGCATACAATTTCTGCCTGCCCTCTACTCACCAAGATTGCAGAGGTTCATTTTTAATCTTTTGCTCCTTTATTATTATTATTATGGATCCTACCAAAACAATAATCATACTTTTTGAGCACCAAACATATGTCAGACTCAGTAGGAAATACTGTATTAAAATATTATTTAGCCCTAACCAGTTTGGCTCAGTGGATAGAGCATCAGCCTGCGGACTGAAGGGTCCCAGGTTCGATTCCGGCCAAGGGCATGTACCTTCGTTGCCAGCACATCCCCAGTAGGGGGTGTGCAGGAGGCAGCTGTTTGATGTTTCTCTCTCATTGATGTTTCAAATTCTCTGTAAAAAATCAATAGAATATATTTTAAAAAATAAAAATAAAAAATTATTTATGTCATGCATAACCCATGGACACACAATAGGGTGGTGAAGGCCTGGGGTAAGGAGTGGGGTGTGGGGTGGAGGGGATCAATGGGGGAACAAAAGGGACATATGTAATACTTTCAACAATAAAGATTTTTAAAAATTTATTTAATTATCATACTGACTCTTTTTTGAAATATTAGTTTATATAATTTTCTTATTTATCTAGTTTAGTCCTAGTATTGTTTTTATCATTTTGTACAAGCTCCATAGGTAGTAAAATATTAATCTCTTCTTTGTATTATCTGTTTTGTTGTTATTAATCCTCATTTCCATTGATTTTTAGAGACAGTGGAAGAAAGGGGGAGAAATAGAGAAACATCAATGTGAGACATTGATTGGTTATCTCCTACATGTGCCCTGACTGAGGCCAGAGATGGAGCCTGAAACCAAGGTATGTGCCCTTGAATGGAATCAAACCCACGACCCTTCAGTCCATAGGACCGATGCTCCATCCTCTGAGCCAAACTGGATAGGGCAAAATATTAATCTTTTCTTTCTCATTATATTGATGGCATTTCAATTTACTTAGCAATAAAACAATGCTTAATTTTAAAAATTTACAATATGTATAAAGTTATTAGCTATATAATTACATTGTAAGCCTATATGTGGCAAATTAACCACTTAACACTTTAAAATAATATTTAATCCTTTTTCTAATGTAATAATTTAGTGCATTGTCTTGATACCTTTGTAAGTGTAATATATAAACATTTTTCACTTATTTTTCAAAACAATATTTTAAAAAACTAAGTGAATAAATGTATTTTAAACTCAATGACTGTATCTTCATTTTCTTTTGAAGAACTAAATGAATGTAACTTCATTTTTATAATTAACAATTAATGCTATTATCAGGCATTTGTGTGAGTCATACTTTTACATTTTTAAATGATGTTGTAAGCGTCCTTGCATGCAAACATTTGTGTTGGTTTCTAATGATATCCTTAGGTGGGATTTTTGGAGACTGAATCATGAATTTAAATGAATGTATTTGCTAAAGAGATCTGGCCTTATGCTTTTGTGGGAACTGGTTAAGCGGGCACTGGAATGGCTGTTTTCTGCATGTCTGATGCTGGATCTTGAAGTCTGCAGGGCAGGTAGTCAAGATGGGAGAGTGGATGTAAAGAAGTGAGGGGCAGCAAGAGCAAGCTGGGGCCCACAGCGCTAGGACATCTATTCATGCACATCCTAGTGAGTCTGCTTCTCTGATTGAAACAGAAAAATACCAGAAAAAAAAAACAGAAAGTCAGATATGATGACATTAATGATAGCTAACCCTTACATAGCACTTACTATATACAGGCACTATTTAAAATGATTAATACATCTATAATAATAAAAGCATAATATACTAATTAGACTGGATGTCCTTCCGAATGACCTTCTAGACGAAGCCAGGGCTGCGAGGGAAGCCCATGTCCTGTGTGCCTGCTGGTGACTGGAGGGAAGCCCGGGTCCCGGGTGCCAGAGGGAAGCCAGTGCTGGCAGCTGGGGTAAGGAAGGCTTACTCTTGCATGAATTTCATGCATCGGGCCTCTAGTATATAATAAAACATTTAATTCCCACAATAACCCTATGAGATAACTACCATTCTCCTTTTTATCCATGAAAAAAAATTGAGGCTCAGAGATATTACGTAACTACTAAAGGACTCTTGGATAGTATGCTTGCATCCAAAAAAAATTTTGAAAAAAACAAAACTGATACTTTCATTTACTAATATGTGTTTGTTTCACTTTTCTTTTTTCTTGGTACTTCCTATTGTCAAAACTTGGTTATAGGGAGACATCTGTTGTCAGGCAATCTGAAGCGGAGGGAGTCTGAGGCTGGAGGCAGGAAAGGTTTGTAGTCATTCTGAATTTGCAATTTCTATTGTGACCTCCAGCAGTTCAACTTTCTTGAGTTTTATTTTCCTTATCATTAGCTATTGAGTGGTTAACTTATTGGCTCCATGGTGTGTTGATTGCCTATATGTCATTGTTTTTAAACATCTTGGGTTTAATCTCAAAATCTTGAAGTTGTTTTTGAGGCAAAGAAAGCTGCATGGTTAGGCTGTAAAATTTCAAAGAACGAGGATAAGAAGGGAGAAGGGAAGCTTCTTTTTGACATGCATAAAGGCATTCATTAAGCTTTAACAGATCTATTTGAACTTGCTTTATCTTAATATATATATATATATATATATATATATATATATATATATATATATATATAGCAAGAGGGCTTGAACAATAAAAAACAATTTATTGTTACTTAGCACAGAAGAGTAAATTAATTTGTCTTGAATATGGAGAAGCAGCCAGACCAGAAAGAGCAATAAGAGTGTAGAAATTAAGGTGATGCCTAGGGATTTTAAATCAATAGATTGAGGTGAGAGATCAGCAAATCTATATGTTCAAAATGTCCAGACATATCCAAAGTGAGCTGAGTTCAGAACCATCACTCTAAGCATCAATGAGATTCATTGGAGTTTTTAATCAGTACTATAAAGAATCAGATTGGCATCTCAAAATGACCTCTTTTTACCTTATTGGAGAATAGATTACAATAGAAAACAGAAGAAAGTCTAAAAAACCTCATAAATTAAAGATTTATAATATTATCTAAGGAAATGAATAGGAATATTTCTATCTGGACCTGTTTTTGGACATGGTCAGTTATATGTTGCTTTCTCTCGAGTTCAAAGAGCGTGACATTAAAGTTGTAAATACTGCATCACAAGGGAAATCAGTCAAGCACTCTGAAAGTGTTTTTACTCTTAATGTGGTATACAGGGAGATATTAGAATAAGTTTAATCAATTTATCAGTCATTGTATCAATGTTTTTATACCATGTCTTTGTTGTTGTTATATCATGTTGTTGTTGTTTATTTATCAATTTATATATTATTTTCATATATATTTTACTAATTTTCTTTCATCTCTGACACTTCTATTATAGAGAAAGGGTGAATAGTGATATTAAAATATTTCTTCTAATTAATTTTCTTTCAATGTGCACAAATCCGTGCACTGGGCCACTAGTGTACTAGTATACATAATACACCCTATCATCTGCCCAGATATCTGCCAGCCTGTTAGCAAGCTCTGCTGTGATATGTTCTAAAACTGGAAACAGAATCCTTTCACTGCATTGTAGGAAATTCTTGTTTAAAATAAAATTATATAGGCTAAGAAAAGTCCAACCATTTTCTTTGTGTAGCATCTTCAAGCTGCTGCTGATTGGTCCAGTTTCAGTTGTGATATAATTCAAGAGGAAAATAATAAATTGAGAAAGGAGAAAGAGTAAAGAGAAAGGAAATGGGGAGGAGACAAGGAAGAATAAAGGAGTAAAATTAGAGTGAGTAAGGGCAAAGGGTAATGCAGAAATGACTTTGAAAATGATTTTGAAGAAAAGAACCAGGAACAACTTAACCTTATCTTCACTTTGCCCATAACCCACAGTGGCTCTTACCAATACAGTTCCCATGGGTATCACTTTAATATGATGCAGAATGAAAAGAGCTGTTGGTGATATTTCCTTTTAGATAACAAGTACATCATTTTTCACACAATAATAACTGAATATTAGACTGAAAAATCCACACTCACACAAGACATAATTTGAAAATATTCAAATTAAACACAATTTCAATTAGTACTATAATCATTAGCATGTCCTTACTTCCATGTTCATCTTTGTCTTTGACAATGTTGACTTTTATCTGAGGCATGTGTTCCTGAAAAGCAGGAAAGATCTAGAGCCCCCCAACATTTTTGTGGCTCATCACAAAGGACTGTTCTGCTCTCATATATCTGGTTATCAGAATCACCTCTACTCTACTTCAATTACTTTTATGAAACTCACAAATAAGACCCACCTCCATCCTTCCTCCTGACTTCAATAAAACTGGTGATGACTCCTTTATCTGCCTCTATAAAACCAGGTTCCATTGACAAAAATTCTCCTATTTATGAAAAGTCTGCTACTGCAATAACCTGAATACAATCACCTCCTTAATTTGGGGTTAAATTATATCTTCTACACTCTCTCTTTACCGAGCAGTTTCTGGAACTCCTTATCATGCCCTATTATATTGCACTATTTAACACTTCATAGTGGTTCCTTCTTCAAGTAGCAGTTTGGAGCATTTATTTTGTTTTAAGCATTTTACATCAATGTAGTATGCACTTTCACTTATCTTCTCCTCCCACCCCCGCTGAATCTGAGCTTCCCGTTTAAGAAACCGATGCTACTTTGTCTCTTTGAAAACTATCATAATACCAAAACGTAGCTGTTTTTTAATATTTTGTGAATAAATGAATGTATATATGTATGAATACTCTATGTAGCTGACATGAAACATTTGGCAATAAGATATGCAGTATCTATAGGTGTTTTTAGTTCTCCTTTGGAGGTATTGGTTAACTGCCCAAGAACTTATCACAAACAAATCTCTTCTTTTTGTGAATTTTAATTAAAAGAATTCTCATGTGCTCCATAGTTACATTAGATAGTAATTATAGTTGCCTTCTCAACTCCTAACTAAATTGGTAGAAAATAGTAGAAACATCCGGAAATGGCAATCCTATCCTCATGTATCAGCTATCTATTGCTGAATAATGACCTAAAACACACCTTAATGACTTAAAATAATACTTTTTTTTTTTTCAACTCAGGCGTCTTTGGGTCTGTTGGACACTCCTATTTATTATGTATGAACTCAATCACACACTCATTCAGCTGTGAGTCCCCCCAGCATCTCTGCTAATGTTGGCTGGGCTTGGCTCAGCAGTTCTGGCTTCTGCTGGGAGTCATTCACATGCCTGATAATTGGCTGGCTGCCATTCTGGTGTGACTGGCTTGACTAGGTCACCTGTCTTGCATCCGCCAATAGGCTAGTTTTGTCTTGTATTTGTAGCATGGCAAAAGTACAAGAGGGAAACCAGAAGCACATAGATATCCTGGAGCCTAGACTTGGAAATGACATTCAACTGCATGCTATTGGCCAGATTAAGTAAGTCATGAAGGCAGCCCAGAGGCGAGGCTGGGAAAACAGAACCATCTTTTGATGAAAAGAGCTACAAACGTACATTAAACAGGGTGTGCACCCAGGGAGGAGTGAAGCATTGGAAATATATCTGCAATCAGTCTATCACACGTCATTTGTCGAAATCTGAACAATTTTGCTCTCTCCTGGGATAAGTAAGTAAAAGCCAATCCTAGAGAAACGCTTTAACCCAGAAGATATTTAAAACCACAATGGAGACACTAAAAAAGAAAATGAACCCTAACCATTCTGATTTCCTACTGTGCATGGGTTTCAGTGTGTACTCAGCACATTTGACTTATTAGGTTATAAGATTCTCACTATAAAGACCCACCCCAAGAAGATATTATTTCCCCCTTAGTTTTCAAATAAAAAAAAATTAAAGTAAAAGAATTTTAACTATATTTCTCAATGTCACAATCCAAATAAGTGGCTGAGCCACGATTCTGATCCAGTTCCAAAATTCATGTTCTTTACTCGACCACAACTGCTGCTCTTGCTTGCTCCTCTGTCTTTTTGGTTTGCTTAATTCCCCAAAGCACAATAAGCCTTAGAAGACAGAGACCTTGCATCCCTTTTCAAACATCCATTACTTCTAGTAGAACGATGCTATTGGTTTGCAAGTATGAATATATTCAAATGTCTTATTATTTTTTTTAAATATATTTTATTGATTTCCTACAGAGAAGAAGGGAGAAGGAGAGAGAGATAGAAACTTTAGTGATGAGAGAGAAACATCGATCAGCTGCCTCCCGCACACCCCCCACTGGGGATGTGCCCGCAACCAAGGCACATGCCCCTGACCGGAATCGAACCCGGGACCCCTGAGTCCGCAGGCCGACGCCCTATCCACTGAGCCAAACCGGCTAGGGCTATTCAAATGTCTTATTATTAAAAGAAAAAGTCTCAATTAGATTTGGAATAAATAAATAGAAAAGTCTGTTTCAATGGTACTAAGAAAAATAATGAAATATTCTTGGAATCAACAAGGACACAATGATAATAATTCTTTCCCCCTCGTGATTATAGTTCCAAAGCCCATTAACTCCCCTACAATTTCCATGAATAAAAACCAAAGACAGTTACCGGGGAGGTTTGGGAGGAATGGAGGCTTTCACTTTAGTCCCATACTGAATAATTCTGTAATAAGATAGTGAATAAAAAATAAGTTTTCATCAAGTTAGCCTATCCACCAAAGACAGATCTTTTCATCTTGGTCCCCAGGAGGGTGAGGTAGCTGTAGGGAATCTCTTCAGCTGCTGCTTTCTCCTGCTTTTGTTCAGGAGGCAGAAACAAATCTTCCCAAAATGAACCCTTTAACTATGAAATGATCACCAGAGGCTAATTGAAATAACAGACAATTGAAACACATTATGCATTCTTCCTTTAAATAAGAGACTTAAATTGTAAATCCTTCAAGACTAGGAAGTATGAAATAAATTGAAATGCAATCAAGTGTCAGAATTAATGACATCTCTCCAAGTTATTTCTTATAGAATCTCTTGAAATGCATGAAGGACTGGGGAACTCAGTAATCTTAATCAAAGTTTCCTCAAGTTTTGTTTAAAAGAAAAAGTGGACCTTAAGATCAGCTTCTCAATCTCTCCCTGAAAATGTAAGTCTTTTTTTTTTGTTTGTTTCTTTGCTTTTCTTCCACCCACTTCACTCCTTTTTAACTAGCATTTGATTGAGCAAGAGGCAGCCTGGGCAGCATGACCTTTTTCAAATCATCAAGTCGGTTCTATCTTCCTTGGTTATTATTATTATGTGAAGTTGATTAAAATGGATAATTCTATGGAGTTTTCATGCTGGAAATTGTACCAAGTTGATAAAGTTGGAAGTAAAGTCACTTCCAAGAGCTGAGGAACTCCTGCTGCTGCTGAATTTGATGTGAATGGATATCCACATGATTTGTTTGGCTGGCATTTTGTTTTATTAGATCAGCCTGAGAGTGACTAAAATGATTTGGTTCAGCAAAGGGTGAGGGTCTGTGATAGGACCTACTGAGGAACACTGTATTTGTGCCCAGTGTCCTATTCAGAAGGAATCAATTTTTCCCTAACACATACAGATACTGGAGAAGTAAACTAATATCCCTGACACTTAAAAAATCATCAGGGCTAATGAATGGTATAAGGTGCTGATGTCCTCCTGAGAAAATAAAATTTAATGTGTCTTTTATGAAATTTTGACTAGAACAGGACATAGACTGAGACAAAAGAACTTTAAGTATGCAGATGTCAAATTTTCTGTGGAACAAAATAAGTAGTTATAAAAGAAACAAAACCACCTACATTCAGAGTCTAAAAATCACTGCTATTACTTTAATGACAAAAAAAAGAAAACTATAAAAAATAATTTATTTTTAAAAAACCTAGAGAAATAGAGCATTCATCTTCCCAAATGTCAGGGGAATTAAATGAACTCCTCTCTTTGGTAAGGCCTGACATATACCATGTGTTTTGTTTTTACTTATTACAAAGTAAAGACCCTCTGATCCCTATGTTACTTCAGAGGAATCTAATTATCTAAAAATATTAGAAAGAGATAAAGAAAAATGCCATATAAAAAAAAAGGAAAGAGTTTAATTTAGAGCTGGAAACAAAGAATGTTGACTGCAAGGTCTAGACTCAAGGGAATTTCTGTATTTCCATTGGAATATTAGGCAAAAGTTCTTTTGAGATAAAAGCTCTGACTCTGTATGAACTAGTGCCATGTCATGTTATGTGTAAATCCACCAAATTAATGTCATCATAAAGCTGTATAACCTCAAAGGAATTGCATAAATAAACAACGTTGCTCAGAAATGCACTTCCTTACACATAAACAAGTTCAAGTCCTAAGGTTGAAAAAATCTTTTATTTTCCATGTTATAAAAACATAGATGACATTTTTTTTCCTAAATCATATTATTAAGAAATGTCTGGCTGTCTCCATCTGGGTTGCCGATCATATATTAAACCATCTTGACTGTCTTGTATGCATTGTCTAGACTAGATTATGAGTTCCCGAAGGACTGGGACACTATCATTATAAGTTGAAATTTTAGGTCCTTCTGCAAATATTTAAAGAAAAGGACCTTTCTTCATTGCAAAGTAAGCAAAAGTCCCTTGGAATGAGCAAGGACACAATGATTGGGCATCATGGCCTAGCTGAGTTAACACATTAAATTAATTATCACACCATAGATAATTTTTAAATTAAACTTTTAATTTTAGAATAGTTTTAGATTTACAAAAAAGTTGTGAAGATAGTACACAGAGTTTTTCTATATTCCACATTCAGATTCTCCCATTATTACTGTTTTATGTTTGTATGGGGCATGTATGACAATTAGGGAATCAACTTTGTCACATTGTTATTCAATAAAATCCATACTTTGCTCAGATTTCTCTAGTTTTGTCTAAGTTATTTTTCTGTTCCAAGATTCCACCAATGATACTATACTACATTTAGTCCTGGTATCTCTTAGGCTCCTTTTGGAAGTGACAGTTTCACAGACTTCCTTTGTTTTTTGATAATCTTGACAGTTGTGACGAGTGCTGGTCAGGAATGTAAAATGTACCCGATTCAAATTTGTTTAATGTGTTCCTCATGATTATACTGGGGTTTATGGTTTGGGGGACTAAACCACAGAGGTAAACTACAATACTCATCATATCAAGGGTACATATGTATCATGTGATTTATCACTGCTGACATTAACCTTGATCACCTGGCTTAGGTAGTACATAACTTTTTCTAACTTTTTTATGTCCTTCAAGAGCCAGTCTAGAACTATAACTGTTAATGTGTTTGTATACATATGTGTGTTTAAAAAATACAGGGTGGGACAAAAGTAGGTTTACAGTTGTGCCTACAGGAGACAATAATTTATTTTTGTATTATTATTTATTGTATTATTTTCCATATGAACAACTATAAACCTACTTTTGCCATGTACATGTACCATATATATTTATATATATATATATGAATATACATATGTGTTTATCTGTATATATATATTTTACTTAATGCACAATGGAGACCATGCTATCGACTCATATACTGAGAGGGGACTTGTCATTCTCAAGAGTAGCATAGTATTTCATTATATAAATGGACTAATTTTTTAAACTATCACCTATTGAAGAATATATACTTTGTTTTGACTTTTTTACTTTTACAAACAATGCTGCAATGGGTATGTTTGTATATATTGAGCTCAAAGCACAGAAAAATCTGTAAGACGAATTCTGCAAAATACAAACCTGGAACAGGTATATGCGTCTTCAATTTGATGGAGGTGACAATATTAAACTCCCTGAAGTTGTAACAATTTGCATTGTGTGCCTGTTTCTTCATACAGTTGCCAACACAGTATATTATCAAATGTTCTTACCTTTTTTAACCTGATAGGTAAAAGTAAAATATTTTAGCGCAGTTTAAATTGGCTGTTCTTGTGAATGAAGGCAAGTCTCTTTTCATGTTTGAAAGACATCTGTTTTTTCTTTCCTAAGAAATACCTTGGTCTTTTGCCCAGTTTTCTGTTGAATTGCTGATAATTTCTTATTAACTGGACCTAGAAAATAAGCACATTATGGTATAATTTGCAAACATTTCTTAATGTGTCAATGTCTTACATTTTAAGGTCTGTTTTTAAACATTACACAGATTTTTTAGTTATTTGATTTTTAAAAGATTTAAAAAATATTTTCTGCATTTTTCATTGCACTTTGATCTTTCAATGTTCTTTCTTAGTATTTCATTAATTTATGTTTTAGAGTTAAAACTTTAATTTGACCAAAATTTGTTTTGGAATATATACATGCATGTATATATGTTATATGACATATATGAATATGTATATTACACATATAAATAGAGGGTGAAATCTTTCAAGACTGATAAAGCCGTCATAAATCTCTTCTATCATTTTGTGTTAAGCTATTTATCTTGTGTTTTTTAATTTGTGTTTTTCAACTTGTGAGCTGAAAAGAATGCTGTGGATGGAATTTCTGAGCTTTTGCTGGTGAGTACACTAGCTAAAATGGTCTTTTCTCTTTGGGTCTCTAAATCCAAGGGTGAAATTATAGCACAAACATGTCCAGAATCCATCACTGGTTTCACTGAAAATGCAGTGAGTTTACTCTTTTAATCAGAGAGATATTACTACTTGAGCAGTTCTTTTTATGCTTAAAAAAGCAACAAATAACTTCCAAATAACAAAACTTAAAAATTATTTGCATGAAATTGGAACCATTTCTTTGTACTTCTGTTGATTAAATATTCTGATGGAAACAATTGTTTATCTATAAAGGTAAGACAGATAGACACATAGAATAGGTTATGTGATTCTTCACAAAACATCCCGTGCTGTGTGCATCACAGTAAGAAACCATTCATTTTGGCTTTATATAAATATTCCAATGGCCAGTACTTTATTCTTTTTTTTTTTTTAAGGAGCCCAATTATTCTTGAATAACAGCTGTGCAAGCTGTGAAGTAAGTGAATTAATCTTTTGCGCTTTTGGTACAAGTTCAAGATCTTACAATCAGCATGAAATATATACAGTTCTCTGCTCATTGCTGTAACATCCATGAGCTCTGGTCCATTTTAAGCAATGTTGAAAATGTGGTTAAGGCCCAAATTGGCTTTATGTCTTTTTTCTTTCAGCATCTATGTAAAATGAGCCCCCTATTTAGCAGATATCTTCTTGTATTCTGTGTTTTAGCTCAAGAAAAATAAAGGGCTTATCTATCATTAGAACTTTGGGGTATGGAGGGTAGATAAAAGGCCAACTGGCTCCAATTTTACCAAATGCATCATTAAAATATTTGCCAACTACAGAGACTTTTCCAGCAATTGCCTACTACTGGTTCGCATACTGATCTGATATGCTAGCAACGTTTATGGTTGGGACTGCCAAAGCCTTCCACAGATGTATGCAATGTACACCAAGGATTGCATCACCCACCACTGAAGAGCAGCCACCTCCCTTATGAGACACAGACCACTATACTTTAGTAGGGCAGAGCAAGAATATGGAATAGGTATGTTTTTCAGGCTGAGAGTGCAGGAAACTAACTCAAGTTTACAATAAATTTAGGCAGTAAAATGCAATTGTTAGGATTCTGGGAGAAATAGTTTTATATACTTTATGGTGTTGTTTTCTAGATCTTAAAAGGAACCTTCAAAAAAAAAATCAATGTTTAATCAGCTTAAGAATGAGGACAGCTTTCAGCTTTTACATAAGAATGGGTGTAGGGAGTAAAGAGAAAATGAGAGAGGAAGAAAGGAGACTGGGAATTTTATCTCATACACTCATTTGTTTCAACAGGATTTGTTGATCTCAGTCCTGCAGTGCAATAAACTTTTCCTGATACCACACAGAGGCAATGATAAGAACTATCCAGATGATCATTCTTAGCTTTTAAGCTAATTGATGGTTCCCCTAACATCCCCCCAAAAGAAAACAAAAAAAAGTAAAACTTTAAGAGCACTAGTTATGGAAGAGTCTTATTATTCCCACAACAACAAGCACACTTAAAAAAATGTTTGTTCTTTGTATGACTTTTTTTTTAAGTCAGCATTAGTACCTGCCTTGAACTTGGAGAGCACAATTCTTCAATGTTCTCCTTGCAATGAGTATATTTCAATTTGGGCTTTGAGTAGGTTTTTGAATGTCTTTGGCTCTTTTCTCACTGCAAAGTTAAAAAAGGAAGAAAGAAAGAAAGAAAAGAAAGAAAGAAAAAAGAAAGAAAGAAAGAAAGAAAGAAAGAAAGGAAGGAAGGAAGGAAGGAAGGAAGGAAGGAAGGAAGGAAGGAAGGAAGGAAGGAAGGAAGGAAGGACCTCTTTATAAGACTGCCATAGGTTTAAAGTAGTTAATGTACTTTAAGATAGGGTGGTAGGAAGTACAACTTGACACCTGTGGTCTCTCACTGATTCTCATCATTATCTGAGAATTTTATCCATAGGCACATTCTCTGTTTGCTTTCGATGACCTTCAGCCAAAATATGACAGTTAATTTTTGAGATGACTTTTCAACTTTCCCAGCTTATCCTGAGATACTAATTACTTCAATAGAGGCCATGAAATTGCATTTGTCTGA
Source organism: Eptesicus fuscus (assembly GCF_027574615.1). Classification (NCBI taxonomy): domain Eukaryota; kingdom Metazoa; phylum Chordata; class Mammalia; order Chiroptera; family Vespertilionidae; genus Eptesicus; species Eptesicus fuscus. The sequence continues at coordinate 12,800,481 of NC_072477.1, read as the reverse complement.
GGTACATTTTCCCTGTTTTCTAAGTGGTTCACATAATAATAGGTACTGGTATTCTATAATATAGTCTATGGGAAGCTATGTTTTGGACTATGTAGTTATGCAATAAAAGTTTGTATATTTAAGGGTTATTTCTCAAAGATATTTACATTTGACAGTCAGAGATAAATTCTGACATCAAAAAGAAATCTGGCCCGGCCTGTGTGGCTCAGTTGGTTGAGCATCGTCCTGTGCACCAAGAAGTCACTGGTTTCGTTCCTGTCAGGGTACATGCAGTCTCAATCCCCAGTAGGGGGTGTGTTGTTTATCTCTCATGACTGTTTCTCTCTCCCTCTCCCTCTCTCTCTAAAATCAATAAAAAATATATATTTTTAAAACAAGAAGTTCAATGTTTTATTTCTACCTCATTCTTCAGTGGCCTATCACAAGCATGTTCCCCAAGTTTCCAAGGAGAAATGAAGGTGAGAGAATTGTGATCATTGGCTAAAGAGAATAAGTAATGTTCTCCATAACATAATTTTGCAAAGCTCACCATCATGACGATACATCTTCCAAGTACAAAATGACATTTCATTTAAATGGTAGTTTTTGGACATACAAGTTCCTTATAGTCCTCAGTTTTTGAAGTGTGGATTCCTTAATTATCCTATACTAGCATTCCCATTGCAGGAAAAATCCTGCAATAGGATTTCCTGCTGCACTCTACCCCGCCTCCGTTCCTCCCTTGTCGCCCGCCCCGCCTTCTCCTCCAGCCCGCCTGCATTTCCCTTTGCCCCCAGCCCCGCCTCCGCTCCGCCCTTGTCGCCCGCCCAGCCTTCTCCAGCCCACCCGCGTTTCCCTTCGCCCCCGGCCCTGACTTCGCTCCTCCCTTCTCCTTTCCCCCGCCCCCCTGGCTTGCTTGCTTCTTCAAAGCTTTACTCCCTTTTGCAGCTCTTGGCTTCTTTCGACACTGTCTTGATATGCAAATTAGCCGCCATCTTTGTTGGGGTAATTTGCATACTCGTCCTGATTGGTTGGTAGGCGTGGCTTGGCTGGTGGGCGTGGCTTAGGTGTAGCGAAGGTGTGGTCAATTTGCATATTTGTCTATTATTAGATTAGATAATAAAAGGCTAATATGCAAGTAGACTGAACGGCGGAACAACTGGAACAACCAAACAACCAGTCACTATGACGTGTGCTGACTACCAGGGTGTGTGTGTGGAACATGGTCGGCGTTGGCTGTGGCAGGATGGTGGAGCAGGTGAGTGGGGGTGCCAGACCAAGGTGGGGTGCCAGTCGCTATCATCAGGGCAAGCTCCTGGTGGTTACTGAAAATTCTTTGCTCCCGTGAGCCTCGGTCCCGCCTGGCGCATGCACCCACTGCTGGCACCAGCCCCACTCGCACCTGCTGCCAGTGCCTGGCACCAGTCCCGATCACTCAACGCCATCAGCAGGTGCGAGTAGCGGCTGCCTGCCCGATCTTCCCTGAGCGTTTCTCCACCTCCCCCTGCTCCTGAGGGGTGATCTGGCAGCAGCTGCTGCGCATGCCTGCTGATGGGCCTGGCCCCACTTGCACCTGTTGCTGGCACTGGCCTCAATCACTCTGCACTGTCAGTGGGTGCGAGTGGGGCAGGCGCCGTCAGGCAGGAGCGGGGATGCTGGCAGACAGGGAACTGGGGGCTGTGGCAGGAGGGTCCAGGCGAGGGTGCGGAGGATGGGCCAAGACCCACCCTTGTGCCTACTGCAGCCTTAAGGCCCACAGTCCTTTCAAGGTGCACGAATTCGTACACTGGGCCCCTAGTTACAATTATAATGACCCAAATAAATAAATTTTAAATCTAAATGTTACTTTCTCTTGATCTGACCCATTTCTTGTTTAACATCATATTTTACTACTTATCTTTTAAAATCATTTTTCTATTTCTTATGAAATAATATATGTTGGGTTCTTACAATAACGTTGATTTTGAACATTAATGAAGCTCTGCCAGTTGTAGCACTTATGCTGTGTAACATTCTTTATCATTTGTTTATCATTCTTTATCCTTTCATCATAAAGGGCAAAATATCCCCATCATTACTACCATTTTTAAATCTTTTTCCTGCTGAATTCTCAGAAGAAAATGATTCTATGCAAATGCTATACCTTTGTGGATCATCTCACCTCATGTACTGTTCATCTCCCTCAAAACATGAGTCTCATTTTAATCATAAATAGAACAAAATAAAAATAAAGTTATCCTGGTTATTGAGTAAGGCTGCATCAAGACAGAAGAGATCCAAATAGGCAACATCTGTGTTCAGGAAACAATCAATGGCCCTGCTCATCGTTGCTGTCTTTACTCTTCTGTGCCTAAGAAGCCCAACAATTAATTTTGAAGAGATGTTGAAATTTCATATTATTGTGGTTTCATTGTCCATTCGTCTTTCCTTTCTTTCTGTCTAGGGATCATTGTGCATTCTCCCTTTCATCGTCCTCCACAGTGACCCACGACCAAATGACTAATTATGTTTTAGTGAGCTGGTTCCTGCATTTCTGGAGCCACTAAATACTCCCTTTAAATAGCGGGCTCTTGCCCCATTTTTATCTTCACTGTGCTGATGTAGGAGCTTTCTAAGTGCATCTTATGAATACTTTACCATCCTCAGGAGTAAGCCAAATTTCTGTAATGCTTCATATGTCATCTGCTTCTTTGTCACACACATGGCTCCAATTTTAGTACTTTATTTCCAGTTGGCCCAACAATTTAGTTTATTTTTCCCTGATTGTATCCATTTATTTTAAGTCTCCTATTTCTGTGTTTGGATTTCTACCCCTGTCATTCCCACACCCTTTGGTTTGTAATTTTGTTTTTCTATCAAAATATTTGATCTGATTCCTCCCTGTTCTTTTTATCCTCATCTGTGTTTCATCTTAATCTTTCTTTTTTTTTTTTTTATTCCTACAAAGTGTTTTCAGTGCTCATAAACATCCACTGGCTCCTTTTGAACTAGCCATTTTGAAGCAGCCTTTCAGGTTTTCACATCACAGTAACTCCTTGTAAAAATTCATAGCCCTTGCAATGTAGGCTTAGGCTGGGGAGCAGGTCTCTGGTCAGTTTAAATAAGAGTTAGTCTCCAACAATGGCCACCCTTTTAGTCTGCCATACTCAACACCAGTCACCCCTACATGGACGTCAGCCTCAGGATGTTCACAAAACAGAAAAAGGAGACAAGTCAGGCAAGAGGGAGAAACTGGAGACTAAGACCTATTTGATCCTCTTGCTAATAATTTTTGGACTTTGTCCTTCAAAATTCTGATGCAGGTCTTCTTTGATCCAGAGTTAAAAAATAGTATCATCTACTCTGACTTCAAAAATAACTCAGTTTAAGTTATGTATAAAATGGAATAGTGCTATTCTGCTTGCTTGAATATAATTAATCAAAGTAATAGTATTTTTTATCTACTGCTGCTGCTGATAATAATTTTACTTATTTATTTCCCATCACATGTAGGTTTTAGGATGGAAACTCTCAACCTATGAACAGAATATAATTAAATTAGAATTATTTATTGCATTCTACTCCCAACTCCATCACTAATTCTTCTCATCTAGAGCACTTATGGACAGAATCCATTTTCCTATATTTTTAAAGCACTCTGAAACAGTTATTTTTCCATCAAATATATTTTGCTAATATCTTTGTTGTTATATGTACAATAAACTCATAAATTTAAATAATTTGATTTGTTACATTTGGAACACAGATAGCTATAATATATTTCAATGCAATTCAAATTATAAAAATGCACAGTCTCTCTTCTCTCTCTCTCTCTCTCTCTCTCTCTCTCTCTCTCTCTCTCTCTCCTGTATAAAGACTAGAAGATAGGAAAGCATAATGATGAGTTTTGACAGAGCTAGATTGTCTAAGTCTCACTTGCCATATTAGAAATTTTAGACTTGAGAATTGAAACACTTATAACCACTTAGTTTATGGTCTACCACATAAGCATATTTTTACAAGAATTTTAGGAAATTCTTGCCCAGGGATAAAATGATGCAAGTAACCTTATTTTTTGTTTCAGGAACTTTCTAAAAATGTATTTATCTGGACAACTTGTACTGTCAAGGTAAATGGCACCTTCTCAAAAACAGTTGGCTTATACAACTGTTTATACTTCTAAAACTCACTTTAAAGTATCATAAACTTTGCTTGATCCCAATCAAGTCCTTGTGTTCTACCTTAACTACCCCCGAGTTGATAAGTATCTTGTCTTTTATCTTCCATTTTTGAGTTGATACTGAGATTGTCAAACTAGTGACCTCCTTTACTGCTGTAGGCAAAATCTTGCTTTATTAAGAAATTAGTTTGGTGGGTTTTCATCTAGGAGTTGGCATTCAATAGAATTTATCTTTAATTGCTTTAAAATTTTTTATTTTGTTTTAAATTCTCATGGGTTCATGATACTTGAATCATGAAGAGTATAAGAATGACAGTCAGAGAATAATAAGCCAAAATAGAGAAGAGAGACAGAAAAATCAAGACAAAGCCTATTAAAAGCATCTAGGAAAAAGCCAATAAATTGAACTGAAGTAGTGGAAATGCAGATGGAAAGAGGAGATCAGATTAGAGTGGCATGTCTGTTGGAGGATCTATAGGGCTTTGGGAGGATTAAGATTTAGAGGTAAGAAAGAACTATAATAGAGAACAAAGATGTAAGAATTGTGGGGTGGGGTTGGGTGGGTAATGGTGTTGGTGTTTAATTGCTAAATTTGAAGAATTTATAGCCGTAGATCTCAACTGGAAACACTTTCAATCCCAAAAATGGGATAATGTCTGGAGACATTTTGGGTGTAATGGCCATGGTATCTAGTGAATCAGAACCAGGGATGCTGCAAAATAAACATCCTAGATGTACAGGACAGCCCCCCAAACAAAGAAGTATTCTATCTAAAAATAAATAGTAGTGCCACAGTTGAGAACCCTGATCCAAGGACAAAAAGATAACAAAAATTATTTGTTAAAATACTTGTTGAATTAATTACTCCAATACCGAAAAGTAAATCTAAGGCAATTCATTATAAGCAATAGGAAAGTGGTATGGAAGAGGAGACAATTTTATCAGGAGGAAAGAGCAGATAATTTGTTCTTTGTGAGCATGTTCTGCCCCGCCCCACCCCCTCACTCTGACCCCTGCCTTCATTGCTGCTGGGACTCAGGTAACCTCTTTCTCTAAACAGTACCTGCTGAAATCCTACCCACCTTTCAAGAGCCATGTCATGTTATACCCAAGGTCATGTTATTGGAGAGGTGTGTTCATATACCCCAGATCTGCCCAGAGAGCAGCAGTAGTTCTCCTAGAGCAGCAGTTCTCAACCTGTGGGTCATGACCCCTTTGGGGGTCGAACGACCCTTTCACAGGGGTCACCTAAGACATCCTGCATATCAGATATTTACATTATGATTAATAACAGTAGCAAAATTACAGTTATGAAGTAGCAACGAAAATAATTTTATGGTTGGGGGTCACCACAACATGAGGAACTGTATTAAAGGGTCGCGGCATTAGGAAGGTTGAGAACCACTGGCCTAGAGCTTTATTTAAGCTTCCAGTTCAAGTCCTCTTTTGTAGCATAACAAAGCACTCCAATCTCAAGACTATCATGTCTTCCATTTGGTACTCAAGGCACATTTATAGCTCAACTATTTATCTCTTCACTTTTTAGCAGGGAGCTTACTTTCGCACAGAGTGCAATAAATGCATGCAGGATTAAATGCCTCTTCTCCAGACAGTCAAGCTACGTTATTCATCAAGTGTGTGCATAAGGTAGGCCAAAGTTTATTTTTCCAAAACAGGCAAAATCGTGACTGTCCAACAGATATAAAAAGAAGAGTAGTTGAAGTTTTTATTTAACTAATTAATTGTGAGAACCAAGCAGATGTTATTGGTTCAAAGAAGGCAAAGAAGTATCAATTTATATGGAGAAAAGACTGTTGAAATAAATTTACAATTTGATGAGTGCTGGATTTTCAAGGGGAGGAAGGAGAAAGAAAGTCAACTGGACAGAACATATTTACATGTCTAGAGAGAAGAATTACTTTGCCTGGCTCTCTGTTATCCACAATTTACAGTTATAACAGAGTTCCCAGCGAATCTAAGTCAAATAACCCTGGAGGGTTTGCTCTTGAAAATGCATGCTTTTCCCATAAGCAACGTTTTTCCCCTTACATTATATCAGTTTACCCCCAAAAAGATCTAAACCTTTTAGATTAAAAAAAAAAAAGTTTCCAGAAGAGAATAGCAAGTAGGTTTATTCTAATCTATTGTTTTCATTTATGTCTACCTTTTAATTCCATTGTAATCTTGTGTAATAGAATGACTTTAAAACCATCAAATGCCACTTCAAGACTTGATTTTTATGTAAGAGATTATGCAATCTTGTGATATTTTTTAAATATCACTATTAAATTATATAATGTGGTTTTTTTAACAAATTACTTGTGGTATGTGAAAAGTAGGTTGCTACTCATGTCTTTGAAAAATATTTTTTCAGTAAAAATATTTTATTAGCCCTAGCTGGTTTGGCTCAATGGATGGAGCGTCGGCCTGCAGACTGAAGGGTCCTGGGTTCGATTCCGGCCGAGGGCACATGCCTGGGTTGTGGGCTCGATCCCCAGTAGGGGGCATTTAAAATATTTTATTAAATATAAAATGTATTAGAATGCATATATATATATATATATATATATATATATATATATATAGTATATTTGTACTTATATCACTGTCAGTCCATACATATACTTCCCGTTATATAGATAAGTTTTGAAATAAGGTAAAAAATGATGGACTAAACTTCTAAATTATTGACAATGAACAATATATTTTATGGAGTTTCTTAAAACACTCTAAATACTACATTAGACTTCAACGTATTTCCCTTCTAATGTCCCCAATTATTTTCTGCCTGACAGTTTCACCTATTGCCTATATTAATTTCTAATTTCTCAGACTTTGTCAGACAGATCTCAGATCCTACTGTTTACTCTGATGGTAATTTCCTCCAGATTTTGTGTTCTAAGCCATGGACCACACAAAAGCTTTATTTAAAATTTTTTTCAAAGCTTCTGGCACTTGCAAATTTTTCTTTTAAAAATTCCTTCCCAAGGTTGGTATTATATCTCTCTGCACAGTAATCTTTCTTTTCCCTTCTTTCGTTATGCTTTTCTTCTTGAGGATAAACCAAAAGCACTGGGGAGATTATATTTAGGCTTTAAAAAATGTCTCTCCTTTATTCCAGGAGGTGCCAAACCCTTTTAGGTGATTATACTAGTTTATGATCAAAGCTCTTAGAATAAGTAAGTTTCAAAATAAGAAAAAGAAAAAGCATTCAAAGAGACTCTGACTGAAACCAAATTATCTAAAGTTCCCCAATGACAGAAAAGTTTCAAAGGGATGGTGATAATGGTCATGATAATAGCAAAAGTAAAATGTATTGGACACCTTATATACCAGAAAGTGCTCCAAATGCTTCACATACATCACCTCGTTAAACTTTTATGGGATAGCAAATATTAAAAGTTTAAGCCTATGCTTCTTTTTACCCATTACTCCTCCTTTTATACAATTGAAATGGTACTTATACTTTCTTCCCTCCAGTTGGGGTAGTAACAACAGACACGCAAGAAAATACCCAGTGCTTTATTTTTTAGTTTAAAATAGACACGTAAATTCTTGGCAGAGTTTTATGAAAGAGGGGATTTTAGAGCTGTTGGTTTTTCTTCCTTTTTTATTTTCTCTTTAGAAGCCAAATCCAGAGCCTGGAACAACTGAAAGAATAACATGTATATCATAAAGAGTAGGCATCAATGAGTGCATGATCAGTGATAGCCAATCCATCTTACATACTCAGTGCACCGCACAATTAAAGGGATGGTTTTATTCAGGCCATTGCAGTTGGGAAGTTCATTAACGAGGCTCATCTTAAAGAAAAAGGAGGGATGTAATGGAGGCAGGTAAACAAGGGAGTCATGGGCAAAGGTGAAGGCAGCTTTTATTTGGAAATATGCGAGGAAACAGTGCTCCTTTTCTATTAGCATTTTCTGGAAAAGAAAGAGAGGAGTGATTTCTTAACCTTAACTGCTTCCCAGAAGCACAAAGTTCAGCATCATCAGGTTTACAAAAATATCCAATGGGCTAGAATGAAGGGGTAGAGTCATAGAGGTGAGCAAAAGACTTGAATATTTGTTGGGACTTTGCGAAGGCAACTTGTACCTGGATCTCACATTCCGGAAGGTACCATTAGGTCAAAATTCAAATTTGAAATCTGGGAAAGATAAAGATGAGTGTAGGATTTGAGAGTAGGCAAGATGTGTGCCATTGCTGAGTGTAGTCCAGGGAAGCAATAGGACTCAAATCCACCTCTTTTTCTGCCACTTCCCCTCACCCTCTTCCCTCACCAATCCCCAAGCCCTATCGGGCTCAGTGTCAGTAGAATGAGAGACACAGTGTGTCTGTGTGGAAAAGACAGGCACAACCTCAGCAGCCTCAGCACACTTGCATGGCGATGCAGAGGGGTCTGCTATTTCCTGGCTGCACTAGATGGGAATCTGGCCTCAGCTCAAATATTCACACTGGGCATCTTGTATCTTTCTTGTTGCAGCTGTGAGGGCCCTTTAAGATTTATTGGCCTCTTTCTCACACCTCTTAAGGAACACAGAGTGCCATTCATCTTTATATGTCAGCATATCATTAATGTGCAAAATATATTTGAATACAAAACACAAAAGATCTGTGATAATGATTAGGATTCACATACATAATGGTTCCTCAAACATCAGCATTATTGACGTTTGGGGCAGGATACTTCTTTGTTGTAAGGGACTGAGGGAATGTCCAGTTCATTGTAGGATGTTTTCTGGTATCTTTGACCTCTACCCACTGTATGCCGGTAACAGCTCTCCCTGAGTTGTAAGTTGTGACAGTTGAAAATAACTTCTCCAGCCTTTGCTAAATGTTCCCAAAGGGCAAAATGACTCTCATTTGGGAGAGAGCCACTGGTATAAGCTGTGCATTGACCTTCAAAGTGATTGGCATTGAAGTAGACATGTGCCATGTTTCTGGGCGATGAGAATAAGAGAGCGTTCTTGGGGGACTTCTCTCTGTCTTAGTCTGCTCAAGTTGCCATTTATAAAACACTATAAACTGAGTGACTTAAATAATAAGAAATGTGTTTTCTCACAGTTCTGAAGGCTGGAAAGTCCAAGATCAAGTGCCTGCTGATTTGGTTCCTGGGAGGGGTCACTTCTTGTTTTCAGATGGCTGTTTTCCCACTGCATCCTCACATCAGAGAAAGAGAAAGGAGAGAGAGGTCACAGAGATGAGAGAGACTCTCTTTTTCTTCTTTGTCTTTCAAGACCATAGTTTTATCAGATTAGAGCTTCAATCTTAATTACCTCCCAAAGATCCTGTCTTCAGAGAGAGTCACCCTGGGAGGTTAAGGTTTTAATGTAGGAATTTTGGGGGAATACAATTCAGACCATAGCACCTTTTGAGAAGGTTGTTAGTTGCTTGTTTGTTTGTTTTTCCCACTCTTACAAGGGACCACACACAAAGTGGCCTGTCTCTTGTTTCTGTCTTTAAATATAACCATTTGAGAAGTTGATTCATGAATCTCTCCACTTACACCACGTAGGGGTAGTAAGGAGCCAATTGATTTGGTAATTGAGGAGGAGAAAGACTTTTTAATTTCTCTGTACAAATAGATTTGATCACACACACACTACCACTTGTACATTCCTCAAGACCCAGTTATAACATGCTCCAGCTCTCTGATAACTAGTTAAGTCCATAAGCTCCCAATGTACAGCATTGGACAAAACATCAAACACTTACAACAGGTTTGGATATCTTCCTAATACTTGGTTCTATGATTACCTGTAGGAAACTCAATTCATGGTTTGCTCTGTTTGATTGCAGGATCAAATCTTCAGCCTATCTTTATCCTAGTAGTAAGAAGTGGAGGGGCCTTTATCAGGAAGGGATGAGAGGTATACACCTGTCTACTTCAAAGACAGACCCAAAATAGATTACCTTTTTCAAAGGTCAACATGTCTTATTGTATCATAAATCCATAGGAGGGAGTGTGAACACTTCAGAAGGTCCAAATTTTCTATGGGGAGAAGATGTACTGGGAAAGATGTCAATATGTAAAAGTTTGGAATTTATCTTGAAGCTGCACTTTGTTTGGACCCATAATGAAGAGAGCAGGATGCCAGGGGAAGGACCATCATAGGACCCAGAGGTAAAGTTAGACAAAAGGTACAACCCTACTGCAAAACTGAGAATGGTTCTCCTGACCCAACAATTGGGGTTGGGGGTATCTCACTTGTTTTATCACCACAGAAGATGACATCCAGCTTTACCTCAGGATGCTGATGAGGTCTGAAGACCATTGCCAACTTAGAAGGATACAAATATATATATCCTACCTTATCATAGAGAAACATGCAAATTGACCGCACCTCCGCTATGCCCATGATTGGGCCTGCGAGAGGCTGGGGGCGGGACTCCGGGTGGCCTTTCCGGCTGTTGAGAAGACCAAGATGGCGGCGCCCAATCCTCTTAGTTCCGGGGGTCCCGGGCGGCGATCGCCACCCGGGGGGGGGGCGTAGCCGGGCCCAGCCAGGCGCTCCCGGGGGATCCAGGTGGCGATGGCCACCCGGGGGGGCGTGGCCGGGCCCAGCCAGGCGCTCCCGGGGGATCCAGGCAGCGATCGCCATGGGGGGTGGGGGGCGTGGCAGGACTCGCCCAGCCCCTCCCAGGGTCCCTGGGAACATTGCAGGCATGTGGTTGCTGAGACCCAGACCAGGCCTCTGGCCACAGATTCATAGCTTTGAGGAGACCTAGGGCAGGGATCTGCCTCATCTGCAGAGAGACAGAGGTTCTGCAGTGCCCCCAAGACGTGGGTGGGCCCAGCCAGGGATCAAGGGGCATGGAAGGACTCCTGGCAGAGGGGCAAGGACCCTCACCTCTGAGGCGGGGGTTGAGGGGTGGAGCCACCTCAGTGAAGGGGTGCTGCACTGCAGGGTACTGGACTGACTGACATGATTCAGAGAAGCTCCCAGTGCTAATGGGCCTTGCTCAGGCGGCCTTCACACTTCAGAGGCAGTGACTACTGCTCCTGCCTTCACCCAAAAGCAAGCTTGCTACACCCAGCCCCATAGCAGAGCATGCCTAGGCAGTGAGTGGGAAGCCTTCCACCTGCTTCGGAGAAGGGGGGGCAGTAAAGAATGGGGGGAGAGGAAAGAATGTGGAGCATCCGCAATGAAGAGGTGCTTGAGAAAGAGGCTCGGAAGCCTGACTGGAAGGTTTGTTTTGTTTGCTGGGCCGCTGCCCCTTAGGAAGCGCAAAGAGCCTGGCTCTGAGGGCTTCCTATGTGCTCTGAGGGCTTCCTGAGTCAAGTTCCACAGCCAACTGGAATTGGCCTCAGTTTCCTGGTCTGTAAAATGGATGAAGCATGTCCCAGTGCCTTCACTTAGCTTTGATGGCCAATTGAGATACTATATAAAGAAAATGAGGGAAGAAGTGAGAAAGAAAAGGAAGGACAAAAAAACACAAAAGAAAGATTGAAAGGAACCTGTAAACCCATTGTCACTTAAATAGGGAATATAGTCAGTAGTGTTGTAATGATGGTATGATGCCAGGTGGGTACTAGAAATATCGGGGAACACTTTGTAAAGTATATGATTGTCTAACCACTATTCTGTAACTAATATAAAACCTGAAACCAATACAAAATAATGTTGAATGTAAAGAAATGAAAATTGGAGTGAAATTTTTATAAATTTCAAAGTTTAAATAAAAGCTGTAAAGGAAGGAAGGGGAGAATAAAAAGTGTTTTTCATTTTGCCACTTCATTAAAAAGAAAGTTGTCTTTATGTGGTGCTTTTATACTTTTCTAAGTCATTATCTCATTTTAATTTCCAGGCAACTTAAAGACAAGATAAGTATTCCCTCCACTATTCAAAGAAAGGAAATCTTGGTGTCTGGTCCTAATGATTCAATCGTCAAGCCCTTATTGTAAAGCAGGGTTAGTAAAATTTTCTGTGCAGGGTCATATCTATACTAATAAAAGCCTTGGGGGTGATCAGGCCAGCAGGGGAGGGTATTTGGGGGCAATCAGGCCCACAGAGGAGCAGTTAGGGGTCAATCAGGCCAGCAAGGAAGCAGTTAGGGGGCAATCAGGCAGGTAGGTGAGCGGTTAGGAGCCAGCAGTCCTGGATTGTGAGAAGGATGTCCAACTGCAGGATTAGAACCGATTCCACAGGAATCGGGCCTAATCCTGCAGTTGGACATCCCCCGAGGGGTCCCATATTAGAGAGGGTGCAAGCTGCGCTGAGGGACAACCTCTCCAGTGCACGAATTTCATGCACCGGGCCTCTAGTATATATATATATATGTATTTACCTTCTCAAAAATCAGCTTTATGTTGTATGAGGAAAACTTCCCTCCTCCCTTCCTTCTGAAGTGCTTTTAGGAACAAGAGGCATAGCTTTAAGGGGATCTCTCTCTGGAGGCAGTTCTGTTATTAATCAGTAATGAAATAAATGCTCTGTTCCCAATAATCCCCCATACACACACACACACACACACACACACACACATATATATGTGTGTGTGTGTGTGTGTGTGTGTGTGTGTGTGTGTGTGTGTGTGTGTGTGATGTGGGTGCAGATATCTAAGTTATTGATTGTGAACTGAGCAGAGGTTCTCTTATCAAAAAATTATGACCTCCTGAAGGAAAGAATTCTCTATTTTATTTTTTGTGTCCTTCCTATTTAACAGAGTCAATGAACAACTAAATCTTTCTGGAGGAAAAGTGAGAAACTGTTCAAGTGCATCAGTCAATTTCAGTCAAGTTGTAGACAAAAGTGCCAAACTCAAGCCAAAGGAGTAAATGATATTTGGAGGAATGTGATTTCCTAAAAGACCATGCTTGTCTTAGTCACCACTACATCCCTGCCATGGTGGTATAACCAGGGCCTCGCTGGTATACAGCTGTCACTCAATAAATTCTTGTTAAATGAATTCAAGAATGGATAGATTTACTTTTTTCCCCTTTAATCTAAGGATGTTAAATGTGAGATGTTTTAAATTTATTTTTTACTTTTCTTAAAAAGTTATTTCAAGGTTGTTATTTTATTGGTGGTGGTGGTGGTGGCGGTGGTGGTGGTGTGTGTGTGTTGGATTTACTTAGACCTGACCATGGATTTAATGTTTTCTTTTTTTCCTTATTACTCTTATTTGCCAATCAAACTAAGGTATCTGAAAACTTTCTGTGTCTAAAACTTTATGCATCAAAAGCAATGAAGACAAAGCCCTTAGAGGGGTCTGGATTCTGGAGCACAGGCAAATTTAAAGGAAAACATAGATGCCTGGTTCAAAACTGAGCCCTATGGTGAAGCATATAACTCTCTGCCTTCTGTAACTGGCGAAGTGGGCAGAGAATCTATATGGGGGATTATTGGGAGCAGAGCATTTATTTCATTACTGATCAATAACCGATCTGCCTCCAGGGAGAGATCCCCTTAAAGCTATGCCACTTGTTCCTAAAAGCACTTCAGAAGGAAGGGAGGAGGGAAGTTTTCCTCACACAACATAAAGCTGATTTTTGAGAAGGTAAATACATATATTATCTAATAAAGAGGGAATATGCAAATTGACCATCACACTATCACAAAGATGGTGGCACCCATAGCCACAAGATGGCGGCTCCCAGTCCTCTCAACCCCGCCAGAGTCCCCCAGTTCTTTCAGCCCAGCTGGGTGAGCAGCAGGCGCACAGTGCAGCGGGAACTGCCCCAACCTCCAGCCACCCAGGTGGGCCTGAGGTGCAGGCAAGCCTTGGATTTCGGCTGCCCAGTCATCCAGGGCCACGCAAGGCTCAGGTAACCAGGGCTGTCCGAGGCTTGCGCTGCTGGCAGTGGCAGCAGCAGAGGTGTGATGGGTGTGCCACCTTCCCCTAATTGCCAGGTTAACTCCTACCCCTGAGGGCTCCTGGACTGTGAGAGGAAGCAGGCTGGGCTGAGGGACCTCCCCTCCAGTGCATGAATTTTCATGCACCAGGCCTCTAGTAAACTGATAAAAAGATATAACAATACTTTTCTCTAGGCATCCTGGCTGATGAAACTCACTGCATCTTATCTAGAGGTTTTCTAGAAAGTTACATGCACAAAAAACAAACTAGAAGATATTATCCTCAATTTAATTTATAAAATTTAAAAGGGTTATTTATTCAGTTTAGAGCTTTGGAAAAATGAGCAAATGCAATTCTAGATGCTCATTTCCACCTTAACAGAGTTCTACCTATTTTGCCATATGTTATCATTATTTGATTCTTGAGAGTTTTATCTGACACATTTGGTGAGTATAATCAGACAAGAATTGTTATACCCATTTTACAGATAAAATAAATAAAACTCATAAAAGTTAAGTACATTTTTAAAAGGTTGCAGACCTAAAATTTTGGAGATAAGAAAAAAGTTATGTTTTTTGTCTATATTAGAGAGGAGGAAAAGTTTCAACTCAGTGATGTAAACTTCAACAACAACAAAACTAGAATATGAAAAGAAAATGAAGTACAAAGTATAAGAAACAAATTAATAAAGACCAGCATAGAATAAATGAAATAGGGGCCAGAAACAATAAAGAAGATCAATGAAACAAAAAGATGACTCTTTGAGACAATCAAAATCACTAAGCTTCTAGTAAAATTGTCAGGGGAAAAAGAGGGAGAATACAAATTACTGAAATCAGGAAGGAGATAGATGACATCACCACAGACTCTACAGATAGTTAAAAGGATAATATGTGACTCTTATCAACAATGTTATATCAATAAATTTGACAAGTTAAATGGAAAAATTCCTTGAAAGACATAAATCACCAAAGCTTGCTTACTCAAGAAGAACAAGATAACCTGAAATCTACTATATATGAAAAGTATTTCATTTTTGGTTAAAAATCTACAGCAAGTGTGATCCTTAATGGTTAAGTCCTGAAAACTTTTTTCTTTGTGATCATAAAGAAAAATAAGATGTCCAATCTCACTACTTCTATTCAAATTGTGCCAGAAGTTTTTGACAGTGAAATCAGGTAAGAAGCATAAATAAAAACATACATATTTGAAAGAAAGAATTTCAACAGATTTATCTCAGATAACATGATTATCTTTCATTAACATGAAAATCTGATAGAACTAACAAGAAAAGGCTACTAGAATTAATAAGTGGTATTAACAAGGTAGCATGATGTGAAGAAATTGAGTCTGGCAAAATAAGTCTATCCCAGCAGAGTACTTGACTAAGTTATTAGCACAACACTTAGCTCTCCAGATTCCCTTACTTTTGTTATATTCAACAAGTCACATGCAAAATAACCTGCCCTTGTCTTCTCCTTTTGAGTTGCTCCAAGTGATGCTTTTAACTGAGATGAAACAAGGTGACCATATGTCTTCTTATTTTATCTGTTATACTGTAAACCAGTGTCCTTTTTGTGATATATTTATATTTATCTTTTTTTTGAGGAAGCCACTCTAATTAATGGTTTCTTTCTCTTTTTATTTAATGTCTGGTTTGAGATTTTTTCTACTATTCATATGTAAAGTAACAATATCTTATATATATATGTACATATATCTGGCTATATATATACATAATATATATAGAGGATGCTAAGATATAGAGGAAACTATATATAAGACACATATACATAAATGGCTATATGTATAAAAGACATATCTATAGACATAAAATATATAGATCTAAATTTATATATCTTTACTTAACTATGATAGTTAAATAAGCACATCTTATTATAAACTAGAGGCCTGGTACATGAAATTGGTGCACTGGGTGGGGAGGGTCTCCCTCAGCCAAGCCTGCCCCCTCTCACAGTCTGGGAGCCCTCAAGGGATGTCCTACGGGCCTAAGCTGCAATCTGGCCTCCCTCTTCAGGAGGCGACTGGATGATCAGGAGAAGGTGCCACCCCCATCACCCTGCTGCTGCTGCCACTGCCAGCTGTCGCAGCCGCCAAGGTGTTTCCATCAACACGGACTCCAGTCCCTTCACCACGAAAAAATGACAACTTTCTTCAGGCATTTTCAAGATGTCTCCTTCATAGGATATGACATTTCTTTCTTTCTTTCTTTCTTTCTTTCTTTCTTTCTTTCTTTCTTTCTTTCTTTCTTTCTTTCTTTCTTTCTTTTTTTCTCTTTCTTTCTTTCTTTCTTTCTTTCTTTCTTTCTTTCTTTCTTTCTTTCTTTCTTTCTTTTTCTTTATCCTCACCTGAGGATATTTTTCCATTGATTTTTAGAGAGCATGGAAGAGAGAGGGAAAGCAGAAAGAAACATCAATGTGAGAGGGACACTTCAATTGGTTACCTCCTGCATGAGCCCTGACCTGGGCCCTGGTCAGGGAGGAGCCTGCAACCTAGGTACATGTCCTTGATCAGAATCAAACCTGGACCCTGTGATCCACAGGCCAAGGCTCTATCCACTGAGCTAAACTGGCTAGGGAAGGATATGACATTTTTTAGCTCCTCAAGTAGCGGACCTTCATTTTTTCCTCCAGGAGTGAGGTGGAAAAACCCTAGATCACCTTCTTGGTTTCTTATTACCCAAGTTACCAAGAATACTGAGAGTGGTGTAGTGGGAGCTTAGCCAATGAGCAGTCAGAAAAGGTGTTTCCTCTGTAGCTCACATGCAGAGGCAGAGTTGCTGGTGCGCTGCGGCTGGAGAAGCCCCAGGCCTCCCTGTCGGTGTCCACCCCAGGCTCCCGTCAGTGTCCACTCTGGGGCTGCCCAAGCCAACACAGCAACTCGGGCCAACCCAGGCCCCCCTGTCAGTGTCTGCCCCAGGCTCCCCTGTCTCTGTCTCTGTCTCCGCCCTGGGCCTCACCTGTGTGCGCAGCCTCCTCCTGACTGGTCATGACTGGTACGGCATCCCCGCCTAATTTGCATAGTACCTCTTTATACATATATAGAGATTTTTAGTCATGACATTATAACACACTAGAGGCCCAGTAAGGGAAATTCATGCACAGGGGTGGGGGGTAGTCCCTCAGCCTAGCCTGTACCCTCTCACAATCCGGGACCCCTCAGGTAGGGTGGTCCCTAGGCCCAGCCGGTGATCAGGGAGTACCGAGACTTTTCTTCCCCTGGCTGCCAGCAACTGGGCCCACCCCTGCCACTGCCACTGCTTGCCATCTGTGTGGAGCTGCCCCTCCCCCCACCCCTGGTTGCTTCCCTCTGCAGGCAACAGGCATGGGGTAAGACCACTTGGCTGGCTGGGCCTCCCTTTGCAAGGCAATCATTGGGCAATGGCAGCCCCCGCTCCCCCCCCTACAAACAATTGCATCCCACTGTCCTTGGCTGGCCTGGTGTCAGTGCGTGTCATAGTGTGGTTGTCCGAAAGGTCATCCAGACAACCGTTCTGCTGTTTGGTTGTTCGGTCAATTTGCATATTATGCTTTTATTATTATAGATTAGCTGCTGGTAACACATGACTCATACAGCATTTTTTCCTCACATTTGGTGTTTGGAGACAGAGTGAATATTTTAGTGTAGTTAGATAATATTTATAAAGCAACTACTATGATGAGCCAGCAATAATATTGAATTATTAACATATATTATTTATGTCATCTTTATAAAACTTTTGAAATATAAAATATTTTCTGATTTTATAATTGATCAACTAAAGCATAGAAAAATGAAGTAACTTCCTCAACATCACACTATTAGTAAGAGGTTGACCAGCAGTTCAACTCCAAGTTTTGGTGACCTCAAAGTTCATGTTTTCCTATCTGTCATGATATAAATTAAATTATATTATATTACATTTATTATATTATATATTTTAGATATTGTAAATATATTCTTGTGCTCATACCTTTGCAGTGATTTATCTGAGGACCTTCAAATCTAATCCTTTCTGTGTCTTCTCAATATACCTGCTCTTTCATTTAAAGTATTATCTCTTCCTATAACAATATAATAAGCATAATGTTTATGTAATAAATTCATATTTACACATATTTTGTCAACATTAAGTATTTACCTGGAAAATGTGAATATTTCACAGTTACATACCAAATTTCAGCTGTCTGCATCAGTAAAGAATATGTTTACACACCATTTGTTAAAATTAATCATTTGTTTATGTAAGATATTCTGCCTTCATTAATGCACATGGTTAAGTACAAATGCTTGAGAACACAATAATTATTAGCCTCACTCTGCTAAAAGAGTTTCACATTCAGTTAAGAGTCTTATAAGTAGTACAACTACAATAAAGGCAAAGCATCTTTCTTAAATGAATTAAAGGTTTGCCTGAAAAATAAAAGTATAAATTCCATTGATGTATTTGCTCATTGTTCTTCACATGCACAGTCTTCAATCAGTGTATCATCTTCAATTATAAAAGTGTTTATATGGATGCATATACCCACATATACCCATATACTCATACAAAAAACTGAAGCAACATCAGGTATTAATTGGAGTGAGGCAAGACTCATACTTCTGGGACTCAGGCTATGAGTCCATTATAGCCATTCTCTGCAGAGAAAAGGTCAACTAATTGAATAACAATGGAAATGTGGTTCTTTCCAACCATCCTGACAAATCCAACTTTCCCTGAAATGCTACACATTGTTAAGACCTAATTGAAACAATCACTCCTGAAGAAAATGTCTCAATCTTACTAGTTGGCTGATATACAAGTAATTAAATTAGATTTGGCATTTTAATTGAAAAGCATTTATGTAAACATGAGACTATCCAACAAGGAAAGGAAACTTAGCAATTATTTTATTTTCAGTCTACAGATGGGGTGAAACTTTGTGGCTAAGGACACCAAAAGAGTTGAGCATATAACCTTGGACTTTGGAAAACAGATAGATCATGTCTCTATATTTTGTTACCCCGAAAATCATAGTGAACTTACATAAAGGTGATATTTTTCTTTTCTACTCTAAGTGCTGATTAGTTATTGGAGGTGTATACTTTAGTTTCCTGTGGAATCTACAGTGAGTACTGATGAATACCTCACTAACTACTATTTGTATCTTAATACTTTTCCAAAAGTGATATATTAATATGTGTGAATAGATGTGTATTAAACACAAAATCACTGATAACATTGTTAATTTGTGCATAAAAATCCCTCCTAAAATGTGCTACTTCAGACACCCTTCATTGGGAACTGGTTATCTAGATAAGTCAAGGAATACTGGTAAATTGTCTTCCACCTATACTGTATATGCTTTTGTTAAAAAAATCAAGAGGCACTGGGATGAAGAAGGTTGCAAAACAACAATATGTAGTCTGAGTTCAATTTTGGGTTATACTGTGTTCTTTCTATATATACTGGCATGTATGGTGTGTCTGGTGTGTATGGAAGAGGGGGGCGGAGGAAGGAAAGAAGAAAGGAAGGGTGCATGCAAAGAATAGATATTGTATGATAGGATAATGATACCACTTCAATTCCTAGCTCTCTGTTCATCTATCTATAAATGTTAACAGTTTTCTTTAGATAGATTATAGTAATATTAACTTTCTTACATATTTACATATTTTTTCAAATGTGCCTTTCATGTGTATTATTATTATAAAGAAAATTCAATATGCATAACAGTCTTTGATTACATATGCTCTAATTTCTTCTCTGGGCATCAGAAAGCTGGGGCAGGGAGAGATGTAAGTACACATATATCAACACCTGAGTGCTTTCCTGGTGGGACTGCAATAAGACATGTATGGACTGAGAATGACTGAACCCCTCCTCAAAATGAGGACAGTATCTAGGTTCTACCTTTTAACATAAAGCACAACTAGCTTCCATGCAGTGGAATTCAACTTGCTTCTAATACAAATGCATTTTGATCTACTTTTAGCCTGGGTTCTTATTTTTTCTAGGCCCTTCACTTCATCTTCTATAATTCCCATGGCATCTTGCACGCATGGACTGGTTATTGCCTCAGCACTCCTACTGATTACTGAATTCTCTTAGTTTGGATGACACGTGTTCTCCTTACTGTTTTTCATCACAAGCCTTTGTTAATTGCTTTCTAAGGAATAATATGCCTTCCCTCAATGGCTCTGCCAAGCTCTGCCTTTGTAGATATATGACCTCCCTTCCCTACAGAATTTCTGGCTATTTGTATGTTCTCTCTCGGTGGCTTATTCCTGTCATGAGCATTTTAATCTTTAAAACAGGAAGAATTACCTCCTGTGTGAGGTCTGAGCTAAAAACAGATTCTCTATTGGGCACCCTTGTGACATTGACCTTACAGCACTATTAAATGATCTACAATGGCAAGCTTTTAGAAGCTTAGCAAAATTAATGTTTAATCCCTTCAAGTCCATTTTTTGATGTAGCTGGTTTGGGTCTTGGAGTCTATGTTTTTCTCATAGCTTTATGATTTTTACTACTCCTAATGTGGTTGCAATCCTTGCTATTGAGCAATTGACTGTTTCAAAATGTTAGGTATTTGAAGAGTGCTTTGGCACTGGCTTACACGCTGTAAATATGATCCTCTGATGATCTTCTTCACCTACTTTGGAAACCACGCCACCTTTGGAGTAGTAAAATTATGACCAGCAATCCAAGAGGTTATAGAAACCAACTTAACGTATATGAAATGGATGCCAGAAGTCAGTGGAGCCTACCCAATTGTTAACTGCAGCTCTTTTAGAGTACCCTCATAAAAATAGCAGTACAATTGTGTCATCTTGATACTTTAAACTCATCAAAAATCTTCCAGCACTTTTAGAATGAAGACCAAAATCCTTAACATGACTTTCAGAGGCACTGTGTGACCTAGCATTGGTATGATCATCTCATGCTATTTCCCCCCTCATTGTCTGTCTTCATATCACAACAGCTCTCTTTATATTTCATGAACAATAAATTCTATGTCTATCTCCAGGAGCCTTGCATATGCCGTTCCTTGTTCCTGGAATGATCTTATCTTCCTTACCTTTTTCTAGCCAATTCCTATTCTTCTCTTAGAGCTGAGCATCAGTTTCATGATGACTTGCTTCTTGATGTTCTAAGACGAAGTCAGGATCTCCTCTATTTTCTCAAATCACTCTAAACTTTATTGATTTTTATAGTAATTATCCTATCTAATAAAGACGAAATATGCAAATTGACCATAACTCCACGACAAAGATGGCGGTCCCCACAGCCAATATGGAGGGAATATGCAAATTGACGTGACAAGGCGAGAGGCGGAAAGGTGGCTCCAGTCAGAGCGAAGGCGGTGCCGGCAGCCAGGGGAAGGAAGGCCTATTCTTGCATGAATCTTCTTGCATCAGGCCTCTAGTTAACAAATAAATAAAGTAATGGACTTTAGTTAATAAGACTGTATCAATATTATATAATTAATTATAACAAATGTACTATATTAATGTAAAAGTCAGGGAAGCTAACTCAAGTATATAGGAATATTCTGTACTTCCTTTACCATTTTTCTGTAAATTTGAAACTATTCTTTAAAAAAAGTTTATTTTAAAGTAAATGTATATTTCCATAATTAGTTGTCAAAGGTTTCTCTTCTCTGAGTCTGTATGAAGGATTCTTGTCTTATTTCACGGTATCTCCAGGGCCTACACA
This sequence comes from Eptesicus fuscus, assembly GCF_027574615.1. Taxonomy (NCBI): domain Eukaryota; kingdom Metazoa; phylum Chordata; class Mammalia; order Chiroptera; family Vespertilionidae; genus Eptesicus; species Eptesicus fuscus. Next base: position 12,778,843 of record NC_072477.1, on the reverse strand, counting down.
GCATGCCTTGTGTAGAGCAAACATTTTGTATACATTTTTGTATAAATTACTAATAAACATGTAGGCATATGGAAATCTATCATACTGTGTTAGGTAACCTTCAGCATGTCACTATCATCATTTTTGAGCCATACTTACTTATCTTGGTATCTGCAGCATTTTACCAGCACCTGAAACATACAAGATTCCTAAAATCAGTTTGTTTGTTGACCTGAATGAGAACAATAGCTAGATACTCTATTCCTCAGTGGAGATGCTCATTTGTGTATTTTAAGTTTTGCACACCCTTCAATATATATTTCCATGTACTGTTTTGCATATGTTGTCACTTTTGTGATGAGGAATTTGTAATAGCATTTAAGAGTAAATGATATTTTTAATTTATTACATTTTTTTCCTTTAATTTAATTTATTGGGGTGACACTGGTAAGCAAACTTATACAGGTTTCAAGTGCACAATTGTACATATTTTTTAAATAAATGACTATCACAGTTTCTATCTACAAATTCAGATTAAATTCATTTACAAAATAATATTTAAATGTACTCAAGAATCTCCAGGAAAGAAACTTTTGGAAATTAGTCTTAATATCTGACAAAATTATGAAATCTTACAAGATAAATTTACATATGGATGTTGCTACCTAAAATAAGACCTAAAAAGTTCATTAGAGAGCCTTTTTGCTGGATTTCATTGAAACTAATTTAACAGTTTTATGCAAATTAACAAAAAGTAACCACATGTATAGAATCATCAGAATGTGGTGTTTGTAATATCAATTTCTGCTAGATTATTTTCTTTATTAATAAGTTGTCTAAAACATTTGAACATTGAAAATGGTCCTATAATTTATACCCATTTTTCATCCTTCTCCAGGCTAGGATGGCATTGCTTAGTTAAGCATGGAGATATCATTGACATCAGAAGGACTCTGGGTTTTGGTCAAGTCTCCAGGGTGTACTGCAAAATGAGGAATTATGCCTCTTGACATTGAGGTCACAGGATAAGACAAAGGATAAGACAAAATTCTTTAGCAAAACAGTGGAAAATGATCTCCCTAGTGTCAGAAAGTAACAGAGTTAGATATATTTCTCTCTCTCTCTCTCTCTCTCTCTCTCTTAACTTGGTGGGAAAAGTGCTTGCAGAGTACAAGAAATGCATTAACAAATTTCTTTCTAATGTCTAATTATGAGTGTTTATCTTGTCCATAAAGTAAGCTCCAGAAATATTACATGTTAAATCCCTAAATTTTAGACTGGGTCAAAATATTCAGAAAGAGAGTTTTAATCTTTAATAGGGGAGATATTATAAATAAGGACAACAGTAGTTTTGTCATTCTCATATTCATTAGTTTATAAGGGAAGTTCACTTAAGAAGTACTACAAAATAAATTTGGAGAAACTGGGGGATTGTATGGATTTTCCTAAAAAAACTAGGGGCCAGTGCAAGAATTCATGCACCTTGAAAAGAACTGTGGGCCGCGAGGCTGCGGTGGGCACAGGGGTGGGTCTTGGCCTATCCTCTGTACCCCAGCCCGGAGCAAAGAATTTTCAGTAACCCCCAGAGGCTCACCCCGATGACAGTGACCAGCACCCTGCCTTGGTCTGGTGCCCCCGCTCACCTGCTCCACCATCCCACCACAGCTGATACCTGCCATGTTCTGCTCTCTGCCACCTGCTGCCGATGCCCACCATGTTCTGAGTGCACCCACTGGTGGTCAGTGCACATCAATGCAACCAGTTGTTCAGTTTTTTTCGGTTGTTCAATGGTTCTGCCCTTCCATCTATTTACACATTAGGGTTTTATATATATAGATATGGCAGTTTGTTATAGGTACTTTTTTTTAATCCTCACCTGAGTATATGATTTTTTAAATTGATTTTAGAAAGAGAGGAAGGGAGAGAGAGAGAAATATTGATATGCCAGAGAAACATCAATTGGTTGTCTCCCTCACAGTCCCTGAAAGAGGATGAAACCCAAAACTTAGATATGTGCCCTCATATGGAATCAAACCCACAACCTTTTGGAGTATGGGATGACACTCCAGCCAACTGAGCCCCCGGCCAGGGCTAGGTACTTTCCTTCTTCATGTCTGAATATTCCACCAGAATGAGAGTTCCCAGAAGGCTATTACCAAATCCTGTTCTTCTTGGCACCAGCATATAGATCAAATAAAGGTGTCTTAAATAAAACACAAAGGAATAAAGCCCCACTCTGCTCTCTCCCTTTTACTGAAATCAATTATGGCTGCATTTTCTTTCAATAACCATCTGAAAAGCTACTGATTGGATTGAAATTGGGGTGAGCAGAATTTAGAAACTCAGAGGAGGAGCTCTGCAAAGTACAGCACAGGATTTTGAGAAACAGGAACCAATTTTGCAACTGTCACATCTGATGGGACCTGCCTGTGAGCTGGAGAAAATTGGAGGCTGCAGCCAAGTGCCAGGGCAATGTGTTGTGCTCTGCTGGGACAATACTGCCAGGAATGACAAGCAAGAAGAAAGAGAAAACTTTGGGTGTTTTTTTTTTTTTTTTTTTTTTTTCACCTCTTCTTTCTGCCTTCCATTCCTTCTAATAACTCCTTGGGGAAGGGCAAACCAGGAAACCAGGGGAAAAAACTAATTTTATTTTGTAAAGTCCTACTCCCAACATCCCAAAGTAGCAAACAGAAGAGCCAGTATGGAGCAGAGAAATAACGCCCCACTAACCAGCACATGATGCTATATTAGATTAGAAACTCGATTACAAACTCCTTGAGAGCGAAGGCTTTCTCTAGTGCCTATCAAAATAAGTGGAAAATTAGAGGTGCTCGAAACTCTTTGCCGAATTGAAATAATTTTTTCATCTTAAAATGCATTCCACAAATATTTACAGAAAACAAATATTTATTACAGGCACTGCTGGATACTTCAGATAAGAAAAAAATGAGTAAGACACCCTCTCTGCTCTCAGATAATTTACAGCCTAATGAGAAAAAATAGATTGTAAACAAAAGCAATTGTGGGAAGGCAGTGCGGTGATTGTACCATGGAGACCAAGATATTGGGAAGGAGAAAGAAAGGGAACCAGCTACTGAAAAGATATTTGCTTAACAATAATCATGGTTCCAGCTACTGCTCTAGGCTTTGGGAGAACAATGGGTACTCTGATGAACATAATCCCCAACTTTCTTGTGCTTTAAACTAGTAGAGGCAAGAGGAAAGTAAGGAAGAATTCAGCCTAATCTGCCACAGGATGGGTTTAACAGGCAGGTGGTCTTCACTTCTGCTCCAGATGAAGGAGAGGGCATCCATGCTAATGAGATAGCCTCAAACATAGCCCAAAGACAGTGGCCCCAGTGAGCAGCACAATTGGATCACTCCAAAGAATAATACCCTGTGATCCAACTGATCCATCAGCGATGTCACCACCTCCAGGCCTGGCAGGGAAACCAGAGAGCTGCTGCCAAGGCAGATTAAACAGCACCGTACTTCCAAAACACAATTCTACCACTTGCTATGTGGTGGTTGGGGTGGGAGGGGGCGGGGAGAAGGGCCTGGCCTCTGGATTTAGAGAGATCTGGGTCTGAATTACTATCTAAGACTACGTTGTGATCAGAAACATGAATAATACAGCACCCACTCTATGTGGTTATTTGGGGAATAAATGAATACGTGTGTACCCCCTCATCCCCCTTCTGGACTATGGTAAAGATAAGATGATAATCCCCTACCATCTGATCCCTTACATTCTTCAGATAGTTTTAAGATTGAAGTCCACAATCAGGAATTACATGTGCATGGATTAGTTAAACCCACTAAATAGCTAAAGAAAAGAAACAGCAAATGCATTTTTTCCTCTCCTCTTTTTTTTTCCGCTGACACCCTATTACAAATCAGTGGCAGAATATATTCTCTAAACACTATCTCCCGATTATTGGTATCATTAATTATAGATGAAAAAGGGGAAAAGCATACACATCTTATAATAAATATGGGAACAGAGAAGCAAGTAAATTAATAGTTAAGTCAATAGATGAATGAATACATTAATAAGCTGGTGTGTATTTACTAGAGAAAGGCTTAATCACTCTGATTAATGTCATGTGAAATTATAAGACCTTAAAAAGAAGGCTCATCAGTAAGAGGTCCTACACAATTGCTGTTAACCACTGCACACCACCACGTAAAGGGAATGCACTCAGGGTTCACAAGAGACAGTAAAACTTTTTAGAGTTATCTATAGGGACTGAAACGCACACCCATGCTCACACACACAAAGCGAGAATTTTCCAACATGAAAGCAGTCATCATGCACATATTCTCAGAGAAGCAAAAACAGAGACAAAATAAAAAAGAAGCATGATGTCCAGAAAAGCTGGTCCTCCAACTCAGGTTGCCTCCAATTATAAACAGAAAGGGTTGAGCCTCCAGGGGTTACTTTGTTTAACTTTTATTTTTTAAAGAAAGGAATAAAAATGCAATAAACTCTAATAGAAACCATGTTTCCCTTCTGGTTCCAGAAGGGGTTACAATATTATTCATATTTCTATATGAAAAGGGAATCTGAGTAAGAGAAGGAAAAGAAAAAAGAAAACAACTATAGATTTGTTTTAACATTGCAGAGCAGAAAATGGTAACAAAGAAATCCCCATTTGAAAAGAAAAATGCATTTTTCTCCCAATGGCCAAGGATAACCACATTATTGAACTTTATAGACATAGTTGTGGAAGAATCGCTTGGTAGAAACTTTTAAACCTGAAACTAGAGGGTCTTGAGAACTCCAGTGAACATGAAGGGGCCATGATCTCTTAAGAAGAGAGTAACAGCGGACATCTGATGAAGACTGATGGCCTGGATGAGAACAATTACAGAACCCAATGAGGAGAAAGTGGCTGGGCTTTGTAAAGGAATCAGAAACCTCTACTTTTATGAGGCAAGTCTTTATTTTCGAGAGGGCCACTGTAACTGTGAAATGCCACCTGTTAGAAAATGATGAGAAACCATAGTATGCAGCTATGCTCTGTGACGTGACCATCTCACTGTCCCATTGTATTTGATAGTGATAGAATCTACCCTGCTAAGAGAAATATGAGCTGTACATCACTGTGCTCCATACCAGTGGGATAATAGTATTAGTTTAGGGTTTCAACATACCCATTCACTTTTCCTTAAAGAATAAACCTAAGAAATGGTTTTGCCTTATATGTTTATCTTCTTCTTTCTCAGCCATGAAGGGCTGGTGGAAGTGCTATTGTGAGCTAGATGTCTGATCACAGCATCCCCTGAAAACGTTTGGCCCTATTGAGATTGACTTCCTCTGAACTAATGGATCCAGTGTGGCCTCTTACTTTTAGATAAACCAGCCTGCATGTTTAATTCTCTTAATACTAGAGGCCTGGTGCATGAAATTCATGCATGGGGGGTGGGGAGAATTGTCCCTCAGCCAGGCCTGCACCCTCTCCAATCTGGAACATCCCTCTCACAATTCAGGACAGCTGGCTCCTAACCGCTCGCCTGCCTGTCTGCCTAATCATCCCTAACCACCTCTGCCTGCCTGCCTGATTGCCCCCTAACTGCTTTCCTCTGCTGGCCTGATTGTGCCCCTAACTGCTTGATCCCCTGACAGCCTGATTGCTCCTTACTGCCTCTGCCTTGGCCCCCGCCACCATGGCTTTGTCAGGAAGTAAGTCAGACGTCCGGAAGATGTCTGGTTGACCCAGTCTAATTAGCATATTACCCTTTTATTAGTATAGATTTCACTCATTCCCTTTCTCATCTTACCTTCTCCTAGTCCTCTTGTACTTTCCATATCAATCAATATGACCAATGACTGCAGAATTACTGAAGACACAAAACTGGCTGTCACCATTTGTTAATCTCTCTAAAATCATGAGTGTTTACTTATCAATATTTTACATTCTAAACATCTCTGAATGGGTATCTTCTCTCAATTCCCACTGCCCATACTGCTTTAATAGCCCTCCTCCTCCTGTTCTTTCCTGGTGTTCTTAAGGAGTATATTCATCCTAAGTATCCTCGGTCCCTTCCTTCTGCCTCACCTCCTGTTACTGGCAGCCCCATTATATATACACTTGCTGCGGCAGACTGAACAAGGATAAAATATGATAACCACATCCTGATCCTTGGAAATGGTAGATATGTAACCGTCTATGACAAAAGGAGTTTTGTAGATTTTACTCAGGAACTGAGAAGGGGAGATTACCCCAGATTATCCAGGTGGAACCCATGTAAATAAGAGGCGGGGCAGGAGGATTAGTTAGAAGCAGCAGGTATCAGGACAGAAGCAAGAGACTGGAGTGATGAGTGGAAGAAGCCACTCACCAAGCAATGAGGACAGCCTCTAGCAGCTGGAAAAGGTAAGGAAATGGATCCTCCTCACCTTGAAGCTTCCAAAAGGAACCAGCCCTGTTGACACTTGGACTTTAAACGAATGAATCTGATTGCAGACTTCTGACTTCCAGAACTATAAGATAATAAGCTTGTGTTGTTTTAAGCCACTGATTTGTGATAATTTGTTACAGCAGAAGTAAGAAACCAAGCCCTTCTCCATAGACCATTCTTGAAGAACTCACCATGTTTTGAATGCTTGAAAATGTAAATTGTCTAAATGGGAACTGGGCTAGATTTTAAAATGTGGATGCTCTTGAAAGGGACATAAATTGACCATCTTTCATCTAGATGATTCTTACATGTTGTTTCAACATGTGTTTAGTGAGGTGACAATGATTCTCTGATAGGATGTACTGTATTTTTTTTCTCATCAAATGTCTAGCATGCAATACATTACATGTAGCACATGAGCAATATCCATTTGTTGAGTGACTGAATGAGATCTTTGAAATGTGTCACCTATTACTGGTAGTCAGTACTATGGCATGCTTTATTTGATCAGAATGCCAACTGCTCTAACCACCAACTTCAGGAAGCTGTCAACTGACTATCTCAGGGTTGAGGTTATGGATCTATACTGTGCAAATATGTAGGACACAAAAATATTCTCCAAACTGATAAGTTGGCTCTGACATTAAAAAAATGTATTAAAAGGTTATATTTAAACAGTTGAAGCACAACTAATGTTTCATCAATTAGAAGGGATTGCAGTGAACACTTAAGTTGACCAGATTTATGTTTCTGATTTATATCTATGGTATTTATTTGCTTCTTACAGACTAGTACCAGTGGGATATTCAGCTACTTTCCATTAATGTCTCTGATCCCAAAATACTGCTAAATGCAAAAGAGTCTAATCTTCACATCTGAGCCAGCAAAAGAAAGGATTTCTCAGGAAGCACTGGGTGTTATTTCACATACTGAAGAAATTAAACTACTTTCTTTTTAATCATTCAACACTTCTTAATTCAAAACATCTGTTTTTATATCAGCCTTTTCTTAATCCCCTGGTTATCGATGAGGTTTTAGAAAATTTATAGGACATGAAAGTAGGGAAAAAATCCTTTTTTCTGAGAGCTAAGAGACAAGGTTTCTGATCTCACTTTCATAAGTGATTTGATCATGGGAGACAAGATACAGAGGAAGGCAAGATGATGAGTGTCAACTTATATGAGTGCTAGTCTAACTTTTGTCACCAAATTTCATAAATTTTAGGTAAAAATCTTGATGGTTAAGAAAATTACTCATGGAATTTGATGGACATAATTTCATTTCCAGCTAACCTGCTTACTAGCTAAGTAAACTTGAGTAAATTGCTTAACTTCGCTAAACCTCAAATTTTCATTTGTAATCTAAACTAAATCAAATATAATGAAGGAAAGTGTTAATGCATTAAAATATCGATTGAGTCCCCATTGTGTGTTGTAAACACTGTGTTAGGGAGGGCTACTACTTGGTCTCTTTGGAATTATTGTATGAATTAATGAGGTAACTCTTGGAATGTCTTAGCATAGTACCTGGTACCTAGTAAGTCCTAAATAAATGTTAATTATTAGTAATTGTTGCTCTAGTAGGTACCCCTACTTGGGATTATTTTTAAGAACTCCTTTATGCCTTGTTCAGTGTCTTTATCTGGCCTGATGAGTGATGTGACAGTGATAATTATGAAAACATTTTAGAAGTAAAAATGTTATACAAAGGCAAGGCATTAATGTTCGCAAATGCTACATTTCACTAATCCCAACAGGAAAGTTCAAAAAGCCCTTCATCCTCACATCTGGCATCCTCTTGGCAGCCAGTAAACAGGGTACATTGTTAATTTACATGGGAGTTTACAATGTACAGCACCTCCGCTCTCACACATTATAAAAGAGGAAAGCTCATTCTCCCTTTAGGATATGTGTTTTGCCTATGGGACATTTCTGTTAGCTCTCTAAAGAAGCTGTTATTGCCTTGGATTGATGCTAAGAAGGAACTGTTATCTGGCATTGTGCTGGGTACTATGCAGAGGAATTATTCAGGATCCTTAACTTCTGACATTTTAGAGACTGAAGCAGAAATGAATCCAGCAGACCAGTCTAAGGGGATATAGCTAAAGTGTTCCTGCATGTGAACAAATGACTTGAATTATGGTGATAATCCACTGAAGGAAAACCTTGGTCAGAGGAACTTTGGTTATAAGTTAAGTGGGTATCTCTCAGGAATCTGGATTAGGGAAAGAATTCACTATCATAATCCTTTTCACTCCAAAGTATAGGCAACAATAGTGTTGGTTGCATGAAGTTAAAGCTAAGGAAAGAAGGTGTTGTAGTGAGGAGGCTAAAAGGCTAATTCCAATGTAACCCTGATATTTGGGTGGGGAAGAGAGGAGGGGGTGGGGAGGGCTAGCAACCTGAATCTGTGCTAGCAAGCCCAGTGTACATTCCTGATAACCTATAATTAAATCATTGCCTCTTTCCCAGAAACTGGTCTTGCAGAACCTGTTATCTAAATCAGAGGCCATAAAACTGTGAACAGTGCACTACCCCAGAGGGAGGGGGCGTTATTAACACTGGCACTAGGCCAGACCTTCAGATATGGCCTGGAGACCCCCAACACCGGGGGGCCTTCTTACAATGCCCAAGAAAAGGACCAGAAGCATAATCCATATTTGCAGGACAAAGACCCTAGAAATATATAAAAGAGTAGCACCCTGCATGCTACCTTACTCAGATTTGGGAAGTTATTCTGTTGAGTCCGCCAGCGTATTAAACAGGTAACTCCTTTTCTCTAAAAGCATTGCTTGGTTTTTCTTTGGTCTTCTGCAACAGTAGACAATGAATAAATAATCTAGTGTGGTAAAGGCTTGAAGTGGGGCGAGAGTTGGTGGAGGAGGGCAATGAGGGAATAAAGAGAGGGACATATGTAATACTCTCAACAATAAAGATAACATTTTAAAAAAAGAAAAAAAAAAAAACACAGAATTAATCAGTGGTAGAATTACAAAGTGGCACTAAAACCAATGAGAAGAAAAAAAAAAAAACCTAGGTCCATATCAACACATTCTCCTATTTTGTTTTGTTTTTCCTGCTTCTACTCTTTTGTCCAAAGTCCAATCACTATATATATTGTTTTATATCTTTTTCTCATCATGGATCTCTTCTCCATTATTAACTCAAATCTCCTGGACAAAATTTAGTTTATCCCCTTCTTAATGAATCTTCTGGATGTATTCTAATCTAGTAACTATAAACTATATTATTTTGGTGCAAGGTGAATGCTTTTAGGTCTGGACGTGGGGCTCAGTGGTTGATAACAGACCTATGAACCAGGAGGTCAAGGTTCAATTCCAGGTCAGGGCACATGCCCTGGTTGCTGGCTTGATCCCCAGTGCAGGAAGCAGCTGACCAATGATTCTCTCTCATCATTGATGTCTCTATTTCTCTCTCCCTCTCCCTTCTGCTCTGAACTCAATAAAAGAAAAAAAAATCTTTTAGGAAACTGTTAAGATGACTTGGACATCACTTGAAGATGTATTTTTATCCAGTTTTTAAACCTGTTTTTCTGATTTTCACTCTCCATTGGCAAGGGATTAATTTTACTTAATAGTAACATATATAAACATTAAGTAGAAATAAATTAAGACTGTGGGCTTGGTTCTTTCCTAAGCCTTGTCACAGCCACAAAGCCTAACTTTAATTTCCTCCTAATTAAAATCATCTACTCTGTCTGCCTTCCCCTTTTCCTACATCTTTTGGTTTACAATCATTCACAATGAGGCCATAAGCAGATTTACAGAACATACTCCATTTAGTGTTTCAAATATTTTGCCATAAATATTGCTTTCTCTATAAAAGCATCCAGAAATGGAGACATCAAACACATTACACACCACTTATCCTTTGTCTATTGTAAAGCAACATTATTCAATAATCTTTGCCTTAAAATCTCTTGAGAAAACCTGAAACTTAAATTTTATAATCCTTAAAATTTTATTTAGAGAATTTTAATCTTAACCATCAGAAGAAACCCAATCTAATCAGCTTCATTCAGTTCTTCAAGGTACCCTTATGTTTGCTTTTCATAGGGTGCAGGGGGCAGTAAGAGGAAATATTGGATCAACAGAAGAGTTTTGAAGGCAGAATATAATCCCTACCATAGAATAAAAGAGATTATATAAATGCCATTGAACTGAAATAGAACACCCTTTCAAATAGAAATTAGCATCCCACAAATGTGCAATTAGTACCCAATAAATCACCATAAGAAGAGTGTCAATACAGTGAGGTATATCCAGTCATCACAATTAATGCCTGTATCCTGTATTGGAGAAGCCAAGCTGTTTTCATGTTACAGTCATTAGGATGAGATCGCTTCTGCAGCTGAATTGTTACAAGCAGTTAAGTATCTAATAGAGATGCTGCACTTTTAACCAGAGCCATTGCTTTTAAATTCTGCAAACTATAGGGTTTGCTAAGCCATTTTAAAGAAAAATTAATAACAGCTGCTATTTATCTGGAATAGAGCAACTTCCCAACAGCATTTCATGAAAGCAAAAATGGAAGGTTTTGCTTTCTTTCTGTTGCTTAATTTCCCAATAAGAGTTAGCGATACCAAAGTCAAACATAAAATACTCAGCAAAAGACCCTTCAAAACAAACAGATGTATGATTGCAAATGAATTCTAAAGAAAACACAAACTGGAGGGTGGTGTTTGCCTTCCTCGATTCTGTAATTTTCAACTGTGAACTGAAAGGTGGTTTAAAATGGAAATAATGGAATTATGTTTGAATTAAGAAATTTGAGTTATAATGTAGAACTGCTACAAATTGGCTGATCAGTCTAGCTTTCTAGATGGGTATTTAATTTACTTATTAGTATTCTTTTACATATTTGGGGAAGAAGATAGAAGAAGAATGTTTTAAGAATGCATTCAGACAAATGCTTCAAGGATAACAAGTTTGGAGGCAGGAATGTATCCTATTTTGTTTATAGTAAAACAAAACAAAACATGGAAGACTAAAAAGAGAGAAAATGATCTGAAATGTATTTTAGAACTATCACTTTTCCAGCTGGAGTATAGATTACAGGGCAGATAAGAAAGTGAGGAGTTGATAGGTTCCTGGACTAGCAAAAAGCATTTGAATCCATGAATTGGATATATCTAGAAGTTCAGATGGCAGAATATTTAAAATAAAGATTTCGGAGATAAAGGATTTTTTGGTGGTTCCAATGTCTAGAAGATAAATGTTTGAGTTACTTTGTAAGATAGGATGGAAGAAGAGTAGGTAAGGTACTGAGTGAACAAGGACATCTTCATAAATGTTGAAGTCGTGGAGACTACCAGGGATGTGAATAGCTGGTAGGAATCATGAAGAACCATCTTGGGGGCTGGCAAATACAAGATGTAAAATAACAAAGACAGCTTTTTTATATATATATATTTTTGGGGGGGAGAAGAATGGGACAAAAATGAGTTGTTTGTTGTGGTTTTTGTTTGTTTATTTGGTTGGTTTTTTGCTTATCTCAACTTTGCAGCATACAGGGAAGGGACCTCATACCTCAAACCCAACCAAACCTTACCAGACTGGATGCAAAATAAGATAGTCTTGTTGGAATATTTAATCTGTCCTTTAGGAGTGTGAGAGTGCCAGGGAGATGACCTTTTTAAAACATTTAGAAAGTCCAACTTAGAATATTGCTTTAAAATTCGACTCCCTCCCATTTAGTTGTGCCTTCTGGTATGCAGGGAGAATTGGCATGGCTCCAAAGCACCCCACAACTTACCTACTAATTATTGTTCCTATTCTATTACATTCCAATAATCTTTTCAGTTATTTCTCTTATCTTCTTCTTAAAGATCTCCATCTTTTTTATGCATTATAACCACAATCTTTGGTGACACCATGCAATGGTCATCAGAATTTCATAAGCAATGCTCTAACTTCTAAACTGTTTGAAGTATCATAAGAGAATTCAATAGAAGTTCAAAGAGGAATGTAAGCTAGTGTTAGCTGAAGATGAACAAAGTTTCTGTAGCGTAGTAGTTCAAAGAATTGAAATAAAACTATCAAATGGCTGTAAGCTATGAAGTGAGCAATTTTCACAAGGATTTAACTCTTTTTTTACCCATATTTATTTCAAATTGGATTTAGAGATTTTTCCTGGGAAATTTATTATGTAGAATTAAAACATCAATTTCCATCCTGTATTCTTATAATGTGGATACCGTTTTTCTAAGCACTGGATCCATATCACCTCACTTCTTTCAAAAGACCCCCAAAGTATAAAAAAAATTAGTCCAAATATGTTCGACTCAAAGTCCAAATTATTTTTAAGCCAAAATTATCTTTGGTTATCACTCTAGAGCAACTTTGCTGTTGTACATATGAAATGGGAAATTTGGACTGGAAATGCACGGTGTTCCACTGGGCAGGATGGCTTTCCCAGGCTCTTTGTCCGTTGGAGTCAAAGAATGAAACCACAGATGGAGGATGGTATAGCAAAGGTGGAAATTGATTGAGAAACAAGCACTGACTCCCACGTGGGGAGGGGGAAAGAGTCCCATAGAGTTCCTTTTTCCAAGGTTTATAAAGGCTGCAGTTTTTTGTGCATCGATATCCCCTCTTATTGGTCACTATTTCCCTTTTATTTGGTCACTATAGCAACTGAAGTCTCAAGGGAAGTACTCAAAGTTCCCTCCTTCTTCTCCTTTATTGTTTTCCTATTCCCTCTGAGCTTTTCTTCCTCTTTCTTTGAATGAGGGGTTTCCTTCCCTTTATTCTGTATAGTAAATATGTACCTTTTGCTACTCTCAGTTCCCTTATCTTATGGAAATGTAACTTCTGCCACTCCCAGGTCCCTTGTCTTATGGAAATGTACCCTGTGCAGGTCTGTAGCCCTGTGCTTTTTCCATGGACCCCTTAATTTCTAAAATTTCCTAAACTTGCCTATTTCACCCCTAAAAATACCTTTCACTAAGAATAGAAACTAAAAGACAATAAGATTAAGACTCCTGCTCTAAAATATAGAGTTTAGTAGAAGAGTTACTATCAAAAATGTTAATTTTTTTTTCTTTTTTGCATCCTATGCAAGTACAATTGAGAGTGCACAACAAATTCAACAGGACATTTCATTTGATTCTGCAACAAGTGAAACTCTATTAATTGGCATTTATTTAGACCCATTCATACTTGCAACTGTATATATGTAGCTTTAGGAAAAAATATCTTAAGCATACAAAATTGGAAATGGAAATGAGACCTTTGGACTGAAATCCCTCAAATCCTTGTTTATTTTGTTAGTTGCAAATTACAGATACCTAGAATATTATTGGTTTTCTGTGTTTCAATGGGGGGATTTGAAAGTACCAAGTTTAATGCTTTAGATTAAATGGATTTTTCTTAAACACAGGGTGCTAAAGATCATTGCACGTGAATATGTATGTGGACTTATATGTGTTTTTAAACTTAAACATAAGTGATGACTAGTAAAACTCAAATTTGAAAAGCTTAGAATCTCTAAGCTTCCTTTCAACTCCAGCATTTCATGATTCTCTGGGATTCTCTGGAATTGATTGCAAGTTTCTTTCAAATTGATCATTACATATAACTGTATATATCCTATAGAGAGCTGTATGTGTATGCATGTATGAAACTTCAAACATAATAACCTTATAATGTCAACTAAGGCAATATATATATATATTAGAGGCCCTGTGCATGAAATTCATGCAGGAGTGGGGAGTCTCTTAACCCTGCCTACACCCTCTCCAAATTGAGACTCCTCAGGGAATTTCTGACTGCCTCTCACAATCTGGGACTGCTGGCTCCTAACTGCTCCCCTGCTGGCCTGATCACCCCTAACAGCCTCTGTCACTCAGGACACAGGATTCCCTCCTCTGGCCGGCCTCAGGCACCCAGGACCTGGGTCGGCTTTGCCTGGGCCGGCTACAGCCACAGGGGACCATGGGCAGGCAGCTTCATCCAGGCTGCAGCTGCAGCCACTGGTGCCTAGGACCGCAGGGCAGATGGCTTGTCCCCCTCCTGGGCTACAGGCACAGCCACTGCAACAGGATTGTGGGGACCGTGTGACTTGTCCCTCTCCCGGGACACAGGTGCAGCCGCTGGCAACGGGATCGCAGGGACTGTGGGGCATGCAGATTATCCCTCTTCCAGGCGGTAGCCCCAGCTGCTGGTGCCTGGGACTTCTGCGCATGCTGCTTGTCCCTCTCATGGGCCACAGGCACAGGCGCAGCCACTGGCACCCGGAACCGTAGGGTGGGTAGCTTGTCCCTCTCCTGGACTGCAGGTGCAGGCACAGCCGCTGGTGCCTGGGACCACAGGGTGTGCGGCTTGTCCCTCCTCCAGGCCGCAGCCTGGCTAGTCCCCATTCCTCTCTCGTGAGCTCATTTGTGCCTGGCTGGTCCCCATTCCTCTCTCCCCAGTGTTGAGAGTCTGAGCCATGATGGTGTGATGACTAATTGCATATTAGCTCTTTATTATATAGGAAATATATATTATATATATATATATATATATATATATATATATATATATATATATACACACACACACACACACACACACACACACACACATACACACACACACACACTGAGTGGCCATATTGTTATGACCACCTGATGTTTGTAGGCAAACTAGCCGTACACTGCATCATATGGAATATGGAAGCCGAAGGCCTGTTTGAACACCTTTGTTGTCTGCAGTTACCAAGATAAAACATCTCCAATTTGCACAGGAACACAAGGATAGGACAGTCAAGCATTGAAAAAAAGTCATGTGGTCTGATGAATCACGTTTCCAGTTGCATCATGCAGATGGCATAGTGAGAATTTCATGGAAACAGCATGAAAGCATGCAACCCACATGCATGAGTACAACCCTTCAAGCTGGTAAAGGCAATGTTATGGTTTGGGGCATGTTTTCCTGGCATGATTTGGGCCCTTTAATTCGTATGGAACAATGTCTTAATAACACAACATACCTAAGTATCATTGCTGATCAAGTTCATCCTATCATATTGATGGTGTATCCCAATGGAGATGGCTTCTTCCAACAAGACAATGCACCATGCCACAGTGCTCGTATTGTGCAGGAGTGGTTTCAAGAACACAAGGGAGACTTTACCTTGCTTAGGTGGCCCCCACAATCACCAGATCTCAATCCAATTGAGCATTTGTGGGATGAAGTTAAAAGAGCCATCAGGCAGCTGGTTCCACAGCCATCAAATCTCACAGAACTGGACAGTGCTATTCATCAGGCATGATGTCAGATTCCTCACATCACCTTTCAACATCCCGTGGAGTCAATGCCAAGAAGAATCGCTGCAGTATTGAAGGCAAAATGTGGCCCAACAAAGTACTGATGGGGTGGTCATAATAATCTGGCCACTCATATCCTACCTAATAAAAGGGTAATATGTAAATTACCATCACTCCGCTACGCCCACAATTGGGCCAGCAGGAAGCGCAGGGGGCGGGACTCAGGGTGGCCGGGGTAGCAGGTTGGGCCGGCGGGACACTGAGCTCGTGTTGCCAGCGGCGATGGGAGCTCAGCGTCTGCGCCATGGCTGTGCTGCAGAACAGAAGGGGCCTCTGGGGCAGCGAGCTCATGTCCCGCTGAGGACCATCAAAAGCAGGGCAGCTGGGTGCCTGTCTGCTCTGGCACCAGGCCTTTCAGAAGCCAAGCCGGAGGCTTCTGAAAGGCCTGGTGCACCAGCGGACAGACACTCAGCTCCACTGCGATCGAAAGCGAAAGCATGTAGGGGACCCTAAACATGCATGATTCAATCATGCACTGGGCCTCTAGTATCCTGATATATAAAACGCCAGGGTCTATCACGACCAAAACAACCAGACAGACAACTGAACACGGGCTGTGTGGGGCAACAAGGCCAGCAGAGGGATTAGTGAGGGACAACCAAACGATTGAACAGCAGGCTGTTTGGGGCGACCAGTTTGGCAGGGGGGTTAGTGAGAATGACCAAACGAATGAACAGTAGGCTGCGTGGGGTGACCAGGCTGGCAGGGGGTGCAGTTGGGGGCAATCAGGCTGGTGGGGTGGGCAGTTGGAAGCAACCAGGCTGGCAGAGGGGGACAGTTGGGGGTGACCAGGCCGGCAGGGGGGCGTAGTTAGGGGCTATCAGGCCAGCAGGCAGAGGCAGTTAGGAGTGACCAGGCTGGCGGGGGGGCAGTTAGGGGCGATCAGGCAGGCAGGCAGGTGAGCAGTTAGGAGCCAACAGTCCCAGATTGTGAGAGGGATGTCTGACTGCCAGCAGTTGGACATCCCTTGAGGGGTCTGAGATTGGAGAGGAGGCAGGCTGGGCTGAAGCCTCCGCCCCCTGTGCACAAATTTTGTGCACTGGGCCTCTAGTGTGTGTGTGTGTGTGTGTGTGTGTGTGTGTGTGTGTGTGTGTGTGTGTATGGAGAGAGAGAGAGAGATAGATAGATAGATATAGATATAGATATAGATATAGATATAGATATAGATATAGATATAGATATAGATATATAGAGAGAGCTGCCTATTATACATTATCATAATGTATATTTGTATATAGTATGAACTCAGTTATAAAAAATGTGTGTGCATCAAAGCATGAAAATAAAATTAAACCATATAAAACTGGTTTAATAATATTCTGGGTATGTGCAGGTCAAAACAGTCAAATATTGAGAATTTTATATGGATCAACCTAAGAGTAGTGGTGGCTAGTGCTAGGCAGTGGAACTGTAAGATATTTTAAGTTATTCTTGCACTCCCCTGCATTTAATTAAAGATCTTTAAGGAATTTGCATTCCTTTATTATCAGCAGCAAGTGCTAATAAAATGTACCTGAATTTGAAAAAGGAGAGAAACCAGGAAGTTGACTTGTAAATATGACCAGCCTCCCAGAGCCACTTCAAGAAGGAAGCCCCCAGGAAAAGCAGCAATGGATATCAATAAAAGAGCAACACTTGTAAACAGGGACTCCCCTGCTGGTGCCCTGTCAGAATTGGGCAGTGATCATGAGTAACAAAGCCTTTAGGAACTTCAAGAGATCTCTGCTTCAAGCAGCAGGGCAGAACATTCAGGCAGCAGGGCATTGTTTCTCCCTTTTTCCTGACACCACACCCATCTTGCATAAATTTGACTTGGATGCAACTTCCATTAGAGGTAGAGAACCAACATAAGGTGTTATCCTCACAAATGTTAGCCATACTTGCTAATGGCTGTAGAGAAGATGAGAAAGATTTCCGGTTGTGTGTAACTCCAGTCTTTTCTCCTCACCGGAAATAACTAATGCATGCAAATTGAGTTGACATTGTTATACAGGTAGATTTCTACTCACCAAAACCTTTTTTATTGATTGAGCAAGACTCTGGGGGTAAGTAGATTGTCACACTGGGAATCTCTAGTTGCTATTTCCACGACACTACCAGCTGGCTACTTAAAATGTCAAAACTCAGTGCCCAGGCATCTGGAGGTACTTTCATATAGACTGTCTCCATCAGCGTTCCACTGTTACTTCCCAAGTTCTCCTTGAACAATGGGTCTATGAAGATGGCTCCAAGCCCGATCTCTCCAGCATGGTCCATAGTAGCATAGGTAAAGTTGGCCTCTGTTGGCTTCTTCTCTGTCTTTTGCTAATACAAGGTAACAGCCACAGTCTCCTGCCTTTACAGTTCTCCAGTTGGAGTTAGGTATACCACTGTGTCTAACAAACTTTAGGTGACACATTTCAAGTTCTCCAAGTGGTCTTGAAGTCCCCTTCATTGAGCTTAAGATGGGGAAGAAACACCCTCTTCTTCCTAAGGATAGGGGTGGGTCCAGCACTCCAAAGACTGACAGTAAAACATTGTGTTCTTGATTTTGTCCTTGATTTCTTTATCTTTCAGTCCATTGACACTCTCCTGTGCCAAGGGTCACAGAACCAGATTTTGTTCATCTTGGTGAACCCTCCACGCGTGGGCCAAGGCCTTACTTAGGGGTGCATGGTATTTAGCACAAATATTTTATTTTTGTCCTTTGGAGTCTCAGACAAAACAATGAAGACAAGGAAACCATTTTAGCTTCCTATTAAATAGACAGATTGAAAAAAAACAAGTTCTTTAGACTTTAGCATTCTATTGATTATTTTTAACGACTTGGTATGCATGCACATCCCAGACAACTGGCACCATACTTTGTCATAACCCTAACTCAAAGGTTAAAGTTTTGTAAAAGGAAGGGTCTTTCCTAAGAGAATCTCGGGCTCTGCGAGGCGGGAGGTGGCAGCAGGCCTCTTGCTTTGCAGGTTTCTGTCTCGGTCTTTCAAGTCAGTAGGGACTGAGTTTCCAGCAGTCGATGGGTCACTGTGGTTTCGAAGCCCTGATAAAATATCGGTATTTGTTTAAAGAAAACCCTGTCTTTAAAGGTCTATAATTGTACCTTGGGCAGATGCCTATGAGAAAATCTTTTAATGGTCATTGTTTTTGAGAATATTGGGTTAGCTGGAGAAAAGTATTCCTGTGAAGAGAAATATCCCACTCTGCTAATCTATAACTTCTGGGGCCTTTTAAACTAGAAAAGATTAAACAGCAGTGCCACTAACCATGCTAATGCAGAACAGATTAGAATAAAAATACAAGTGTTTGAAAATAAGGGCAATGATATTAGATAATACCATGATTATGGTGATATCATTGAATGTATTCCTGGTCGAATAAGCACATCTAATTATCGTGACCTCATCTTCTCTTGGCACATGGTAATCCTGTCAACCTACAGAAAAGCCTGATAACTGCATGAGAGGAAAATAATGGCTGAGAAAGCTGAACAGGGAAGTAACATCAGGCAGCAGTGCTTGAAGTTAAACCCTATAGCTACTCCCTCTGTGAAATTCTGGCAGCTACTCTGAACTCACCAGTATATTCGAGTGTGAGTAGGTGAGGTTCCTACTAACAATTATTAATGAACTGATGATGTATCAAACCCAAGTCACAGTCTACTAGACATAGTTCCAAAAATAGCATCCCTTTAACTAGGCACCTACTGTATGTAAACTATGGTGTTATATATTAGGGAAATAGGGTGAGAAGGATGATACAGATTTATTCCCATTACTGCAATGACCTGTATAGTACTTACTGGATGGAAATAGACAGGCACACAAATAATTGAAAATGATAAACAGAAGTTTTGCTAGAAGACAGACTATGGCCAACTCCAGAGCTGGAATTTTCAATCCTGTTAGGAATATGGACACCTTTTAAAGCCTCAAGTCAGAGTCTCGGTGTAAATGAGTCAGTCCTGGCTACAGGTGAATGTTTGTAGCAATAATGAAGCAATTCTAAACAGATCAATGTCCATCAGACCCAAGGCATATGAATACTGCCCCTAGCCAGATAACTAACTTTAATAATAAGTACCTTAACTTGGTCTGTGAAACTGAGATGCAAAGATAAAAACTATCCATTTGATTTGTTAATCTCAGTTAAGAAACACTCTATTGCCAAATAATAGTACAAAAAACCCATTCAATTTTTTAAAATCCTTATTGTTGAAAATATTACATATGTCTCCTTTTCCCCCCACCCCAGGCCTTCACCACCCTATTGTCTGTGACCATGGGTTATGCATATATGCATACAAGTTCTTTGGTTAATCTCTCCCCACCCACCCAACCCCACCCTTCCCTCTAAAATTCCACAGTCTACATATGAGTGAGATCATGTGATACTTGTCTTTCTCTGACTGGTTTATTTTGCTTAGCATAATACTTTCTCGGTGCCTCCATGATGTCTCAAAGGGTAAGACATCCCTTTTTTTACTGCTGCATATTATTCCACTGTGTAAATGTAACACAGCTTTTTTATTCACTCATCTACTGATGGGCACTCGGGCTGTTTCCAGATCTTAGTTGCTATGAGCATAGGGGTGCATACATTCTTTCTGAATGGTGTTTCAGATTTCTCAGGATATATTCCCAGAAGTGGGATCACTGGGTCAAATGGCAGTTCCATATTTAATTTGAGGAAACTCCAAACTGTTTTCCATAATGGCTGCACCAATCTGCATACCCACCAGCGTGTACTAGGATTCCATTTTCTCCACATCCTCACCAGTATTTGTCATTTGTTGGTTTGTTGATGGTAGCCATTCTGACACATGTGAGGTGATACCTTGTTGTCATTTTAATTTGCATCTCTTTGATGATTAGTCCACTTTGAGCACTTTTTCATATGTCTCTTCGCTATCTGTATGTCCCCTTTGGAGAAATGCCTATTTAGGTCTCTTGCCCATTTTTTAATTGGATCGTTTGTCTTCCTTTTGTTAAGTTGAATGAGTTCCTTATATATTTTAGATATTAACCCTTTATCAGAAATACCAGTGTCATCCAATTTAATGTTATGTTCCTTTTCTCTTTTCTCATTAGCAGAGCCAGAAGGCTAATTATTTTGGTCTCTGCTTGACGTGCAGACTTCAACATAAAATAATTTTTTTTTGCCAGATTATACAGACTCTATTACTATTTCTCCCATTAATCTATCTCTTTTTCCCCAATTTCTGTTGTTAAAAATCTGTGCAATGATGTTGATCCCCTCTGGCAAAATTTTCTTTTAAACATCTTTAGAGACTGTGATGAGGGAGATTCATTTATATTCTTTTATTCAGAAAGCAAAATTAAATGCATGTTTCTAGAGGCTGTTAATCAGCATTAACCCGCCATTGCTTAAAATATTTTTATGCCCTTAGTTGCTTCAAACCCTGTCCCAGTAACTCTCAAACACAGCTGCAGTGAATGTATTTTAAAACTATCCTTTGAAAACAAAAACCTCACCTGGGTAGAACTTTTCTATGTAAAAATCACATAGTCATGATCTGTTAATATGAATGCATTTCTCTGTTACCTTGAATAATATCTAAATTCTGGTTCCAGGTGTCAGAACATGATATAATCCATGACACAAACAGACATAGGACTACTTGACAACTTTTGTGGAAATAATATTTCATTAACTAACACTCATTATGTTGTGTCAGAAGGAGATGAAATATAACTCAATGAATTTGGTGCTTTCCTCCTTTCAAATATTAATCACTTCATAAGCAAAATTAAGAAGAGCTATCATGGTGGCAGTTTTATTTCCAGTGTCTCAGTCAATATCCCTGACTCCAAACTACCAACCACTAATATGTTCTCCATAACGGAGCCATCATCTTTCTTTCTTTTTAGTAATGAATTAATCTAACAACTTCAAATACTAGAGGAAGTCTCGCATGTTAACATATTTCTATTTTTAACACCTTTGAAGATCAGTGCTCCAAGACAAAAATCACAAAATTGGCTTTGGCTTTGTGACCAATTCATGTGATTGGTGGTGTGTAATTTGTTTAACAGTGCAATTATTTGGGTTCTATACTTCTACAATCAGAGAACAAAATAAAAACAGGTAAAGATTACTAAAAAAGTGTTCACCGCATTTGTGGTCAATGGCTAGAACATAATATAGAAATGTTGAACTAGAAGAGGAATGATAAGCCTGGGCAATCAAAATAAAGTTAAATGGCCTGACTGGCAGTAGAGCCATTATCTTGCTCACTCACATTGCAGGTTCCTTCTGCTCCAGGATAGTAATTATCCACACAGGTCACCAAGTGGTCGTATAGGATCTGTTGCTTGGTGAGTTGATAGAATTTGTCTCAGTACATTTGCAATCACTGATCCCTTTTGCTTGGTTGCTCAGCATTGCTGCAGTGAATTCTCTGTGGCCTCAATTACCAAGAAAATAAGCCTCCTTGGAAGCCTGAAAGTTTTCTGTTTTTCCCACAAGCCTTCTTCCTCCATTTTCCTTCTAAAAATTATGTTGAATTATTTTGACCTTTATTTAAAAGCTTTTTAACAACTCCTCAAGATAAAGCCCACATAACATAAATTGGGCATTCAAGGTTATCTAATGTTCAATTTCATGAAAACATTTTCTCCAGGCCTATGTCAGTCCTTGCAATTTTCTAAGCCTACAAGGGAGTTTGTATGTATTCTGTTCCCTTTCTTGCTCTCCTCTTCTTAGTAATTTCTTCAAGTTCTAGCATCAGGTCATTCTCTGGTGAAGCCTTTCTTAGACTAAGTTTTCTGTACTCCCATAGTCCATGCCTATAACAGATAATTTTCTACAGTCAACTGCAGTCATTACCTTCAAATTGATCCTTCCCACTGTGCCACGAGATCCTAGAAGCCATGAGATCCTAGAAGCCATGAGATCCTAGAAGCCATGAGCATCTAGAAGCTTTGACAGATTGTCTTTTGCATTGGTTGTCCTGTACTTCATGTGGTGCCTGTTCCTCCTAACACTATCCCCTTGATACCATCTTTGAGAATTCCTATCACCTTAGGATCAGGTAAATCTCTCTAGGTATGTAGCCCTGGTCATCTATCTGTGTAACACACACACACACACACACACACACACACACACACTCACTCTAACACACACACACACACACACACACACACATACATACATACATGGAGTGACAGAAAGTTAATATGATTGGGAAAGAAAATATTTAGGATCTTGGAAAAAAGTGTCTTCAACCTTTGTTTTCATTATCATTAGAATAATGCTCAACTGGGTATTTTTAAAAAATATATTTTTATTTATTTCAGAAAGAAAGGGAGAGGGAAAGAGATATAGAAACATCAATGATGAGAGGGAATCATTGATTGGCTGCCTTCTGAATGCCCCCCACTGGGGATTAAGCCAGCAACCCAGGCATATGCCCCTGACTGGAAACAAACCCGGGACCCTTCAGTCCACAGGCCGACGCTCTATTCACTGAGCCAAACCAGCTAGGACTCAATTGGGTATTTTTTAAAGATGTAATTTGAGGTTATAAATTAGGGAAAAATAATTTTAGAATGTGCATTTTCAAAACATAGTGGCAATACCATAATGGACTTTGGTTTTTATAATGAACACTTAAAAATGTTTAGTTGTTGCACATTCAGTGACAATATACTATATTCTAAATTAATACTCATATTGCAGTAAAAACATTTGGCAGAATATGGCTCAACAATAATAATAATTTGCATTTACAGCTCAAAGCTAGTAGCTCAAAGCAATTCACAAAGTGCTGTTTAATTTCTGCTCATTCCTATTTTTTACTTATTTCATCTTCATTCATCCTGCAAAGTGTGTGAGTATATGGCTTTTATTAAAATAATAAAAATAAATTAAATGTTTAATTTGGCAAAGAAAATGGAATATTCCTTTATAACTGTCTAGTGTACCTGGAGAGCTGGTGGTGGGAGTGGGGAGGACATAAGGAAAATTTGAATTTTCTTTAAGCTCTAGGATCACTTGGAGGTGAGTACAAAAAGGATCTTGTGGGTACCAATTTGAGTGATTGGCTTTGCCTGGAGTTTTGAGAGCCACGTTTCTGAAAACCATTGAGGAGATTTACTGACTGGCCAGTAGCTTTGACGTGCACTGACCACCAGGGGGAAGATGCTCATTGCAGGAGCAGAAACCACAGGCATGGAAATATGGAACAGACTGATGAATCTCAGAGGGAAGTGGGGAGGGAGAAGGGCAGGAAGAGATTAACCAAAGATCTTATATGTATATTAGAGGCCTGCAGCATGGATTTGTGCACCGGTGGGATCCCTCGGCCTGGCCTATTCCCTCTGGCAATCCGAGACCCCACAGGGAGCGGCCTAAGCTGGCAGTTGGACATCCTTAGTGCTGCTGCAGAGGTGGGAGAGGCTCCTGCCACAGCCGCTGCGCTCGCCAGCAGTGAGCCCAGCTTCTGGCTGAGCAGTGCTCTCCCTGTGGGAGCACACTGATCACCTGGGGCAGCTCCTGCATTGAACATCTGCCCCTGGTGGTCAGTGTGCATCATAGTGACCTGTTGTTCTGCCGTTTGGTCGATTTGCATATTAGCCTTTTATGCCTGCGAGATCGGGCCGAAACTGGCTCTCTGACATCCCCCAAGGGCTCCCGGATTGCACGAGAGTGCAGGCCAGGCCGAGGGACCCCACCGATGCATGATCAGGGCCAGGGAAGGACACAGGAGGTTGGCCAGTTGGGGAGGGACTGCAGAAGGGCTCCAGGGCAGGTCCAGCCCATGTCACTCAGTCCCGATCAGCTAGACCCCAGCAGCAAGCTAACCTACCGGTCACCAGTTGGAGTGTCTTCCCCCTGATGGTTAGTACATGTTATAGTGACTGGTCGACTGGTCAACTGTCTGCCCCCTGGTGGTCAGTGCACATCACAGCAAGCGGTTAAGTGGCCTTAGCATATCATTAGGATATTACACTTTGATTGGTTGAATGGATGACCAGACGACTGGACACTTAGCGTATTAGGTTTTTATTATATAGGATATTAAAATTTCATGCCTAGTATGCATTCTGTTTTATATCTTTTAGTTTATTTCACTATAATTAAAGGACACATTGATAGTTCAAGTTTTTATACATTGTAATATTAAAATTATATTTCTCACCTGTGCTTTGTGGATAGTCTGCTTAAGGTTTAATTCATTTTGGCATTTTCTTAATGGAATATACAGCCCTTGAATCCAGTGGATCATTGTAATCTCATGAGGAAATGTCTGAAAATGGCTCTATTTGCTTGTAGAAAGTTCAGAAATTTCCAAACAACCCCTTCTCTCCTCAGCATAAATATAAGCAAGTATTAAATTCCTTTTAATCACATTAGTCATTGAGTTGACAGTCTACATTTGGATATCTGTATTTAGCAATCAGATTTCCTGGATTTTAATGAGCTTGATCCAATTTATGGTTCAAGACCATGAATAAATAATTATTATATAAGCAATTTCACTTTGTTACCATAGTGATGGAAACAGAAGAACCTCGCTCTATGCTCAATGTGGAAGCGTAAAATAAAAGACAGTCTTTAAAATGTCTATACTTAGGAAAAAGGCAACAACAGCTCATTTTCAATTCAGTCTTTGAATTCCAATTATGATATTATTTGTGTCAGGAAGATTTTACTAAGTTCCAAAAGACAGATATTAGGAAGCAATACCTTTTGATAATTATTTTTAAAATTCCCATAAACCTTTTGCTTGCTTTAAATCTATCCCATCCTACACTGGAAACTATGACTGAGAAAGGTAAGACATAGTTCTTAAGATCAAGAAGATGATTGCCTACCTGGTGAGACATATATATTCATACATATAATTACAAAACAAAGCCCAGTATTCCAAATAATGAACTCTAAGTTGTGTTATATAAATATATGTTCTGGGAAGAAAGCAAATTTGAGTAGTAGGGAACACTCTATTATCTATAAATTATTTTTAAATGAGTGAATCCTTCACACCAATTTTGTTACTTAGTTGGAACTTAGGAACTTGTTATTTATGTTTAAGTCAATAATCCCTCTGTTATAATTCAATTATAGAATGCTTGAAGAAATAAATAAAATAAGAGGCCAATTATGATATTGCTGTGACATTAGCTACAGTGAATTTTTTGTGGGTCTCCTGTGCTAGGCTCTGGGATGCTCTATAATTCAAAGGTAGGAAATGGAATAACGAAGATGAGGATGAAAAGGAGCAGAACCTTAATGAGAGCTTATTTGTGGAGTCCATACTGGGAAGGGCAACACATATATCTAAACGGAGCTAAGAAAGGTTAGTAGTCCCAGGAAAAGGGGACATGGAGACGTATACCAAAATCTATTATTTGGCATATGTTCAGTGCTCAGATAAAAGGGGCTGAAATGCTATGTATATTTGTGATTCATGACAAAAGCCTGAAAGTTGGGCCCCCCAGGTTTGGTTTAGTGGCTACACATTGGGTGCTAGCACTTTCCATTATTTTGCTTAGCCTTTGTAGTGATAGCCCTCTTCATGGTGGGAAGACAGCTGTGGCAGCTCTAAGCACCATGTCCTCAAACTACAAAGAATAAAAACACGAGCGAGCCTAAGCTGTTCTTTATGCTGCTCTCATTTTACCCCAAGAAGAAAACTCCTTTCCAGAGCCTGCTGCCTCCTTGCTCATGCCAGCTTCTAGAAGGCTGAGCTAGCATCTGTTCTTACACAGAGTGGAAAGTCTGTGGGATAGGACGAATTGTGTCCACTAAAAATGTATAGGTTGTAATCCTAATTCCCAGTACCTCAGAATGTGATTTTATTTGGAAATAGCATTGTTACAGAAATAATTAGTAAATTAAGATGAGGTCATTAGGGTGGACTCCTAATCCAATGTGACTGGTGTTCTTATAAAAAAGCATGCCATGTGAAGATTGGAGTTATGTTGCCATAAGCCAAGACACTCCCAGGATCTAGGAGAAGGCCTGGGACAGATCCATCCTTAATGCCTTCAGAGAGAGGATGTATGGCGCTGTTGACACCTTGGTTGCCTTCTGCCCTTCAGAACTGTGAGACCATACATTTCTGACATTCTAAGCCATCCAGTTCGTGGTGCTTTGTTATGCCAGCTCCAGAAAATGAATACATTCTGAATATGTAAAAAACCACATGAGTTTACTTAAATGTGGCTTCAGAACATTTTCTCTAACCTAAATAATTAGTACAGTTAACTGATCTGTATCAAATGATACTTTTAAAGATTCTGAAGTATGAGGCAGAGTCCTCAAAACCATAGAACTAAATTCAGCAATGTCCTATCAGGTTTATTTTTATAGATTTTTAGTTCTAATTATCATTTTTGTTCACAGGAATAATTCTATTTTACATAGTTGTTCTGATGCATGTTAATTGTCCTGGAGAATGAGGCCCAACAATACCACGCTTTCCATCATTTTCCTACTGAAGTCAGCGCACATGGGGCAGAGATTTTGCTGAAGTGAGGAAATGCAAAGGATTAGGAACATTTGTGCACAGCTTTTTGGAAAGGTGAAAATGTTGAAATCATGAATTCAATGATGTGATCATTCCTGATTTATATGTATTTAATTTTAGAACCACACTTTTTTTTTTTCCAGAGAGGAAGGAAAAGGGAGAGAGAAATAGAAATATCAATGATGAGAGAGAATCATAGATCAGCTGCCTCCCACACACCCCCTACTGGGGTGGAACCCACAACCCAGGCACATGCCCTGACTAGGAAGCAAACCATGACCTCCTAGTTCATAGGTCAATGCTCCACCACTGAGCAACACTGGCCAGGCCACCTTAATTTCTTTTTTTTTTTTTTAATTTCTAAAGGAGAAATTAGAAGAGACACAGAATTAAGTAAAAATTGGTTAATTAAAGACATCAGATTATAGTGACAAAATGTGTGGTAAGATCTGGCAGCCTTCATGCCACTTAAAAAAAATCTAGCTCAGCCCTAACTGGTTTGGCTCAGTGGATGGAGCGTCAGCCTGTGGACTGAAAGGTCCCAGGTTTGATTCTAGTCACGGGCATGTACCTTGGTTGAGGGCACATCCCTAGTAGGGGGTGTGCAGGAGTCAGCTGATCGATGTTTCTCTCTCATCAGTGTTTCTATCTCTCTTTTCCTCTCCCTTCCTCTCTGTAAAAGATCAATAAAATATATTTTTTTAAAAATCTAGCTCATATATTATTTGTACTTAGAACGGAATAACACCTAACTTCACCCAAAGACTTCATTATGACAGAGTGTTTACTGGCTTAAAAATAAATAACAAGTTCCTAAGATCCAACTAAGTAACAAAACTTATAGAAGGATTCACTCATTAAAAAAAAAAAAATAAAAAAATTCATAAGTGGAAAGTTCTAGAAGACCAAGACTACAAAAATCTTTTCTGCAGCAAAATACATTTAAGTAAATTCTGGATAAAGACCAGTGTCAGGTTAAATAAGCTACATTGAAGGACTTCCATTGATCTTCCTTACTTTCCTTTCAATGAGAAGAATATTAGAGCTATTGAGTGGGCTATGTCATCTTTTCCCCCCATAACCTCAAACTCTTGATAGACACAATAATGAAAGTAAAATAATACAAGGCCACATTCTCTTGAAGCTAATTTCAACTCTACAGTTTTTAACCTTCTACAAAGATACACTGGTGGCTATAATTGCTAATAGGTGACAGGACATGCTTGGGTGTTTAATTCACACCCATGGCCCTGGCATTTCCCTGTAAGTTAGAAAGAACTGTGGCCACCAGGTGATTTGTCTCAAGTGACCTATGAAGGTCTTTTTCACCAGGGAAAGAAACAAACTCATTCTTTCCAGCTCAGATGCTGGATTCTGTGATGCACAGCACTCATTTCGAATCAAGTTCTTTAAAACACCTCCTCATTAGAATAGGATGAAGAATGTGAATAAGAAGCATTAGCCCCACTTAAAAGGTCTCTGAAAACAGACCTCTTTGTCCAAACCACAATAGGCTGAGAAAAACAACAAACAATACAACAAAACAAGATGTGGTTGCAATAAAACATTTTGGAGAAGTTTATTTGCTGAACCCCGGCTTCCACCATTTGTTCGCATTTAATATCTTTTTACAAAATGCATTTTGCCTGTAAATGGGTAAAAAGGCTGAGCTCTGAATAATTTTTAAAATGCAGTTCAGCCCTCGCCTGTTGGTTCAGTGGTTAGAGCGTTGGCCTTTGGACCAAAGGGTCCTTGGATCAATTCCAGTCAAGGGCATGTATCTTGGTTGCAAGCTCCTTCCTGGCTGGGGCCCTGGTCAGGGCTTGTGCAGGAGGGAGGCAACCAATCGATGTGTTTCTCTCACATGGATGTTTCTCTCTGTCTTTCCCTCTCTCTCCCACTCTCCCTAAAACTCAATGGAAAAAAATAACCCTGGGCTAGGATTAACAAAAAACAAACAAACAAAAAAATGCCTTCAATATTTATAAGCCAGTTACTAAATAATAAAATCTTAGACACTAGAAGGGCCCTCCTGAATCTTCTAGTGCTCATGCATGGATTCCCCAGACATTTTCCTTGAAGCACATTCCCCCAGCCGCTGCTTGCAAACTTCCAGGGAGGAGGAGGAACTCATCATCTTGAATTTAGGGGCAACTATTACTAAGTAAGAATTTTTTTTCAATATTCACTCTAAATGTCCACTTATATTTACCTTCAACTGATCTAAGTTCAAGCCTATTGCCTCCAAATAAATCTGATTCCTCATAAAGACCACTGACCATCCAGTATGTGAATTAAAGTCACCTTTT
The DNA here is from genome assembly GCF_027574615.1 of Eptesicus fuscus. Lineage (NCBI taxonomy): Eukaryota > Metazoa > Chordata > Mammalia > Chiroptera > Vespertilionidae > Eptesicus > Eptesicus fuscus. The sequence continues at coordinate 12,749,335 of NC_072477.1, read as the reverse complement.
TATAAGTGAAATATGCATCAATTTCAAGGTCCTTTGTCCTCATTTTTTCCTGACCTTTTAATACACATACCTGGGTTTTTCCACTTTTTTTTCTGCAGGTCTGATGTGTCAGTAGAGTTCCAGATGTGGAGTGAGGTCTTGTTGGTTGTGGACACTAAATTTTGATGAATGCATCTGAGGTCTGTGGTGACTTCCATGGTGACTCAATCACTCTGCTGACTCACATTAATCTTGCAGTTGGCTAAAATGTCTTAACATTTTAACCCAATTTGCTGTTCAGTCTACCCTCTCCCTTACTCCTTTGAACCATATGCTTTCTGACCTAAGCACAGGATATCACATTTATCTTTATTAAATGTCATCTTCTTAGACTCAACCCACTGTTTCAGCCTGTCAGGATGCTTTTGAATCCTGATTCTGTCATCCCCTGTATTAGTTATCTCCCCGAGCTTGTTGTCAGCCACAGATTTGATAACAGGCCTTCTTTGTCCTCATCCAAGTCAATGATAAAAATACTAAGGGGACCAAGCCAAGGAAAGAGCAATGCCGCTGGCCATCTTCCAAGTTGGGAATGCTATGTGTATCTGAATTTTCTTCAGCCAGCTGAAAGTCTGCTCAACCACATTAACATTTCATACATGACTCTAAGATATTAGGAATTTGGTCCCTTCCTCCTTCCTTGTCATTATCTAGTCCTTTATTCCCAGCATTTGTTGCTTTCCAGCCAGACTAGCAATTTTCTGTCCTTTCTCAATACTGGGCTCCTTTCCCATCTCAGACTTTTGTTATTTTTGTTCCCTTTCCTTGAATTACTCTCTTCCCAGATATTTGCATAACTGGCGCCTTTATCATTCAGGTTTTAGCTCAAAAATAGCCACTTGGAGCAATGTTTCTCACCCTCTGTTTCTTAACTATTGACATTTGGGCTAGATAATTCTTGTGAGGCACCATTTCTCTTGGTAATGTTTTATGACTTTCATTGTACAGGTCTTATACTTCTTTTATTAAACATATTCCAAACTCTGTTATTATTTTATACTATTTTGAATGGAATTATTTTCTTTTAAAAATTAATCTTAAACTGTTGGGGAGCACACGAGGCTTGGTTAGAAAGTTGTAAGGAGGATATTCGGATAAAAGGGAAGTGTGTGGAAGGCCTCCTGCCCTATTTATTGGAATCCCGACTTTGGGGAGACTTAGGGGAATGTCGAAGGCAGCGCCCCTAATTATTCCTTGACCTTTCCAAACAAGTCTGTGCATATGCAGACCCCCGGTGTTTATTGGAACCCTTATGCTTAATCGCTGGATGCCCTTGCCTAGAGGACAATATAAACATGTGTCCTCCCAAGATTACTCACCTACTGTCTGTATCTACAGATAAAAATTCCAATAAAGGCCTAACAAGGCAGGCAATAGAGGGTGCCCTGGACACTAGAGCCAGGGGCCCCTTAGCCCTCTCTTGCACAGTCAAACTGTGACTGAGTAATCTGTTCATCCATCATTCAGGGGCTGCTGGTCAGCCCTGGCATTAAACATAATTATTTAAAGTACTTTCTTATGAACATGAATAATTTTTTAAAAAAATATATATTTTATTGATTTCAAGGGGAAGGGAGAGGGAGAGAGAGATAGAAACATCAATGATAAGAGAGAAGCATTGATCGGTTGCCTCCTGCACACACCCCACTGGGGATCCAAGCCTGCAACCCAGGCATGTGCCCTGACAGGGAATTGAACCATGACCTCCTGATTCATAGGTCTACACTCGACCACTGAGCCACGCCAGCTGGGATAAACATGAATCTTTCTTAGTGGACATCATTAATATCGCTAATCAAATAAAATCAGGTATGGGTCTTTTTAAAAGAACTATTCTGTAAAATAAAATCTGCCTATGTACCAGTTGTTGGATTTGAGGCTGTTGTAGGTATTCCACCTGGTTATTACATTACATACAGATAAATAGTCTCATTTTGCTTAATAAATTGCTATTCTCTATCCACTAATATAATTCCTAAAATAGAGATGCTATAAAATCACACTTTGTAATTTTGTTTACCCATCTCCCAGTAATACACTGAGAAATCAAATTAAAATTCCTGGCAAGTATTCTTACAAAACAAAGTGAAGACAAGCAGGGCAATGATCATTTTTCTCTGAATTGGAACTGGATTGGCAAAGTAGGATAAAAGTGCTCTAATTTGACTGCAGGTACAGGAGCCTCCTGCTTTGCCATGAGTGTCAGCAAGTGTGATTCCCCTTCACCCCTTTCCACCAGTTTGCTCCCTCTCTGCATCACAGAGGAGCCTCCTTGCAAAAGCAAAATAAGGCTGAGGCTGTGGAGTTGTCTATAGCAGCAATAAATGTACTTACCCCTCCTCCGTTTCCTATAACTGGGCCATTACTCAATCGAAAGCAAACTGAGGACAGGGACATTATCTTGTTCAATTTTACATTCTGCCTGGTTTTCATGTTAATTATGGATCAATAAATAAGCAGGTATAGACAAGTGTGTCTTCTTTTTCTCTTTTTCCTTTGCCTCAGCTTATAGACCATTAATTAACTCAGTTAGCATCAGGAGTCATATCCAAATATCAAGATAATAACATTCTGCCTGAATTTTACAAATGAGTAAAATAAGGCAGGAAAAATCAGCTTTAGCTAGTATAGCACATACTGTCTAAACTGTTGGTAATTACTTATTAAAATGTTAATGAAAATGATTCTGATTCACAAAGAATCTTCTATAGGTATTTAAAGTTCAGGTTGAGTTATTGGCATTAGTGGACACCCCTGTAAGATAAATTACCAGCCCAAATTCACTGAGACCCACACAACCATACAACTAAACAAATAAACTTTAACTTTAGAGCTTTGACATTAATTTTTATTTATCTGAACCCCAGGCTCTGTGATCTGCCAGTGTAGTTTCATAAGTGGAATTTTATTACAGCTATTTTTATGCTACAACAGTTTCTTTCAGTCTTGGACCATAACCACTTTGTTTGAAAAAAAATAGAATAAATAAATATGTGCACATGTGCGCACACACATATATATGATTAATATTAAGTAAAAGGAAAATGCATGGTTTCTTGCTGGAGCCTAATGCAGAAGCAATACGGATGTTAGCCCATGAAGTTCTTAGAAGTTCTGTAATGAAAACACCAGTCAAATCTGATTCAACTCATCACTTTATCAAATTGTTTCCCATGGGCAACTTTATTCAAGCAACACAGATTAATGCCTGTGTTTCACCATTAACAGCTTGGAGACAATAGTGATAAATTAAAAAGCAAGTTATAAAACTTTCTATATAGGATTATGACCTTTCCTATAAGAAGACAACTATGATTCTACAGAGTACACAACGATTATCCTGAGGCGGGGTTACTTCCTTATTATTGCTATTGAATTTTTCTATCTATCTTGTTTTGTTAACAAAAATATATTTATGGTATAGAGTCTATATGAAGAAATAAAATGTTAAGTTATGATCAAGAAGAAATGACCTAAAATATACATTTATAATATATATATACTTCCTTTAGACTATCAGGAATCATAAGGACAGGAATTATAAATTCTATGCCAACTTTTTCATATATGCCTTATTTTATTTATTGTTATTTATTTTTAAATTTATCTTTATTGTTCAAAGTTTTACAGGTGTCCCCTTTGTTGTTTTTTGTTGTTGCTGTTTTTTTTCCCATTGACCCCTCCCCCACCCCTCCCAAGCCTTCACCACACTATTGCCTGTGTCCATGGGCCAGTGGGATCTGATGCTAACTCTAGGTAATTAGAAGCTTAATTAAGTTAAATTGTAGGACATTCGGTGTCACAGAATTGTCTGATGGGGGTGGGGGTGGAGGTCCCACATATCTGGTTTCCTAAGTGTAGTATTAGAATAGAGGAAAACCGCAGGAGTGTTTTTTCTTTAAAAATAATTGATGAAAATAATTAGAAAATTCAAAAAATTCTAAATACATGTTTAGACTTATCTGTAAGTTTCAATTTAGCACGGTAGCTTAATACAGGAAGAAGAAAGCTCACATTATGTGTATTAACCCTGTTTGTGTATCTGTCATCTAAAGAATTCTGCAAGTAATGTAAGCATTTCCTTCCCCCTTTTCACCCTCCACATTGTGGTGCTATGTCACAGGTGTGGGTAAGTCACTGCCCTTGGGTGAGGAAGTTGAGTTCTGGTCCCAGGTTTGTAACTCCTTAACCACGCATTCTGGTCAGATCATTTAGTCTCTAGGTGCTACATATGGTGGTTTAAAAACAAGGTTCATTTTCATTTAGTATTCATCATTGCAACACTGTGATCAAATAGACATATGTTTTGGTCTTCATCCACGGTTCCTGACACATAGCTCCTCAAATCCTTGTTATTTTCTATGGAAGAGCTGTAGTTATCACACTTAGGTAAATATCAGGATATCAATGTCATAAATTGACTGAGAGGGCAGGGATGAGGCAAACTTTTGGAGGTAAGGCAGGTGTTATTAGATGTAGCATTCCTTTGAGAAGGGCTGAAGGTAGCAGAAAGTAAACGGGCAGTGAGGTTTGGTCTGGGAAGGCTGCCACAGTGGACAGGGTCTAGAGAGAGGATGGTGCTACACACTTTGTGACTTTGTCCAGTGGTAACTCCGAATTTTCATAACACTTTGTGTTAGAATCATTACACTCAAACCATGTATATTTTCAGTATTGAAAGTTACAAATAAATCAATCACAACTATCATAAAAAGAGATCTACAGAACTATACACACACATGCACACACATACACACACACAACTGATGTTTGTTAATTCCATCTGCTGGAGAGAAATTGAAACAGAAACTTATATAAGAATTAAATTAAGCCACATTTATTACCAAGAAAAGATTTTTTTTCCCCTCAAGCCAGAATGTGTATAGTAAATTGAATACACTATATGATTTTTATTCAAATACCGGCACAATTGAGAATTGCAGGAAACCGAGTGGAATAAGTCATTTCGACATCTGCATGGAGACTTGAATACGTTTACTCAAAGTTTACACAGCCAATTTATTATCTTTTTTCTTAGGAAATGAGGATGATTTGAGAGATGGAGCTCATCAGTTCAGACAAGATCCTTGTACGGCATATTTGGATTCTGTAGGGAAATTTAACTTCATTTTATTTCAAATTTGAGAGAGGTACATCATTTGTCAGTCCACAGTCTCTTACATCTGTTCTAATTTTTTGGTTACTTGTATCTTTTTATTAATTTTATTGGGATAATATTGGTTAATGAGCACAAAAGAGAGTATACAAAAGTCATGTTACAAATTTGCACATCTGAAATGTAAAGAATTTTGGTTACTAGTATCTTAATGTGCTACACCTATGTCCTGAAGCTTTTAAAAATTTTTCCTCTTGGCTCAAGGTGCTCATCAGCCATCTGGAACTGCTTCCCTAGCTTCATCCATTATGCAAATGAGATGTAGTATTCTTCATGTTTCATCTACTGGTACTAATGCATTAATGTTGGATGTTACAGCATGAGCCCCCGAGAAGACATTGCCTTTTCATCAGTCATTGGCTTGAGCTCACCCCTCATTACTTTTCATGGCTCTGTGGCACTTAAGGTCACTGGGCTCCTAACTGCTGCTGCCTAGGGTGTTGCCAATAAAAGCAATTTTCTGTATTTAAATGAAGCAGCTTCTCTGTCTAATTCTTTTCTTTCTGGTTCTTAAATTTTATTTTAATTTTTGTCACCATGGAATTTCCATCACTCAGAAATAGATAATGACTGTTTCATGGGACAAGTGGAACTGTCTTTCAGAAACTTAGGTAAACAAAACCGCTTACGTAAAAGGTATAACAAAGAAAAATTCCATTGGAGGTTTCATATATGTTTTATATATGTTCCATATATGTTTTATATATGTGCTTTAATAAGAGTTTCCAATTATCCCTCAAAAAGTGTTCTTCCTTTTAGCATAGTAAATGGTTAAAGCATAAAGCACTTTAGTAACAAACAGCTTGGTTTCATTCCTGGCTCTTCCACTTTCCACTGTATGAGATTAAACAAGTTACTTAGTCTCTCTGTGACTCAGTTTTTCATCTGTAAAATGGGAATAAGAAAAATCATCTCCTAGGCTTTTAGTGATAATTAAAAGAAATAATATTAGGTGTTTAAACACGTTTGTACTTAATATGTGTTAAGTGGTTGTTAAGGCAAATTGTATTGATAATAAAGATCTACAAATTTAGAAATAATTTTAAAAGCATGACTGTGAATGAAAGTTCAAGCTGTTACCTAAATAAAGTTCTTAATTAGATGAGGAAGGCAGCTCTACTTAATGCTAATAAATATAACTATTGATAGAATGTTTAATTTTTAAAGAAAAAAATCTTAAAATTTATACAAAATTTAATTTAGAAAGACTTACTAGCCTGATAATTATGAAATAATTGTATATCTTTTAAAAGTACACCCTAGAAAAGCACCAGTACAGGTGATACATCTCTAGACAATAGGAAACAGAAAATTCCAGCTCTGAGCAAACTCTCCCAATGTCTCAGTATGTATATATGTTTATGTGTACCAGTCTTACATATAGTTGTAAAACACTAAAACAAATTAGCAAACTGCATCCAGCTCAACATCATTATGAATTTGTGTATATTTCAAGAATGCAATAATGTTTCCATAATGAGCAAACAGTAACATTAGTCATCAATTCTTAAATTAGAAGAGACTTGGACTTGCTATTCACGATGCCAGATTAAATACAGGAATCAATCTTTCCTTCCTCTCCAAATCTCACTGATACAGGAGAAAATGCATAAGAAGATGTACATTAGTAATAGCTCTGTGAAACAGGAATTAATACTAAAAAGCCATAGATTTGAAGGATGATAATGTAACATAGTCTCAAAGGTCTAAATAAAGGTAAATTTGAATATATATGATTGAATACATATTGAAAATTATTTAACACCAGGGAAATATAAACATGTTAAAGAACAAATAAGTAACTCAGAAAATATTTGCAACTCATATGACAAAGGATTCATTTTCTGTATTTATAAAATCACTTACTAGTCAGCAAGCAAAAGAAAAGCTTTCTAAAAGACATAGTTGGTCTCACTAGGCAGGAACTGTGTACTTTAGTGAAAAAGAAATATACTGGGTTTCTCACACTCATAATGACTTACAAACATATGTGCACACAGAAAAAACCATGCAAACACTCAAATACAAGCATATATACATATATTATGAATTATTTAACATTACCAATGATGTGTAAAGTAAAACAAGGCAACAGATTTTCCTCTTGGCCCACTTAAAGGAAGAGAAAAGAAAAGAAAAGAAAAGAAAAGAAAAGAAAAGAAAAGAAAAGAAAAGAAAAGAAAAGAAAGAAAAGAGCAAGATATTAACAGTGAAGAGTATATTTTGAGGAAAATAAGTAATCACAATTATTCTGAATATATATACATTTTTCAATGTACAGTAAAAGTATTAAATGCTTTTACCCTGGATTTCCACTTCTAAGAATTTTCCAAGAAAAATCTATTTTTGGATGAGTGAAAAAGATTTCTTAATAAAAAATATTGTACTATACTTCAGTATCTAATTTTAAGAGACATGATGTTAATACATTATGATACTTCAATGCAATACAATGTTATATAGTCACTGATACACTATGCAATCACTGATATGATGATGCAAAAACATGATTACATAAAAGTATTTTTATGTAGTATTAAATAAGTAGACAGATTTGCAAATACAGGGCTCATGAATAATGAGAACCAGCTACATGTATTAGTAAAGACCTTTTTGGATAGAAGTGATGCAATATAACGATTTAAGCAGTCCAGAGATGGAAGACGCTGACTTGGTCTTCCCATACTAGCAGTTAGCAGCTGTGCATCACTGCAGGTTGCCCAGGACCAAACCAGAGAGAGTCGGACCTGCATTACCACCATTTGTCCACCATCCAGAACTGTAATGTCAGTGCTGACATGTACACATAAGGAACTGTTGGACATTGTAATTGGGTCTCAAAAGAACTGTTGGCCCAGAAAGAAACTCACTACAGACTGATTCATTTCCTGTCACCATAACCATTATTGCTTGTCTCATTTTCGGTTCTTATAAGTGTATTTCTAATAGCACAGGATCTCACTCATCTAGTGGAAATAATGAACAACATAGACTGATGAACAAGAACAGACCCAGAAACAAGGAGGCACGGATCAGACTGTCGGGCCTCAGAGGGAGGGCAGGGGAGGGTGGGGGTAAAGGGGAGAGATCAACCAAAGGACTTGTATGCAAGCATATGCGCCTAACCAGCGGTTGGGGACAACAGGGGGGTGGGGGCATGTGTGGGGAGGGGTGTGGGATGGGAATGGGGGCATGAGGACAAATATGTGATACCTTAATCAATAAAGAAATTTAAAATAAATAAATAAATAAATAAATAAATAAATAAAATTGGAAAAAAATAAAAATAAATTAGATTGAGTTAATAGGAAATGTATTGTATCATAAAACAGGAAAACTCATGGTATAAACTTGTTTCTGGTCCAGTGGGCTCCAGGCCTTATAGATAACCTCTCCCAGTTCCCCATTCCTCTCTCCCTCTTTTGTTTTGCTTTGTCTTCCTTGAGGTTGCAAAGTTGTTTGTTAGCAACCACGATCTTCCGTTTAACTATACTTGAAATCTTGTGTCTCTTTTCCAATATTGCAGGCAGTTGCCATGGGAGAATGCTCATCACATGCTTCTCTCTAAAACTAAGAAACAGAGTCAGTTCTGTAAAGAGGGCCCTGCCTGGGACTCAAGTCACAAGAAAAGAAAAGCACCCTCTCACCAGTAGAGGGCAGTGGGGAGAGTGAGATCTGGATCTCTTTGAGGCCTTGGATCCAAGGCTCTTGAAACTTGTTTCACACCATGAATCTCTGTATATAAAAGCCCAAGCAACCATTACGACCAGTCAGCTGGTCGCTATGATGACACACTGACCACCAGGGGGCAGACGCTCAATGCAGGAGCTGCCCTCTGGTGGTCAGTGCGCTCCCACAGCCAACCTCCCTCGGCCCACCAACCTCCTGCAGTCCCTCCCCTAGCTGGCCCTGATTAGCCCTGATCATTGGCCAGGCCGAGGGACCCCACCCAGGCATGAATTTGTGCACTGGCCTCTAGTTCCCCTATATTGTCACCCAATAATTTTCCTTTAGCTTAAACTTGTTTCAATTGGCATATTGTCACTTCCATCCAGCAGTTCTTTACTAAAACCATAGTCTGAATTTGGGAAAGGGATGCTGCTCAGATGAACTGGGATGACCCCCTGATATATCTTTCCAGATAATTCCAGTGCATATATGCACAACAGAAGACATATAAAATATGACTTGCTAACTTGGAGGGATTTTAAGTGACTTATCTTTTTTGTTTGTTTATTTGAATCACCTTTCTTTTCTTTTTTGGTCTACAATAATCATAAATTATTTGTGTATTGAAAACACATCTTGACTAAAATATGCAAAAATAAAAATGTACATTAAAATTAGCAGGAGAAGAGTGAGGACTGAGCCGAAGTTGTCAATATTCTTGCAAAAGACCATTGTTTGGATCTGGTGGGTGTGGGGAAAGAAGCAGCCTCTAGTGAATTATTTAACTCTCTTTTTGGTAAGATTAGCTGTCCCAGGTACCTGGGACATTTCTTTCCTATTGTTGGGGCCAACTGCATTGATTTTCAGAGGTTACAAATTCAAATAATCTCACATATTCATTCTAAACCTAAGTCAATGCAAACACATAATATGTTTTTAGAAAAACCTTAGTTTTATTCAATGTTTCTTAGAGTGTTGCTCTGGCTCAATAGTTTAATGTAAGACCATACATAAACACAATCCGAATATTTGTTCTTGGGGTATTGAATAAGGATTTATAAGACACATATAAGAAGACCTTTACAACATCCAAATTTTATAAGACATTGGGTTTAGTGTGATAGAAACCTACTGTGTTTTATAATAATATATCCTGAACTAAAATTTATTTAAGTTACTGTTTAGAAGTAGGCATTATTAGACAATCATTGAAAGCAATTATCTTCCTGTGCATGTCCAGATGAAGGGGGAAAGTCAAGAAGTAAATGTATGTTCTCAAAGGCAGAACAAAAGCTAATATTTGCAGTCAGGTCTTAGTGAAAAATATACTGGTAGACTTTAGTATTCAAGAAGAACAATAGAGTGAAGTAGTGCTTTGTTTTGTTTTCCTGACTTTAAACAGAAGAATGAAGCGTATCTAAGAATAGCAGGTGATTGAAATAAAGGTAGAAATAAAAGAAAATGGACTCTAGGATAAATTTCCAGCAAATACTAGAATCGAATACTAGTGAATTTGAAAACAAACTGTCACTACAATAAATTTTGTTTATAATCCATTATCTGAGTTCATACATTGCAAGAATCCATGATGCCAATTTTCTGATTTATTTTTATATTATCCTCCAAAGCTGGATGTTGCATCTGAATGGTTTAGAGGATAGCCAATACAGAACTGTATCTAAGAATCAACTCAATGAAAGAAAAAATATGTGGGGAAAATACTTTATAAATTGTTAGGTAACTTTCAATTATACAGTATTATTTGTTGTTGTATTTGCTTAACAGGCCCAAGGCAAATCTTCTTCTTAAGACAATTTTCAACACATGAAAACTAAGACCTTTTAAATAAGTACCAGTAAGCTTTATTATAGGAAAAGATTGAGAGTAGAAAGACACAAGTGGCATTTATTCATTCATTTAACAAACAATGCCAACGTCTTGCTACAGACCAGGCACTATGAGTGTTTTGAGAAGCAGTTTAACAGGGCAGTAAAAGTAATAGGCATATATATTGCAATGTACATGCATTTTGATGGGGAAAATGCAGAAAGCTCTGTTCTATGTATAGGGACGACTTCCAGAGTCAGAGGAATTGTCCATAAAAGGAAATATTGATATCAAGCTCTGCAAGATGAGAAGTAGTTTACCAAACTCCTAATGGCTCGTGACCGGAGTGAGTAATCAAAGACGGTTGGATATCTGTATGGTTGGGACACAGATTTTGAATAAAAAACTGTTGAGAGATGAGTCTGAATGTTGCTGTGAGACTTGTATCTAGAGGACAATGGAAGATCATTAAAAGGGTTTACACCGGGGAACTTGATTTAGAACAGGGGTCATATACTTGAGCTCTGTAAAGGGCAGATAGCAACTATTTTAAGCTCCATAGACCATCTGCAGAGCTCTACCCTTGTGCCACAAATGTAGCATAGATACAATGTAAACAAATGAGCATGGCTGTGCCACAGTAAAACTTTATTTACCCAAACAGATGGCTAGATTTGGCCCATGGCAATAGTTTTCCCACAACTGATTTTGAGTTCACTATGGATGAAGAATGAAGAATGGATTCTAGAGAAGCTAAGATAGAGACAGGGAGAATATATAAGACACTGTTGCAAATAAATTCAAGTGTAAGTGTCTTAACTAAGAGGATAGCAGTGAATCAATAAATAGAAGAGCAATGCAGGAAGTATTAGGAATTTAAAAGATGTAGACACTGTTGATATGAAGGATGTAAATGCAGGCTCAGGTTGACTTGGGCCACTGAGAAGATGATGGTACCATTTACTGAGACGGCAAACACAGAGCTGAAGCAGGGTTGGAGTTAAGTGGAAGAGGAATGATTTTATCATCTACAACATAAAGTCTGAATTGTGACATCTAAATAGTGATGATATCAATAGGTCAGAAACTCAGAGCTGAGGTCTGGGGTGCAGAAGTGGCTTAGATGTTCCAACTATGGAATTCCAGCTGTTGGAATACTGAGACAAAGAAATGTCCAAGCACAATGAAAAACAAACAGCACCATCAAATGGTGAAGCCTGTATCTTGTGGCACATCCATGTAAGGGAGATGGTAAAGGATGACTCCACTGAGAAAATAATTGAAATGTTGCATGACATGGAGTGAAGAATCATTCTGCATTAGTGTAGAATGGAGTTCCTGAGGAGAGAGTGGTGTTTTTTTTTTTTTCCCTTTCTAAGCTTTATAATGTTACGATGATCTTGTAACTATTATAAACCTGACATAATAAATTGGGAATGTTAAAATGTAATTATTTCCCATGGATTCAATCTGAAAATGACAGCCTGGCATTTCTGTATGTAATGAAAGCAGCCTAGCTATTTCATTGACAAGCAGATTTAGATATTGAGTTAAAGGTTTTTAAGCCACTGATGAGAATAAATGGTGCTCTCCTATTGATTATGCCAATGCCTGTTAAAATTATCTCTATCGGTTCTTAATACCAATATGAAGTCCAATAGTAATCATCCTGTTGTGTATATTCTTCCCTTTCCTTACATGGCAAAAAAAGGAATTTTCCTAAATATCTTTTTTTCTGTCCGATAGAATTCTATGATAATGTGTTTTGTTGAGTGCGTGGGTTTGGGAACTCAAAAAGGAAAAGCCCATTGAAACACAATTACACTCAGCAAATACCAAAAATATGTGTACTAAGCTTATTTCTATAAAGATATGTACTAAAATATTTCACGGTATACGTTTAGATTTTATTTTAGGTAAGGGAAATAATATAATAGCAATATCCAGGGTCATTTCCCCAATCGCCTACTGCCTAAATTGCAATTGTATTGCTGTTTTATTAAAAGTGTGAATGTCGTGACCCTAAACCTTTTATCTGGATGTTGTGATTCTTTATGTTGTGTGATACTTGAAGACATACTTGTTCATAACCCAGGGTAAATATTTTATCACCTACTTACTAAAATTTCTATACTTTTACATTATGTGTATCTAAATATCCAAGAGCAAATGTAAAGGGTCAAGTGAAACATTTAAAGGCTTAGTGGAGTAGAGAACAATATACTATATTTGCCCTCTATAACATTATCTCTATTTTCACATATTCTGAGCTGAAAGGTGCTGTCTGTTTTTCACTTCACAGAAGGAAGTCAAGTGGCTACTATTTTGTATAAAAAGGAGTGCTGCAAATCATGACTTCAAATTAAAATATATGCACAAATAGAAGTCAGAAATCTCATTGTCAAATTCACTGCTATTTTATTCTGAAGTTTAAGACAATAATAGATGTGATTAATGACTATTGATATATTTAACCGTGGCCTAATCTGGTGCTTATTCATTGGGAATGAACTCACCCAGTTGGATATTATACATGTATTGTAAAGGCTTGTGCAATCAACTAAGGTATTCCAGATGGAAGATTAGCATGTCTTGGTGAACATTTTATGACACTATTAAGTGCAAAGTCAATGAACAGTACCAGAAGAAAGAACCTATCTATAAATCAAAGACACATTATAATGAATCATAAGAAAATTTTACATGATAAATGCAGCTAAAATGGGCCATCCAGGATTTAATTACAACCAAGGTTCATGATTAGACCTCTTTGTTTTTCTCCCTCAAGCATGCTTTTCTGTGATCCATGAGACTTCATCATGATGGAGTTTATCATTCATTGAGTGCTCTACTTTGTGTTATGGATTTTTCAATGTAGCTTGCATGGATCAGTCTTCAAGAAATATTTGAGAGTTACATGGAAGAAAGTGGTCTCAAAGGATTATATTACGAACAACAAGCTCTATGCCACATTTTTCTATATATATTTTAATGATTTAAGTAATCAAATTTTTAACTTTTCTCTAAGTCATACAAGAAAAATATAACCAAACTCAGCAGTGACAGCAATTTCTATAGCTACCTCCCATTATATAGTCCAGCAAAAATCTGACCTCTGTTCAAGATTGAATGTTGTTGGTCTTTGTGACTTTGTTCTATACTGGCCAACTAAAATTTGGAAAAAATAAAGTGCTCAATATATGAACTCTTAAAGAGTTTTGTGCAAATCAATTTTCTTAATTGTTCTGCTTCAAATAGCTCCTCAATCCCTTCCTTACTTAAATTTGACAGCATTCTTTATTTAGTAAAATATTTCTAAAATATAAATTCAGAATAAGAAACAAAAATCTTGAAGTTGAAATACACTTTTTGTTGCTGTTAACTATCTTAAGAAATAAAAAACAAACCAGGTTTGCTGCAAAACTTTAACTGTTATATGTATGTTTCTTTGTCTCTTAAATTCACTTGGCTATTAGTTGTAAAAGCACATTTTTGAAACAAGCATAAACATTATACTTTAAAATTTTCTGCATTCACTGCATAATATCAGTGCTAATTCAATTTTATTTATCCTACTGAAATTTGAGCTCAATTTTATATTAGTACTTAGAATGAATTTCAATTTAGAAAGTAAATTTTAAAAAAACCTTGTAAATCCTCTTTCTTACTCCAAGTTCTAGATAATTTTAGAATTCACAATGCATGCACAGGCTTTTAAATGCCATTCAAGTACTATGGAAAGCAGTTTAATTTCATGTGTACTAAAGGTGAACTATTTACAAAATAATTCAGAGTTTCTTTATGTGCCTGGGAAGAGCAATATGTGACCAAGAAATCTGGGATAAAGGAGAAAAAAAGAGGCAGATGTTAAAAAATATACAAAGACAGACATTAGAGCTGTTGAGTAATATTATCAATTAATCCTTCATCTGTGCAAGCTTGTGCTTAAATCTTTTTCAGTGTTTTCAACCCTTGGAGTATTCTTTATGGGAACCCAGATTCTTTATCCAACCCTTGAAAAATAGTACTTACCATGTAGTTTGGTACATTTCTGGACAGAAATGTGTCAGTTTTTATATTCATTCAATAATGATCACTGAAGGAGATGATCCATTTTAACAGATTAGTTTATACACTCAAAAGGCTAAATCAGACATGTTTATTTATGCTTTAATGTTGACCAGCAGTTACCATGAAACATAAATCATGTCTTCGACTTCGTCTTCACCAATCTCCTTCTTTCCTTCTGATGTCACAACTTTCTTCTCTTTTGTTTGCCCATACCCTCCTCTTTCACTCTCAGGCACCTGGTACAATTTTCATAAATGACTTATACACTAGACACATTTCTCACTTCAAAGATGAGAGGCCTGGGACAGAACAGTTATTGACTTGTCCAAGGTTGCACCGAGTATCAGAGATTCGAATCAAACACAGTTCTGCGGGATTCCTGTCCTCACATGCCCAGCCTGAATATTTATTGTTAATAAGTGTTATTTTCCTTCCATTTCCAGCTCCTTCAATGTCAGAACCATTCAAAGAAGAGCTAATGGGTTAATGGCTGAGGATTTCTTTCATGAATAAAATACAATTGTTTGAGCTGTGTTCTGTGGTGAACACCTTTGGGGTTATTTATTTCTACGCTTTAGTAACTATTTCTTGACCCATTCACCCAGCTTCAAGGTTGCTCTATTTGGAACATTCTAACTTTTTTATACTAGTTTATCCCCCGAGTGCAGCTGTCAGCCACAACCTTCCTGGTGGCTGAGATTGATCCCTGAGTTGGCAGAGTGTCACGGAGGGACGTGGCTCTCCTGTTATCTTGCACCTTATACTTGCAAAGGTGTTAACAATGTCACTGCCTGCCCATACTCACAGCCACTCCAGATTTCAACTTCTTGACTGACAAGTTTACAAATCTTTCACCATGTATTTCTTGCCCCCAGAGTTATAGACTTTGGATGGCACTGTGTCTACTGAGTGCCATCATAAGATGTCAGAATGAGGACTCAGGGGCTTAATATCCTTTTCGATTTTATTTTTGATGAAACTTTGTAAAATCTACTGAGGAAAAACTTTTTTTATTTTTTTCAGGACCCACAAAAGTCTCAAAATCATTTCCATTTCTTCCATTTTTATTGTTGAAGCTTTAATGTAGCCTCAACATTGTATTTCTTTTCTACATCATAAGTTTCTCTGTGATTTAATTTTTTGTCCTCTCATTTCTGCTTTTTAAGCAAACCAACCAACAAACCAAATGATTTGACCCTTAGGTTGGAGCAACTTTTAAAAATATATATGTTTTATTGATTTCAGAGAAAAGAAAGAGGGAAAGAGAAATAGAAACATCAATGATGGGAGAGAATAATTGATTGGCTGCCTCCTGCATGCCTCCTCCTTTGGATCAAGCCCTCCTGCATGTGCCCTGACCAAAAAGCGAACTGTGACACTGGTTCATAGGTAGACACTCAACCACTGAGCCACACCAACCAGGGATGTTGGAGCAACTTTTAATGTTATGGAAATTTGAATAATTGTGTTTAGTTATTTCCCTTTTATGCACAAAGCCACACAGTCTTATTATCTGTGTAACAACACAGCAGTGATTCTGTATTCCATCTGTTCATCCCATGGCTGATGTCTTCATTGAGATCCCCATTGGCACTTGTCAGCTACCTCACCCACTGACACCAACTCCTTTCACACTGATTCATCTGTCTAGGCTTATCTTTTTAAGACGGCTGATCATTTTATGACCCTAGTCCCTCTATAAAATCTAACATATATTCCCATTTCCTATAGGACACAGGCTGTAAACCTTCACAATTTGCCCCTAAATGTTTACCTGCAATACAACATTCCAGTCTTTATCTTACTGCTTTCCTGTCACTACTCTCTCCAAGTCAGTTTCTCTTCCACAAACAGAGAGAAGTTCCAACCAGAACATCTGGCCCTGCCAGTCTCTTACTAAAACATTCCCATGATCCCTGTCAACAGAAAGAAACCCCTTAGGTGTTCAGTATGGTACCATCTAGCATTACTCATCTCTACCCCATTCTCACTCATTATTTACCATTGAGTCAAGCTGAACCAAGTGAAGTTTCTCAAACTCGCTTTCTCTCAGCTCTGGGTCCTAGTGGTGCACATGTTGTGTCCACCTCCTGTGTCATACACACACACACACACACACACACACACACACACACACACACACACACCATACCCTCATCTGAACAACTTCCATTCAGCTTACAAATAAATCCTCCAGGAAGTTTAGTTGGCATTGCTGCTCCTGGCATGTCCTTGTTTCCTTTCCGCAGTCATCACTCTGGATTATAATGATCTGTACTTGTAATCCAGTTTGATGACTCCATCAGACCATAAGCAACTTTAGGGCACTCCTATACTGGGTTTTTGTAATAGTTTACCCAATCTCAAATGATGTCTAGGAAGTACCAATACCTACTAAATATTAGAGACTCCAGTACTTATTAAATGAAGGGATGACCATGGAAGAAGGAACAACCCCTTCCCCCCACATTTTTCACGTGTGTATACATGTGAAAAATGCTGTAATTTCACATGTATACACACATGATCTCCCACTTGTCTCCATCTGGGGAATACCTACTCATCCTTTATACTCAACACAAACCTCATCTCAACCACAAAACCTTCCCAGCCTACCAGAGCAGATCCCTTTTTTGTGCTCCCATAATGTTTTGTATATGCTACAGCACTTAACGTTTTATTTTACTAATTTATGTGTGTGTGTCTCTCTCCCTTGTTTATTTTTTTAAATATATTTTTATTGATTTCAGAGAGGAAGGAAGAGGGAGAGAGAGATAGAAACATCAATGATGAGAGAGAATCATTGATCGGCTGCCTCCTGCACACCCCCTACTGGGGATTGAGCCCGCAACCCGAGCTTGTGCCCTTGACCAGAATCAAACCCAGGACCTTCCAGTCCGCAGTCCAACACTCTATCCAGTGAGCCAAACCAGCTAGGGCTCTATCCCATGTTTAGTTTTAGAAAGTGCTGTGTTCACCATGGAATATTCAATTCCTAATACTGTATTGGAAACTTCTTAGATGTTCAATGAGTAATAATCAATAGATGTGAAAAAAATCTCAGAGGGTTTCTGTCTTAAAATCAAGATTTCAAGATTTTAACTTTGTAGAATGCTATCTATATGTCTGTTCTCACACAATAGTAGAGTTACTGCTAATTCTTTAATATTGAATGCCTCAACCTACATATTTAAAATAGTCTATCCTCACCTATAGTTTTTACTTCAGTTCTAAAGGGCCTACCTCTTATATTATAGAAATCATTTTTAAAAATGAAATGTTTTGCCCTGGAAGGTTTGGCTAGGTGGATAGAGCGTTGGCCTGTGGACTAAAGGGTCCTGGGTTCAATTCCAGTCAAGGGCACGTACCTTGGTTGCAGGCTCCTCCCTGGCCCAGGCCCTGGTCAGGGCCCTGGTCAGTGCACAGGTGGGAGATGACCAATCGATGTGTTTCTCTCACATTGATGTTTCTCTCTGTCTTTCCTTCTCTCTTCCACTCTACCTAGGAACCAATGGAAAAATATCCTCGGGTGATGATTAATAAAAATCTATATATATATATATAAAAACCTAAGTGACTGTCTGACCAGCTAACCATTCGACCATCCAACCATCCCAACCATCCAACTATCTGACCGGTAGCTATGATGCACACTGACCTCCAGAGGGCAGATGCTCAATGCAGGAGCAGAAACCACAGGCTTGGAAACATGGAGCAGACTGATGGATCTCAGAGGTAAGGGGAGAGGGTGGAGGGTAGGAAGAGATTAACCAAAGTTCTTATATGCATACTAGAGGTCCAGTGCACAGATTTGGCCCTGAGCCTGCACCCTCTGGCAATCCGATACCCCTCTGGGGATGGTCTGCACCCTCTGGCAATCTGGGACCCCTCAGGGGATGTCGAAGAGCCGGTTTCTGCCAGATCCCTGGAGGCCAGGCTGAGAGACCCCACTGGTGCACAAATCCATGTACCAGGCCTCTAGTAAATAAATAAATGCCTAAAAATAGTTTAAAAATATTTTTTGCATCAATATGCACATATGCTCCCATACTATTTATTTAACATCTGATCTTAGTTTAATGCTAGAGATGCCAAGAAAATAAAGGCAGAACATCCACTGCTTATTAAGTTAGGTTGCCTATTGTTGTACCTCAAATTCTCCCCATACTTAGTGATTTTTAAAGAGCAATCATTTTACTGTGTATTATAATTTTATGGGTCAGGAATGTGTGCTGGGCTCAGCTTGGCAATTCTCTTGCATGTATCTGATCACATGTTGATATTCAACTGGGTTCTTTGATGGTCTAGAAGGTTCAAACAGCTTTACTCACATTTCTAGTACCTCAGCCTAGGAGGATAGTTGGAAGCTGGTTTTAACTCTGCCCCTCTTCCTCTCCATATTTTCTCAGACCCTTTCCACATTCTCTCCCCAGAAAGGTAGAAGGACTTTTTACATCCTAATTCAGGAGTCCAAGAATGAATGATTTAAGAAAAAAAGTGTGGAAGAGAAGTCTCTTAATTCTTAGGCAGGAAACTAAATAATCACTTCCATTATATTATTTTTGTGAGAAAACACCCCATACTATTCTTAGAGTTAAGTGAGTGGTACATAGACCATAGCATTCAGTGAGTTGTGTAACCATTTTGTGACCATTTATAATCTGCTACATGTGCTAATATTTTAATGGAGAACTTATATTTGTTAACACAATGCATTACTGTGACTCAGTAAAGGGTTACTAGCATTCTAGGGGGTGGTTGATAAGATCATGTTCTTCTGCCAAGTATATCTGGAAAGCCTATGTAACAGTTTAAGTGACAAAATATTTGCTCTGCCAATCCAAATATGGACAAAGACTTAGGAAACCTGAGCCTTAAATTCTTTCCACTTAATGTTCTGCTCATTAAAGGAAGTGTTTCTGAGAAGGCAAAGACTACCACCATAAGCAACAAAAATGTGATACTTCATTTTCAAGATCTCTTCTGGCTCAAATTAACTTATCTCTTCTTATGTTCCCTTAGAACTTTGTCTGTACAACAATAGAATAATGAGATGACCACCTCAAAAAATAAAATAAAATCAAGCAAGCTAAATACCTATGCACAGTGATGCTGCCATGGAGTGAGTGTGAGGCATGACACAGATATTGTCCCATTGGTCTCTCATGGAAAAAATGAATAATTTTGTGGCTATTGAAGGCAAGATAATTGCAATATTGTATTAGGTCCCCATTGCCTTACACTCTTTAATGACACAAAGTCATGCTGTGGAAGCAAGCTGGTTGGACATAAGTGTCACAGGTTAGTAGAGGACCATAAAACTATCCATGATTCTGATGATTTGCTTTAAAAAACAACCCATATCTGTAAAAGAATTGCTGGAAGAAGAGTTTTCTATGTCCAATATGTAGCCATATGTGAGGCAAATGTCATCAGCAGAGCAGAGCCTCAGAGTAGAAGCTTTATAATTTTAGGAATAAACGCCTACCTACATTCAGAAGGAAAAATCTACAGAATTGTTTTGACTCTAAAAGCACCAGAGCAAGATTATTTCCTGTTCAAGGCGTCCCTACTCAGATCCTCTTTTCAATACTGACTGAAGATTTTGTATTTTCATGAGAAATTAAATGTGCGATAAAGATTGATTTTTACACCTTTTCTTGAATTTTTAGAAGTGAGAGTGTAAAAATACATAAAAAATCAACAACAGCTCAGATATCCTAAATAAAGTAAGTTTTTGAAATATTCAGATCCTTATAACATCAGCTCTACCTTTCCTAAGTATGCTATTAATGAAGAGAGAGAGAGAGAGAGACCCCACAGTTGGAAAGAATCTATTAAAAGAAGATAGCTACATAAATTATCTTGTAATGACATAAATTATTTTAATGAGTCATGCATTTTAAAACATTTCTTTCCCCAACATGAGCAGTCTTGTAAAAATGATCTATTTGCTTACTAACATGATTATGTACAGAAAATATATGTTTTTAGCAGTACAGAAATAATTTTTAACTCAATGGTTTTCAAAATTATAAGTTTTACTATAAATCATTACACTTTTAGAATTTTTTAAAATAATAGAATATAAATTAAAAACTGAGAATTGTCCCTTTTCCATAAAAATATAGTGAATTTTAGCTTAAAGCTATTTGGTATCTAAACCATAGCTCCAGCAGAAAGCATTCTTCTTGCTTTGGTCAAGAGGCTATAAACAATAGTGAAAGGTTAAGTGAGAAAATGCTCATAGTGTCATCAAAATATAGCATTTTATATTTATCTAGCAATTCACAGATTCCAAAGATTTTGTTAACTGTTTGGTATTATTTACTTCCCACAAATCTCTGTGAAGCAAGTTACAGTTAAGTGCTTTGTTGAGTTGCTTTTTTCAGATGAAGATACTCTAAAGCACAATGACACAATCTAATTAGCAAAGTCAAGTTTGAACTACCGTCTTTCCGCTGCTACTAGGAGAGTCTTACCTGTGTAGATTAAGTTAGCAATCAATTCCTCAGGTTTTCAAGACAATTAGATGCTACAAGTGGCCAACTACCTGTACTATATGTAGTGTCACAAGCTAAATATATGCTTTAACTCATTCTAAATTGCCTCCTGTGATACTCAATGAAAGGTTGCTACTGTCCAGATATGGTTGGGACTGGGAGAATCCTCTAATCAAGAACAGAAACCACTACACTTTTTATTTATATTATATTTTAGGCAAAACCCAGATACATGGCAGAATCATTTAGTACTTTCCAAATATCTAGGGGTTCTTCCACCTTTCACAATCTCCTTTGAAGTAAGATTACAATCATATAACTATTGCTGGCCAGTTTAGTAGAGTCAAATTAACATGCGTAGTTCTGATCAGTACAGGTAAAGGGGTGGTGAGCATTCCTCTTCCATTACCCTACTACCATGCTCCAAATTGTATAGTTTCAAGGTGGAGGGGGAAGGTTAGACCTGCATCAGACAGACACATGTATAAGAATATGCCAGTATAATGTTAAACCATTAAATGGTCAGGCGTTTGTCGATTGCAGCACCTAGCCTTAAAGATTCTAATGAATATAACATAGTACTTTCAAGAAACAGAGAATGATTTCTGGATGTGGTTCAGTCTTCATGATTATTACCATAAATTGATTATACAGCAACATTTCAGTCACAGAGCATATTAAGGTTCTCAGAATTTTTGTATGGATGGGACTCAGCCTGGAAACTCCTCATTCCCATGAATATCTGGGGCATACAATCACATCTCCTCTGTTGTGCAACCTATGACATCTCATAAAATGTTCAGGTTATAATAAAATAGATGCACAGCAAAATGTGGCAGTGCAAGTCAGTGACATAGAAATAACTTTCAATCACTGAAAGTTAATGTGGGGTGTTGAATAGAAGAATGAAGGCTTTAAGTAAGACAAGTATCACATGATCTCACTCATATGTGAAATCTAATGAACAAAATAAAATGGTGAACAAAATAGATACAGAGACGTAGAAGCATGGAACAGACTGTCGAATCTCAGAGGGAAGGCAGGGGTGGGTAGGTGGGTGGGAAGAGATCAACCGAGGACTTGTATATATATATATATATCTTTCAACAATAAAGATTTAAAAAAAAATAAGAATGAAGGCTTTAAATGTATGTAATTAACAATACAAATAATTAGAGATTTAAACATAATAGCAGAAAAGTATCTGAAATGACATTTTGTAGTTCCATCAGTCAAAGATTGAAAGATGGGGAGATCTTCACTCCAATGAGTTTTAAACCTGAACACAAGAAATGTTCCTAGCCTTACCATTGTACACCTCCTTGGGATAGTGACATAATGGGACATGTAAAAGAATCCACAGAAGAAAACAGAGTTGAAAGAAACATTTTCTTTTTTCTTAAAGAATACCTGGATAATAATTTTGCAAAATTCTAAAAATAAGAAATAGAAGTTAATTCCCCAACACACTTTGGCTATTCTAATTTGTTGTCCCTGTGTGTGTGAAAGTGTATGCACATTTTAATTAACTTTTTAAAAATAAGTTAGTAGTTATAATTCCATTTGTGGGTTTAGTGATCTTTAATGCATTCTTTCATTAAATCCTCGGTTTAGAATTTTATGGATATTTTTGAAAGTTTAGTTACATTTTTAAATTAGAAATAATTATGGACTTAAAGGAAATTATAAAAGAAATTTACAGGAAGGTCAAGACACTAATTATGTGGGTCTTAATTAATAGTCGAGGACAATAGTCTTATGAGCAGAATGGACATTCCAGATAACCTGAGAGGTCTCCCTTCTTAATGAACGCTGTTTCCACCAAGCTCATTCCTGTCTGCATGTGGGACACATTACATTAAGACACGGTAGATCCAATCAAGCCCTTATCAGAAAGTTCATCCATCCTGTGGTTTCGATCCAGATAGGGTATAATCAGAAATCAGGAAGTTTTCTTCTGAATGTGTTTTAAGTGAACTAGAATTCTAAGTGGTCTAGATCTTAAATATCCATTCAAGAGCCATAAGATAATGTTTGTTTGTTTGTTTGTTTGTTTACTAGATTGGATGAAGAATAAAACCTCATCCTGATTAAAACTCATCTTGTGCTAGAATTAGATGAAGATAATTTTTATAGCTGGCCTGGTTAAGCACCAGGAGCTAGACAGGGCTTGTTTTCGGTGTTTAACTTGTAGCTACTGGGACAAGGGGGATTGAAACTACTGCGTTCCCTCTCATTCCTGAAATACCCCTAAAAGCCACAGTGAACAATACATCAGCAAGCAATTCACGGAGTTTGTTCTTGATGACGTTTTCAGACTATAAACAGATGCCTATGTTTGTTTAGCGAGGCAGATGGTCCCAGTTGGAAACCAGCAGGAAATATAACTGATTTCAGTAACTTTTCCTATTTCTTTACTTCCTAAGTTATTAACAAAGCAAATGAAACTAAGAATATTGAAAGAAAACAGCACAATGATTAATAAAAACCCTTTGATGTGACCCTAAGTATTTCTGTTCTTTAAGAGACTTCTAAACACAGAGATAGACCTGTGCTCGTGTCCCCTGTGTGCTCACATGCATGTGGGGTTTGGGTAAGAGCAAAAGGCTTATGAGGGGCTGCAAAGGTCTTAAGTGTTCATATTCCCAGAAAAAAAGAGGTTTAGTTAGTCACTGGATTGGCTTGGAAATGTTGGATTCTCTTTCTGTATCTCTTTGAAATAATACCTATTTTCTTTGCCAATAAATAGCCTATACATGTTTTATTGGAGGTGTTGATAGCTGTATTGGGATTTTGTATACCAAAGCATTAAAAAAACATGACATACAAATAAGATGAGGAGCAATGATTGGTCTTATATCTCAAGTGACATAACTGCTATGTAAGTAAATGATTCATCAATGATATCTAACCAAATGTGGGAAGTTTTTCTAGTATTGCAAATACATTGTTTTGAGTTTCCCCTCTATCTTATCTTTCCTGGTTTTATGATTTGAGTTCTTGTATTGTGTATTTGTTCCAATCCAGACATTATCTGTTTGCAACCTTGCACATTCCCTGGCCTTGATAAATGAGTGTTCATCGATTTCTTTTCAAAGTGGCATTTCCAATTTAATGAATGAGACATTCACTGTGTGACCTTAGGAAGAACACTTAACCTCTCTGGGCATTAGCTTCTTGCTGTGTAAATCTAAATGAGAGATAGGAATCACTCAGCAATTTCCTTAAGTTCTATTATTGGAAAACATTTCAATACTGCTTTCAAAGCATATTTATATTTCTTTCAAAAATATTTATTACTGCACACACATCTTCGTGAAGAAAAAATAGTAAAATGAACATATTTCTAACAGGCTCTCCCATAATTCCAGATTTTTTCAATACATATTTGCTTAAATTCTGCTTTCTAGACATGTACTTCATATCTTCTATTAAGGTGTCTTTTCCTTGGGGATGGGGACCAATGCTTAAAAGAAGCATTTGCATCACAGAAATGGCAGTCCCTCCTAAAGCCAGTCCAAGGACACGAATAAATCAAAAGAGAAGGAGTCTTTGTCCTAAGCTGAGGTTAAATACTTACCACTTCTAGGGAAAGCTTACATTTCTTTTGTGCTGTGTGCCTGTGAATGTTTTATAAATCCAATTGAGCTTAAGAATCAAGTTTCTCCGACAGACACAGTTTATTCGGAAGAATAAAGATACAGCAGAAAGTTATCGATTTCTGAGGGATCTACGCCTTGTGAAAAATTAACCAGACATTCCTTCAAAATCAATACAATTACCCTTGCTGCTTCAGAACTGTTACACCGAGTCTGACACAAAGAATGTCTCCATCGCAGAGGGCAGTAGGTTTTGTGGGTCTTTTGGAAAACCACGAGCAGGTGATTTTCCTCTATGAATGGATGTCTCCTTGCCCCCCTGTTTTCTAATCCCCTAGCTCTTTCCACAATGCATGTGGAAAAACACCCTCATTTTATCAGGATCCCTCAGTGGCTTTGCTACCCTCTCTAGCAAAGGCCTGGAGGCCCGAATTACCCATCCAATTCACTTCCAGCCTAGGTAACTAGTAAGACTTTAATATGAAAAGCTACCTCAACCTCAGGTGTCATTGTTGCTTTCTGACTGAAGTACACTCTGCTCTCCATGACTTACCAATTCTGATTACCCCCTTTTTTTAACAACTGAGAATGAACTGCCCTTTTCTTCCTCTGCTCAGAAGCAAGAGTCTAATTACATTTTCATTGAATCAATATGAAGTCATACATTTATGCATTTCTATATTTCTATCTAGCTCAATGGCAAGAAATGGAAGATCGTTCCCAATATGCATTCAGTGAAGGTCAAGCAGCACTGTGCTTGCTGCTAGAACACCCGGGGGAACATGATATGTACCTTGTCTTCAAGCAGGTTGTTGACTCATCGCATTTCTCCAAGGGGGTGCTGTTGGTATTGAGGGCAGGGAAATCCATTATTGTATAGAACTGCCCTGTGCTTTTGCAATGTATTTGTCATCCTTCATCCCAAGCCATTAAATGCTAGTAACACCCCTCTGTCATTGTGGCAACCAAAAATACCTCCTCATTTTTTATAAATTATTGAAGAAGTAGCACTGGCCCCATTTGTGGCACCGATGGGCTACTTAATGTTAGTCTTGATGCCTGGGTACCAGATAGCTAACCTGCTTCTGAACACAAACTCATAGGCAAACTCTTTACTTTGATCTTTTGCTTCCCAAACCCTTTGCTCACTAAAATCCCAGTTTTCTAAGGAAACCCTAGTCCCTGGTGTGTCAACATTGCCTCTGGACCTCTTGTCCACCACTTCCACCTGTGTAGTCACTGACTAACTCACTTCTCGCCTTGTAATGGGCAAGCTGTGGCCCAATAAATTTAGCCCTTCCGGGTAATGTCTTATTCAATGCTAAAGTGCTATCAGTATTTAATTATCTTAATTTCCCTAGCAGAATATTTAAGAAAAAGGGTACTCATTTTCAAGATTTTTTATAAATAATAAACAATGTAATATATTTTTTCTTTTTTACTGAATTTATTGGGGTGACATCGGTTAATAAAATTATATAGGTTTCAGGTATATAATTCTATAAATTACCATTTATATTGTATTGTGTGTTCACAAACCCAAGTCAAGTCTGATTATTATTTATTGAGCTTCTACTAAGTGCCAGGCATTGGGCTGGTCTTTGGGAATACAAATGTAAGGTTAAACAAATATGAATTTTCCCTCAAAGATTGCATATTCTATTGGCAATAGACACTAATCAAATAATCACATAAATAAATGAAAAGCATAATTATGGTAAGAATAAAGAAAATAAAGTGAATTCTGAAAGAATATAATAGGTGAACATCCTTGTCTGATGCATGTGATAGCTATCCAGAGGAATTGTCACTTGAGAGGTTGTCTAAATTTTGCATTCTAAAGAAGGAATAAGAATTAACTAAATGAAGAAGAAAGAAGAGAGCATTTCAATCAGACAGACTATCATGGTCAAAGGCCTTCTCCAGTGATAATATCAAGGTTTATACATATTTAAACCCATTTATACATACATAATAAGTGAATGGGATAAGAACTTTCAATATTTGAAAGAAATTAGATGAACTCTCTTCCCACATGTAGCTTAAATGTTCCTATGTATATTGGGCAAACCATTAGACCTTAGTTTCTCATATGAAAAGCTACACAATGAAACTTGAAGGAATTTATGGTCTTTACATTCAGGCATACAGACTTGTTTAATAAAAATAGGCTGGAGATTTGAAGTCAGGCATGAGCTTAAAGCCAGCATTACCAGTTATTTAACTTCTAGGATGGGCAAAGTATTTAAAGCAACATAACTACAGTATCATTTAAGCAAACAAAACAATAAATCTACCTTCTAAATTTCTGTGTATGTATGATGTCTAGCCTAAATCAAATAATCAATAAAAAAAGGACCTCATTGCTCTTTAAAATAGCAGAATTTGAAAATTCAGGTGAAAGTTTTGTATTATTTTAAATACATATAGTTTCAAAACAGATTTTTTTAAATGACATATATTTTATTATGGTTAAAAACATTAAAATAATTATATTGTGTTAAGAGGAGGTTTTAACCTTTGATTTTCTAGAAACTATAAAAATATTTTTAAAGCCACAGTAAAATGCAAATATTAATAAAAATGCCTTATATTTCTTCTCCTCTACGATTTTTTTCTAGCCTATAATTGATCATTATTCACACATGTCTTTTGACAATACCTGTGGCTATTTCTGAATATGCCAATTCAAACTGGTGCTACATTATTTGGTGTTATTTCTATGTAGTTGGCCTATTCTAAATGGCTCTTTAAAATCCTCTGTGTTACAGAAATTAATGGACAGAGATTTAGCCATCCATCTGTTGGACACACCAGCTAATTTGGGTATCAATTGGTTAAATCCTAATAATCTCAATTAGGTGCTCTCTCATTAGTTTAATTAGTTCTACTTAAATAGATTATTTAAATCTGTCTGTTTTCTACTCCTAATCCAAGACTTGTCAGAAGGGAATGCTCTTGAGAATGACTATTACTAAAGTGAATTGAATTGAATCAAGCTGATTCTAGTACTAACTTACTCTGCTTCAGCTCATCATATCATCTTCTTGTTCCTTATTTCTTCACTTATCAAAGTAGTGCTTGAACAGAGATCAGTGGTTTTCCTACTATGTTTCTTAGTGCCTTAGGATTTTGAAAAAGCACTCCTGGAAATGCTTGGAGAAAGGGTAAAGAAAATAGTTTCCAGAGCAGATCTACTGTTACTGATTTATATTTTGGCATTACATGGAAGATTTCTTGTAATGAAGAATTCTATGGTCACACAAACAAAACCCATGCAGATTCATATTACAGTGGGCATTAAATATCATGGCCAGAAACCTGCATTTCATCATTTTTCTAAAGAGAACCATTGGAGAGTATTGGCCAGACAAATGACATAATTTGATATTTAGAAAATCACTTGCCTTCTTAGTGAATTTACTTACTGGAAGCAAAGAGGAGAATCAGGGGGTAATTGCAGCCTTATATAGGAGAACATTACAAGAATTGGACCTGGTAGTGATGGAGGATTAAGAGGTAGATGGGTCCCAGAAATATTTTGAAGGAAGATACATAGGTCTTGATGTTAACTATGATATGGATTGTTGGGCAAAGAGGAGCATGGTTTCAGCATTAAAAAATAGAGTTAGGTAGATGCCATTTACAGATATAGAGAAGACTGGAAGAACTGTTTGGTGGGAGCTTGAGAAAGCAAGAGATCTATGTTGAACTTGTTAAATTGGAAATGCTTACTCAACATTCCAATAAATTTGAAAACTGAGCAGTTAGATATTACAACTCAGGAACTAGAGTTGCAAAAGCATTCGTATGATCTTCAAAGCCACTGGACAGTCTGGTGTCAGGGAATAAGAATCAGTAATAAGACTAGAGCTGAAAACAAAGATTTTGAGGTCAGGAAGAGGAGGTAGGACCAGCAAAAGAGATTAACAGAGGGCAATCAGTGCCATGGTCAGATTGTGTTAAGAACAGCAGAGAGATAAATAAAGAGACTATAGCAAGAATGTAGGAGAGACATGGCAGTCTTCAATTTTGAGAGTATTAATGAGAGAAGGAGGGGAATTATTATTTAATTGGAGAGAAAAATAATATGAGTTAGAGGTATTGCCAAAGGTTTAATTTAATTAATTTATTTATTTTCACAGATTAGAGATTTAAGGCTTTGTAGCCAAATAGTTTTCTTAACTGAAGACTGAATCGTTTGAAAAATTATGAAAATAACATAGAACATGGTTTTATAGGAATATTGGATTGTCAGAGCCATGGCTGCTCTTACAACCCAGGACATGATAAACCATTAAAAATGCATCTTCTTCAGCATAGTTTTGGATGTCTTAAAATCATTGATCTAACCCAAATATTTCCTATCACCGATTTTTCCTTTTTAAAAGTTATTGTTTCCTCAAGCTTCATTGTCTTTTTTTGCTACACCTTTATTATGTTACTCCTAGTATGAGCTTTGGGACCTTAGAGAATACTTTGTTGTTACTTCAGGTTAAATAAACTCCTGTTGCCCCCGAGTGACAAATTGTTGGGGAACAAAATATCTGGCTCTCCTCTATTTTGTGGCAGAAGTATGCATTGGTGACACTAACATGATACACAGAGGAGACTCTATAAACTAAGGCATTGTATTTAACTACATATTCATAATTACATAATATTGATTTGTCTATCATTTGCATTTAATCAATAAAGCTCTTAATTATAAGATTATTCAATGATGGCACCATCACATCATTTTTTAGTCACAAGTCAGCCATTTCTTGATGGGTCTAGTAATTTTTTTTTTTTGAAATTCTGAATCTTTTTATCCACAACCCAGGCATCATCGTCGTCATCATCATCATCAATCATTGTATTCAAGGTTCAGTGAGCCCATCATTCTGATGATGAACTTTGGGGCTCACTGAACCTTGAATACGTGTAATAGCCAAAGAGAGTGTGTTCCTCCTGCCTTACAGTTTAAGATCCTACTCCTCAATTTTTATTTCCTAATTTTCTGTCCCATGTTTGAACTCTTCTCACATTTATTGACTATGAGAAATGTTATTTCTTTCAGAAGGAACCTAACTCTTACTAGTAGTGTTAAGATGTTGCCTTGTGGCCAAGGGGACACAATTATATCAGAACACAAAGGTCCAAATTCATTGTTCATCCATTCTTTTTCTTTTTCATGTTGTCTTTTATGGTTTAAATCATATCCTTCATCATGCTCCTAATTTCCTACTAGTGCACCTTCTCATTTACAAATTGCCCAAAGAAAACTCCATATATATCCACAAGAAAAATCTGAAGTTTGCAAAATTAAAAAAAAATCCATTCTAAATCAAATAGGAAAAACTAATATTTCTTCCCAAAGATGCATGAAAAAATTGCTCTTATTTTCTGCTAGAAGACACATCCAATTTAATTTACCTAAGAGAACAATTCATCTGTAAACTTAAGACAGCTACATAAGCTAAATGATGGCTCAAGTGTTTCAGGAGTACAATGGTGAATAACTGTTTTTCACTCACATAATAAGATTTCCTTTGGTGGTTTTTACAAAATTAAGATATCTATTGCTTTCTTCCAGATACACCCACTTCCAAGGAGATGGGGGCTATTTTAAAGCAGTTTAAACAAAAACAATTGCTGTTCAAATTGTGGATTTTTTTGTGTAAGATTCTCTCTACCCCCTAGATTCATACCCTCTAAATTTTTCTTTACATATGAAAAAAGTTGTCAATGTTTCTCATTCTTAAGGTATAGTTGTGTAGAGAGTTCCTCTTAGATCTTTACATTCTTAGAGGCAGAAGAAATAGCAACTCCATTGTTTTGATCCCAGCACCTAGAAATAGTCTGATTTGTAGTAGATGAATAGTCAATGAAAGTTTGCTGGATGAAACCAAGAAAAGAAAGTCGTAGATGAATTTAACAAGAGATAAAATGTAAGTGGTTTCCACTAAGAAACAGATGTCACCTAAGGGGAAACCTATGAGATGATTGAATTTTGATTGACAGGGAATCAAGGACTCCTGGTCTATTCATGATATGTTTTTCAATGTAAATTTAGATTTAAAAATATTGAATAAACTGTAAAACTGAACACATGGATGTGGATTCCAGCTCATTTAAGACTGGATCTAGATACAGTGGAGCAGAAGACAAAGTTTGCTCTTGGTGTCTTCTGTATCTCATTACAAAATACTTCTTTTCTTCCTACATTGGCTGAGGATATCCTGTCAAGAAAGGAGGTTATCTACTATATAATCTCCATTGTTGGAAGGAAAGAATTTTAAAGGAGTCATCAGGGAGGAGGGTGATGCTAAACATCCAACCACACTATCATGATGGAGGTGTTTTAAGCATGGCTGGGAGCGCACTTTCACTTATTTTGCTTAGCATAATGCTTTCCATGTCCATCCATGCTGTT
The DNA here is from genome assembly GCF_027574615.1 of Eptesicus fuscus. Taxonomy (NCBI): domain Eukaryota; kingdom Metazoa; phylum Chordata; class Mammalia; order Chiroptera; family Vespertilionidae; genus Eptesicus; species Eptesicus fuscus. The sequence continues at coordinate 12,718,033 of NC_072477.1, read as the reverse complement.
GCAAATGGTAAGAGTTCCTTCTTTTTCACTGTAGCATAGTATTCCATTGTGTAGATATACCAGTTTTTTTAATCCACTCATCTGCTGATAGGCACTTAGGCTGTTTCCAAATTTTAGCTATTGCAAATTGTGTCACTATAAACATAGGGGTGCATATATTCTTTCTTATTGGTCTTTCTGAGTTCTTGGGATATAATCCTAGATGTGGGGTTACTGGGTCAAATGGGAGTTTCATTTTTTAATTTTTTGAGGAAACTCCATAATGTTTTCCACAGTGGCTACACCAGTCTGCATTCCCATCAGCAGTGCAAGAGTGTTCCTTTTTCTCCACATCCTCACCATCTCTTGTCGTTTGTTGATGATAGCCATCCTGACAGGTGTGAGATGGTATCTCATTGTCATTTTGATTTGCATCTCTTGGATGATTAGTGGCTTTGAGCTTGTTTTTATATGTCTCTTGGCCTTCTGTATGTCCACTTTTGAAAAGTGTCTAAGTTCTTTGCCCATTTTTTGATTGGCTTGTTTATCTTCCTTTTGTTTAGATGTATGAGTTCCCTATAAATTTTGGAGATTAGGTCCTTATCAGATATAACATTGGCAAATATGTTCTCACATGCAGTGGGCTTTCTTGTTGTTTTGTTGACAGTTTCTTTTGCTGTGCAAAAGCTTTTTATTTTGATGTAGTCCCATTTGTTTATTTTCTCCTTTGTTTCCATTGCCCTAGGAGCTGTATCGGAAAAGATATTGCTAAGACATATGTCTGATATTTTGCTGCCTATGGAGTCTTCTAAAATTTTTATAGCCCTACCTGGTTTGGTTCTGTGTATAGAGCATTGGCCAACAGAGTGAAGGGTCCCGGGTTTGATTCCAGTCAAGGGCACATGCCCAGGTTGCAGGCTCAATTCCCAGTAGGGGGTGTGCAGGAGGCAGCCGATCAATGATTCTCTTTCATCATTGATATTTCTATCTCTCCCTCCCCTCTCCCTTCCTCTCTGAAATAAATAAAAATATATTTAAAAAAAATATTTCTATAGTTTCCTGTCTTATGTTTAAGTCCTTTATCTAATTTGAGTTCATTTTTGTGTATGGTGTAAATTGGTGGTCTAGTTTCATTTTTTGGCATGTATCTGTCCAATTTTCCCCAACACTATTTATTGAAGAGACTGTCTTGACTCCATTGTATGCTCTTGCCTCCTTTGTCAAATATTAATTGAGCATAATGGCGTGGGTCGATTTTTGGGTTCTCTGTTCTGTTCCATTGGTCTATATCTTTGTTCTTTTGTCAGTATCAGGCAGTTTTGAGAACAGTGGCTTTGTAATATAGTGTGATATCTGGTATTGTGATCCCTCCAACTTTGTTCTTGTTTCTCAAGATTGCTGCAGCTATTCGGGTTCTTTTTTTATTCCATATGAATCTTTGGAGAGTTTGTTCTAGGTCTGTGAAATATGCCATTGGTATTTTAATATGGATTTCATTAAATCTATAGATTGCTTTGGGTAGTATAGACATTTTAATGATGTTGATTCTACCAATCCATGAACACAGTGTATTCCTCCATTTGTTTATCTTTTCCTCTATCTCTTTCTTCAATGTTCTGTCATTTTTTGAGTACAGGTCTTTTACCTCCTTAGTTAAGTTTATTCCATGGTATCTTAATTTTTTTGTTGCAATGGTAAATGGGATTATTGGGGTTTTTTTGTTTGTTTGTTTGTTTCCTTTTCTGTGTGTTGAATATTGGTATAAAAAAAAAAACGCCATAGATTTCTAGGCGTTAATTTTGTATGCCGCTACATTGCCAAATTCATTTATTAAATATAGTTTTTTTATGAAGTCTTTGGGGTTTTCTATGTACAATATCATGTCATCTGCGAATAATGACAGTTTTGCTTCTTTTCCAATTTGGATGCCTTTTATCCCTTCTTCTTGGCTGAAGAAGAAATAAAAGGCATCCCTGTCTTATTCCTGTTCTTAGGGGAAATGGTTTTCATTGTAATAATAACCAATGGCATACCTCCATCCATCCCAATAGTTAAGACAGATAATAATAAGAATCAATAACTATTCCCAGTGATTTTTTAAACCAATCCATTTGTTTCAAACTCAAGATTCATTTTTTCAGTCTGAAAGGAAATAAGTTGTTTTAGTTATAATTTTAATTAATTTAAGCCCTCTTTCATAAGTAGCGCTTCATGTCTGCTTCCCCCTCCCCCCCATAGAGATTTCTCAAAATGGCATTACTTCTTGCTATTCATGTCTGTAGAGGTAATTTCTCCAGATTATATTTAACTTGAACTGCCTGCCCAAAGTATTAATTCCTGCAGAAGAGGTGCAGTATAAAATAATACAAAGAACACACATTTAAGGCAGACCAAGCTTGGCCAAAATCTCACCTCTGTAACTTACTAGATGCATGACTAGACAAGTTATTTCACCTCTTCAATTTTCTTCTATGTGTATTAAATTATTTGTATCTTCTTCCTACAGCTGTCTTGAAGATGAAATAAAATAACACCTATTAAGACCCTGATGCAAATAAATACAGAAGGAAGATTAGTTCTCACTACTTCTTAACCAGCTTTTCATTAGTTATTATGTCCAGGTTATACTAAAATGTTCTGTTAAATGCCTAAATAAAGTGAGCATTTGCAGCAAAATAAGTTATTTACTTGATGTAATGAACAAAAGTTATAATTAGACAAGTCTCAAAAATACCTACAGGATAGTGAAATGTATGTTCCACATTTATGTACTTGCTCTCCAATAAAACACGATTAGAGATAAGAAAAATTTAAGAACATGGGCAGAAAGCTGAGCTAGAACTATATGCTGGACCCTATATAATGCATTAACAGCAGTAAAGAAACACATATAAATGAATGTAATTAGGTACCTTTCTGTAAATAACACTTAATATGCAGCGCTAGTCAAGTAAGCTAATGAAAGAAAGACATTTTAATTATAAGAAAATTATTTCTGCAATACCTTAGGCAGAGTGGCTTAAACGTGGTCTTAAATATGTTCTGTATATCAGTTAATTGCTTAAACAGTGAGGTTCATTTTACTACTTTTCGAGACAAAGTTTTCCTATCTGCTAGATGAAGTTAACCAGGGGAAAGGAAATGTAAACTGAGTGTTTAAAAGGTGGGCAGACATAAAAGAGTGCATTGACCAAACTCCGCTGAGGTAATGCTTTTGAAATAATTTAGGCTGTGTTAACCAAATGGGTGAGTATTAGAAATAAGCAAAAGGGCTCATCGACATTTGAAGCGGGAAAGAATTTCCCTCGCGTACCGAGTTTTGATATATACACACGATGTGTTTTAGTGAGCTTGTGCCACACAGACCAAACATGCAGGCATCTCCCCTTCCTTCCAGGAATTTAAAATAATAAATAGCTTCATCAGGTTCCAAACACAGCTGGTGATTTTCTAATAATATTTGGAGAAGCTAACATCAGGCGACATCATGTGCAGGCTTTCCCAAATAGAAACATGGCATCAATAAAGCCGAGTTTCATATATTTGTTAGAGCAAGAAGCTGGAAGGATAGCGGCAGATGTTTCGACCATTTTCTCACTGATTTGCCCTGGAACTGTCTGGCAGTCAATATGTTGTTGCTGCTCTCGGTTGCTGAACTGGTCAATGGTGAAACAGTTATCCTTAGTCTCCTTTGACTCAATTACCAGGCGGATTGAAAAAAATAGCATTTATTAAACATGTTTTGGCAAATATTTACTGAACTATCAGAAACCATATAGGAGCCCTGGCCAGTGTGGCTCAGTTGGTTGAGCATCATCCCATGCACCCATGCTGGTTCTATTCCCAGTCAGGGCACATGACCGAGTTGTGGGTTCGAACCCCAGTAGGGAGTGTGCAGCAGGCAGCCAATGGCTGCTTCTCTCTCATCAATGTTTCTCTCCCTCTCTCCCCCTCACATCCTCTCTTTCTCTAAAATCAATTTAAAATATTTTTAAAAAAACATGTAAGAGAACACTTGAAGTGCTATCTAATACAGTTCTCACAAACAACTATACAACATAACATCATAAAAAATTACAGGGAGTACTTTTGCTTTAGAAATCATGACGTCTGCCATTAATGCACTATTCCCATAAGTCATACTAACTTCAAATTCTGATCAATCCTTTAATTAGTACATGCTTCATGGAAACATTTGGATAAAAGAACCTCAAGGCTGGAAGTAACCTTTAAGAAAACTTATCAAAGTATCTATATGATGCTCACATCACTTCTAGAATATCACAGACCAGTGGTCATCCCAGGCAAGCTTAGCTTGAACATTCACTCCTATGGAGACTACTGATTTCAACTGGGCACAACTTTGACAGTGAGAATTAATTTATTTATATTTATCCCAAATCTGACTCCCCCCACTTCTACTCTAATTATATTGTGTGAAATTAATAAGAGAGCATGACTATTTTTTCCCACATTCAGGAAGCAATTTAAAAAGAAAGAATTTTGTGCCTTCAATAAGCCAGCCACTATTTTGAATACAAGAAATAAAAGAATAAATAAAAGGAGGCCCCCAGTCACATGGATGTCTTGCTGAGGGATGGCTAAGGAACAGGCATGTACAAAGGCAAGTACAGTATAGTAATATGCATTAGGATAGATGTTTACACAGAATACAATGAAATTGTCCCGAAGTAGGTGAGATCACAGGTGATGCCTAAATGATGAATTGGATTATGATAGATTGTTTCCTGTCAGGAAATAGCATTCACACTTATAGCAAGTTTCTCAGTTAATAATAAATACCATGGCCAAGTCATATCAGGTGACTACTATATACAGTAGTAGCTACTTAGTCATATACTTTCCCTAGACCATGGCACCTAACACTCATAGACGTCATATGAGACCAGTACAATTATTATCTCCCTTTTACAGATGCAGGAACTGAGGCCTGGAGGTCAAGTTATTGTCCAAGGTCACCCTCTGAGCTGGTGGCTAAATGAAGATTTTAATCTTAATCCCTGAATGGGTGTCCCTCTGGAGTAGTGCTTTGAGAATAGACTCCAAAGGCAATACGTGATATAGATTTCTTGTTTGCCAACATTTTTTTTAGAAAATAACAGACAATTTCTAGACTTTCAAGGGAAATTTTTTCACACACCAAATCCTGATAACTTGGGACATTTCACAAGTTAGCAGAAAAAGGCCTGGTGTCACCCTGGCCTCCATTTTGGGCTGGGTTTCTTGGCTTCTGCTTTAGGCAAGGGTCTCTTTGGCCTGACCCTCACCTTCTGCTTCAAGCTCCTCCCCTCTAAAAACCCTCCACTAGCTCATGACAATCCAGCAACTGGCTTTTCTCTACTCCTCAAACAACCCTCCCCAAACCTTCGCATTCTGGGCTTTTGCACTTGCTCTTTCCTGTTCTTTTTTTTTTTTTTTTTTTTTTTTAATATATTTTATTGATTTATCACAGTGAGGAAGAGAGAGGGATAGAGAGTTAGAAACATCGATGAGAGAGAAACATCGACCAGCTGCCTCTTGCACACCCCGTACCGCGGATGTGCCTGCAACCAACGCACATGCCCTTGACCGGAATCGAACCCGGGACCCTCCAGTCCGCAGGCCGAAGCTCTATCCACTGAGCCAAACCGGTCTCGGCCTCTTTCCTGTTCTTAAAACATTATCTCTCCATATTTTCCCAATAGTCCTTTATGTCCTTGTTTTCTCAGATCAAACGCAGGGAGTTGGCTTTGCCACTTAAAAATTCAGCAGCTCTCCACACTCACAAGCAAAAGTCTCATCCACCTTCTAGCTCTGTTCCTTCCTTCAGTGCACTTAGCATCTGAAATGATAGTGCTATGTATTTGCTGAATAATTATTGTGAATGTCCTCCACTAGAAGGTAAAAGGCAGATGTTTCTCGATATCAGTTGAGACCCTGATGCAAATAAATACAGAAGAAAGATTAGTCACTGTGGATACTAAGCAACCAGAGAAACGCTGAGCATATCCTTGCTCCTGGAAGAGATGAAAAGATGGTGCAGTCACGTTTTCAATGAATATTTGTTGAGTGCCTCCTAAGTGCTGAAAATGCAATTTTAAAAGGGAAAAAAAAACCTTGCCAATACCAAAATAATATAAAAAAATGCTATGTAGAGAAATTTCATTTTTTCCCAGTTGAAGATAAGGAAACTGATACAGCAAAATTAATATATATATATATATATATATATATATATATACACATATATATATATATATACACATATATATGTATATATATGTATATATTCAGATGTTGAGCCAGCCAACTAGTAGATGGATGAGCTACAATTGAAATCAAACTCTCTCGAACTCCAAAGCATCTGTGCTTGCTCCCATATCTGAGAAAATACGGTTAGTGCTAAAATAGCAGTGTGGCCATGAAGAAAAATCCTAAAGGACAGGGAGCCACTGATTCAGCCTGGGAGAGTCAGAGAAGTTTCTCGGAAGCAGCGTGTTCCCTGGGTTTGGACATTTGAGGAGGCATTTGACAGGTGGGCAGGGCAGCCGGGCGGCATTCCTGGCAGGAAGAAAGCAGTGGGCACCAAGCAGGGTGTGCAGAGAAACAAGGGTCCCTTTCACACCTGCCTCCTTGAAGAGAGACTCTGCCCGTGGCAGCAGGGTTTTACAAGTCGCTTGTAAAAATATCTACAAAACAAGATTTCGCCAGTAAGATTCAAACCAAGACATTGATAGGTATCATTCAGACCAATGAAAGTGGAACGAATCGGCACCTGGCTCTGTCTACCGAGTACAGACAGACAGATTGAACACTGTGGGGTGGACATCAAAACCTCGCTGCCAGAATGGGGACGGCGGCTGAGCACCAGAGGTCACGGGCTTGGCCTCTTAATGTATTAGATTCTCATAAGGGATACAGATTGCAGTCTGTCATTTTTACAGCCATGTTCATGTGAGATCCGCCATCAGATCTACAAGGTTAACTGCCTATTGAACAGCAGCATGAAGTCGCGAAAGAGAATATGAGTATTGATTGTCATGCTTCATGAGATAAACTGGAATCAGAAATTTTCTCTGAGAGCAGCACACGTATTTGTAGCCTAAAGTCATTGGGAAATGGTTCCTGAGACAGATTTAAGTTATAATTCAAGTATTTGTCAAAAATATTTTTTAAACATTTTTGACTACCTATGAAAGCAAACAACTATTTTTTTCTTTTTAGAGAGAGAGAGAGAGAGAGAGAGAGAGAGAGAGAGAGAGAGAGAGAGAGAGAAGAGAGAGAGAGAGAGAGACATCTATGTGAGAGTGAAATGTTGATTGGCTGCCTCCTGCATGCCCCCTACCAGTGTTCGAGCCTGCAACCCAGACATGTGCCCTGACCAGGAAGTGAACTGAAAACCTTTCAACCATGGGACGATGCTCAACCAACTGAACCACACCGGCCAGGGCTCACAAATATTTCATTATTGACATAAGTATTAAATAGAGTAGATTACTGGTGGTTTCTGGATTAGCATCAAATCCCATTCTGCAGAAAAGCCTGTTGCCAGTAAGGAGGAAATTTTCCCACAGGTCTCCGGTGATGTGAATGTGCTAATGCATCTCAAAACCAAAGTGCTTATTACTTCCCTGCCAGAGTCATTGTTCTTAACAGCTTTCCCTACACTGAATTTGAAGAAGTTAGGTTTATTGAAAGAATTCTATTTCAAGTAATATCTATTACCTGTAAGCAAGTTGTCTGTTGTGCATTTTGTGTCTGTATGAGTGTCTGTGCATCTGTGTGCTTCCCCAAAGAATGCTTTATTTTATTTTGATAATTACAACGAGAGCAAGCAAGTCCCAGTTATCAGAAATCAAATAGTACAAAGAAGATTTTCTGATAAATTCTTGTAGTCGTTTCTTTTCTTTTCAGGTTCCTCCTTGAATCGCTTGCATTTTAAACGTCCGTTGTAAGTTATGTACCATTTCTAACAGTATTAGCACTGAATCATTTACTTTTCCAGGAAATAAAACCCTTTTCTCTGTTTCATCACTTTCTAGATCATGATCATGCACATGTAAATGTCTTTGGCACTTTCTACCCTCAGCGGTTTTTGCATACTTAGGAGTAATGAAAATGAGAAGAGAGTTAACCAACCCACCAAACATCTCTCTCTCTCTCTCTCTCTCTCTCTCTCTCTCTCTCTCTCTCTCTCTCTCTCCAAGCCAGTAGGAATGCATTTGTGAGCTAAAAAAAAAAAAAAAAAAGTGGTATGGCTTGAACTAGGGGAGCTGTTAAATGTACCTTTAGAACGCTATGTAGGATATAAAATTCTGGAGATATAGCTCTGTTTTTACTTCATCTCAACCTACTTTAATTTGTACACACAGGGAATAATAAATCTTGAAAAGGCCTAGGAAAGGACAAAGAATATTTCTTTGTGAGCACATTAAATATACCAGGCTTCTACTTTTCCATAAAACTTGTCTGAACAGATACAAGAACAATCAAGGAATGAGGGTAATGCCTTTTTCCAAGCCAAATCCACCATTTCTCTCCCCAACAAATCATTTATAGATTCCACCAAAATGTGAGTTAATGAATTATAATACTGAATATCCACTGGTAACCCAATTCTGTTTTCTTTTTTTCCTTAAATATCCTGCTGAATCAATTATTTTAGCTGGAAGGAGGTAAAGAAATGAGTTAATTAGCAATAGGCTTATTAATTCTTTCAGAATAAAGTTGCAGAAATTCTCACTTTTTATGGAAAATAAAAGGAAATATATATAAAAATGGTTATTATATGTAGAAAACTTGCATTAAATATACATAAAAAGTATCTCCTAGGAACATATTTAAAGTGGTAATTGTAGAATTAAATTTGTGACTTGATCTCCTCCACACATCTTGATTTACAATAGGGATGATTTCATAAATGCACAATAGAGTAATTGTTTTTATGTAATTTATATTCAAATGTATGTATGTGATAAATAAAACCAATTGCTTCTGGGTCCTATTATATTATCTTGGCTGTTAATGGTTGAACAAAACAGAAATGTGAATAAGGTAATTAAGTATGGTATAGAACTAGAGAGTTGAAATTCATCCCTTTGTTAATATTAACCCACCAACATGATTTCTCCATGGGCTTGCTGGAAATCTACAGTCAAACCCTTTCTGAAAATAAAAAAAAAAAAAAAAAACACTCAGAATTGAGGTATAAGTGAGACCAGGTTCAAACATGAAAGTGTTTGACTGAACATGAAAGTGTTCCATTTTCTATTGGTTCAGTGGGGAAATTGGAGATTGGGCTTCCAGTTTAAAGCAAATGAGAGGCCCGCTATCTCTATGGGGAGAGTTGATGTTAAGCAGTCGCTTCAAAGGTTTGAACCTCTCCAACAGCACCCTTAAGAGCTCCTCACTGTTATGCTTGGGACTATAGAGCCTGAGCTGAAAGTCTTAGCCGTGAGAAATTTGCTTGTCTTCCATTACAGATGGTGCTTTTTGGCTTCCCATCAAATCAGCATCCTCTGAAGGATGCCTTTATCACTGGACTTCTTACTCCTTCAACTAGAACTTTGCAAAAAACTGGCTACCAAGGCAGAACTATATATGTACAATCTACAGACGCCCTTCCTCTGGGAAGACAACACTTCTTTCAAGTGATTCATGTAATAGAGGAACTGAGAGGAATCCTTTTGCCGTCTTCCCCTCAGTTATTTATAGGAACCTATAACGTCTACGTTGCACAAAGCAAAGACGACCTAGTAAAAGCAACCAGAGCTAGAGGAATTCTGCTATTTTTAAAATCATAGGAGCACAATTTTCTTGTCATGTGGAGTAATGCTTTGAAAGAGCCTCGTTCTGAGATCATGTGAAAGATGACCTTTGAGTTTTGAAATAAACTGGGATTTCCTTAAAAACTCTTTTTGTGGGGAAAAAAATTGTAAAATTAGCTGTATGTGTATTGTATCATTATTCTTTTTTGTCAGCTTTATGAAATACCTTTTAAAAAGAGTTATGTGGTAACAGTAAAGAATGAAAATGGTTTTAATTGTTTTTTAACTTTGGGGTGTGCAGAGAGACACCTGAAGTGATGAGGCACATCCTGTGTTTAGGAAGCTCTTTACTCTAAAACTCAGTGTGTAGAGTATAGAAAAAAATAGGAAGGGTAATTTCATTACCACAGAGCTCTACAGACTGGACATTAAAGACTTCTCAAATGCAATTGAGGCCAGATCTGGAAAATTTAGTTATAGTGATACTAGAGGCCCGGTGCACAAAATTCATGCATGGGGGTGGAGGGGTGTGTGTGTGTGTGTGTGTGTGTGTGTGTGTGTGTCCCTCAGCCCAGTCTGCACCTTCTCCAATCTGGGACCCCCAGTGGTATCAAGACTAAATGGGCAGTCAGACATTCCTCTCACAATCCAGGACTGCTGGCTCCCAACTGCTCACCTGCCTGCCTGCCTGATTGCTCCTAACCACTTTCTGTCTGCAAGCCTGATCACCTCCTAACCACTCCCCTGCCAGCCTGATCAACACCTAACTGCCCTCCCCTGCCAGCCTGATCACCCCTAACTGCCCTCCCCTGCAGGCTTGGGTCCCCCAAAACTGTCCCTCCCTTTCAGGCCTGTTCGCTCCCAACTGCCCTCCCTTGCAGGCTTGGTCCCTCCCAACTGCTCTCCCCTGCTGGCCTGATCACCCACAACTGCTCTCTCTTGCTGGCCATCTTGTGGCAGCCATCTTGTATCCACATGGGGTCGGCCATCTTTGACCACATGGGGGTGGCCATCTTGTGTGAGGACATGATGGTCAATTTGCATATTACCTCTTTATTATATAGGATATACACAATACATTTATAAAGCAGTCACTCAAAAATCTGTAGTCTACCGTATATCTGCATTTTTATTATCTTCAGGCCTGATTTTTTTGTTTTTTTGTTTGGTTGGCAACAAATGGAATTTTAACTTGGCAGAGGGCTTGCAGTTAGCAGAAATTCATTGTTCCACCAAGCCTCTACAAATCAACCAAGCACAGACAACTGAGGGAGAGATTGGAAAGGTGGAAAGAGACCTGTCATTGCTTCACACTGGTCCTGAATTAACATGCATCATTGCATATCCATTCCTCACTCACTGGGTGAGCATCAACCTGTTAATTATCCCAGCTTAATCTCAGGCTTTTCATCTTTAAAAAATTAATAATATAATATTTGCTCACTACACTGATGTGGGGCCTGGACCTGGCATGTTTTTTGAGCCACCCACTATACTGCAGGACACAGAATGTAGGATAACATATGCTAATTGATATAGTTGCTACTATCTTGTTCTCTTCTTTCTTTATTGTGTGAATATATCATGTTCTAATATCTCCTGTGTGTAAAGTAAAATTATGTCCTCCTTTAGTTCCACTTTTCTCCTTATCCATACACCAGACAGTTTTACTGTTATTCTGAAAGAATTGAACTTGAAATAAATATAACAGTCACCATAGGTTCATCTTCCATTCTCTCCACAACCCTACCCCAATCAAGATGTTACTTCCATTTATCTCTCTTAATACCAAATCCCTTGGTATATCTGTACACTCATATTATTTGGCAGCATTAAACATAATCAACCAAACCTCATTTATTAACACTCTTCTCTTGGCCTACTTATTCACCTATTTCCACATTTTTCTGTTTACCTTGCAGGTCTTTTCATCTCAGCTATATAAAGTTTACTTATAAAGACACTTATTTATCAGTTATAGTCATGGCTATATGTTCATTTCTGTAGTGTATATCTACTATATGGTGTCACTCATTTGTAGGGCTTTAAATATTTTACATATTTTTTTAAAAAAACAGGCATTATATTCTTATATCTTGGTCAGAACTCTTCTCTGCATGCCAAACCATCAAGCTGGGAAATCAGGTTTTTCTTGTCCAAAATTGTGCTCTTGATTCAACATTTCACTTCTACTTCAATTTCTTGGTTTCCCCATCATTCTAAGTAGCTTTACCATTACTTAGTTGCTCAGATCATAAAACCTAGATATCAGTAAAGTACAGTGACTAAAAACAGGTCCCCTATGGTTCAAATTTAGGCCTTGCCATATTAGGATCTGTGGCTATGTTAGTCCACCCAGGCTACTATAACAAAATGCCATGAGCTGGGTGGCTTAAATAACAGAAATTACTTCTCACAGTTCTGGAGACTGGAATTCGAAGATAGTGGCACCATCATATATGGTGTCTGGTGGGATTGGCTTCATGGTATATAGATGTTCATTTTGCTGCAGACAGGACAGGGGAGCTCTCTGGGGTCTCTTTTGTAAGGATACTGATCCCAGTTATGAGGGCTCCATCCTCATGATTGAATTCTCTCCTAGAGATCCTACTTCTAAATATTACTCCATTGGAGATTAGGTTTTATTATGTGAATTTGGGGTGCACACACTCAGTGTATAGTAGTGTACCTCTGTCATCTGTATAGTAATGTAGCTTCATCATCTGTTTTAGTCAGCCAGAGTAGGTTTGGAGTGTGCTGGGGAAGGAAGAGGTAGATCTGATTGGAAAACAACTCAGCACAGTACCTTTCTCATTGCAAACCAGGACAGCGCCAGCTGTGGACTGAATGGGCGGTTGTTTCGTAAATGTGACCAGAGAGGATTGTGGGATTGTGGAGGATGCCTGTGCGCCTACCTCTAGAACATGAGCCTGTTATTGCGATGTGCATAGTCAGCCCTATAGTCCTCAGTCTCACAGAATTTGGATGAGATTTCTGGTGGGAAATTATTTCAATTGAGGTTTGCTATTCCCTTGCGGCGAGGAAGATCAGAATTAAAGATTTTGTTTGTTACCTTGGTTTGAAGCAGAGGAAAATAGGATAGTGACAAATAAGAAACTTTGGAGATAGTGAAGGGCAGTTTGTCCAGACTGTTGAGAGCTAAGAATTAGAGTTTAATTGGGATAGAAATCCTGCTAATAGCACCTGATGCCTGAAATCTGAGCACTCTACTTTTAGGTTTTTCAGTTCAAGCTTTTGGAGACTGCCTATTAAAACATTTCTGGTTGGAAAGTGCAGAACACCATGGCCCCTCACCCAGGCTTGCCCCACCCCCCAGGGAGCAGTTAGGGGTGATCAGGCAGGCAGGAGAGTGGTTAGGGGCTATCAGGCAGGCAGGCGAGCAGTTAGGAACAGCGGTCCTGGATTGCGAGAGGGATGTCTGTAGGATCAGGCCTAAACTGGCAGTCGGACATCCCCCAAAAGGTCCCGGATTGTGAGAGGGTACAGGACAGGACAGCCCCCAACCTCATGCACGAGTTTCATGCACCGGTCCTCTAGTAATAAAAATAATAGAGAGAAAAATATTACCAAGGGCCAAAACTCAAATACAGCTACTGTTTTCATTTTAATCCAATGGCCTACAACTATACATGTTTTAGCAAGATGAGCTTGTATAGATTTACTGGAAGTTCCTGCAAAATATTAGAATATATGTAAGTAAGAAAATACCATTAACTTGGCATATAATAGCCTAACTCCCATTAGAGAAAACTTGTCAGTTTAGTAAAGAAGCTCATTCCAAACTTTGTATACATCAAAAAACAAAACAAAACAAAACAATTTAATTGAATTTTATGCAACAAGATATAGAAGTTTCAGGATAAATGCTTTTTGAAGTTACGTAGAATGATATTTATCTCAACTGTAAAACACACTTGTTTCTCAACAGTTTTGTAGCCTACAGTGATAAAAACAGATAACTATGGAAAGAAAACCTAGCATTATAACAAAGTAAATGATGCCTCGTTCTCTATCTTGAGTTTTTATAGTTTTTTTATGCATTACTCACTTTGGCAGCTAATATATGTAGCTTAGTGAGTTTGCACTGACTCACATTTTATGTGTGTTTTCTCTTATTTTGTTTTTCTTTAGCAGTAAAATTGTATCATCTTTTGATTAAGGAACAGAGAAATCTGAAGCTAATTGAAAGCTGCAAGCCTTTGTGAGGTTCTTTTGAGTTTGTGGAAGCATAAAACAGTGTTTCTTAAATAAGGGGTCCAGAAAGCTAGGGTACCCAATATGACTTCTCAGACATCTGCACAGCCTCAACCAAGTATCAGAAACTGTCTGAACACTAGTATTTGTGATAATCTGAGCACAAAATAATGATGTTCCCAAACATTTATGCTAACTTGAGAAAGAAAACAGAGGCAAATAATACATAAATGATGAATTCAAGCTGAAATAAGACTATACTATGGGAACAAAGGTTGTATGGTACTTTACAATGACAAAAATGATGCAAAAACTGAATCACCATGTAGTGTGTAGAAGTAGCGGTAAACTAAACTAAAATAAATGGCATGTTAGCAGTCAGAGCCGTATTCACATTGTAATCGCTGATTTAGAGTCAACAAAACATTTGTCACAGTAAACTAATGATGTTAGTTTGGATTCTATTGTTTGTTTACTTTTGTTAGCATTTAATTTATAAATTATTTTGACTTTATAGCTCCCTATAAGCTATAAGTAAACAAGTTTAGACACGGTTTATGTTTGTGCTTATTTAACTAACATTACAATAAAAATAATACAAGTCAACAGAAGGCTAAACAATACCATGAATTCTCAGAACATACCATAACAATGAAATATTTGTTACAATAATTTTGTGTTACCCACACCCATGAAAATCAGGGACAATCGTAAGCAAGCAAGAAGTCTACATACTTTTCCCCTTCATTCATTTCTTCTTTAAATTTTTATTTTTTACTTTTTATTGAATTAATTAGGGTGATACAGGTCAACAATACCATACAGGTTTTATTTTGAGATAAATGTAGTTTTGCATGTAGCTATAAGAAATAATACTTAGAGATCCAATTTACTGTTTACGCATTTTTTCCCAATGGCAAAATATTACAAAGTTATATTGTACAGTATCCAAGCCAGAATATTGGCATTGATGGAGTCAAGGTATAAACTATTTCTGTCACCAGGATCCCTCGTGTTTCCTCACCTGCTTTTCTTCCACCTTTGCCCCACTTCCCTTACCTTCTGGCAATACTATTGTCTCCATTTTTTTCTAAATTTGTCACTTCAAGACTGTTATACAAATGAAATCATAAAGTATGTAATCATTTATATTGACATTTTTTCCTCTGAGTAAAACTCTCTAGAAGTTTATTCAGATTATTGTGTCTATTTATTGTTAAATACTTTTTTATTATTGAGAATTACTCTAGGTTATGAATGTAACAGTTTTATCATCCACCTTTGTAGGACATCTAACTTATTTCCATGTTTTGGAAAATATGAATATGTTTTCCATAAACATTTGTGTACAAGTTTTTGTGAGAACATAATTTTTCATAAATGCCCAAGTGTACAACTGTTGGGTTATATTTTAGTTTGTGTTTAGTTTTTCAAAGAACTGCCAGAATGGCTGTACCATTTCCATTCCCACCAGCAGTATACAAGTGATGAATTTCTTTGTAAACTCACCATAGTCTTGTGTTGTTACTTTTTCCCTCCAGTTAATATGATAGCTATGTATTGAAACCTCGTTTTAATTTGCATTTCCCTAATGTCTTATGATGTTGAACATCTTTTGAGGTGCTCATTTACCATCTTCGCGTCCTCTTGACAGAGTTATCTTTTCATTTACTTTTCCTATTTTCTAATTGGTTTTATTTTTTAATTGTTTAATTTTGATGGTTCTGTATATGTTCTAGATACTAGTCCTTTGCAGGACTTATGATTTGCCAACATTTTCTCCCAGTGTTTACTTTAGATTTTCATACTCCTAACATGGACTTTTGCAGTGCAAAATATTTTATTTTGTATAAATTTTTGTTTTGATTGTGAACATCTTTTAGAATCATTTGGTAAAAAATCAATTATTTATTAAATTACTTTTGTATCTTTGTCAAAAATTAATTGTGCAGTTTGTATAGGTCAATTTCTGTGTGTTCTATTCTCTCCCTTTGATCTATATGTCTATCCTTTTTCTAATACCACAGTCTTTATTACTGTAGCTATACAGTAAACTTGAATTTGGGTAGATTATTTCATTCCAATTTTTTATTCTTTTTTTTTTTTAATCTTTATCATTGAGATTATTGGAGATGTCCCTCTTTTTACCCCCCATTGCCTCCCTCCAACTGGTTCCCACCCTGGCCCCAGGCCTTTGCCACCCTATTGTCTATGTCCATAGGTAATGCATATTCTATCTAATAAAAGAGTAGTATGCAAATTGACCATACCTCCACTACACCCACAAGCCACACCCACTAGCCAATCAGGAGCGAGTATGCAAATTAACCCAACCAAGATGGCTGTAGTCACAGAGCGAGCAGGAGGTTTGGGTTTCCCTGGCTCTGGAGGAAGCCAAGCTTCCCTGCACACTCTGGAAGACCCTGGACTCCACTCAAGGCGACAAAGTATCAATTATAGAAGATAAAGAAATCCCAAAAAAATGGCTGCAGCCACAGGGAGAGCAGGAGGCTTGGGTTTCCCTGGCGATGGAGGAAGCCAAGTTTCTGGCCTGCCCTGGCCTCCGATGAAGGCTACAAAGTTTCAATTATAAAAGATAAAGAAATCCCAGATACCAGGGCCTCTGCTTGAGTCGCCAGGGGGTGTGGCTGGCCTGCAAACCACCACAGGTCCCTCGCCCAGGCTGCCCCATGCCCCAAGGAAACCCCCACCCTGATCCAGGTCACCCTTCAGGGCAAACCAGCTGGTCCCCACCCGTGCACCAGGCCTCTATCCTATCTAATAAAAGAGTGATATGCAAATTGACCATCACTCCAACACACAATATGGCTGCCCCTATGTGGTCAAAGATGGCTGCCCCCATGTGGACACAAGATGGCCGCCACAAAATGGCCAGCAGGGGAGGGCAGTTGGGAGGGATCAGGCCAGCAGGGGAGGGCAGTTGTGAACGATCAGGCCAGCAGGGGAGGGCAGTTGAGGGTGACCAGGCTGGCAGAGGAGGGAAGTTGGGGGCAACCAGGCCTGCAGGGAAGGGCAGTTGGGGGGTCCCCAGGCCTACAGGGGAGACCAGTTGTGGGGGGGACCAGGCCTGCAAGGGAGGGCAGGTAGGGGTGACCAGGCTGGCAGGGGAGGGCAGTTAGGCATCAATTAGGCTGGCAGGAGAGTGGTTAGGGGGTGATCAGGCTGGAAGGCAGAGCAGTTAGGGGCAATCAGGAAGGCAGGCAGGTGAGCAGTTGGAAGCCAGCAGTCCTGGATTGTGAGAGGGATGTCCGACTGCCCGTTTAGGCCCGATCCTACCGGGATCGGGCCTAAACGGGCAGTCAGACATCCCTCGAGGGGTTCCAGATTGGAGAGGGTGCAGGCTGGGCTGAGGAACACACCCCCATGCATGAATTTTGTGCACCGGGCCTCTAGTATGCATATAAGATCTTTGTTTAATCTCTTCCCACCCCCAAAACCCCCCTTCTCTCTGAGAATGGTCAGTCTGTTCTATTTCCATGCCTCTGATTCTATTTTATTCACCAGTTTATTCTGTTCATTATATTTTTTATTCTTTTTTTTTATTTTTAGATTCAAATGTTGATAGGTATGTATTTGTTGCCGTTTTATTGTTCATATTTTTTATCTTTTTATTTTTCTTCTTCTTTTTCTTCTTGAAGAATACCCTTCAACATTTCATATAAAACTGGTTTGGTGGTGATGAACTCCTTTAGCTTTTTCTTGTCTGTGAAGCACTTTATCTGACCTTCAATTCTAAATGATAGATTTACTGGGTAGAGTAATCTTGGTTGTAGGTCCTTGTTAATCATCACTTTGAATATTTCTTGCCACTTCTTTCTGGCCTGCATAGTTTCTGTTGAGAAATCAACTAACAGTCATATGGGCACTCCCTGGTAGGTAACTAACTGCTTTTTTCTTGCTGCTTTTAAGATTCTCTCTTTTTCTTTAGCTCGTGGCATTTTAATTATGATGTTTCTTGGTGTAGTCCTTTTTGGGTTCCTCTTGTTTGGGACTCTGTGATTCCTGGACTTGTAAGTCTATTTCTTTCACCAGGTTGGGGAAGTTTTCTATCATTATTTCTTCAAATAGGTTTTCAATGACTTGCTCTCTTCTTCTGGCACACCCATAATTCGATTGTTGGTGCACTTGAAGTTGTCCCACAGGCTCCTTACACTATCTTCATATTTTTGCACTATTATTTCTTTTTGCTTTTCTGGTTAGGTGTTTTTTTCTTCCTCATTTTTCAAATTGTTGATTTGATTCTCAGAATCCTCTACTCTGCTGTTGAATCCTGTATATTATTCTTTATTTCAGTCAGTATGCTTAATTTCTGACTGGTCTTTTTCCCTGTGTTTGTCATTCTCACTAAGATCCTTGAAAGTCTCACTAAATCCCTTGGAGGTTTCTAGAAGATTCTTGACTAACCTTATAACTGTGGTTTTGAACTCTTTATCCAGTAGTTTGCTTTCTTCCATTTTTTTCATTTGTGACATGTTTCTTTGTCTCTGCATTTTGGCTGCTTCTCTGTGTTTGTTTCTATGTATTGGGTAGAGTTGCTATATCTCCTTGAGTTGGTAGAGTGGCCTTGTATAGTAGGTATCCTATATGGCACAGTGGCTCAGCCTCCCCAGTCACCTGAGCTGGGCACTCTAGGTGCACTCCTTTGTGGGCTCTGTGCACAGTCTTGTTATAGTTGAGACTTGATTCCCGTTGGTGTCACTGGAAGAAATTGACCTCCAGGCCAATTCGCTGTGAGGACTAGCTGCACCTACAGTGGGAGAGCTGCTCTGCAGGAAACACCCCATAGAGTAGGTCTTGCTTCAGTGAGGCTTTGGTGCTCACTGAGTCTGCCCCTTGAGTGTGTTGCTTGTGGATGTGAAGAGTAGTAATCTGGTATGGTCTGACACTGGCTCTTGAGTCTCCAGGGAGGTGCAAAGTCAGCCACTTCCTAGGGCCACCCAGCAGGAGCTTCAGAAAGATCTGCAGATTCCTCCTCTTTGTGTTGGGTTTGAAAGAGCCCAAAGGAGGCTCAGCTATGAAGCAAGGCAGGCTGGTTCTGGTGCCAGGTCTTGGGTCTTTTATTGATTGGTCTGGAGCTCCCTGACCCAGCTGCAGCTTGTTTGAGATTTTCAAGGAGAGGCCATTTATATGCAAAAGCTGCTGCAGGCAGCTTGGGTGGGGTTGTAAATTGGATGAGGCAGGGTCTTAGGGAACCACAAGGGCGGAGCAAACAGAAATGGCTGCCTGCAAGTACCTCTGTCTGGGAGAAAGCCACCCCCAAGTTCCTGCTCCGATGCCAGACAAATGTGTCTCTGAGAGCCTCGCCCTGGTACTGGAGCTCAGAGGAAGCAGGACCTTGTAAGTTCAGTTCATGATGCCCTCCTTTTATGAGGAGCAGCTGGGTCTCCAGCAGCCTCTGTATTACTGAGCTCCAATCTGCTCTAGTTTTTACAGCCCATAGTTACAGGGACTTCTTTTCCCAGCTCTGGGACTCTGGGCTGGGGGTAAGGTATGGGTTTGTGCCCTTTGCTACTCCGGGCAGCCTCCACAGAGACGATCTCCCTCCCAATTAAAAAAATGGCTCACATGGGTGCTGGACCAGCCCATTCTGTGCCTCCACATCTCCTACCAGTCTCAGTGTGTTTTCTTCTTTACTTCTCTAGTTGTAGGACTTCTATTTAGTCAACTTTCCTGTGGTTCTGGAGGATGGTTGTTTTGTATTTTACTTGTAATTTTTATGTGGTTGTGGGAGGCAGCGAGTACAGGTGTTTACCTATGCCGTCATCTTGGTTATTCTCACAACTTTTTATTCTTTAAAAAAGTATTTAACTATTCTACTTTGCCTATTCTTATTGAGTGCATGTGTGTGTATAAAATATTACTTAGAGACTGACCAGCATGGCTCAGTGGTTCAGGAGGTCAAGGTTTGATTCCAGTCAGGATACATGCCTGGGTTGTGGGCTCGATCCCCAGTAGGAGGTTTGCAGGAGGCAGCTCTCCAATAATTCTCTTTCATCACTGATGTTTCTGTCTCACTCTCCCTCTCCCTTTCTCTCTGAAATCAGTAAAAATATGTTTTAAAAATATTACTTAGATTTTGATAAAAATTATAATAATCCTGTATAAAACCTCAGGGAGATTTGACATCTTTACTGTCCTGAGTATTTGGATCCTGAGCATGGTATATATATCTGTTTAGATCTCTGATTTCTTCAACATTTTCTGCTTTAGACTCACTCAGGTTTTTTGAACCTGTAAAAGTATTTAATTTGCTAAATTTGGAAAGTTTTTAGTCATTATTTTTTAATATTTTTCCCTCCCCACCCTCTTTATTTTTTTACCCCCACCAAGCATTTTGATGATATACATGATAGTTTTTTATTAGACTCCCACAGTTTCTTAGGACTCTGTTTTTTTTGTTTTTTGTTTTAGTTTTTTAGTCTATTTTCTCTTCTGTTTAACTTGGCAATTTCTATTATTTTATCCTTTATTTCACTGATTCTTTACTTTTCCTCCTCCAGTTTTCTGTTGAACACACACAGAGAAAAGTTTAAAAAATAAAATAAAGTAATATATTGCAAAAATATATATATTATTGAGTGTAATCCCCTCCAGGTCCATTTGTCATTAAAAAATACCATATGATTTTACTTATATGTGGATTCTAAATAAAAAAATAAATGAGCAAACAAAATTGAAACAGACTCATAGATACAGATGGAGAGAATTGGCTTTTGCCAGAGGGAAAGGGGATTAGGAGCACTGGGTGAAAGAGGTGAAGGAACTAAGATTATTTGGTAGCTATAAAATAATCACAGGAAAGGAAGTAAAGCATAGGAAATACTGTTTAGTATATTGTAATACTTATGTATGGTGCCAGTTAGATACTGGAAAAATTGAGGGGAATACTATATAAGTAAAATATATGATTGTCTAACCACCAAGTTATACATGCAAAACCAATGCAAAATACAATTAAAAAAATATTTCTATTATTTGAATTTTTAGTTCTAAAATGTTTATTGGTTCTTCATATATTATATTTCTTTGCTGATACTTTCTACTTTATAAAATGTATTTCAAATATATTTATAATTACTCATTTAAACATTTTCATGATAACTGCTTTGAAACATTTTTTTTTTTTTTTGGAAAATTCTAAATCTCTGTCACTTCATTTTTGTTATTTGTTGATTGTTTTTCTACATTCAATTTGAGCTGCTCCTGGTTCTTCATATGAATAGTGATTTTCTATTGAAGTTTAGACATTTTTGTATTACCTTTTGAGACATCGGGTCTTATTTAAACATTCTGCTTTAGCTGGCTTTCCCCAACAGCATTCTCCAGGGGAGGGAGGCATTGTTTCTTTACGGCCAAATGCAGGTGGGATTTGAATTTTCCCCTCTTTTTAAAAAAAATTTATTTTATTGATTTTTTTTTACAGAGAGGAAGAAAGAGGGATAGAGAGTTAGAAACATCGATGAGAGAGAAACATCGATCAGCTGCCTCTTGCACACCCCCTACTGGGGATGTGCCCGAAACCAAGGTACATGCCCTTGACCAGAATCGAACCCGGGACCCTTGAGTCCGCAGGCTGACGCTCTATCCACTGAGCCAAACCGGTTTCGGCTGAATTTTCCCCCTCTTGTTATGTTGGGTAGGGCTGGGAGTCCTGGATCCCTCTAAATCTCTAATGTTAACTCCCTGGCTGAGAAGGGTTGGAGTGTCTCATTACTGTTCCCCATGTGACCTTCACTGACACCATAAGTGGGTGGCTTATTACTCCTGGCTGGTGGTAAAAATCCTGATTCTTCACTGGGCCTCCTCTGAACACCACTCCAAAGAAGAGGGTAAGAAAAGACTCTTCACTCTCAAGTAGGTGAACATCCAGGCTTCCCATGTGCTCTGCACTGACTCTCAGGAGGGTGGGGACTCATCACTGGCTGGTGGGTATGAAAGTTGTGGTCCCTTATTTGGCCTTTCCTGATAAGATACCACTTAGTCAGGGAGTTTGAAGGACCATATTAAAACTCATGAGGGTGGACATTTGAACTTTGCTGATATGAGAGGTGAGAGGTCTAGAGACTTTTCTGTGGTATTTGGCTAAAGTAGAGTGGTTATCAGCTAAGATTTGTCCCCCTTGCTAGACTGCCACTTTTCTGGTTCTTTGGTTATAGAACGCAGGCTTTTAGGGAACTTTTTTTTTTTTTTTGTCATCCCTCATTAGTATTTCCAGGATTTCAGTCTTTCAGCTCCAAGCCTGGGAAATATAAAGCAGAAATAGAACTCAACATCATGTCCTTCCTTGGGTCCTGAAGGCTTTAGCTGGTCTGCTTTCCCCTCTCCACCTTTCAGAGTTTTCTTATGCTTGCATTATAGATCGTGTTCAGGGTTTTTAGTTGTAGCCTTAGCAGGAAAAATTAGAGAATAGTGTGTCTGCCACATCTTCTCAAAAGGAAAACCTTCCCTTTCATTTAAAAATAAAATAATATAGTGACTCATAAAAAACTCTAATGTGTAAGACACAACCTTGATCTTTAGCTCTCATTCACTAAAAATCCCATTATCAACCACTGCTGAATTTAAGAAACTCAGATATGAACCATCTCAAGTGATGATGCCTCATAGGATGGAAACGAATGGGTTATCCTCTGGGACTCAACTAATTCTTGTACTTCCTGATCTCAGAGACTTAGCCCTTTCTTCTTGACCTCTGGGCCTTTGAGTTTTGACTTACTATTGACCAAATTCGGTCACTTGCTGAGTTAGTTCAGCTTTTAATAATCACTGACATCTGCCTCACATAGTACTTGTTATGCTCTTTTCAAAGCACTTTCTCCCGCAACATGTCTACCCTCAGCCAAGCATTGAAATGGTTTTGTTTTGATTATTAAATCACAGTTCTAGAAACCTTATATTCTGCTAATCCCTTTTTAAACTAGTTGTTTTATGAGGTATATGTGAATGTACTTAGAAAAGTTAAAAACATCTGTATTGAAATGCAGGGAATTATTATCATTAGGAGTTTATTTTAAAGTAATTCACTACCCAAATATTTTTATGAGATTCAAAACTAAAAAGAAAGAAAAAAGGCTAGTGCTTCTTGTGGAAGATGGTATAGATTTAGCCTTTTCAGAATGAGGTGTGGGTAGAGAGCCTAATCCTTTAGTAGTATCCTTTATTAACATAGTATTTACTTATTTTATATGTACACATTTATATATAAATGCACATTTTCTCTATAGCATGGTTATCATTTGTTTTTATTTTATAAATGTTGAATTTGCATTAACTACATCTGTGTTTCGCAGTTGTTTGGAAGAACCAGAAAAGTTAGCCAAAGAAAGCAAAAAAAAAAAAAAAAAAGAGTGAAATATTTTGCACACTGCCTAGATTCTGATAAGCAATGGTATGTAATGTGCTATTCTGTTCCAATATAATCTGTAAATTTCTCATGTTTGATGAGAATGCTCTTTTTTTCTACTGGAAGATGCCATATCAGCAGAATGTAATTGAAATTACTTTCCTCTTTTTCCCTGATTTTGTTTCCCTTCTTTGGGGAAAGAGGTGAAGTGCCATAGAAGAGGCAGTGAAAACTATTGTTTTCTCTACTGCATTTATTCCTGTTTGTTTTAAAGAATGGACCCTAGATTTACTTTAGAAACTCCCTCTTTTACTATCAATGTGTTGTAAGGAGGCCTACATCTTCTCTGGTTCCCAGGATGCTACTCAACTTCAATCTGGCCCATCAAAACATGCCAGCTACTGCTATCCACCCTAACCAGAGTGATTGCTCAGCAATTGCCATGTGCCAGGAACTAGGCAAATAAGATTCAAGTTTTTCATTGGGAATGTTGAGAAAGTGATGGGTAGAAGAATGAGAAAGAAGAAGCACAGACTAGCTGCTATGAGCACAGACTCTGGAGCCAGATTGTCTGTTTCCAACACATGTATCATCATAGGTAAATTCCTAGACCTTTCTGTGCATCAGTTTCTGATCTGCAAAATGTAGATGAAAATAGTGCCTATTTTATAGGTATTTGCAAGATTAGATGAGTTATTGTGTCTTAAATGCTTGGAATAGGTATTTGTTTATCATTATTTTCTTACTGACGCTTTCTAATCTGGTAGAACATAAATAGGGAGCTGCTAATAGCCACTTCACCATAAATGCCCACTAGAGAATAAATCCAACAGAAAGGAATAATATGGCATAAAGCTATAGGCCAGTCAACATCATTTGATATTTGATTAATTGAATCTAGTTATGTCCTGATTTACAAAGTTTATAACTTTTATTATTTAAGTCAATGTGCATTTGGTGCTTGGTCTCTGTATAAATGATGGTGTCTGTCTCCTGCAAGTGAAGGAGTGCTGAGGAACACGGGAAAAGAAGGAGCTGAACTGTGTCTGGAGCAATCTGTCCATGATTCAATGTGGTACAGCAAAATAAAAATCTCTAAAAGAAGAGATGGGTACCATATTCAATCAACTCATTAAAAAGTATTTACCAAGTGCCTACTATGTATCAAGGACAAGGTACACATTTGAGATACCATAGAAAAAGTGCTGTCCCCACATTAGAGGAGGTTACTATCTCATGGTGAGATAAGTGGATTAGTCAGTTCAGGCAACAGAATGAGAGAGATCTCATATCTCTTCTTCTTATGAGAACACCAGTCTTATCATATTAAGATACTAGTTTTTTTACAGCGTTTAACCTTAATCACCCCCCCTGAAGGCCCCATCTTCAATCATTGTTACATTGGAGGTTAAAGCTTCAACACATGAATTTGGAGGTACACAATTAGGACCATAACAATAAATAAAATTGCCACATGAGTTCAGTGGAAAACATGGTTGAATAATGAGTCATCTAGCATTTTCCCAAAGAATCTGTTCATTCAATGAAATGCAATTCTTGAAGACAAATACACTTAAATGCACCTCCTAATAAGTGAATGCCTAATATAGAAATATACAGTATGAGGATAATTCTTAGTGAAAATAATCCTGTCATTCTAAAAGGCATTTTATAGAAAAGATGTTTATTTTATAAGATAAAGTGGAAAGCATGCTTATCACATGTTTATGAGTTGAACTGTGGATGCCGAGGCAAAATGACTACAGAATAGTTTATACAGCCTGTCTGAGCTTCACACGGATATGTTAACTTTACCAGGTGATTCTGCTGCACTAGTCATTGAATGCAATGAAAAATAGAAAAATCAACCAAATCAGGAATTTGACATTTAAAAATTGATATAAATAAGCAGGAAACCTATTCATTGATCTGGCAACAGAATGAGTTGACAAATAATTTAATCAAGTAATTGATTTAAGCCTTTGTATTTCCAGCACCTAATAAAAGGGTAAAGCTTCCAAAGTCAAGTTAGTGAAAGAAATGCATGGGTTGCAGATGGAAGGTCTTGTTTGATGAATTCTATTTGATTAGCAGAATACCAACCAATAACTAGCCACTCTTTAGGCACTTTTCACATGGAATTGCTTTTGATTTAACTACAAATTGAAGAGACAGGTATCATTGGCTGTACTTGGTGGTCGAGGACTCTGGGCAAAAGATTGTTGCTCACCAGGCTCTTCTCAGCCACATTTCATGTGGAATAGATGAAACTGAGCCCAAGATCTTGCTATTTCTACTAAAGCACACACTGTGCTGGGGTGCAAGTGTGAGCTACAGTGACATCTGTTGACATGTGTAATTAACAGTAAGGGAGAAAAACTGATAGGTCAGATAAAAACTCCAGGATCCCATGCCCAGGGTCTATTAGTTTGCTTTTGTTTTAGAAAATACACATGGAAATACATGGCCTTTACGTGTTTACTTTTGCTATTTTTAAAATTTGTTATTCTCTTGGTTTGTAAAAGCAAAACATTCAAAAATCCTGATTATATAGAAATAAAAAATAGCAATTATCTGCTTCATTTCTGGCCAGTCCTTAGTCCCACTCCCCAGAGGTAATAATTTCTTCACTTTTAACTTTCACTTTTACTCTAGTATTTCAAATCAATTTCTAAGTAATATGTTCATGACACTACTTCTTGATCTAATTATTTAGACATTATCAATTTACACCTTATAATGGTGCATGAGGATTTTTAGCTCTCTTCAAACTTCCCATCTATCCCACTTCCTCTACACATAAGTAATTAATTCTTAATCAATATGATGACTAGATGAGTACGCAATTGTTTCATTCTTGAGCTAGGTAATACATAGTGACTACATTTTCTTTCCTGTACAGTTCTTGTTTTATTTTCTTTTGCTTCATTTCAACCTCTGTATTGTTTTCTTTAATTCTGTGAAAGTTAGCCAGGCGCTAGCTTCCCCATGTTTTGCTGGTGGGTATCCTGCAGGAGGCCCTCTCCCTACTACTGTGGTCAGGGCTGGTTGATCTGGAGGGTGATGTCCTGGCATTTCTTTGCCTTTTCCCTGGGTCAAACACCATTTTTTATGAATCACAGGTGTTTATTTGGCTGAAACAGCTCTTGGGGGAAGAGGGAAATGGCATGAATATAAGAGATACATTATTTGAGGCCAGGGAAATCTGAAAAACATCTCTGCTGTATCTTCATCCTTAATTGGTAATAATCAGGTTATAAACTTCCAGATTGAAAAAAAGCATCTTCTTTCAGAATTTTGGAAGTGATATTTCACTGTATTCTTACTTCCAGTACCTTATCTGAGAGTTTTGTTGTCATTTTAATTTCATCTCCTTATGTGATATTTGGTATTTTCTCCAAATCCCATAATAATTTGGGATTTTTGTCTCTGGTCATTTGAAGTTATGTGATTATGTCCTTAGAGTTATTTTTTAATGTATTGTGATGAGTCTTTGATGGAGGCCCTTAATCTAGAAACACATGTATGGTTGGGAAAATTTGTTTTTCTACTATAATATAACATTTTCCTTGCTCTGTTTCTAGAGGCATGACATTTATGAACTGCTATTAAACATGGCATTTATTAACCATTATTAGGTGGATGATGCACCTTCTAGATCAACCAATAATTGTCTTATCTTTTCCACTCATAACATCCACCTGTTAGTTTTTAGGTCTCAGGAAAGCCAAGGAATGTAGGTATTTACCTACCAAATCTTTTACTTTTTAAAATGTTAACATGTTTTTAATTCACAAGAACTATTTCTTATTTTCTGATTTTAATAGTATTTCATTATCATGGTATAAATGAGATATGTGTTTTTTTTCTTTCAAAGAATATCAATGATATTACATGGAAGTTTTCTTCTGTTCTCTACATTGTCTCTACATACGATTCTGTTTCTTTGTATTGACCTCTGATTTCTTGCTAGAGCCTTTCTTCAAAAACCTTGCTATTCTTATTGTCCATTCATATTTTTGAGTGTTAAACAAAATTACAGAATACACTAAAACTTTTGAATAGTAGGATATAGTCGTGTGGTTGGCTGGATTTTGTTGTAAACTGCAAAATATTATATTATTACTTTATAAAATCCATCATGTTTAGAGTCCCATGGGTAATGCAGATCTTGTACCACAAAGGGTGGAAAATCTTGGGGGCCATTTTAGGATTGTGTCTACCACAACGAATAATGTAAAATCACATCTTATTCATTTTTTATTAAACATATATTTGGAGTTATTTTTAAACTTATAGAAAACACCCCCAAATATTCTATCTTCCACATGTCACTCATCCAACCTCCCCCAATGTTGGCATATTACAGAACTATAGTAGAATCATTAGAACCAAGAAATTAATCTTGGAAAATACCTTGGTCACCTCTTTATCTCACAATGAGCTAACATTGTCATCTCCATGCACTACTTTTCCTTCCTTTTAAAATTATTACTACTCTTAAGCATTATCACAAAATTTTCCTCCCAGGAAGGCTCATTCTCCATCCTCTGAATACTACATGCCTCTCTGAAAATGCTTGTATTGTAGCACTTACACAAATAATTAGAGAATGGTACATACATTTATTTTAACTATCTATAATGTGCATTTATTCATCATGTATTCATTAAGGTTCAATATGCCAGACAGGGAGCTACCAAAAAGTACAAACCATACAAAATGTTCACTCTCTATCTAGTGGAAACCCTTGAACATTATATGCTATTTATTAATATTTGGTTGAATAAATAAGGTGTAAGATTAGATTATTGTGAAAACTGTGATTAAAAGTCTTTTGGGTCTCAATATTTACTGAAATAACATATGTGTATATTAGTATACACAGTATATATTTTTAAAAAACAGGTTTGGTTGTTATTTATTTTTTTCATTTAGGTCACCATATACTGTATATATGGTGTGCACCTTTTATTTGTCTGATATGGGTAATAAATAGCAATTTATACAGTCATGTGCCTTTTTAGCCCATGCATATTCTCACAGACCCTTTTATAAAATTAATGAAGCCTTTTCTTTTTTATTTATATATTCTAAAAATGGTTCTCTTGATAATAATGCTCTTAAATTCATTGACTAGGCCCTGGAAAGTCAAAGCTTGGCAGATATCTCTGGGTAGTAAATGAAAATGCACAACTGCAGGATGAGGATATAATTCCATGGCATTCCACTCTTCCATGCATACACAAAACGATGGAATGATGCTGGTCTCTGCCAAGGACAGAGCAGGGAAAGGGGTGCCCATTAGACCTCCATCCTGTAAGGGCAGGAATGCTCATCAGGAAAGATGTAGGAGCTGAAGGGCACTTTCTCATGTAGCATATGGAGAACATCACATAGTCAGCTGGACAAATTAATGACCCCATAATAAAATATGTTTCACATGCTATTAAAGCTGTTGTCACACTTCATTGCACCGATGACTGGAAGCTCACGGTGATGGAAGGTGAGGTCAGCTTCCTAAGCCAGCCTGAGTTATGAGTGGCAGTTCTTTCCCGTAAAGTCCCCTGGAACTTGCGAAATTCTCTGCATTCAGTTTGGCCACTTTTGTTAACAGGAAGTAGGTAATTGCCCTTCCACACGTAGAGTTGGAAATAGAGGTGCCAGATGGTCCTTCTGGGTAGGCACTGGTAACTGGGGTTCCATCTAGATGACATAAACAGAAAGGTGACTAAATCCCCTGCAGCAAAATTAGTTGCTTACTTATGGAGTGTCTGGATTATGGAAGATGGCTTAAAGTTTCTGTGAAAGAGAGAATGAATTGACACTCTAGAAACTAATGGCCTCCAATATAGTATATTACATTAGTATTCCTTGCAAAAGTAATCTACATGGTAGACCACTAAAGCGTTTCAGCAAAGGGTGCAACTTGTTCCACGCAATGATTACTTAGTAACTTAGTTAGCTAGCAGCATGGCATTTTCCACTACCTGATGATGTTTGGTTGTAGAGGTTACACATTTCGGGAGAGCCAAAACAATCAAAATAAGATGGTGACTTACTCAATATTTTTTTACACCACATAATAGATACTTAGTAATATTGGATATTTTTTATGTGTGGATGGCAGAAACAAGGAAATCTGAAGGGGTAGTAACGACGCTCTCCTGGAATCAGAAATCTCAGATGCCAACACTGGGTCTGCATCTACCTTTCTGTGTCACCCTGGACAATCATCCCATCTTCCAGAATCATGCTTATTTCAGATTTTAAAATGAGAGACTACACAAGGTAAACTCTCAACTTCTTTCCTTCTCAAAAAATTCCATGATTTTTCCAGGACATGAGCTGATAGCAACTACTTTAGTACAGAGTTCCAATATACTTAAAGTGTCATAAATTTTAAAGTGATAATTATAAATACTGACATGATCATTATAAACAGTATCTCATCACCGCTTTATTGTCTGTCCTTTATTTCAGGATTCTTTACTCTGCTTTTGATAAAGTGCAGACCAGTGAGTCCCCAAACTTGTCTGGCTCTAGGGCTGAATTCTTGTCTTGTCTTACATAGCTCACAACCACTGCAGTTGGCCCAGCACACAATTAATCACTGTAAAAGGAGGAGGTAAACCCACAGGAAAGTGAGGGAAGTTCCCCTATGCATTCCAAGCATTAACAGCTTTTGCTCTTTGCATCCGCTTTCAGACTGTAAAGCCTTTTCTCTCTTTTGCTCATCGAAGACTCCATTTCCTGAACCTAATCTTATAGATGTCTGCATTCACCTGTGATGAGACTGTGAGAGCATTACAAGGTCATGTTACCAGCGGTCAAAGCATAAGCTGACAGGCTAAAAAATCAGAGTGGGTTCACAGACCGATGTATAGTTAATGGCACCATTACCGTGGACCCTGCACGGTTGTCCAACACAAGGACATAAAAACCAAAGGAACAATAAGAAAAGTGTTTATATTTTATTAGGCTGTTGTAATATTTTCTTACAATACAAGTGGAATGCAGTGTTTATTTCTGCACACACAAATGTCATGCATTTGTGTGTGCAGAAATTCTATAGGTTCTCAAATTAAATAAGAAAATCTTCTATTTTTCCTATTTCAAAAAGTCTAACAGTCACGAATATAAAATATGAAATAAATAATACAGATGGCCAAATAAACAAATGAAATTCCTACTAGTGCTTAAAGACCTGCAAATTAAAATAACCTAGAAAATATGAGTTTTTGGTTTTGGACAAAAATATGGCATTCAAATACACAATATGTTGAGGATATAGCAAATGGGCACATCTCTACTTTTTCATCCTCAAACATTATTCCACTAATGATAATGGATTGGATACATACTGATTTCATTAAGTAGAGCTATAAAATAAAAAACATATGTAACATATAAACATTAATAAAAACAAGTATATACAAAAGTCACATAATTGATAATTTCTTAATGATATGAAGTTTATTAGATAAACAGAACATAAAAGAAAAATGCACTCAAAATGGTCAGAAGTAAGAAGGATCAAATCACAAATCTAAGAAGAAAATTTAAAAGCAACCTAAGAGAAGGTTAAATGATCACAAATTAAATTATCATTTTCTGTGTATAAGATCTGCCTTCTGCCCCCTCTGCTCTGGCAAAATGGGCTAGTCTCATCCCCTTTGTTACTCTCTGAACCCCAAACCTCTATCCTAGCTCCAGATATAATCTAGTAAACATCATTTATATGTCTAGCTCTCCAAATTTAGTGGGATCTTCCAAGGATTGGATCCAAACTTATTTGTATGTTTCCCAGTACTTAGCATAAGTGTATCCCAACTTGTGTAGTCAAAGGAATCCTCTGAATTGCATGTTAAAAGCGCATACTGGAAGCTGATGCAGATTGCATCTGAATCTCTGTGAAGGCATCTAGGGATCTGTATTATACCAAGCATCCCAGGTAATTCTTAAGTTCAGGTTAATTGGAAAAATAGTATCTTATTAGACCAGAGATATACACATTTAGTGAAATGTCATGCAATGTAAGTTTGAGACAAATAAAGCAGTTATAGGAGAATTGATCTTTAAGTGACTTGGCATCAGTTTATTTGATATCCAGATGGATCAGCTTTTAGGTGCAGTATATTTTTATTCTGTTTTTTTTTTTATCTTTATTTTTAATGATTTCAGAGAGGAAGGGAAAGGGAGAGAGAGTTACAAACATCAATGATGAGAGAGAATCATTGATCAGCTACCTCCTATACGTCCACAATCTGGGCATATGCCCTGACCGGGAATCAAACCATGACCTCCTGATCATAGGTCAATGCTCAACTGCTGAGCCATGCTGGCCAGGCTAGGTGCATTATATTTTATCCAACTGTCTTTGGGAGAAGTCATTTGGTGGAAGAGGACTTCTCTGACATTCTGTCCCCCTGAGCTATGTTCCGTGTCCTTGTTGATATGCTGGGACAGCTTTTGGTAGGTGGCTATCTCTGGGTTACATTCCTCTCTTATTCACCAATTTTTGTCAGAGTGAGTACAGAGGCTGATAGCACCCTCTGGATCCCAGCTTCTGAAGGAGCATTTCAGATGGGATCAATGCTGCCCTCTGATGTGGTTTGGTACCAGTCAGCAGCTGATAGCAGAAGAGATAGCCTGTGTCCATGATGGTGAATCTGCATCTGATAAAGTGCCTCCAAGGACTGAGCATGTCGCTCTCTGCTCCGTGAAAGGAGCAGCTCCAATCACACCTATCTCCTTTCTTGTTTTTAAGCCATTACCTTTCCTTGACTGCACACAACTTATTTTGGTGCCTTTTCTTTGTAGAAGAATTCCATTGCACTGGCTCTTTGCTGAAATGCTCTGCACAACTGGAGAGGCACCAGAATCCTTGCTTGGTGAGTTATTCTGGGAGTAGCTCCCTGCATAATTTCCCATCTGTTATTCTGTATTAGGACCTTCAGCAAATTAAAACCTGTAGATTTTTAACCATTAATCTTAATTAATTTTTCATTTGCGGTACTGGAAAATAGAGGCTCGGGTTAAGTATGCGACTACTGAGGGAAAAGAAAATTAACTAATTTGATAAAGGGTCAGAAAGAAACTTAACTAAAGAATGATTTCTTTAGCTCATGACATCTCATAAATAGTTATACGTTTTTTGTTTGTTTGTTCATATTTTCCATGGTTCATATGAATAATTGTTTTTTCTAAAGTCTCTTTCTCCTGTTAAATCTTACAGAAGAAAAAAAAAAACTGATTTCTTTGAAAAATACTCTTTTTTCTATTAGCTTTATTATTCAATATGTAAAGTATTTTTTACTCAGATGATTCCCATCACATATCAGAGCCCAGTGACCGTATAATTATATGTTCCAATTGTTTTTTCTTACAAAAAATTCAACATTAGGTTAGTGCTTATATAAATATATTTTAATTTGCCAACTGATAATTGAGTATCTCTAGTACTTAAGAGCATGAATTCCAAGGGACATTCTTCCCAGCAGAATTTTATATGATTTCAGCCAAAAATACCACAAGTGCATTGGAAAAATAATGCCTTTCCCAAGCACATATTCCTGTAATTGCTGTCACTTCCACACTTGGCTCATCCTGTGATTAAACAAAGTTCAGGTTGTGCTTCTCAACCCTCTCTGATGCCATGCACCATTCTGTAGAAAAAATTATAAGGGGAATTAAATCAAATATTTGCACACACCCCAATCATTATGGGTGATTAATCTTCTTCTCCAGACTCTATTAAAGGCCTTCAATGATATTCTTACCAGAGGCTGAGGTCTCTAATTTATTTCTCTTCCCCCTCCTCACAACACCCCCCTTTAATGGTTCAGGATCGTGCTGGGATGCTCATTAGTTCAGCCAAGCAGCTTCTGAGGCCTCAGTGTCACCTCAGAAATCATTAACGTAACTGGCACTGCAATCTTCACCTGCCAAGCACAGAGTAATCATTTAGAGACTGAAGCCTGTTCCTCCATAAATGAGCATTTGGGGGGACAGAGAAGTAGAGAGGGAAAGCTAGTGGGTTGCATTTATTTTCTCTGAATAAATTAAATGTCAATAACTGAGATGAGAAGCCAGATGTTCACAAGCATCCTGGTCATTGGGGAGCAGAAATGGTTGGGTGTGGAGGGGGTATGGTGTTCTTGTGGCTAAGGAAGAAGACACCATGAGACACTGAGGGCCAAAGGATGTCTGATCACATTGGGGATTTTCTAGAACTGCCCTTCATTTCCATTGTGTTCATACATGATGGTAGCATCTATTTTATGGTGGGTTCCAAAGATGCTGTTCTTAGTAAGGACATGGAATACCCATTCAACTTTCAATCAAAGAAGAATGCTCATGCATCTATGCATATGTGATTTGTAGGTTTTATGGTTAAAGACCCAACTGCTGGCATTGTTTCTAAGTCATCATTCAGAATTGTCTTCTGTGCTCAGGATATATATGAGGATTGCTGACCCTAAAATACAGATTTTCTAAGAGAAAACAACAACCACCACAAAGGGGTTAGCCAACATGGAGTGACTGCCTTATTAAGTGCATAGATAATATAAATCTTGAATGAAAAAAACTAAGGATGCTCTGCTCTGTGTATAGGTGTTTCTGTGGATAAGAGCTCTGCCCTTTCCCCACTTCTGTGAACATCAGGAGCATTTAATCTGCCCTGTGTGGTCGGCCTGGTTTAGTTCTTCTGCCCATGGCATTGAGGATCCTGGTGTGGTGGAGCCAAGGGGGCTCTGTGTGTCAGAGGCCAAGATAGAAGCTGTAATGCTTAGTTCCTAAAAATATGGACTGCAGGGTCCCATGAATCAGAGATGAGTGTTTATTCACTAGCTGGGTGATCTTACTGTATCTAGCATGTTTCTTTATTCATGAAATTTAGCTAAGAATAGTTCTTCAACAAAGTTATTATGATGGTTGAATGCTGTTAATTCATGTAAAGCATTTAACACCATTACTTGGCATATTCTAAGCAATCAGTGAATAGTAACCTGACAACTACCTTGTCAGGCCTAGTGCAAGTTGAAAACGTGGAGTCTCCTTTCCAAACACAGTGGGAAATATGGTGCTTAAACCATTAATTTTTTTAAAGTTTTTCTTTATTTCTGGGGTTTCTGCAACATATGTTGGTGTTTACTTGCTATTTAATGTCATACTCTCAATCACCAGGACACTCACCAAGCAAGTGCAATACCTCCCAGGGGCCCAAGGGTGCTCCCCACCACTCAGTAGCAAAGCACAGGTTCAGGATGTCCCTTTCCAACAGCTGACACTCCAAATCATCTCTTCTCAGAGATCTGCTGCCCCAATGCATGCGTGGCAGGCCTGTGAACCTCTAAAGATTGCAATTTCTGCTTGGGATGAGCATGGAGGTGGGGTGGGGATGGGGGTGGGCAAGAGGCCTGTCCCTGCTGAGTCACCTGTTAAATACAATTAGGCTCTGCCAGCCCTAGCTGGTTTGGCTCAGTGGATTGAGTGTCAGCCTGCAGAATGAAGGGTCCCAGGTTCAATTACAGTCAAGGACACATGTCCAGGTTGCAGGCTCGATTCCCAGTAGGGGGTGTGCAGGAGGGAGCTGATCAATGATTCTCTCTCATCATTGATGTTTCTATCTCTCTCTCTCTCTCTCTCTCCCTCTCCCTTCCTCTCTGAAATCAATAAAAATATTTTAAAAAAATAGGCTCTGCCAACCTGGAGTGGAAAAGGTAGCCCCCACACCCAGGCCAGAAGCACAGTATGGGATACACACCTTTCCTTGACCTTTATCCTGTCCCCACCCAGCTCCCTGCCAGGATTGAAGTGCAAGGGCAGAACTATACAGGGGAATGGGCAGCGGGAAGGGAGGTAGGCTGGTTCCCATGGTCCCCTGGGGGCAGGCAATTGGCATCTGAGAATAAGTCTTAGGGAAGCGAGATCAGCTTCTAACGATAGCACATGCTCCCTTGTCCCCTAGGATTTCACTACAAAACACCATTTAAAGATAAATTGTTGAGTATTTGAAGACATCAGTCACAGCATCAAATCCCAAGTGTGGGAGTCCTGAGAGCAGGGCCCTCTGCACTGGTCACACACCCATGATGCTGAGTGTAGCCTGTGACCACCACGCCTGTTGCCAGCTGCTGGCCCTGTTTTGCCAATAAGGTGTCAGAGGAGTTTGGGGAAGGCATGTG
Organism: Eptesicus fuscus; assembly: GCF_027574615.1. Classification (NCBI taxonomy): domain Eukaryota; kingdom Metazoa; phylum Chordata; class Mammalia; order Chiroptera; family Vespertilionidae; genus Eptesicus; species Eptesicus fuscus. The sequence continues at coordinate 12,682,517 of NC_072477.1, read as the reverse complement.
CTTGTTCAGGTTGGAGCCTCAGTTTTATTGAGATATAATTGACATGTAACATTGTGTAAATTGAAGGTGATGTTTTGATAAACATATATTGTGAAATAATCACCACAATAAGATTAATTAACACATCCATAACCTCACATGGTAACCACTTTTTTGTGTGTGTGGTGAGAACAATGAAGTTGTAATCTTCTCACAAATTTCAAGTATACAATACCAGAGTATTCCCTATAGTCTCCATGCTGTGAATTAGATCTTTAGAATGTACTCATTTCCATATTGAAAATTTGACTGACATCCCCCCACCTCACAACCCCTGCCCCTGGAAACCACCAGTCTACTCTCTATCTCTATGAGTTCAACTTTTGTAAATTCCACCTATAAGTGATGTCATACAGTATTTTTCTTTCTGTGTCTGACTTATTTCACTTAGCATAAACTCTTCAAGATTCAGCCTCATTGCTGCAAATGGCAGGGTTTCCTTTTTATGACTGAATAATATTCCATAGTGGCTGTACCAGTTTATATTCCCACCAGTGGTGTACAAGGATTTCCTTCATCTTTGTCCTCAGTGACATGTATTTATTATCCTCTACTTTGGATGATAGACATCCTAACACGTGTGAGGTGATTTTTCATTGTGGTTTTGATTTTAAGGTTTACTTAAGGGCAGAGACTATCCTGTAATTATTCTTATAAACCTCATAGTCTGATAGCCATAAAGATATGCAGCAAATGCATGCTGATTTATGCTGTTATAGCTCTTATTTCTGTAGCAAGATCCTAACTTCTGTGAGAGAAAAGCCATGACTTAAATACCTCTTCAGGGAGACAGCTTTATGTTGCAATAAGAAAAGGACCTGGAATTCACTAATATGAGTGTATATCCTTGTCTATTACCCACTAGATGGATGATTTGGAAACAAAACTCTCTGAGCTTCTAGGTTCTACACTTATAAAAAAAAAATAAAATAAAATGCCTATTATATAGAGCCATTTACAGATTTAATAAGTTAATGCATATTAGGCAATTTTATGTTTCCAGGTGAGTGTTTCAAAAATAACAGTTCTCTTGATAAAGCCTAGCTACTGTATATAAATTGACTTCATCTGAGTTAACAACAACATAAACCTTGATATTATTGTCTCAGCTATTTTATTTGTATAACTGGCTTAACCATTGTGTTCCTGTTCAGATAACTTGGATGGAGCCTGAAAAAAGGAACTTTGTTACTAAATTCACTCTGATATCCTTGGCAACTACTTGGGGTTTAGTTCAGTGTCAACTTCTAAAGCTGTTTTATGTCCTGTTGGTGTCAAACGGTGCGCATTTCTGAGACTTCATGTGCAGGTAGGATTGAAAATCACATAAGAAATGCTTGGCCAGCTGCCTTTGCGTGATCGCTCATCTGGCCTAGTACTTTCTTCCCACACTCTTTGAGCAAAGATTCTTTAAGAAGTCCTTCCCCATGCAGGTCACAGAGAGCCATTATCCTGTTACCGCAAGGAGTTCTTCATGTCAAGGGAGAGCCAAGCCAATAATTGAGAAACCACTTCCTTCTACATCTTTTCTTCTCATCTCGGATCAGATGCTGGCTACTTAGTAAAACAGTTATTCCCATAGTGACATACCTGACAGCAACATGGCCTGGGTGATGGATGGTGAAGCTAGATGACGAACCCCAGTTCTGCAGGCAGTGATGTCTATGAAGTTATTTTCTGGCTGTGCAGGTGCTAAGGTGTTCAGGCCACCAGAGTAGTGTGAAGAATGCTTGAGGACCTTCCTCTTAGCCTTGCCATGCCTGTCCTTAATTGTCTGCCGTGGCTCACAAGAGCACGAGGCTGTTTGCACACCCCTCTGCAATGATATATTATTGACTTCTCTCACAGTCTCATTAGACAGGAAGCCACAGGGAAGCCAACCCCTGTCTATACAGTCCATCATTTATGACATTCTTATTGATTAATTTAGTCCCTGACACAAGACATTTAGGAAGGAAGGAGTGAAAGATGGTGGAGAAGTTTATGAAGTTTTTCATTCATCTTTAAAGAGACTCAGCTGTGGTTTTTATGAAGCAGATGGACTTTGTCTGAAGCTCGGAATAGGTTTGAATACTTTCTCTATTTGGAATAGTAAATGCGGTTGATGCCTATAAAAAAATACTGTACAAAAAGTGATGATGCCTTGCTCCTGATGCCCTTTACAAATGAATTGCAGCACAGCCATATGGACAGAGAAACTTCACCACTTTGTTCAAAATCCAGGTCGAATGTTGTGTCAATGCCAAGTTAGATATAAAAAGCACAGTTGAAGACTCGAGGGACTTTTAGTTTATTGCAGAATACTTGCTTGTGAAAAATTAACTATGGCTTAACTGTGCTTTATTGTCTTCTTCTGCAAGTATATTGGTAATTAGCAAGCACATTTTAGCTGGGAGAGGTACAAGGAACTAGACTGAACACAAAGGGAGGAGACAAAATAACCAAAAGAAAAAAAAAATGATTGTAAAGAGCCTTCTAGACAGATGTAAGTAAAGGTTGATGAAATGATAAGCATTTTAGGTACAGAAAAGAAATATGGCCAGCCAGCCTGGATTCTTATCTCTCAGGTATCAATATGTTCCTTTTGGCCATGCATACATGATGAGTGGCGTATGTGCTTGTGTGTGTGTCTGCACGCACGCCATATAAACTTAATGACTCAACTAGACAGGTTTTTACCATTATTGGGTTTGAATATGGGAAAGTCACAAGGTGGAAGGAATCCTTCTAAATTGTGAATAGATATCCCTTAGGCTGAGGGATATTATGCAATAGTAAGAAAAAACGCTGCTTTAAGTAATGAACTGATTATTTTCTTAAGAGCATTAGGTAAGTGTTCTGCCAGCCTCTGGGGCAGGATCCCTTGGATAACTTTGCATTCTGCTGAGTCTGCAGGCAGCATGTGGCCCTGTGGTTATGTTGAGGTTATTCCATAGGCAATGACATTGGGTTGTCAGAGATGTAAATACAGGGAATCAGATCAACACATTGAGACCACAAATTAAGTGCCTCATCTACACATTTAGGAAGACTGTGAAAAGAGTGAAAATCCTCACAGGCTTGCTCTTTTTCTGAGGGTGTTTTCTGCTGTTTTTATCCTTTATCTTTTATTTTTTTCCTCCTGGGAGGCAATTAATAATGCTCCAGGCATTTATGTCCCTCTTCTTTCTAGCGTAAATTAGTGGAGTTAACTGCTATTCTGTTACTATTAAGCAATTCCCACCATAGCTAATAGAAGGGCATTCCAACACAGTAAACATTAAAGCAGGAAATGCTATGCAGCTAAAATGCATGAAGTCAAGTTGAAATGCTTTTGGTAATACAGAATCTAGACAAGAGTATGAGATCTAAAAATATCTGTTAATACCTGTATAGTAAGTTGTATATATAAAAATACTAATCACATAAAAAGGAATTCTAAAAAAAAAATTTATAGAAAATTGGAAAATGACTTCCCTCTTCAATTTGAGAGATAAGACACAAACCCTTTTACGTCAGACCTTGATAACCCTTGATAACTTCCTTTCTTCTTTCCTTCCTCCATTCCTTTTTTTTTTTCTTTCTTTCTTTGCATCTGGCTACCCATCATGACATATTAATCTAAATCTATTAGGGATCAGTCACTTGATTAGGTCCTTAAGACACAAATATTAATAAATCAATAATCCTTACACTTGAGGATCTCAGAGTCTCTGCTAGATATCATGAAATCACTGTCTGTTTCTTTATTGTTCAGCATTTTTAGGCTTATGACTGAATTGTTCAAGAGCAAAGCCTTTTCTATAATTTCACTATCTGTTCCTATAAGCACCAGGGCGTTTAACAAAGGTCCTGGGAAAGGTCATTAGGTTAGCCTGAGCTGAAGATATGAGGACAATTGATTGTCTGAGAACCCGTCTACTAGAAGATGTGTTCATGCCTAGTACAAAGCCATGTGACACCCTCAGTCCTTGTCCTTTAATTCTGAATATTAAGCCATTCCCAAGATAGGCCAAGTATATAACTGGGCAGCCCTTCTGGAGAGACATTGCTGGCATCCACCAGTAGAGGCACCTAGTTATCCATCTGAGAGGCAGTATATACCATGACTTGGCCACTCCACAACTACTTAATTTATCTCCTATGGGCCTCAGTTTCTTCATGTGCCAAATTGTTTTGGTCATATTAATATCTACCTTATTTTGAGAATTATCCAAGCAAAATTAATAAAATCATTAGAATAGTGTCTGACTCATGATAAAACCTATGTGTTTGTTCTAAATAGTGTCCACCACATAAGAGAATAGTCACCTGAATATATTTCAAGAGCAATTTACTCTTCTTGTTGGTCTGTAATGGTTAAATCAATTACTGAATCCAAAGAGTAAATACCAACTGAACTATTTGAATGAAAAAAAAAAAGTTTTCCTGATGGCTCTAGCTGAGTCACATTTAGAATGTATTACAGAGAGGTAAGATTGATATAGCATCAACAAAAACCTAACAATATAAGCATCCTAGCAGAACTGACTGCATTTGATGAAAAGCACCCCAATATATTTCTTAGAAGAAACTAAGGTTCAAATTAAGAGATTGTGTTATAAAGACAATGTTTGGATATGGTTTCACACATAAATTCTGGACCCAGTCTACCTGGTTTGAATATGTAGTTGAAGAAGGAAAAAGGTGGAGGGGGAAGAGTAGAAGGAAGGAGAGGAGAAGAATGGAGAGGAGGAGGAAGTTTTTATTTTATTTTAAAACTATATCTTGCCTCATTTTCCTTGTCAGTTACCTGAAGTCTTTATTTTTCCAGATTAGTCTTCTAGATCTAATTTAAAGAGGAAGTTATTTAAAGACTAGAATTAGAAATAGCCAAATAAGTACAAATGATTGTTTAAGTCTAAAAAAATATATGATAGATACTGTAAATATTATGTGACTTTTTTTGAAATCTTTGTTGTGTAGGAAGAAGGTAGGTTAAAAATGTATTGTAGAAGAAAAGAATCTATATATAATTCTTTGAAGAATTCACTTGGAATGAATGGCTCTACAGACTTGCAGTGAAATAAATCTAATTATTTATAGAAATAATAGAAAAATAATGAATAAAGTCATAATTCAGAAAGAAGATAATGGAATCATGGAAAACAAGTAGCATGAGACTATAGCTAATAAATCATGTTATACCAAGTTCACAATGCTGCTGAAATTAATAAGATAATAAATACAAAAAGAGCAGTGTTAATATTGCATGGGATTTTTGCATTTAAGAAGGCACTTTGCATTGTAAGAAAGCAATTGAGGTTGCCCAATTGTGTTCTAATTGTAGCATATTATTTGGAACAAGTGATTAGTTTTTACTTTACTGATGACAGGTTTACTAGTATCTTTATTGTAAACATATAGGAATGAAATGAAAGAATAAATAAAACACATTGATGAAAATAGTCACACTCTAATGCATTCACATGCAAATTGGGAACCAGAACATGAATCACTTGGGTTCCTTCTGGGCTGTACACTCAAGAGATATGTAAAGATTGTTATATTGAAGCTTTTTTCTGAACCTAATAATGCTATATAGTTTATAATTCACCCATCCCTTAAGTTCTAGCATCTATCTCCACCTTTTCATCATCAGTCCCATTTTATAGTCCATGGTGAATGCAGATAAGATAATTGGCCCTTCATGATGTGAGGTTTGAGTCCATCAGATATATTCAACTCAATTCACCAATTATTCTTCTTAAAATATCTTTTTTTCTTGTTCATCATTCTAATGAGATTAATGTATATTTTATATTAACTTTATTGTAGTTCTGTACCATAAAATTCATCCCTTAATCTGTACACTTCAGTGTTTTTCTTATATTCACAAATTTGTGCAACCATCATAACTACCTAATTTTAAAATATTTTCATCACCCCAAAAGGAGACCCTGTACTCATTAGCAGTCGCTCCCCATTAGCCTCTGCCCCAAGTCCCCTGCAAATACTATTTTTTCTCTTTCTGTATTGCTTTGCCTATTATGAATATTTCATACGAATGAAATCATATAATGTGATCTTTTCTGAATTGCTCCTTTTACTTAGCATAATGTTTTCTAGGTTCATTCATATTATAGCATGTATCCTTTATTTTTTTCTCATTGCTTAATAATATTCCATTAAATGGATATACCATATCATATTCAATTTGCCCATTCGTCAAGTTTATATACTGCTATGAACATTAATGTATAATTTTTATGGAAATATGTTTTCATTCTCTTGGATATGTATTTAGGAGTCTAGTTCCTGGGTCATATGATACATATATGTTTAACAGTTTTAGGAACCATCAAACTATTCTCCATGGTTGCTGAAACATTTTACAATCCCACCTGCTGCAAGGTTCTAATTACTGCACATCCTCCACACCACTTGTTATAGTCTAGCCGTTCCAGTGGGTGTGATGTGGTATCTCATAGCTTTAATTTACATTTCCCTAATGATTAATCTGCTTACTGGTCATTTGAAAAAATTTTTTTGAGAAATATATAAAGATTTTGGAGTTTTTTTAAATCAGGTTGTCTTTTTACTGTTGAGTTATGTATTCTTTATACTAGTGTGTTCTGGCACTAGTCTTCTGCTAAGATATGTGATTTGAAATTTTTTTTCTTTATTTTTATAAGTTACTTCGTTTTGTTGATGGTGTCTTTAGAAGCACACAATTTTAAAGTTTTGATGGATTCTAATGTACTAATTTTTGTTGTTGCTGTTTGCACTTTTATTGTCACAGAAACCATTGCTGAACCAGAATCACAAAGATTTATTCCTATGCTTTCTCCTAAGAGTGTTATAGTTGTAGTGTTTATATTTAGATTTATGATCCATTTTGAGTTAGTTATTGATTTTAGGTAGGGGTCCAACTTCATTTTTTTTACTTTTGGATATCAGTTGTTCTGGCAATATTTGTTTAAAAGACCATTTATTCATTGAATTGTCTAAGCATCCTTGCCAAAAATCATTTAATCATAAATATAGGGTTTATATATATATATTGCCAATTTGAGTCCAATGATCTTTTGCTTATTTGTATGCCAGTAGTGCACTGTCTTGATTACTGTAGATTTGTAATAAGTTTTGAAATCAGGAAGTTTGAATCATCCAACTCTTTTTTTTTTAAGATTATTAGGCTATTCTGAACTCCTTTCATTTCTGTTTGAAATTTTATGATGTTAGTAAATTCCTGAAAAAAGCAACCAGGGTTTTGATATAAATTGTGTTGTATCTATTGATCAATTTAGGGAGTCTTGCCATCCTAACAATATTAAATATCCCAATGCATGAGCATGAGGTGCATTTTCCATTTATTTCTTTAATGCTTTAATTTCCTTCAGTAATGATTTGTGCTTTTCAATGTACAAGTACTATACATCCATCTGTTGTTTAAATCTTTTAATATTTTGGTGCTATTTTAAATGGAATTGTGTTCTTGATTTGTTTTTCAGATTGTAAATTAACTTAATATGAATACTGGGCTCAGTCCTAAAATATCAAAGTAGTTAGAAGCATATAATTCACAATATTTCTTAATTTGAATATAATAGTTAACAACTTATGTATCATTTATTATGTGTTTGGCATTGTTCTAAATATGTCACATATATTCATTAATGTTACTTTTATAGCCACACTATAAGGCATTATTTTACAAATGTGACATAAAGAAGTTAAGTGATAGTTTCTTATTAAAACAACAATGTATTCTTTTATATCTTTCAGAATACCAATTATAGTTTTATTGAATTTTTTCTGCTCCCTGTATTCTCTGTTTCCCAGGAGGTCACTTTTTCTTGTTTGCCTATGTTAGATTTTGCTTTTCATGTCTTATGAGGCATGGGTCTTGATTGCAACTCTTTGTGCATATGTAGGACTTGCTAACTGGTGGACTTCAGTGTAGGGAGATGCTGGCTTTTCACGGGGAAGCCCCCTCACCCCAGACAAGGCTACCTATGGTTTTTCTCCTTTGGTTCTTCGGCCTCTTCAAGAACAGATCTGTTGCTTTCCTGTCGGAGGGTGTGTGAGGACAGAGTAGGAGAAAAGGATATGAGCTGTCACTGTTTTATGAATAAGAGATTTTCACTGAATGCTCATTTTCTGCATAAAGCCTTACCTGAACCCCCTGTTTTGCATGTGTCCCCGAATTTGAAAGCTTCAAAATGCTTTTTATTAAGTGAAGAAATGCATTCACTAAATGGGAGGGAAGGGGGGCAAAATGAAAGTTACCTCAGTTACCTTGTGGAACATCTTCTTCTTATAGGTTCTAACATCATCCTCTGATGTTATGATGTGTCTTCCTCAGTTTCTAAAGTCCTCGTACTTTCAAATTCTAAGCCTTCCTGCTCTATTGACATAAATCAATATGTATGACTGAGAGTCCCACGCTGTTCAGGGACTTAAGTTTCAGCCTTTTCAGATGTGTTGTAAATTATTTGGCTTCCACATGTTTATTACTCCTCTAAAAATAAATTCATACTTCTCATTCACAGTGTTTTCCCCTTCCATTCTTTACATCCCAGTGGGCTTGCATATTTTACTCTTAACACTCTCATTTTAGTAGTGTTTGAAGAGATCGTAGAGGTCAATACTTGTAATCCATCCACCACAATTAACTACAAATATCCCATGTATATTTGCATACCATCATGATGAAACCATCACAATGCATGGCACATAGCAGGTGATTAATAAAATATTGACAAAAGCAATTGAATCAAAGAAAATTTAATGGGACATAGTGTGGCAAATAATATGCAACTAATGTAACTAACATTAGTATTTAGTACAATTACTATAGAATCACTTGTAAAGTACATATTTTTGCTCAAATTATATAAATTAACTGCTAATATAGCCCAAATATATGGAGTAAGAAAGCCCCTGGAAATACTCTAGTCAATAAAATCTAGAAACTTATGGCAGTAATCACTAGATATTCATGTTGCCTTCTTTGTGGTAAGACTGTTAACAGCTTGAAAACCGCAGTCCAGATTGAATAGATTTAAATGTCCTTGTATCCCAGTTGAGACATTGAGACCCAGTACTAAACAATAGAGTATAGAGTGAATCAATATATAGTACAGCCAATCTTGGCCCTTAAAATAAATCCACCACTTCTTTTAAGTATATTTTAATGTCCAGGAAAAGCACATGTTGAAAATTGGAGAGTCTATGTCAGGCTTTGTCCATAAGGAGAGCAAGGAAGCGAATGCCCTAACCCCTGACTTCTGCATCCATTAGTTGTAATAACAATAAGAAGTTAACTTATGTTATCTATGACACCAGGGTGTGAGAGTTTATTTGTTACTAGCATTGTATTAATAATAAAAGAACAGCTGAAACCGGTTTGGCTCAGTGGACAGAGCGTCGGCCTGTGGACTCAAGGGTCCCAGGTTCAATTCCGGTCAAGGGCATGTACCTTGGTTGCGGGCACATCCCCAGTGGGGGGTGTGCAAGAGGCAGCTGATCAATGTTTCTCTCTCATCGATGTTTCTAACTCTCTATCCCTCTCTCTTCCTCTCTGTAAAAAATCAATAAAATATATTTTAAAAAAATAAAATAATAATAAAAGAACAAAGAAATATAAAGCCATCACTCTGTTATTAATAGGAAATAAATAAGAATTGGGTTGTAAAATATAACATGAGCCCTAGCCAGTTTGGCTCAGTGGATAGAGCATAGGCCAGCAGCCTGGACCCTGGTCAGGGCCTGTGCAGGAAGCAACCAATCGATGTGCTTCTCTCACATTGATATTTCTCTCTGTCTTTCCTTCTCACTTCTACTCTCTCTAAAAATCAATGGGAAAATATCCTCAAGTGAGGATTAAATAAAATAAAATAAAATATAACATGATTTTTGGATATTCAGTAAAGCCCATCCACCTTTACTAATAATTATTGTATTAAGAAATTCTTTACAGTGAATCATTTTATATCATACTTAAAAATAGATATTTGTGTTTACTTTCCTGTGTATGTATGTGTGTTCTTTCCATAATGTAGTGTTTTATTTTCATCTAAAAACACAAGTTCATTACTCAATGATTAAGTCTTTCCCTAAGGTGAAAGTCACAAGTTATTGGCCCCAAATCCAGATATAGACTCTAATTATTGTTTAATTGAGTAAAATTGAAAAACAAGTAACTTCACATAGAAATTGAATTTTCTTCTGCTGACCACTAGAAGATCTGACAGGTGTGCGGCATTACAGCGTGGCCATGGTCAGCTGGGGCTGACAGGCTTCTGCTTTGATGGGGTGTCTGTTCTCAATCCCCCTTAGTTTCAGTCACTCTCCCACTCTATACATGCATCCTTATACCTGCCTCATTTATGTTAGCTGTCTGGTCTCAATAGGAATTTGGATCAACACCATTTTGGCAGTGATGCAAAAAGACTGGAACGTCAACTCATAAAACTAAATATATTGAGTTTGTTTTGTGCCATTTGAATTTTGTAGTTTTTACACAGATTCAGCATTATGTACGGTAAAGTGCTTGAATCTGTGATTATCTTTGCTGAGTCTCAGAGAGGTAGATTGCTATGATTACCTTACCTTCACATATTACTCTATTTTTTAAAGATATGCTAGTTACATTTGGTCCTATCTACTTATTTGCTAGAGGGAAAGATGAAGCAGTGGTTGTGTTTCATTTCGAAACAGAGAGTAACTTAAGAAATATAAACTGTTATCCATATGTTAACCTACATGAGTCTAATAGGAAGAATGTGTATCTTATGGATCAGACTTCCAAAGGTATTTGGAAGAAGTTGTCATCAACTCACACACCATAGACCCAGATTTCCAAATAGTCTTAATAACAATTTCAGATGTAAACTTGGGTAAATCAGTGTTCTTTTAAAATGTTTTAGTGCTTAAAATAGAAATGCCATTTATTTATGTATCTATTTATTTATTTATTGGCTGCCTGGAACCTGAGGAATTCTCCATTGTACTGGTAAGGATGTGTGAAATTTTATGTAATAAAAAAAAAAAAAAAAACAAACTTGAATTCAAACAGGGGTTCTTTTTCCTACATGACAGAAGTCTGTACCTTGTTTTTGCTGGCATGGAGTCAATGGCTAGAGTGTTATCAGTGTTTGCATCTCTGCAATTCTCCCTTTTCCTTAGAGTCAAAGATGACTGATGGGACTTTCATACTCAGGCCCACATTCAAAGCAGAGGAAGGGGGCCAGAGGAGAGATGACATCAGTCAAAAACTAGATCATCAGGAAAAGCAAAAATATCCCCAGAAACTCAGCAACATAATTCAACATATGTCTCATTGGCCAGAAGGATTTCAGATGGCCACTTTTAACTCAAAAAGAAGCTTGGGTTGAAAATATTTAGAGGAGATGGTCAAGGGAAAAGGGACAAAAACGAGTGTCAGTTAGCCAACCATCTGTGTATGCCCATTAACCATATGGGTAATGACAGGGAATCACATATTCTCTTCTACTACAGAATTGAAAAACACCGGACACTAACTTACCCAGACACTCTCTCTAAGTAAGTATTCCACTGCAGACTTCCCACTGGATGTTTGCTAAGGAGCAGAGCTGGTGGGGCAATAACATAGAAATGCTAGAGCCAGCAGTGTCAAAGATGTAGAGGCAGTGGGTGATAAAAGTAGTCCAGCCTTTAGCAGACAGTAATCAGCGTCTTCAGTATGAACTAGGCTGGTTTATGGCATCGTTTTGTTGTGGTCCTGGCTATTGCCCATTCCCCATGCCAGATTCTGTCAATTTCCCAGAATATTTTGAATTACCAACATTCTTTTGTTAAGGCCCTTATCTATTTCATGTACCTAACACAAACTTTGGTATAAGTAGGTTGTTGTAAGCCAATGACATTCAGAGTGATAAAACCAGAGAGATTATAATCACTATGACAACGCTTATAAATGGAGAAGCTTGAACTAGAACATGTAGTTCAGAATCCATATCAATTTTTCCACCATGTGACATTACGAACTTAGAGACAAATTGAAAATCAATGCAATTGACCGTATATTAAACTCTTACAAAATTTTTGATAGCTTTGTCATATGAAAGTTTTCCAAAGGTTTTCTTGAAATGAAACATTAGAATATTCATGACTTATGGGACAGAGATGATTAAACGTAATTGTTGTAACTGGTTTCATGTCCCCTCTCTCTTCCTGGATTGGATGACTATGGAAACCGTAAAAGGGTTTATACTTTGAGCGTAAAGAGAGATGTTGCTTTCAATTCACTCCTTCATAATGGACTACACAGCGTTGATTTTATCTAATTCAAAATAATCCATGTCATACTGTTTCAGAAGTTATTCTAAAAAGGATGTAGCAACTAGTGTTTTGGATAAACTTCCCCTGGAATTGCCACATAAAATCACTTCATGGGTCACCTGTGATATTTCCCACTGAAATTTTTATTATGAGGCAAGGTTTTAGTTCATATTGTGGACAGAAGAACCTCTTGTTCATCTCCCATTTTTTTTTTTATTTTAGTATGAAAATCCAGGAAACAAAGTAAAACCTATCCTTATATCCAAATTCTGGAGCACACATTGTATTAAGCTCTGTGATCTGATACAGGTATCTAGATCAATATTAATGAAATAATAAAGTTAAATGTGCTCTAACGTGTTTATTCTCAAAATAAACAAGCTAAAGTCATTTAGTTATAAAGTAAATAACAAGCAAAATAAAAATTCATAAGCAAGAATGCTTCATCTCTCTTCTTAGAACAGTCCCTTTTCCATTTCAATTGACACAAATATAAAATGCTTTTCTTTAACTGAGTATCCATATTGATTTTGCTTTATGATCCATGTATCTTCTCTGTGACTTCATTCCCCTCACTAAGACCACAAATAAGTCAAAAGCTATCTATTCTCTGGAGTAGTTTCAATTTTCATGATAGATCAACACAGTTTTTGACCTGAATACCAACAGTAATTCTCTCCTTTGTCTCTTTTGACAAGTAATTGTATTAGCTCTATAAAAACAACCCTCATTAATCCCCATTGTTCTTTCAAAACCAGAGGCTTACGATTTTATGTTAGATGTTGACTGACCATGCATCTCAAATATCCTGTTATTATCTTGAAAAGGTTCAGAGGATGTTACTCATAAATGAACACCGTAGCTTAGAAAACAATGTGGTTAAAGAGATAGCATAGAGTCTGGGTGAGACCTGAATTAACTAGGCATTTTGAGAGTACTGAACATTTACATTTTCAGCACATCTAATTAAGCTTGCAGGTATTATATTCCAGTCGATTTGGGGAAACTCATACACATGCATGAAAATAGTATTGCCACAATGAAATGATGTTTTACACTTATACCCCTAAAGGCAGTTTTCTTTTCACAAAATTAAATATGCATCAAGCTGTGTGTTAGAATCCACTTGAAAATTTCCCAATACTTGTTCTCTTTTCTTCATGTCTTTTTACTTTTAACTCCTAGTGAGATTGGAAAATGGAAACTGTAAGAACCAGGGAGGAAAAATTATGGCCATATTCTCAACCACACACATAAACATTGTATACAGTCTTCACAGGACTTTATTTACATCAAATTTAGTCCCTTACCAACCCACGCCTCCATTTCCAGTCTAAGAAGCAACACTCAATGTTCATCTTAATGAGTACGATTTTTGTAGTGAAGGCTTTACCCTGCAATTTCAACATAGAGTGCAAATAACATCATTGCATGCTTATAGGAAGCTCTGTTCATAATCTGGTATTTCCTAAATTGACACTTGAAAGGGTAACTGGCCATTTCAAACATGCTTCCCATGTGCACTCTATGCTTTTAAAGTCAACTTGGAGTTCAAAATCAGACTTAATAATATGACACTCATCGTTTTCTTTTTTTTAAATATATGTATATATTTTAATTGATTTCAGAGAGAAAGGGAGATGGGGAGAGAGATAAAAACATCAGTGATGAGAGAGAATCATTGACCGACTGCCTCCTGCACACCCCACACTAGGGATTGAGCCCACAACCCAGGCATGTGTCCTGACTGGGAATTGAACTGTGACCTCCTGGTTCAGAGGTCAACCACTGAGCCACGCTGGCTGGGCACTCATGGTTTCTTATATCATGAATTCCAGATCACAAGGAAACAGTACTGTCTAAGACTGTATATGAAACTATTGAGTTCAGCATGCAAGTAATTAAAAATAAATCAATTTCAAGTTAAAAATGAACTTGATTTCTTCAAGCTAAAACAATATTGCAAAAATCACTATGACGCGTTTGATATTTTAAATGACCAACTCAGTACAATTGCATGACCAATTCCATTGGCTATATAAAAATTTGTCATTCGGATGGTCAAAAAACCTAGCCACAAAAAAAAGTATCACTTGTGGGATAAACAGCCTCATTCTATGCTGACTCAATAGCATATAAGCGGATTTCTGCCTGAAGAAAGTGCAGAATTTGCACATACATACAAGAAAGGACACGACTTCCTGAAGACTCATTTGTTGTTTTTAACATGTATTCATTTTACGGGGGTTCTGGTGTTGCTATTTTATTTTTCTTTGTTCTGGTGGTTTGGGTTTTATTTGACTGTAACTAGGGACTATTCACCTCTTAGATTACCTACATGTTAGTCCTGAAGCTAACATCATTTTTTTCTTTTTTGCACCCCTCCAATTATGCCTTAAAGATTCCAGGAATAAATATATGATGTTGACATTTATCTGAAACAATGACTCACACACATACTTTAAAATAGAAGCAAATAAGCAAACAAATAAACAAACAAACAAAAAGAACAGAAATAAAGAAGAGAGGAGAGACTGTGTAAAACTGAAAGCAAGCAAGAATTCTCCCCAATCATGTGGACAAATATTTTATCTCCTCAAATTTTAGACACAAAAAAATATCTATGAGGGAAACTATGTTGGTTTAATCTCTTTGGCAACTGTTTTGTTTTTCTTCTTTCTTCTCTGTTTTTCTAAGGAAGATCTAGTGTGCAAATCATAAAAGCAAAAACTATACTCTGCAGATACCAGATTACACACACACAGCACTTTGTATGATAATTTTTTCTTGATTGCAATTTACTCTTAAAAATGCAAATTGTATAATTACTGCAAACAAATGTTCCTGTGTAACAATGTAAAAAGATGCATAAAAGTGCTATAAATTTTGCAGAGTAATGGGTTTACAGATGAAAAAAGAAGTGTATTGTATTAGATAAGACCATTATGGAAGAAAAACACACTAGGTTGAAAATCCCTAGAGTGAGAAATTTCTAGGTTCTTGTTTATCATTGCCCAGAACCCCACCCCAACTCTTTCAAAAACTGTCATAGAAAGTAAAATGTTTTTTTCTCCTCTGATAGATTGCTCAACTATACCAATTAGAACAGAAGTGATGTCAGAAATTCTAAAATTAGCCCTAGCTTGTTTGGCTCAGTGGATAGAGCGTTGGCCTGTGGATCAAAGGGTCCCCAGTTCGATTCAGGTCAAGAGCTCATACCTGTTGCAGGCTCCTCCCTAGCCCAGGCCCTGGTCAGGGCTCCTGCTGGAGGCAACCGATTGATGTGTTTCTCTCACATGGATATTTCTCTCTGACTTTCCCTCTCTCTTTCACTCTCCCTAAAAAATCAATGGAAAAAAATATCCTTGGTTGAAAATTAAATTAAGTAGTCAAATCTGTAATTATCTGAAACATAGGCAATAAAGCATCAGAAAAATCAGATCTATGTTTATAATTAATTATAGAAAAAGTTGAAAATATAGACTTCAATAAATACACATAGTATATACTCTCTGCATATATCTTTGTTCTTGACAATTTTTATTACTAGAAAGAAGCATAATAATGAATTTCTCTAAAGCAGAGTGTCCTATAAGCACTAAAGTTAGTAATATAAAAGCTAAACTTTTCTGAGTACCTGCTATATGCCAAGCTCTGTGCTGTAAAGGACAGAGCCTTTACAATTCCAAATCAGAAGGCATGAATAGCATTTCTTTATACACATAAGAAATTGAAGCACAAAGATGGTAATTAAGAGTTAAGTCACACAGCTCAGATTTAACTGTACATATCTGATCCCACAACCTACCCCATACTGTTCTACCTAATTCTTCACCTAGGTAACTATCAGACCCAGTTGCCAGTTGATTTGGCTGGGCACATTAATTATTTGGCATGTGTCTCAGTCACTTACATCTGATAATTAGAAAAGTTAATTCATTCGTTTGCCTAATTCATGAAGGAAATGTGAAACATGTAAATGAGCTTTGAAAATTGATGTTTTATGTAAATGTATACTATAGAAACTTTTGCAAATGATTATTTTTTATGCGTGAACTTTAAAGGATTTAGCAGTGTATACAATAAAAATTATTATCTCTAAAACCAAACATATATCATCAAATCCTGAATCAATCATTTAATACCTAAGTAATTAAGTGTGGGATCTTTAAACCTAATGAGACTAGTTTTCATCTTTTGTAAAATGGGATAGATGGTATTATAAGATTATTTTAAGAACTAAAATAATGCATAGAAAACTAGTTATCATATAGTAGTTGCTAAAACAATCGTTCCTATTATTATTCTGAGTCCAAAAAATATCTGAGTACCAAATCAATATATGAAATCATGTATGCCTTCCCTATTTGCATATTGCTTTTGTATGTAAGGCCATTTGTTAACTGAGTGAAAGAGAACCCTAAATTTTAATAAGAAAGTAAGTAAAAAGCCTTCCCCCCAATATCAGATATAACTATACCTGGTTAACCATATTAGAGAAAGCTATTCAGGTTATTGCAAATTCGAAACATGTCTTCTTGAGCAAAATTTATATTGCATGTATATATGTTAAGATATGACTTGCTTAGTTCAGAGTCATGCGAATGAGCAAGGGAATAGGAGGTATTGTGTTGCCAGATCATGTAAGGTGGGACTTGGAAAGAAGTGGAAAAAAACAACACAGTTATATGACACGTTAATGACCATCAATCACACTTCTAGCCTATAGGTGTTAGAAAGTTGAAAAAATAGAAGGAGATTATAAAAAGAATGCTTTGGAGAGAGATGCGGGTACCAGCCCTCCTTTGGGGCAGAGTGGTGGCAATGTTAATTCCCACTGCATGTCTAATAAGAAAGGCTTCAAAGTAGCCAGGTAAAAACTTTGATATTTGTCCTCTACAGTTGTGGGCATAGAAGACTCATGTTTGATTGATACCTAAGGAAGAGAAGACTCAGAGGCTTGCTTGATGACATTCATAGGTCAAAGGGCACAGGGGTTCCTGTGGATCAGATGCAGGTCCTGCGTGCAAGAATCAGCCTGGACATGTCTTGAATTCTGTTCAAGAAGGTCACCATGTAGATAACAGAGAACTCATAACACAGATGCAGCCACTTTCCTCCTGGTCTGAGGACAATGCCAACAAACAGGATCTATAGAACTGTAGAACCAAGGGAATGACCAAGGAGTCAAGCTAAGATGGTGACAAGCTGCTCCCTACGCCTTCTTAACCTGCAGGCTTCTGTTCATATAAGAAATTAAGTATTTTTATTACCGAAGTCAGGATATGTTTCTTATTGTCAAAAGCATCACAAGTACTACAATATCTAATCTATAGAATCAGTGTAATTTGTGGAAATTTATGAAATGCCATTACTAAGATTTTTTTAACATACTTGAAAGGCAATGGATAAATAGCAGTTGTTCTCTTAAGTAATGTATTTGATAGATAGGAAGGCAACAAGAAATGGGAAAGATGTAAATAAATTGAAATATATTAAGGAAGATAAAATACATATGCAGAAGTATGTAATAGACAGTATAATCTGTTAAATGCTACACAAACCTATGAGTTTTCAGAGGAATTATTTCCAGTTGAGGATATTTGAAGACATTATTTGAGAGGGCATTTGCTTTCTGACTTTTCCCAAGCAAATTTCAGCTCACAGACGTGTTTGTCCATATATTAACCAGGGTTCATTTAGAGAAGCAGAACGCTAATGGTTACACAGTATAAGAAATTTGTTACGGAGATTGGACCTTACACACCCATGGGAGCTGGTGGAAAGATCTATGCAAGGCTGTGGGTGCTGCATCTGGGATTCGATCCGAAGTTGCAATTGGTCAGCCGGGAGAGCATTTAAAGAAAGTTGGACCTGAAGTGTGCTAAAATAATGAAATACTGGCATTCTTGTTGATGAACAGAAACACACAAGGGCAAACTGAAATGTGTGTCTGTGTCTCTCTCTCCAAAACTTCTATGGTAGCTGGCGCCTTTGACCACAAACTGGCACATACACTAGGGTCTAGACTCAAAGCTTTTGAAGATCTAGTGTGAGCTGGAGGAGACAGAGGTCTGAACACTGTCCTACGCCAAGCACATGAGCTCACAGGTTATACTTATTATGCCAGATCAGCAAGGAGGCCAACGTTCAGAAACTAAAATTGACTACTGCTTCACTTTCAACTTCCAAATCTCACACAAAGTTCTCTTGTGGCCAACGCTAACATAAAGCCACATAGGAAAGGACATTCTGAGAAATGTAGTTGCAGCTAACTAAGTGTCAAAGCCACTGCAACTAATGTATTTCTTAATAGTATCATTTAATAGCATTTAAATATTAAAAGATTTCACATAAATGATTAAATATTTGCTCATTAAAAGAAATTGGTCATTAAAATTATGATCACTAGCCCAACTGGTGTGGCTCAGTGGTTGAGCTTTGACCCAGGAACCAAAAGGTCACCAGTTTGATTCCTGCTCAGGGCACATGCCTGGGTTGCAGGCTCAGTCCCCAGTGGTGGGCGTTCAGAAGGCAGCCAATTGATGATGTTCCTCTCTCTCATTGATGTTTCTATCTCTGCATCCCTCTCCCTTCCTCTCTCTAAAAATCAATAAAAACATCAAAAAAATATGAACACTAAAAGAAAAAGATCATGTAGATACAAATAAACTGATTCTAAAGTTTACATGGAGAGGCAAAGACCCAGAAAAGTCAACACAATATTGAAGAAGAGGAATAGAGTTGGAAGAGTGATACTACCTGGCTTCAAGATTTACAATAAAACTAAAATAATTAAGATAGTGTATTAATGGTGAAAAAATAAATATGTAGACCAATAGATAAGAACATAGAGCCCATAAGTAGACCTGTATAATATGGTCAAATGATCTTTGACAAATGAGCAAAGCCAATACTATGGACCAAAGATAGTACTTTCAACAAATGATGCTGGAACAACTGAACAACCACATTAAAAAAAATACCTTCCACAAAAATTAACTCAAAAAAAGTATACCCTTCACAAAATTTAGATCACACACCTAAATGTAAAACAAAAAATAAAAAAAACTAGATTAGTTTAGGGTATAGAGATGACTTTTTATATACAAAACCAAAACATGATCCATGAAAAAAATAATTGATGAGGTAGACTTCATTAAAATTAAAATTGTCTGACCCTGGCCAGTGTGGCTCAGTTGGTTGAAGCATCACCCCATACACTGAAATGTGGTGGTTTCAATTTCCAGTCAGGGCACATACCCAAGTTGTTAGTTCTTTCCTGGTAGGGGCATGTGCAGGAGGCAATTGATAAATGTTTATCCCTCACATCTCTCTTCTCTCTCTCTCTCTCTCTCTCTCTCTCTCTCTCTCTCTCTCTCTCCCCTTTTTCTTTCTAAAATCAATTCAAAAAATATTTTTAAAAATTAAACTTGTCTGCTATGTGAAAGACAATGTCAAGAAAATCCGCAGACAAGCCACAGGCTGGAAGAAAATATTTGCAAAATACAAGTCAGAAAAAGGATCATTGTGCAAAATAAGGAAAGAAGCCTTCAAAGTGAACAATATGAAAAGAAACTACTCAATTAAAATATGGGCCAATGACTTTATCAGACACTCCACTGAAAAATATATAGAGATGGCAAATAAGCATATGAAAAGACCTTCACATCATATATTATCAATAGAATGCAAATTAAAAACAGCAATGAGCTAGCATAACACTTCAATTAGGATGGCCAATAGGAACTCTCATTCATTGCTGGTGGGAATGAAAAATGGTTGTTCAAATGGGTTGATACCGTGTGTCCACACATAAAGCTTCTGGAAACAGATGTTTATGTCAGCTTTATTCGTAATTGTCAAAATGTGAGCACAACCAAGATATTCTTAATTATGTGACTTTATTACTGTCTAAAGACCAGAACACCCTCCCCAGAACCTGACCTTTCTGGCACCCTGATTATAGATTTTAAGCATCCAAAACTATAAAAAATAAATGTATATTGTGTAAACTACTCAGTTTGTGATATTTGTTATAGCAGCTCAAGCTAAGATAACCATCAATCTTTTTAAATTTTAATTTTAATTGAATTTATTGGAGTGACATTGGTTATTAAAATTACATAGGTTTCAGGTGTACAATTCTATAATACATCATCTGTATATTGTATTGTGTGTTTACCATCCCAAGTCAAGTGTTCTTCTATCATCATTTGTTCTCCGCTTTACCCTCTTTTATCTCCCCCCACCCCTGGTTCCCTCTGCTAATCACCATAGTGATGTCTGCCTCTGAGCTTTTGTTTGTTTATTTGTTTGTTTTTGCTTAATCTCTTCACCATTTTACCCAGCTCTCCAATCTCCCTCCCTTCATGCTTTTTTTTTTTTTTTTTAACCCATTAAACCTGGATTCTGAAGAGTTTTGCATTTGGTACCCCATGTACTAAAGAAGTCATTGAATTGAGTGTCTGAGATAAGCTTGTGGTTGACACACACACAAAAAAGTGACAGATATTTTCAGGAAGAATTATTGAAATATAATTTTAAACTCATGAGCAGTCTTAGGCTTGGTGATGTTTGAACGCTGAAAGAGAATTTGGCGAGATGTGGTAGTTAGAAAGTAGTTGGGGGCCAGATGGCAAGGGATCTGGATTGCTGGTTTTATTTAGTAGACATCGGGAAGCAATTGAAGCATTTTAAAGAGGTGAGGGAAATGACCACAGCTATGGTATAGGAAAATCAATCTAGAAGTTGTATAATAGTGAGTTATGGGGGAGCAGGGACAGTGATGGGAAATATCTGTTGTAATGCAGCAGTTTTTATGTTATCCTCAGTCTGGTTCTTCTCATTGCCATTGAGCCATTGTCTTTGTCCCATTTTAATATGTCACAGAATTTGAAGCTCTAGGTTTATTTATCACTGTGGTTGATGTATAGAACTCCAAGTTTTTCTTTGTTTAAAGGAAACACATTCAAGCTGGTATTCAAGTTCATATCCAAGTTCCCCAGGCAGCTTGGTTGCCAAGACTGTTCTGGAAATCTTGCAAGCAACTGTTCTGTGGCATTTTAGCATTGCTGCTTTCAATTTTGGCTGGAAACCTTAAAAATAATATTTCATTCATTATGCTATAGAAGAGGTCTTTAGAGCTTCAGAGAGGGGATTTTATGAAGGTGGCATCACATTCCTATGCATAGCAAGGCACCAGATTGACTAAGAGTTAGTTATGACTTAGGGGATATCAAAGAAATGGTAATATTACTTTATCTCCAAAAAATTATGAAGTGTCAGGTACATCCTCTAGTGACTGATTGAGAGGGAAATTATTTAAGTTTATCAGACTGGGAAGACACTTTAGTTCCTCTCTGGGCACACTTGTGCTTACTCTGAATAATAGATGGAGTTATGTCTTTCAGGAGAAGTCCCCAAATCACAGTGAACCAAGGGATGTTACTGCATTGATTACATTTCAGAAAATAGAATGAGAATCAGGGAACTGGAAAACAACGCTGGTAATTATACCCCAAATCTCAAATGAACTCTAGATACCCAACTGCTCAAAATAGAGTTTAAGAAGTAAATAAACAGCCCTAACCGGTTTGGCTCAGTGGATAGAGCATCGGACTGCAGACTGAAGGGTCCCAGGTTCAATTCCAGTCAAGGGCATGTACCTTGGTTGTGGGCACATCCCCAGTGGGGAGTGTGCAGGAGGCAGCTGATCGATGTTTCTCTCTCATCGATGTTTCTAACTCTCTATCCCTCTCCCTTCCTCTCTGTAAAAAATCAATAAAATATATATATTTTTAAAAAAGAAGTAAATACACAAAACACTTGGATTTACATTAAGTACTACTGAGATCGTATGCTCTTCTGGGTAGGAAAGTTGAGTGATGATTGTGCAAAACCACCAGTCTGTCTTCTAATCTGTATAGACATCATGCCATGTTTCTACTGTGTGCATATCTGGTTTGATTTCATTGAGAGAACCTTAGCATTATGTGGCAGAACCACAGCTAAAAGGTCAAAAATTAGAAGGCTATGTTCTTTATGAAATAAAAGCAGGCCCATGTTAGGGTAGGCTACCTCCCGAGAGGTCCCCTCACTGGAGCTCTCTGCTGTCTCCTTTGGCACTTCCAAGCCCTTACTCCTTTGAGGGAATAGTACCTGCCAGGTCTCATCTCTCTACAAAAAAGAGCAGTTTCAACAGAGCCCTTATCCTTTTACCAATGGCCACTTTCCATTTATTTCACTTTTGTGTAAGCCAACCTACCAGTGCAAGTCTATTCTGTAGCTTCCTGGTCTTAAGTCTATCTGCTTTTTCCTATCCTCACACCTGGTCAATTTGAACCACAAATCCTGGTCAATTAATGATTTATAATTAGAGTGTATCAGTCAGCTGAGGCTATCATAGCACCCTAAGGCTATATGGCTTAAACAACAGAAATTTGTTTTCTCACAGATCTGGAGGCTGGAAAGTTCAATATCAAGAAGCTGGCCAGTTTGATTCCTGGTGAGGGCCCTCTTCTTGGTCTGTAGATGGCTTTTTCTCTGTGTCCTCACTTGGGGGTGGGGGAGAACAATGTTTCTATTCTTGTAAGACCACCAATCATACTGGAATAGGGTCACACCCTTATGAACACATTTAACCTTAATTACCTCCTAAAAGCTCTATCCCCAAATACAATTACATTGGCTTCAAAATATTCATTTTGAGGCACATACTTCAGTCTATAACACACAAGAAATAACTTCTAAACCTCAATGTCATCATGTTGAACATCAAGATAATTTCTTTTTCAAATGACTGTTGTCCAGAACAAGTGAGATCGTACATTTTCACAACACAACAGCTGTACAACATATCTAAGCTTCTCCTATTCAAAACAACTGGCTAGATGTCCATTCTACTCCTGAGCCTGTACTTTGGCCGCATCCCTGCCTCTGTCCTTCTGACAGCCTTACTTCCTTGGCCGGCATATCCAAGCCCATAACTGCCAGATTCAGACTTCTGGATGCCTACCCAAGTACCTTGTGCCTAGAACTCTTTACTTGTTTACTGATTTTTTAAAATATGCCCTTGAACCCCCACTATAGATGAAATATATAGACATAGATGTGAGCTATAGAACTATCAATATGCATATAAAATCCCTGATCTCACCTAGATAGAGTTTGTACATTGTCTCACCTATTCAGTAGCCACTTCAAGCAAGTTCTGGAGTCAGATTACAGAGGGCTAATAAACAATATTTTTAAAGAAAGATGGAAATATACTTAATCCCAGGCCTTCTTTTGACTCATCTGTCCCTGTCTTGCTTTTTATCAGATCTCTATCAGGGATTTTCAAGTGGTGTGCCACAAGAATTTTTAAAACATGCAATACCTGATTATTTAGTCAGGGGCACTGACCTCTTTCCCTCAGATTGTCAAATAAAAATATGACAATAGCCAACACAACAATAGCCATTCGGTGTGAATGCCCTGTCTTGAACCATAAATATAGGTCATAAAACAGAGTTGCATCTTATTGGTCACAGTTACATAATAAGGTTTCATATAATTGGTTAATTTTTGGTACCAGAAATCCTTATATACAAGTATAAACACATGATTTTTAATTATTATTATTATCTTTGAAAGTATTACAAATACTGCTCCCGACCCCTCCCTAGGTCTTCACTGCACTACCTAATTTTTACAAAAATCATGTTGGAACAAAAAGGATAAGCAATCACTATTATCTTTTTTTGTAAATCAAACAAAATAGTACCTTTTTTTTTCAGATCAGCCATAAATATATTTTTGGTGCATTTGCAGAATTTTAGAAATTATTTATGTGTGCCACGTGATGAAAAAGGCTGAAAACTGCCGCTCTGGATCAACAGTTCTTTATTGACAACAAGGATAAATGGCATTAATTGTTCTGGAGATGTTTTGTGCAGCCCCAACTATAATGCTTTATCTGTGAAGAAACTGAGCTCAGCAAGTAAACAAAAAATTCATTTCTATTCCCAAGAACGTCTATGCATTGTGCACTGTTGATCCTCTCACCTTTCCTACTGACACACTGTGATGCCTGATAGAGCAATCATTTTCCAGTTCCGAAGGCATAGACGATCCCATCTTCTCCTCACAGAAGCCCAGATGGGCACTGAAGCACAGAGAGACAGGTGACCTGCCCAAGGTCATGCAGCTAGACAGTGGGGGAGCCAGCATTTGGACTCAAGCCCTCTGTCTCAAAAGCCACACTTCACCCCTGTGCAGTATGAGGTTGAGTCAGAAGGAAAAGTGGAGTCATGTAGCCAGTACTCATGGAATTGTCCATAACCTTGGCTGTCTCTCTCTGGGACGGCAAGCCACCTGTCACCTGTCATGTCAGCCCCTGAAGAATGAGTGGTCAAGGCAACTACTTTACATTCTTGCTGGAAAGATTTCATCTGCCGGAAAAGGAAGCTAAGAGCACATTCACCACCAGTCAGGTTTCTGCTTCATGGATTAGATCTGACCAAAAGTAGCAGATTATAAAAATCCTCTCCACAAAGCCTGCACCTTCCTGTCATTTTAAAATATAATTTTTTTTCAGAGAAATGAGCTTTATAAAAATGCCTTCAATCCGATGTATTTAAAAAAGGACTTAATATCTGTATTTGGGCTTTAAACTTATATGATATAAACAAAATGGAGAATTAGCCTGTTACTTTTGCAATCACTTGAGAAAATAAGGTATTCTTTTCCTCTTAGGTCTCAGACAGATGGGCAACTAGAGCGATCTTAGATTCTCTAGTGATTAGGCAGATCTGCATTGGAAGTAAGCCCTAGGATGCTCAGAATGAGAAATGCTGCTTTGTAGAACTGCAGGCAGATTGGAAAAGGGGGAAATGAGAGACGCAATGCAAATAGCATCTTGCTTCAGTTTTTCAGAATCTGTCTTATTCACACAGCATTCCTCCGAGGATTGGCATTTGTCATCTTATTGAAAGAAACTCACATAATTTGTAAAAGGAAAATACTGCTGTTAAATATTTTTAGGGGAAAATACAACATAGAGATCTGAAGTCGGCTTTATCTAGGTGTCATTTTAAGTCATTAATATAATGTAAATGCCCACCACTATATGAAAAAGAAAGAAAAGTAGTATAATATGGTAGAAAATATATGGGTGCTGCAAATCCTCATGCTCAGGGAGAGGGAGCCTCATGTCGATTGAGAGCAAGGACTTGGGAGCTAGACCCAGTTCAAATCGTTCCTTGATCTCTTATTAGCTGTGGGAATTCAGGAAAGTTGCTCTATCACCCTAGCCCTATAAATTGGAATTGATAATAATCATGCCTACCATATAGGATTATTATGAGGATTTAATGAGTAACTAATTGGAAGTGGTTGAAACAGTGCCCAGAACAGAATAAGTTCTGAAAAATAACTAGTATGTTGGCTATTAAGAACCTGACATTTATTTCTTTACTCTAATTCCAGAAACAGCATTCCGTTTTTGCTTTCAGAAATGTCACCACCTGTCTTTGAATGCAGTCTTACTGATGCAGTCAAGCCAGGTGCTTTGGCCAGTTCTGGCTGAGAGGTGGGAATGAGACCTGAACTGGGCTAATCAGATATGCTCTCCCTGGAATTTGACTTATAAGCAGATACTGCAGACAAGATTGCAATTTACTCATCCTGACTATGGCACCCTAAAGACACTCTCCATGAATCCCTCACTTGAAGATTTCCAAGGTTGCCTAAGTGTCTGTCCACTCTGGCAAATATTTCTTCAGCTTATTCTAAATTTCTTGAGCTCACCTCTATCCTTTTAACAAATCAGCCCTTATTCCATACTTTGCTTTCTTAAATCTGTTTCTGTAACTTTTAGTCAAATGCCCCCAAATTTGTAAAAT
This sequence comes from Eptesicus fuscus, assembly GCF_027574615.1. Lineage (NCBI taxonomy): Eukaryota > Metazoa > Chordata > Mammalia > Chiroptera > Vespertilionidae > Eptesicus > Eptesicus fuscus. The sequence goes on along the minus strand of NC_072477.1, from coordinate 12,656,304 downwards.
AGGTGCACAATACATGTTATTCATTATTAAAATTGGAGTAATTGTCCTAAATTGTTCTTCTGTACTGAGATTAATTCATTAGTTGTACAAAAATTTGGTTTTATCAGCATGACCCACCCAAATTAGTATATGTTTGTGGTCACTTAAACTCTGATAAATTATTTCTTTCTATATCACCTTGATTTCTATCCATGGCAAGCAAAAGGCTATCCTATATAATAAAAGCCTAATATGCTAAGTGTCAGGTCTTCTGGTCAGCCATTCAACCAATCAAAGCATAATATGCTAATGATATGCTAAGGCCACTCAACCACTCCCTATGATGTGCACTGACCACCAGGAGGCAGATGCTTCAGCCAGTAGATTAGATTGCTGCTGGGGTCCGGCTGATCAGGACTGAGCAAGATGGGCCAGATACACCCTGGAGTCCTCCTGCAGTCCCTCCCTGGCTGGCCAACCTCCTGCATCCCTCCCAACCTCAGTTGTGCACTGGTGGGGTCCCTCAGCCTGGCCTGCACCCTCTCACAATCCGGGACCCCTCTGGGGATGTCAGAGAGCTGGTTTCGGCCTGACAGCGGAATGACCTATAGCTATGATATGCACTTACCACCAGGGGGCAGATACTCAATGCAAGAGCTGCCCCCTGGTGATCAGTGCACTCCCACAGGGGGAGCACCACTCAGCCAGAAGCCGGGCTCACAGCTGGCAAGCACAGTGATGGTGGCGGGAACCACTCTCACCTCTGTGGCAGTGCTAAGGATGTCCGACTGATGGCCATCCCCCGACAGCCCTCGGACATCCCCCGAGGGCTCTCAGACTGCGATAGGGCACAGACTGGGCTGAGGGACCCCCCCAGAGTGCACAAATTTTGTGCACCGGACCTCTAGTGTAATTATAGTCTGATGTGGGTTGGAAATGTTTATGACTAGAGAGGGATGTCTCCTTGGTGACAAGTCTTAGTGGTGGGATGTAAGAAATGAGCCTGGCCAACTAAAGACTGAGAATTGGCTCTTTAGGGGCCCATAAGAATAAATAAAAATTGAGAGATGAGAAAGAGTAGTCATTGATACCACATATGTTCTTGGTTTTACCACTATGACTCTTCTCTCACTGCTAAAGGATAAAGGAAACATAGCAGAGAACAAAATGTAACTTGTCTAAATAGTTTGATAATGGATAATTGAACTTTGAAATATACACATACACAACAAAATAAATTTCTAATTGCTAATATTCCAGATCCTATTAGAAAGTAAATAACTTCATACGGAGAAATTAGAGATCATTAAGTGGACTGTTTAAATCATTTATCAAAAATTATAAGCAAATCTATAGAGACAGAAAGTACATTAGTGGTTGCCTAGGGCTGGGCAATGGTGACACGGAAAATGATGGCTAATGGGTATAAGGTTGCTTTGAGGGATGATGAAAATGTTATAAAATTAGATTATGATGATAGTTACACAGCTGTAAATATACTAACAATCATTGAATTCTACACTTTAAATAGGTAAATGTTATAGCATGCAAATTATTCCTCAATAAACTACTGAATTCTCATCTTTGCAGTGATTAGAAAGCTCCAGCAAGCTTGAATGAAAGTTAGCAGGCTTGGGTTGGGGTTGTCCAGAATAGGGTGGAAAACATAAAAATCAGTAAAAGGCACACAGTGTAAAATCCATGTTCAGATCCTGTAGGTCAGTAGCAGACAGCTAAAAGAAACCAGGAGTTGGATTACAAAGGAGAAATGCGGCTGAATTAGGAAGGAGATGCACATTGGACCAAGGAGAAACAAGTTCAATTTAACTTGTCACTGTTATCAACTAGGTGTCATGGTCAAGTGAGCGTGTCTCAAGGAGACCTCGTCCCCCTGTATTATCTATCTGTCTGATATGAAATCTAAGAGAACCTTTCAGACAAAAAGTACCCAGGATTTTTACCAGCATCCTTCATAGTTTTCTTACTTCCTTACCTCAGTCTTAGTAAGTGCTCTCGGGCTGTTACCTGCAGTAAACATGTTATCTACATGTGGCTTCATAGACCATACCACTATAGACCATACAGAATCATAGGGGCAACCAGGTGTTTGGCTATCCAATTAATATCAGAGGGAAATTGATAAGGGTCTTCTTTCCTTTACGGTACTAAGTGTGCATGACTAGCAGCTGTTCTTGTGAAAGACAAAACCCTGGTGATGATATGCAAAGTATGTATTTGTCACATACTGAATGGACCCTAAGAAAGAAAACAAATGAGAATTTAAACAAACTGATATTCATGAAGAAAATAGTTGAAATTAGAATGTTCAATTTTCCTCTGTGATTTTGTAAGGTCTGGTTCTACTCATTTGATTTTCTTTCAGAGCTTATGGAAGAGTCAAACACAGTCCACTCCAAAAGACTTTTAGCTATTTTTTCCGCTGGTACACTTGTGATTTTTTTCTGCTAGTAGCTAATACAACTCACATTTTATGCAATATGTACAGATAAGCTACAGGGTGTAGGAAATTCCCATTTCTTTACCATTCAAGGAAGTGTGCCAGGTGGCAAAAGAATGAGAGTAATATCATAAAAATACTCTAAACAAACATACAGTAAAATATAAATCATTAACAAAAGTGAATTCCTATCAGAGAAAATATGTCACAATTGATTTTTACACACACAAATTAATGCCATTGAAAGCACTTCACATAACTTCCAAAATGGTTCCCTCTAATAGATCTATAGATGAAAAAAATAAAAGATTCAGAAAGTTTAGGCATTTTGCTCAAATATTATCAATCTAAATTAAAGTTGACTCTTTCTAATATTAAAGACATCTCCCATTGCACAATCCCTTACCTGTTTAGTCCAGTGCATCTCAAAATGGAATGTGTATATGAAACTTGGGTATCTTGTCAAAATCCAGAATCTTCTTTTGAGTTGTAAGGTTGTACCCGCATTTGAAAGCATTTCTATATTTTGCAAAGCACTTTACATAAGGTAACAGCATTTTTGCTACAATGACACCTATGAAAAAACTAAATTAAAAATACAGTCTTATAAATGAGAATCTAATATACCTTTGTTGTACACTAAATGATAGATCAAGAATTCAAACTAGGGATCTGTGACTCTAAATGGTCCTTTCCCCCTGACCATTTTTCCTTGGTAAGAGACACGGTATGAATATTTCTTTCTTAAATCTAAAAGGAGACCATAACTGTAACTTTCCTAAATGTCCTATTTTTTTCATTATCTGTTGAGATTTTTCTTGACATGTTTTCTATTTTTAAAATATGATTGCATTGTAACTTTTCCTATCAGTCTCTACCATGGACCCTTTTAAGGTAAAGCTGTCTTATTTCCTCTAGGTTATTTACATATTTCTACCCTGATTTCAAATCTCCTCTATAGTCAGTTCTTTAGTGACTTTATACACATTATACACATGATATTGTTATATTTTATTTCTACCTATTAATTTGCTATTTAATCATATTTACTGGTTCCCTAGAACTTTCCTGAACTTTTCAGCCCCATCTTTGCACCAGAGTAATTGAAAGGTACATAAGTACTTACAGTCCCAAGTTTCCTACATTTGAATCAATGTAGCAAAACATTTCTTTGCTCTTTTCAAGGACTCTTTCAAAAAAAAATAATAAAAATCAAAGGGCTCCAAAGTAAATTTTTGGTTATTTTTTTACTTTGAGATCAAGAAGTAATAGAGGGAAAGCGAGAGGAAACACATTTGGAAGGATGACTTACTAGAATTACAACAAGATATTTAGTTACATATTATTTCATTAGGAGCTTGGAAAAATATAAAGGATATACCACAGCCGATTTTTTCATGTGGCATTCTTAAAAATTTATAGCATCTATATTTGTTAACAAAGACTTTCCTATTATTTGTAATAAAAATATTTAGCCATCCCATTAATGATAAAACGTGGCACTTTATTTTTCTATTATAAGAGTAAAAGAACACTGAGTGGAAAAATAATCATTCAAGAAAACCCAGGAATGTAAAACAACATTTCTAGATTTGGGAACCATGTTTTCTTTCTGCTTAAATTTTCTAAAATGATATGAAACATAATTTGCACCATCCATTCTAATTATGCCTGGCTAGCTAATTCGGACCTGGGTCTTTGATTTCTCCATTTATGGTGGGAAGACAGGAAACCTGAAACAGAAGAAATATAAATACCTCAGAGAGGCGATCCATTTCTATAGGTATTCAGTAAGTTATTTCAACACATTTTTGTGTTTAAATATCTGCCATGGTGGAGGCCAGCTCTAACTGTACCACAGTATGTAGGGCTAATAGATTCAAGGCACATAAGCCTCTGATTTTGAGAAAGTTTGTATTAAACGCCGATGAGAGATCAGAAAAGTGCACTGTGGAGACATCCAATGTAGTGGGAGAGCAAGTATGTCTTCCTTCCATGTATCCCTTCTTAGATCTATGCTAAGGACACATTACAGCTGAGGATTACTCCCTGGATTGGACTGTGAGTTTGTAAGAGAATTCACATTCCTCCCAGATTTGCTTAATTCCTTTACTTTTCTGGAGATGTAAGAAGGACCCCAACATTGTACACACAGGAACAAATCCCTTCAAGAAGGGAGACTCTAGGAGCCAGGACAGTGATTCTCAATGTAGGCTGTATATGAGAATAGACGGAAAAAATGTTTTAAAACTGCAAGCACCCAGGTCCCAACCCTGGACCAGTTACGTAGGATCATCTGGGGAAGAAGTTCTAAAGTCTTATACCTTCTTAAATGATTTTAATGTGCGCCAACCAGTTTTGGGGGCTACTTTGAAGACAATCTAGGGGTATAGTTAAAAAATAAAAATAAATGCAAAATAAATTGTCAACAGAGTTAGGAGAACTCTTTTCTAATCAAGAGCTTTTTTTTTTTTTTTTTTTTGCTCCAAAGAGAATTACTGCAAATAAATTTTAAAGAGGATACACATTAAATGACTATTTAGCCAATTGCAACTGAAGAAGGCATGAGTATATGTTTCAGTAAGGTATGGCAATAGAAATCAAATTTAAAACCCCAAGGGGAGGAAATCACTAGGGTCAGTGAGAGTTTGTAGCCGGGGTAGATTATGTCACATATTTACATTATTATTTAATTGTATGTTAAACAGGATTTGTAAAATGAACTACAAATCCAAATACCCCCATGGAGGCAGAGTGCTAAACACTTTCATCTAAGGCTGACACGGATTAGAGATTTGAAAGCCCACTTCTCCCTTTACCATGTCAAATTATAAAAGAGAAAAAAATAAAAATGCTGATCTGAGTCTCTAATGAAAGGTAACTGTGCAGTTATTGGAAACATACTTTCACTGCAAAAGCAGATCTGATTACAGCACGGAGCTGGGCCTGCCTCTCCCTACCTTCAGGTTTCGATGGTGCGATGGCTGTTTATTTTCATCTGGTTTTCATTTGAAAAATCCCATCTGTGCTGAGCCTGGAAGAATTGTAAAACTACTAAAGTTACAAGCATTTAAGTAAGGTGAACAGAATTTCCTGGGTTTACTTTGCTAAAATGATGTTTAAAGAAGATTTGGGTGATGTAGGCTGTGAGACCACTATAATATACCTGCTACAACTAATTATGTGTCTGAGATGAGATGCAAAGCAGAACTTCAACCCCACAGAGGAGGGGAAAGATCTCCTGGCAGCTTTATGCACTTGTACTAAGAATGGACATTTTCAAAAGTGAACGTATTCTACTTAAACTAATTATGCAAAACTTTGGACGATAGCATACTTATCTGCCATTTTATATTATAATCCAAACACTTTTTGCTATACACATAAAAGATGGAAATAATGGTGTGGGGAGAGAATGTTTCCATGTTTCAAAAGAACTAAAAATCAAGTCAAGTCAAATAAACCAGAAAGTTCTTCTTTTATATATTACCCACAAAGGATCAGGTTTGCTATGAGAAAACAGGGTGTTAGCTTGGTTACTCTGGCATCAGCAGATGAAGCGCATCTCACAGAAAAGAGGAGCTATGAGTGAAGTGGGAATGTCAATGTTAGATGTGAATGTTTTAAAAGACATCTTGGGACCAGTCATTATAGAAGCAAAGAAGTGTCTGGTTCATCCATGACAACTGGGCCAGTAAGACACAGTATTATCCACCCACTCCCACCCCAGGTACATCATTTCCATTAATGGCAATGATCCAGGCCAGATATTTGAAAAGATTACTTAGAAATTTCTAAAAAGCCCTTTCCAGAGTTCAAAGGAGCCACTAAGCAACCATCTGGCCTTTGCCCAAATTTGGATGATCACTTGTTGAATGTTCAGATGAAGTTCAGACCAGACGTTGGTCCAACTAACAGCATCTATGTTTTGATGATTTTTAACTGCAGCTATTCCAAATCCTTTGCAAGCTCTGCATTATTGAATGGTTGCCTCCACCTGCCTTTGTTCTAGCCCAACGAGAACTTCTGAAAGAGACCAAATGCAATCCCTCATTCTCACCCCGTTGTACAGTTTAGAATTCACACAAGTTCCTCACTTCATCTCATTGCTCCCTTAGTCGTTGCTTCTATGAAGAATGATTCCAAGAAATGAGAAACAAAATGGTGAACCTGCACTGAAAGTTCAGAGCCAAATCGGGGGCTCTGCTTCCTAACAGTCTGGCCATCAGAAGTGAGGTCATCTTTGACATTTTTCTTCTCTGCCTGCTGCTTCTTACCAGGCGAGACTCAGTTGAGGCATAACCTCCAGGGACACTTCCTTGACCTGATACTGATAGATTCTGATGTGCAGATTTTCCCATTGTGTTTTCATAATGCTATGTGCATTTAAAATAAGTCTTGTGACACTCTTAGAGGGAAGACATGCTATCTTGATTCACAAGTTGGCATCGATAAATATTTTGTAAATAAATCAAGGTGTGAATGAATATTTAAGTTGTATTGATTATACCGATGTGTAATTTATTATATCTATTTGCAAGGGCTTTGGGATCTTTAAATATCCAGTGAAATGTTCAGAGTTTTCATTCTTTCTATGGTCTTATCTCAATTATTTCAGATTGATACTTAATAACTTTTATAACATTCTATTTTTTTGGAGCAGTTCTAGACTAATAGAAAAATTGAGTAAAAGGTACAGAGATACCCTACATATTCTTTCCCCCACACATGGACAGCCTCTCCCATTATGAATATTTCATACCAGCATGTTATATTGTTAGAAATGATTAACCTACAATGACACATCATAATCACCCAAAGTCTATAGTTTACTTTGGGTTTCATTCTTGGTGTTGTACATTTTATGGGTTTTGAAAACTGTATAGTAGCATGCACCCTTCATTATAGTATCAAACAGGTTAATTTCACTGCCTTAAAAATCCTGCATGCTTTGCCTAGTCATCCCTCCTTCCCCCAACTCCCGGCAACCACTGATCTGTTCACTGTCTCCATAGTTTTGCCTTTTCCAGAAGGTCATGTAGTTAGAATCATACAGATGTTGTCATTGCAAATTGACCTTTTTTTTCACTAAGTAATATATATTTAAGATTCATTCATTCCTTTTCGTGGCTTGATAGCTCATTTTTTAAAATACTGTATAATATTTCATTATCTAGATGTGCCACTATTTATCCATTTACTTCCTGAAGAGTATTTTGGTTGCTTTCAAGTTTTTACAGTTATGAATAAAGCTGACATAAACATCTGTTTATAGCAGTATTTGTGCAGACATAAATTTTCAACTCATTTGGGTAAATACAAAGAAACACGATTGCTGAATCAGATGGTTAGGGTATGTTTAGTTTTGTAAGAAATCGCCAGACTGTCTTCCAAAGTGACAATATCACTTTACATTCCCACTAGCAATGAATGAGCGTTCTTGTGGCTCCACATCCTCATCAATATTTAATGTTGTCAGTGTTGTGAATTTTGGCCATTCTAATAGGGGTGTACTGGTATCTTGTTGTTTTAACTGCCTGATGACATATGCCATGTATACTTTCATATGCTTATTTGAAAATCTGTATATCTCCTTTGCTGAAGTGTCTGATTAGGTCTTTTGCACGTTTTTTAAAATCCAGTTGCTCATTTTTGATTGTTGAATTAAATTGTTTAATTTGTAAAATTTATCTGAAAAAAAATTATCAAAATTTTAATCAATAAACTGCTCAACAACAGTTCTCAGAGATACCGATCAGTGGCTCTTAAGTTTAATTTTCAGTTTAAATATTTACAATATGTACATACAATTTTGTCTAGACTCACATTTTATTGCCAATCATTGTTTAAATAGGAGTCAAACTGAACAGAGATTCTAATGACAGGTATCTGCACTCTCATATGCTAGAGAAAATAAAACTTTTTTAAAAATAATAAATAGACCAAAAGAAAGTACTATAAAGCATTGTTTAATTTACTTTAAAAAATATACTAGATGGATTTAATTCTAAAATCCAGACATAAAAGTGTGTAATAAAATTGAGTGTCACAAAAGCCCACATTTCCCAGCTTTATTGCCAGCATTATCATATCTCATGAAAAATCCAGAAAGATAAAACTTTGACAATATTTGATACCTGCATTTAGCCACTCTCTAAGATTTATAAATGTTATTTCAGGTAATTTTAATAAAGTACAAAAACATAATAAGAGAACTTTTATTACAATTGGCCACTTCCCATCCCTAGGTCTCAGCCTTTTAGATTTCCAAATAATGTACCTGCAGGGTAAGCAAGACCTTCTTGCCATGATGCACTTTCTGGTACAACAGCTTGTTACAGAACAAAAATGGAATTGCCATTAGAAATCTATACATGATGTTCAAGTTACGTCCAGCTGGGCAAATGGAAGAGACAGAAAATAGAAATGTGTTCCATTTACATAAAACAAAGAGATTTTTCTCTCTAGGAAGTAACTATTAAAGCAGGACTCTGCTCAACCAATTTGAGCTTTGTGCAAATCCAAATAAGCCAAGTGTCAGAGATTTCTAGAACCTAGTCCCTCTGATTTATGCAATATGGAATTTAATTTTTTAAAGTAGAAAAATAATCAAATTATGTATTTTTAAACTTTTGCTTTATTATATGTTTTTACTTATTTCAAAGAAGGGAGAGGGAGAGGAAGATAGAAATATCAATGATGAAAGAGAATCCTTGATCAGCTGCCTCCTGCAAATCCCTGTAACTTGGGCATGTGCCCTGACTGGTAATTGAACCGTGACCTCCTGGTTCATGGGTCACACTGGCCAGGCTCAAATTATTTCTTTAATAAGAGTTTTTATAGTATCTGTAGCTTAGGAAGTTCTTTATATGTTAAATCATGCTTTATTAGTTAATGCAAGGTGATTTAGGAAGAGTTTTCAAGATATTAATCATTCTATCACAATTTATGTATTGTTACAAATTGCCAACCATTATTTTTTGTGTTTTTTCCAGAGCATGTAAGAATTAACACTGAAATATTAATATTGATGAAAGGAAATGCTTCAATATTTCCTTTGAATAAGACTGAATAAGACTGAAACCCAACATCTCATCCCCTCAATGTTGATATTGCTCAGGAAAGCTCTGGGTTTCATGAACTCCATTCCAATGTGGTGGATGTGTTATTGCCATTTTACAGATAGAGAAACAAGAGCTCAGAGCCCAAGTTCTCATGGATAGCCGTGCTGGACTTCAAAGCCAAAATGCCATGCTACCAAAAACAATCATCAATTTCACACACTTTTCTGTCAGCTACCCTTAACTTCCATAAGAGGCTTCCTCTTTACCCTTTCCTTTTTTATGAAATAAAATTGCTTTTTTTTTTTTTTTTTGCATTTAAAGTTCTCTATATTAGTGACAGTAACCTTAGTATATTTTTAGGCTATAAAACCTTAGGTGGAAATCAGAACAAAAAATTAAGTCAATTATCAAATAGTTAATGACATTCAATATGTAGACAAGATACATTTTTGTTTGGTGAACATGTTGAGCACCTTAATTTTTTGCAATGGAAATACATTCCAGGGTGAATAAGTGCCCATAAATAAAATAATAACAACAGAAGTTACAGAAATTGTTTTGTTATTGTTGTTTTACTCTACAGTGTTCCCAAAGAAGAAATGTATTCAGATGATATTTTGGTGTCAGACAATTAAAAATAATATATTGGTGGAAATGCCAATATAATTTGGTGATTAGTTTAATCAAAACTCTGAATGAATGAAGGACAACAAGCTGAGTAGAAACGTGTCATAGAATTAAAGATGTTCAATAAGCATTCTGTGGTGGTGAGCTTCGTGGGCGCTAGAAGGAAACCCTCCCAGGCACACAGCTCAGAGGCGCCTATGCCTACTAACGTGGCCCAATACGTTAGGCTACGGCCAAGAAAGTGCTGGTAAAATGTACTGACTGCACATTCTACAATGTGTTCCCTGTTTTTAAAAGAGTAATACTTATTATAAAAGTTTACAATTTAGCTATTCAAGGAATATTTACTAAACACATTAATTAATGATTTGGCAAGTGTTTTTACAGCACTTACTATGTGCCAAGAATTGTCCTAAGGTTTATATTTTACAAATATGAATTATTTATTTCTCTTAACAGCCCATTAGTCTTATTTTTCCTCTTAATTTCTTCAATAGGTACATGATTATTCTGTTTTACAATTGTGGAAACTGAGGCACAACAAAGCTAAAAGACAGCCATGGTTAGATAGCAACCAGTAGAAATCTGACCATAGAATTCATACCATTAACTATTAGACTATGTGCCTCTTGGTTATTAAGGAAATGATCTAGATTATGTAGCCCTGAAGAAGTAGTGTGGTAGGGATCCAATGTTTGTTATGCTACAATAAAAGGAGAAGAAAAATTTATAGCATCCATTTAAAATTTTCACAAGAAAAATAATATATTGGGTCATACACGAAATATGTATGTCCTTAAAAATGTGATGACCTAAGAGTCAGACCCAGTTGGTCAGAAAAGATGAAAAATTCTGCACTGCCTCTCAGCCACAGAAATGCTAATATCTGGGCATGTTTTTTTTGGGAAAATTAATATGAAGACTACATTGTACTTTGTTTTTTAGTTTGAAATTAAAATGTGTGCATTTTGCAAAGCTCAGTAGACATATACTGCCGAGTATGTAACTTCTATCACTGCAGATCTCAGAAGATGAAAGCCTCGGTTGGTGCAATTGTCTGTAGCGTTGTCTCCATTCTCCATTTCCCTGGTAACAACGTGGGCTGGAAACTGTAACAAACACTTGCAGAAGACATTCTAGCCGACACTGCATGCCATTTCCCGTCTGCACTCATATTTAAAGCAGAGGTGCCATTAGTGAGAATTGCTTTACAAACCAGGGGAACGGATCATCATTTCCATGTATTACACTAGAAAGACACGATAGCAGTGTTACAAGTTAGATGAGCCTTGTGAGGAGGCCGGTCATGCTTGACTTGAACCCTATTATTCTATTGAGATTCTTGCATATGAAAAATACATATTTCTTTGTGTTGTGAAATTATCGCGAAGCCTGGGTTTTCACAGTCTCTTTCCAGTTGAACCTGTCTACAAAAATCATGTAATTTGCACAAAAGTCAGATCAGTTATCTTGAGCCCACCCTTCTCTTTGGAACTCCCAAATCTGTGGTTAATTTCCTCAGCCATAAAGCAGAGTCAGTTTCTGAAAATGGCATCTTGTTTTATTTACACAAATAGACATGTTCCTTATAAAAATTTCCATAACATTCAAAATGGGAAATGACTACTTTCTCACCCAATATTACTGTCAAAAATTATATTCAGAGGGCTAGGTTTCTAGGACAAGGATTTTAAATAATGTATAGCACATGTGGGTACCATAAACAAAAATATATTTGAAGTACATGAATAACACATTAGTTTTTTCTTATTGTTTTCTTTCTTTTTGAAGATGGAACAAGTAAAATAAACCATGTTTCAATCTGAGAGAATTAAATATCTCTTATTTGTAGAAACCAAGCAATTTGGCTGATCGCATTTAATCAAATTATTTATGTGTGAGGGCGGGCATGTTTTCTTTATGGGAGCAACAAGCTGTGGTAGAAATGAGCCATAATCATAAAGACTCTGTATGGACATACTCTGTGTGGTTATTATATTGTCTTCTACTTGTCAACCAGGGAAGACAAACAGACATCTTTAAAGTACTCATTGCTTACTAATTTCAGACTTTCCTTAGCTATTCTCCCCTCCTGCTTTCTTCTCCTCACTTGATAGTGATGGAGGACAGGCCAGATTGTCGACATGAATGTGAAGTGAAAATGTGTTCTTAAATATACCCTTTAAAGACATTCCAGTGGTAAGTGTAATTACATCGTGGTTAAAAAAAAAAAAATCCCTTTCTCAACAGTTTCTAATTTATTTAATAGCAATTGGCATTCTCACTTTCACTTTCTTTCCACCCTTCCACCTCACCCCTGGAGACCTGATTCTTTTCAAACTGGTTTGCCACAGAAAGAGAGACAACAATTTTGGATTCAACTGAAAAAGATGGTGGGAAGTGCTCAGCTGTGAAATCTCTGAATGTTGTAATAGGTATCAGATGAGCAAGTGACATCACTATGTCCCAGTCACTGCTTTGGCAAAAATCTGTTCTCAATTTTTGAGTTGCCTAGGAGCAAAAATAATATTGAAGCGAAATGGGTTATAAAACCAGCGTGTGCTCATTGCTATCATGTAAGTCAGTTATTTTATCACTTTAAATATCCAAAAACATTCATGTACATTAAGGAGACACTAGAATTGAGAGCAGAGAACAGGACATAAAAATAAATAGAGAAGAGTCAATGTCCTCATGATTCATGTGCTTGGAAAGGTCAAGGCCATAGCTAGCTCCTCAAATAGGCATTTATAACGTGCCTTGAATATGGCAAGGCAGGGAACATGAAATGCTTTCCTTTTTCTTCAATAATATATTTAGTCATAAGAACTCTTTCTTTCGTGGTTTAAAAATGTTAACAATTTTTTGCACATTCTCATAGTTTCCCTCCATTGTTGAGTTACTAAGCATCTACTAGTCTGGTTGAATTCAATACTTACATCTCCAGCCTGGCTGCTCATGCCTAATGCCAGCTCTATTTTGGTGCCTAAGAATGAGTGTTCTTAAGCCAGCTCTTGGGTAAGACTCCTTATGGCAGTGTCCCCCTAACCACACCCAGTTTAGTACCTGTCCTTCAATATGGTCACTCACAGTCTTTTGCTGATGTGAGCTGCTCACCATGTACTCAGCCTTGTGGGGGAGTTAGCAGCCAGAGAGTGAATGCTGGGCTATCTGCAATGGTGTCCATTGGATCTCAAGGGTGATTCAGCCATCTTTGCAAAAAAAAAAAAATATATATATGTGTAAGTATTGTCAGCTTTACTGCTGCTGTCCCCTCTTTGCATGCAAGTATCTCTTTCTAGACTCTTTATCCTAGATCAGTCAGGTAGGCACAGAAAAAATAAACAAGGTTAATACCTAAATGGAAATCCAGCCTGGGGAGGACTTAGCACTCTTCTCTTCTTGCAGAAACCCACCATATACACAGTTGATTTCCTTGGTGCCACCTCACTGGATATGGCAGTAGTTAGCATCTTCTTGCCTGTGGGGCTCAGAGGCAAAGCCCGAGCACTCCTCAATTCAGTGCCTCTCAAATCTGATCATTCCGCCCTGCTAATGTGGCTTAGTAGTTGAACATCCATCCATGAACCAGGAGGTCACAGTTTGATTCCTGGTCAGAGCACATGCTCAGGTTTCTGGCTCAATCCCCAGGAGGGGTGTGCTGGGGACAGCCGATCGCCAATCGATGATTCTCTCATCATCATTGATGTTTCTATCTCTCTCTTCCTGTCTCTGAAATAAATAGAAGCATTTTTAAAAATCTGAAGATTCCCTCTATTCTTAACCTTATAAAGTCTAGGAAGGCAGAGGCTGCAGTGAGGAGTAAGACACAGAACGCTGAGGGAAGTGTCTGGCTCTCAAGTTAGGTATCTCCCTCTTTAGCATATGGGCTACTTTGGTTCACTTATTCTGCACTTTAAGCTACAGTCCTCAATTCCAGGATATGTAGAAAGGCATTTTTTAAGAATGATGTTATTCTAGCTTAGCATTACCTTCTATTATTACCTTATAGGAGGAGTAATTCTCAATAATGGAACCAACTAAAAGTACTATGAGGCACTGTAAGCGAAATGCAAGTACTGTTTTAATTTTGAGTTGTTTTATAAATAGAAGGTGAACAAATGCCAGATTCTCTCTCATTCTGATCATCCATACTTAGTTCCTTCTTTTTCCTATATATACTCCAAGTTAAAGAGAAGAATCATTCATTTCATGATTCTTGGAGTATTTTTCATCCACCTTGAGTAACTAGGACAATTCAAACATGAACCAAGTCCGTTTTATCTATGTGACACCAGAGTTCTGGAAACACAACAGGTGTTTATCAAGTCTCCTGCTGTAGAAATAATCAAGAAGACTGGAGAATCCGGGCCCATCAATTCATTTATGTGAATATGATCAAGATGACAAGAGTAAAAAAGTAACACATGAGAATGAAAATAGAGATACCTTTTCCTCCAAGAGTTGAAGGCTTTTGGAAGTTATTATGCTTATTATGTATGGAATAGTATTTCATTTGAGATAAGCACTATTCATTTTCATATTTCATGGGTTTGCAATTTGACAAATTGATGTGCACAGTGGCTTATTCCGGTGCTCATAATCGCAGCAGTTAAGGAAGCCAAGTACAAGACTTGAGCTTTTTTGGAATTTCAGGCTGGGCTGCAAGGGCTCTGCTCAAAGTGAGGTATCCTGACATCATTATGTGTCCGTTCCTGCTTAACATCAGAATCCTTTATCCTAGAGAGCCATGGCACATTCAGGAACCTCAAATTGCATGGAAATAACTGAGAATGGCTCATGGTGGCCATTCACATCAAATGCAAACCCAATGAGGTCGGTGAGCTGTGTAAAATAGCACCGCCGCGTCCTAGCCACTGAGATGATCTGTACGCATGGTTAGTGGACTGTGTCACGCCAAACCTCAAATATGTATCATGCTACTTTCAGTCAGGTCATAAGGGTTCAGAGCTCGTCCAACATAGCATAAAGTTACCGTGAACGTGGCAGCCACACATCAACTCCACACTCAGCCCATTACCAACCATACTCAGGAATCCGTTACCTACTGAGGCAGACTCTTCCGAAGACAGCATCTTGGGCTGAGCTTCCCCTGTCTGTGTGTAAGAAGTGATGCTGAAATAAACCATGTCTCAAAACACAGGAGGAGGCTCTGACAGGACACGTAGTTATCTTCTGCCAGGATTAGCTAGAGGACTTTTACAGCTTGGCTTCTGTAAAAGAGCAGTCGAATGTACAGCACGTGATAGAGCTGTGATGCTTTCTGAACAAGGAGAAGATTTGCCTTTAAAGGCATGGAACTCTGTTCGTACACACAAGCATGTGTGTGGACCATTGATGCATAGGATGATAAATGTGATGTTCCTGCGTTTGTTTTTAGTGCCTGAATAGAGTTTGGCCAACATGTTAGGAACATTACTTTCTTCGTTTCAATTTTTTTATTTATTTTACAACACAAGCAGCATAATGATATCTGGTAAGGATAAATGGGAATACTATTTTTTCTGTATCTTCTGTTTTTATTTTTTAAATACATTTTTGTTGATTTCAGAGAGGAAGGGAGAGGGAGGGAGAGAGAGAAACATCAATGATGAGAAAGAATCATTGATTGGCTGCCTCCTGCATGCCCCCTACTGGGGATAGAGCCTGCAACCCAGGCATGTGCCCTTGACGGGAATCAAACCCAGGACCCTTCAGTCCGCAGGCTGATGCTCTATCCACCAAGCCAAACCAGCGAGGGCTGTATCTTGTGTTTTTAAATGCCCCATCTTCCACCTTGATCTTGGTAAAAATAAACAGGTCCTTCATTTTTGCAGTTACATCAAATGACAGTACGACAGGCAACATTCTGCCACCTGACAAAGAGAACTGTATCGATTTTTGGCTATTAGTTCCAGTCCTCCTGGTAACTTATCCTGGGGAAAAACTTGCTCTGCACTGATGCAGCCAGTGTTCTATCCAGAGCCGAACAAATTGTCTTTCTTGCTGGTGTTGATTCCTTCAAGCTCTGGAACTTGTCAAGGACGAGGAGGGTCAGGAATAGCTTTCCCATTTTAAGCTACATGACAAAATAGCATCAAGTGTCCCATTTCAGCGAGTCTGCATGAAGTTTATTCCTGTCATTGGTGCAATCAAATCAAATCTGTTCACCAGAAGTCAAATGCATTAGACCATTCTCCTTTATATCTCAGGAATTAGAGAGCCATCTACTGGTCTTATCTTTCTAAGTGGTTTTCTGAACAGACAGGGCATTAGCATGCAGAATGGCATTACAGGCCAAAACTTTAAGCCAAACAAAATATATGTACTTACCTTTCCTATTTCATTGGAAGAAAGGAAGTACATATTTTCCTCTTCTGAAACTAAAGAATGAAGTTACACTTCTAATGGGCAAATTAGATAAAATGGAAACTCTATCATATAAGTAAAATGAAATGATAATTTATATTAATTAACCTGTTAAAAATATTATCATGTTTAGTTGTTTGTTTGTTTTTCTGGAATAATTATGAGACATGATAACTCTTGTCAGAGAAGTTGTATTCTAATTTAAATAAAAGAAAACAAAAATAAGACACTGAATGGACAATATAACACTTTGGCATGAAAATAAATGCACAGGATTTGAAGTTAAAATGCCTGAGTCTAAATGTTGCAACTTCATTTATTAGCCTGACAATTTGGGACAGCTCACAATCACCTCAGATTTTCTGTCTGAAAATTGAAGAATACAAATAATATCTGCCTCACCAATGCGTCATAATACTATGCTCTAAATTATAAAAAGTGATATATATGCAGGGTATAAAATGAAATCACAAAGTTTAATGAAATGAATGGAATGCTGAAATCTAAACACTGCAAAAGGAGCAGTTAAGGTTAGAGTACTTAGGAGGCGTGTTACAGAGAGGGCCTGAATAACAGATAACGTGTTCACAGGTGGAAGTGAGTGGCGTGGGCCTGGTATAAAACACTTAAATAATCAAAATGTAGGACACGTTCATCCGAGGAAGGAAAAATGCATGAACAAACGTAATTCCCTCATGGCTACTAGTGTAGTTTATATTGAAGTGCTTGGAGGATGGGAGAGAGGATAAGTTCAGCTAAAATTTAATCTCTAGCTTGGTGAATGTACGTACTAAAAAAGTAGCAAAGGAGAGAATAACATATCCTATCTAATAAAAGAGTAATATGCAAATTGACAATCACTCCAACACACAAGGTGGCTGCCCCCATGTGGTCAAAGATGGCTGCCCTCATGTGGACACAAGATAGCCACCACAAGATGGCCAGCAGGGGAGGGGAGTTGGGAGGGACCAGGCCTGCAAGGGAGGGCAGTTGGGGGCAATCAAGCCTGCAGGGGAGGGCAGTTAGGGGTGACCAGGCCGGCAGAGGAGGGAAGTTGGGGGCGACTGGGCCTGCAGGGAAGGGCAGTTGGGGGGGACCCAGGCCTACAGGGGAGAGCAGTTGAGGGGGACCAGGCCTGCAAGGGAGGGCAGTTAGGGGTGACCAGGCCCGCAGGGGAGGGTAGTTAGGGGCAAACAGGCTGGTAGGGGAGCAGTTAGGCATCAATCAGGCTGGCAGGGGAGTGGTTAGGGGGTGATCAGGCTAGCAGGCAGAAGCAGTTAGGGGCAATCAGGAAGGCAGGCAGGCGAGCAGTTGGGAGCCAGCAGTCCTGGATTGTGAGAGGGATGTCCGACTGGGATGATCCTACTGGGATCGGGCCTAAATGGTCAGTCGGACATCCCTCGAGGGGTCCCAGATTGGAGAGGGTGCAGGCTGGGCTGAGGGACACCACCCCCCCCATGCACAAATTTTGTGCACTGGGCCTCTAGTCAAGTATAAATAAAGTGAAAAAGAGGAAGATAATGCAGGTAAGGTTTCTAGGAATCATTAAACTGAAAAGAGAGCTTTCATAAAATATGAGTGAAAACTTGAGTCAAATTAACTTGGAGGACCCTGGCCAGTGTTGCTCAATAGATAGAGCACTGAGAGATTGCTGGTTCAATTCCAGGTCAGGGCTCATGCCTGGGTTTGGGGCTCCATTCCCGGTATGGGGCATGCAGGAGGCAGCCCATCCATGTTTCTTTCTCTCCCTCTCACTTCCTCTCTCTCTAAAAATCAATAAAAATTATTAATAAAAAAAGTCCTCAAAACAAAGAACTCAGTGTATCCTCCTTCAAAAAAAGACTATCTTGGAGAGCAGGGAAAAAAAGATAATACTAATAACTAAAATTTGGAGGGTTTCTAGAGGGTGTTCATAAGTGTTAGAGCTCTAAGGTGAGCTTATTCATTACAGACATCTGCCAGTCTTGTGTAGCTGCTGAGTCATGAAATGACTCCTAGGAGAACACTGCCCTCTTTGCTCACTGCACACTGTACATCAGGAATTTGCAGCCCCCAAGACAAAGAGTCTGAGAGTCCCAGGAAGAGTTTTTTGCAAACGGAATTCTAAAGCCACCTGCACTTCAAGTAATAAACAAAGATATACATGTTTTGGGGTGTTTTTTTCTTTGCATGTCTTCATCTGAAAAAAAAAAACATATTTTTTCAGAATGTAATAATAAAAAAAAGCTTTATATCATCATCTTTTTAAGGATTGCATAATGAGAGTGAGTAATATAGCTACTGTTCCTGTTTAGACAATGAAGGAAAATTAATTCTGGGCACACTTGTGTATTTTCCAAAACCTATCACATTTTTATTACCAATTAAAACAGGTATTTTCCTCTTCAATATTTCTATTTTTTAAAAAAAATGCATTAAATATGATTTATATTAACATCAATAGAATGAATGAAAATTGCTTAGAATGCTAAATTCTTAAATTCTATTTTGTTGATAAAACATTTAACCACCTACTGTTTCTATATTTGTAATTCTGAATTTAAATATAAATTCCATTCTCTCTCACACATACCATCTTTAAAGGCCCAATTTACAGGATAACTTCTTCCTGAAGCAGTTAATTCCCTGTACTGTAAAAGTCTGAAGGTGAAATTCACAAGTTCTTAAAGCACACCCTGCTTATTTAAAGGATCATTGCCTGCTAAAATGAACTAAACTCATGAGTCCGTGTCTCTTATTTTGCTTCCATTCCTTTCTCAATTGCATTGCAAAATATCTCTTTTGTACATGAACCTTTATTTCATCTCTCAAATGAAAATCCCTTCTTCCCTTCGAAGCCCCAGAGGTTTTAATCATTCAAACTTAATGGATTCCTCACTTATGGTATTTCTTTGTCCCTTGCATTTTAATTATTGTTGTCATTATTAATGGATCTTACCTTTATAAAGTGTTGCTCAAAATAGGTGTCACCCTCCGGGAGGAGTCAATAGATTGAAGGGTTACCCTCTCTCCAATACAAACCACAAACACACACTCATACATTTAGCCCATATCAGGGATGTGGACGTGACAAGAACAAGAACAGGGTACATCACCCACTGCCATCCTCCTACATTGATTAGGCCATTTATGCTAGAGCTGGAGTCACTGTACCTGATTAAAGCCTTTAGGCAGTGATTGCCAAAGCTAGCAAGACATCAAAGTTAGCAAGGAGCTAAAAAAAAAGAGCTTACCTGGATCCTATTTTAGAAGTTCTGAATTTTACTTACCCAGGATTTAGCCATATAAATTGTTTGCTTTTTTATTAAATTTATTGAGGTGCTATCTGTTCACAGAACCACACAGGTTTTAAGTGTACAACTCAAAAGAACATCATCTGCACATGGTGTTGTGCATCTGTTGCCCCAAGCAAAGTTACTTTCTGTTCCCATCCTCCTCCCCTTTGCCCACCCCCACCTACCCTCCACCCCCTTTTCCCTCTGGCTATCACCACACTGTTGTCTGTGTCTGTGTGTTCAGCATACATGTTTTTTGGTTAATCCCTTCATCTTCTTCCATCCAGTCCTCCAACCCCCACCCCCTCTGACAGCTGTCAGTCTGTTCCATGTATCCAGCCTGTTTCTATTTTATTTGTCAGTTTATTTTGTTCATTATATTCCACATATAAGTGAGATCATATGGTAACTGTCTTTCTCTGATTAGTTTATTTCACTTAGTGTAACAATCTCCATGTCATCTAGGCTATCCCAAAAGGTAAGATTTCCTTTTTTTAATGGCCAAGTAGTATTTCATTGTGTTAATGTACCACAGCTTTTTTATCAACTCATTTACTGATGGTCACTTGGGCTGTTTCCAAATCTTGGCTATTATTAAATTGCGGGGTTTTTTTCATTTTTTAAATAAATCCTTAGATATTTTTATGTGACAATCTTGGAATTAGCTTCTGTAATCAGTAGCTAGTTCAAAAACACTTATCAAATAAGCTAAATCCTGAGATACAGATTTAAATTATTTTGAGGTATTTATACTCTACTCTCTAACCTAGCCAACTAGAATTTTTTATAAGGGTTTAGGACTCAAGTCCCACTTAATTTTTTATTTCCCTTCCTTTGCCTTGTATCTTTGTATATTTCTATCTCAACAACCATTTGGGGAAGGATAAATTTTTTCAAGCAGAATTCTGGATACTATGTTCAAGACATTCTGGCATTATCTAAATTCCCAAGTGCCACTCCAGTATCCCCATACTTCTAATATTTATAACTTTATATGGGTTTAATAGGTTGAATTGAATTAAAAGTCAGTTTAGAATTTGAGGAATAGCCATCAAATCATTAAGGTCCACTTTTTAATAGTGATAAATTGATTATGAGCCCCTAAATCAAGCCCAATTTAATAGTCTTGGAAGTCTTTGAAATGGTTTTGCTAAGTGTGGATTTTCATGTCAAACCATTGGAATTCAAAATTCATCTTCCATTTTCTTGGTTTCATCATGTTGATGCCGTGTATCTTTCCAAGATTCACGTTTATCATCTGTCAAATAGTGATATACTATATATATATATATATATATATATCGTATATAGTGTATATACAATGTCATGAGGTTGACATGATATAATCCATGTAATGTATTTAGCACAGTGTCTGGAAAATAAGTACTAACTATACTGCTCAGCATTCTGATTTTGACTTTCCTCACCAACCTGATTGAGGTTGATTAAATTAGGCATACTGGCATGATAATAATTATTATTATCATCCTATTGTAAATTTAGTAATAGGTATCCTTAGCAATTCTAGAAATTAAGCTGAATTCCTTCATTTTACTCAACCCTCCCCAGTACCCTTCTCAAGCTAATCCTCAGTATTGTAAAGTCTGGGGTGAAATCTACCACAAGTGGATGCATTTACTAATTGTATCATTCCCTCCTACAATGCAATGGACTCTGGAATATGTGTCCCTCATGAGTCCCTCTTTTACCTCTAATTCTCTCTCTTTCTCTTTTTTTTCACTGAAATATGTTTCTTGCACATGAATTCCAGAGACACAGAATAAACTATGGGAGGTTGGGAGTTTTAATTGCAGCATCAGTGACTTGCCTTGGGATCATGGGAAAGATATTTAATCTCTCTTCTTCTCATCCAATCTTTAAAACAGATAAAGAAATCTGTCCAGAGCTTCAGTATCCCTATCAGGAAAAAGATCAGTGCAGAATCAGGCAATTACAAATACTGAAGACAATTCTGCTTTGAGATAAACTGATGAAAAGCCAAACCTTCAAGGAAAAAGGATTAAGTATGTGTGTAATGGCACTGCTTTTTACCTCCAGCACCTGACTGGTTTTAATCTCTGACTCCTTCGTTGTGTTGATGGAATAAATTGACCTCTTCCCTGTGAGGGTTACATTCTGTACCTGGGATAGTACCTGGTTTTCTGTGGCTATGGTCGCTGCATCATGCTGTGTTATCTGTACATATTCATGCCTTTGAAAATGACCTCAGTATGAGCTGTTTAATGCTATTGGATTTGGTCAATATTCCATGGGAGGCGGTAAATACAGCTTAGGGGAGTTACCTGACAAGTCCCTGCAGTTAAGTATTTTATTTATCATACCTCCCAGAACAAAGGAACACAAAGTACCACTAACACCCAGATTATATAATATGTCTACGCATCTCAATTCCTCCAGAGGTTGAAGCTGTTGAACCAGCTGGACCATTGGAGAGAACCTTGCATTTTCCTAAATGAAGTATTCATTCAAAGAATTTCCTTCCACACAGTTGTGTCTGAAGGGGATAAGTCTTTTTGCCATCTAATCACAGCAGTGCTTTAAACAGATATTTAGGCATTTGTCATTGTCACAAAATTTCAACTGTACATGCATCTTTTAGTCTCAAATATAAAAGATTTCTTTAAGCATGAAGCAAACCTCTCTGGATTGACAAGTAAACATTTTTAGAGATATAACAATTTATGCAAATAAAAGTTCACTAGTCTACCCAGAACAATTGTCAGGATTAAAAAAATAATAATAAAGCAGGGGTTCTGTAAGTTGATATTTTATTAATTGATGGCTTTTGGATGTGTCTGATGTGTCTGAAGGAGACTTTGTTGAAAATATAATATTCGAGACAGGATTGCAGAGTAGAGAATCCCTGGAGCGATCCCCAGAGCCTGCTATCTCCCTCTGGATGACTTAGGCAAGCTGATTGTCTTATCTTAATACTAGAAGCCCCGTGCACGAATTCGTGCATGGGTGGGTCCCTCGGGGTGGCCTGCAAGGATCGCGCCCCAGCTTGTGCCCCCAGCCTTGCAACCCCACAGTCCCGCCTGGCACCCCGCCATGGTCTGGTGCTGCCTGCTCACCTGCTCCACCATCCCACCACGGTCCCACTCTCATCAGGGCCTATCAGGGCCAGCAGCGCCTCCACTGCCGCCCAATGCCAGTGCCATGTCGCCAATGCCTGCCATGTTCTGCACTGCCCCCTGGTGGTCAGTGCATGTCATAGCAAGTGGTCGAACTCCCAGTCAAACAATTTGCATATTAGGTTTTTATTATATAGGACTAGTGGCCCGGTGCACAAAATTCATGCACGGGGGGTGGGGGGTGTTCCTCAGCCCAGCCTGCACCCTCTCCAATCTGGGACCCCCTAGAACAGTGATGGCGAACCTATGACATGCGTGTCAGCACTGACACACGTAGCTATTTCTGATGACACGCGGCCGCTGAGGCGGCCGCATGCCGAGGATGAAACATTTGCTGCTCCTGAGGATGAAACATTTGCGACTAGAGTCTTGGCGTTAGAGTCTAATTCCAAGATTCTAGTCGCAAATGTTTCATCCTCCCCTATTAGACACTCTGTGCCGGAGGTCTGTAGGCCAAAACAACAGAAGTCCGGCACAGAGCGTCTAGTTCTGAGACTTGCGGTTAAGCTGGGATCTTTGCCCTCACTTCCGCCAGCAGAGCAGGGAGCAGTGGAACGCAGCGGGGGACGCATCTCTGGGGGCCCTGCCATTACCAGTAACCAAGTAACAGTTAACCACAGCAACCATTATCTACTGTTCTGGGGTGTCATGGATTTCTAATCCATCATTACTGAGATAAGTGAGGGGGAGGCTGGGAGAGGCGAGGGTTTGTGGCATGCTATGGGTGCCCTTTCCCGCCATTAGAAATAGTGGCAGCCATTTTAATTCACATAAGGAACACCATCTTGCTCCATAATGCAGACTCCATTTCACCACTATTACTGTTGTGCATTCTTATTAACCCCTATTTCTGCTTATTAACCCTGCCCTTTCCTAAAAGACAGTTATATGCACCATTTTGTGGTTAGTTAGGCTAGTTAACTCCTAATTGCCTGCAGGCCTAACAAGCTATCTATAATTTTATCTTCTGTCACTGCCCCCCGATGGAGAACCCAAAAAAATAAAAAACTAAGGTTAAGTAAAGGAAGTGGTAGTAGCAGTGGCTAACCCTTTCAAGAGACATGGACTGAGATGTATGGCTTTATAGAAAAAAGTGGCAGATCATTTTGCGTTCTATGTACTGAAACGGTAGTAAGCAGAACGTGGAATATAAATAGACATTTTGAAACTAATCATTCCCAGCTCTTGGAAAAAAGTGAGGATGAAAGGAATACATTTCCAGGCAGCTACACCTTTATAAGAGCCAATCTAATTCCATCCTTAAATTTATGAAAGGCTCTACAAATTTAACATCTGCAAGTTTGAACATTGCTCACTCTATAGCTCAGCATGGAAAAGCGCTCAGTGAGGGAGAATTTCCTAAGATGTGCACCAGTTCTATTTCACAATATGCACAATAAAGATGCAATTATTAAGGGAATATCTGAGTTACCACTCAGTAGAAATATCATAAAAGACCGAATAATGAGACTGAACACAAACGTACAACATCAATTAAAGAGAGACATAAGGAAGTGTAAATATTTTTCGATCTCTCTTGATGAAACTACTGATGTCACATCACATGCTCAGTTGGCCATTATTGGTCAATATTCTGATGGTCTCACAATGAGAGAAGAGTTGATAAAGTTAGTATCAGTGTCAACAAGTAAATCAGGAATCGAAATATGTAAGGTTGTTAGACAAACATTCCGTGACCTAAGCATTGATATTTCTAAAGTTGTGTCAGTGACGACAGATGGGGCACCAAATATGGTGGAGAAAAAAGTTGGATTTGTCAAATTGTTTACAGAAGCTATTGGACATCCCATTGTGCCTTTTCATTGTATTATCCATCAGGAGGCTTTATGTGCCAAGGCAGGATTCACAGACTTAAACAACTTAATGTCAGTTGTTACAAAAATAGTTAATTTAATAGCTGCTCGCCCCCTTCACAAGAGAGAATTTTTGGCACTTTTACTGGAGGTTGATTCCACCTACAGTGGACTGCTGATGTACAATAATGTAAGATGGCTGAGCCGAGGCAAAGTTCTTGAGTGCTTTGTGGAGTGCTTTGAAGAAATTAAGGTATTTCTTGACGATAAGGATCTGGGAAACTTTCCTCAGCTTAATGATGATAAGTGGGTCAACACCCTGATGTTTTTTACAGATCTCTCTGTTCATATTAATGAACTGAACTTAAAGTTACAAGGTTTTGGCAAAAGTATTGATGTTATGTTTGGATACATAAAAGCTTTTGAAAGTAAAGTTAAAATTTTCAAGCGAGATGTAGAAACTAAAACTTATAAGTATTTTCCTCGAGTAACAAAGTATTTTGAGAAGGCCAGTGCAGCTGTACAAAATGAAATGGAACTCTTGCATATGAAGTACCAGCATGTTTTAGACTCATTACTTGACCAGCTTAGTGATAGATTTAGTCAATTTAGAAGTCTAGAACAGACCATGAAAATAATTAAGTATCCTGATGTAGTAGTCTACAGTAGTTTGGAATTAAATGGTTTCCAATGGATGCAAATTGATGATTTGGAGATGCAAGTTGCAAAATTTCAAGACAGTATCTGGGCTCAGGTGTTTGTCGACTTGAGCTCAAAGCTTGAGAATCTGGAAAGGTGCCGCTTGGAGAATCAAGAGGAGTGCCACTACGAATAGGAACTTTGGAGTGCCTGGAACCGACTACCAGACACTTTTAGCACCCTGAAAAATATAGCAATGGCTTTACTCACAATTTTTTCCCTCTACTTGTGAGGCCTTATTCTCAGCATTAAATAATATCAAAACCAACAAAAGAAACAGATTGACAGATGAAGTTAGTAGCGCTTGCTTGTGCCTGAAGTGTACAAAATACCAACCTTCAATTGAAGATTTAGCCAATGAAATTCAGCAACAAAAAAGTCACTAATAGGCAGGTTAGTTAATGAATTTCCCCTCCCCCTCACTTATCTTAGTTCACGGCACCCCACACAAGCTAAATAATATCAAGACCTACAAAAGAAACCGACTGACGGATGAACAAAGAAGTCACTAAGCAGGTAAGTTAAATATTTAGTTTTTGGTTTATTAAATACAATTATATATAACAATTATACATTTATGTTATTTAAACTATAAATATCGCGAAATAATGTTTTTTCCTCAAAGTGACACACTACCCGAGTTATGCTCAGTTTTTTGGCGAAATTTGACACACCAAGCTCAAAAGGTTGCCCATCACTGCCCTAGAAGGATATTCTACTGCTGGTTTATAGGGATCAGGCCTAAACCGGCAGTCAGACAACCCTCTCACAATCCGGGACTGCTGGCTCCAGCCGCTCACCTGCCTGCCTGCCTGCCTGATTGCCCCTAACTCTGCCTGCCAGCCTGCTTGCCCCCAACTGCCCACCGCCACCGGCCTGCTCGCCCCAAATGTGCCCCTGCCAGCCAGATCACCCCCAACTGACCCCCTGCTGGCCTGCTCACCCCCAATTGCCCCCCTGCTGGCCTGCTCACTCCAAACAGCCCCCCCTGCTGTTCTGATCACCTCCAACTGACCCCCACTGACGGCCTGCTCACCCCCAACAGGCCCCCCTGCTGGTATGCTTACCCACAATGGCCCCTGCCATCTCATCCTGGCCTGATCACCCTCTGGAGACCCAAGGTCCCAGACCCTCCTTTTTTTCTTTTTCTTTTTTTTTTTTCAGTGCCTCCTTGAGTGGAGGCCAGGGCCAGCTGGAAGCAAGTATCTAGGATTTATTTATCTTCTATAATTGAAACTTTGTAGCCTTGAGCAGAGGCCAAGGCCAGCCAGGGCGGGAAGCTTGGCTTCCTCCATTGCCGGGGCAACCCTAGCCTCCTGCTTGCTCCAGCTCCGTGGCCGGCCACCATCTTGGTTGGGTTAATTTGCATACTCAATCCTGATTGGCTGGTGGGCGTGGCTTGTGGGTGTAGCAGAGTGGTGGTTAATTTGCATGTTTCTCTTTTATTAGTGTAGATGAGAAGCAGAGAGGAAAGATTATCTGAAAAAATAATAATAATACTGATATTGATGATGATTCCAATAACTATCATTTAATAATTGAAAATTGTATGCAAGTGCTGTTCTATTACTCCATTTTTTATGTTATTTAAAAACAACAAATAAACAAGATTCTTTGTTCTAATGACAAGCACACTAAGGACCTCAGGAATTTGGTCTGTACAAAGGGGCTTTAATAACATAACATCAAAACATCTAAAATGAAGGAAGTGAATGGCTTCTCTCTCTTACCTATCACCAATTAAATTCTACATTTTCAACATGGCATATAAAACCCTAGGCATTGTCTGCCCTTTGACCTCTCCATTCAGTATATTCTCAACTATTCTAATTACTATGACCCAGTTTTCAGGTCTTTGTTTTGTTGACAGTATTCCTTGTGTGCACAATGTGTCTTTGCCCAGTCTGTTCCCTGTATCTGGTGGATTCTCCATTTCCCTCTTGAATACCTGCCAAGCTCCCCTTTGTCCTTTCTTTAAATATCAGAGCAGGTATTTGCTTCATGTGTGAAACTTTACTGCAGGGATGGGAGGAAGGTGAGGAAACTGAGACTTCCCACCAGGCAAGCTCAGGATTGGTTGGACTCTATCTTCTTTGTTTCCTTTTGACAACTTTTTTATTATTTTTCTTCTTTTTTATTGAGATATAATTTACATATAACACTGTGTACATTTCAGGTATATAACATGTTGATTGGATACATTTGTATATCATACTAGAGTTCTGGTGCATGAAATTCATGCATGGGAGGGGGTCCCCTCAGCCCAGCCTGTACCCTCTCCAATCCAGGACCCCTCAGGGGATGTTCCCAGGGATTGGGCCTAAACCGGCAGTCAGACATTCTTCTCACAATCTGGGACTGCTGGCTCCTAAGTGCTCTCCTGCCTGCCTGCTGATTGCCCCTAACTGACCCCCCTGCCAACCTGATCACCCCTTACTGCCTCTGCCTGCCAACCTGATTGCCCCTAACTGCCCCCTCTGCCACCCTGGTCACCCCTAACTGCCCCCTCGCTGGCCTGGTTGCCCCCAACTACCCCCCACACACACTGCCAGCCTGGTTGCCCCTCACTGCCCCCCTCTACTGGCCTGGTCACCCCTCACTGCCCCCCTGCTGGCCTGGTTGTTGCCAACTGCCCACCCTGCCAGCCTGGTAGCCCCTCACTACCCCCCTCTGCCAGCCTGGTCACCCCACACAGCCTGCTCTTCAGTCATTTGGTCGTCCCTCACTAACCCCCCCCCTGCTGGCCTGTTTGCCCCATGCAGCCTGCTGTTCAGTCATTTGGTTGTCTCTCACTAACCTCCCTGCCAGCCTTGTCACCCCTCACAGCCTGCTGTTTGGTCATTACTGTGAGGGCATCCTGACCAATTTGTATATTACCCTTTTATTAGGATAGATTATAATTACCAGGTGGTAGCATTAGCTAGCACCTCATGTCACATAATTATCATTTCTTTTATGTGATAAAAACATTTAAGATCTAGTCTCTTAACAACTTTGAAAACTAGAATCACAATGCTGTACATTAGATCTCCAGGACTTTGTCATCTTCCTACTGCAAATTTATACCCTTTGGCCAATATCTCCCCATTTCCTCCACCCCACAGCTACTGGCAACCACCATTCTCTCTACTCTGTTTCCATGACTTCTGCTTTTATAGATTCCACATATAAGTGAGATCATGCAGTATGTGTCTTTTTCTGTCTGACTAATCTCACTTAGCATAATGCCCTCAAGATTTCTCTGTGTTATATTGTCACAAAGAGCAGGATTTCCTTCTTTTCATAAATGGACAATATTCTACTGTGTGTATATACACATCAATCACATTTTCTTTACCTATTCATCTGCTGACAGACACTTAGGTTGTTCCCATGTCTTTACTATTGTGAATAACACTAAAATGAGCATAAAAATACAGATATGCACTTGATATCCTTATTTTATTTCCTTTGTATACATACCCAGAAATAGGATTGCTGGATAATACAGGAATTCTATTTTTAATCATTTGAGGAACCTTCATACTATTAATTTAGCTAAAGGTTTGTCCCTCATTTTCTAGTTCCTTAAAGTGTACTGGTAGATTTTTTGAGATCTTTCTTTTTTTCTTAATATATGCATTTATCTATATGACCTTCCCTTTAAGAACTGCTTTAGTGACATCCTATAGGTATTAGTATGCTGTATTTCTGTTTTAATTTGTTCACAGTTATTTTTATTTCTTTTTTATTTCTTATTTGATCCACTGATAGTCTTGGAATGTGTTGGTTTGTTTCCACATGTTTATAAATTTTCCAGTTTTCTTCTTGTTATTGATATCTGGTTTTATGCCACTGTAGTGAAAAGATACTTGGTATAATTTCAATCTTTTTACATTTGCTAAGACTTATTGTGTGGTCTATTATATCATCTATTCTGGAGAATGTTTTGTGTACACTTGAGAAGAATGTGTATTCTGCTGTTAGATTGAATGGTCTATATATGTTTGTTAGGTTTATTTGATCTAAAGTGTGGTTCAAGTCCAATGTTTCTTGTTGATTTTCTGTCTGGCTGATCTATATCCATTGCTGAAAGTGGTGTATTGACATTCCCTATTATTATTGTATTGTGTATTTCTCCCTTCATATTTGTAGGTATTTGATTAAAATATTCGGGTTAGTATATATTTACAATAATTATATCTTCTTAATGAGTTGACCTCTTTATCATTGTATAATGACCTTCTTTGTCTCTTGTTACCATTTTTTAAAATATATGTTTTTTTATTGATTTCAAAGAGGCAGGGAGGGAGAGAGAGAAACATCAATGATGAAAGAGAATCATTGATCACCTGCCTCCTGCATGCCCCAAACTGGGGATCAAGCCAGCAACCCAGGCATATGTCCTGACCCGGGATTAAAACCTGAACTCTTGCTTCATAGGTAGAAGCTCAACCACTAAGCCATACCGGCTGTGCTCTTGTTACCATTTTTGGCTTAAATTATATTTTGTCTGATATCAGTATAACTATCCTTTCTTTCTTTCGTTTTCTACTTGCATAGAATACATTTTTCCATTTGAGCCTATGTGTATCCTCAAAGCTGAAGTGAGTCTCTTGAAGGCAACATATAGTTGAGTCTTGTTGTCATTCAGCCACTCTGTGCTTTTTTATTAGAAAATTCAATCAATTTACATTTAGAAGATTTATTGATATGTAAGAACTTGCTTTTTACTTTTTTCTTTCTTGTTGCTTCATAGTTTTATTGTTTCTTTTATCCTCTCCTATTGTCTTCCTTTGTTAGTTAGTGATTATCATATGTAGTGACATTCTCTGATTCCTTCTTTTTATCTTTTGTCAATTAACTATATGTTTTGCTTTGTGATTACCATGAAGCATACAAAACAAAAACTAAACAAACAAACAACAACAACAACAAAAACCCAACACATCCATTTAAGGCTGAAAGCAACTTAAATTCAATGACATACAAAAAACTCTACTCCTTTACTCCCTCCCCCCTTTGTGTTTTTAATGTCACAGTGTCCTGTTTAAGGTCTCTTTTTTTATTACTTATCATTAAGAAATTATAATAGAGTTATTTTACCAGTCTTTTGTAAAATTTAATATAAAGGCAGTAGTTAAGACATCATCGCATTACAGAATTAGAGTTCTCTGAATCAAACTATATATTTGCCTTTACCAATATGCTGTATATTTTTGTATGGTTTTATGTTACTAATTGGCATATTTTCATTTCAGCTTAAAGAGCTCTTTCCAGTATTTCTTGTAAGGCAGGTCTCGTGGTGAATTCCCTCTGCTTTTGTTTGTCTGTGAGAGTCTATTTATCCTTTATTTCTGAAAAATAACTTTGCCAATAGAGTATTCTTGGTGGGCAATTTTTTTTTTTCAGTACTTGGAATACATTATCCTACGTTCTCCTATAAGATTTCTGCTGAGAAATTTGCTGATAGCCCAGTGAGGATTCCTTTGTAGGTTTCAATGCTTTTTCTCTTGTTCCTTTAAGTATTCTCTGTTTGTCTTTGATTTTTGACAGTTTCATTATAATTGTCCTGGAGAAGATTGTTCAGACTTGAAATAATGGGATGGCCTATTAGATTCATGGACTTGGATGTCCAAGTTTCTCCCCAGGTTTGGGATGTTCTTAGCCATTATTTCATGAAATAAGCTTTCTGCCCCCTTTCTACTCTTTTTGCCTTCTGGAATTTTAAGGATTCTGATATTGGTTCTGTTGATGATATCTCACAGATCATTTTGGCTTTCTTTGCTCTTTTTATTTTTTTGTCTTTGTTCTCTGATGGAGTTATTACAAGTTCCTGTTTTCTAATTCACTGGTTCTGTTTTCTGCCTGTCTGTTCTGTTATTTGTATTCTTTATTGCAATTTTTTACTTTATTAACTAAAATATTCAGTTCCAGAATTTATACTTGGTTCTTTTTTATGATTTGTTCTTGTGTTAAATTTCTCATTTTGTTCATGTTTGGTTTTCCTTATTTTTTTAATTGTCTTTCTGTGTTTTCTCATAGCTCATTAATTAGCCTCAAAACAGCTACTTTAAATTTCTTATCAGGTAAACCACAGATCTCACTGTCTTTGGGTTTGAATATTAGGGTTTATTATGTTCTTTTGTTAATGTCATGTTTTCTTGACTTTTCGTGTTCCTTTAAGTTTCTCATTGTTGTTTCCACATTTGACCTAGCAGTCACCTCCTCCAATCTTTACTAGCTGCCTTCAGGTCAGAGGTATTCTTTTTGGTTCTGCTTGTATTTGGGGGCTTTTTCCAACCTTAAGATACATATACTCCAGGCTTCTTGTTCTCTTTATGACAAAGTCTTAAGTTTGTATGTCCTTTCTCAATCTTCCACTACACCAGGCAGTAACCTGTTTTCCCAAAAGTTACCCCATAGCTCAAGATTATAGTTTCTCCCTTGCCCACAGACGCTGTCTACATTCTGCATGCACTCCTTGTCTACTTGAGTTTGCTCTCAATGATACCTTCAGAAGCATACACAAGGAGCTAAACACAGAGTGGGAGAAGTAAGTTTGGTGCTTAGGACATTAGAGGTGCCTACTGGCCAGTTGGAAAGATCCTCACATGAGGTTGTCCCAATGGCTCATGGGTGACTTCTTGCTGGAGTCTAAATTGAATTAGGCAGGAACCTTGTCCATTTAGTGCCCTCTGATATTTTTACCTGTCTTTCCTCCCATCACCTCCCTCCTCCCAGTCATGGAGCTCTTACTTTAATACTTTGGATGTTGCAGGAGATAGATGCATTTTTTTACAGCATCTGGCACAGCTGGGGGAGCTGAGCACTCATTCACTACTCTCTCTTTTCCCCTGCAGGACAGGTACCCAGCCTCTGCTTTCTCTATCTGTGCTGCTTAGGGGAGAGGTGTGATGCTGGCAACGTTTCTCTTACCCACTCCAATGTGTCCAAACTCATATATATTTACTCTAATGGAATGCTGGAACTTTTTCTCTTGAAACTTGGAGTTCTACAAAGACTCTCTCAATCGCGTGCATCTGCCGAAGTGAGCATTTTGCAGGTGCTCTGGGGTACATGGCTAAGAGCATCTGGAGCCGGTTCATAGGTTACTGCCAGTTCCACAGCTGATACTGGAGTCAAGCTGTCTATTACCCAAAACAGCATGTCCTTTGGTCTATGCTGATGGATCCTACCGCACCTACAGAGACACTTTTTCTCTGGATAGATGCTGAACTTTAGATGTTAAAAAAAAGAAAATGAGGTATATATTTTGCCATCATGATGTGGATGCCACTCTGAACTCTGTTAAACATTTTTCTATTTTGTTCATCATAAATATTTGCATTAATTTTGAGTTTTAAAATAAATATCTTTCATTTTGGTTACTGTGTTTTCTTATTCTCCCGTTAAATTTTGTCCTCTTCTATTCTCTGTATGCTGTTATTCTCCTCACCCTAGTCCTGGTCCTGCTTCCCTTGTCACTCATCATGTGAGAGAAAGAGTCACCTTCTCCCTATTATTTTATACAAAATTATATTATTACACATATTACACAATGATGTTTGTATATCATTAAGCATTGCATATACTCATATTTTAAATATATGTTTTTATTGATTTTTAGAGAGAAAGGAAGGGAGAGAATGAAACATTGATGAGAGAGACATCAATAGGCTGCCTCCTGCAGGCACCCTACTAAGGGATAGAGTCTGAAACCCAGGCATGTACCCTGACCCCCTAACCAGGAATAAAACCTCAAACTGGCAACCTCACAGTGCATAGGACGATTCTCAACCAACTGAGCCACACAGGCCAGGACTACATATATTAATTTAATCCTCAACAAGATTGAAGAGGATTCTATATAAACAAATTAAGGTAGATACCATTGTTTTCCCAGTTTCAGAGATATAAACACTTATATTTGGAGATGATATATAGTTATCCAAAGCTCAGTGCTATACACTAGTGAGCAGCAGACCAGGGTTGTGGAACCCAATCTAACTAACTCCAAATCCTCTACATTTAAATAGAAGACTATAGTGAACACATTTTTAGCCTCTGGCAGTTCCTAAAAGGAGCTGATCTAGACTGGCTATTTCTGTTGCTGTTGGGAAAGCTAACTGCTCCTCCAGCATAAGAAAAATGAACTACCTCTCCAGACCCTCCATGCTATCTCAAAGGGTAAGACCTGGAGAGTATTATGCTATGGGAAATAAGCCATCACAGAAAGACAAGTATCACATGATCTCACTCATATGTGGAATCTAATGAACAAAATAAACTGATGAACAAAATAGGTCCAGAGACATGGAATCATGGAACAGACTATGGAATCTCGGAGGGAAGGTGGGGGAGGGTAGGTGGGTGGGAAGAGATCAACTAAAGAACTTGTATGCATATATGCATAACCCATGGACACAGATAATAGGGTGGTGAAGGCATGGGGTTGGGGGTGGGGGCAGGCTAATAGAGGTCAATGGGGGGAAAATGGGGACACATGTAATACTTTTGACAATAAATATTTTTTTAAAAAATATTATGAGTTCCATTTTTCAGAAGAGGAAATAGAGGTCCAGAGTAGTTCATTAAATTTGAAAAATAATTTCTTGCACTATTGTCCTTCCAAAAAGAAAAGGAGTTTCTGTCATATTTTTCCAAATTAAATTATTTTACCTGGAATACATATTTTAAAAAAAGGAAATATCTCATTTAAAAGTTACAAAACCAGTTCTTACAGATAAACTTAGAGGTCGGCTTCACAAAGTTTGTGCCCACAGTTGTGGGCTCTTGCAGTCTATATTCCTTAGAATTCTACCTCCTCTTAGTTTTTCAAGAGATATGTAACAAAAATCAATGTGTGCTTTAACCATCACTGACAAGGGAAGGTGGATTCTTTTTCCCCAATATTTTACAGTAACTTGCTCCTGTGAAATCATTAGGTTTGAGTGGCATGTTGGCCAACCTGTATTCAAATAAAGTTATTTCAATATATAATGGAAGTCTTCCAAGTTCACAACACAAGAAAGACCTTAATTAAATCAATGAAGAAAAAAAAAATCTGTAAAAACAATTAAGCACTGAAATTGACTCCTTTTAATTTAGGGTCTGAAGGTTTTCATGGGAAATTACTGAATCACTGGGATGATATGGTTCGGCTGCTTTAAATTAAGCTTTGGTGTACTAGAAATAGTCTTTCAGATATTATATAATGTATAATCCCATGAAGCATTATCTATATATATAAAAGGCTAAGCAACCATCACATCTGAGACAACTGAATGGATGACTGAACAGACTGTGTGGGGTGACCAGGCCCACAGGGGGGGAGTTGGGGGTGACCAGACTAGCAGGGAGGGGCAGTGATGGGTGACCATGCTGGCAGAGGGGGGCAATGAGGGGCGACCAGGTTGGGGGGGCAGTTGGGGGTGACTACACCTGCATGGGAGGCAGTTGGGGGTGACCAGGCCAGCAGGGGGGCAGTTAGGTGCAATCAGGCAGGCAGGCAGGTGAGCAGTTAGGAGCCAGTGGTGCCAGATTGTGAGAGGCATTGAGCCTAAACCAGAAGTTGGACATCCCCCAAGGGGTCCTGGATTGGAGATGGTGCAGGCTGGGCTAAGGGGACACCCCCCCCCCCGTGTATAAATTTCATGCACCGGGCCTCTAGTAGAAAGAATAAAACTCCAAAGAAAAAAACAAAACATTTGAAGAGTTGTCTAGATTGGGGAGACAGATATCTTTTGGAGTACATTTTTAAGTTGAAATATTTTATGGGCTGTTTGTTCTAGAATAAAAGCTAATTGGAGCCATTTCTCTGAGAAATAAATGGAAGTTTTAATAGAATTTTTATCAAATGAAGGGTCTATATATTGCTCTTAGACTTTTTTCTAGAATTCAGTGTTTATTAAAATAAATAAGTTTCTGAACAAAATAGAATTATTATTGAATGATTTCTTTGTAACCATTGTATAAAATAAGCAAAGTTGTGAATGATGAGAATAGTTGTGCTGTCACTCATATTAATGAGGACCTGTTGTTAACTCTATTTGTAGAATTTCCCTTGAGAAACAACTCTTCTTTTCTCTCTTTCCATATGGTTTTTGTGGGGGTAACTCATCCCCAGTTCCACTGAGTACATGTAATTCAAGTCTAAAGTAATTTGCCAAGATCAGGGGTGGCTATATAGTTCATTTTAGTCTAAAAACTAATGGCAAAGCAAACATTAGGCTTAAGTATTTATATTTAAACTCATGACACTGTGCACGGATCCACGCACATTAAAAGGAAATTAATTTACAAGGTGGCCGGCAGGGTGGGACCACATGAGACAGGCTGGACATGCACCCGAGCCAATGTCCCACTGTCCCTCCCTGGCTGGCCACACCTTGGATGGCACCGTGACTCAAAGGGCATCTGCAGGATCCCTCCAGCAGGTGGGATTCCTCAGCCTGGCCTGCAGGTTTCAGGCCGAAACCAGCTCTCCAACATTCCCTAGGGGTCCCGGAGTGCAAGAGAGCACTTTGCAAAGTTGCTGTCATACAGGGTGTGGGATGCAAATGCAAGTGTGCAATAAACCAGATTTGGGGCCAATAGTGCCCCAGCAACAACATAACCCTCAGCCGAAGGTGGAATCGTGCAGTCCCTCAAGGAATCAGGCCCCCTCCTCTCTGATTTCAGGGTGCGTCACCCGAGAACTACTGCTGCCAAGTCACTGCAGCTCAGCAGCTCCTGCATTGAATGTCTTCCCCCTGGTGGTCAGTGCACATCATAGCGACTGGTCAGATGGGCAGTGCAACACTTAGCATATTAGCCTTTTATATATATAGATGGTTGAGGATATATAAGTTCTATTTTATTTTATTTTATTTTGGATGGACTTGAACCAAGAGAATGTGAGCATAAGTCTGCTAGTTTTATCATGTGAAGAGAGAAAGAAATGGAGAGAAGTCAAAACCTGGTAATATAATTTGGAATCCTGGATCAAGCCCTCCCCCTGGGCTTATTTTTTTAAAGAAATACATTTTTATTGATTTTAGAGAGGAGGAAAGAGAGAGATATAAACATCATGATGAGAGAGAATCATTGATTGGCTGCTTCCTGCATGCCCCACACTGGGCATGTGCCCAGACCTGAATCAAACCATGACCTCTAGGTTCATAAGTCTACACTCAACCACTGAGCCACACAGGCTGGGCCACCTGAGCTTTTTTAGGATCCTTCCTCTTTCTGAATAATGCAGTTTGGATTTTGTTTTCTCTTGTTTGCAAAGAGTGAAATGAATATTTTCTCATGCCTGTCTTTCAATCTGGTGATACCATTTCATGAATGAAATGTACATGTTTATTCAGATTACAGTAATAGCAAATAATTCTCATTCTTCAAGAAATTTTTCCTTATGAGTAGTATTTTTTTTAACTCCCTGAAGAAAATACTTGATCTCTTTTGAGAACTTTCTGATTCACCTTAAATTTGCATATGTATCACCACTGAATAGGTTTTTAAAAAGTTAAGCCTTTAAATTTTACAAGGTTCTCTCTTTTCTGAAAGTATGACACAATAGGGCATCATAAAACAAGATAACAATCTGAGATTTCCTAATTTATTATATAGCTCTGGTATTATTATGGTCAATTGATAGTAGTTATAGGCAGAGAAGGAATAAATAGAGAAAGCTATTGTTCTGATGTAAATTCAAGGCAGTAAGGGTTAACTATAGATGAAGATCATTACACTAAAACAAAGTAAGTTTAAAGAATTTAAAATATTGTTTAAATCAATATGATCTAGTTTCTTTAATTTCTTAAATATATGAACTGTTATCAAGTATGTTAACAGTGCACTACCATTAAAATAGATTGTTTCTGTTAATTAAATACCCTGCCCCCAAATGTTTATTTAGGGGTAAAAAAGAGAGACAGCTAACCTAATGATACCCAGTTTTGTGAATTTTCACTTCCAGGGTTGAATCAGTCTTAGGTTGACAGTCTTCAGGAAATCCATTTCCAGATACTTTGGTTAATGATGAATTTGCTCTGCAATTGTTTAACTCCCTTTGGCTTTACTTTTCCCATCTGTAATGGGTGACACATCCCCCACTGAGTCACTTTTAAATTTAAATTATGAACCAAACTGATGCCAAAGCTCTTAGCAAAAATAAAGTGTTCTGTATATGATTCATAATCAAAATAATGATGTTAACCTCTACAGAGTCTCCTAAAAATAATTATGCTTCATAGACTCCAAATCAGTACAGCTGCCTTGAGTTTCATTTTTAAACCCACTCCAAGTTAGAAGCATTTGATCAAGTAAAACCCAGCGTAAAAGCAATAGACAAGCCAGAGAGGAGATGGACATCTAGTTAAGAAAGGACCACGTAGAAAGAGTCAGAATGTAATTGTTGGTAATTTGTATACATAAACATAGGTCTATTCCCCAAAACAGGGAAGTAAATCCTTGTTAAGTAAAGAGAGAAGGGGTGGTGATAAAGTCAGAATGTATTTATATTCTTTGAAAGGACCATGGCAATAGTTTCCATTTATTAAGGGTATTGTCTGAAGGAGAAACTAGCTGAGCTATGCACATATATTTCTCAATTAGTCAATATAACAAGTTTCAGAATTATGTATTATTAAATCCCACATTTCACAGAATCAGAAACTGAAGTTTCAAGAGGTTAACTAGATTAACCAGAATTACAAATTGGTGACAAAATAGTTATTTATACCAACCTTGGCTAGTTGCCAGAAACTATGATATATAATAAGAAGCACCATATTTCTCATTTACTAGGTCATGCTTACCTAAAAATACCAATTTTGCTCACACATGAGATGAGCAACATAATCTAAAACCTTATTTTTAAAACATTTTATACAGTTAATAGATGAAGTTTACTTTTTTTATTATTATTTTTTGTCATTCCACTAATAAATCTAAACTATGATAAAGAAAAATGACAGTCAGGAAAGAGAAGATTTTCTTCAAAATTCTTCTAATGACACCAAAATGTGACTGAAGATTGCAATAGGGTACCAAGGAAGCCCCCCAAAGCTTACAAGATACTGATTATACTATAACTGTCAATGCTAGTTAATATAGAACCCCAGTGTAAGTAAGCAGAGAACAAGGTTAGGACAGACCTAATTCCAAGGGTAGATTGAGCTTCAGTTTAGAATCAAGAACAAAAATGATCACAAAGCCTTTCGCATTCTTCCCAGTCATACCCACCCATATTTCAGTTTGACTTCCCTGTGTGCAGGTCTTCATTTGACGGGACAATGAACCCAACAGGTTCAGGATTACAGACTCAACAAGTATAGCAGAATGAAACACATATTTGTTCCTAGTAGCTATGGATTAATTTTTATGTAAAGAGTATGAACAATTTGCTTGGATCACGTAGCAAAGCTATAAACCAACCAATGCTGCCAAGAGGTAGGAACTGGAAAGGTACAGGCCCATAAATATCTGTTCCCATTCTAACCTTAATTGGGAAGAAAAGATACTGAAAAAAAAACAACAAGTAAATATTTATTATAGAGGCTGCAGTTTACCCATGGGCCATATATAATACCTTATTTAGCTCTCAGAAACATCTAATGGAGTATTATTATTATTATTTTAGGAAAATGAGGTTCAGAGGTCATAAGCATTTGGTCCATGAAGACACAGTAGGTGTCATCTTCAATACATGCACATGCTCTCAGTCACAATACTATAAATGCCTCCAGAAAAGACTAATGTCACTTACCTGTCTAAGAAGCATTTATTTTCTTTCTTTTCTTAAAATACTAGAGGCCCAGTGCACAAATTCGTGCATTTTGAAAGGAACTGTGGGCCAGGAGGCTGCGGTGGGCACAGGATTGGGACTCGGCCCATCCTCCATGCCCCGCCTGGCCCCTCCCACTGTGGCTCCTGGTCCCCTGGCTGCAGGCAGCCTCACTCCCACTGCTGACAGCACAGAGCAATTGGGGCAGGCGCCATCAGCG
Organism: Eptesicus fuscus; assembly: GCF_027574615.1. Lineage (NCBI taxonomy): Eukaryota > Metazoa > Chordata > Mammalia > Chiroptera > Vespertilionidae > Eptesicus > Eptesicus fuscus. The sequence goes on along the minus strand of NC_072477.1, from coordinate 12,616,891 downwards.
GGTGCAAGTGGCAGCTGCTGCTCTGATAGCCCCTCAGAAGCACAGAAAGGTGGAGAAGCCCTCAGGGGCAATCAGGCCAGCAGCAGGTGCGAGCGCTGGGTGGGACCATGGTGCATGGGAGCAAAGAATTTTCAGTAACCACCAGAGACTCACCCTGATGACAGTGACCAGCACCCCGACTTGGTCTGGAGCCCTGCTCACCTGCTCCACCATCCCGCCATGGCCAACACCCGCCATGTTCTGTACTCTGCCGCCTGCATCCAACACCCAAGTTCCATGTGCACCCCTTGGTTGTTTGGTTGTTCCGCCATTTGATCTATTTTCATATTAGGTTTTTATATATATATAGATATATTTTTTATTGATTGCAGAGAGGAAAGGAGAGGAGGAGAGAGATAGAAACATCAATGATGAAAGAGAATCATTGATTGGCTGCCCCCTACATGCCCCCTACTGGGGATCAAGCCTACAACCCAGACATGTGCCCTTGACTGAAATTTAACCTGGGACCTTTCAGTCCGCAGGCCCCCACTCTATCCACTGAGCCAAATCAGCTAGGGAAATTTTCTGTCTTTATGCCAAAGCTATAAAGATATAATAAGCCATTATGGATATCTAGAAATTGGGAAAATACTTCATTTCCCTTACATTTGACCTAGGACTTCCAAAACTCTCTACATAGCCAGACTTTTCTGCAGAGTGATGGAATGTGGTTTTGCCTAGAGCTTCACAGACTGTTATGGAAATCTTCTGCTACTTTATTATTATATAGGGAATGTTTATACTGCTCAACATTCTGATTTTGACTTTCCTCACCAACCTGATTGAGGTTGATTAAATTAGGCATACTGGCATGCAAGCTTTTAGAAAAAGAAGCTCATTTATAGGAAGACAGAGGTTCAAATAAGAGAGAAGGTGTAGAGTTTTCTTCAACCCTTTTCTACCCCTCCTGGACCCAGAGATAAAAAATTTTTACTCTGAGGTAAACTTGCAAGTACATGGAACCCTCTGAAGGAGAAATAGTGAATGTATGGAATGAGGTCCCTGGCTCTCAATAGTTCTTCAATCATTTATCATAGGAAAGTAGAGAATTAAAGTAACAAAATTCTGTTCCTTCGGAACACCCCATTTTAGCAACCCTAGGCTACTTGACTCTGCAGGATTGGGTGGCATTTTTCTTAATGTTTGTTTCTGGACATGGAAAACAGTGCTATTATTAGTCAGTTCAAAATCACCTCATGCTCTCATTCTGTTTTAAATCACCTCTTTTTGAATGTTTTTGTTCTAAGTTTTCTTTACATTTTTTCCCCTTTTGACTCTAATACTCTCTTTGGCCAATATGTAAATGCTGGACATAATTATGAGTATAAGATAGTATAGGGCACATATTAGTCTAGTTTCAATAACATTTTCCAAGAGAAGTTTAAATGTAAGTTATTTTGTGAGTTCACATAACCAAAGACAACAGTAGTAAATAAATAATACCATTGCAAGGTTGTACCAGGGATATAGGAAACAGATGATTCTCCTGATTTCTGAAATTATTTTATCTCAGAAAAGCATGTCAGCTCAAGATAACCAACATTTATTAAAAACTGACTAAACACTGAGCACAGGGCCATTGGTAAAAGATATGTGATTGCCCAACCACAGGGGAGGCCATCATACATTCCATGCCAACTATAGCCAGTGTGAGAGGGGGGTGAATAGTCGCATTCTTAACTGCTTATCTAGAACCTGAAATCCCCAAGAGCATTTCTGAACTTCAGAAAAGCCCAAGCTGAACTATCTTAATTTTACAAAAGTATTATTTTTCATGGAAACTCAGAGAACAATAATTCTAAAAGAAGACCTCATAGCATAAGATGTCTACAAGTCTCACTGTAGAACAGTGTGGTAGGTCGTAACACCCAAATATCAGAAGAAATCCTAGTTATGCCATTAAATGACTGAGTATCTCATTGTTTAATGTTGAATTTGGTTTCTATCGCTTTTGAAGATTATGAATCATTATAGTGTTATTGTCAGTATCTACTGATATTTCTTCAGCTGGGACCAAGGTCCATTAACTGGGCAATGAAGATGCTGAGAAATCCTTTCTAGTCCCCAGATACTAGGAGTTAATTATAAAGAAATGTCATATTCTTTATCCTTCTATGTTAATCTCAGAATTAAGGACACTATGTAAAAAAGATTAAATTGCCTACATGCAAATTACACAAGAATTAGATGAGTATTAACATTCTCAGCTCCTTTTCTCAGCAAAATCTTAGTACGACTTCTTAATATTCACTTTTGAAGGATTTCTTGCACTCAAATAATTGTTTATTTTGACAAGCACGATGGTCTGGTAAAAAAGTTATGAACACACAATAACTTTATGTCAACAGAATAATAAAATCTCTGTATTTAGTGGCATGTAAAATAGAAAACAGTGTTTGCTTAAGAGGTCAACATCACTTTATTTTTGGAACAATTTTGAAGAATATGACTCAGAGGATATAAAATCTACTTGAAAAAATAGTTTCTCCATATTTTTATTGTAAGGTGTTATTTTTGAGTACATATTTTCATCTTATTTTTTCCCATTTTGTTTTTAAGTCTGCTAGATAGGAGTATGGTTAAGATATTGAATCAAATATAGTATAAGTTGGTCCTCAATATATATATATTCATATATGAATATGAAGAGGTGATATGAAAATTGTCCAGGACACCGTAACATCACAACTGCTCAGGAAGAGGCTGTGCGCACAGGTGGGCGGGAGGGGACTGAGTGAGTGCACAGTGAGGCAAGCCACAAATGGTGCAGGCCATGGCCCACAGAGAAGAGGGCAGGCCTGCCTGCAGCCTCCACAGCTGAGGGCAGAACCAGAAAGAAGGGAAGAGGGCCTGCCAGCCGTGGCGCACTGGAAGTCCCGCCTCTGAAGAGGAAACACCTTTTCTGACCGCTCATTGGCTAAGCTCCCGGTACACCACTCACAGTGTTCTTGGTAACTTGTACAATAAGAATCCAAGAAACTGTTGTAGGGTTTTTCCACCTCACTCCTGGAGGAAAAAATGAAGGTCCACTGCTGGAAGGACTAAGAAATGTCATATCCTGCCCCAGCCTGTTTGACTCAGTGGATAGAGCCTTGGCCTGCAGACTGCAGGGTCCGGGTTCAATTCTGATCAAGGGCATGTACCTAGGTTGCAGGCTCCTCCCTGGCTGGGGCCCAGGTCAAGGCTCATGCAGGAGGCAACCAATAGAAGTGTTCCTCTCACATTGATGTTTCTCTCTGTCTTTCCCTCTCTCTTCCATGCTCTCTAAAAATCAATGGGAAAATATCCTCAGGTGAGGATTAAAAAAAAAGAAAGAAAGAAAGAAATGTCATATCCTATGAAAAAGACATCTTGAAAATGCCTAAAGAAAGTTGTCATTTTTTCATGGTGAAGGGACTGGAGTTCCTGTTGATGAAAACACCTTGGTGGCTGTGGCAGCCGGCAGTGGCAGCAGCAGCAGGGTTATGGGGGTGGTGCCTTCCCTGATCAGCCTGGTCGCCTCCTGCAGAGGAGCCATCAGACATCCCCTGTGGGCTCCCAGACTGTGAGAGGGGGCAGGCTGGGCTGAGGGAACCCCCCTCCAGTGCATGAATTTCATGCACCAAGCCTCTAGTTGAGAAATAATGAAGATGATATTTAGGAAAATTTTAATATCTATTGTAATTATCTGCTAAATTACCATATTTTTCCATGTATAAGACACTATTTTTTTCTAAAATCATTAGACTGAAAATCAAGGGGCGTCTTATACATGGAAGTCAGCCGAGGAGGGAGCCACGTGGGTGCATAGTTGTCTATACCTTGTCAAATAGGCTTCCTCCAATCATGAGCCTTACTGTTACTGACGTGAGCTGATGCCATAATTGGAGGTGGAGGTGGAGACTGCACAGATGCAACAGGGACCAGAGTGTTCTGAGACCATAAAGATGTCAAAAAATAAAAAGATAAATACTGGTAAGCGATTGTCTTACTCTGCAAAATTTGTAATCAGCTATGCCAAAGGGGATGGAAATAGAGCTGCAGAGAGACAATTTAGACCTCCTCCCACTGAGTGTATGATCAGACAATGGAGAAAACAGGAAGAACAACTTCTTAAGATGCCAAAAAAGAAGAACGCCTTAAGAGAAAAACCAGCAAAATCTTTAAAATATTGATTTCTTAATTTTGGCTTGGAAAAGTTGGGAGCATCTTATACATGGAAAAATATGGTAACTTGCAAAATATCTATTTTAAAAACCCTAGAATGATATAGATAACTATATATTATCTATCTTCTATTTATATCCCAGAAACACATAAATTTACTCCAGTTCCATTTACCAATTTAGAATATTGTCAACTCTCTTTTTCTGAAAAAATGTTACAGATACTGAGACAGGAAGTAACAATGGAAATGCAGTGGAAATTAACTAAGGTTTTGTTAGCATCATAAAACCTCCTATTAAAGTCCTGCCTGGGGACAGTTCCAGTCCCAGGCACCATACTTCAGAAATGCTATAATTACTGTCAAGAAGTTTAGCCTACTTCAACCAAAGCAATGTCAGGCTTCAATGTCATGTTATGTAAAAGAGATTGAGAGAAGTCAGTTTATTCTTACCAGATAAGAAAAAAAAAAAATCCACAATGATCTCACCTCAGTTTATAAAGTTGCATTTGATTAGATGAACATTCAAACAAACATCTCACACAAAAGAGAACACAAGATTGAAATTAGGAATTTACTCAGTTTAAACAACAATAAAAGAATAGTAAAAGCTCCACTCCTAACTCCTCTGAATGAGGACAAGAGAGGATGTTGAGATTAGAACTGTTAAGATAAGATTTACAGAGAAAAAAGGGAGATTAAGAAAAATTTTTGTTTTGCTTTGTTTTGTTTTGTTTTTTTTTGCAAATGGTAGCAAGTATTGGGAATTGGGAATTTTGAAGTTCAGATTATATGAGTGATACACTTGAATGCAAATTAAAATATAACCAGTAAATTGACAAAAAGATAGTTGATTGGATGGGTTGGTATTTCTTTAACCTTTTGCACTCGGATGTCGAGTGTGACTCGACACGGTTAGCATCGGTAGCAGCTCGTATGTCGAATTGTATTGAATGTATCAATAATTTGAAATATAAAAAAATCCAAATAAATAAGTTTGTATGAAAAGAAACTCCAGGTTTTTATTCTACTGCCGCACTTTGTAAAATCTGGGGTATTTAAAAAATTGAATCCCGAGTAGAATAAAGGAATCGAGAAAAAAGCAAGTGAGTGCAAAGGGTTAAAGATTGCTTCAGTAGGTAGCTTCTAGTTGAAAGAACCAGTGCTACTGCTAGTAGTAGCTGAAATTTACAAAGCAAGGCAATTCTATCCCAAAAGAAAAAATTAAGAATTCTGTGTGTGTGCGCGCGCGCGTGTGTGTGTGTGTGTGTGTGTGTGTGTGTGTGTTAATAGTTTTGCTGCCCCAATTGAGGTAAACAAACTATTGTGTTGTCCAATTATAATTTGGAGAGTAGCCAGATTCTCTAAAACAGTGGTTCTCAACATTTATAAAGCCGCAACCCTTTAATACAGTTCCTCATGTTGGGGTGACCCCCAACAATAAAATTATTTTCGTTGCTACTTCATAACTGTAATTTTGCTACTGTTATGAATCGTAATGTAAATATCTGTGTTTTCTAATGGTCTTAGGCGATCCTGCTAGCAGTTCTCAACCTGTGGGTCACGACCCACAGGTTGAGAACCACTCCTGTAGGGCCTAAGACCATCGGAAAACACAGATATTTACATTACGATTCATAACAGTAGCAAAATTACAGTTATGAAGTAGCAACAAAAATAATTTTATGGTTGGGGGTCACCACAACATGAAGAACTGTATTAAAGGGTTGCACCATTACAAAGGTTGAGAACCACTGCTCTAAAAGGTTTAATTCTGATGGAGATATTAAAATGTGCAATTTCAGCATTTGGAAGAGGACAAGTCATAGGCAAAGACAATATTTTGCCTGTCCTCCAAGAACTTCACAGTTTCTCTGTTGGTATGCTTCCTGATACAGCAGGAAGTAAGTAGTTTCTCTGAGTGCTTTACAACACTCTGGCATACCACCTTCAGGGAAAAACACAAATTTCAATTTAGAGAAGTAATTTCAGATCATATACGACCTCTCAAAGATTGAACATAGGAGTTCCCCTATAACAATCTAAATTTTTGCACTTGGTCATATTCTGAACTATGCAAGAAGACAAATGTTTTCAAAGAAGTCCATTGAACTGTTCTTTAATGCAATCTGGTCATGTGCTACATGTTGTCTTCCCACAAAAGATCTATTGACAATAAAACTATTCTCAGTCTCCCAACTAATTCTACCTAACCAAAAATATATTTACTCATCCATCCACCTATCTATCCATCCATCCATTCATTCATCCATCCATCCATCCATCCATCCATCCATTGATTCAACAATTTGTACTGTGAACACCTAATCTGTGCACTACTCTTTTGGCCACTAGAGATACCATCCCAGGCAACATAGTCACCATTGCTGTTCTCATGAAGATCATTGAGGATGTTTTAGTTCTTTTGAGAGTTTAGGGGGAAATTCCATCCTGACTTCCACTACACTCTAAAATAAAATACAAAACTTTTAAAGAAATGCCAGATGGTTGAGGGTCAGTGCTATTATTTTCTTTCATCTATCAAAAAGGAATGTTCATGAAAAAGTGTGTTATATAATAGGACAATGACCAGTGGTTGCCCTGCATGACTGTACTCCTTCCACTTTCTTTTTATTTTCACTTCAGAACTCAAAAGCTCTTTCAAGAGTCAGGAAGTCACTGTCCCTATCCCAGTCCATCTTTCCCTGGCTTTTGGGCAGAACTTAATGACATTCCACTTCATGACATCATTCATCTAAAGAACCTACAGTTGCCACATCTCCCATTGTTACTCAACTTAAATTGAAATCCGTTTCACCATTCTTCCCCAATATCTTCTATTCAGGCAGTGTGTCACTCAGCAATGTCATCACTTTGCTCCAGCAAGACAAAACTCTCCTCATGCTCTTGCATCATCCTAGGAACATTTTACTATCTATAAACTCACTCCAATTCCACTAGAATGACTTTTTTCCCCTTTCCTGACCAATATACATCCCAGAAAATGTACTGTACAAATTCTCAGGTTGTGATCTTGGGGAAACATAAGCCTGTTTTTTAAGACTGGTCTTCCTTTCAATTCAAAACTCTTTCCATAAAAGAAGATCCCATTTTCAAAATGCGCTTGAACCAGTTTAGCTCATCTCAGTTTGAAATTGTGATTTACCTGAGAGTTAGGATGAATGGTTAACCCTAGTAAAAAGAGAAAGGTTTGTATAAGCACTGGATCAATAGAAAATGCATTAGCAAAGGATTGGGCTTATTTTCAGAAGCTGAGAAGGGTGAAAGCCCTGATTTATGAGCTTAGGGTTAGGGGGAGTTAGGAGTAGTAGGAAAGACAATGTTTGGACACTTTTTTTTTTTAAAGATGAGTCATCTCTAAAACCAAAGCAAATAGAAGCCTGTCATCATTTCAACATAAAGAGTTGCACTGGAGTTAAAAGAATGAAGTTATCTCAGACCCCTTCTAATTGTATCACAAAATGTTTTGATATTTAATATAAGATTATAACTGTGGATAATGTGAATTGTAGTAATATATATATATATATATATATATATATATATATATATATATATATATATATATATATATATATATACACACACACACATATATATATATATATATATATATATATATATATATATATATATATATTGAGGCCCGGTGCATGAAATTCATGCACGGGGGTGGAGGGTGTCCCTCATCCCAGCCTGCACACTCTCCAATCTGGGACCCCTTGAGGGATGTCCGACTGCCCGTTTAGCAAAGGAAAGGGCAGTTGGACATCCCTCTCACAATCCAGGCCTGCTGGCTCCCAACTGCTCGCCTGCCTGCCTTCCTGATTGCCCCTAACTGCTTTTGCCTGCTAGCCTGATCACCCCCTAACCACTCCCCTGCCAGCCTGATTGATGCCTAACTGCTCCCCTGCCAGCCTGTTTGCCCCTAACTGCCCTCCCCTGCCAGCCTGGTCACCCCTAACTACCCTTCCCTGCAGGCCCGGTCACCCCCAACTTCCCTCCTCTGCCGGCCTGGTCACACTTAACTGCCCTCCCCTGCTGGCCTGATTGCCCACAACTGCCCTCCCTTGCTGGCCATCTTGTGTCCACATGGGGGCAGGCATCTTTGACCACATTGGGGCAGGATCTTGTGTGTTGGAGTGATGGTCAATTTGCATATTGTTCTTTTATTATATAGGATTAGATAGGATAGAGGCCTCGTTCATGGGTGGGGGCCAGCTGGTTTTCCCTGAAGGGAGTCCCAGATCAGGGTGGGGGTTCCCTTGGGGCATGGGATGGCCTGGGTGAGGAGCCTGTGGTGGTTTGCAGGCCGGCCATGCCCCCCAGCGACCCAAGCGGAGGCCCTAGTATCTGGGATTTTTTATCTTCTATAATTGAAACTTTGTAGCCTTGAGTGGAGCCAAGCCTCCTGCTCACTCCATGGCCACATCCATTTTTGTTGGGATTTATTTATCTTCTATAATTGAAACTTTGTAGCCTGGAGTGGAGGCCTGGGCTAGCCAGGGCAGGCAGAAAGCTTGGCTTCCTCCATCACCAGGGGCAACTCATGCCTCCTGCTCTCTCCAGCTCTGTGGCTGCCGTCATTTTTGTTGGGATTTATTTATCTTCTATCACTGAAACTTTGTAGCATTGAGTGAAGACTTCGGCCAGCAAGGGCAGGTACAAACCTTGGCTTCCTCCATTGCCAGGGAAAACCAAGCCTTCCTCCTGCTCTCCGTGGCTGCAGCCATCTTGGTTGGGTTTATTTGCAGATTCACTCCTGATTGGCTGGTGGGTGTGGCTTGTGGGTGTAACAGAGGTACGGTCAATTTGCATATTATTTTTTTATTAGATAGGATATACACACACAGCATGCATATATATATATATATATATATATATATATATATATATATATACAGAGTGGCCAGATTATTATGACCACCCCATCAGTACTTTGTTGGGCCACCTTTTGCCTTCAATACTGCAGCAATTCATTTTGGCATTGACTCCACTAGATGTTGAAAGGTGATGTGAGGAATCTGACACCATGCCTAATGAATAGCACTGTCCAGTTCTGTGAGATTTGATGGTTGTGGAACCAACTGCCTGATGGCTCTTTTAACTTCGTCCCACAAATGCTCAATTGGATTGAGATCTGGTGATTGTGGGGGCCACCTAAGCAAGGTAAAGTCTCCCTCATGTTCTTGAAACCACTCCTGCACAGTAGGAGCACCGTGGCATGGCGCACTGTCTTGTTGGAAGAAGCCATCTCCATTGGGATACGCCATCAACATGATAGGATGAACTTGATCAGCAACGATACTTAGATATGTTGTGCTATTCAGACGTTGCTCCACACCAATTAAAGGGCCCAAATCATGCCAGGAAAAGATGCCCCAAACCATAACACTGCCCCCACCAGCTTGAAGGGTTGTAATCATGCATGTGGGGTGCATGCTTTCATGCTGTTTCTGTGAAATTCTCACTCTGCCATCTGCATGATGCAACTGGAAATGTGATTCATTGGACCACATGACTTTTTTTCCAATGCTCAACTGCCCAATCCTTGTGTTCCTGTGTGAATTGGAGACGTTTTATCTTGGTAACTGCAGACAGCAAAGGTGTTTGAACAGGCCTTAGGCTTCCATATCCCATACAATGCAGTGTACAGCTAATTTGCCTACAAACGTCAGGTGGTCATAATAATCTGGCCACTCAGTGTGTGTGTGTGTGTGTGTGTGTGTGTATATATATATATTAGTTTCATTAAAATGGGAAGAAATTAGTTTCATTAAAATGGGAAGAAACACTTATGCGATATGAGAGAGGATTTTGCAAACAGAGATATCAATACCAAAACTCCAAGAAAAGCAATTAAGGGAAAGTGTTCCTTCAAGAGATAATATTTAGTAATAATAGAAATTTCTGCTTTTGAGAGTTTCTAAAGTCTTAACATGCATAGATAAAGCAATTATTATGTCAGAAAAACTCTCCATTAAACAATTAATTGTAAGCTTGTTCTTTGTTTTTTTGTGTTTTTTTTTTGGCATGTACTTGCTGTGAAAATATTAAGGACATATATATCCAGCAAAAGCAACCATAATTCATCACTTGTTAAGTTTTCACATACAAAATGGAAAATAATAGGGTTCTTGGTACTCAGGATTTTAGGATCTGATTATGCCAGAAAGAATACAGAATTAAGGAAAGCTCTTCCAAATTCTGTATTCTTGCAATAACGTCATTGAACTAGTTGAAGATAAAAGGTGAGGTTTTCCATTAGGTAAAGGAGAAGCTAATAAAAGTCATATCAAGGTGAATTTTTCAAGTCTAGTGTACTTTTCTAGAAACTTCCATCACACAGTCCATCTAATCAGTAGAAGAAAATATTTCCTACATTGCTTACACTGTGATTAAACATGATTCCTCTAAGAGAAGAAAGGATATGAGTTGGCGTGTCAGAACACTAACAGGCAACTTGGAGGGTTTGGCTCTGGCTTGCATTGGTTATGGAACCTCCAGAAACAGTTTTTTCTTAGACCTCAGTTTTCTCATGTTTACAGTGAGAAAAATGAGAATCACCACTCTTTTAATTCTTAAGAGTTCCTGTAAGGTTATAGAATATTATTTGCAGATACACCATGGATTTATGTTTAGTTCCTTATTTTCATTTCTCACAGTATTCCAAAATGGAAATGTCTTTCTCTGACCCTTAATGGTCTCCAGATTACATCCAAGCAAACAGTGAATTGCATTCATGATGGCTGCTGGTCTTCTCCCCAAACCTTGGTAATTCTTGTCATGGTCTCAGTTTCACAGAGCTGCCTTTTATTTCTCTGTTTCTTCTACTCACTCCACTTTCCCTGCTTTCCTCTTTGGTCTATATTATGGTTTGATTCAATCATATGGTTTTCTATTTAACCAAATTCACCTATAAAACACATCGACATAATTTAAACACTTAAAAAAGATGAAGACAATACATTGACCTCACATAGAATTGTTTATTCTCGTTCGAAAGTTGGAGTCATTATTCCCCCTCCTTGGTCCTTGGAGCCCCTTTCTTTGCAAATTGAATCCCCCACACTCCGGGAACTGCATTCTTGCCTGGTGTTCAGGTGTTGAATTACAAAAATCTGTAATGTTTGTCCAACCCTGTGTTCTTCCATAGGAGTTAAGTGACATCTGTTTGGTGTCTCTTTCAATCTGTTTTGGTTGGAGTAACTTTTCCTTGATTATATTTAAGGAAATGAAAGATGAGACTGAAAAAACCTAGACACTGTAAAAGTACTTAATTCTGTGTCTTCACTAATTGTCTACATGTAGGATCAGTCTCTTAAGATCAAAGAACGTCTGCAGTACCAATGTGATCTACCTCATATGGAAATAAAGACCTGTTCAAAAGGCAGCCTCTTTTGCAGAATAGCTCTTGTGTTTGAACTGTCAAGCTCCCAATTTAAAAAATTAAGTCTATTTGATGCCCCCCTCTTATTAAAACTGTATACTTTAGTCAGTTAATACCTTGTTACCTATGATGTGTTCTTTGAAAGCCCACAGCCATGGAAACAATACTCCAGGGATTCTAAGATCAAATATGATGTGCCAAATGGTGAGTGTCACTTTTCCAAAACAAATAAGACCTGGGACTTTGGAATTATAGTACAGTTGTATTAAAACTGTAAAGTATGTAGATACAACCTAGGAACAACATCAGATTTTGAAAACTTAATATAAAACCCAACTTGACAATTAAACAAATGTGCCAAATGTTATATTACACTGAATATTGAGAATTATTATTGTAATGCATTATTGGTTTCAAGGGTAATTTTTCTTAAAGTGAGTATTTTAGATCATAGTTACATAAGCAGTGGCAACACTCTAACTGGCTGATCAGCCAACCCCTAAATAGAGCTAATTGATCTTTAAAAATCAGTGCTGAAACATATAAGTGCATAAATCACATTTGATCATGTGTAACAATTAATATTGAGCCACATGGCTGACGATTTAAAAGAAAAAGTATGAATTATAAAATATGGGCAGTCAGGTCAAAAGAAAATAACACTCTTACATGAATAAAACTTTTTTAAAAATGTATTATTTATTACTAATAGTGGAACCTACTTCAGAGCACAATTAAAAATAACAGCATAATAACATAATATTCTTTATATAATACTTTGTATATATTCATTTAGTGATATTTAAAAATAGGTTTAAGAGCGTAATCTTGCTCTAAACAAAATGTAATGCAGAAGACCACTGTATTTTACAACAAATACAAGCTAGAGATGTTATGGTAGGGATAAGGCTGTTGAGACAAAGACATAGTAGACACTGACACATACCCTCTAGAGACTTCAAGAGGCCTCAGGGACTCCCCTCCTTCCAGGGAATCATCAGGACTCTGTCCAAAGCAATTTTCAGACCACTCACTGCATTTGAATTTTTTGGATCTTAAAAACTACCCCTATAGCAAGTGCAATTATCTCAGAGAAAGCTGAGCTTGAGTGACATGGAGACTTGCCCAACTTTCTATGCCAGCAATACTGACTTTTCCAAATCCAAAGTGGTTGCCCTTTTTTCTACAGGAGAAGACAATAGCTACGTGCTAATGAAATAGAGAGCACAATAGAAAAGACATTAGCAAAGATTATTATTGGACAATCAAACGTAATTAATTTGGTGTAGCTATCACAGAAACACCTATGAATGCTTTTGGACTTGAACAATGCTGACAATTGAGGAGAAGCAGAATTTGCCACCTCAAAATATGCCTTGGAGTGAATTGATTATTTTAAACTATTTATTTTTAAGAAACAAGGACTGAGAAAGAAACAGTGACCTTCCTTTAACTGCCTAAAAGAATTTAGACAGAAAATCTGCTCCAGAAAGGGAGATATCATCATAGAAATCTATAGTATAACATGAACTATGTGTGCTAGACAGGGAGGAACCTCGCAAGGCCCTTTGCATCAAACTCTTCTCTGTGCCCCATGGCTAAAGAAGGTCCAACAAACATTTATTTACCAAACATATGCTTTTCTAGCTCCGTGTGCATTGCCTTCCTGCCCTTTATATCCCCAAACCACACCACCCTCTTCTCCTTAGCTCCAGATGGAATATAATTCTCAGCTGTTCAATGTGTCCTCTGATTCCATATTTGTACGGCACTCCTGCATGCACACACATAATACATTTGGTTATTTTCTGTTTTATACTAATTTGAATCTGTTTTATACTAATTTGATTATTAATCTAGCCACAAATCTTAGCAAGGTGAGAGGAAAAATTATTATTCCTCCTCTGCATAATCAAGATTCTACAAGCAACCCAATAAAATATCAGCCTTCTCAGGATCACTTAAAGTGGGGAAAGGTGATTTTTCTGAGTTGAGAGATGTCAGAGTATGAATAAATATAAAATTTTTCTAACTTAAGAGTCTGATCTCAAGTGCATGTTCCGTTCAATTCCATTGGCTTTATGCTAACTGTGAACTTTTCTGCTTGTCACTCCCAAGTCTGCCCTTTATTGACCAGCCACACACCCATATACCTTCCAGTTAATGAGCATTTTAAGGCCATCAATTTGTGGGAAGAAAAAATCAGTACCTTTAATCGTTTGCACTTATATGGAAAATTCAATATAAGGGGAGGGTTTCAAAACTTTATTTTTGTGTCCTTCACATTTTTTTTAAACCAGTGTAGTAGTATTTTTGTTTAAAGAGGTAAAAAAAAAAATCAATCTTCTTGGGAGCTAGATAACCTAAAATTTTCATTATATGCATAATTGAGAAACCCAACATCTTGTTCAGAAGAAAAGAAAGTTATCTCAAATTGTTGATACTTCAGCTTTGGTCTCACAAATGCTTTGTAACAAAGCATATGATATTGTGAGTGAGATTAGCCAAGTTATTTAAGATAATTTCAACTCTTTGGTTGTAGGGTGCTTGTTAAGCATCAAATAATTATATTTAGATTTATTTTGGGGGGCAAATTAGGTAATAAGAATGCCTTTAGTGGGGCAGAATAACTTAAATTATTCAACACATATTAATAGAAAACCAGTTGTGCACCAGGCACTGTGACGATAGCTTGGAGAGTAAAATAGAACTTGTTCCCCCAAAGACTTCAGGCTAGTGAATGAGACAGATACTCCAAAAACAACATAAATTAAAATTTATGACTAAATTAAAAAAAAAAAAACACTTTTGTGTATCTTTCCTTGTGTTTTTCTTTCTGGTTTATTTCAAGCAGAAGAGGCAGAAGGCAGGTGATTCTTGGAGTCTTGGAAGAGAACCACACTCTCAGGAAGGGCTGGTGGTGATAGGACCTGAGAGAGGAATGACTATGGGGCACATATGAAGAGATTGGGTCCTAATTTCCTCAAATGTCCCCATGACCTTAGCATGATATAGAATAAGCATCAGGGACAAATGAAGCCGAGGAGAGAGAGAGAGAGAGATTTAAAGTAAGGCTCAAAAAACTTGAACAAGATCACAAATTGGCAGCTGGAATTTAACCAGAGGTGGTTTATTACCTTAACATCATGCAGACCTTTTCTCATCTCAGCCTTTTAAATTTCCTCTTTCTCAGCCCCCTCAACTTTGAGTCCACAAACCGTCACAAGCTGGAATAATGCTAATTTTCCAGAGGTATGTCCAGAGTCAGAGCTAAAGGCCAAGTAGTTTACTAACCAGATTAAGAAAGGTAGAAGGAATTGCCAAAAAGATTGCTTTGGTGATTCTGCTCGTAGCCACTGACCACCTGATGATAATCTGCTATACTACCCTGGCAACCCTGCAGCCACGTGCCTTTGCCCAAGTACTGTATATAGTTCTCCTTCCCCTAGGAAGTTGAATTGCTTCCAGGGCAAATAAGTGCTCAAAAAATGGGAGGAGGGTGTTGTTACCTCTAGACTCAGAATTTACCTGACTATGAAAATACTGGAAAATCATACATAGGACATCCAAGTGTGTAGAAGCACAAGGTGTTCTAAGGTATATAACCCGCGTATCATTGTTATGTACTTTTGACAAAAGAAAGTGCATGTATTTGATTGATTGTATTACACAATTCATTTATCTTGAACATTGACCTGAAACACTACCACTTTGGATGTGCCCTGTGGCCCCCATGGCATTCATCAGAGCAGAACGGCCGAGGAAGCTGAGTGCATGAAACCTTAAAGCTCACAGCAGCTTCTCGTTTTCAAGCCTTCTACACTCTCCATGCGCTTCTAAATCAAGTCTTAAACAGTGACTTAAGGCAGGTGTCAGGGAAGTGCTTTGCACTTCCACAGACAGGAAGGTAGAGACTGTGAGGTAAGTGGACTCCTGATGCCCTCATGAGTCAGTAAAATTAGCCAAGAAAACAAATGGATTTCCTCTGCTGACCTGAGTTGAAAGCATGGGGAGTGAGAACTTTATCCTAGCCCTCCAGAGTTTTGCAAAAGCAGAACACAGATGTCAACTTCTAAGTTTCGAGTACTTTCCTCAAACACCAAATTTGAACATTTCCAGGAGGAGCTCAAAAGAGATAGAAAGATAAACCTTTACATGAGGGGACCTTAAATAAAATCATATCGATAAAATAGCAGCACACTGATATTTCTCTGGAAAAAGCATGACTTAGTGAGGTCTTTTCTTAACCAAGAGATGGGGGGCAGGCGGGGGGGCGGGGAGGGGGGGGAATGTGCCTCTTAGGATGCTCCGGAATTCAGAGCCTGGCTCTCTCCTTCTCCGCTGGGACTCTCCATGTATTTTAAATGAGAAAAAAATACAAATACTCTTGGCAAATCCTTTCTCATTTCTTGTCAATATCCACCCCTCCCGCCATCCTGTGTTGACAGGACCGATTTGCAGAAGGGGGGTTTAACATTACAAACACCCTTTCATCAGCTTAAACATGGAGGTGGGTCAATATTTACATCATGTTGCTGATCTTTAAAGTACATACCCTGCTTTCTGTCCTAATAAATAGCTGTCACTCTTGCCTCCATCAGAGCTTAGTGGAGAGAGGGTTCGCAGGCTCAGTGGGGCCGGCATTCCCGGAACGATCTAATATTTCAGGCCTCTCATGTGGCAGCAGGTCGATTTCTTTCTCTCGCTCCTTTACTAGTATGCTGGTTTCCAATGACAGACCTTATAAAACCATTTACGTCTGCTTAAAGAAAAAATCCATGGGAATACCGGGCTTATCTTTCTCCAGAAATGCATGAAATCTAATATTTAATGAGAGAAGATAGGAAGAACACTTGTTACCTATTTTGCTTTGTGGTTTTCAGGACACATTTTTAAAAAAATATATTTTGTTGATTTTAGAGAGGAAGGGAGAGGGAGAGAGAGATAGAAACATCAGTGATGAGAGAGAATCATTGATTGGCTGCCTCTTGCACACCCCCTACTGGGGATTGAGCCCACAACCCAGGCTTGTGCCCTTAGCCAGAATCGAACCTGGGACCCTTCAGTCTGTAGGCTAATGCTCTATCCATTGAGCCAAACCAGCTAGGGCCAGGACACATTTTTAACCTAAAACCCTGAATGAACTCATTATGTTCCCTGTGAGTTCTTACCAGTGAAGGAGAACAATACCAGCTGGGGCCATGGAAAGTCTTCATCCTTCAGCCAGAGTGCTCATGACCACAGCTCACCTGTCCAGGTGTGTTATCACTAGCTACTGGGTAAGTTAACCGGGGTTTACTCAAGGCACAGTGATTCCAATGGACCCACACTGACCACAGGAGAATTTGAAGATTCCCTCATTTGTTTTATTTTTCTATTGGTTATTATTGTTGTTGGTTCTTGACTTCCAAAATCACTGGTAGGATGTAGGAGCACAGAGGAGTCTGGACCAGAAACATGACACTCTTCTTTTGGACTATTTGCTTCTCAGACTACCGAAAACTGACCGCAGGAGAGCTTGATAAGTGCTCCCTTTAAAGATTAAGCCAAAGGGAAATAAAGAGAGATGCTTTGAGAAAATAGAGATGTCTTGAAATAGTTGAAGGAATGTGGACTCACATATGTGGACTAAAAACTCTGTGATAATTAAGAACCCTGTCCCCAAATTCACACAGCATTTCTGGAGACAAAATAACAAAGTGTGACATCATAGCAGATGTCCTTTCCTGTATTCCCTGCCTCCCTCGGGCTATGCAATAAGGATGTGAGCTATGAGCATTCAGTGGGAAGCTGGACACAATGCTGTAGATACAGATATAACCCATTGCTCCAACTCTGTGAGTATACGCAGCTGTAGGAGTGGGGATAGGGACCAGACCAAATCCCAGCTTTATTTCTTCTATTTCAAACATTCAATGCTGCCTTGCTATTCTCAGAAATTACCCTCATTCACTGACAGACCACAGTGATATTATTTGCCTTGCCTATTTGGCTAAAGGATGCTTGAATCTCAGTGTGTGATTGTTAAGACCAGAAAAGTGCAAAGGTTTCAAATTCTGCAGGTTCAAAAACACACACAGTGCTAAAGAGAGTATGAGTAAGAGCCTTCCATGTCCTGTGAAATCCATCTCTGAGCTCAGTAACCCATGCTGAAGTACAACCAGGGAACAGCTCCATGTGGCTGATGACTCAGCTCTTGCTATGGATTTGATGTCAGCAGGTATTTTTGAGTCACAAATGGCACACTTCTTCTGCCTTATCAATAGCAGTGCTGACACAACCAAGATGAAAAGAAAAATCCTACAAGTGCATTTGCAGAAGTTTAAAAATCCTCAAATCTAAGTGGAAAAATGTCTACACCATCAATTATAAAAGACACATTAGCAGTTAGGTAGATACTTAGTCAATAATTAATTAGGCTATGGATTGATCAGCAACCAGGTTAATTTCAGTCTTTGACCCCATATTTTTCTGGGTAATTTCTCTTGTGAAATAGAACAATTCTTTTTTTTTCTGCATAAGTCCAGGGAGCTGGGGAGAATGTTTTTAAAGATCTTTGCACTGTGAATGACTGCTTTATTTTGTTTTAGCTTGGCACAATGTATTAGCCATTATGGGATGAGTTTTTATTATTATAGTTTCTAAAGTGTGAGAGGAAATGAGGTAAATGATTAATGGCAGAGAAACTTAAAGCAAGATGGAATTATATGAAGTATTGAAAAATAGATGTCAAATGCAGTCTCCCAAATGGAATTTGGTCCAGTTCCAAGGTTAACAGTCTTATCAAAGGTGCCACAGGGTTTTATTCATGATCCCAAGTAGAGGGGCCCTAGGTATTTAATCTTAGCAAACGCACAGTACCTTGCAGCAACAGGAAGCTTCTGGCCCTGGCGCGTGATCCATCCTGCCTCAGAGGGAAGCCCTCTTTGCTCCAGGGCTAGCCTCATTTGTATACATCAACACCTTTTGCTTTGGACTTCCTACAGTTGAAGTTCAGTTCACTTCTACTTTGTAGATCTTCTTCAGCTGTATACACTTCAAATGATGGTTTTGTTCTGCTTTTCACCCTACAATATAAAGAGTTGGATGGAATGATGTTGGTCATGGGACCAGGAGATCTATATTCTGTTTTGGGTTAAACTCACAGCATAAACAGAGAAAGCTTCTCCATTTAATATGCAACCCACCCTGCCCTCAGGGGGTCATTGTGTTGTTAAAAAGAGCAGTTGGCAAAACTATAAGAGTGATTCCAAATGAAAACAAGGTCACCCACTCAACCCAATAAATGGAGCTCATAGTGCCCCACAGTCTTAAGTAGCTGATATTTCAAAATAACAAACACAGGCAATATTTCATTTTGGAAAATATGGTAACTATGGTCGTCTATGACACATGGTAGCCTGACCCACACCAGTTTACACAGCCAACACATACACATTTTATTTTTTTCTCTGTTGCTCACTGGTCCTATTTTCATCATATGACAATAATGAATAGTATCATTTAAAACTAATGGTACTACTAATAGAAAGGGGGAAATTGATCAATATTCTATACATACACATTTCCTTAAATTTCACAAAAACAATATGAAGTAGATTTATTATCACCATTATTTTTACAAATGTTGATCCTGAGATCCCACTGTAGTGCTTTGTCCAAGTGGCTTGCCTGGGAGTTGGAACCCACATTTTGTTGGATGCTATCTGATATTTTGGAAAAGATTTTGGATATTTTTAATAGAAATCCATTTTTAAAAGCCTCAAGAATTTCTTAGGTAAGAATTCCCAAAGCAGCTCAAAGAATTTTATAAGTATTGAGCTACTGATTCTCTTCCTTTAGCTTGCCACCAAGATGATCCCTTTCAGATGAAAAGCTAAAGATAGAATTGAATTTTCTACCCTACCCTTCCTACCCGCCGTCACCCAGCCCCATTCATCCATGCTGATCCTTGGGCAGCAAAACAAATGGAATCAAGCTGGTGTCCTTTCCTAGGAGAAATTTTTTAGGTCAGAGAGAAAGATAATATAGATTAACCATGTGCTGTGGAGGCAAGTTCAATCATGAAAGAGATTAAGTAAATGCCTAACAAAGAAATGAACAAGCTGTTTGCCAAGCAGTACACACAGATAAGCAAAGAAGCACACACACTACACAAGTGATAGACTAGCATCTTCAGAATAAAACAAGAATGTTCTAATCATCTCTGCCATAAGAGATTATATTTTCTATTAGCTGTTCTCATTCTAATATTTGTTAAAGAAATAACTTTGCAACATTGAGTCTGTTCTTCTTTAACAAAAAGTTAATGCACATTCTTTCCATCATCTAAACTCAGTTCATGGACAGTTTACCCAACATCACCATTAGTCTCCTTTTACTGTATGTTGCCTCAACCTTCTCATGAGGAAACACTCCAGCTTAGAATCAGAGGCTCTCTAGAGAAAGGCTGATTGGGCTTGGTTGTGTGCATGCACCAAATGACTTATCCTATATAATAAGAGAGGAATATGCTCATTATCCATTACGCCATGCGGCATAACGACCGACCGTGTAACGACCGGATCACGGATCTGCAGGGGGGTGGGGCAGCGAACTACAAGTGGTCAGTGGAGAACTACAGGAGGGGGCAGGGCAGCAAGCTATGAGGGGGTGAGGGGGGGTGGAGGGAGCTACAGGAGGGGGCAGGGCAGCAAGCTATGAAGAGGGGTGGGAGGAGCTACAGGAGGGCAGGGCAGCGGGCAGAGAGCTACAAGAGGGCAGCAGAGAGCTACTGGCACATGGATTTGTGCACAGGGCTACTAGTCCTGCCTAATAATAGAGTAATATGCAAATTGACTGTACCTTCGCTACACCCACAAGCCATGCCCACCAGCCACGCCCGCCAGGAAACCATCCTGCTGGAGGCTTTTCCAGCCTTGGGCACCAGCGGGGAGCCTGGGATGGATCGCAGGCAACTGGGGGTTCGCTCCTGCAAGGGCATCTGCTCCTGGGGTGTATTGCAGGGAGCTGGGGTCCCCTGCCCAATGGGCGGTGTCTGCAATCACAGGGAGCTGGCGGTCCCCTTCCCAGGCCTAAAGCTTTTGGCCAGAGGCTTTAGGCCTGGGCAGGGCACAGCCGGTGATTGGTGTGAACTATAGAGGAAACACCTTTTCTGACTGCACATTGGCTAAGCTTCCTATATGCCACTGGTAATGTTCTTGGGTAATAAGAATCCAAAAAGGTGATCTAGGGTTTTTCCACTACACTTCTGGAGAAAAAAATGAAGGTCTGCTGCTGGAGGGCTAAGAAATGTCCTGCCCTAGCCGGTTTGACTCAGTGGATAGAGCCTCGGCCTGCCCACAGCAGGGTCTGGGTTGATTCTGATCAAGGGCATGTACCTAGGTTGCAGGCTCCTCCCTGGCTGGGGCCCAGATCAGGGCTCATGCAGGAGGCAACCAATCAAAGTGTTCTTCTCACTTTGATGTTTCTCTCTGTCTTTCCCTTTCTCTTCCACATTCTCTAAAAGTCAATAGAAACATATCCTTAGACGAGGATTAAAAAAAATAAAATAAAGAAATGCATATCCTATGAAAGACACATCTTGAAAATGCCTAAAGAAAGTTGTCATTTTTTCTTGGTGAAGGGACTGGGGTTGTGTTGATGAGAACACCTTGGTGGCTGTGGTTACTGGCAGTGGCTGCAGCAGCAGGGTGATGGGGCTGGTGCCTTCCCCTGACCAGCCCAGTTGCCTCCCACAAAGGGAGGCCAGACTTCGGCTTAGGACCGCTTCCCGTGGGGATCGGGCCTAAGCCATCAGTAGGACATCCCCTGAGGGCTCCCAGTATGTGAGAGGGGGCATGTTGGCCTGAGGGACCCCCCCCCACACCCCCAGTGCACGAATTTCATGCACCGGGCCCCTAGTCTATATTATTAAAGGCCTGTGTGGCGTCAAGACCAAAGGAGCAGCAGCTCTCGCAGCGGGCAGGCGGGGCACAAGCTACTCATAACAGAGAACTACTAGCGGCAGAGAGCTAGAGCGGTGGAGTTCGGTGTGAGCTATGAGCAGCGATGGGTGGGGCAGCCAGCTGAGGCGAATAGAAGTGAACTACTTGCGCATGATTTCGTGCATGCTGGGCCTCTAGTTTTTTCAATAAAACCCTCCATGTGGCTTAGTAGCTATACATTACCTTCTCTCTAAAGAGCCCAAGGGGCCACAGATCATTTTCAAAATGAGCCATTGAGCCATTGAGTGTGGCAATGCTATGCACAAGGAAGAGAGACTTGGAAGATAGGAAGAAGGCTTACCGAGAGACCAAGGAGAAAAGGGGAAACCAGCATTTAGTTGTCACTCCTGTCTCCCTTAAGGATACACCATCAGGCTGTGAATATGACTACTTGACGAAGAGGAAATTCAACACTGGAGGGAGGACCCATAGCTGTTGTAACTCACTGCTTCCTGCCTGTTAATAGAACTCTGTTATGGTGCAGGTTGTTAAATTGATACCCTAATTACATGCACTGTGTCCTAGTTATGGCTATCATGAGAGGCATAAATCTGGTCTTTTTGACTTGCTCTCAACTAGAACATTTTGTTAGGCTAGTCTTGAATACAATTTTGATGTTAAAAAGAAAATATTCAGTACAAAGATTTACTTCACCAGCAAATAAGTACAACTGTGTTTTGTAGACAGGTTGAAGTATACTCTGATGTCAGATTCTGAAGGAAATATATATTACAGAATTTTTAAAATGAGGCTCTTTCTCCTGGCTAATTTAATAGCTAGTTCATATTTATAGTTAGTATAGCAGATAGATTAAATTAGGACTTCTGAAAATTTGCTAAAATATAAGCTTTGGAGAATATATACAAATATATATATATATATTCTATTAAATAAACAAGGTGTTGGTCTTTGGAATAAACAGTTCTCTTATTGTTTTTCTACCAAATAATTACAATAACTGATTTATTGTGTGTTGAACCACAACTAATTTATCCTAACATATATTCTCAGCATCCATCTTCCCGGACATCTTTGACATCTTCTCTGTCATATTGCAACTTCCATGCCACTGTTCTTAAGTATGCACACAAGCTTATGTACCTTGTATGTGTTTGATATTCTGATAAATTACTTTAAGCTATTAAAAATAAATGTAAACACTTATGGTGCATATTGCTGTTAGTTTACAATTCCAAAATTATCATATAATTGTATGGAAGTAAGAGCTTAAATGTGGAAGCCAAGAGAAAACTCAATTTAAACTTCTTTGAGTAAAGAAATATTTAGGACACTCCTAAATTTACTTTTACATAAACAAGTTTCTATATCTCCTATCAGAACTGAAAACATAACTAGGTGTTCTTTACTTGAACTTTGAAGCTATTGAAATAAATAAATAAATAATTTTTTTGAAGGATAAACCAGAAAATTAAATCAATGAGTCAAACTAAGTGACTGGGGCTATGGTGGGAAAGAAATTTTTATATTTTTTTTGTACTCCCTTGTCATACACACAGATTTTTTTTCACATGCTCTTTTTTTTTTTTTGGTCTAAAGTTTTACATATGTCTACTTTTTCCCCACTTGACCCCCCACTCAGCCAGCCATTCCCACCCAGGGCAAGCACCCACCTCCCCAGTGTCTGTGTCCATTGGTTATGCTAATATGCATGCATACAAGTCCTTTAGTTAATCTCTAACCTCTCCTTCCCCTGCCATTTGTCTCTGGATCTATTCTTCATCAAATTATGTTGATCATTATATCTCACATATGAGTGAGATCATGTGATATTTATCTTTCTCTGACTGGCTTATTTTGCTTAGCATAATGCTCTCCAGCTCCATCCATGCTGTTGCAAATGGTAAAAGTTCCTTCTTTATTATAGTGGCATAGTATTCTATTGTGTAGATGTACCACAGTTTTTTAATCCATTCATCTGCTAATGGGCACTTAGGCTGTTTCCAAATCTTAACTATTATAAATTGTGCTGCTATGAACATAGGGGTGCATATATTCTTTCTGATTGGTGTTTCTGGTTTCTTGGGGGATATATTCCTAGAAGTGGGATTACTGAGTCAAATGGGAGTTGCATTTTTAGTTTTTTGAGGAAACTCCATACTGTCTTCCACAGTGGCTGCACCAGTCTGCATTCCTACCAGCAGTGCACGAGGGTTCCTTTTTCTCCACATCCTCGCCAGCACTTGTCCTTTGTTATTTGTTGATGATAGCCATTCTGACAGGTGTAAGATGGTATCTCATTGTTGTTTTGATTTGCATCTCTCAGATTATTAGTGACTTTGAGCATGTTTTCATATGCCTCGGCCTTCTGTATGTCTTCTTTTGAAAAGTGTCTATTTAGGTCCTTTGCACATTTTTTGATTGGATCTTTTAACTTCCTTTGTTAAGTTGTATGAGTTCTCTGTAAATTTTGGAGATTAAACCCTTATCTGAAATATCATTGGCAAATATGTTCTCCCATGCAGTGGGCTTTCTTGTTGTTTTGTTGATGGTTTCTTTTGCTGTGCAGAAGCTTTTTATTTTGATGACACATGATTTTTAATCATGTGAATGAATTATTTAGTTACAAACTAGAATAATTTAAATTGTTATTGGCAACACTTAAAATATTTTTAGATTTTTAATTTTAAAATTTCATTTTTGTATTTCTGTCTTAGCAGAAATAGAGTAGGAATATTCCTTGTTTGAAAAATAAACAGCACCCTGAATTGTGGGAAGGACAGACATACTGTCAAGTATGATGACCACTAGCTCTATGTGGTTGAGCATTTGAAATGTGGTGAGGCTGAATTGAGATACTATACTGAAAGTTTAAAATATACACTGGATTCCAATGACTTAGTAAGTAAAGAATGCAGAATATCACATTAATAGTGTATATATTGATTACATATTGAAATGATCATATTTTAATATATTGAAATAAATAAAATACATCACTAAAATTAATTTCACATTTCCATTTTTAATGTTGCTTCTAGAAAATTGAAAATTACATATGTAGTTTCCATTTGTGACTATTTGTCTAAAATGCTGTTCTAGACAAAAGGTTAGCAAACGGCGGTTTCTGTGAACCAAATACAACCCATTGCCTGTTTTTATAAATATAGTTGCATTGGAACACACCCACTTTCATTAATTTACATAATATATATGGCTATGTTTGCATTATGATGGCAAAGTTGAGTAATTGAAAAGTCTAAAATATTTACTATCTAATCCTTTCCAGAAAATATTTGTGTACCATGTAGACTATAAGCTTCTAAAGGTAACATTATTAGCAAACAATCTAATGGGCATGTTTGTTTAAAAAAAAAAAAAGGCTTGAAAAATATAAAACATACAGAGAAGCTGAATTTGTGGTAAGATTATGTTATACAATAAAAGTTCTCTTCTAAAATTATTTTCAGTTTCTAATATTGAAATAGTAATCTGATATAGATGAACCATAAAATATTAGATGGGTGAGTAAATATTCAAAAACTCTTATTTTAATCAAGGTTAATGAAACTTACATCTTGGGTTATATAGTCTAAAAATATCATCTCTTCCACATTCCATAAGACCATTTAACAGAGTGTTTTATAGAATACTAGTCCCAAACATTGTTAATAAGTTTTACTCAAAAGTGTTATATAATTTAAAACATTTGTTTTTCAAGTCTGTTTAGCACAGTTTCATAGCTTTATTGTAGAGTTTTCAAAGCAATTAATATGTTACTATTTATTATACATATCAAGGAAGATAAAATTCTATAGGATGTCTCAAAAATTTTGACAAGAGAATTTTTATTTTTAATTGCAGTGATTGTCAGGAGATATGGATATATACTCACAGTGGTATTGTGATGGCTACTTCAATATCTCAACTTGACTCAGCCACAGTGCCCAGACTTTGTTCAAACATTATTCTGAAAGTTTTTGTGAGGGTATTTTTTGGGTGACATTAACAGTAAATCAGGAACCTTCAAGTAAAGCAGATTGCTCTCTATAATATGGGAAGGATTCATTCAATCAGTTGAAGGTCTTATTTTAAAAATATATATTTATTGATTTCAGACAGGAAGGGAGAGGGAGAGAGAGATAGAAACATCAATGAGAGAGAGAATCATTGATTGGCTGCCTCCTGCATGCCCTCTACTAGAGGCCCGGTGCACAAAATTTGTGCACGGTGCAGACCCTAGGCCTGGACGGCAATTGAAGCACAAGCGTCTGGTGTGGAAGGGCAGGTCCCAGCTGACCTTTGGGTCCTGGGAAGCACCTGGGCCCCCAGTACCCCACGCACTACTCCCTCCACCTGAGTCACAGCATCTGAGTTCCCATGCAGAGATGCAGTGAGCATGGCCAGACACCATGATCCGGGATGCAGTGTGGGCCTCTGGGTCACCCAGTGACACCACACTCTCTCCTGGCCAGCCTTGCAGACCAGCTCTTGTGTGAATCCACGGGGAGCCCGACCAGTCCCTGCAGTCCCAGCGGTTGTTCCGCCATAAAGGTCATTTAGGCTTTTATATATTTGGATATGCATATACATATGTGTATGTAAGTATATGTATATAGGTATATGTATGTATATAGACACACATAAATAGATACATACCCTATTGATTCTGTTCTGCCTAATAGAGTACCTAATATTCTGGAATTTTCTTTGTGGTCTAAAATTGCCTTCTGAGGTATTTGTTAGCCTAGCCTACAAGTAACTGAAAGAAAATACACCCTTACACATGAAGATATATTTCTTTTCTCCAACTTCATGACAGAATATTAACCAGGATTGTTATTTAGCGCCTATGAGGAAAAAAAGAGCATTAGCATTTTTCCTTTTTATTTAATTTTTCCTTTTTATTAAATGAATATTAACATTTTTGAAAAAAGAATATGTCTGAAAAGACACTACCTACTCAGAACTCTATATCTAAGTAAATAAATATCAAGAACTGTGCAAACTTTAGATTTCACCCTATTTGCAAGATAACAACTTAAACTGTCACAGTTTTCCATGGATGCTGGCAAAAGACTCCACAGACAAAAGACTTGATCCCTCAAAGCAATAGCATTAGCCAGAGTGTCCACATTCTTCCTCTTGTTCCCTGAGCCCCAATTTCCACAGAATGACAAGAAGTGGGAGAAGTGGCACTTATAGTGGGTTATATTATAGGAGAGAAACTCAGAGCTTAGGGAATCTGAGCTTTTATAATGGGCATAAAAATGCCTTCCCTTTGTTCTAAAGGAAGATCCAGTTTCTATCATACAATGCAGTTTGCTGTATACACTCTTTTGAGCAAACTATCAGAGAAAGGGCATTCAGTGTCTTTGCTTACAAAATTCATGCCAGTGGTAAATACCCCTGGGTAATTATCTCTCAATAATAAGCATGTAAATAAAAGAACAGTTACATATATATCTATATACAGTACATTTAATTTTACTTTTTGTCAACTCAAAATGACAGAAAGCTATATATAAAACAGCCTCACCTCTGTAGCTTGGTCACCTTTTAGAAATATATATAATAAGTTACATTATAATGCTATTTATTTTTACTGATGTTTAATCTAAGGATTAATCATGAAAAGATCACCTTTGCTTGCTCTGTAAAGTCACTTTGAAGATAATGTTAATTCTCTGGTTGAATGACTCTTCTACAAAGACATACTTATTAAATTCTTTTTTTTTTTAAATATGGCACCAAGGAAATCTCCCTTGGATAACTCTAATGCTTGCTTCAGCAAAAGATACCTACGAGGATACCCTCATACCTCCTCTACAATAAAGTATGCTCTTGTCTGACACAATCTCATATGGGATCTCATTACCATCAATGTATTCCAAGCAATTTTTTAAAAAATATATTTTTATTGATTTCAGAGAGGAAAAGAGAAGAGAGAGATAGAAACATCAATAATAAGAGAGAATCATTAATCAGCTGCTTTATGCACGCCCCACACAGGGTATCAAGCCTGTACCCCAGGCATGTGCTCTGACCTGGAATTGAACCATGACCTCCTGGTTCATAAGTCAATGCTCAACCACTAAGCCACACAGGCTGGGCCCCAAGCAATTCTTAAGTAGTGAATGATGCTGAATCAGTCCATGAGGGCAGGAAAGACAACCCCATAGCTGTAATAGACATGTATATATTCAGAGAATAAACCACTGTCCTCTCCAGGGTGGAAGAAGCACAATGCGATCAACTTGCCATCAAGTGGTCAATTGGTCTCCTCAAAATGATGTCATAGCAGTAACTGAACATTGATAATGAGTTGGATGTTCAGAATCTGCAGTAGCTAGATAAGCTCTTGTAGGTTGGAATTCTATGTTGTTCGGCTTCCATATTCCATCGTGGCCATTTTGTTTGTGTATTTACTCTTCCAGACATGGAGAGGCTAATGACAGAGACTAGTTGACATCACCCTATTTTACACTTGGTCGTTCTAGAGTGTCTCACATGTTTTATGCTTTCTGATAAGCATCAACATGTGATACAAAGACTTGCACACTTTGTGACTACGCTTGTATGTCTATCCACATGTCTGAATTCCAGACCTTCCTGCCCTCAATCTTCCAAATTTGCCTGTACATGAAAACTTTTCTTCCACCAATGCTTTTTCTAACATCATAAGGTCTACAAGATTATATGGTCTAAGAGGTGGGGCCATCTAGACCTGCAGTAGCTATATCCCATTTGGGGCTCCATGCAAAAGACTCACATAGTATATGAGTTAGAGCACTATCCTTAGGTTTGATATATGCTTCCTGCAGAATTCCAGGAGGTCCCCCTTCTAATATTTTGCTCCTTCTTCACAGTAGGATGTGCAAAATCAAAGGTAGGTTTTGTACTTTGAAGGGGATGACCTAGCGTATCTCTGACCACTGAGCCCTTAAACTTTTTAATAATATGGTGGGCCCCGTATCTTTCTTCCCAAGGAGTTTGGAAAATCCGTATCTTTGGGTTTATCCATTAAAATGTCTTCAAGTGTCAGAGTACCAGGTTTTTTTTTTGTACTAATCTTGATATAACATGTGTCTTATTTGGGCATTTAGCTTTTTTTGAAGTTCAGCCTTTTTGATTTTATATCAGGTGTAGTCCTTGACTTCTGTATCCTCCTGCTAGGGAAAATGAGGGCTTTTTGGTATGCATCCGAAGATGCTCTTTGTTTTGCATCGTACTTTCAATTCTATGTTATTCCCTCAGCTCTTCATTTATCTTTATGTAGGACAGCAAACTTCTTAGCAATAACATATTATGTCTTATCTTCATCTTCATCAGGACATTCTCTTTCACCTATATGACCTTTAAATTCACCATGGGTGAATTTTACCACCTGAAAGGCCATCTTGTGCCAGCGATGTCTATACTCTGCTACCAATGATGAGTTCCTCATTGGTAACTGAGCTGTGAGTGAACCAGGTCAAATCCCACTTTGTCTCCTGCTAAGCTGGACCACCCTCAACCTCCTTTGCTGCAGCTTGAGTTCTGAGGAAACAGATGATGAAAGGGATTCTAAGGTGTAAGATTAGGGATCAACACCTCTGACAGGAACAGAGTGGAAGAAGGATGGGACAGAGGAATAAGTTAAACTCCACTACAGGCCTGACAAAGTGTGGAGAAACCTCAGCCAGCCCAGTAGGCAGCTCTAGGATAAGACTTTAGAACTCTGCCCAGTTTAAGCATGAACTGTCACTGCTCTGGAAAGATGTGAGCTTAAAAGTAAGGCAGCTCTCAGACACTGAGGCAGATGCTGAGATTGCTGAGAGCTGGAAGATAGCTGTTGACCACACACTCTACTGCCGGGGAACAAGTCATTCCTTGAAGGACACCTCTGCCTGCCATAGCAAGCACTCACCTACACACACACACACACACACACACACACACACACACACACACACAAAACTTCAAGCACTGACAACTTAATCTATAGTGCACCTCAATTGTTCAAATTGACCCCATAGTCTCTCTCTGAGCTCTACTACCTTGACTTTCAAACTTTCAGGTTTTTAAATGACTGTCATTCACTACCTATTAGACTGAGGAAGAATCAGAAAAGTGATTAAGTTTTTGGCTGAGGACATGAATAAAGTTGTCCATGTGGATTGATGTCACCCTGCCACTATTCACCAACATGACAGTGATAGCTAACTGCCTCCAGGGCATCTGCTCTTTTTCAGCTATTACCATAGGAACAAGGTGGCCAGAACAGCTCTCATGCCCTCCTCCAGTAGGCACAAAATGACCCCTGATTTTTTATTTTTATTATAATAAGCAGAGTGCTTCTAACAGATCAGTCTAGCTTGCTTATTAATCATCATAAATCTGTAACTGTTCTGAAGGTGTATTTCATGGTTCTCTCAAAATTCAGACTCACATATATTGATGCCTCTGAGACCCAGAAAACAATTTTAGGTGCTAGAGAAAAACTGGGGATGAGTAAAAGGGTAATTTTACTCTTCTCGGCATGTAATGAAGAGGTTAAGACTGCTGTAGCTAAAGATTTTGTGATGCTTATCAGGTTTACTAAAAATAGCAGCTCTGGTGGGGATTTGGGGGGTGGAGGGATTGAGCAAAAAAGCAAAAAAAAAAAAAAAAGAGAGAGAGAACTCATGGACATGGACAACAGTGTGGTGACTGCAGGGGGAGGGGAGGTGGAAGTGGAAGAGGGCATAGAGGGAATAAATGGTGATGAAAAAGATAATAGATAAATAGATAGGTAGATAGATGTTAGGTAGATAAAAATATCCCAAGGTTAAAAAAAAAACATAATTATAATAGCTACAATTTATTAAATGTACTATGTTCCAGACACTTTATATAGTTTATCTGTTCTAATTTAAAAAAGAACCTGTGATGTTTATGTGAACATTGCGGCTTACACTCTATAAAGAAGTAGCCTGGGATCCCATGAGGGGCATGTGCTGTGAGAGCTAGCCACTCGGCAAGCCAGCTAGCCAGATGAAACCTTGGCATTTGGAGCAGAAACTGAAGTAGATTAAGGGTAAATAGTATGTTCACATTTATTTTAAAATGTTAATTCTTACAATGATTTTTAACTTTCAGTGGGAAAGCACCATGTCTCCTTCTTATAGATGAGGAATTTCAGGTTCAGAGGATCAAAAGGATCAACATGACTCACAGGAGATAACTTGGTTAGCCATCTAAAGATATGGAAATTGAATCCAAATGTGCGTTGCTTTTTTTCTCCCCAAAGGCAGTCACCAATGATGCATAAAAAATATTGCATGTAAGCTTTTAATAAAAGCAGTAAGTCCAAATTGCATGTTGCCACAAATGATGATTTTTGTTTGAGGAAATTAAAACGTGTTTTACTAGAAAGGGCATTCAATTGAGCATTAAGGCCTGAATTCCGGGCACGGTTTCTCCCCCGAATTGCACCACATTTGAACTCTGGCTGCTACTTCTTCAACTATGGCTGCAAACCTCAGGAAAGACTTACAGGGTTCTCCCCACTCCCAGAATAACAGAGGCTCAGCTCCACCCTTCATATACTAGTACATGCCATAATCTCCTCACTACTGCATTTGAGTTGGGTGTTATCATCCCTATTTTCTAGATAACAAAATGGAATCCTAGTGAAGTTAATTGCTCAACGCCAAAGAATGTAGCTAGTCATTAAAGCACACGTACTTTTAAATGATAGCCATTGATTTGCCTACTAGCTCAACCACTCAACAGCTTTGTGAAGTTGGAAAAATTATTTAAGCCTCTGGTCTCAGTTTTAAAGGATAGAATTTGAACCAGATATTCTCTAAGGATCCATCCAATTCTGAGTCTCTATTGTGTGTGTGTGTGTTTAAATTTAGGGGAGCCCTTTGTTCTGCTGGGCCCCCATGGAACCTCCAGCAATTTAATTGCAACTCACAGCAACAGGGTGTTACCTTAGAAATTAATCTCAATGCCAGCAAATTCCATGCTTCATGAATGGAACCCCTACTTATATAGTCACCCAAAATAAGCCTAAGAGAAACTGGAATGAACCTAACCACCCAGGGGGAAAGGAAAAAGAGTGGTGAAGTGAAGGTGGTAAGTTTGCCAGAGACAGGAGCAGTACAAAGGTGGAGTATTATTAACTCTCAAGCATATTTGGTCGTAATCTACCAAGCTCCATTTGCCACCTGCACCCATTCTTATATTTCCATGAGTCCAACATTCCCCCCACCCCCTTTTTTTAAGGGCTTTAAGCTTCATTTTCTGTTAAATGGGGTGCAGGAAGCCCAGAAACCTAGCCAAGAAGCCAAAGAAAAGTCAAAAAAAGTCATTTGAGATCAGTGATCTTTGTGTGAATTATTTCCTTCCTGCTTTTGATAAGACTCATAAAATCATTGAGAAATTACAAGGCTTAAAATAGTCATTCAACTTTGATTATTAACACCCAGCACCTTGAGTTTAGTGAACTTTGTTGAAATGGATTTTGAGGCTTTGTAGTCCCTCATAATAAAAAGGAATAACATGTGTATTTTAGAAATAGGAACTAAAAAATAGGAGCATCTTTGAAAAAGATACTACACTTCAAAATTCTAAAATAGTCTCCAAAGAAAATTCTTGTATACTGAAGAGGGTTTGGGATTTTATGTTGGAGTTAGGTTTGCATCTCAAACCTAACACTCATTGATGTGTGACCTTGGATAAGTTCCACCTTCTCTCGGAGCTTCCGCAGTGGCATAAGAATAATAATATTTACATTAAAAGGGTTTCATGAGGATTAAATGGGATACCACTTATAAATTGTCTCCTACAGAATATGACAAAACAAGAGCCCTAATAATGTTGATTTCCTTCATTAAAGAGACAGGTAAAATCTAATTGTTGGTGCCTCATTTCCTAGGGAATGAGAACTGAAGGGTAATATTTATGTTGGAGAGACTAATACTCTTGGGTGACCTTGAGGACAAGGGGGACTTTGCTTCCCTTCCATTTAGAATTGCTGTGCCAGGAATTACTGGACAGGTTCATTTGAAATAAGAACTTTCGTACCTGAGCCACTGCCCAGAAAGTGTGGCACCGTTTCTGGGAAGTTTTGAAAACACTTTGAACTTACTTTCTAAAGTTGCTTTGCATTCTATACTGCAGGCCCCTCTGCACATCCATGACTTGGCTGGAGCAAAAGCTGGCTGTGCCAGCATACTTCAGCCTGATCAAGGCATAGAGGCCTGCAAATTTCATGAGATTCTGTTTTTGTGAGACTTCCAGATTTATACCAAGCTTTACAGATCCCAAAGGGATGCATAATTCAGAAAAAAAAAAAATACAGAGAGAAAGTCTACCAACTCTAAGATACAACAGTTGACATGCTTAAATTGGGTTGAATTACTAGTGTGACTTCTTAATTCATCTTTAGAGGAGAAAACCTCTTATTGTCTTATAGGATTGCCTTTCAAACTCAACCACAGTTGAAAGTTTCTTGAAAATGGGACAGAAAAATGCCTGGCAACACCAATAAAGATTTAGATTCAAGTTTTGGACTGAATTGAACTAGGCATGTGTTCTCCTGGATTAACCATAAATTTACTTGCTTCCAAGCCTTTTTAATGGAGTGACTATCCAAGGCACATAAACTCAGTAGTTTCTTAGCAATTATCAGATATATGTTCAGTGAAACAGTCCTTCTTTTTCTTAATTACTTATTGTTTTAATGCAGTTGTGTATTCCACCACCAATAATAATACAGTTTATGGCTTCCTTTCATCAGTCACCTCTGGAGAAATATTATCTATTAAAGTACATTGATTATATAACAGCTTATCCAATTCCTCCTTTTTCATCAGATGTATAAGTATCAATCAGTTTTGTGGGAACAATATTATGAGAAAATAATCATTTTCTGTCAGATTTCTAAAAATATTAAAAACAAAAAACACCCACTTGACTTTCTTTGCTGGTTTATAATGAGGGTTTCCAAACTGAGAAAAATTATGTTATTCATTCACTCATCCATTCATTCACCTGGTGAACAATATTTGAGTAGTTATTATTTGCTATGTGCTAGGTGGAGATGCAATATATCTTTTACTTGATGTCTTTGTCAACATAAATTGAGATAGAATTGTTAAAGGATGAAACTTAACAGAAATAGATTTAATTCTCATGAAAATAAAATACTATTTTTATTTAGTGTGTGTGTGTGTGTGTGAGAGAGAGAGTGAGAGAGAGAGAGAGAGAGAGAGTGTGTGTGTGTGTGTGTGTGCGCACACACACACACACATTTATTTCTAATTTTGGCAGTGATTTTTCCAAGTCTCATATCCTTATCCCATGTAAAAAGAAACAAAAGTGTTTGTTCACCAGTGTTTTTTCAAAAATAAAATTTGAAACTATCTGAAAATGGATAAGAAGACTGGTATGGGTCCGGTTAGTCTCACATAAAACCAAAACAGGAGGACAACAACATGATATGAGACACCTCTTCTGCTGCACTTGCCATGATCACTTTGTTCAGTTCTTGTGGTCAATATGTTGTCCTCTAAAATGTTTCTCATTAGATTCAACAGCAAAAAGGATACAGAATGGGCCATGCATCTATAGGGTTAAAATGCAAGGTAGTTCTTTTTCCAGTAGCTGTGGAAGATTGTGATCCTCCTCCACTGGCAATAATTAGTCTATCACATCCAACCTTGAGGTCTGGGATAAAAGACTTCCACAACACAGCTTCCACAATAAATAGAATGATATAGGGGCAGAAAACCAAGATTTAGAGTCAACAGACCTGGATTGAGGTTCCAACTTCATCAATTATTAGATTCATTTAATATCTTTAAGCCTCAGATCTCTTATCTGTAAAATGGAGATGATAAAATATCTGTCCTATCACAGTCTCAGAATCAGAGCATTAGAAATATCGCCATGTGAATATTGACTGAGTCAAGGGTTGATTAAAGAAAAAAAAGAGTTCCCTTTCATGATCATGAAGAGGGCAGAATGAGTGAAAAGATGACTGAAGCTTTAATAATCAGGGTTTTCAAAACCAAATGCTGACACAGGTCAATCCTGAAAGCCCAGGAGCTCAACAGAACATAATTGTATGGCATAAACCTAACACAATCTACAGATTGGGAGGAAGGGTTTAAGTGCTATTGTTGCCCCTTGGAACAACAACATTCTGTGATGAATTCTCTGACTTGACTAGCCAGAGAGTGAAAAGAGAGAATGATCACTTTGTTCAGTTCTTGTGGTCAATATGTTGTCCTCTAAAATATTTCTCACATGGGGAATGTAGGGCCAGACCAAAAATTGACATATATATATATTTACTCTATCTTCTTCCGACAATCTAGAGCTAATCTTGCATATCCACCAAGATATGTGTCTTTGAAAGGTGGCCTTGCATTTTGCTCATCAAAAAATAGGAAAAAATAATTGTGAGTACATACAATCAAATGAACCGCAGCATCCTTAAAGGATGAGACTTACCAAAGTTATCCAGAAATATTTCTGAGTACAAAAGAATTATGTAAAGAATTTAATGTCTAAATTGTGGAACACAGAAGATATTCTCATTTTATGATCTTCAAGTTATTATCTAAGGAAAGCATGTGTTTATTAAAAAGAAAAACAACAACAAAGCATAGAATAGCTAAATATCAAATATAGTTGACCCTTAAACAATAAGGTGGTTAGGGGTCCCAACTCCCCACACAATTGAAAATCCATGTATAACGTTTGACTCAACAAAAAATTAGATATTAAAAGTATACTGTTGACATAAAGCTTTATCAATTATAAAACAATATATGTATATACATATATGTGTAGATATATTAAAATATATAATATATTTCATTTTTACAATAAAGTAAGCTAGAGAAAAGAAAATGTTATTAAGAAAGTCATAAGAAAGACAAAATACATTTACAATATTTATTGAAAAAATTAAGCATATAAGTGGACCTGCACAGTTCAAACTCATGTTATCCAAGGGTCAACTATACCTAAGTAAACACAAAATATTAATATAATTTGAAAATCACTGCTTTTATTGCACACTCAGTTATTTCTGTCTTTGATTAATGCAAAATTAGAGGATTACTTGTATTTTTTAACACACATTTGTTTGGTTGAAAAAATAATAAGTATAGAATACTTTGAAGATAGTACTAAAGGAACTTGTAAAGTGATAGCAAATAATCATCTTAGATATAATCATTTGACTGAATATATATTATATATGGCAGAGAATGAAATTTGAATTAAGCAATAGATTCTTTGTGGGTGGCTCTTCACCATTTAATCTACTTGTGGTCCTCAAAGATTGATTGATATTGTTGGGTGGATCTTCAGTCCTGACCAAATCAATCAGAGAATCAACAGGAACACACATTTTCTTAATTACCATAACCTAAACACTGACCTTCTGACCCTTTCTTCAAAACCAGCCATGTAAATTAACTCAAATGGTCACTTCTAAAAATAAGGCTCTGGAATTGTTAACTAATCTCATTGGTCTGTATATTTGAGCATGATGAATTCCAAGTCTTCATTTTATATGAGAAAAATAGAAATATGTACAAGAAAAGTGCCTTCCTGGTTAAAAGAAAAATTATTTTTGATATAGTAGTCCCAGCTCTTCCCATACTGCATAAAACATGTATAAGCTTCAGGAATCTGTTCATTGTTTTTTGGCCAATAAGATATTTAAATTCTGACCTAGACAATTACTCTTATTACTTTTTCATAACTATGAGTAGATTAAAAAAAGTAAAATAACTCAAAGAAAGAAATAAAAAGAACCCATGGAGAGTTATTGTTATTTTCTCTTTAATCACAGTATAGACTTATATTACTTTTTCTCTTTACAAATTCATTCTTTGGTCAAGATGTCCAATTGTGTCCTTGTTTATTTGTTTGCTTGTTGGTTTTATGTTAGCATCTCTTTTACTTTGGAAATGGAAGTGGGTCAGAAGTCCCCTCTAAAGCAGAAGTTGAAATGTAGTGATTTTGTGACAATTAGATATGCTTTTCATTTATTTAATTTAATTTTTGACCACATTCAAATTAGTTGTCAAGATTAAAAACCAGGCAATTTCATAGAAAAAAAAAAAATCCCATCCTGGATTTCTGGCTTCTTTTGAGAAAAGGGATGATCTAACTCTGAGTCAACCTTCTAGAGCCAAGTGACTTGGGTGGAATGACCCGAGGTGGTCGCTATGGCACACATTGACCACCAGGGGGCAGACGCTCAATGCAGGAGCTGGCCCCTGGTGGTCAGTGCACTCCCACAGGGGAGCACTGCTCAGCCAGAAGCCAGCCTCACGACTGGCAAGTGCAGGGGTGGTGACAGGAGCCTCTCCCTCCTCTGCCTCTGAGGCAGTCTGACATCCTCCAAGGGCTCCCGGACTGTGAGAGGGCACAGGCCAGGCTGGGGGACCACCTCCACTCACCCCAAGTGCATGAATCTCATGCACCGGGCCTCTATCTAATAGAAAATAATTCAGGAATACCAGTTTAGGAGGTTAATATCTGACTACTCTATCATCACCCTTAGAATCCAAATTCTTAGCCTCAACAGGTGCTAACACAAAAAGGTGTCACATAACAAACTGTCACCTGCTAATGGCCAAGCTGTCATTGTTTCAGCTTCTCCGTTGTAAGCATATTTCTCTCATGGCCTTTCTTTGGTCAGTGCTTCTTCACACTGAGAACATTACCTGCACAGCACACCTGTTTCTGCCAGGAGACAGGTGGCTTAAAAGGCAAATGGGCCTCGTTGCTGTGACATTTTGTTAAACAATGAATAATGCAAAACAAAATCCTATATGGCTCATGAAGTCTTGCTAATAAAGCAGATGTCCTCTGTGCAGTTCCTTGGGGCCTAAAATGCAAATATTGATGTGCTGATAATCACTGAACCCTACTTTCAGTAATTGTTTCTATCTTCATTATCTCCTATTATTCCTCATAAGAAATCCATTCTTCGCTTAAGAAATCTGATGCACAGAATACAACTGATATCAAATGTTTAATGGCCTTGCCATCAATAAATTGAATTAAATCTCTCTTTAGCAGTAATGATTCTTCAGACAGGGTAACAACTAGTATGACTATGGCCATAGAACACTCGGTGATGGTTCGTATAGATTGAAACTTAACATTATGGCTAATTGGTCATATTCTTTTAGGCATATTGGTTATGTCTCCTCATAAATTTCTCAATCCTAGCTCATTCGCTTCAGGAGAAAGGCTTTATTGGCAGTCTGACACATCATTAAACAATACAATAGGGCACCATCTTTCAGCTTTGACAATGCTAAAGGACACATCGTGCCAAATGCTCTAATAAAAAAGGTAGCCAAATCCCCACTCAGTGACAATAAATGCAAAAAACAGGTTTTGACTATGAGAATACCAACTTTCTTGTCTTTTGCCACCCTTAATTCCAAACATTTTCCTTTTCATTTTGTTTTTGTTTCCCCTTAATTTTTCAATGGTTTCTCAAATCATGTCGTGGTGAAGCTATGACTTTCTCTTCATTATATTATTTAATAATAATAAATCACTTGTTTGTATAATGAAAAGGAAAACAAATTTGCAGGAAAGAGTAATTGGAGGTAGGCATTGAAAGCTTAGACTGGCAATAATGTGTAAGTTTGCTGCCATCTATAGGCTGGCAGTAACATTCATGGCCAGAATGAACCTTGAAGACCAGGCTCATCCAGGTCATATAGAAACTAGGTATCTCCTGACAATTAAGAATCTCATGAGGTTTTTTTTAGAAGACTGTCTGGTCAATATCACTTTCCTTAATTTCTCCCTACATAATAAGTGAGATTTTTACTTGGTATGAAGATATATGAGTGAAAAGTAAAAGAGGTCTGAGTCAGAATTACAAATTTACAGTAATATTATGGTAGGCAATTCTTTTAGAAAAAAAAATTAAAAAAAAAATATATATATATATATATAGTTAGTTAGTTAGCCATTAGTGAAATTTATAAAAAGCAAGAATGGCAATTAAATATTAGGACATATTTATGTCTGTCACTGGTGATAAATGTGGACATCATAATTTATCCTTTGCCATTCTATATTCTCTAACCAGTAACAAAATTTTCTTCTTTACCTTTGTATACCATTTTCTCCTAAAACTCTGAGTTGTACTTAGTATCTACAACCACTAAATAAGACACGAGTTTCAAATCACTGCTTTGAAATAGGGTACATGTATTTATTCACAGATTTGCCATAAATATCTAAGCCTCTGTGAATTCAGATTTTGACAAGAGCTCTGACCTATATGAGGTTTTGCAAAATGTTCTTTCATCACTCTCCTGCCTCTGGATTTAAGAGCCAGTGTGGGACTCAGAGCAGAGCTCCTCGGGGGACAGAGCCTGGAGGAAAGAAGGCCTACTTGGTCCTGGCCCAGATAACATTTCTTCAAATATGCAAATTTCACTCGGCTTGGACAGCACAGTGCTGCAGGCTCTGCTAGAGGCTTGCTGAGGGGACCAGTAGCAGTCGTCACCACAGGTGGCTTCGGAAGACATCCCAGAGGAAAAACACAGATCAGTTGCTAATCATTCTATTTCACTCCCGCTGTTAACACATGTTGTCTGAAAGGCTCTCCCAGCACTGTTTCACTGCCTTGGATGGAAAATTCATGTGTTCCAGGTTTATCTCCTCAACTAGATTGCCAGCCACTACTTACAGATAGTGACTCTGTGCCCCGCACAGTCAGACTTATGATGTTTAGAGCTTATTAGGAACAACTAATGGTTATTGAACAGGAGAAAAGACTGTAAAACTGAAAACTGCCACTGGGAATTTAAACCTGGCACACATGCATTTAGTCATGCTATAGGACAAAAAAAAAAAAAAAAAAAAAAGAATAAAAAAACCCCAAAGATTATCTTTCTCCATCTTCCCCAGCCTGTGCAAAAGCAGAAAATGCATCAGTTCTTGCCAATGAAGAGGATATATTGTCCACTCCTCGTTTTTCTCTGTATGCATCTTATTTATTTTATCCAGGCACTTAGAAATTGCCTTAAACCTTTAGAATGGCAGTCACAAACGTTACTGATACTAAGTAAGTGTTTAGTGTATTTTCAGGACTGTGATTGTTCTAGAAACATCAGAGTGCAGCTTGGATCAGGCTTCACACCATCCAGTTCAGCGCACACATATGGTGCTGCGTGGGCATTGTCGAATCCCGTATTCAAGACGCCCCTGCAGCTCTTGTACCTAATTCTATCCTATATGATTTTGTCATGGGAAGATCATTGGTCTAGAAGTCAGAGGATCTAGTTTGAGTGCTGGTTCTTCCATTTCCTGAATGTAAGATTAGTAGGCCACTCATTTCATTAAACCTCAGTTCCCCTGTAGATAGGAAGGAGTTAGCAATGCTTTTAAAAGGTTCTTCAGATTGTGTTCATGTCCGTGAAAGCAACGTGTAAACTATACATGTGGATCAACTATCATGACCAGACAAATCCTGGAAGTCAGTGAGTGGGGCGTGCCACTCACCCTTCCGGGCCAGCTGAGTGCTTTAGCCTAAGTCAGTACTTCTGGCTTACAGACTGTACTGTCTTTAACATCCCCGATTGGCTTTAAATATGCTAGTTTTCCCTGACTTGCTCATTGAGGTCAAGGAGTTTTTCTGAGAAAGCACTTCTATGTCATGTCCCCAAATACCATACTTAATGGGGAACCTGGTACAAAATAAGGGTAATTATATGTGTACTACCCTACAGGTGCTGCACTTCTATTGCACTACCTCAACATCATCCGACTCTCTATCTCTCACTCCATCCATGGCTACAGGGATGAGTTTCATGTGGGTTATAGGGCTCTCTTCTGTCAGATACAGCTTCTGCCTGAGGCCAGTGAAGAACTCGGTGTGTGTGTGTGTGTGTGTGTGTGTGTGTGTAGGTCAGTGTCCATGAGCCATTTTTAACCAACGCAATGAGAGCAAATGGCTATTTCCCCCCTTTATTCTGGGGGGAACTGTTCTCAGCTGCATTTTCTAAGGCTTCTCAATAGTTCGGGCAGCATCAAGCCCCAGTAAGTCTAGGGAATAGACCTTCCTTTGTCCTTTGCTCCTTCTCTGTTTTTCCTCCCTCTGTTTTCAGGAATTCCTGGTTCAGACACCTCTCTTACGATTTCAGAAAGTATTTAGCATCAGAATGGCTTAGACCAGGCGTCCTCAAACTACGGTCCTCGGGCCACATGCAGGTGTTTTTGCCATTTTGTTTTTTTACTTGAAAATAAGATATGTGCAGTGTGCATAGGAATTTGTTCATAGTTTTTTTTTAAACTATAGTCCGGCCCTCCAACGGTCTGAGGGACAGTGAACTGGCCCCCTGTTTAAAAAGTTTGAGGACCCCCGGCTTAGACTTTAGTAAAATAAATTTAACCTTATTTTTCTCTTCTCCATGCCTTTAAATTCTAATGCTGAGTTGTGTCATAATATAGAGTGAATATCCAATGATATCGGGGAAATTGAGACCAAGTCTAAAAATATATAAACAGATTGATTAGACATTGTCTTCAGGCTTAGATTGTGCTAAACCACACATGCATGGCCTTAAAAATTCACAGAGTTGGGCCAATCAGTCAGACAATAGCTCCTCCCTCTGTCACCAGAGCTTCTGCACCCACTGAGATAGGATGAAATGGTGTCATGTACTTTGTTCCACTGTAGGTAAACAGGGCTTTGCCTCTAACCTTTATAGGAATTAGAGCAGTACTCTTGTGGGGAAAAAAAAATTTCAGTAAAGCTTTGAAATACCCAAATGTTTATTCAATTCCACACACATTACTTCCTCTTTCACAAAATAAAGTCCATCTGTGCCTATCATGGAACACCTCCATGAGGATTGTGGCAGAATGAGCCAGAGCTTCAAGTTCCCCATCCAGTTACCCCATTAAAGTGGCTTTCTGAAGTGAGGTTTCCTAATGTTTACTACAGCCTAAAAGCTGTTTATTCCCCAGCAACTGGTGGCTTCCTTGATATGACTTGTAATAATAACAATGATAAATTGAATGATGATGACTAAAATTTATCATGAGTCAGATCTTACATTTTCCATAATTAGTAAAACAGCAACCTGAAAAGCATACATTCTATATGATTCCAGTTGTATTACATTATGGAAAAGGCAAAAGTGGAGAAAGTGAAAAGATCATAGGTTATTAGTGTTTGTGGGGGAAGATGAATCAATAAATACTCTCTATGGTACTATAATTGTGGCTATGCACTGTTCCACATTTGTCCAAGCCCATAGAATGTACAATGCCAATAATGAATTCTACTGTAAACTATGGACTTAGGGTGGTGATGATGATGAGTAGACTCATCAGTTGCAACAACTGTAACAACTCTGGGGAGAGATGTTGATAACAAGGGAGGCTTGTATATGTGGGGGCAGGAGGTCTATGGGAGATCTGTACTTTCAGTTTTGCTGTGAATCAAAAATGGCTCTAAAATAATTATCTTTATTTTAAAAAAGTAAAACATCTAAGCCAGCCCCTATTCTCTCCTATCCCTCGTCTACTGCTTGACTACCTCAGACTCTTGACTCAACAGAGTTTTATTTCTCTCTCATATAACACACTTGTGTAGGTGTTCGTGGTCAGTGGAAGCTATCTCCAGTGATGCTTTGAGGATGCACTTTCTTTCCAATCTGTGCCTCCTTCTCAATCCTTTGGAGCCTCAATGTTCTTTGTGCCCCCTTGGAGGAGGGACAAGCAACATGGAGGAAGCATAAATACATCAGCATGGAAATGAAATACGTTACCCTCTCTCATATCTATATATATAAAGAGGTAATATGCAACTTAGCCAGAACACCATAACAGTCACGACTGGCTCAGGAGGAGGCTGCGTGTGCAGATGGACCTGGAGCAGAGACACAACAAATAGGGGGGCCCGCCCTTGCTGGGAGACAGTGCGCCAGCAGTCCTGCCTCTGTGCGTGAGCTGCAGGGGAAACACCTTTTCTTACAGTTCATTGGATAAGTTCCCTGTATGCCACAGGCAGTGTTCTTGGTAACTTGGGTAATAAGAATCCAAGAAGGTGATCTAGAGTTTTTCCACCTCACTCCTGGGGGAAAAAATGAAGGTCTGCTGCTGGAGGGGCTAAGAAATATCATATCCTACCCTAGCCAGTTTGGCTCGGTGAATAGAGCCTTGGCCTGCAGATCACAGGGTCCGGGTTTGATTCTGATCAAGGGCATTTACCTAGGTTGCAGGCTCCTCCCTGGCCAGGGCCCAGGTCAGGGCTCATACAGGAGGCAACCAATCAAAGTGTTCCTCTCACATTGATGTTTCTCTCTGTCTTTCCCGCTCTCTTCCATGCTCTCTAAAAATCATTAGAAAAATATCCTCAGGTAAGGATGAAAGAAAGAAAGAAAGAAAGAAAGAAAGAAAAGAAATAAAGAAAGAAAGAAAGAAAGAAAGAAAGAAAGAAAGAAAGAAAGGTCATATCCTATGAAAGAGACATCTTGAAAATGCCTAAAGAAAGTTGTCATTTTTTCGTGGTGAAGGGACTGGAGTCCGTTTTGATGAAAACACCTGGTGGCTGCGGCGGCAGGCAGTGGCAGCAGCAGTGGGGTGATGGGGGTGGCACCTTCCCCTGATCAGCCCGATCGCCTCCTGCAGAGGGAGGCTATTCTGTGGCTTAGACCTGCTCCCTATGGGAGACAGCACACCAGCAGTCCTGCCTCTGTGCATGAGCGGCAGAGGAAACACCTTTTCTTACAGCTCATTGCCTAAGTTCCCTGTATGCCACTCACAGTGTTCTTGGTAACTTGGGTAATAAGAATCCAAGAAGGTGATCTAGAGTTTTTCCACCTCACTCCTGGAGGAAAAAAGCCATCAGTAGGACATCCCCTGAGGACTCCCAGACTGTGAGAGGGGGCAGGCTGGGCTGAAGGACCCCTCCCCCAGTACACAAATTAATGCACCGGGCCTCTAGTGTGTGTATGTGTATATATATATATATATATATATATATATATGTATATATATATATATATATATGGCTAATATGTAAAGTGTCCCCTCGGGAGTTCAACTGGGAGAACCAATTGCTGGCTATGATATGTGCTGACCACCAGGGGGTGGCGTGGAACATGGCAGTCGACTAGCGGCAGTGGTGGGGCGCTGAGGGAGTGAGGGAAGGAGGAGGCGGGAGGCGGGGAACCTAATCCGCCCTGATTGCAGTCCAGGCCTAGGGACCCTACCCGTGCACAAATTTCGTGCACTGGGCCTCTAGTTCCATATAAAAGAATTAAACACTTGGTCCCGCCTCAATGCACTGCAGGCTGGGAAACATTCCTGATAGTGTGGCCACTTTCCAGCAAAAATTATGAAAAACAGGAGCACAAATTTTGATGCACAACTGTCTCTGTTGCAAATCGCAAGTTAATCCCTCAGCCAGGATGATAAATTTTGATCTCATTGATTCATATCCCATAAGGATATAAAACATCCAAGAAGAAAATATGAAAAATGCAAATTGTAATCTCTTTAGGACTGGGAAGCTATTTTCATCTTGGCCAAGTAATTTAGATTTACATAGAGGATATTGTCCTTTGTGATGACAGGCAATTTTTTTCTATCAAAACTTTATTTCTCTTGAATAATAAATAGAGACTACAGGTTAATAGTTGTATAAGAGCAGATTACCTAGAAAAGAAGTTGTTGCCATGACAAATCTCACATTATTAACTTCTATTTATTTCCTCTCTTTCCAAATAGATGAAACTTAAGAAAAGCTTAAAATAACCTCAAAAATTCCAGAAAAATAGAAGACTTTCATTAGGATCATAAATAGTCATATTTCCACTACTTGAAAATGATAAGAAATAAAGGAAATAAAATGTTCCTGTTGTCAGCTTAGATATACATGTATTTTTGTTTTAGCCAAAATACCCTGCTTTCATTCTAAAAAATGTGCTCATACATGTATGTGGAATAGTAGTTTATATTTAGATCACACTGTATGCATATTAACTATTAAGTATGCATAGTTTATTTTATTTTGAATAAGGAAAGACAAAGTAAAATAGAACACCAATAATGACAGTGTTCAGAATGCTGAAAGTGGTACAATTTAACACCAATCTTTAGGGGAAGTGCTATTAATTTCAGGTTAGTTAGCTTAGTAAAATATTCCTGTCTATAATTGGTTCCTATGTACTAAATTGCAGTATCCTGTCTAAATTGTGACTTTAGAATGTTAAGGGATTACAATTCTTACTACTTAGA
This sequence comes from Eptesicus fuscus, assembly GCF_027574615.1. NCBI lineage: Eukaryota > Metazoa > Chordata > Mammalia > Chiroptera > Vespertilionidae > Eptesicus > Eptesicus fuscus. The sequence goes on along the minus strand of NC_072477.1, from coordinate 12,572,070 downwards.
GCAAAAACAAAACAAAAACACAAAAGTTACATTTCTCAACAGTGTAGTAAATGCTCCCAGACCATGAAATTTCATTTTGTTGCTTACCATCTCCGTTTATATTTGATCTCCAGCTTCCTTTTCTACAGGATATTAAAATCTTTATTTTTTTAATCCCAAGGAGTAGTAAAAGTGAAAGGACCATACTTTTCACTACTGACCCTCTCATTTCTAATTTTATTTTTGTGACTGTGTAGAGTTTTTAGAGAGAACTTATATGATATAATGGCATTCCTAAACTTTGTGGAATACCAGTCCCTCACAATGTTAATAGGTAATATATGAAAATTTTCTTCCTTCAAATGTTTAGAATTTAGTAGTTTGTGCAATGTTAAATAGTTTTATGTTTCTCTTAGTTTTCTTAGCAACAAGACAACCCGTAGCTTGCCATTGCCAATATGCCTTCTGATTGTCCAAGAAATGTAATGTGTAGGGATTTATCAAACTTATTTAACATGGAACCCCTTCTTCTTGATATCTTGTAAGATTAATGTTCTGTTTTCTGGAAATGCTAAACCAAACACACACAGACTCTTTTGAAGTCTTCCTCTATTATTGTCCAACTTGATCCCATTTTAAACATCAAGTTGTTCTTTATACTACCTGTCCTTATTTATTTAATATTTATTTAAGTGGATTCTTTCATAAAAACCAGTGGACTAAAATAAATTTTGCCCCATGTAGAAAGGAATCTTTTCTAGGGTAGGACAGAAGAAAACATGATGGGATTCAACATGGTTCTTTTTTAAAAAAAATTAACTTTATTGTTGAAAGTGTTTTAGATGTCCCCTTACTCCCCTACTTACCCCTTCCATTCTCCACCTGCCCCCCCACCCCCATCCCAGGCCTATATGGTTCTTTTGCTTCAATGACTATAAGCTTGGAGGGCACAACATTATCTTTTCAATAGCAATTGTACAGCAGTAAGACTGGGCTCTCTGACATTCAGTCCAACAATAAGAAAGAAAGTGCATTACATAAATAGAAAAGGGTCCCTCTCAATAAACTTTTATTTTTTTTAGATCACTTTAGATTTACAGGAGAATTTCAAAAATAGTATAGAGAATTCTGTATACCTTACACATTACCTTACACATTATACAGTTCCTCTCACGTTAACAACTTACATTATCATAGAACTTTTATCAAAACTAAGAAATTAACGTGGGACAACACTATGAACTAAAGTACAGAACACTTTCAGACTTTATCAGTTTTTCCACTATATCCTCTTTTTGTTCCAGGATCTAATCCAAGATCCAGCATTGCATTAGTTGTTAAATTCCTTGCAATCCATCAGGTCCTTGGTCCTTCCTTATCTTTATGACCTGGACACTTTTGAAAAACAACAAATCAGCTATTTTGTGTAATTTTCCTCAATTTGGGTTTATTTGATGTTTTCTCATAATTTGTTTGAGGCTATGTATTATTGAAAAGGATTCTACAGAAGTGATGTGCCCTTTACAGTTCAAGAAAAAGGATAAGTTAACGATGTTGGTATGTAGTGGCAATGATGTTAACCTTGGCTATTTAGTTAAGATGGTGTTTGCTGTGATTCTCCACTGTAAAAATACTCCTTCCCAATTATAATTACTAAATATGTTGAAGGAGAGACTTTGAGATTATGCAAATATTCCCATTTCTGCTTAAACTTCTGTGCACTCATTTCAGCTGAGATTGGTGTTTCTTCTCTGTGGAAATTATTACTGTAGCATTGTAATGGTGATTTTCTAATCTCTTCAGTCTTTCCATAGTCACTTATTAAAATTTTCCTATAGGGAAGAATTGTTGCTTCTCATTCATTTACTTATTCAGTTATAAATTTATATTAATATGAATTCATGGGTATTTGATTCTTTGGGTTATAATATAATGCTAGAGTTATTTATTGTGTTGCTGAAGTTGTTCCAAGCACAAGCTTTTAATAAGCGCTAATTAAAAGCAATGATGTCTCCCTTTACAGAGTGCTTTAGAACTCAGTATATGTCATGAACCAAGCTCAGTGAGATGGGTAGTGGGGATGGAAATGATTTGTTTGTGGAGCCTTTCCTCTACTTTGGTTGAATTGAGCACGTACTGAAGAGACAGTTATGTGCATATTGGTATTGTGTTCTGTGTTCTCTTCTGCACCTGCTGATCTATGGAGCCAGATGAGCTGACTCCCAGCAAAAGTCATTCTCAACAGTTACTACTCTATGTGCATACTAAGCACTTGGCCTAGACCTTGGTCATTGTTGAATGCTGGTCATCTAATAGACCCATGAAAGACTCTCTTTTCTGGATATGGCAGCTGTCCTTTGTTCTGCACTTATGTGTTGAACCTAGTAAATTAAATGGACACGGTGATAAGGAAAAATAACCTTTACATAGTCAGTCTTATTTCTTCTTTTACTTCTTTTTATTATTTACAGGTTCCATATATTGATAATCTATGTAGACAGAAGAAATACAAAAAGGCAGTCTCAGTAATTCTGAATAACTTCATTGGAAGATTCATTTGACCAGTGGTGCCTTGCTCCACTGGAGTAGAAAAAACAACAACACATACATTCATAGCTCTGTTACTAACAGGTTTTATGTTTTAATTTGTGTAATCTCCCAACAGCTCATGATGCACAGCTGAACTCAGGAGTCTAGCTCCAGAAACTATACATTCACAATTAACCACATAATAAATTTAAGCTCTAAATTTTACCAGCTATGCAACCTTGGACAATTTTCTTTTCTGATCCTGTTCTGTGATTTGTGAAATGAGGATAATAATGTCTATTTTCTAGGGTTCTAGCAAGTGTTGTGAATGGGTTAGTCCAGTAAACACTATTGTAGATACCCCAAATAGTTTATCTTTCAGTTTTTGCACTCTTAACCACTATGACACTTGCTGTCATTTTTTTTTTTTTGTGTGTGTGCATTTCTTGGCTTCTGCCTCCTCTCACTTATTAAACTTGGGAGTAGCTTTTGTTATATTAAGAAGGAAAGAGGAAAGGAGAAGAAAAACTCACTTTTTATGTAGCACTTGCCAACTATTTGTTCTAAATGAATATATAATCTTTATAAAATCCCTGAGAGTTAGATACTGTTATTATTGTCAATTTTACAGAAAAGGCAACTTTTATGAGACCCATAAAAGATCACACACTAGCTAGCAAAATTGGGCTTTGAACAAAGGAGGTTTGGTTCCAAAGTCTGTGCTACTAACCACAAGGAAGATACCAAACCTTATGATTTGGTCGCATTGGCCTAAGCTTTGTATGATCAGTCACGCAAGCCATAGAACTCGCCTGTGTGACCATTATGGGTTATTGGTTATAAAAGTGTCTAAACCAATGACTCTCCTTTTTGTCAATTTAGAGTCCAGTTGGCTCGCTCAGCTCATTTCTTCCTTTAGCATTTACTAAGGGTCTGTGCCAAATTTGGGGACAGGAAGGATTGAAGAGAAAATAAGACAACGAGTAAGGCAAGACCTTGGTCTTTAAGGAGGAAGACTAACAATTTTTAAAAATTGTTCCAACTGTTGCCACTGAATGGCTGCTTTGAGATGTGAATGGAGAATTCCGGGAGAAGTAACTTAGCACGAAATAGGACACAGGTGAGGAGGACTTCCTGGAGAAGGAAAGAAGCCATCTGCGAATTAATATTAAAAAAGCTGAACAGAGAATAATTCAGTATGTGCTGCAGGTAAGGGCCACAGCTCACTCGTGGGGTTTGAAGGGAACTGTGGGAAGTTGGAAGTGGCTGAAGTTAAATGCACCTGAAGAAAGAAGGTAATGAAAATGGGAAGGTAAAACAAGGGGAAATAACGTTCAAGAAGGAGGAAGATTTTAGCAGACCTTGAAGGGCCATGTTCCAGAATTTGGACTTTTTTCCTTTGGTAAATAGGAGTCATTGCTGGTCCAAGAAGAGATACTCAATAGAAACAGGCTTGCACATGGTGTCAGCACACATACGCTTTGTGTCTAGCTGAGCCATACCCAGGCTCAGTGATGCTGGGTGGAGCAGTGCTGCTTTCTGGACTTCAGTGACCCTCTGCAAAGTGAACACCAAGACTATTTCTAGGATCCCTTCCAGCTCTAAAACAGTATCTATTTCTTTAATTATCCCATTTGTGGTCTTTATATAGGAAGTGGCCCGAAACACATTGGGAAATAAAAAGCACCACTGATTCCCAACCAAAGATACCAAGAACTTTTCGAGGTAATTGGTAGCATCCGTCATAGTCATAGAGTATCAGCATAACTGCTCCAGGGGTTGGGCTTCTGTTACTGATATACACACTTGAGCACGTCGGTTCTGCCCAAGATTTATCCCTTGCATTTCTGCAAATTGTTACCCTAATACCAATGGGGATCAAGTTTCATAACTGCAACCCATTCTATCCGAGGGCTATTTGGCCCCTTACCGTAGCTCTTGGAGCAAGATGTTACGTTTAGTCCTCAAGGTTCTCATGGGAAAAAGGAAAGAAAGACAGAGTTGCCTTGTGTTTGGATGACTAACGCCGTTTTTAAAACTAGAAAGGAAAAAAAAACTGTCACATTTTATTTGTGTATATATTTGTTTAGCAGCCATATCCATTTCTTCTCTCACAAAGCACTTACGCAATAAATATGATCACCAAATATTTCTTTTTCAGTCACCAACTATGACAGTCTCTCATTTACAATAGTTTGACTTACAATTTTTTGACTTTGTGATGTTCAGTAGAAATTTTGACTTTTGATCAAATTTTGACTTTTGATCTTTTCCCGGGCTAGTGATATTTGGTACCATATTCTCCCGTGATGCTTTGCAGTGGCAGCCAGCCAAAAAGCTTCCAGTCAGCGTCGCGATCAGGAGGGCAAATGATAGATACTTAGTGCATTCCTTGTGCTAGGTGATTTTGCACAACCAAAGGCTAATGTAAGTGTTCTGAACATGTTCAAGGTAGTCCAGGCTAAGCTATGATATTTGGTAGGTTAGGTGCATTGAATGCATTTTCGACATACGATATTTTCCATTTCAGATGGGTTTATTGTGATGTAAACCCACTAGAAGTTGAGCAGCATCTGTATTCAATAAGCCATTTTAGAGAGCACACACACAATTAAACACCCACACAGAGTTGGGGCCAGATGTAAAGCTTCCTCTTTCCTGGTGAAAATAACCTACCTTAAAGGTATCCCCTACCTGTAGCTCCCGTGCCGGATGCTTCTTCTCCAAGGTGCTGTATTCAGTAGGCATCTGCGAAATCCGAATGCATGGTAGATTTCCACTGCTTCCTTCCCTCTCTGCTCTCCTGGTGGAAAATCTGCCAGAAAGTGAGAAAGTATTAGGGAATGCCAAGAAAAATTTCCATTTGTTCTATTCCCATGAATTTGAGAGCAATCATTAAGAAGGCCTCCCTCCTCTGGACACTAGGTTCCCCAAGCAGAGGTCAAAGGTGGGCTTATAGGCACAGTCAGTGCAGAGTATGAGGCCCCAGCATCCTGGCTGGCCTGGCTTAGTTATTCTCATCACATCTTTGGGGAGAGCTCAAGGATTCCGATCCCACCTCTCCTATTTCACTCAGAAAGCACTTAAGAATGCTTCTCTGGTTATTCTACTGTTTCCATAACTGTGGTCATTATTTTTATACCCCAGTTTTCTCTTCAGTCCTCTGTGTGACTTCATCCCCTCTATGTGATGGAGACCTCTAGCCACAAAGTGCTTCAGCCAATCGCCTTTTAATTTCCTTTATTCCTCCATATCCTGTGCGGAGTCCTTTTCTTTTGTACTTAATTTGTTCAGCCTGCTCTCACTTCAGCAGCCCTCTTTCAAAATGATGAGTGCTTTATAAATTTATGACCAAGTTCCCAAATTATTGTGGTTGGGTGGCTGGAGGACTGATACAAACACCCCAGCTTATTTTCTGTTGGTTATTAGATAAAGGCCATTTTGTGTGTGTGTTTGTTTGTTTGTTTTGTTTCATCTCAGTCTTGCTCTTCTCCAGTAAGTTCTGGTAAAGGGAAGGTATAATAATGACAAAATATCGAATTCTCTAAAAAATCATCTTTGCACAAATGGCACAGATATGCTGCCTGAACTAGGTCCCCAATTACATATTCATTTTATTTCCTGAAAAGCATAGAGCACCTAATGAAGCATCTACTCATATTCCAAGTCCAAGCTCAAGCCTTACTCTTTCCAGAGCGCTGTGCGCCCCTTCCTCTGAGAGGACTCAGCATTCTGGATGCACCCCAGTGACTGCCGGCTCACTCTGTATGGTCATCAGGCAGTTTTCTGTCTCCTTCCCGCACTGAACTATGACTTCCTCCAGGGCAGGAATAGTGCTTGAGGTCAGTTTTTGTCCTCCCTCTCTGACCATTCTTTCTTTAAAAAAAAAATCTTTATTGTTGAAAGTATTACATATGTCTCCTTTTCCCCCATTGTCCTCTCCCAGCCTGCCCCCACCCCTCAGCCCCAGCCTTCACCCTCTTCCCCCAATTGTCTGTGTCCATTGGTTATGCTTATATGCATAAAAGTTCTTTGGTTGATCTCTTATCTCTTCCCCCCCCCCCCCCCCCCCCCCCCGCCGCCCATTCTTTCTTGTGCCAGATTGCTAGAGCTCCATACTATCTAAGTGGATCTCTTCTTTTGGGGCACACATGTCAAGCAATTCTTTATTCTTTCCTCTGTACTCATCTGTAAACTTGAATTTTTCCTATGGTCTGTTTCCAACCTACTTCTCAGTATTTTTACATATTATCCTTGTAAAATTTCCTCCTTTTCTATAATTCTAATCCCTTAGTCTCTATCTCTCTGTATCTTTACCCCTTTCATATCTATATACCTCTTGCCCCTGATTTTCCAAATCTGAGTATTCTATAAGGACCTCAGATTTAACATATTTAGTTAACAAGTATCATCCCAATAAATTCAGCAAAAAGGAAAAACAATAAAGTAACATAATCAAATGATAATATATTTTCATTTCTGCCTACCCTAGCCAACCCCACCCCAAAAAGCAAATTAAAAGTTCAATGAATAGATAGATTGAAAGCCAGATACATGGGTAGCTATAAAATAAAGCAATTATGGAAAAATACAATTGTAGAATCTAAGTGGTTGGTATTGTGGCTACTATGAGTAACATTTTTTGTCTTTTTTTTAAAATAATAATTTTAAATATTTGACATTTTTATATTAAAATGCTCAAAAAAATGTAAAAAACAAAAAGAAATCATTTATTTTCATTATTCACTAGTGGCCCAGTGCACGAATCAGTGAACATTGAAAGGAAATTAATTAGAAGAAATATTTTAATATTGCTATTCACCCTTTCTCTATAATAGAAGTGTTAACCAAATTCACGATCGACAATGACAGATGGAAACACACACATGTGATTGGTGCCAGCGAGAGCTTTATACTAGTATGTATTGTACATGCAGGAGTCAACTTAGCCTTTTTTAGATATAGAATAAACTTGCTTAATTAGACCTGCTTTCTGATTTAGCTAAACTTTTTTCCAGCCCAGTGAAGCACCCCAACTTCTCTTTTAGGTAATTGTCAGCAACACAGCAGTAAATATCAACACAAAGCAGATTATTATTTTAGATCACACAGGGAGAAAAAAGGGTAAAAATATTTAACTGCAGCAATGTTTGACTATATTCTTTGCAGTGAGAAAAACCTGAAGTCATTTTCAAGGTCCACCATTTCTTACTTCTTTTCAGTCAGGTCAAGTTTCTAAGCTTTCTAAATCTCCGTTTTCTGGCTAATGAAAAGAAAATGGGATTCCACCAAGTCTCCTATATACTTACTCCAGGACTTCTGTGAGGATCAAATGAAATGAGGCATGGGAAAACACTTCACATGCATTTGGCTAAAGTGTGAAATGTTTCCACCTGGCTATAAAGCAAGTCATGTTCCCGGGCTGAAGAAACTCCAAGGAGGCTAGTCACTAGGGAGAGGAAGCCAGGCATTGCTACATGATGTCATTACCCAGAAGGTCAGACACTTAGCATATTTGCCTTTTATATATATATAGATGGGAAATTCATCATTATAAGGTGACCAAACAATGCCTCACTTTCCCTGACCACTTGGGTCATTCAATGGCAGATCAGACTGTATTATCTGCCTGTGCTCCCCATCAGCTCTTCCCTGAAATGTGCCCAGGGAATCATTACCTTATCTGGTGCTACACTAGTGCTTAGTGGTTGTACAGGGTTTTGGAACACCACAAACTTAATATTTTAAACACTCAGCAATTCATTAGGATTCTCACAGGGGTCTTAAATTTTTTAAAAAGGTAGATTTAATTGCCTTTTCCCCATTTTACAAATGTATTTGAACATGAAATCCAGCTATTATGCAATACCTATTCATACCTAGTCTATACTGTGGAATGTACCAATCTAAAGTTCAACTTCTCACCATTCCTTGAACTTTCTCCACTGGTCCTGGATAGTGTTGCTTTCCTTCCTTGGAACACTCGCTTTCATCTCTACCTGGTCAATGCATACACACCTTTAGCTTCTGGTTCTGCAACTTTCTAGCTTTGTGGCTCTGGGAATATTATTTAAAACTAGAGGCCCAGTGCACGAAATTCGTGCACGGAGGGGGGTTGTCCCTCAGCCCAGCCTGTACCCTCTCCAATATGGGACCCCTCAAGGGATGTACGACTGCCCGTTTAGGCCCGATCCTATTGGGATTGGGCCTAAATGGGCAATCGGACATCCCTCTCGCAATCCAGGACTGCTGACTCCCAACTGCTTGCCTGCCTGCCTGCCTTCCTGATTGCCCCTAACCGCTTCTGCCTGCCAGCCTGATCACCCCCTAACCACTCTGCTGCCAGCCTGTTTGCCCCCAACTTCCCTCCTCTGCCGGCCTGGTCACCCCTAACTGCCCTCTCCTGCAGGGTTGATCACCTCCAATTGCCCTCCCTTGCAGGCTTGGTCCCTCTCAACTGCCCTCCCTTGCAGGCCGGGTCCCTCCCAACTGCCCTCTCCTGCTGGCCATCTCGTGGTGGCCATCTTGTGTCCACATGGGGGCAGGATCTTTGACCACATGGGGGCAGCGATATTGTGTGTTGCAGTGATGATCAATCTGCAGATTACTCTTTTATTAGATAGGATAGAGGCCTTGTACAGGGGTGGGGGCCAGCTGATTTGCCCTGAAGGGCATCCCGGATCAGGTGGGGGTTCCCTTGGGGTGTGGGGCGGCCTGAGCAAGGGGCCTGTGGTGGTTTGCAGGCCGGCCACGCCCCCTGGCAACCCAAGCAGAGGCCCTGGTATCTGCAATTTATTTTCCTTCTATAATTAAAACTTTGTAGCCTGGAGCAGAGCCAAGCCTGCTGCTCCCTCCTTGGCGGCAGCCATTTTTGTGGCAGTTAATTCACCTTCTACAATTGAAACTTTGTAGCCTTAAGCAGTGGGCCCGGCCAGGGTGTGTGGAAAGCTTTGCTTCCCCTGTTGCCGGCGGCAACCCTGGCCTGCTCTCTCCAGCTCCAATCTGCCGCCATTTGTTTGAATTTGTTTACCTTCTATAATTGAAATTTTGTAGCTTGAGTGGAGGCTTAGGCCTGGCCAGGGCAGGCAGAAAGCTTGGCTTCCTCTGTTACCTAGGAAACCTTGCTCTCTGTGGCTGTAACCATCTTGGTTTGGGTTAATTTGCATACTCGCTCTGATTGGATGGTGGGCGTGGCTTTGTGGGCGTGGTTTGTGGGTGTGTCGGAGGTATGGTCAATTTGCATATTTGTCTATTATTAGATAGGATACTAGCAGCCCGTTTGCATGAAGATTCGTGCAATAGACCTTCATTCACCTGGCTGCCTGCACCAGTTTTCTGCCGGCACCAGGGACCCAGGCCTTGGCTGTGGCCACCGCCTTCTGCCTTCTTTCAGGGTCGGGGCTTGGCCCCGGGCGGTGGCCTTGGGCTCGGCTGCACCCAGCGTCCCTGCTACCCAATCTCAGGAGCCAGCCGACCCCCAGGTCGGCTCGCTCCTGCGATCGGCGCAGGCACCCCGCTGGCGCCCAAGGCCAGGAAAGCCTCGGGCGGCTTTCCCCGGCCTTGGGCTCCGCCAAACCCCAGCTTCCCTGCAATGGTTTCCTGGTGGGCGTGGTTGATGGGCGTGGCTTGGTTGGTGGGCGTGGCTTGGGTGTAACGAAGGTGCGGTCAATTTGCATATTTGTCTATTATAAGGTAAGAAGATTTCAGGGCCTACTTCCTCAACAATGAAAATGGGACTATTAATGCCTATATGACTGGGTGATAGTGAAGTTTAATAAGATAATAACTTCAAAATTGCAAGCATATAGTTGACAATAAATATACTTTCATTTTCTTTTATTTTTAGGGAGGCAGTGTAGTGAAGTATAAATGAGATTGGCAACGCACACAGTGACCCTAATGATGTGTTCATACTTTTAAAAATGCATTTTCTTGGTGGTAATGTGTCTATCTTTAACCAAATGTACTTATTAGAAATATTCCCTTCCAGTCTAAACAAATCATTAAAGTTAAAAGAACAAAACCCTTCAATGATTCTGCAGTTTTCTCCTACTATAATGCAGATCACTCAACAGGGCCTACAAGGCCCTTTGTGATGTGCTAAGAGAATTACAGATATGCTGAAATACAGATACTCTCTTAACCTGGAGTGGCCTAATACTCAGCCTAGTAATTTAAGCTAAAGAGAACCTCTTTTATTTGCTTCATGGTGACTATAATGGTTAATTTTATATGTCAACTTGGTTGGGCTACAGGGTGCTCAGATATTTGGTAAAATATTATTCTCAGTATTACCGTGAAGGTGTTTTTAGATGAGGTTAACATTTAAATCACTAGAATTTAAGTAAATCGGATTGCTCTCCACAATGTGGGTGGGCCTCATCCAATCAGTTGAAGGCTTAGATAGATTAAAAAAAAACAACAACAACAAAAAAAAACTGGCTTCTTCCTAGCAAAAGAGAATTTTCCAACAGATTGTCTTTGGCCTTTATTGTGTAATGGCACATAAACCCAATCCTCTTTAATCTGACATTTTTCTCCTTTGTTTTCTTTTGAGTTAAAGAGGCCTCATCCAGCACCCTGACTTATCTGTCTTCTTCTTTCTTACATGTACACTCCCTTCATCATCAAGCCCTTAAAACAATGAGTGCTTTGGTCAGCCACAAACAATCTTAGGAACAAAGCCTTGAGTCTATTGACCATACAGACAGAGTATTAATTAAACTAAAGAACATAGAGACAGAGTATTAATTAAACTAAAGATCTAGGCCTCAATTGTGTTTCAACTCCAGACTCAGAAAAGCAGCAAAACCAGAAGAAGTGACGCTGTGGCTGACATCAGGACCAGATGCACTGATCAACTATCCTCAACTCTAGCACCTACCAATCAGAAGAGACCACAACCCTAACTCACTTAGCCACCGTGATTAATGATTTTCCCCCTATATAACCCATCCTTAGAAGTCATCTGAGAGCCAGGTCTTTGAGCATCATCTCACCTGTGACTCTGAATATGTGCCACAATTAAACCCTTACTTTCTTGGCTGCAAAATCCTGTGTGTGTCTTATGGGCTTTGATGTGCCAGGCCAATGGGCCCCTTCAGTCCAGTAATAATTTCAGTGTTGACTCTTCCTGGTTCTATAGAAGGCAGCCTTCAGACTCAAGCTGGAACACCAGCTCTCCTGGATCTCTAGTCTACCCTTCACATTTTGGATTTGCCAGACTCCGTAATCACATGAGCCTATTCCCCATAACAATATTTTTCCAAATATATACACATCCTAATGATTCTGTTTCTCTAAAGAACACTGATGTACATGATGGCATATGAATGTTATCATTTTCTGTGTGTTCCTTTAAATAAAGGGTGATGTTTCAGAAGCACTGCTGATTCTAGTTCTTGAATTCACTATAGAATGCCTTCAGATTTCTGAGCTTTATTGTTTCCTCTGCCTGAAAATAGCTTTTCTTTTCCTAATTCCCCCATGGCTGCCTGACCTCTCCTCAGCAATCAGTTCTCATCTTTGGCATTGTTTCTTGTCATAGGCCTTCTTGGATGTCCCCTGTGCAACAATACAAAACTGCATAAGGTACCACCTCCATCAACTCCTTAACATCTGTGCTTGACTCAGTTCTGTAACTGTAACCAGGGTTCTGTAACTGCCCACTCACTGATCTACCTTCCACCAGATCCTAAGACATAAATGAGTAAGTTGCTTAATCTGTTTCATGTTATGTAGCTAACACCTAGCCTAGTGTCTGCCTTGTGACAGGCCTTCAAGTAATATTTTTAAATGAATGAATAAATAGAAAATATGCCCATAGTTTCAACATGAAAAAAGAGTTACAACCCAAAGCATTCCAGAAACATTGCAACCAAAAAAAATATCAAGTGAAACAGATTCTAGGTCAGAAGTAGCAGCAAGATTCCTTGTTTCTCAGCAAAGCAATGCAATTAAAATAAAACAGGGAAATTTTTTTCTTATTTTATTATCTGGAAGGAGAACCATTTGTATGGATGTGCTTTCTGTGTATTTTGCATAGTAATCAATTTGGGAGTCCTTTAAAATCAGAGGTTACAAATGTTTCCTCTGTAGGCCTAGATAGAATTTTAGATCATATGATTATTGTTGCAATTACTCAATCCTGCCATTGTAGTGTTAAAGAATATATAGACAATATATAAACAAATGAGCATAAGTGTTGCCAAAAAAATTTTATTTAAATACTAGAGGCCCAGTGCATAAATTCGAGCACCAGTGGGTTCCCTCGGCCTGGCCTGTGGGATCAGGTCGAAACCGGCTCTCCAACATCCCCCAAGAGGTCCCAGATTACAAGAGGGTGCAGGCCAGGCAGAGGACCCTAGTGGTGCACTATCAAGGACAGGGAGAGATGCCAAAGGTTGGCCAGCCTGGAGGGACTGTGGGAGGGTTCTAGGGTGTGTCTGGCACATCTTGCTCTGTCCCAAACAGTTGGACCCCAGCAGCAAGCTAACCTACTGGTCAGAGTGTCTGCCCCCTTGTGGTCAGTGCACATCATAGCGAGCAGTTGATCAGCCTTAGCATATCATTAGCATATTACGCTTCGATTGGTTGAATGGCCGACTGGACGATCAGACACTTAGCATATTAGGCTTTTATTATATAGCATACTGGTGGTGGGTAAGACTTGGCTCACAGCATGTAGTTTGCCTACCCTGTTCTGGGTAAAAGATTCTCAGCCTATGAACAGGAGGGACTGCTTCTATTGTACATCCATTGGTCATTATCATCAAGCCCAAAGTTTTTATAATCACTATGATCAGGGGCATGAAAAACTGATTATATCATTCTCCCTTGTCACGCTAAAGCATGTTGTAAGCAATACTGGCTATTTAGGATAACTCTTCGTTACAGCTATACAAGGCCAACATGTTCATTGTACACACAGGAATTCTGAGAGGAAGCAAACCAGGGAACTAGTGAACTCTGTGCTGGTTCCACAGCTGGGTTCTTAGATCTGAACCTTCTGCCTCAGTTTGTCTGGAGGTACAAAAATTAAGCTCTCCTGATTAAAAAAAAAAAAAAAAAATGAGTGTGAGGTAGAAATTGTCCTACCACACCTGCACACCTCAGAGTGATAAAGGGTATAAAAAGAAAAAATAGATCCAGAGACATGGAAGCATGCAACAAACTGACAAATCTCAGAGGGAAGGGGCGGGGGGGCAGGAAGCGCTTAATAAAATAACTTATATGCATATATGCATAACCCATGGGCACAGACAATTAGTGCGGTGAAGTCCTGGGAAGGGGGTGGGTACAGGGTGAAGGGGGTCAATGAGGGGGAAAACGGGGACACCTGTAATACTTTTAACAATAATGATAAATGTTTTTAAAAAATGATCTGGCCATTAGGAAGAATATTTCTTTGGAATTTCTATTGATGTATTGTGAGCATTTTCCCTTTGCAGTGGAGAATAACTTTGCTACTTTCTAACTCCACACTAAGTATATGTATATGTGTGAGCCACAGTGAGAGAGAGAGGTAGAGAGAGAGAGAGAGAGAGAGAGAGAGAAAGACTATCAGAAAACTCCAAAATGTATTTCCTGAATGAAGGAGACACAAAATTTATAGTGTAGATCTTATGAGAAAGCTAAAAAAGACTGTGAACATAGTTCTAATTCCTATTTGGACCTCAAGATTCACCCAGAAACAAGAATTCAGATGAAACACCCAGATTCATAATTTGGGAGGCCATCCCAGTTCTGAGACTACTGACCCTTGGGAGTCTGTTGAACAGGAACAAAACATACCACCGAAAATATGTGATTTTGACATATTGATTATTTCAAGTTGAAGGCAATTGAAAAACAGCAGATGTAGGAAGGTTTTCTGCCCTCCCCCTTTCTACTTAGAAGCTGGGCATAAATCTCCCATGAGACATGTGCCATACCTGTATCAGAAAGAGAAAAACATTCTTATCACTGGAGATAGGGAGTGGTTCCTGAGATGAGTCTTTACAAACAAACCTTACCAAAATAGCCCCTATCGTCTATTTGCTTCCCTCATATATTTCCTAGTCACTTTCCCATAATTTACTGTTTCTTGTCCAAACTCCTTTTACCTTTGTCTTATCATATCTCCACAAGTGATCACTTTCTATTGGAAATACCATATAAGCTCTCAGGTCTAACCACTTCTTTGGAGTTTTTTCTTCTTGTTGTGAAACCCCCGTGTCACATAAAAATATCAATCTCAAAAAATGAGAATGCTTTTTTCTCTTATTAATCTGTCCTTTTTTGGTTTAATTCATAGACCCCAGTCACAAAACTTAAAAGGGTAGAAGAAGAGTCTTTCCTCCCTTACGGTAATAAGGCAAAAGTGTGTTTCTTGTTCATTTGATGTCAGATGAACACCCCACTCCTGAGGGAACTGGGATGGAGCTCTCTCTGTATCTTGTCCATAGACCCTTTAAGAAGATGAAGGAGAAAGAGCAGAAAGCAGCTGTGCTGTACCTCAGAAGGTCAGGACTTAGAGAAGACATCTATAGTAGAGAAGGGCTTTGCAGGGGAACTGCCAAGGTCCTATACAGTGCCACGGGAAATGATGATAGACAGCATTACAAATCTCCATGGCCCAGAGATGTTCAGACACAGCCAGGTAAACTGGGCACCCACACCCTCTCTCCTATTCCCTCCACACAAACTCATACTTAGAGAGACCTTGGCAGGAGCAAATGGCAATTAGCAAGGATGGCAGGAGGTGAACAGGTAAGAAGATGGAGGTGTCACCTGTGGTCTCTGGTTCAGAGTGAATCAATTCTGACCTGGAGAAAGAAATACTTAACCCTACATCAACTTCAAGCTTTAATTCTTATCTTTGACTGGACAGTCTCACTACTGCTTTGAAACTCTATCTATGACTTAAAGTGTTGACAGTTACTAAGAATCATGAGACAAACTCATGGGATCTTCTGGAGTCTTTATTCTGAAGCAGAGAAGATTGGCTCCACAAGATGCCTGAATAAAATTTCAGAAAAATTGGAAGACATAAAAAAAAAAAAAAAAAAAAAGCCCACACAGGTTTTTATTACAATTGCTGTATTATTACTGTACTATTACACATGCCTTTGAAAAAAGAGACAATTGTCAAATAAACTAATTTCTTTAACATCGTGCCAATAAACATGAATTGATTATTTATTATTTGTAAGCACTATATCAGGTACCAATGAAACTATAAGGAATTGTATATTAATTATACCTTTATTGAGTTTATAATAAAAGCAGAGATGATTAATATTTAAGTAAAAATTATCATAAAAATGGTTCTTTTCTTCCAGTCCCTCAATTTTTGAGGGTCAGAAACATGTGTTTCTCTAACTCCAACTAGGACATTGACTAAGAGTACTTAATAGGCAGTCATGGAACATTTAAGGAATGAATAAATAAGTGTTATGTCATACAAGAGATTTTAAGATTGTTTAAAATACAAGGCAATAGAAAACTTGGAGTTTTACAGTGCAGTTCTCTAAAAACAGATGTTTGGTATCAATGACATGAGATTTTTATTTCCAGCTTGTAGATAATGGACCAAAGGCACCTTGGGATTTTGCATGATAAAAGCTCATATTAACAGACATTTACACAAAATTGGCCTCTTAACAAAGAGATTTTTTGAAAAACAGTCCTAAAATATTATCTTTCTTGTTTTGTTTTTAAAAAAAGGGGTGATTATGAGTTGCCTTTCATTAAGGAATTACCATTTATCTTATCACAATATTTACTCTCGTTCCATGTGTTTTGTATTTCCTTGTTGCTGAAGAAAGATCTCAGAAACTTGACTGCATGAAATTAACTGTTGATTTTTAAATTCAAATAAGTGTGCATTTCCTCCACATTTCTGATGGTTTTCCTAACTTGATGTTAGAAAAATGCTAATGTCAAGGCTCTTGGTGAAGTTGATTGATAGACGCTGCTGTTGTCTAGGTAAGGCCTGACCGAAATTCAGCCCCAGACATCTTGTTGCTCCTTCGAAAGCACATCACTACAGATCCTAAAACTTAACTCAATTTGCCATCTTAAAAGAGGCCCTGGGAAGAGAACCTATTGTAAAAATAAAAAATTAGAAAAGAAAAGACCCAGTAAAGAGCAAAAGGAAAACAATCCCCGCCCCTCCAAACACCTCTTTGCAGGACAGGGTGAAGAATGTGAGCTCTGGCCCAACTGCTACTCCCAGGAAAGGGGCAAAGGTCTGAAGATAAACACACACGCACACACACACACACACACCCTTTTAGATGCAGCTGGAAAAATGAAGTCAGGCTTAGAAGGCCTGACTCCAAAACAAATAGGCTTTTAAAGCTTCTCTGGGGAATCTCTCATCTGCACACAATGCTGAGCTATGTGTCTCATATATCTGCCTCCCTCTCAATTAGCAGATGCCGGGCACAGGGCAACAGAGAAGAATGCCCACTTCTGCTTCTGAGAACCCAAGACAGCATGGACTTCAGATCCTGGCTGACCCAGGCCACAGCCATCAGTTGCTCTTCTGGTAAAGAGCAAGTTTATCCAGTGGCCCAGGGCTCTCTCATTAAGCAGGAATGCATTCTCAACTGGCCAGTGCTTCTCTGCTGATGACAGATTTAGAGGCAGGTTAACGTGCAATGGCAATTCTAAGATGTAATTACACTTTAAAAATATGTGTTTTGTTTATGAAAGACACACATATATCATACTAATATGAACAGTTATTAGGGACACCCCATGCGTAGTTCTAAGTATTTTTCATTACCTTCTTCAGTTCTTGCAACAACTCTATGAAATACAGGATATTACTTCTTCACATTTTTTTGGGTGAGGGAGCAGAGAGACAGGAGATTTCATATATGATCAGGGTCATAAATCTAGTAAGTGGCAGAGGCAACATTTAAACCCAGGTATTCAGGCTCCAGAATCTATCCTTTCATTCTCTGTATTTAATATAATCAGTCACAAAAATAATGTCAGGCTTTTATACTTCATGGCTACAAGGTTTAAAGACCTAATGAACAGCAACATAATTAACCTGTCCTACTTTATTGGTCTGGGGTGTATATTAAATCACATATATTTTCATTACCAGCTAACATAACTCAACACCCTTGTCAAGACACAGCAAGAATAGCCTTTCTTTCCCCAAGTCAATTTTACTAGTATTCCCCAGGATGCATAGTCATACAATTCCGTCTTGATCAGGATTCCCCTTTAAGCAGACATCAAGGGTTTTACCTGGAGATCAAAGCCACAGAAACTGCCACCCGGTGCTGGTTCCTTCAGAATATGACTCTCAGCATGTACTATCACCAATGTGGAAGAACCTGTGTGTTATAACCAAAGAACTTTGGCCAGTGATGAGGAGTTCACCATGGTGAACCAACTGGGACGAACCGGGGGCAGGGGGAGTATCAAGTGGAAAGTCCTGTCATTGTCATGAGCGTTGATGAAGCAGGCTGGCCTTGGGTGCAGTGAAGCTGTGCTCATGCCTCTGCTGGACTGACTGTGTCTCTCAGGGGTTGGACCAGGAATGAGAAGACCCTGTCCCTTGATTATAACACTCATACTTCTTGCCATGCTTCTGCTCCCTTTCCTATGGTACTTTATTTAAAATTTATGTGCACTGACAGTAATGATAAAGCATATCCATAATACCAAATGGCTGGATTAAGAGAATCAGCAATTCTTCATGATTATCAGGCCCCCATGAAGAGCCTGGGTCAACAATTCAAGCTACTTAATCATGGTCTCTTATGAGAAAGTGCCATGGAGATCAGTGTCTTTTTACTGCTCGGCGAATTCACTTAAAACTGTGTCAATTTTGAAATTTTGAGATAGGTTCCATTAATCATAAGGCTAAAAGGAAATGAATGGTGGTCTGGAGCCTTTTTGACTCAAGAGGTTTCTGTATCACGCAGTTGGTCCTGCCTTTCATAGTGTCTTTGGATTTCTGCATAGCAAGACATTAGGGGGTAGGGGCTGTCAAAGCACACACATGCTCTTTTTGGGTTTAGACATAATAAACAGTAAGCCTTAATAATTAATGTCTTTACTTGGTTTCCTAGTAAATAAAGGGTATTTCAAAATGTACATTGGCCTATACAGATCACCTCAAGTCCTCCTTTGCCTTCCCTATCCTTCTCCAGTTACATATTTTGTTGTTGTTTCAGAACAATACTTAGAATGTTAGACTAAAAGGGAACTTGAGAAATTGCCTATTTTCCCAGTGTGAAATTCAAAATGCAGGTGAGTTGTGTGACCTTTGTCCTGTACTCAGATTGTAAATAGGAAAGCAGAGCGAATCCAGATCTTTGGAATCAGGGTGCAGGGTTTTCCCATACTTGGACCAGTGCCCATTCAGTTACATTGATTTAATTCTCTCTGCTCAGGTGACTCTAGACGAACTACAAGAAGATCTCCAGTTCTTAGCTATGAATATAAAGGACCCTTCGCACTCTTTCTCTAGGTGGTTTGTGGCTTGGGTGCTGCCAAGAGGTCCAAATGTTCAGCTCGATGGCTCATGGAAGGCGACTCCTGTGGAGACAGTAACAGAAATGCTCAATGGGGCATTTGATCTATTCATGTTATACATGAGCTTTACATGCATGTCATTACATATTGAGCTCTTATCCTTGTAAAGCCAGGAGACTTACCCTGATTCTCTTAAGTAGAGGCAAATGTTTTAAGAGAGCCACATTGGCTCTTTTTTTTTCTTTCTTGAGAACAGACCAAGGGTGAAAGCTGAACACACAGGCAAGATGGTTTTGCAGTAAGGTATGCAAGAGATGATGAAGTCTTGGACGAAGGTAAGGTGATTGCAGAGGAGGTGTTGAGATATTGATGGGTTCTGAATTTACCTTTAAGATAGCCGACGGGATTTGCTGCTAAATTAAGTGTGGAGACAGAAAGAAAGGAAAGAGTCAAGGAAGCCAAGATTTTTTTTTATCTAAGTAGTTGGAGAGCTAGAGTTCCCATTTATTGAGATGGAAAGGACTGTGGGAAAAGCAAGTTTAAGGGGTGAAATCAGTTTCAACATGCTAAAATCCGATATGCCTATTCGTTATCCAAGTGGTGATGTGGAGTAGGCAGTTGGATATATGAGTCTGGAGTTCAAGGAAAAGGTCCAGGCTAGAGATATTAATTTGAGAGTTGTCATCATATAGGTGCCATTTAAAGCCATTGAGCTGGATGACATCATCGGGCAGCAAGTATAGATGCAAGGGAGTATACAGATTCAAGCACAAGCCCTGTCTCTCCTCCCCACCAAGATGTTTTATGTTAATTCTTAGGCTACAGCATAATGGCAATAAATAAGCATTTTACACTTTGCAGTCTTTTGTAAGTCCAAAGAGAATATTTTAAGATGTAAGCAATTTGGTGACACAGCGTTCTTTATTCTAAAGCAAATGTTACAAGACTGAAGCATATGGGGAAAAGATGTAAGTAAGTTTGCTTATTTTAGAATAAATTTATTTTTCTGTCTCCCTTGACACACAAATGGAGAACTGGGAGTAATATTTTTCCTAACCATTCTTAATCTCTGAAACTATGAGCCATTAGCATTGCACTTGAATATAAAGTGGATGCTTTCTGAGTTATAGTGGTCTTTTAAAAACTAAGGAGAAAATTACGGCAGCTTTCTGTGTCTTCAATTTTCCTGTCACAAAAGTATGTTAGACCTGCATTTTAAATATGATAGCTCTCAAACAGAAAAATTAAACCTCACCATCAGTAAGTTAAAAGCTAGGTTCTTATTTTGTGTTCACTTTAATCGAATTATTAATATAGTAGCTATATTGTCTGAATGAACTTTATTCCATCTAGTTTCATCTCTTCAGATGACTATAGAGAAGATAATTAAATTTCACTTGGAAATTAGCAATTTTCCATAGCATGCAAAAGGCTAGAGCATTGCATTCTAGTCTTTAAGTCAGCACCCTTGACGTTCTGTCTGCCCCTTTTCTAATATTTATTTGCAATAAGAATGAATGGTTTTAATTAATACTCACAAAGCAGAAAAAATAAGAAATGTGAAATCAAAAGTACAAAGCTAACCAAACTACAAAAACTGTTCTTAGCACATTATGATTTGAAAGCGTCCCTGGATTCTACAACTTAACATGGAAGATTTTATGTGATCTGATCCAAACAAACTTAGCAGTATCTCATTACTATGTAATATTCATAAGTCAAAGTTAGGAAGAGGAAAATCTATGGCTGGAGCCACTCCCCTGCAATGACTCTTGTGGAATAAATGTGATTCCCATTCCATCTGACGAAACTCCCCAGATAGAAAATGGTGTTCAGCAGAAGTGTTCCCTAAATCATACATGGAGTTAAAATATACTACAGGAAGGTAATGAGAGAGGAGATGAAGACCTAACGAGAAGAGCTTTTTATAGGTACCACAATGCAGATCATTTGAAATATGGTGACTAAGTCCATTTTAAAGTTAGAAATACATTAACTCAGCCCTAGGGACTCCCGGGAACCAGAGTGTTTACACTGGGTGTACACACCACCCCTCATTTCCTTCTTGCACCAGCCACTACAGAGGTGGGGGAGGTGGTTGGCCTGTCAACAAAGCCATCTTTTCATTTCTAGAGCCATTGGTAAGGAGGGAGCAGGCTTGGGGTTGGGATTGGGGCTTGTCAGTCCCACCTCACCTCCCCAAAACAGAATGAAAATAGTCACTCTGTTTAGATTTCATTAGCATTGTACTCTGCTTTACTCACACTTAATCAAGGTCTTTTATGGACTCCGGGATGGAGAAAGGCTTAAAAGTTGCCTTCTCCTGTGTGTTATACACTGAACACAGAGTAACACGGCCTGCTGCTGATTTATGTGAAGTATTTTAAGTCAACACCGGTGTGCTGGGGGCCCCCTAGCTCTCCTATTGACCTGTACTCTGATTTGCAGCATTGTTACCATTTCTGTGTGCAATGGGAACTTGTCTTTTAGCACTTTCTTTTCTAAAAAAACATATGCACTAAATATGTAATTCTATTCCTCTTCTATGACTTCTTTCGTAAGAGTTTTTTGTTGTGTTTCACTGTTGTGATTCCAAAGTAAAATAATAATCTATCTAATAATAGGGTAATATGCAAATTGGTCAGGATGCTGTCACATAATGACTGATCAGCAGACTGTGGGCAGCAGGAGCGGGTGGGCGGAGACTTGCAGCATCAGTGGGTGGGGACTTGCTCCACCCGGGGACGTGAGGCTTACATCCCTTCTCCCTGTGCTGGCCCTGGGACATGAGGCTTGCGTCCCCACCCCCTGTGCCAGGCCAGGAACTTGAGGCTCACATCCCCAACCCTGGCATGGGCCCCTCAGGATGTGAGACTCACGTCCCTGCCCCTGGCAATGGGCCTGGGGATGTGAGGCTTGCGTCCCCAACCCTGGCAAAGGGCAAATAGCAATATTAAAATATTTCCTCTAATTAATTCCCTTTTAATGTGCACAAACTTCGTGCACTGGGCCACTAGTACTATTACTAATAATCCTTTCTTTAAGGCAGCCCATCTGTGTATTGCCAGAAGGTCCTTTGTAATAGTCAAGGGACTGCTTTCTTTTCTTACCAGGAGGATGAGAGCACAGGCTTTGAGCTTGGATGAGTCTGGGTTCAAATCCCACCCCTCCCACCTTCTTGCTTGTTATTTGAAATTCCTGGGCCTCAGTGTCTTTATTATAAAATAAGCAAAAGACAATCTATTGGGGAGAGTTGTGATCAGGGCTAGATTTGATGACATGTGTAAAGTAAGCTTGCACAAGTGCTGCCACATAATAGGTATTTACTTCTAGAATCCTAATCTCACTTCTTATAATCATTATTCATTGATCACACCCTATATATCATGGCCTATACACATTCTTACGGGAAAATGTCTAGGCCAAAAGTAGAGTTGGCTGTGCTGAGGATCATAATGAAGATTCTACATGGATTATCTCTTTTGCTACTAACAAATCCCTCCAAACTGCCTGACTGGTGTGGTTCAGTGGCTGAGCATCGACATATGAACCGGAAGGTCACCATTCAATTCCAGGTCAGGGCACATGCCTGGGTTGTGGGCTCAATCCCCAAGGGGAAGCTGACCAATGATTCTCTCTCATCATTGATGTTTGTACCTCTCTCTCCCTTTCTCTCTGAAATCAATTAAAAAAAAAAAAAAAGAAAGATACAAGCCGGCTCACTTTCAGAACAAGGACTTGCCAAGTTCATAGAGCTGCAGAGTACAGAATAAGGCTGCAGATTTGACCACAGTAGCGTGATACCCAGCTGTAGGACTAGGGGCTGTACATTTAGGAATGGTTTAGTCCTGATGATCACTGTTCTGAAACATGACCCCAACTCCAGAGTATATACAATGAAGGTGCAGTTGGATCATGAATTTATAAATATTGAGAGTATTTAGTGATTCCCAGCTCCAGCTTCAAGACAGAATGGTGTTCGGTTGTAAGGTGTGACCAAATTGTAATTCTCAATAATGGTAAAAGAAATCTGTTTTTTAGTATTCATTTACTCTAAAAATAATAGTAAATTTTAGCAGCATCTCACTCCACATGTTCTCATATGCCATTCTTGAGTGAGGTAAGAATGAGGGACATGACAGCTAGCCTACTTTCTCTCAGTCCTCATGAGCAATGTATATAGTGCTGGCCTCCCAGGGAGAAAATCATCCTGTCACTAAAGACAACAAGTTTGCCGAAACCGGTTTGGCTCAGTGGATAGAGCGTCGGCCTGGGGACTGAAAGGTCCCAGGTTCGATTCCGGTCAAGGGCATGTACCTTGGTTGCGGGCACATCCCCAGTAGGGGGTGTGCAAGAGGCAGCTGATCGATGTTTCTCTCTCATCGATGTTTCTAACTCTCTATCCCTCTCTCTTCCTCTCTGTAAAATATCAATAAAATATATTTTAAAAAAATAAAATTAAAAAAAAAATAAAATAAAGACAACAAGTTTGAGAACTATTGGTCTGTAGTGTAGATTAAAGGAAGGGTTTCCCTTGGTTCTCCTATTGATTCCTCTTGATGTCTATTGAGTTGCTAATGTTTATTGGAAGAACTCTAAGATTAACTAACTGGTGATAGAATTCTGTCTCTAAAGCTTCTATGATGGTTAATTTTACTTGTCAACTTGACTGCCCTGAAGGGTGCCTAGATCTGGTTAAACATTATTTCTCAGTCTCCCTGTGAGAGTGTCCCAGAAGATATTAACATTTGAATTGGTGAACTGAATAAAGCAGGTGCCCCCCTCCCAATGTGGGAAGGCCGGATTTAAAAACAAGCAAACAAACAAAAAACATGGGGAAATTAGATTAAATTATCTCTGCCTAACTCCTTTTGCTGGACTCAGATGTTCTCCTGCCTTTGTTTTAGGATTTGTTATGAATTTGTCAAAATAACACTTGTTAAGTGGAGTAAAGGGTGTGGAACAGTGAGTCCCAGTTCAACAACAGTCCTCAAGAGAAACTGAGATAGAAAAGTTGATTCTCACAGGTACTAGAGGATGTACCCTGCATGCCTTGAGAGGCCACATGATGTAGAGTGCAGACAGATAGACACAGGACCTGGACCACATGCCTTTATTAGGTTTCATGGATGGGAGTGCTTTGGGGTCCCCAGACTATGGCTGATGGGTCATTTCAAACCAAAAGTATGGACCTATCAAAGGAGTCCTATCTAAGGGCACATAGACATATAGACACTGGGAGGCAGAGAAGACTGTTTATCACAAAGGCCATTGGGAAGTCATAATAGGAACTCACATTTACTTGTCACTCTGCAGGTTGCTATCTAAGGCATGCACTTGCATGGGAGGCTAGTGTCAGTTTAAGGTCAATGCATGCCTCCTAGACAATAAAAATGGGAGCTAACACCACAATATCATGGGGTAGTTTAAATTAACTCTCAACAGACTTACACCATAGGTGCAACTAGTTCTCAGGCCTCTGGACTCAGGCTAGAATTTACACCACTGGCTCTCCTGGGTCTCCAGCTTGCAGATTACAGATCATGGAACTTCTCTGCCTCCATAATTACATGAGCCAATTGCTTATAATAAATCTAACTTATAGAGAGAGACATATACAGATGGACGTCTATATAAATGTGATATATCTATATATTTATAAACATATATGTGCACAGGTGGGATCCCTAGGCCTGGCTGTCGATCAGGGCCTATCCGGGCCAAAGGCCCCAGCGGGGTTGGGAGAGGAGGCGATGGTCACTGGGCCGGGCACAGAAGGAACGGACACCAGATGCTGACACCACCCTTGGCACTCTGCCACCATGCAGTTCCCTGCCTCCCCAACTCCTCCTTCCCTCGCTGCCTTGCTGTCACCAGGGCCTGCCAGCCAGGGGGAGGGACATGGGGAGGGACCATGGGAGGTTTGCTGGCCAGGGGGGAGGGGCCGTGGGAGGTTGGCTGCCTACCCCAAGGAGGGAGCTGACCCCCCTCCCCTGTGGCAAAGGGGCTGCTTCTGCCACTACCCAGCCCCAGCTCCTGGTGTCAGCCTGGACCGCAGGAGGTTGGCAATTGGGTGGAGTCCGGCTGGCCCGCCCTGATTGGGGCCAATTTTGGGGAGGGGCTGTGGGAGGTTGGCTGGCCAGCCCCAACCCAATCAGGCTGGTTGGCGGGCTGCAGTGTGCTTCATAGCGACCTGTCCTTCTGGTCATTTCAGTTATTCTGGTCATTCTGGTTGCTTGGCCTTTATATATATAGATGATAGGGTATATATTAAAACTGAGAAGGGCATTGGAAAAAAAGGAAGAAACTATCTATGATCATACTCTTGTATCTCAATTATTTTATTATTATCCATCCCTGCCCAACCCCCAAATCTTCATTTTCTGTGTGAGAATAAATGCAATAGCTATTCAACAGTGACCAACTGGGGTATAATTGCCACTAAAATGTTTTTGGAAGACTGTAAAGAGTGGACAGTATATACTAAAGTGGGTTTCTTTTATTCTCTAAGCACATGCCCTAGGCAATTTCTAAAGAAAACCCTTCCAGACCATCACCAAATCAGTGGCTTTGCCCTTGCCTGGCACTGGCCAGCTCTTTCCTCACACCTGGCCCTGGGGTTTGCCAGGGTTGCTGCAGGGAGGCAAACATGGAGTGACAGGGCAAGAGGAATTGGCACAGGGCAGAGTCTGTAAATTTCTGGTTGGCTTTTTTTTTTTTAATTTAATCATCATCACCTAATTTTTTATGATAACATTCTAAAAATAAGTTTTAATGCTAGGATGATGTTAGTAAACATATTTGTAAGCATTTGGGACTAGACCAAGGTTAAACCTGCAAGTCAGCAAATAAACAAAATCACATTTGTTTTCTTTTTTATAGATGCTATTTCTAAATCTTCTCTACTGAGGTCGACTGAGCAAAATTTTAGATCCCAGAGAGGAACAGACACATAATCACACTGATGATTTTAATCAGGACAATCATCAGCTGAAGAA
Source organism: Eptesicus fuscus (assembly GCF_027574615.1). Lineage (NCBI taxonomy): Eukaryota > Metazoa > Chordata > Mammalia > Chiroptera > Vespertilionidae > Eptesicus > Eptesicus fuscus. The sequence continues at coordinate 12,546,079 of NC_072477.1, read as the reverse complement.
TGACATAGGGAACACATAACAAGATCAGACTTTCCTTGACATTTTGCCACCTTTCCTAAATAAAATTATTATGCCATGTCCAATTCATCTCTCATGCCTCACAGTTTTAAATGCTTGAGACAGGATCACATTGTTTTTGGATTGACCTGCTCCAATTTGCATTCAGATTTTAAATGAAATGGTGACCAGAGATCCCTGGTACTATACTGACTCTTGATCCAACCTCTAAATTTCACTCATGATTTATTATCTTTCTAGGTGTCTGCTCTTTATCTTATTTTATTTATTTTTCAATTATTGTTGACATACAATATTATATTAATTTCAGGTATACAACATAGTGATTAGACATTTATATACCTCACTGAGTGCTTAACCAGGTAAGTCTAGTACCCATCTTGCACCATACATAGTCATTACAGTATTATTGACTATAACCCCTATGCTGGTCTTTACATCCCCATGACTATTTTTATAACTGGTCAATTGCATTTCTTAATCCCTCTTACCTCTTTTGCCCATCCCCCCAACCTCCTCCCACTCAGCCACCATCAGTTTGTTGCCTTATCAATAAGTTTGTGGGGTTTTTTGTTTGTTTGTTCGTTTAATTTGTATTTTAGATTCCACATATAATTGAGATCCTATGGCATTTGTCTTTCTCTGCCTGACTTGGCATTTTGCTCTTTTAAATGGGAAAGCATCAACACCTTGAAAATCTTCCAGATAATATAATGGGATAAGAGCATCATACCTTTGTTTCAGTAGGTGCAGAGAAAATTATTTAAATATACACTCAGGGGAGACCCACGTTTTGGCCAGATTCGGAGTGAGAGTTAATACTTGTGTCTTGTGGTTGGAAAGGCAATTACTTAAGCAGCTTGCAGAGAGGAGATCAGACTCGCTCTACACCAATGCAAGGTTCAGCAAGCATATTAACCTCTCTTTGATGATTCTGGGTAATATTTTCTGTAGTTAGAAAGATTATAATATATTTAAAAAATCAAGCAAGTAAGTACACTGTATCATTGGAAGCAACTGCTATCTTTAGGTGAACTAAATGCCCTATTTTTTTGTGTGTCAGAAATTTCAGCTTTACTTGAATCAAAAATTGTTTTCTTCATTTTGTATTTTTGTGAAGGTGTGGACCTAAGAGACCTTCACTCTGTGTCCATATTGTGGCGCCTATTAGAATCCTAAAAGGCACCTCCAAGACAAATCAGGAAGAAAGTAAACCTTAATCTTAAACTATTAATTACTCCACATCATATTTAATTCTTAATTCTACTTTCATTCTTCTCATTCTTTCCCTGCATTTTCCTCATCTTCCTCCTCCTCTGACTCCATTCATTTTTAATCTCTCCAGTGACACCACTGGGAGATGGTGATCAGGAGAAAGAAAAGTAGAAAAAACCTCAACCCGTCACATCCCACCTGAAAACATGGGGTGTTTCTTCTTTCCTTCCTCCTCTCTCTCTAATCCGTCCTTGTTTTGTTTTATTCAAAAGTGGGGAGAGGTGAAGCTCAGAAGTGAGAGAAAGATACATAGAGTGGTAGTTATGGATTTCAATACCTGTATTATCTACCACCTCGACAGTACAATAGGGGAAAAAAAAGAAGCAAATAGAACATTGAAACTGGCTTAAGAATCAGACAAATTGAATGTGGATCCTGTCACTGATGGCTGGCTGGATAAAATCATGTAATCTGTCTGAGCTTCAGTTACCTCATTCACAAAATTCCAAATGCACATTTCTTGAGTGTTTTTTTTTTTTTATGGAGATTAAATATAATGTATGTAAAAATTCTAACATAGTACAAAATATAGCTTACCCATTAAAATTATTCCAGACATTGAAAGTTCCTATAATTATACTAGTGACCCAGCGAGGGAAATCATGGTAGACCCAGACCCATGGGAAATCACACAAGACCCAGGACCCCAGACTCCCCCGCCCCCCGCGCCACGGGCCTCCCCCAAGGCCCGCAACACTGCGTGACCCAGAGTCAAGTCCCGCTGTGCCGAGGGACCCAGAGTCAAGTCCCCGCCCATCCACGCATGCCTTGTCACACACGCAGCCTCCTGGTGTCCGGTCTTTGGTCGTTACGGCGTTAGGGACACTGGGTTTTTATAATATAGATATAAAATAATTTTCTATAACATCTTTTTAGCTTTATTACATTGCTGCATGTGCATCATAGATTGTACCTGTTTCTATAAAAATAAATAATTAAAATATAAGTACGTGTTCAAATTACTAATTCATGGGCTATTGAAAAAAACTGTATTCTAGGCACTAATGCAATAAAGGGATTTCTTCATATATATATATTCATATATATATATATATATGCTTTCATATATATATTTGGGAAGAAGTTATTTCTACATTAATGGATAATAATGTATGTATATTACATATTCTTATATATTAATTTTCTTCATAGTATTTAAGAAAATAAAATTATACCAGATTTCTAATTCCTAAATTTAATATTAACTCTATGAATTAAATCTATATCTCTGGCTAGTGAGGAAAGCTAAATTATGACATATTTAACTTGTAGCAATATTCTTTCTATAGCTCCAAGTGAAAATTCAGATTAGCTTAGTGATAATAGGGAAATGTGCAATTGGGTATATTTTTATCAGTATAAAGCCTAATCATTTTCTATAGCAACTTTTTCGCTTTATTAAATTGCTACATGTGCATCATAGATTGTACCTGTTTCTATAGAAAATAAATAATTAAAATACAAGTACATGTTCAAATTATTCATTCATGGGTTTTACAAATAAATTGCATTCTAGGCACAAATGCAATAAGAAAATTAATCAATTTCCATTAAAAATAAATAACCAGAATCTTGCTTTAAGGAAGTAAAAATATTGTTTCAAGAGTTGGACATTGTGCCAGCTCTCTAGGCAAAGTGGCAAAATTCAATGTTAAGTTATATTTGTTGCACATGTGCATTCTTGACATGAGGGAAGATGTAGTTCTGCATCTTAGTGTTGGTGCTGAGCATCCCTTAGTCACATTCCACTCTCATTAGTACAGCCACATTTTATCGCACTGCTGCAAAATATTTGAACTAAGATAATTGTTATATTTACGTGGTTTTACCTAAAATTATCAGCTTTGTGAGAGTGGAAATGGCTCATCTAAAATCAATATTAAATTTGTGCATTCGATATAAGTTTAATACTGACTCATCTTTACAGAGTTTTGTATATATTTAATACATTTCAAATGAAAAACACATGATAAGAAGTCTAGCATCCATCCATTCATTCATTCACTTATTAGCAAATATTAGAAATATTAGCACCTACCAGATGCTAGAAACTTCTCAAAGTCTGAGAATCTAAAAATGGAGACAACTTAATCTCTGTCTTCCAGAGGGTCAAGAAACACAATTATGCTATTTACATAATTACAGTACATGCATACTTACATGCATACATACATCATTATGACACATACATGAGGATGTTAATGTGGTAAGTCCTACAATGTCAGAATGAAGACTTTAGTACAGAAGAGTCTATGTTTAATTGCCCAGAGAGCTCATGGAATGCTTCCTGTGGCATATGCCAGATAGGTGATGTATTACCACACTCTTCTTAAGGAATATTATTTCTCTTCTGCCACCGCACCTCATGTTATTCTAGCATACTAATCCTACTACCTTTAATTAATACATTTATTTATTATTTATTCATAAAATTATTTTATGTATTTCAATTATCAATAACTATCACTAACTGGGTTTTTATAGTGATCCAGATATTGCTAAATACTTTTCATATATTATATTGTTAAACTAGAGGCCTGGTGCATGAAATTCATGCATGGGTAGGGTCCCTAGGCCAGAGCTGATCTGTGGGGTGACTGGCAGGCGGGGTGATCAGGGGGCCCCCGCTGGCTCCCACCTTGGCTGGCGGCCTGGCACCACCCGCTCGCCAGCCCTGACCGGGAGCAGCTCCTGCATTGAGCATGCTGCCTCGTGGTCAGTGCGCATCATAGCAACCAGTTGTTCCACTGTTCAGTTGATTTTCATATTAGGATTTTATTATATAAGAGGCCTGGTGCATGAAATTCTACACCGGGGGGGAGGGATCCCTCAGCCCAGCCTGTGCCCTCTCACAGTTTGGGAGCCCTTGGAGGATGTGTGACTGATGGCTTAGGCCTGCTCTCTGGGGGGAGGGGCCATAAGCCAGCAGTCAGACATCCTTAGTGCTGCTGCAGAGGCGGGAAAGGATCCGGCCACCACCACTGTGCTCGCCAGCTGTGAACCCAGCTTATGGCTGAGCAGTGCTTCCCTTGTGGGATCGGGCTGAAACCGACTCTCCAACAACCCCTGAGGGGTCCCAGATTGCAAGAGGGCACAGGCCAGGCCAAGGAACCCCACCAATGCATGATCGGGGCTGGGGAGAGATGCAGGAGGTTGGCTCCAGGACATCTCCAGCCCATCTCATTGAGTCCCTATCAGCTGGACCCCAGCAGCAAGCTAACCTACTGGTTGAAGCATCCATCCCCTGGTGGTCAGTGCATGTCATAGCAACTGTTCCACCAGTCGACTGTCTGCCCCCTGGTGGTCAGCGCATGTCACAGTGAGTGGTTGAGCGGCATTAGCATATCATTAGCATATTATACTTTGATTGGTTGAATGGCCACCCAGTAGACCAGACACTTAGCATATTAGGCTTTTATTATATAGGACTCTTTAGCAATCAAGATCATGACCATAGTTCTATTTTATAAGTGATAAGATTTGGCTTCAGATAGGTGAAGCAATGCTCTCACTACTTGTCATATTTTGAAACTATCCAGGAGTCTACCAAGAGTTACCTCATTAGATCAAAAGATGCTCCTATCACCCAGGAAATTCCAAAAGAACTTGGGATAAAGACCAAATATTCATTTCTTATTTTATCACAGTATTACAATACAAATGCAAGAAAAAGCTTTGAAAAATAATTTTATATTTAAAGTATATACTATAAACAGAATCCTTAATAATGAGCCTCTAGGTATTAATACTGATCTGCTCTGTGCTTTCTAACTCAATGATGACTTCAGCTATCTCATCCACAGTTTGCTCAGATGTAACATTGAAGTAATCATTCTAGCCCTGCCAGACTCACAGCATTGCTGTAAAATTAAATGAGAACCCTTATTTTAAAGTGTTTGGAAACGATAAGAAATGACATAAAATTTCACGTTATAGGCACTTTCTTGTTGTCCTGGCAACTCGCTGTTTGTTGAAATTGAAAAAAAATTGTTTTTGTATATTTGAACCTAAGTTGAAATTTCTTATGTAGTTCTGTGATAAATATAAATCTTGCAATGTCATGCCTTCATATTGCTGCACATCAAACGCCTTCCTCTCTCCCTGTGCCCTACTGAGTCAAAGCCTAAATATCAATCTCCTCACAAGTCCCTTTCCTATCTACTTAACCAACAGTTCTGCCAGTATTTACTTTTTAGTATATGGAATTCACATTAAAAACACTAAACTTATATATCCATACAGACTTTGTTTTTAAAAATATCCTACCTAATAAAAGAGTAATAAGCAAATTGATCGCACCTTTGCTACGCCCAAGCCATGCCCACCAGCCAATCAGAGCGAGTATGTAAATTAACCCAACCAAGATGGCGGTTAATTTGCATACATACCTGGGTCCGGGGAACCTCCTAGGCCATCAGGCAGAGGCTTTAGGCTTGGGAAGGGGCCAAGCCTGCCATTGGAGGGGCGGGGGGAGGGGGACCCTTCCCAAGCATAAAACTTGGGGTGGAGGCTTTAGGCTTGGGGAGGTGCTGGGGGGGAACCCCTTCCCAAGCCTAAACCTGGGGCGGAGGCTTAGGCTTAGGAAGGGGCCAAGCCTATGATCAGAGGTGCTGGAGGAAGGGGGATCCCCTTCCCAAGCCTAAAGCCTGGGGTGGAGGCTTTAGGCCAGGGGTCCTCAAACTTTTTAAACAGGGGGTCAGTTCACTGTCCCTCAGACCGTTGGAGGGCCGGACTATAGTTTTAAAAAAACTATGAACAAATTCCTATGCACACTGCACATATCTTATTTTGAAGTAAAAAAACAAAATGGCAAAAACACCCACATGTGGCCCGCCGGCCGTGGTTTGAGGATGCCTGCTTTAGGCTTAGGAAGGGGCCAAGCCTATTATCGGAGGTGCGGGGGGTGGGGAGGGACCCCTTCCCAAACATAGACCCTGGGGCGGAGGCTTTAGGCTTGGGTAGGGGCTGAGCCTGTGATCGGAGGTTCTTGGGGGGGGGGGAGGGGGGGACCCCTTCCCAAGCCTAAAGCCTGGGGTGGAGGCTTTAGGTTTGGGGAAGGGCTGAGCTTGGAATCAGAGAGGAGGGGAAAAAAATCAATGGAAACATATCCTCAGGTGAGGATAAAAATAAAAATAAAGAAATGTCATATTCTATGAAAGACAGATCTTGAAAATGCCTAAAGAAACTTGTCATTTTTTCATGGTGAAGGGACTGGGGTCTGTGTTGATGAAAATACCTGGGTCGCTGCAGTGACTGGCAGTGGCTGAAGCAGAGGGGTGATGGGGCGGGCGCCTTCCCCTGATCAGCCCGGTCACCTCAAGCAAAGGGAAGCCAGATTGTGGCTTAGGTCCGCTCCCAATGGTGAGCGGGCTTAAGCAATCCATAGGACATCCCCTGATGGCTCCCAGTATGTGACAGGGGGCAGGCTGGGCTGAGGGACCCCTCCCCAGTGCACGAATTTCATGCACCAGGCCCCTAGTATAACAATAATAGCAAAAACAATTGTTTCTTAATCTTACCTCCTCCAATCCATTTCTTGCTTGCTAAGAATAAACCTTTTCAGTTCTTTGGCTACTTCCTGCATGCCACACACTAGGGATTGATCGTGCAACCCGGGCATGTGCCTTGATCAGAAATCAAACTGTGACCTCCTGGTTCATAGATTGATGTTCAACCACTGAGCCATGCCAGCCAGGCTTCTTCTTCTTCTTCTTCTTCTTCTTCTTTTATTCTTTCAATTATTTCGTTCTTAGGTCTGCTTGCAACACTTTCTTAAAGATTCCCTCAAAATTTTTTCCAACTCTACCAATCTTTGTGGGTAAGGAGGGCTATAATTTTTAAAACCTTTCAATTCATTATTTCAGTTTTCATATAGTTTATTTCTAATAGCTTATATCTGTTTTCCAAATATTCCTTACTTTAGTGTTATTTCTTATCTCTCTATGGATAATTGAGATCTTTCCTTTTTTTTTCACCAACCTTCATAGATTCTATTCCTTACTTGCTTGCTTCCTTTAAATTTGGTTGTCTTTCTTTTATACTTGAGACTATGTTAACTAAGGTAAAGGACCAGATGCTAAAACACAAAAACCCTAAAACAGTGTGGCTAAAAAAACCAGAATACAAAGAAATAGTACTAGAGTGAGAAATCTGGGTTAATGGCATAGCTTTCTTCCAAGGAGTCACGCTGAGAGCCTGCTTTCTTCCACAGTTTTGCTCTGCTGTCACCTGGATCTTGTCCTTGTCTGCACAATTGAAGCTGAGTCATTTGTACCAGAGGAGTCTGCACCCCAATTTGCAGAAAGAGGAAGTGAGAGAAATTCCAGGGCTCCAAGTCCCTTTGAAGCAATTAAGGTAGGCTAAATGCTACATGCATCATTTTAATGTACATTTCACTTAGTTACTCAGAGCTTCCAGGGAAGTCACCTGTGAATTTAAGTTGTATTTCTATGGGAGGAGGAAAGAGCATAATTTGAGGACCACTAGACTTCTTTGCACAGAACCTTTCCTAAAATATCTGGAGACATTTGGCTGCCTTTCAGCTTTAACAGTTGGCTGGTATACATCTGTTTCAAGCTCTGAGCATGTGGTGGCATTTTTTGGTTTCTGTCTTGGCTGTAGAGTGAATAGACTATTGGACTATCAGGCTCTTTTTGTTTGTTTGTTGTTTTGTTTTGTGTTGATTGGTACTCTTAGGGCTTTCTATTAGGCTGGCCAAATATGCAATAACTTTTTCATTTTCCTAACTGTATGTTATAAGTCCTGCTGGCTAGTCTAGAATCCTCATAAGGGGGCCTTTAAGTTATTGAATCTGTGTAAACTTTTCACTTAAATCCACTTTCTTTAGTATTGTGTCCTACTCAAAGTGATTCTGGTGTACCCCAGTACATAGTCCAGCTACTTTATTCTATCCCAAGAATAAAAATCCTGCTTTCTGGCAGATTGGGGGAAGAAAGCTGGGCTGAACGCGGAACTTTGAGGAGGAGTTTAAGGTTACTGTGCATTCTGGATTAGACTTTTAAACAATTCTCCTGTTTGTGTTCTAATTCTGTCCTCAATCCCAGTGTTTTGGGAGGGTTGTGATGTAAATCTGTCAGTTCTTGGCTTTCTCACGGAGAGTCAGTGGGACCAGTGGATCTCCCCCACTGATGTGCAAGTGGTCAGATAGGAACATTCTGCTTTGTCAGTAACGACAGGCCCATCTGCTGTCCAAATATGGCTGCTAATGCCCCTCAACCATTCTCTTTGACCTAGTGTGTTTATTCCTTTTTAAAAACAATCCCTTTATTATAATTTTAGTGGGATTTCAGATGAATTGACTAGTATGGTAAAGAGGTGGCATAATTATGCATTTCTTGTCTCTATTTTTATAGCTTTTCTTTGTCTAAACTTTTCCATTACTTTCTGCCATTTTTTTCCTTTGATCTCCCGCTTCTCTTACTGTCTTCTTTTTCTCTTTTCTTTTCTCCCTCCTTTCCTTTCTTATTTTCTTGTTTAAAACCTTCTTGCTTTTTTCCCTCTCCCCCTGCTCTCCTCCCTCCCTTTCTTCTCTACTTCCTTTCCTTCTTCCCTTCCCTCCTTCTTTCTTTCCTTCCTTCCTTCCTTCCTTCCTTCCTTCCTTCCTTCCTTCCTTCCTTCCTTCCCTCCTTCCTTCCTTCCTTCCTTCATTATATGTTGTACAAAAATCTCTATCTTCCAATTATTCCCACTACATTTTGCTGTAAATTAATTAGTCTATAAAAAGGCAGTAAAATTATGATATAACAAATATACTATCCTAGTACAGAAAAGAGAAGCAATGCTAAACATGGAAGTATATTTACCATCTATATAACATATTAGCCCAACTTTGATTATTACTTCTAGGTTCTAGATATCCTTCCTTATCTATTTTGTGACAAATTTTATTTTATTGTAAGAGTACTGTCTGATTATATATATATATTTTAAAATATGTGTTTTATTGATTTTAGATAGAAAGGGAAAGGGAGAGAGAAAAATATCAGTGTGAGAAACATCAATTGGTTGCCTCTTGCATGCATCCAGACTGAGGATTGAACCCACAACCTAAGCATGCGCCCTGACCAAATATTGAAGAGGCAACCTTTTGGTTTACAGGATGATGCTCAACCAACTGAGCCACACTGGCCAGGGCCTGTTTGATTATATTTTTGATCAATTAATACTCTTTATATTTTTCATCGTAGAAAAGAAACACTTGAAAAATTTGACCAGGAACTTAATCTCTACTCTTTTTAGGATCCTTCTTGTATATATAGCATTTGCTAAGCATCCACTCCAGGCCAACACATCGTATTCATAAACCCATTTACTAGTATTTCATGCAATAATCTTACAAGCCAGTTGTAATTCTACCTGTTCCGGACAAATGACAAAAATGAGATTCAGGGAATTTAAAAGTTCCTTACATAATGTCTCAGAACAACTACTGAGTTGAATCAATATGCAAATTATGCATTTTCTACAAAGCTCAGGATCTTTCCACTACACCAATCTCCTCCTCCTGACAGACTAGACAAAAAGCAATCTGCTTTCCTTGACTGAACTTCTCATCTACTCTTGCTTTGGCATAATTATGGTTTGAGTTTCTCAAACACCTGGACAGAAATGTGTTGCCAAGTAATGCAAATAAATTACATCTCCCATAATTTTTATAATACAACTAGAGGCCCAGTGCACAAAATTCATGCATGGGTAGGGTCCCTAGTGGCTGCCAGCTGCCAGCTGGGGCCTTCCTTTGTTCTGCACTGTCCCCTGGTGGTCAGTGCACGTCATGGCAAGCAATCGAACTCCCGGTCGAACTCCCAAGGGGAAACTTTGCATATTAGGCTTTTATATAGAGAGACAATATTGATTCAAACAGACACTATTGATGCAACTCATACTACTTTCTATGAGGCAGGAGAATAAAGCTCAGAGTGGGTAAGATGGATCAAGTATGGGCAGCTCTCTGAGGTTTTGAAGACCCTTTTGAATCAATGGCAGACAGGTCTCTAAGTCACAGCTCCTCTCTCAACATATTGTGCCATATTAAGTCACCACTGATAGACATTATTTTTAAGAAGGAACATTTCCTTAAGAGAAAAACCTAAGGGACTTGTGGTCCATCTTTTTGTCAAAACCCTGCCTGTTGTATCATTGCTATTGTTCAGATTTCCTTGTATCCCATATCTATTCTTTCCTCTCCATTGTCACTGCCACTGTTAAGTTCAGACCACTTGCACCTCTCATCTTGTTTATTAAAACTACCTAAAACTCTTTTTCCAATTCTACTCTAGTTCCCTTCTATACTAGCTTCCTAAGGCTGCTGTAACAAATTATGCCAAACTTAATGGCTCAAAACCATGTAAATGTATTACCTTACAAAACTGGAAGTCTCAAGTCAGAAATGGATCTCACTGGGTGAACATCAAGGTGTGAACAGGGCTTTGTATCTTGGCGGTTCTAGAAGAGGATCCATTTCCTTGCCTTTTCCAGCTTCCAGAGACTGCCCATGTCCTTGTTTTTGTCTACATCTTCAAAGCTTGCAACATAGGAATGAGTCTTTCTCTTGCTTTCAACTCCTTGGTTTACTCACTTCTGCCTTCTTGTTATTATACTGGGCCTTCCTAGATGATCTCCCCATCTCAAAATCCTTAACCTAACTACCTCTGCAAAGTCTCTTTAACCATGTCAGGCAACATACTCACAGAATCTGAACATTAAGATATAGACATCTTTGGGGACCTGGAGGGTCATTCTTTTGCCTATTATGCCTTCCAAGTCCTTTAAGAAGTCATCATTGCAGTGACCTCTCAAACATTCAGAACAAGACATATCCCTTGTGCTACCATGATTGTTCCTTACTTTGTCTCCAATGATTTGGTCCCTGCTGACTTGAAGCCAAATATCTCTATACCACTCCCCAAATGTGGATGAGCCTGAGCAAATGACCAATTGCCTCTCTGTCTCAGTTTCCTCATCTATAAAATAGGAGCAGTAATAGTTTTTTTACAAGGTTACTAAGAAATATATAACTCAATTCATTGGTCAGACTAAGCTTTTTAGTCCATATTGATGTGAATTTATATCTCCATACTTTGCTGCCTCATGCAACTATTTAAATTTCAATTAGGTGAAATAAAATGGAATTACAAATCCATCCCCTCCATTAGCCCTGGCCACATTTCACTGCTGTCTAGTGACTACCATATTGAGTAGTACAGATATAGAACATACCCAAGACTATATAAGTTGAATAGGCTTTCCTTTTAAAATATTAATATATAATATTAAGTTGTACTATATAAAATTGCTCTTTCTGTAAATCCAAAATGATCAAACATCAGCAATACGGTTTGGTTTAGCCGCATACTTCTCAGAAACCAGTAGTCATATCAAACTCAATTTCAAGAGGAACTTCCTCACACTCCACTTACCCTAAAAACACCCAGCTAAGAATTAAAATAAACCCAAACCTGGCTTATGCTTTTTCTCCATTTTATACCCAGAAATAATATAAGCAATTTCCAAATCCGGTTTATAAATTCTTCTTTTAAAAACCCATGTATTATTTTTTTCTATATCACAATAAATGTGTCCTAAAGTTGAAACATGATTTTTCACAAACTGGCCTGCATTTTGGGTGTTTGCACCTGGAGTTCTCTGTTTTTGGATTTAGTATTTCTAAAACGTTCTTGGCAAGCAGAAACTTGGCTCTTCTGGTTTAAAAGTTATAGGGCTGGTGGCCACTGTAAAAAAAAATAAAATAAAATAAAAACACAACTACATAACAATTTTTAGCAATTTAATGGGACACCTATGACTCCAAGTTTTGCATTTGGGAATTTCTATAAAACTTCATTAAGCCTCATATTAAATTACTCCCAAATAACTTAAACACACTGCTAGAATCAGGATCCTGGTTTCCAGTTCCATATTTATTGTTGAGTATTCTATCAAGTAGTTGTTGACACAGCTGTAGACCAAGAAAAAAATACTAGAATCAATTTCCACAAGCACAAGGTTACTTACATTTTTGTTGCTGAATCCCCAGTATCTAGAGCAATATCGGACATATAATAGGTGCTCAACAAGTATTTATGACTGACTGAAACACTTAATATATCTGTTATTAGTTACAACTAATTAAATTTATTATTACATATATGTCATAATGTTATACTCATATTTTGAAACTGTTAAATAAAATATAAAACCATCCATATGCATATTTGTGCATCTTAGAATGACAAAGCTTTATATGATACCACGACCTTACTTTCAAGATGAGAAAACAGATTCCAAAAACTAGCATGGCTTTATCATTTATTGGCAACAAATGAGTTCAAATGTAGCAACAATAAAACAATTTGTGAAAGTTAATTACAATACAAAATTACCATATCTATAACAAGGACCAGTTCCCAGGCCCTCTCCTAGTTGCTTTAAACAAGTTAACAGTTCTAAAGCTCACAACAACCCTTTGAGGTGGATACTGTTACTATACTCATTTTGCAGAGAGGAAGCACCGAGAAATGGAATGACTCCCCCAAGATTGTCCAGTTGTAGAAAAGTCAGAATTCGAACCCAGGAAGTGTGTTTCCAGAAACTTCATTCTTAATCACTAGCCATACTATTTAAATAAAAAGTCAACTGTAGCACATAACATTTTTAGGGAGAAGTATAACTTGTCTCAGAAATGACTGACCTCTTTTTTTGAGGACACTTAGCCAAGGTGCTATTAGCACAAGCCAATGTAAGATGAGCATCTGAATCAGATGTTGGGAGGGAACTTGCTCTCCACAATCAAGTAGCCAGTGTTTCCCAGTAGTCCCTCCTGACTCCTGGGCCTGGGCTTGCAGCTGCTTTTATTTTGTTATTGTTTTGTTTTGTTTTTTCTTCATCTTTGATCTTGAGGACCATGGGGCTGAGTGCAGCATTCATTCCCGGGTCTGAATTTGAGCCACTGTCCCTGCCTTCGTTAAGTAGTTTGATTCTCATAGGCATGCCTGTCCACCTGTAGGAGGCACAACGTATCATCTTTATTCAGGTATGAGGTGACTGCACGAAAGGGTGGGACAGCGCAGAAGATAGCATCACTAAACTGAGACCTCCTTAAAGAATCAAACTAGCTCGGCTGGCATGGCTTAGTGGTTGAGAGTCCACCTATGAACCAGGAGGTCAGGGGCATATACCAGGGTTGCAGGCTCAATCCCCAGTGTGGGCGAGCAGGAGGCAGCCCATCCATGATTCTCTTTCATCATTGATGTTTCTATCTCTTTCTCCCTCTCCCTCTCTGAAATCAATAATATATATATTAAGTAATCAAACTAGGTTCCCTTTAAAACACAAAAAATCCTCAACTTCAAAGGCCTGGAGTTAGCAGAGGATCAGACACTTTCAAGGCAAAACCCTGGAAAACTGTAAAGGAAAAAATATATATATAATAATAAAATAAATAAATAATAAATAAATAAATAATCATGGTCTTCCTACTTGGCTTGGCAAATATCTCTGCCTAAACTGTCTCACAGGAGGATGACTATTTCCATGAGGAAGGAAATTACCAACTAATGCAAAGAATTCCCATTTATCCAAATAACAGGATAATCTTTGTTACTATTTCCTTAAAATTTTTATCCTTACCTTCTTCTACAAAGGAGAGGAGTTGCTCCATTTTTCACAGGCCAGGAATAATCATGATGTAAGGTTTTCTGTATAAAGCTTAAATCCTATATTTAAGAGTAATCTTACCAAGCTCAAAGCTCTCAAAATTGCCACTTGAAAAAAACAAAACACATCTATTTAGAACACCAATTGAAAACATTCTTTAATTACAGAAACACCCTGCAGTCTTTAGTTTCTTTGGCATTTACAATTTGAATATAATTGTATTTCTCCAGCTCATATTTTATACCTTTCCAGCTCATATTTCATACCTAAGACTTAACTCCCAACCTGATTATTAACAATGTGTGGCCAATTATTTGATTAACAGTGTGTTTGTTTCAAACACCAAAATACTCAACACATACTTAACAATTAAGCACTGTAGCTTCTAAAAATATAATGGCTTTTTATACAGATTAATGAAATAAGGGGTCCTTTTCTTCTCATCTATGAGCTTGAGTCTGTGCCTTAGAAGACCAGACTATCACAATTGTGACTGTAGAATAATATATTATTACAGTGTATTCAATTAGGCCAGAGATATTCAAGAAACATATAGGCAATCCCATCAACTATAACAACAAGAACTCTTTTCTTTAAGATTTACAAAATACCAAATATTTGGGGGACACTATATTTCAAAAGGTTTTAGGATTAATTGCATAAACAAATAAACATCTGCTTTGCATAGTTTATAGTGTCAGGTATTCATTACCAAACTACCACTGCATAAGAACTAACTACAAAATCTCTCTAGCCTATAACAAGCAATATGACTTTGCTGTCCACATGTCTGAGTGGCCATCTAGGCAGCTTTGTTGATCTTGGCTGGATACACTTAAATAAAGGGAGTGAGATGGCAGTTGACTGAGGACAGTTAGTCTTGGCTGGATGACATGTCAATTCAACCCTATTCCTTCCACATATTGCTCATCCTTCAGGTGGTTAGCCCATTCTATCTAATAAAAGAGTAATATGCAAATTAACCATCACTCCAACACACAAGATGGCTGCCCCCATGTGGACATGAGATGGCTGCCACAAGATGGCCAGAAGGGAGGGCAGTTGGGAGGGACCAGGCCTGCAAGGGAGGGCAGTTGGGGGTGATCAAGCCTGCAGGGAAGGGCAGTTGGGGGGGACCCAGGCCTGCAGGAGAGAGCAGTTGGGGGGGACCAGGCCTGCAGGGGAGGGCAGTTGGGAGGGACCAGGCCTGCAGGGGAGGGCAGATGGGGGTGACCAGGCCTGCAAGGGGGGGCAGTTGGGGGCAACCAGGTCAGCAGGGGAGGGCAGTTAGGGGTGACCAGGCTGGCAGGGGAGGGCAGTTAGGGGTGACCAGGCCAGCAGGGGAGGGAAGTTAGGGGCAATTGGGTTGGCAGGGGAGTAGTTAGGCTTCAATCAGGCTGGCAGTGGAGTGGTTGGGAGTGATCAGGCTGGCAGTCAGAAAGAGTTAGGGGCAATCAGGAAGGCAGGCAGGTGAGCAGTTGGGAGCCAGGAGTCCCAGATTGGAGAGGGTGCAGGCTGGGCTGAGGGACACCCCAACCCCCCGTGCATGAATTTCGTGCACTGGGCCTCTAGTATATAATAAAAGGCTAATATGTAAATCAACTGAACGGCAGAATGACCAGTCGCTATGACATGTACTGACCACCAGGGGCCAGACACTCAATGCAGGAGTTGCCCCCTGGTGATCAGTGCGCTGCTAAGCCTGAAGACCTGAGCTGGGCTCATGACTGGCGAGCACAGTGGCAGTGATGGGAGAGGTGGTGGTGGGGAGCAGGCCTAAGCTGTCAGTCAGACATTCCCAGAGGGGCTGACAGCTGCAAGTGCAGCAGTGGTAGCAGGAGCCTCTCCTGCCTCCTCAGCAGTGCTAATGATGCCCAACTGATGGCCTAGGCCCGCTCCCCGCAGAAAGTGGGCCTAAGCCATCAGTCAGACATCCCCGGCTCCCAGGCTGCCAGAGGGAGGTCTGACTGTCAGGTTAAGCCCGATCCCCCAGGGAGTGGGCCTAATCTGGCAGGTGGATATCCCCCAAGGAGTCCTGGACTGTGAGAGGGTGCAGGCTGGGCTGAGGGACACTCCCCCCCACCCCCAAGTGCACGAATTTTCATGCACTGGGCCTCTAGTATATATACACTGAGTGGCCGATTATTATGATCTCTGAACACATAATAATCTGACGACTCAGTAGATAGATAGATAGATAGATAGATAGAGATAGATAGATAGATAGATAGATTAGAGGCCTGGTGCATGAATTCGTGCATGGGTGGGGTCCGGCCAGCCTGTCCAGGGGAGGGGACATGGGCGGTTGGCCGGCCTACCTGCTGGTCGAACTCCTGGTCGAGGAGACAATTTGCATATTAGCCTTTTATTATATAGGATATACACTGAGTGGCCAGATTATTATGCGTTCAGAGATCATCATAATCTGGCCATTCAATATATATACAAAGATTCATGCAAGAATGGGCCTTCCTTCCCCTGGCTGCCAGCACCGCCTTCGCTCCAGGCCCGGAGCACCTTTCTGCCTTCACTCTGGCCCAGAGCCACCTTTTCGCCTTCCCATGCTGCCCAGAGGCCCAGAGTGGCTGGGGCAGTGTGGAATGCCTGTGTCCCACTCAGCACCTGCATATGCAAATTAACCCACCATCTTTGTTGGGTTAATTTGCATACTCACTCCTGATTGGCTGGTGGATGTCACAGAGGTATGGTCAATTTGCATATTTCTCTTTTATTAGTGTAGATATATGCACTCATGAATGAGGCACAAGGGAGAGCAGGCAAGGCAAACCACACAAGAGTTATTCAAGCCTCTGCACATACCACATTGGCTAATATCCCTTTGGCTAAAGGATATCACATGATTGAGCATAGTGTCAAAGAGAGAGGCACTTTACCTTGCCCAAGTGAGAACTACTGCAAAGTCACATGGCCCAATTATGTATCTATAGAGGGGCAATGAATTGGAGTCAAGTTTAAAATCTACTATACCCATCATTTGGAGGGGAAAAAGTAAGATTCTAATTCTAAGCACTAATGAAACTAGAGAATCTCTGAAAAAGGTCAAAGACTAAGTTAAAGGACTAGACTAATAGTCTAGACCCGTGGTCAGCAAACCGCGGCTTGCGAGCCACATGCGGCTCTTTGGCCCCTTGAGTGTGGCTCTTCCACAAAATACCACAGCCTGGGTGAGTCTATTTTGAAGAAATGGCGTTAGAATAAGTTTAAGTTTAAAAAATTTGGCTCTCAAAAGAAATTTCAATTGTTGTACTGTTGACATTTGGCTCTGTTGACTAATGAGTTTGCCGACCACTGATCTATAATAGCACATGGTCATCTTAGCGACAATACTTCAAGGTTGATGAAGCTGATGGAACTCAGAGAATAAATGCAGGTGAAGTTCTGAGAGGTAAACCATGTGTTGGTTAGACTGTCCTTGTAGGTCAATTATCTACCTTTCTCTGTCCTGTTCTTTGCTCTGGACTTTACCAAAAGGCCTCCTTGCCCTCTGGCTTATGGCTGGGTTCCCCAATGGGAGACACTGACAGGAGATGGGAAGCAAGAATTTGGAGGAGAATGAAGTCCTAGTACAGAGTTGGCAGTGTTTTTGTAGGAAGTATTTTCAGATATTTATCATCTATCTATCTATCTATATCTATCTATCTATCTACATATCTATCTATCTAATAACCACTTCTCTCATTTGCCCCTTCATCTAGGACCTGAAATGTTCCCAGGCTTTCCATCCAATGGATTTCACTATCTTTCCATGGCTTTCCCTAAGCCTGACTAGTCTTTTGAAAAGTCTTTTTATTAAACACTCCTCAATCCTTAGAGTGTGTGGATCATCTTTTCCTACTGGAACTGTGCATGAAAGGGGAGAACCAAGAATTTGAGCTCAAGTCTGTCTGATGAAAGGTTGGATCTCTTTATCATTACTCTAATTTCTATCTAGGCTTAGGAAATGGGTGTGTTGGTAAATTTTGAGTTTCCATTTCTTATGTAAATAATGATAACCACAAAAAATATAGTTATAGCAGTTAACATTGATGGAGTGTTTACTGCATACTAAAGATTCTTCTAAATCTTTTGTAAACATTAACACTTGTAAATATCACCATACATGTTATCATTCTCTTTTCTAGATGAGAGAAATGAGACATGGTGAAGTTCAGTTGCTGCTCAATATCATAGGGCCAGTGAAAGGGTTATAAACCTAGGCAGTCTGCGTCAAGAAACTGAATTTCTAAATGGTAATTTTATATAGCACTCTCAGCAGCAAAGTCAAGTTGTTAATATGCACATTTTGCACTTTAGTACCTTTTTTCTCCACGGTCCACTGTGTCAATGCCTAAAGTCACCCACATTTTTTAGTCATTGCTCTGTACCTCTCACCATCAAACACAAATAAAAAACACACTACATGGTTTCCCTAGTAAATTAGGAAGTGTAAATCACTTGATAATAAATATACAGAAAAATTTGGAGCACAAGATAAAGTATGCTCATATATTAATCCAGATTATTTTAAAATTCCATAAAATGCATTGAACAGAATTTTAGCCCTTATCCTAACTAAAGATGTTGAAAAGAACTCATTACCAAATGACATTTAGGCACTTGAATATTTTGCCACCTGTCATTTTGCTTCTTCTCACCTGTATAAATGGCATTTATTCCTGTTGACATCCTGATTATTATCATTACTTTTCAGTTATTCCTATTAACCTATGACAGGTTTTGCTATTCACATGCCATTCGTTTGACATTTATTTGCTTTCCTTAATTTGTGGTTAAATATGAATTCCTAAAAATTGTCTTGATTATAAGTTGTTGCTTAGATGATATCACTCATTACCTTTGAGTTTAGTCTCAAAAGAAAATACCTAGTGATACTCATTTAGCCTTTGCAAAGTTTTTATGGAAGTTTCAGCAATAGATAGTTTCCTGGGCAATGTTTTCACATTCAAAGTTTGGTTGTATCAGTGGCTAAACTCTTCTTTCCTCCAAATACACATGGATCATCATCCTATCATAACTTCTGGAATTCTGACATGTGGGACAAGTGAGATATCACTTGTTTTGACTAAAGCATTTCTGTCGGATAGTTCTGAGGGTTATTTAACCATCAACAATGTGGTTAGATGAAGAAGAAAGGAGAGTGGGGAACAAAACAATAATTGGAGCAAGACAGAATTTGAAAATGAAATTACGGTAAGGAGAAAAGGATGCCATGCCTGGGATCTGGATAGAATCTGATATCAAGCTGGTGAGTACACCAGGTCTTCCCTTGAATAGAGTCAATGAGCTGTTGTAAAGAGCAGATGAGAAAAATGCATTGAGCAGTGTGTCTGGCACAGAACACATGACCAATGAATCTATTATTATCACTATTAAAATTCTGGGTTACCAATGTAAGCCCTAGAAAACACCTTAGGAATATGAGGTTGAACCATATGAAATGGCCATTGTTTAGGTGAAAAGTGATGAAATATAGGCCATTCATGTGGTTCA
The DNA here is from genome assembly GCF_027574615.1 of Eptesicus fuscus. Classification (NCBI taxonomy): domain Eukaryota; kingdom Metazoa; phylum Chordata; class Mammalia; order Chiroptera; family Vespertilionidae; genus Eptesicus; species Eptesicus fuscus. The sequence continues at coordinate 12,526,600 of NC_072477.1, read as the reverse complement.
ACCTAGCATTATTTGTTATAATTAATATGTGGATTGCTATCATCATAATCGCTGGTATTTGAGCTAAGGACAATAATCATAAAGGGTGAAAACCCTCTCTTAGTGCTGAAGAATGGTAAGTTCTTTTCTGTGTATTTGGTTGCCTCGCAATAACATTCAGCTTCACAAAGAAAAAACATACCTATACTTAATAGGAATAAAAAAAATGTTACTAAGTTTTATTGCTGAAGGAAATGTGAATATCAATCACTTAATTGGGAAGCAACCGAACAATATATATTGTAGATTAGTTGTATTAAATAGAATATATTATGGAAACTAATTTTATGTGCTTCATTTTACTTCTTTTTTTTTTTTTTTAAATATATTTTATTGATTTTTCACAGAGAGGAAGGGAGAGGGATAGAGAGCTAGAAACATCGATGAGAGAGAGACATCGACCAGCTGCCTCCTGCACAACCTCCACCGGGGGGACGTGCCCGCAACCAATGTATATGCCCTTGACCGGAATCAAACTTGGGACCTTCCAGTCCGCAGACCGACGCTCTATCCACTGAGCCAAACTGGTTTCGGCTCATTTTACTTCTTAATGTGGGTATGAGAAAATTTTAAATTATATATACATTATATATAATGTATATTATATTTCTATTAGGCATTTTTTTGACTTAGACTATAGCAAGGTTGAGCAGAGTGGGATTAACTGATTGTGAATACCTAATGTGTACCAAACTGCATGCTAGACATTCTATATTTGGGTTCACATAATCTTCAAATTATTTCTGACAAATCTACCTAATAAAAGAGTAACATGCTAATTGACCATACCTTCACGACGCCCACCAGCCAATCAGGAGTGAGTATGCAAATTAACCCAACAAAGATGGCAGGTTAATTTGCATATGCAGGCACCAAGCGGCCAGGGGTGGGGCAGGACGCTTGCGTTGTCTCCATGGCGACAACACAGGCATTCCACCCTGCCTCTGGCCACTCTGGGCCTCTGGGCAGTATGGGAAGGCAGAAAGGTGGCTCCGGCCAAAGCAAAGGCGGTGCCAGCACCAGGGAAAGGAAGGCCCATTCTGGCATGAATCTTTGTGCATTGGGCTTCTAGTAAGTAATAATTTTCTCCAATTTTACAATAAAATACTGAACAAAACAAGGAGAAAAAGAACATTGTACAAGCTCAGATGGTTAAAAAGCATAGAGCAATAATTCAAATTCAGGTCTACTAACATGAATCCAATGCATTTCTTCTTGGCCCAGCTGCATGTTGCTGAAAGATCTCTGGGAAGTACAAAGGGTGCACAAGCTCTAGGGGGGACTATCACAGCTCACTGTGTTCATGGAGTCCCATGGTGGAGGGAAGTGGTTTGGCCTGCCAAGATGCAGCAGCTGCTTTGCCATCTGTCTTCATGATCCATCCCATGATACTCTCCATCTCTGTGCTACTCCCATGCCTATGTGATCTAACCCAGCTGTACAAACCCAGAGCCGTCTACCACCTGGGCCAGGGGAAGTGACTCAGTATGGATCACGGATGCATGCCCAGTGTTCTGGCTGAGACCCTACTTGCTGACTGCTTCTCTAGGCAGTCAGGCGTGGCAGCTTTCCGGCTCCATCCGTCTTTCACCTTGGCAGACACAGGCCATAGGGGTTGATAGGATTCCTCTAACAAAGGGCCTGCCACCTTTGTGCCTTCAGCTAAGAATAAAGGCAGGTGAAAAATTCCTTTATGACCCATGACAAGGAAAATGCAATCTGTTGTGCTTGGGGCATTCAGTCAACAAGGCAAGGCCTGTTGACAAGTAGATAATCTCCTACATAGCATGGTTTGTAGAGTTTCACAGGAGGACTAGCTTCTAGAAACAGCTCCACATCGGGCTCTCATAGGTTATGTTAAATTCTTCCATTTAAAATGCAAGCTTTCTGAAATTTTCCATTTGCTAATAAAAATTAAAATTCAAGGAGCCCTGGTAATCAGTTTAAGGCTAATGATTTAGCAAGATAACTGTGAAGCCTGGCCAGCGTGGTCATAGTTCGATTCTTAGTCAGGGCACATGTATGGGTTGTGGGCACAATCCCCAGTGTGGGGTGTGCAGGAGACAGCCAATCAATGATTCTCTCTCATCATTGACATTTCTATCTCTCTCTCCCTCTACCTTTCTCTCTGAAATTAATAAAAATATTAAAAAATAAAAATAAATAAATTAAATCAAAAGAAAAAGATTACTGTGAAAATAAAGTCTGATAGAAATGGTACATTGAATATTCCATTGTGATAATAAATAAAAAATTATATCAATAATGACTAGCATTTACACTTCTCATTGACCATTGATCTACACAATTATCCCATGATATGCACATCATTATTATCATAATTTTAAAATTATGTCATTAAGCAATTTGCCCAAAGTCACTCCTTTCAAATGGCACAGCCAGAACCCAAACCATAATGTTATTACAATCCCATAGCCTTTTATGTATTATAATAAAATTAGTAGACATGTTTAACTTGTAGATTATCTGAAAATATTGGCAAGTATACTCAGATTGATTTATTGTTTGGTCTGTAGCAGTTAATTATTTTGCTTTTGATATGTCTCTTATTTTTCTAATTCAAGAGAAAATGCCCTATATTTTTATTTATTCATTCACTTGTCAATACACTAAACAAGCATTTAGAGAGTACCTTTTCTTTGCAAGATACTCTGCTTTAAACATTAGAAAGAACAAAAACACTATCTCTACCTTCTGGAAATTCCAATCTAGTTGTACTGACCAAATTAAATGTATACTTGTGCAACTATACAACACATATATGATATCTCTGTATCTCGAAGTTCCATGGCCTTATGGAACTTCTATGCTAATGACTCCAAATTTATATTCCCAGCCCTTGTCTTTCCATTGATGGCCAGATTGATATATAAAAGTCCTTGCCTGATATCTCTCTGCTTGTACATCCAAAAACATATTGCAAAATTAACAATAGACCTCTGCACACCTTGCATACTCACTCTAACATTGTTCCTTTCCTAGACTTCAGTCTCCAAAAAGAGTAATGCCAACAACCTCTTTTCCTTTACCAAAATCACAGAAGCATCATTGAACCCTCTTGATGTCGCACACTTTCTATCCCAATCCATCAACAATTCCTGCTGGCTTCACCTGGAAACCTCATCCCTGAACTAAGTGCTCCCCAGCTCCATTCCTAAAGCCCTAGTAGTCTGAGCTACCATCATCTCTTGTTCTAGAGTACTGAAACAGCCTCTTACCTCTTCTAGCTTTCATTCACATCTGCCTAAACATTAACACTGAGGTCAAATTTACATTCAGTAGGAATGCACTAATTTCAAGCGTTTGATTTAAAGTTTTCCAACAATTGTATACACTTGTCCAATTGATGATAGCAGATATTTTTATTACACCCTTCATGACCCTTTTAGTCAATCCCCAGCCCACTCCTTAGGTGAATACTATTCTGATATCTCTCACTATAGACTCATTTACTGGTTCTTGAGCACATACAAAAGGAGCCATACAGTATGTACTCTTTCATATCAGTATTCAGATTTCTTTAACTCAGTGTAATATTTGTGACATTCACTCATGTTTTTAGATGCATTGAATGTAGATTTCTTTTGACTGCTGAGTATATTTCCGTTATGTAAAATAAACAACAATTTGTATATTCATTCTGCCATTGAGGAACATGAGGCTGTTTCCAGTTTTGTGCTATTTTGAATAAAGGTACAATCAAAACTTGGTTTACAAGTCTAAGTGCAGACATATGTTTTTATTTCTCTTGAATAAATATCCAGGACTGAAAATGCTGGATCATCTGTGAAGTGTGTATTGAACTCTATAAGAAATTGCCAAACTTTTTTTCTAACATGGTTGTACCTCACCAACAATTTGTAAGAATTCCAGTTGCTACACATTCTCTCCAAACAGTTAATATTGCTTGTTTTAATTTTAGACATTTCTAAAGGCTAAAAAAGTGGTTAAGTACAGAATCTCATTGTAGTTTTAATTTGCAATTGTCTAATGACTAAAAGATCTTGAACATCTTTTCATGTGCCTATTGGCCATTTGTATATTTTCTATTTTGGAAGTGTCCATTCAAATATTTTGCTACTCTTATTGGAGTGCTTGTCTTTTTTATTGTTAATCTATAGAAGTGCTTATATATTCTGCATTCAGGTCCCTTATCAGATATTTATTGACAAAATCTATACTTCTTCCAGTATCTTCTTCTAGTATGTACTTGATTCTCTTGTCTTTTGGTAAACAAAAGTTTTTAATTTAGATGAAGTCCGATTTGCCTCTTTTTTCAGTTAGTGCTTTTATTGTGTATTGTTCAAGAAGTCATTGCCAACCTCAAGGGTATGAAGAAAATATTTTATGTTTCCTTCTAGAAATTTATAGTTCTAGCTGTTATGTGTTAGTCAATGATCTAGTTTGAATTATTTTCATGTGTATAAAGTGAATCAGGGATAAATATAATTTCCCCCCACAGGAATGTTTAGTTTCCCCAGCCTTCCTACTCTCTCCTCCAGATATCTAGTCTTGGAAAAAAATTTCCTTTCAACAATGAATTGACTTGTATTCTTGATTGAAAATCAATTGACCTACTATAAGTAGGAATATTTCTACATCCTCTAATCTGCCCTATTGATTTTTATATTCATGTGTCAATATCACTGTCTTGATTACAATGACTTTATCATTAGTTTCAAAATCAAATATGTGTCCACCAACTCTATTCTTTATTTTCAGATTTGCTTTGCCTATTAGAGTACCTTGGCATTTCCATGTAAAATTCAGATTAGCTTTTTAAAGCCTGCAAAGAAATAATAACTATTGCATTTTGGTTGGAATTTTGTGAGTATATACATCAATTTTGTTGAAATATGGACATCTTCCAATTTATAAATTTTTTATAGTCTCTATTAGTTTAGTTCTTCACTAATTTCCTTCAATAATGTTTTACTGTTTTCTTTGTAGAGGTTGTTCATATTGTTAGATTTATTCTGGAAGATTGTATGCTTTTTTATATGATTGAAAGTGAATTTTTTAAAATTTTATTTTCCAATTCCTTGCTAGTACTTTACAGAGTTTATAAATAATTGTTGTATAAAAACCTTGTATACTACGACTTTGATAAATTATCATAAGAGGTCTAGCAGTTATTTAATAAATTCTTAATATTTTTATATAAACCATCATTAAAATATAAATAATAATTTTTACCTTTCCCTTTCCAATATATTTTACTTATTTCTTTCACATTATTGCACTGGTGAGATCTCAGTTACAGTGTTAAATAGATGTGGTAAGATCAGATATCCTTGCATTATTTCCAATAATTACTAAGAAATTATTCAATATTCTCAGGTGTAATGTTAAATCTGAATTGATTATGAACTCTGTCAGATTGAAAAAGTCCCCTTCTGTTTTGTTTGCTGGGTTAATTTTTAAACCCATGAATGGTATTAAATTTTGTCAAATGTTCTTTCTGTATCAATTGAGATTATATGATTTTCCCCTATACACTATTTACATAGTGAATTAAGTTAATTTTTTCAAATGTTAAAATGGCCTTGCACCTTTTATAACCTTGAATTAAACCAGTTGGTTATGTATATTCTTTTTAAATATTGCTCAGTTTAATTTACTAATGTTGTTAAAGAACATCTTGGGTCTAGGTTCAAAGATGTGGTAATCTGTAATTTCTTTTTTTCTTATAATTTCCTTGTGAGGGTTTGGCACCTGAATTATGCTGACTTTATAAATCAAATTGGGAAGTGTTTCTTTTTCTGTTTTCTGAAAGTTTCTGTCAGATTGGCATTTTTTTTCTTAAATGCTTGATAGAATTCACAGATAGAAACTCTCTCTGCCTGAAATTCTTTTTAACAAGAATTTTAAACAAATTTTTCTACCTCATCTAAGATTTCAAATTTATTGGCATAAATTTCTTCATAATATTTTTATTATAGCCTTTGTATCTATATAATCTGCAATGATATAACGCCTCAAATTTCTGATATGGATTAATATGTTTTCTGTCTCCCATTTTCCTAAGCACTCTAGTTAGAGATTTAGCAATGTCATCTTTTTAAAGAGCTAGTTACTTTTATCTATCATTTTCTCTTTTCTATTTTATTTATTTTTACTCATGTTTTAATTAATTACTTTTAGCTCTGTACTTCGGGTTTAATTTTCTCTTTTCTATCCAGCTTCATAAGATGAAAACATAGACAATTGATTTGAAGCATTTATTCTTTTCTAATATAAGCATAAGTCTTTTGATTTATTAAGACATTTTAGTGGCTCTATATTGTCTGTCTTGAATGGTCCATGTGCACATGGAAAGAATGTGTTTTGGAAGCTTGATCAAGGTAGTTGATAGCACTGATCAGATCTTCTATGACTTTAATTTTGGTCTACTCACTGTTATATCAATTATTAAAAGAAAAATGTTATAATCTCCAACTATGATTGTGAATTTGCCTAATATTTTCTGCAGCCCTATCCATAGAATGGGAGGATTCTGTTCCTAAAACAATCATCTTGGTTATACCAAAGCATTATTTTTGCAGTCTCTTTTAGGATCCTTGTCCTGTTTTATTTTACTCTTGTGGATATACATGAAGTAACCAAGACCCTGAGATTAAATTTGGTGTCACTCAGTCTCACCTCTATTACCAATTTGGAAGCCAATAATAACCACTATATAGCATTTAGGTTAAAAATTCAATTTCTATCAACATGATGTCAGTGTTTCCACTGAATCTCTGAGAAAGGTTAAATATTTCTTTACTCATCAATTCACACCAAACCCTTCTCTAAGGAAACTGTTATGAAGATTGCATCAAAGACTACTTCACTGGGCCTCTATCACAAGTTGGAAAAAGCAGATGTCAAAATTCAAATAGATGTAAGGAAAATGCATGGAAGTATCAAATGCCTATCTCAAAGATCTTCTAGCTTCATAACTAAGATGAGGAGCAGTGAGTTCATATTCTCATGAACAATTCCATCTTTCAAATAAAGAAAGCTCTTTGTTACATTGATATAAAAATCACTTGTCTGTCATGTTCATCCCCTGGAGCTAGCTCTGCTATCTGCAACAGATGGCATCTCTTCATGTACACGATCATGTCTCAGTCACATGGAGCCAACATGCTTGTCCCACTCTTAGCCTTCTCTTCCCCCACAATAGCTCCGCCAAGATCTTTCAAGAAACCTAAATGGCACATGGATGCTGGACGCTTTGCTTTCCTGGTTGCTCTCTTTCTAGATGTCTTCAGTGTGATGACTCATTCAGCAAATGTGACCTCATAAAATTCCACATGAAATCTGATCACAAAACAGGACACATATTAGCTCCAGCGAATTACTGAAGCTATAGCGACCCTTACACTGAGAGAAAGGTGGATTTTCTTTACATTAAGTGCAAGAAGATATCAGGAACCACATAGGTTGCTTGCTTAACTGTGTCCTGCCAGATGACTTGTTTTTTGTTTTATAATATTTCTGAAAGCAAATATCCCAAAACAGAATGCAAACGACCCGAGAAAAATCTCTCTCTGGTTGCAATGATAGGCCACTCCCACCCTGATGTCGAATGATGCACAGTTATAGCAGGGAATATAAATCAAGCAACCTAGGCTCTGAAATTGACTAGCAGCATAGATAGGAAAAAATGTAGCCACTCCTTAAAGTTCTTTTACTGCGTATTTATTTTACTATTTTTAATAGGGACTAGGGGGGACAAATCGATGTTTCCATCAGAGAGAAAGTGTCTTTTAAGTGCAAAACATTTTTCAGAAGCAACTTTCAGCACCAGCATAAATGACATCACCAGAAGAGGGATTGTTTAACTAGAGGGGATCATTATCTGTTGTTGGGATTTCTCCTCAGTGAACAAGCAATTAGTCTGTCAAAGATGGACTGAGTTCCCAAAATGAATGTCTGGAAAATGCTTACAACTCCTCTCCCTGTTCCTGACAAATAGAAAGATTGGTTTTCACGTAGAACTGAGATTTGAGCTTTTTTTGTTTTCTATGAGGGAAAAAAAAATACACAGGAAGAGTTAAGAAAGTCTTTCATGTCTGATTGATTTGTTGCCAGTCTTGTTATGCATATTGAAGCTAATTCTATTCATGCATATGTCCCTTCATTTTATGGATGTTTTGTTGCTGGATTGTAATGATTTCACTAACATTCATCTTTGTCTAAATATATGACAAGTGAGAGGCACTGATGAACAGTGAAATGAATATTATATAAGGGGATGTGGCCTATTCCACAATGAAGGCTCTGGCCACCCTTGCCATTAATTTTCAGATCGATTTCATTAGTGTGATTAAGTTTGTCCCTGAACCTATAACGAATGATTGAAAGGAGTTAAGTGCAGAAAAAGAGAAGCAGTTCTGCCTATTCAGAAGCAACGGCTGTCTCCACAACATTGAATCTGACCCTGGATGGAACTAATAAGATTTCTCTCAGATTAGCAGTTCACTGGGTAAATAGATGAAAGGTTACTTTTAAGATAAATGTTGTTAATATCAACTCCATAACATGGTAAACTTGATCTGTTGCATTCAACCCCACTAAAAGCATCACCAATCACCTATGGGTTTTTCTTTTTAAGAAAAATGAGGAGTTACAGATTTATTACATCAGAACTAAAATTTTAAATGAGTTTTAGAAAACACTTCGGATTAATTTTTCACTATAATAATGTATGTATTGAAAAATGGTGTTCAGATATTACAAAGAGATATAGCAAGTATTTATTTATCCAACACCACAAAATTCTATATCATAAGGCTGTTTTCTTAAACTTTTGACCTGTAATACATGCACAGCTCCTATTGGCAAAGTCATAGGTTTTCCTTTTTTCTCATTTGAAATTTTTAAGAAAAAAATGATATTTTTACAAGTAAATTTAAATTAGCTTTTGTTTATTTTGTCTTCTCCAATTTTTTGTTTCCTCCCAACCTGGTGAACACAAAACTAATTTGGTATGTATCCTTTCGTGTGTGTGTGTGTGTGTGTGTGTGTGTGTGTGTGTGTGTGTGTGTATGTGTGTTTTCTAAACTTTGTTCTCTTCAGTCGGACTATCTGACCTTTTCATTTTGTTCTTTTCATTCTGGCTTCACCCAGCATCCTGACTCACCCATCTCCCTCTTGCTTAATCATTAAGCCCTCAGAACAATGTGGCTCTTGTCAGCATCCAATAGTCTTAGGGAAAAGGTGTTAGGTCTATAGGCCACAGAGAGAGTTTTCAATCAAACTAAAGATAACATTGTTTCCAGCCGGTTTGGCTCAGTGGTTGAGCATAGACCTAAGAACAAGGAGATAACAGTTCAATTCCTGATCAGGGCACATGCCTGAGTTGCGGGCTCAATCCCCAGTGGGGGACGTGCAGGAGGCAGCTGATCACTCATCACTGATGTTCCTCTCTCTCTCTCTCTCTCTCTCTCTCTCTCTCTCTCTCTCCCTCTCTCCCTCCTTCCTCTCTGAAATCAATAAAAATATATATTTTTTAAAAGATAACATCTTGGCCCTAGCTGGTTTGGCTCAGTGGATGGAGCGTTGACCTGTGGACTGAAGGATCCCAGGTTCGATTCTGGTGAAGGGCACATGCCCAGGTTGCAGGCTCAATCCCCAGTAGGGAGCGTGCAGGAGGCAGCCAGGTTAAATATCCTCTCTCATCATTGATGTTTCTATCTCTCTCTCTCTCTTCCTCTCTGAAATCAATAAAAATTTAAAAAAAATTAAAAAAAGATAACATCTTGGTTGCAGTTCTGTTTCAGCTTCAGACCCAGGAAAGTTAAGTGATCTCACCTATATACAGAATTATTTGGTCTGATTTTAAATAAAAGGCAACATATTATAGGTCTCTGTCTTAGTTAATTTGGGCTTTTATAACAATAGCATAAAACGGGTGGCTCATAAAACACAGACATTTATTTCTCACACTTCTGAGGTCTGGGAACTCCAAGATCAAAAGCTGGCAGATTTCTTGTCTAATGAAATGCCACTTTGGGGTTGTAAATGATTACCTTCATGCTGTGTTCTGGCAAGACAGAAGGGACAAAAGATCTCTCTGGAGTCTTTTTTATAGGCCACTAATCTCATTCAACCTTGTGACCTAATCAATTCCCAAATGTCCCCTCCTCCTAATACCATCACAATAGGGGTGAAATTATCAACATATAAATTTTGGAGGGACATAAACATTCAGTTCAAACAAGACTCTTCTCCAAACTACTTTTTCATTTTAATATTATCTTCTTGAAACTTTTAAACTCTTTATACTGAAACATGAAGCTACAATGTATGCATTTTAAGTGCTGCAGAGGAAAAACCAACATATATTTATCCATTCTCATTTTGATGAATATTTTAGTCATGTGTGTGTTTTTTTGTTTTTGTTTTTTTGTCAAATTTACCCTTCTGTGTAGAATCCTCCTATATAATAAAAGCCCAGACCGAAGGGCATAAGGACCAGAACTACCTATAGACCAGGCGTTCAATGGAGGAGCTGCCCCTGGTGGTCAGTGGACGGCCCTCCCACAGCAGTAGCAGCTGCTCAGAGGGTGGGTCCACAGCCACTGGGATGGCCGGGATGAGCGGTGCCCCCACAGCAGGCTTATCCCCGCAGGCTGCCCCCCACCAATGCATGAATCACAGCACTAAAAGCTGGCGGTTACTAAGCACTGTCCTTGTGGCGGGAGAAGGCCACGTACTCTCCAAGGAATCCTATATAATAAGAGCCTAATATGCGAATTGACTGAACTGCAGAATGACAGGTGGAACGACCAGGGGAAGACACTCAACGCAGGAGCTGCCCCCAGCACACAGGTCCCAGACCAGCCAAGGTGGGTGCCAGCGGGGGCCCCCGATCACCCTGCCAGTTGTCCTGCAGATCGGCTCTGATCACCGGCCAGTCCTAGAGACCCTACCCGTGCACGAATTTTGTGCACCGGGCCTCTAGTCTTAGATAATCCCAGAACCAGCTCACAGGGTTGACCTAAGGGTTTCTATTCATAGCTTTCAGAATGGAATGAGATCATCAGTTTTTAAGTAGTTGATGGAAAACACACACTGCTCCTTTTTCATTCTCTTCCTCCCGCCTTCTTGCAAGAAAAGGAACAACTGGCTCCCAAGGCCCCGCCCTGAGTGCTGTGCTGAGAGCTCACCTGCCTTCAGCTCCAAGCGAGTCTGCCTTCCAATGGACTTTCCACCTAACACCACTGCCTGCGCATCTTACTCAGCCCGGATCACTGACTGAGCGCTAGGCATGCCTGGGTGCTCCCAGAGCAGCAGGGAGCCAGCCGCCCTGTGCTATGAGTGTGTGTTCTGCCAGGAGAGGACAGGAGTGTGGGGAGAAAACAGCCTCGGACAGACGTGAGGTGCAGCCATTAGAGGGCACGGGCACCATGAAAACATGGGAATGAAGCCACATAGGGGCTCCACGAGGGAAGGTCAAAGGGAGGCTCACTGAGGGAAAGTGGACTGATGGAGGAGAGCCAGGCTGACACCTGGAGAATGGTATTGGGCAGAGGGGACAGCCCACAGAGCAAGAGGCCGAATGGAAGGGGGTCAAGGCTGGGTCAGGGGGCACATCCTGCAGGGATCGAGGGCCCCATGAGAACCTGGCGTCCCCTGAGTGCAGGGCGGAGAGGCACCCAGGCTGTGGGTGAGGACCACTGGCTTCTGTGTCAGGAGCAGACTGAGGGGGAAGAGGAAGCAGGGAGACAGCAGGAGGCGATAGCACCCTCCCCCAGGGTGATGCGGAGACAGTGGAAACTGTGGCAGCCCAGGTGGAGGCTTTGGGGTGTACTGGAGGGAAGTCAGAACACGAGGAACGATGTGTGTGTGGGGGGGAGGCCCCATGCTCTGCTGGACCCCTGGGAAGGCGGGGTCTCTGACAGCTGCTGGCAGGGGGCTGTCTGTTTTGAGGGTCTGACTGTAAAACCCAGACCTTAGTTTGAGCTCCACATGAGGGACGTTAATTCTCTTTTCTCTCCTTTAAAATAAGAACAAGAGCCTGGCAGGCATGGCTAAGTGGTTGATCCTATGACTCAGGAGGTCAAGTTTGACTCCCTGTCAGGGCACATGCCCAGGTTGTGGTCTTGATCCTCAGTGTGGGGCATGCAGGAGGCAGCTGATCTATGATTCTCTCTCATCATTGATGTTTCTATCTCTCTCCCCTTCTCCCTTCTCTCTGAAATCAATAAAAGATATCCTATATAATAAAAGCCTAATATGCATATTGTCCCCTTGGCCAGATGTTCAACTGGGAGTTCAATTGCTCGCTATGATGTGTGCTGACCACCAGGGGGTGGCGCAGAACATGGCAGGCATTGGTGCTGAGGCACTGGCAGCAGGGGGCAGTGGAGGTGCTGCTGGCCCCAACGGGCTTCTGGGACCACAGGGGCCGGTCCTGCAGGAGCTGGTCTGCGAAGGCCAGCTGGGAGAGAGTGTGCTGCACACCTGGCTTCTGTGCAGCACCACTGGGCAACCCAGAGGCCCATACTGTGCCTGGCCCATGGTGTCTAGCCGCACTTACCACATCTCTGTGTGGGAACTCAGACACCATGACTCAGGCAGATGGGGGCAAGTGGGAGCCTGGGGGCCCAGGTGCTGCCCAGAGCCCAGAGGTCAGCTGGGACCTGCCTTTCCACGTCAGACGCTCACGCTTCGATCGCCAGCCAGGCCTAGGAACCGTATCCATGCACAAATTTGGTGCACCGGGCCTCTGGTGTTTTAATAATAACCCCATAATATGATGCACAGGTGGGAAATTTTGTCTAGGTCATTGGATATCTAAGTCATTTCAGTCTACAGATATCTAGGGACATTGAAATCTTTTCAGGAGCCCACAAGATAAACATGCTGGACAACATTTATTTTTATTGATTTCAGAGAGGAAGGGAGAGGGAGAGAGAGATAGAAACATCAACAGCGAGAGAGAATAATTGATCAGCTGCCTCCTGCACACCCCATATTGCCTGTGGATCAATCCAACAACCCGGACATGTGCCCTGATAGGGAATTGAACCATGACCTCCTGGTTCATAGGTCAACTCTCAACCACTGAGCCATGCCGGCTGGGTCAGAAAAGCATTTATTTTTCACTTTCAGGCTCTTAGCAGTGTACAGTGGAATTTTCCAGAGTCTATAGATGGACTTATGGTGACATCACTGTTTTGATGGCTAATAGATTGTGTGCTTGTATACCCCTGTATTTTAATACTTCTCAGTAGTAATTTCTAATGTGCTAACTATCAGTAGATGACATAGAAGAACACATATAAAAAAGGTTGGGAGAACTCAATAAATTTTTAAGAGTGTAAAGTGGTTCTAGGACCAAAACTTTTGAGTCCTACTGAGAGAAGCATATATATTTAGAGATATTTAGAAATATATTCTATGCTATTGACAAAATGACTGCAAAAATATTTGTACAATATTTACATTCCCACAAGGAATTCCCTTTTTCTTCCCTTCTTATTTTGATATTATTATACTGATTGATTTTTGTGGAAGCAACAGAAGAAAATAACACCTCAAAGTTATGTCTATATTTTTTGTTTTAGTTTTTATTGTTAAATATTTCAAACAACAATGGAAAATAATATGACATCTATATGTCCAGAATGAGTCACCCAAGTTGTGCCTCAGTGGTATACAGATTGTTTTGAGCTAAAGACAGCTTTAACCTCAGGCTCAAGAGAAACTTCTGCCCTTCCCATTAACTACCCAGATGAACTTGAATTATAATAAGCGATTGCCCATAATAAGCGATTATCAGCAATAACCTTTTTAACCCATCTATATGGCAGGGAAAACTTGTATTTACTAAACATCTGTTCTTCTTACCATCCTGCAATGACTCTCTTAAGTCCCTAGGTGCATTACCTCATCCCTAATTCAGAATGTCTTCTATATCAGTTCCCCTTTCGATCTCTGGACCTCTTACATACCAGGAGCCTCTGACACTCTTATGTATGTGGGGTTCCCCTGCATATGTGTGTATTAAATTTGGTCATTTTCTCTTGCTAATCTGTCTTATGTCTATCTGGTTACTAGACCACCCAGGAGAACCTTCTGTAGAGGAAAGTTTGTTCCTCCCCCACATTTTCCAACCCCTTGCCACATATACCATGTATGTGTCTCCTCCCTCCTATCCTTAAGCTTATTCTTGAATTCAAGTCTCTGGGTTCTACTTATTTTCTCCCATCAATGCTTCTGGTCTTTGTTTTGTTTTCTAAGTACCAGAGATGTGTTACCTAGAATATGTCTACTCTCCATTCAAGGTCCAGTTCAAAGTCACTCTTCACTGACCCCCCAACAAATGAATTGCATTAACATCAATGTTCATACAATACTCTATTGCAGAGCTTTTATATGTTCCTCTCATTTTGTTGTTGTTGTTTAATCATTTTGTTATTCTGATCAGATAGAAAATTTCTATTGATCTATCTCTAACTTTACTGACATTATAGATATTTAATAAATATTACTATAATTATAATCACCCACTATGTGCAAAACCACTGTTTCAGGCACTAGAGTTCAGGCTTACTTAACAAATGAAATACATATGCAATGGAATATATTCTGGGCCCAGAATTGTGGCCTTCTCTGCTGCAGCTTCCTCCTCTCAGGCATTTATCTCCTTACTTTTCAGTAGCTACAGTTATCCTGGATTCTGTCTTCAGTTTTTCAAGGTCAAACATAATGGGTTTTCTATGGGAGATTCAGCTGCCCCACAGCACAGAAACAATAAAAACATGAGACTCACCAGAGCCATCTCCTTCCTCTACTTTTAGTCTTTCTCCTTCATCTGTCTGCTCTCTGAAGCCTTCACATTTTGGGTTACATTTTTTATGTATTTCAGAATTTATAATTACTTGCAGAATAAACACTTCAATAGCAGCAACTTAATTATTAACCTGTATTGTGTTTAGTTTTTTGTTTTGCTCATCTTATCTCTGCCCCCAGTTCCTAGCACAGGACTCCTAAAACTGTTGTAAATAGGGGTGATAGGACCTTTCATTCTCATATTTAGTCTTGGACCCTGGTTCCTGACAAGAGCTCCTAATACTGCTCTATTTTCCTAAGTGGTAAGAGCACTTAGGGGCATCTCTTGCTCTCATATTTGGTCTTTGACCTCAGAAAGGCTCCTAAATCTCTTTGAATTTCCTGGCTGATAAGAGTGACTGTTGTTCTAATGAAATGACTTTGGGTGGGTTCCTGCATGGCTCCTGGATCTGGGCTAGTCTCCAAAAAAGACCCAGCCAAGATGAAAAGTTTGAAATTTTCAGCCCCACCCCTTCCCCATTCTCTAGAGAGGGGAGAAGGATTAGAAATGGAGTTAATAATTGATCATGCCTATGTGATGGAGCCTCCATAAAATTGCAGTATAATGGGTTTTGAGGGGCTTCCAAGTTGGTAAACACATCCATGTACCAGGGGGTGGTTCACCCCAACTTCAAGGGAACAGAAGCTCCTGCAATCAGGTCCCTCCGAGACCTTGCCCTATGTACCTCTTCATCTGACAGTTTATGTTTGTCCTTTGTGTTCTTTAATAAATAAGTAAACATATGCAAGTGTTTCTAAGAGTCATGTGAGTTGTTCTAGGAAATAATCAAATCCAAGGGGAGGAGGTCATGAGAGCCTCCAATTTGTACTCACATCAGACAAAAGTTTTGGGTAACCTGGGCCTTCTACTATGATGGGCATTTGACTTGGTAGGTAGTTTCCTGGGACTGAGCCCTTAACTTATGGGAATCTGATGCTATCTCCAGGTAGTGAGTCTTAGAATTGAGTTAAATTGTTGGACACTCAGCTGCTATTGGAGAATTTCTTGGTGAGGGAAAGACCAACCCCACATATCATCCTTATCCAAAATTGTAATCTTAATGAGGAAAAATATCCTGGCATTATTTATCTTTCTTTTCTCTAATAGTATATAAAAAAATATTAACAATAGAAAAAAATTTTTTTGTAGAATTATACTCACACGATCAGGGGCATAACACATTCTTCAAGGATGGGAAAAGTTATAGTGCCATTTTAGCACTAGTTGAAATTATGAATTCTATATCATCATCATATACTTGACACTCTCCACTAACCATTTGAAAGATATAAATGTTAGATTATTTCCAGTAGCTTTTAAACTAAAATGTTGGCAATTAAATAGTCATTGGGGAAATTTTTCATGTGGAAACATATATACAATACTGGCCCACAAAATATAGAATAATTTGGAAAAAATATTGCTGCAAAGCAAGCACTATAAAGATATTGCATTAAACATTTAAACTAGAAGTGTTGAGAATTAGAAAAAATAACTTTCAGAATAAATAGAAATTGGCCTCCTGCATTATTTGGGCCAAATTGTCTTCAGAGATGCTTCTGAAGTCTTCATGCTGTTCATATTTTTTTTTATTTTGTTTTATTGTTGTTTTGTATTTTTTTCAATTTCTTTATTGATTAAGGTATCACATATTTGTCCTCGTCCCCCCATTCCCATCCCACCCCCTCCTCACACATGCCTCCACCCCCCTGTTGTCCTTAACCGCCGGTTAGGCTCATATGCCTGCACACAATGCTGTTCATATTTAAATACTGAATGTGAATTTCTCAGAATGTCTCCTTTTACATAAATTTCTAATGGATAATCATGGGTTTTTGAATCCCCATACTGTTCCTTCACAGAATTTCCTTGAAAAGACCCAGATGTGGACGGAAGAGGAGGATTATTGGCAGCCAACAAGAGGCAGTTGGATATCCTAGGCATTTATCTCAAGGACATCATAAATATGAAATGCTCTTTAAAGAAATTATATGCTATAAAAAGTACACTTTTTATATTTTCTGAGATTCCAATGTCTGCAATTTCTGCTACAAATTAAAGCATAATAATGGTACCCTTAAAAGTTGAGCTTGGCATTATTAAAATCCATTAACAACTATTAAAAATCAAGGTGAGCCAAAACCGGTTTGGCTCAGTGGATAGAGCATGTCAGCCTGCGGACTGAAAGGTCCCAGATTCGATTCCAGTCAAGGGCACGTACCTTGGTTGCGGGCACATCCCCAGTGAGAGGTGTGCAGGAGGCAGCTGGTCGATGTTTCTCTCTCGTCAATATTTCTAGCTCTCTATCCTCTCTCTTCCTCTCTGTAAAAAAATCAATAAAATACATTTTTTAAAAATCAAAGTGAATGAACAAAAAAAAACTTCCTGTGTTCCAAAAGCATTTATTGAGCAGCAATCATGTTCAGAGAAATGGCTAGCCAAATTACGACATACAAATGTAGCTGATGAGTTAACAACACACCTAAAAAGAACATATTCTAGTCCATATTATTCAAAGCCATGGTTTTTTCTAATATATGAAAGCCATTTTTTCTAATTTACTATTTTACCTGCTGGGCATTAGCCAATCTTTCTCACCACTTCCCCTCATTTGAGTTTTGTCTTTACTATTTTTCCCAAAATGTGTTGGAACAATTTCTTATTAATAATATTATTTTCTTTCCCAGATATTTCCTTTCATTAAGTAATCCCAACTTGTTATCACATTCTTTTATTCCTAAGTAGCCTATATTTTTTTTTTCTAAATTCTATCTTGCACCTCTCTCTGAGGCCTGAGAACAAGTAAGTGCAGAAAGAATTAGTGTTAGAACTCCCTGGGATTAACCTTCCTCTTTGTTCTTTTGCCAAGGCACTTAGTCGACATGACAAAAATTAAATTCAAAAGAAGGGACTCTAAAGTGCAAATCTATCAGGATGAAATGGTCCTATTTAAATGCAAAGTAAACTGTGTAATCATATTTCTATAAATGGTGGGATAATTCCTCTCCATCATATCCTATCCCACCCACTTACTTTAGAGAGAAAATATAAATCAAAATAATTTAATTGAATCCAGAGCCAATTTCCTGGGTAAAAGAGAGAGAAGACATTAAAAATTATGCAGGAGGATAATTTATAGAAGTACTAATTTCTATATTGTTCTCATTGTCATAGAAGCCTTAATGAATTTTTAAAAAATTGTCTCTCCTCCCTTCCTTGGCTGAAAGGACAACCAACCCTTTGTGTTTAAATATCAGGTTTCACATCAGCTACTCTTTTAAAAAATTAGGCTTCAACACCTTTTTGAGGTCAGAATCAAGACTTCTGCTCAGTTTAGAACAGAAAGGTGACTCATTATGAAGAAAGATGGCTTCCCAAAGACAAGCAAGGTAATACCTTTAGGGGGAAAGGTCTTTCAACTAGTGCAGATCTATGGACTTATCTAAGAAGTAGGCCCCAGGAGGTTGAATTTTTAGTGCTACAGCTTGGAGGCCTTTGTCAAAATCTCTGTGTTCAAAGTTTGCACTAAAACAAAAAAGAAAAGAAAGAAACCCCATGATTTTAATGGAGAATGATGTCTTTGGGTCAAGAATATTCAGCAAAGCAGCCACAAGAGTTAGTAGACCAAAATTGTTGAGCTTGGCTAAACTAAAGATGGTACCCACATTAAGTTGATTTTACTTTTGTTTGTTTATTAACATGACATTTTCTTTACCTCTGCCTTCTGGAGGAAATATGTAGTGTGCTGCTGCCAGCTACAAAGCTATAAAGTGAAACAGAAGAGAACCAAAGGCACCCAAACACATCAAAAGGAAGCCATTATTTCTAACTAGAGGCCTGATGCATGAAGATTCGTGCAAGAATGGGCCTTCCTTCCCCTGGCTGCCGGCACTGCCTTTGCTCTGGCCTGGAGCTGCCTTTCTGCCTTTGATCCCCTCTTTCCGCCTCGAGCTGCCTTTCAGCCTTCCCACGCTGCCCAGAGGCCTGGAGTGGCTGGGGAGGTGCGGAACGCCTGTGTCGTTGCCATGGCAATGATGCAAGCATCCCACCCCTGGCCTCTCTGCGCCTGTGTATGCAAATTAACCTGCCATCTTTGTTGGGTTAATTTACATAGTCACTCCTGATTGCCTGGTGGTTGTCACGAAGGTACGGTCAATTTGCATCTTTCTCTTTTATTAGTGTAGATGATATGGCCCAAGTCTTGCTCTTTGGGCAATGATAAAAAAATTTTCTAGCTGAAACCGGTTTGGCTCAGTGGATAGAGCGTCAGCCTGCGGACTCAAGGGTCCCAGGTTCGATTCCGGTCAAGGGCATGTACCTTGGTTGCGGGCACATCCCCAGTAAAGGGTGTGCAAGAGGCAGCTGATCAATGTTTCTCTCTCATCAATGTTTCTAACTCTCTATCCCTCTTTCTTCCTCTCTGTAAAAAATCAATAAAATATATTTTTAAAAAAATTTTTTTTCTAAAAGTTAGTTTAGATGGAAGAAGGTATTCTATTGATTATTTATGGCTTCAAGGCAAATTATTGTTTGATTGTAAATCATTTATTTGCCCCTTTAAGGTGTAAATATCTTGCCTATCTTCTGTCAGTTTTACAACTGAGGAATGTTTCTCTCAAGGAACTGAAAACCCTTTTTTTGAAATATAATTATATCAGTCATCAAGAATGGAAGAGCCCCTGTCTCCCAGTCTATCTTGGAGGATAGGGACCTAACCTTTATCAGGGCCAATTAGCAAGCACAGATGGACTAATAACATTGATCAATGTCCATTTTAATGTCCATGCAGCTCTTCCAATAGCTCACCCCAGTGCTTAAAAACCCTCCTGCCTCAGGGGATTGAGTTCAATCTCTCTCCTCTATTGCAGTGGTCTTGAATAAAGTCTTCCTTACCTGTTTAATTATGTCCAGTACAACTTTTCTTTGACAACTCCTCCCCACTTTCATCAAGCCATGGCTAAAGCAAGAGCTACTCCTGGATTTTCATGAGTGAAAGCCAATCTATTTCCTTCTTGCTGAACCCAGTTAGGCTTGACAGGCTTTGTATTGGCTTTATTTTGTTTTTGTTTTTTACATGTGCAAGACAAGGCATCCAACGAGTAAAGGACCTAGCCACGCTTCAGTTCATATTTGTAGGGAGATTGAAAAGAAAAAATAGTCAGCTTGGATCATTGTTTATGGGACCACAGCCTGTCCTCCACCATCACCTCACCTAACCTCTCTAGTCTCTATAGGATAAGACAGAAAAACTTTAACTCCATCTGGCTAGTGTCCAGGGCATGCCTCAAGACTGGATGGCCCTAGAGAAAACAGGAGTGAAATCTCTTTCTGAAGTAAAGCAAGGAGTTTTCCAACACAGAAGGATTATGCTTCAGCCTGTGAGTCTTGAAGAACAGGGTGGTAATTAGAGGCAGAAAGATCTTCCAAAATGTCCTCAGATTTTATTGCCTTCCCATGAGACATTCAGTGGGAAAGGCCCTGTTTCAACTTTCCCTTGTGTGATTGCACTAAATCTGTGGGAAGGAAATTTACATAGTGTGAATAGCGTACACAAGCTGGCATGTTCATTTACAGGATTCAGGCAGAAGTGGTTGGCTATTTTTCCTCATTGTTCCTTGGTGGAGAAAAGAGGATTAGACCATAGTGGTCCAAGCGTCATGGTCTCAGCATTAAGAATTGTTTATAGATATCAGCCCATAAGAATTTGGAAAACATCAAAAGATCCATGACCTTATGCACTATCCTGGAGAGTGCCTAACAATAAAAGCAAGCTTTCTGGTCCCCCCTATGGGTTAACCAATGCAGGATGTGAAGAGGGGGGGGGGGGGGGGCTCAATCCTGAGTTATACATATACAACAGTTTAGAGATCTAAGCAAATAAACACAGGAAAAATAAAACCTTGCTGTTCATAATTTTCTTGATAAGATGAATAAGCTTGTTTTATTTTGCCATCGAATGAACAGATGTCTTCAGAAAAACAAGGAAAAAGAAAAATCTAGTTAGTCATCTGATATTGCCTGAAGTTTTATAGTATCCTAGTTAAATTGTAATTTATAAAGCAAGCAATACACTACTTTCTTGTATCCTATTAAAAATGCAAGACATTCTAATGTAATTACTCCTATTTTTGGTGATGCTCTCTGAGTCTTTAAATGCATTGTAGAAGTAATTTTTTTCAGATTAAAAATGATGCCTAGTGAATGATAAAATAAGTACCTTTCCCCACTTTGTCCCCCTCAAAAAAGCACCTCCTACTGCTCTTTTAAATATAGCTTTAAATTAGCCAACAGCAAAACATGTCACTGAAGTTTAAACTAAAATTTAAAAAGCAGGCCTAAGAATGCTCATATTTAATTATGGCTCCACGTAATTAAGTGTGGCAATCTGGTGATAAAACCTTTAAGTAATGACTCATAAAGAGATAAAAATGGAGCATGTGTTTAATCAGTTCACAGCCTTCCTCAGAAGCTGGCATCGCTCAGGTGCTAATGAGACACCTGTTGCTGGGGACACCAGAGGGAGCGTGCGAATCAAGTTGGTACAGAAAGACGCAGACTCACTGTTGCTGAAGGCAGGTGGCTCTGCCAAGATGACTGTCTGGAGGATTAAGCTCTGAAAGTTATTTAAATAAAAGCATGCAACCAATTCTGCATATTTTTAAATAGAAAAAAAAAAGAGGAAAGAAAAAACAAGATTTTTTCCTCCACTTCACTGACAAATTGTGGAACAAGCTTTTAATTTTTAGGTCATAATGTATGTAAGTCTTCAGTGGCTAATAAACGTAAAATTCATTTTCTTCCTTATTTGTCATACAATTGTGTTATGTGCATTCAAGAAACATTATTTGCATTGTGAATTCATGTTTCACTTTCTTCTGCAGTTTGTATTGGCTTCATTTAAGGGGTTATTTTTCCTACCTTCAAAATATGAATTGGCAGTTATTTTTCACATGGTACGATAATAGAAAAAAATAAACTTGCTTTCTGGTCTTTGTGCGCATGGATTGGGCTCTTTTTCTGGCTGGCTGTCATCTCACGTGTTAAGAGATATGACCTTATGTGTTTCTTCTATTCCAGCAAGGAGAAATGGGGCATTCATATCTGGGTTTCTGTGGAACCTTAACAATGTATTAGAATTTGACAAGCCTAATGGCCCAGTGATGAGAAATGAAGAGAAGACTCTCACTCCCGAAAGGTGGAGGGTATGATTGCCAGCACTTTACTCCCTGCAGGGCTTTAGACTTGTCACAGAACAACCTCTTTCACTCTCACAATTATTCTCGGTGGCCTATTCAACCTTTGGCTATAAGCGGAAACCACCCCCAAGGAACTATTGGCACTGAGTTTAAATAAACACATGCTATATTAAAACCGGCTTTAACAACATCTCAGAAGGATGCCTTGCAATTTCTGGAAATGGAAATTGTTCATAGGCTTCATGGAGCATCAGAAGTTTTGGGAGTTTGAAGTTACAGCAAAAGATATGGGCTTTTATTAAACACTACGGGCCCAGTGCATGAATTCGTGCACCTTGAAAGGAACTGTGGGCCGCGAGGCTGCGGTGGGCACAAGGACAGGTCTCTGTCCATCCTCTGCACCCCTGCCCAGCCGTTCCCACTGTGGCCCCCGGTCCCTTGTCTGCCAGCAGCCCTGCTCCCATGGCCACTGCTCCCATGCACTGACGGTGCTGGCCCCGCTTACACCCACTGACTACGCAGAGTGATTGGGGCCAGTGCTGTCAGCAGGTGCGAGTGACAGCTGCTGCCCTGATGGCTCCTCAGAAGCAGGGGGTGGAGAAGCCCTCAGGGGTGATCAGGACCAGCACCGGTCCCAGCAGCAGGTGTGAGCAGCAGCTCCGGCACCGGCTGTAGGTGTGAGAGGGGCCATCGCTGGCAGCAGGTGTGAGAGACGGCTACTGGCCTCAATCGTCCCTCAGGAGCAGGGGGAGGTGAAGAAGCCCTGAGGGGCGATTGGAGCCGGCAGCCACTGCTGGCACCTGCTGTCAGTGCTGAGTGATCGGGTGCGAGTGGTGGGCAGGACAGCGGCGCATGGGAGCAAAGAATTTTCAGTAACCACCAGAGGCTCACCCCATGACCGGCGCCCCATCTTGATCTGGTGTCCCCACTCACCTGCTCCACCATCCTGCCACAGCTGATGCCTGCCATGGTCCACGCATGCCCCCTGGTGGTCAGCGCACGTCATAGCGATCAATTGTTCAGTTGTTCCATTGTTCCACTATTTGGTCTATTTGCATATTAGGGGTTTATATATATAGTAGATATGTAGAGGGGGCAAAACAAGTGATTAATACTCTTTTTGAGACACGACAAATATAGGGAAATATTTAAAAGGAAGAATAGTGATTGAAATATTACACAGGCTAGCTATGAATCAGAGCAGTGACAATACCTGTAATAATTCCACATTGAGCATTTTCCACACAAATTTGGCTGGAACAAACTGGCATGTGTCATATCCCAGCTTAAACAGCTCAAGCAACTTAAGCAAAGAATGTTTCTTCTAAACATAGTACCTCGTTGGCCAAAATAAATGGGACAGCATTCAATGTCACATGTGAAGTTCCCATCACCCAAGCCCCCCAAAACCAAGGAGAGATTATTATGACTGAAAAGTAATTTATTGTCAAACAGATTTATCTGCAATCAATAAATCTACTGATTAGCAACCTATTTAATTTTGATTCTCTAGGTATGCATTGCTTTATGAAAATATTTTAAATGCCCACATTACAAAAAATGCAAATGAATGAAAGTCTTAGTGTGTGTTTAAAACTTGGAAACATCTTAACACCAGAAAATATTAAATTTATACTCTCTAAATAACTTACTTTTATACTCCATGCAAGACATGTTTTGGTTTTATATTCAATTTTGTAAAAATTTACATTAAACAGTTTACATAAAACTTTTTAGAAAAACATAAATTGTGTAAAGTAATATCCACTTAGAAATCTCCTGTTAAATCTTTTATGTTGTTTTATGTCTTATAGGTTTACATTAATTTTATATTTTTGCATAAATTGCATTTTTATGTCAATAGATTTTATTTCTACAAGAGAATTCCATGGGTTGCTCTTAGCAACTGACTTCTTTCTGCCAATGACATCTTAAGTACAGCAGCATAATTTATGTAAAACAGTGCTATCTGCAACAGTCAGTAGCAGCAGACCTTTGTGGGAAGTCCTGGGGAAGAGGAAGCAGGAAAAGATGGAGTGCCTGCCTCTTCTCAAGGGGGTTTACTCTAGATTTTTGCTGTCTGAAATTTCACAAAATTGGGAGTTCTGGAATTAGGTATAGGACTATAATCAATAACTTGATTTTAAAAGAATAGGTATATTTTGGAATGACTGTCACATTTTAATACCTTCTCACAGGGTGGTTTTCCGCAGTCAGCCTGGCTTTGAGTGCTGAGTGCTGACCTGCCTCTGTCTGAAGTTGCTCTTGGCTAGAGATAAGCCACCAAGTGCCATGTGGCAGTGCCACTCATTGCAAATGCTGTGGGTGGGACTGTGACCTGCTATAGAGGGCATCTGTGGAAAAAAGAGTCCCTTAAAGATGGAATGCTATCTTTAGGGTTATGTTGAGAGGAGCATGGTTGTTGAAATAATTGCTTCTACTGTGTTTGTTTTTTCAATTCATCCCAGATTTTCACTTTGCAAGTTATGATTTATACTTTTTCTAAGCCTGGTTGTGTAATCTCTCACTTTCTTGTTTCAGGGGCAGATTCTTGCTCAGGCACTCTCTCTCCATAGGTAAAGTGTTAAAGTGTGTATTTTAATAGGCTGTTTGGCTACACTTAAAACAATAGAGGTTGTCCTAACCGGTTTGGCTCAGTGGATAGAGTCCCAGGTTCGATCCCAGTCAAGGGCATGTACCTTGGTTGCGGGCACATCCCCAGTAGGGGGTGTGCAGGAGGCAACTGATCAATATTTCTCTCTCATCAATGTTTCTAACTCTCTATCCCTCTCTCTTCCACTCTGTAAAAAACCAATAAAATATATTTTAAAAAATTAAACAAAAACAATAAATGTTTATTCTTTCTCATTAAAAACTTTACATTACTGTTATATTTTCCTTAAATCAGTTGTTTTGTATACTCTAGCTCATAATCATTGACATAAACTATTGTTTCTAAACATAACTAATTGTTTCTATTAGAAATGTAAGTGATACGTTTTTCTTCTTTATCCATTCCTTCCCATGAAAATTATTATTTTTCCATTGATCCTCATGATTTTACAGATTATTAAGATTTTGCTTGTCTTTTCAAAATCAAGACATTAAAACACCCAATAACCCCATTTACCAAATATGATTATACTGAAAATACTATAGTGAAGTCCCAAAAACCTATTTCTCAAATTTTGGAAAAAGTTTCAAATCTTGCTTCTAACACAATATTGCTATACACAAAAACAGCATATATCAATATATCTTAGCATTTCATTATCCTATTTAATAAAAGAGTAATATGCAAATTGACCATCACTCCAACACACAAAGATGGCTGCCCCCATGTGGACACAAGATGGCTGCCACAAGATGACCAGCAGGGGAGAGCAGTTGGGAGGGACCAGGCCTGCAAGGGAGGGCAGTTGGGAGTGATCAAGCCTGCAGGGGAGGGCAGTTAGGGGCAATCGGGCTGGCAGGGAAGCAGTTAGGCATCAATCAGGCTGGCAGGGGAGTAGTTAGGGGGTGATCAGGCTGGCAGGCAGAAGCATTTAGGGGCAATCAGGCAGGCAGGCAGGGAGCCAGCAGTCCTGGATTGTGAGAGGGGTGTCTGACTGCCCGTTTAGGCCTGATCCTACCTGGATCGCACCTAAACGGGCAGTCGGACATCCATCAAGGGGTCCCAGATTAGAGAGGGTGTAGGCTGGGCTGAGGAACACACATCCCTATGCAAGAATTTTGTGCACTGGGCCTCTAGTTTTTAATAAGTAATTAAGTTATAAACTGAATTTTTTCCAGACAATTTTTAAATGACTAATCTAGCCTATTATGTGTGCACTGCAAGCTAAACTATTTGTAATTCTTAATTCATTTCATTCACTTGATGTAAATAATTATAAAATGTAAACTTTATTTGGATCCTCTAGTTATTACTTTGGAGAGTCAGCCATTAATAGCTGGCCCCGATCTAGATTTTAAAATTATTCATGAATTATTGGGGAAATAGAGCCAAGAAAGTGAAAACATCATTATGCATGTCTTTTGAGTTTCTCCCTTTTCTTTGTCTTCATTTTGTTAAAGACATAAATGCAAATATTATTATGGATCAATGATATGACTGAGAAGATACTTCCTGCACTTTATGTAATTCTTTTATAATTCAAAACACTGTTTATTCATGCTTACTCTTTGAATGTCTTGGCTTTTTTTTTTGTTAGTTGGTTATAAATGAAAATCATTGTTTAGTACTGTAACTGATCTAATTAAGCTCCTCTTCTCCAACAATCTTGCTTCACAAAACTAAGTGCTCAATCAACTAATGTTTTGGCTACTTGACATTTAAACATCAAACCTAAGATTTGAATTCGAATTAGAATTGGCACGTGAATGGATTTTGTTCCTCTGAAAAGTAAAAGGCAATCACTCAGTGATCATTACTTTGAGCCTGGTAACCAGGCTTCCATTCCTAGTCCACCCACCACATGGTTAGAGTTACTTATTAGAGCATTTAATTATCTGTATTAATGTATTGTCTACATGTTAGACAAAGTGAGTTAATGCGTTTTAGTCACTTAAAACACCTCCAGGTGCTTGCAAATATAGTTATTCAACTACAAAGGCTATCTCCCTTATTAATAACTATGTCACAATCTTTAAATTCTATTATTTTAAGGTATATAATAAGAGTTTATGTGAGAATTTCCATATATATTCATATATATATATATATATATATATATATATATATGTATATATATATAGTATATATTTACTAACATTTTGAACTGAAAGTAGCTCATTTATTTTTATTAATGAGGTAACCTATAATATTATGAATTTTCTGGGAATGTAACTGCACATTGGCCAAGACAGGACTAAGATCTTTTTTTATGACTCTAGATAATAATTTAAAATTCAAAAATATGTTACTCTTATTATATATGTGAGCTTAGGGGAAGGATGTGAAATTGTGTGTGTGCATGTAGATGTGTGTTTTATAGGTGTGTGCCTTGTGTGTGACTTTGCGTGTAATAGGGAGAATGATGGGAAAATTAAGGATATCACAGAATTGAATGTTAATGGGGATTTTTGTTTAAGGTGTTATAGTATACTTAAAATTCTTTTCATACACTTTAAAAAATGATTTGGGGAAGTGGAAGATTGAATATTTGTTCTTAATCATTAACACACAGAATGTGCAAAATACATCACTATTTCATAAACTAATGGGACAAGGAAGAGAAAGGGATTCCTGGCTGAGAAAAACATGAATTGAGGAAGGGTTTGTATGTTGGAGAATAGTGAATTCTTGCCTCTTACTGATATATGAGGATTGGGAAAGGTTGTGAAGGAAAATGAAGCTGGAATAGCAGGTAAATTTTGTTGTGTCTTGTTGTACTCAAGATCACTGGGAAAGAAAATGGCTTCTTCTGGGTCTTAGAAAAAGAACACTGTTTGTACAGTAATAAACAAAATCCATAACTATATTTGTGACTGTTTTTCTCCCTTATCTTAATCTCCTTCCTTCCATGTCACCACTTTTAAATTTTCTTTTTATTTTCACATTCTTCTTACCAAACAAAGAGAAAAAAATACTTATATTTTTACCCTTTGGAACTCCTGATCCAAGCAGTCAAGTATTTGTATAAAACTGTGTCTGAAGAAAAACTGAAAGATAAGAGAGAGGGAACATTCTGATCAAATCTATTGCTCCAGCACACTTCTCTTCAATCTCCTTCCCTTCTCCACTCTCTCACTCTCCACCTTCCACCAGGCCCTCTTATTCCTCATCACATTCTCTCCAATTTGCTCCTTCCAACCTCAGCTGAAAAACCTTTCATCTATCCTCCCTTCTTCCAGCTGAATCCCACTTGGGCCAATTTAACCTGCATCTTGCTAAACCTTCAACTTCCGCTCTGTGGTCTCTGCTCATTCACCTCCCTATCCTGCATTTCTCCATCATAAACATCCAGGAACTTCTCTGGTAAGGATCAGACTACCCTTAAAGGGCTCGAAAATTGAGAAGAGAGAATATTCTCCAGATATGGGCTTTGGGAGGAGGAGAACTGAGAACATTTATACTCAAATTAGATTTAATATTATGGTGGTTTAGTTAAAAGAAATCTCTTGTTTCCCCCAAGACTTATTTCTGCCTTTATGGCTCTCCTTTTTCTACTTGAAATAACATGAGTCTGGCAAAATACTGATATTTGTTTTTTTGCCAAGACACTGACGGGTTAGTTGGGATAGAACTAGTGAAAAAGACAAAAAACAAAACACCTTTACTGAGTTACAAAACTGTTTGAGTTGTTGCTATATTTGTTATATTTAAAGTGTGAAGGGATTCTTGGTGACTATTTAAAAAAACAACAACACGAAATTACTCAAACTAGTTTTAATATAAGCATCCACATCTGTGATTGTGATATTTCTCCTAAGCTGAGAAAAGTTGGGCCTTATGAGTAATTGAATGAGTGTCTAGAGACTTATATAGGTGATGGCTTCATAAAGTGGTTTGGATGATGACTCAGGTGGAATGCTGCCTCCAATTTCAGGCCCATTATGGCTCAGGGGCAATGATAATGTGCACATAAAAGCTACAGATTGGTCCAGAATGGGTACTATAAAGAGAGGCTTGTCCTAATCATGTCACCATTTTGTGTCTGCTGGCTTGGATTAGAGCCTAGATGTTCAAAGGCAAGACTATAAATGGAAAATATTGAAAAGTGTGCCATCATAAGCCAGAGTGATCTTTTAAAAATTATAATTAGATCACCCTAATTTCCCAAAGGAAAAGCCTTCAATGGCTTCCTACACATTTAAGAACATATTCTTCAACCTGGATTGAAAGGCTCTGCACGATTTTCCTTCTGTCTCCCTCTTGAGGACCATCTCTGCCAGGTATCACTCTTCACCTTCCAGATCCTCATAGCCTTCTATCTGGTCCGAGTGACTGCCAGCTCATTCCTCCTTTATGACCCTGTACTGCATTCCCTCTGCCTGAGTGTCCTCTCAAATGATCTTCCCATGGGGGGTGGATTTTGTCAGCTATTTTTATCATTGGTTAAGCACTGACCATTGTCAAGCCTATTCTTTCTTTCTTTTTTTTTAATATCAAGCACTTTGTTATTTGTTGATTTCTCTCTCTCTCTCTCTCTCTCTCTCTCACTCACACACACACACACACACACACACACACACACACACACATGAATCTACTTCTCCCATCTCTGAATCCCTCAGACTCATGATCTAAGCACAGAGACAATCTTCCAGGACTACATGCCCTTTTCCTCATTCTTGAGTGAGTCTGGGAGTTAAAAACTGATCATACAAGGCATTTCAATATTTTTAATGTGCTTTAAACTTTAGGTAGAACTTCTGAGCAACATCGTTTTCTCTTGTTCACCCTGGAACACTGCAACAGAGCTGTGCCAACAAATGAATCCCTTGGACAGACCCTGACATTTGTTTCTAAACCACTGTCTTCTCAGTGTCAAACGCACACTGCACAGATGCCCTGACCTAAACTAGCCAGACTGAGGGTCCAATCCAGAGATGGTTTAATCCTTACAGGCTCCTGCAGGTGTTTTGTTGGGTGTTCCTTCTAATCTCTGTGATAACTGCGACAGCTCATTTTCTCCCACTGAGAGAGCATCTGGTTATTTGTCTAAGAGAAGGAGCTAAGGCAATTAGCATCTGGTCTCATTTTAAATCTTCTTTCATCTGAATTTTCAGGGATGCATAGGCATGCATATGGGCAGAGTGAAACAAAGTTGAGGATCAAACACTAATTAAAATCAATGAACATAGCAGGATAAAACCCCATTTGATATCATAGCTAATTTTCATTTTGTTCCATTAATAAATAGGTGTTCTATATTATGCAATAATTCTGGTAGAAGATGAAACACACAAATATATCTATAATTTTTAATTGATAAAGTCACTATTCAGAAGCTATAGGGAAAAAAAAGATAAAAAGATCATTTTATAATTTTCTTTCTATATCATACATTCCTAACATTGTGGCATTTTCCCATCAGTATTTTTAATTCAGCAACTTGAAAAAATAAGCTTCATCTTCAAATATCTTTTAGGAGTTTCCTTTTTTATTTAACATTACATATGTTTTATAGCCTCATTTTTGTAAAAGAGATTCACTGTCACTTTAAAAAAAATTAGTATTTCATCAAGTAAGTTAGTTTGTTCAGATTGCCTTATATCTGAGTTGTTTTCAATTTTTCACTGGTCCAGCTTCTTTATTAAATTTTATGATTACTAATTAAATGTAAGTGTACAGTGAATATTAACTCTAAAAGGACATACTCATATAGACTTTTTAAATTAGTTTGAAATTCTGTGAAGCAGTCGTCCTTGAAATTTGAGTAGTGACTACTCTGCTTCAAAATGTCAATCAAAATGGTCTGTCACCAAAATGCCGTTGTACAGAAGTATGTACACAGGGAGAAAAGACAGTTTTGAAAACAAGATCACTATTTCCACTCCTTTAGAAATATAAAAAGATTCACTTTGCATGTCTCTTCTATGTTGAATAATTCTTGAGAAATCTGATGAATTATTTTTTATCTAATAGAGGATGAAACACACAACTATATCTATAATTTTTAATTGATAAAGTCACTATCCAGAAACTATAGGGAAAACCAGATAAAAAGATCATTTATAATTTTTTTTTCTAAACCATACATTCCTAATGTTTTTAAATATTTTTGGTTATGGAAGATAAAATGATCAATGGGTCGAAGTATTGCTAGTGCTTACCTCTCCCCATAAACAAACAGAGCTACAGTGTGGGTGACTTTTAGCTAAGGGTGCTTTCAGTTTCTTACTTCATTGTGAACATTTTATGAAAGTTTCACTGAAGAAAAGTCTACAGTTTTAGGGTTTCTAGAAACACTAGATTCTGAAGCAGTCTTAGATGCACGTTTTCTGTTTGTAGTGATCTACTAAAACTGAGTGGAGGTGGCCCCTTAGAAAGCCTGTTTCCCATAGTCCACACCTGCACGTATGTCCTTTATGCTCTTCATTGAGTTCAAGACCTTTGATAACTTCCACAGTCCCAATATTACAAGGAGGAAACTGAGGTACAGGAAAGTTAATGACTTGACTAGTTAGTCAGTCATTAGCCCAGCTGGCATGGCTCGGTGGTTGAGCATCCACCTATGAGCCAGGAGGCCATGGTTCAATTCCCATTCAGGGCACATGCCCAGTTTATGGACTCGATCCCCAATGTGGGGGCATGCAAGAGACAGCTGAGCAATGATTCTCTCTCGTCAGTGATGTCTCTCTCTCTCTCCCTCTCCCTTCTCTGAAAGCAATGAAAATATATTTTTTAAAAATATTTAACCATTGGAAAAGCCAGATTTTTCAATTTCAAAAATCTCCCAATTTAAATATTTATTGATTTAAAACTGGATTACCCAGTTGTATACAATTCTTTATTTCAAATGAGCATTTCTTAAGCATGTGTCAGACCCTGTTCTAGGTGTAATAGGGATAATGGTAAACAAGACAGGAATATCTGATCTCCTGAAGGTTATCTTTTAGGGTCTAATGAATGGAAGGTTATCTTTTAGGGTCTAATGAAAGAGGAAATAAATGCACAAGTAATCATTTCTGGAAAGGATAAGTCAGTGTTCTAGAGAGGTGAGGAAGTAACACATCCCTCCTCCCAGGAAAGGTTAGCCAAATACAGTAGAAAGAAGGACAGGACTTGTCAAGGAGGTGATGCTGAGGGGATAAGAAGGTGATAATAGAGGAAGGAAGATGGTGTTTGGAGATAGGCATTTATTTATCTCAAGCCTTTTGGTTGAAGGTAAAGTGTAGTCAAGTTAGGTATCAAAGCAGAAGGCAGATAAGAGAAAGATTCCTAGAAGCCTTGTTGGTAAGATAGGTTTGCAGAGTTCCTTTGTTTGCCTTTTGCCCCCTGATTGTTAGTAGATAATATGAGTGTGCATGTCTTTTCCAATTTGCAATCTCTAAGAGCACGGCTTCTTTTAGAGGTTTGCCAATCACATGTTATTAGAAACCAAAGGCCCGATGCACGAAATTTGTGCAAGGGGCTCGGCCCCTGCCGCCACAGCGGCTACCTTGGCCCTTGCTGCAACGGTGGCCTCCTCTGCCTCAGCCCCCCACTGCCACAGCTTCATCTGGAAGGTGGTCCGGAAGGACATCAGGTATAATTAGCATATTACACTTTTATTATTATAGATGATATTTCAACAATTCAGTGTTTCTATTAAAGAAGTGATACTGTAGCAATCCAATAAAATGGTCAATAAAACAGGTCTCTACATGCACACAACTTGGTTGGATGAATTGAAAACTAATCAAACAATTATAGATAAGAGAGGTGAAAACTAATATTTGCTGTTAGAAACAAAGATCACTGATACTTTTATCCTGATGGTAGGTAAGGAGTGGAGTAGAGCATGAGAGGGCTTCTGGGTGCTGGTAATGTTTGTTCGCTTGTTTTATTTTGTTGTTGTTGTTTTTATGTGGGTACTTTTCCCATAGGTGTATTTGGTTTGCAAAAAAAAAATTAAAAAATAAAAAAATACACACACACACACACACACACACACACACACACACACACGCACACACTAGTGGCCCGGTGCACGAAATTTATGCACTGGGGTGGAGGGGTGTCTCTCAGCCTGGCCTGCACCCTCTCCAATCTGGGACCCCTCGGGGGATGTCCTACTGATGGCAGTAGGACATCGTTCTCGCAATCCAGGTCCGCTGGCTCCTAACCACTCAACTGCCTGCCAGCCTGCTTGCCCCCAACTGCCCCCACCCCTCTGCTGGCCTGCTCACCCCCAACTGGCCCCCTCCGCCAGCCTGCTCACCCCGCAACTGCCCCCCACCCCACCGGCCTGATCACCCCCAACTGCCCTCACCTCCTGGACTGATCACTCCTAACCACCTTTGCCTTGGCCCTACCACCATGGCTTTGTCTGGAAGGACATCCGGAAGGTCTCCCAGAAGGTCTCCCGGTCTAATTAGTATATTACCCTTTTATTAGTATAGATGTCTCAAGTTATACAGATAAAATGACTTTTTTGTATGCATACTATTCTTCAGTATAAAAAGTTTAAACAATAAATGACAAATAAAAAATGACAAATAAATAACATAGACATTACTGGTATAAAAAAATTTTAAGGAAAAAGGAGACAGAGGGGAGGGTATCCAGAGGGACAAAACAGCTTGACCACAGAGGAAAAGTACACATCAGATCTATAGGTCAGATCTATAGGTCAAGAAGGAGCCAGGATACACTGCTTTGGTGACCTGGTTACCTTGGGTTTTCCTAGCACAGAGCCTATAAGGATACCTCATCTGGGATTCACACAACAGATGACTTGTGAGCAACCCCAAATCTCAGTCATAGTTGGCCTTAAATCTTGCTTCTTTTTAGAAAAAAAAAAAAAATTCCATGCCCATACCCTAGAACAGCAGTTTTCAAGCTCCAGCATATCTCAGAACCAACAGGAGGATTTGTCAACTCATAGATTGCTGGGTTCAACAGAGTTTCTCACTTAGTAGGTCTGGGGTGGGTCTGAGAATTCACATTTCTAACAAATTCTAGGTGGTGTTGATGCTGCAGTTTTAGGGACAACATTATGAGAACCAATGCCCAGAAAAATATTTGTGGCTTTCTTAGCATAAGAAACATTCAAATCTGTGAAGAATTTTGTGAGTTTATTTGAGCCAAACTGTCGACAATTGCTGGGAAGCAGAATCTCAACAGATTTAGATAATACTCCAAGAATGGCAGTTTTGCACCTTGTTTTAAGCACTGCAATCAAAAGCAGAGACATAAGTGGGTTACATGAAATCCATTGGTGATAAATTAGGGAGGTGGGAGACAGCAAAGTAGGGGAAACCTCTGGGATTGGATAAAAAGTAAAATGATAGACACATGCTTCTTTTACTTAAGTGGGTGCAGAATAGTTAACAGTCAACAATTAACTCAATAACATTGAGGAGATTTGTAGTCTCCGCAAAATGGGTGCCTGTGCTTTGAGGGGTCCAGAAAAAGGAAAATTACTTTGACATTCAAATGACTCGGTATTGTAGATGCAAAAAGGCAATAGACATGCTCAGTGAAAGTAAAGATTGACCTTTGTCAGGGAAGATACTGGCCTAGGACATAACTAATCACCATAGACTGCTTTTAGTTAAAGTTTTACTTCAGATCATCCTTTGTGATTACTTTAGGTCTCTGAGTTTGCAAGGCTGCTATGCAGGCCTTCCCTGAGCTAGTCAGGTTAGCATGTGGCCCCTTTTCATCCACAGCATTTCCTAATTTATCAAGCTATATCTTATCTTTGGGACTCAAAAGAGAATCAATGCATTTCCAGATGGCAAGGGACCTTACAGATTAGTTAACTCAGTCCCCTCCAAATCTTGATTATTTGGTCTACAATGACATTGCTTCCTTCTCCTCTTTTTGTTTTATTTAATTCTTATTAATCCCTCCAAGTTTATTTCAAATTATATAAAGTTTCACAATTAGAGAAGACATTAATCATCTTCCTCTGAATGTCTGCAGCATTTATAGATGGTTCATAGATAATATTGCATACCTGGCCTTTGTATTATTTGTCTGTATATCTTTCTTCTCTCCAACTATATTATACTAGAGGCCTGGTGCACAAAATTCGTGCACAGGGCGGGGAGTGGGGGGTGTCCCTCAAGCCAGCCTATACCCTCTCCAATCTGGGACCCCTCAAGGGATGTCCGACTGCCCGTTTAGGCCCGATCCTGGTGGGATCGGGCCTAAACGGGCAGTCGGACATCCCTCTCACAATCCAGGACTGCTGGCTCCCAACTGCTTGCCTGCCTGCCTTCCTAATTGCCCCTAACCACTTCTGCCTGCCAGCCTGATCACCCCCTAACCACTCCTCTGCCAGCCTGATTGATGCCTAACTGCTCCCCTGCCAGCGTGTTTTCCCCTAACTGCCCTCCCCTTTAGGCCTGGTCACCCCTAACTGCCCTCTCCTGCAGGCCTGGTCCCCCCCAACTGCTCTCCCCTGTAGGCCTGGGTCCCACCCAACTGCCCTTCCCTGCAGGCCCGGTCACCCTCAACTTCCGTCCTCTGCTGTCCTGGTCACCCCTAACTGCCCTCCCCTGCAGACTTGATTGCCCCCAACTGCCCTCCCTTGTAGGCCTGGTCCCTCCCAACTGCCCTCTCCTGCTGTCCATCTTGTGGTGGCCATCTTGTGTCCACATGGGGGCAGGATCTTTGACCACCTGGGGCAGCCATCTTGTGTGTTGGAGTGATGGTCAATCTGCATATTACTCTTTTATTAGGATAGAGGTGTGGTGCATGGGTGGGGGCCAGCTGGTTTGTCCTGAAGGGTATCCTGGATCAGGGTGGGGGTTCCCTTGGGGTGTGGGGTAGCCTGGGTGAAGGGCCTGTGGTGGTTTGCAGGCCAGCCATGCCCCCTGGCGACCCAAGCAGAGGCCCTGGTATCTGGAATTTATTTACCTTCTACAATTGAAACTTTGTAGCCTGGAGCGGAGCCAAGCCTCCTGCTAACTCCGTGGCCGGCAGCCATTTCTGTTGGGACTTATGTATCTTCTATAATTGAAACTTTGTAGCCTGGAGGGGAGGCCTAGGCCAGCCAGGGCTGCAGAAGCTTTGCTTCCTCCATTGCCAGGGGGCAACCCTTGCCTCCTGCTCTTTCCAGTTCAGAGGCTGGCCATTTCTGTTTGGATTTGTTTACCTTCTATAATTGAAACTTTGTAGCCTTGAGTGGAGGCTTAGGCCGGTAACGCAGGTGGAAAGCTTGGCTTCCTTTGTTACCGGGGAAACCCAAGCCTCCCTCCTGCTCTCTGTGGCTGTAGCCATCTTGGTTGGTTTTATTTGCATATTTGCTCCTGATTGGCTGGTGGGTGTGGCTTTTGGGAGTGGCTTGTAGGTGTAGCAGAGTTAGGGTCAATTTGCATATTACTCTTTTATTAGGTAGGATTATAATCCAGTCCACATAAGCAACCCCCCACTTTCACACTTTCATGCAAGCCTGATTATATTTGTTTGTATGTCTACCGGGCACCAGTTACATGGTTAGTCATGTAGTTAATTTTACTCAGTACCCTTTGATAATGCTTTCTCTTTACCTTGCTCCCACTTGTACATGTTGAATCCCCAGAAACTAACACCCTGTCTAGCATACATTTTATGCTTGAAAAATATATGTGGAGTGAATGAGTGATGCAGAGCCCATATTGGCCAGAGAAATACAGAATATACAACATACTTCTGAACCTATAATTTGTAGATGATATTGGAAGAGTGCTAACATAAATATAAATTTAGTTAAATGTTTTTTCTTATTCAAATCAAATCATGTAATTCAGTGAGAGTACTCCTACAGCCCAGCCAAATATCATTGTTTCAAGTTTCCAAAATTTAACTACTACTGTTGTGTTATGACCACATTTAATTCTTATATAAGATTCTGGTTTGAATAACATAATTCTCCCATCTATCCTCCCCCAGACATTTTGTCTTTTAGAATTGTATTTTTGAGTGCTCAACAAGATTTTAAAAAAATCAAAAGTAGCTCTCTAGCCTTGTTGCATAAATGCATCACTTCCAATGAATGTGACAGCAACTTGTTGACAATATGAAAATAGAACTGGTAAGAGCAGCTTCCAGATTCCATATATGATAAAGTAACACACAAAGCAACTGGGTGGTGTGTAATTTCAGTTTTTGCCCTGAGTGCTATTCTCTTATGTTTTCTCTTTTCATTATTGTAACACCTGCCCAATGATTCAATGCTAATATTAGAGAAACTAGCCATCAAGCCACTTAGGGAGATCAACATTAATTCATCTGATTAACTGATATTTAATACTGAATGTTTAATATGTATCAGACACTATTTTGTGTGCTGATGCAGTATTGAAAAAAGTCAGGCAAAGTATTGACATCATGAAGCTTATATTCTAATGAAGGAGAAGACAGACAATTAAATACAAATATACATAAATGCATGAATGAACACATAAATGAATAACTTCAGGAAATGACATGTGCTATGGGAAAAAAAGAATCTAATAACAGAGAATGTTGGGCTGAGTTACTTTCTATTCAAGGATGATTTCTCTATTAAGGTAATATTTGATCCTAGACGTAGTGTTGAGAAAAACTGCACTGTGCAAGATACAGAGAAGACCATTCTAGGCAGAGGAAAAGCACAAATGTAAAATGACCAATGAAATCCATAAGAGATTACAGGGTGTTCTAATCTAACATTATTGTTTATTTTCTAGGAAACTGTTTTATCACAAATCAAGATAAAAAATAATTACTTCATGGAGCAAAAAAGAAGTGAGATGCTAAAGCTTTTCAGACCTGCAACAACAGGTATTTCTATTTGAAAAAATTCTAATAATGAAGGTGTTTCTTAATCTTTAAGTAGAGATGGCATTCAAAATATTTAGCAGTCAATCAGAATGGACTTGATCAGGGATGCTTCTTAGAAGTCAGCTCTTGAAGCATTGCTATAAAACCTAAGTATCAGCAAGTAAATACAGCACTGGCTGGGAACAGCTCTGCTAAAGAATAATAGCCTTTCTTATTCTAAATCATCAGGACTATATCAATAGCAGCATGATTTTCATAATTCTTTTAAGCAAAAAATGATACAAGAGAGAACCCAATCCAAAGGTTGCCTTCTCCCTATCCACACTGTGACCCACTCACCTCAATGGTAGTTCCAGATGGAAATGCCAATATAGTCTGTATATTGAAAATTGTATCCCCTAAAGAAGCTTATGTATGTACTAGAGGCCCAGTGCATGAAAAATCATGCACTGGAGGAGGGGGGGGAGTGGGTCCTAAGCCCAGCCTGCTCTCTCTCACAGTCCAGGAGCCTTCAGGGGCGGGAGGCAACCCGGCGATCAGAGTAAGGCAACACCCCTATCACACCTCTGCTGCTGCCATTGCCTGCAGTGCAAGCCTCAGCCGGCCCTGATTACCTGAGCCTCGGGCAGTCCTAGGTGGCTGGGCAGGCACCATCCAAGGCTTGCCTGAGCCTTGGGCCGGCCCTGGGTGGCTGGGCAGCTGCCATCTGAGAATTGCCTGTGCCTCGGGCTGAGGGGACTGGGGGACTCTGCAGGCAGGCGTGCCAGAGGGGCTGAGGGGCCTGGGTGCCACTGTCTTGTTACTGTGGGTGCTGCCATCTTTGAGGGCATGGCAGCAATTAGCATATTCCCTCCTTATTGGTTGTGGGTGCCGCCATCTTTGTGAGGGCATGATGGTCAATTATCATATTCCCTCTTTATTAGATAGGATATAAAAGCCTAAGCAACTGAATGACCGAATGGCCAAACAACCTAACAACCGAACAACCGGTCGACCAGTCACTATGATGAGCACTGACCACAGGGGGAAGATGCTCAATGCAGGAGCTGCCCCCTGGTGGTCAGTGTGCTCCCAGAGCTAGAGCATCACTCAGCTGACCAACAGGCACCAGACAGGGCTCATGGCTGGTGAGTACCACTGCAGCAGCAAGAGCCTCTTTCGATCGGGACTGACTGGGCATGAGCCCGTGGCAGGTGTAGAGGGCCGGTATGAGCAGGAGCAGCAGCCATGAGAGGCAGGCAGTGTTGGACTGCTGGTTCCAGCTCAATCCCTGTAGGCCATACTGAGGGACCCCATGGGTGCACGAATCCATGCACCAGGCCTCTAGTATTGTTATGAAAGAGAACAATAAAAAACAAGATGTATTAGTGAAATGCAAAATATTTTATGTAGTGACAACAAAAATAAGTAAATTAAGGAATAAGGACCTTAAATGTTAATGAGTGGGTGGTCTTACCAAGAGAATGAGTTTGAAAACAAGACCTGTAAGTAGCTAAGTAATCCAGTTGTACACATGTTTGTGGGGAAAACATTCCAACCAAGGGAAGGACAAATGCCATGGTGCTGAGGCAGGAGAGAAATAAGCAGGTCATCATAAAAGGGGACTAGTGAAGACAAAGCAGACTATGCAAAGAACAGATAGTTAGAGAAGCAGGGGAGAAACAAGTTATCCATGCCTTGGAGGTAACAACAAAGCCCTAGCTTTTGCTCTCAGTAAAAGAGGGAGCTGGTGGGGGTTCTGAGTAGATTATGGATGCTGTTCTGTGCATTTTGGAACAAGTGTGTCTATCTCCTTTTCCTTTCTTTTGCAAGAATGTGTATCACCATAAGGGAATTGATATATATTCATGAATCTTTCTATACTCCATAAACATAATTTGTATAGTTCTTGGTTTCTAAAGCTATACTTTAAAGATATTATTTGAATAAGAATCTCATACATCCATTTCAGCTTCTTTTGGATTTGGACATTTCTTTTTCATCAGGTTTTATGGTAGATATTAACAGATGCACTTGATCTAGAAATTCTGATTAAACTAAATTTCTAAATAAAAATCATAACACCTATTTATTTTAGGTGCACCCTTTCAAGATGCAGAACTTAGAGAAAGAAATATGAAAATTCCCCAGAGTAGGAGAGATACCCTCAGACATCATAAACATTGACACATTTCTTCTGGAGTCAATGTGGATGAGATCTGCCTTCAGGAAGCATAGAGGACAGATTGCAATTCCCACTCCTACACAAGACTGGGCTCCTGGGAGCAGCCTGAAGAAACTCAGCCAAGCAGTGTTCCCATAAAAATATAGCAGAATAGAAAAATATAAAAAATAGAAGACAACTTAGCTGACCTAAATAATAACAATTCAACAATCATAATTCTATGGGGTAAAACAAGAGTTGGGGCAGAAGCGGGGAGGCCCCCGCAGGAGGCAGGACCATCCATGGCGGGGAGGGCGGGGGTGAGAGCCCATAGCCCTCCCCTCACCAGTCCTTCACCACCTACTGCTTGCACTCAGAGTGCCCCACCACCCACCTGCCAGGGGAAGGAGCGCAGAGAGTGCCGCCTGGAAGCAGCACTTGAAACTGCAGCAGGTGTGAGGCTTCCACACTCTCCTCTGGCGCCATGACGGGGCAGAGCTGCCACATTGCTCCGGAGACAGGGCGGAAGCAGGGAGGCACTCAG
Source organism: Eptesicus fuscus (assembly GCF_027574615.1). Taxonomy (NCBI): domain Eukaryota; kingdom Metazoa; phylum Chordata; class Mammalia; order Chiroptera; family Vespertilionidae; genus Eptesicus; species Eptesicus fuscus. The sequence continues at coordinate 12,486,424 of NC_072477.1, read as the reverse complement.
AGGAGGGGGGACCAGTCCCAGGGGACTTGTGGGACTGAGGGCAGGGCTTGAGGCAACCAGAGAAGGCTGGAGGGGTCAGGGGTGGGGCCAGGCGTGCTCGAGCTCTGGGTGAAGGGATTAGGGTGTCAAGGCAGGGCAGCGGGCGGGTGGGCAGGGCTACACAATTTCACATGCTGGGCCTCTAGTCAAATAATAAAATTCAAAGATCAAGAAGCAATTCAAGATACATCTAGACAGAAAGAGCTGATTCTATGAAGATAAAATCATAGGTGGGCTTCAAAGTTCTTTTCCATCCTAAAGGATAGAAGACACTAAATGATATAATGATATTTCAGGCATAGCATCCTAGCAAGTGAGCAAAGAAAGCTTTGGATTTTATTAACCTTCCCTTAATAAGAGATGACTAGAACAGCCACTATGAAGTTTTAGTATAAAATAACCAGTGGTTAATGTTGAAACCAGCTAAACATACACTGTAGGCAAAATATGGTTATATAATTCAATACAACATGAAGAACACATAATGTGGAAACATACCAATTTCTGCTTTCAAACCTTACATAAGCCCGATACCTATGCCTAACAAATAGGTCACAAAAATAAAGCTACAAAAAACAAAAAAACAAACAAACAAAAAAAACCTGTCACTTTTGAGTTTAGTTGTGAAAACTGAATAAATACTAGCTCCGGTTCGGCGGAGGCTTCTGAAAGGCCTGGTACCTGAGCGGACAGGCACCCAGCTCCCCTGCTTTTGATGGTCCGAGGTGGGATGTGAGCTCGCTGCCCCAGAGGCCCCTTCTGTGCCACAGCACAGCCATGGTGCAGATGCTGAGCTCGAGCCGCCCCTGGCGACGCAAGCTCATTGTCCCGCCTGCCCAATCGGCCACCCCGCCCACCCCGAGTCCCGCCCCCCCTGTGCCTTCTGGCCAATCACGGGCATAACGAAGGTACGGTCAATTTGCATATTTGTCTATTATTAGGTAGGATATTTATATATTGGGGGCGGGGGGAAGGATTCCAGAAATTTTAAAAAAGCAAAATTTGAATTTGCCACTCACGGAGCACTCCTCTGAATCCATGCAAATGCAGTGATATGTAGGCATATCCTGCTGTAACCTATGCTCTGATTTGAGCATTTCTTCTTCATCAGGTTTTATGATGGACATTAACAGAAGCACTTGATCTAGGAATACTGAGTAAAAGTAAAATTTGAAATAAAAATCATAACACCTATTTATTTTAAAATCCCTTTCAAAATGCAGAACTTAGAGAAAGAAATAACTTATATGCAAATACCTACTGTGCCATTTCATATAAGGGACTTAAGCTAAGCATCCTCAGATTTTGGTATTCTAGTAGTGGGGACGGGGGGTCCTGGAAATCTCCCTTATACTGAGGGACAACTGCATATAAAGAAGAATCAAGGCAGACAGTCCCCATTTTGTTTTGCTTTCTATTAAAAGTTATTAATGTGGACATCATTGCATGTGTCTCCCTTCCCTCCACCTTTGCCCACCTCCAACCACCCAGCCCCCAACCTTGGCCTTCACCAAATTATTATCTGTGTTCACAGGGTGTGCATATATGTTCTTTAGCTAATCCCTTCACCTTTTGTCTCCAGTACTCACACACCCTCCCTTTGGGCACTGGCCAGTCTGTTTCATGTATCCATGCTTCCAGTTCCATTTGGTTTGTCAGTTTATTTTGTTCATTAGAATGCCACATATTAGTGAGATGTGAGATAGACCTTGTCATTCATGGAGTTTACACTGTAATGGAGGGGAATTTTGAATGAGGACCCACAATGAGGTGAAAAATCTAAGTGTACATTTGTGGGCAACACATTCCAGGCACAGGCTTGAGGACAGTGAGGTATAGTTGACAATTGAATGGAACACAGCCATTAGCAATAGAATCAGAGACAAGGCTTCTAACACTTCTATCACTTTCTAGCTTCATTACCTGTCAATGCTTGGGCAGCTCTCGTAACTGCCATTGAAAGGGGAGGAGGAGAAGAAAGGAGAGGTAGCCCATGAAATTTTAAGGAAGGATAAAAAGAAAACATCGCCCTATACCCCCTGCTCCCCAGCAATAGGTACACATGTGGGCATTGGCAAACATGAGGTTTGCTTTGGTTTCCAGTGAAGACACCTTCAGTGTAACAGGCAGCTGAGAATCAACAGAAGTAGCTTCCTGTGATCCCTTCCATGATTCCTATTATCTTAAAACTAGAAGCAATTCTCCATGGCTTTTACCTCTCTGAATTTTGTAAGCTTCTAATTAAGCTATAATATACAATCAATTATAAAAACTTTTCAGTTTAAGAGGTGATAAAAGTGGAAAGTCACGTATTCTAGAAATGATGAAATGCAATACTTCGCCGAAACCAGTTTGGCTCAGTGGATAGAGTGTCGTCCTGCGGACTCAAAGGTCCCTGGTTCGATTTCGGTCAAGGGCATGTACCTTGGTTGCGGGCACATCCCCAGTAGGGGGTGTGCAAAAGGCAGCTGATCTATGTTTCTCTCTCATCGATGTTTCTAGCTCTCTATCCCTCTCTCTTCCTCTCTGTAAAAAATCAATAAAATATATATATAAAAAAAAAAAGAAATGCAATACTTCAAGGAATTTCTATTTCTCTATGGAATCCATACTGTATTCTAACATTATTATGCATAGCCCTTTTGAGATGAGTCTTTTTCTTCTTTGTGTCCTTAGCATAGAGTAATTGTTTCCCCAATGTTTATGGAGTGAAAGAATAAATGAGTCTCTCCCTCACATCACACAAACATACTCCCCCATGTGTACACATAGAAAGAGAATCATGGAAATCCCATAATTATATTGGCCACATAATTACATTATGTATTGTGTTTCTGTTCTTAGTTTTTCTGTTATATCAGAAAAATAAAGTAACTGCACATCTCAGAGTAAAGAAGTGAAAGATGGCCCATAATATTTAATTACCCCAGTGTAGCCAACTATGTTGATAAATTAACAACCTACTTAGTGTATCAAGTGTATTTTGTTTGGGTAAGATCCCAGTAGTATAACTTCCCTTGTATTAAATCCCTATACTCAATTATATAAATGTTGGATTTTTTTAACTGCCATTTTCAAATATATTAGCCTATATCAGTCTATGACATTTAACTTCTCTGCATTTGATGATGACATTCTAGGCTTCTTTGACCTTGGTTTAGTTCCCCTACGGCAGAGGTCGGCAAACCGAGGCTCGCGAGCCACATGCGGCTCTTTGGCCCCTTGAGTGTGAGTCTTCCACAAAATACCACGGCCTGGGCAAGTCTATTTTGAAGAAGTGGCATTAGAAGAAGTTTAAGTTTAAAAAATTTGGCTCTCAAAAGAAATTTCAATCCTTGTATTGTTGATATTTGGCTCTGTTGACTAATGAATTTGCCGATCACTGCCCTAAGGCTATGACACTGAACTTCCAGCTCTTCTGGTTGTAACTTCCCAAATAGCTCTCCAAGTTTCTTCTTCTTTTTTTTAAGGCATCATATAAATTTCAGCTTCCTCAGTCTCCTACCAACAGAGGAACAATACTCAACTTGAATTGCTGCCAAGTCTAGTGAAGTCTCCCAACTCACTGATTTTAAGCAATTAAAGAGAGATGTAAATATCCACAGCTGCCAATCAATTGACTTTTCTACATTCTGGTATATTTTGCAGATTTGATCGGTGCAGTTTTTCTCTCCCCGCAGACTACAGCTGCAAATTTGCAACTTTTGAATTTCTGTTCATTTGCCATTTGAAAATTTTGTTCAGAAAAATTAAAACGTTTTGTGCTGAAAAAAAAAAAAAAGTCAGCATTCTCCATAAGTACCATATAAGGCAAGGATCTGACAGGAGAAAGACCATTTAGCTGCTAAAAATGAATTCCAAAGGGCTTTAAATCATACTCCCCCAACAATGTCTCCCCTCTGATACCTGCATAAATGGGTTTGGTCATAAATCTGGAAGTGCCCCAAAGCAATAAAACGTTAGTGTCATAGAGAAAGCCTTTCTTTAAGTGTCCATATTCCCCAATTCTTACTGTATAGTTCAATTATATACCCGTCTACATATTAATATTTTGCAAATAATGGGTTTTCTTTCTGAGGTCTAATAAACTAACTTCTATTGATTCTTGCTTAGATCAGGTCTTTTATATAGCTTTCCCACTGTGAACATATTGTTTCATTAAATGTTTTTGTCCAGCACATCCAATGTTTCAATGTCTGGAGCAAGATACAGTCCTTGACTCAAATCGCTGGCTTTTTCACACTGTAATTAATTTCTTTCACAGATATTTTATTTAATCACCTTTGTTTGGTTCACAATCACCACTTTATACCTTCGAAGAACATGTTTTGGGGATACTCGAATAGCCTTATGATGGAGAATAGAGTTAAAGGATCATTGATAGGAGTTCATTAACATTCTTTAGGTGGAAAGGAAGACGAAAGAGAAGTGGTCCCAGGGAGAAGAAAAGGCAAGTTATTAGCAATGTTTAGGTTATTCGAACATTGTTGAACAGCTAAGTAATGTAGCTATGAAACAGATTCAAGCTGTAAAAGACATCAGCAATCAGTAATTAAATCCAATCCACCAGCAGAAATTCATACAACAAATTCTGTGTTTAATCCTAAAAAAAGCAGCCCCAGTTTTTTTCATTTCATTGCAGAAAATACCATTCAAATAAAGAAAGGCAGAACTACCATTAAATGAAGCAAAGTAGATAAGAAGCCTTTCAGCACCTCTTTAAGGGGTATGGCGGAGGGAAGGCACCTAGGGATTGGCAATGGATGCATCCTCATTTGCCTGCTTCTAAGTCCATAATCAGAGCCCTGTAGGAATGAGGCGCCTATGACTAGAGAATACCACCAGGTAGAGAACCAAGGGACTCAAGGAATGAGATAAGGGGCCTTATCAACAAAACAACTGCACAGGCAGTAATCTTGACAGAGCAACCGGCTATAATCAGGTAAAGCAGCACATCTCCAAGAAACAGAAGAGGACAGAATAATGAGCATCAGGAGGGAAAATGAGGCCAGCCCTGATAACACCACCCAGAGAGGAAGCAGTAACAGAGCAGGGAAGCGTCCATTAACCTTGCTGATTGTGGCGAGAAAGTGGTGGGCTTAGAAGTATAGACAGAGCTAGACTTCTGAGTCACAGAAAGAATAAATTCTTCCCGATACAGAATAGCCTGTTTGATTTGTTTTTGTAGCCTACAAATAAAACATTCCATATGTTTCTGATTGTGAGTGAAATGGAGGGGAAAATAAAACATCCTACTTTCAAAGTGGGATCCAAATGTTCTCCAACGTCTCCTTCCATAGAAGAGGATTCTATTATGGTCCCCAGAAAGATTATGACGGATGGGGCGTGCAGTTCATAAAGAATTTGTACAGGTGTCTGAGCAATATGATTCTTTTCTAAAGCTTACTTAAATTCTGTTGCTTGTGTGGAGAAGTGTAATTTTAAAATGTTATTTGGACATGACTGATTGCACATAATGTTAAATTAGAAAATTGTGATGACTAAAACTTCTAATTATTAGGTACAAAAGCAAATTTTGGATAACATCAACAAGCTTATGGTTAGGACACAAATGAAATTGAAAAATACAGGGATATGCTGAGACATCAGAAAAATGCCCAGTGTAGCCATTTCCTCTTTACTATTTTTTTATGTGATTAAAAACATTCCTTACACTTAATTTTGGAGAGATGTTCATTGTATTTTAATGTGTGTATGTTTTTTAAATTTATATTTTAGCTAAAGGTATTGCAGCTGTTTTTTATCCCAAGAAAGTCTAAGTACTACCCCATGATTCCTCCTCATTTTTATGGATTGTAATTTTATATTTAAATAACTCACCTAAAAATTACTTTGGTGCATGGCTTGTGGGGAGACCCTTGCTCATTATTTTTCCAATTAGCAAAATTTCCCAATATAACTTAATGAATAATCTATCCCCTTATGGATGGTTTCCGATGGTTACATAATGATATTAGATGGTAATGAATATATTTCAGGGAGTGGGAATGTTTCCAGGCTACTGCTGTTACACCAATCTGGCTGTTGATTCTTGGATTCTCACTATATATTCTACTCACTGTCATTTTATAATGCTTTTTAATAGCTCACTGGGGAAGTCTCACTATATTGTGCCTTTCATTTTCTTTCTTCATTACACATGCCTTCAGAGGTCTGTAGAAATATTTTGTCCTATTTAAAAACATTACACTGAAATAGAATTAAGTTAAAATAAAATACATAAATTGACTAGGGAATTTTAGTAAAATTAAATGCTATGCCCAGACTGGTGTCCTGCTGCTCTTCCAATATACCATGGAATGTCTCACCTTGGGTTTCTCCCTGCCTCCTACACTCTTCCCCAGATATTGACACAGCTTGTCCCCTCACTATATTCAGGTGGCCAATCTTTTCCGAAAAGTAACTGATATAACATATAACAAATGTGTAAGCTAGATAATATAAATGTCCACAAGAAAAAGAGTTTTGTATGTTATCTGATAATTCCTCAGCTCCTAGAACAGTGCTTGGCACATCAAAAATTCTAAATAAATACTAGTATCCTTCAAAGAAATAAATGACCACACTTAATTGCTGCCTACATTCAGTAGCTTGTGATTCCTCAGCGAGGTCACTCTAATCAGCAGCTCCTTATCCTCCACCAGTTCTCCAAATCTCTCCTGAATTTTTTGTGTGGAGGTCTATGAAGTGGAAAGTGGTTTCATATTTAACGACTCACTGTCTGCAACTCAGATGTCCTCCCACTGCCCCAACTCTCTTAGAGTTCTTCAGAGCCTGTGTCTTAAATGACTACACTTAGCCAACAATCAATGTTTCCCTCAGATTGCTTCTCAAGCCCATCCTGAATTTTGAACAATAAATTGCTTATGAAGCACCTACCAGGGGTCAGGCAACACTGGGGACATCCTGTAAATGGGCTCTTTTGAGCCTCTCATAATCCTATCAAGCCTGTTGTATCAACTCTGACATTATTAGTTTGAAAATCATGGAGTTGAAATAAGTTGTCTGCAGTGACATAACTAGTATGGAGCAGATCCAAGATTTGGACATAATGGAAAAAACTTCACAGCCAGATCTCTCTCTCTCTCTCTCTCTCTCTCTCTCTCTCTCTCTCTCTCTCTTTCTCTCTCCTGTGAAGGAGTTATGTATGTACCCACAATTAGCTAACCTGCAAAGTGTGAGGTCACAGTCACCAACACAATCCTCTGAAAGTTCAGAGACTTCTCACAGTGACCTTTAGATTCACAGAACACACTAAAAGCTATTGTGGTTTATTACAGGGAAAAGACACAGATTAAAATCAGCCAGAGAAAAATGAGTGTAGGGCAGAGTCAGAGAGGGTTTCAAACACGAATGTTTAGGACACATTATCCTTCCAGCATTGATGTGTGACAATACTCATAGAGCATTGCCAACCAGGGAATTTCAGTCAAGCCTTAAATCCAAAGTTATTTCTGGGACTTCATTATGTAGCCATGACTGACTGATTAATTGCCTGTATAGTTGAACTCAGTTTCAAGGTCAACTGATTCTATGTGACCTAAATCACACGATTGCTCTTTCTGTTGTGGTCCGCCCCCACCCCAAGTATATGAGGTGTGGTTTCTGCACCCTAAGTGTCCATGTAAGCCTCCACCTTAAAGAAATATACTCCTATCAGGTACGACATACATTACCTCTTAGAAACTGAGGACAACAGCCAGATCTCTCTTTAGGCCAAGCCAAAAACTTTACTATCAATACGTGAATTGTCTTTCAAATTTTCCTTGTAAAAACACACACACACACACACACACACACACACACATATATATATTTATATATATATATATATATATATATATATATGGCTCAGTATGGTGGCCAGGAGGCTTTCCAAAGTTATACAAACAAACTTAAACTTGTAAACCAGGGAAGTCACTGCAACAGACTGGAGACAGGCTGCAACACACACAGAGACCAGATTTAATCGTCATGTCAGCTGTTTCCCCAAGTGCTATGCTCCATCTCTCAAAGCTTGTTATAGACTTGGCAGGTTTTTACAGTACTAAGTCGAGAAAAAGCTCAAATGACAGGGAAAGTGAAACATCATGACTATAAACTGCTAATTGCCAATCCCATATGCTTGCAAGGCAAACAGCAGCAAGGATTACCGGTGGTGAGAAATCACTGAAGTTTGTACTTAGATAGCTAGTAGGAAGATGGAATTATGTCAAATCATATTTCTCAGTATTACATCCTCATCCCCAAGTCAAGAATACTTAAAGTAGAGACTAAGGATTCCTTATTAAAATCTCAGTGCTTCCAAGCAATTTCTCTATATTTCTATGCAGTCTACTTAACCTTTTCTCTATGTTTTGGGGTTACAGGATTGATGAGCAAGGTAGTAGCATACATTATAAAAACAATCAACTTTGACTCTCAACTTAGATTGCCTGAGTTCAAATCCAACTTTTATCTTCACCAGATTGATCTTTCTGAGCCTCAGTTTCCTCATCTCCCATAAACCAAATATACAAGGTGTTTGTCACAGAAAAAAAACACTCAACATTGTGTTATTAATGCCGGTGGTCTTGATCCAGCCATCTAGAAGGGTTCTGGAATCTGAAGAAGGGGCTGTGCATAAATTAAATAAGAGTCCAAAGATGAAACATAATTTTGAAAGGCATTTGGGGGGTCAGAGGAGCTTGGCTGAAGAAACCAAGTTCTCCTTGTCTCAGGACCCTTTGCTTTTTATTAACACACTAGTAGCCCATTTGCAAGAAGAATCCTGCAAGCGGCCACTGCGGCTGCATGCGCTGCCGCTGCTGCCGCTATTGCAGCCGCCATTGTGGCCGCCATTGCAGCCTCCGCGCCTGCACCCTCGCACCACTGCCACCCGCCCCGCTCTGCCGGACCCTGCCCCGCCCCGCCCCACCCTGCTCCGCCCCGCCTGGGCTTTCCCTCTGGCAGCCACCTTGCTTTCCACTTTTCCTCTCTCTTCCTTCTAAGTTGTCTTCAGTCTTCACTCCTCCCTCCCTCAGCATATGCAAATTAACCACCATCTTTGTTGGGTAATTTGCATACTCACCCTGATTGGCTGGTGGGCATGGCTTTGGATGGTGGGCATGGTTTGGGCCTAGCAAAGGTGCGGTCAATTTGCATATTACTATTTTATTAGGTAGGAAGTTGTCCTAAGGCAAGGTGGAGATAGACACTTCAAAGGGTAGGGTTGTACAGAATCCATTGTCAGATTGGGGATTGCCTTCGGCTATTCAAGTGTTTGGCCAACAGGAGGCAATAACATGTAGATTAAGATGCCCTGAGGAGCAAGCAATTATCCTTTTCAGGTTTGGGGAAATGCCTTTAGCCATTCCCAACAGGCGATAACATATGTGACTCAGCCCTTGTTGAGTCCCCAAGTTCCATCAACCATTCGATGAAACTCTTGCAATTATGACATGCTGGAACTGGCTTCTGGCATGTTATCTAGTAGTATTATTACTACTAGAGGCCTGGTGCATGAAATTCGTGCATGGGGCGGGGGGGTGTCCCTCAGCCTAGCCTGCACCCTCTTCAATCTGGGACCCCTCGAGGGATTTCCGACTGCCCGTTTACCCCACCGGGATCGGTTCTAAATGGGCAGTCGGACATCCCTCTCACAAGCCAGGACTGCTGGCTCCCAACTGCTCTCCTGCCTGCCTTCCTGATTGCCCCTAACCACTTCTTCCTGTCAGCCTAATCACCCCCTAACCACTCCCCTGTCAGCCTGATTGATGTCTAACTGCTCCCCTGCCAGCCTGTTTGCTCCCAACTTCCCTCCTCTGCTGGCCTGCACACCCCTAACTGCCCACCCCTGCAGGCTTGATCACCCCCAACTGCCCTCCCTTACAGGCCTGGTCCCTCCCAACTGCCCTCCCCTGCAGACTTGGGTCCCCCCCAACTGCCCTTCCCTGCAGGCCCGGTCTCCCCCAACTTCCCTCCTCTGCTGGCCTGGTCACCCCTAACTGCCCTCCCTTGCAGGCTTGATTGCCCTCAACTGCCCTCCCTTGCAGGCCTGGTCCCTCCCAACTGCCCTCCCCTCCTGGCCTGTTTGCTCACAACTGCCCTCCCTTGCAGGCCTGGTCCCTCCCAACTGCCCTCTCCTGCAGGCTATCTTGTGGTGGCCATCTTGTGTCCACATGTGGGCAGGATCTTTGACCACATGGGGGCAGCCATCTTGTGTGTTGGAGTCATGGTCAATCTGCATATTACTCTTTTATTAGATAGGATAGCATTGGAATGAAGCAAAAAAAAAAAGTTAGATAAAATAGTTTTGCTGTTAAATATGCCTAGTCTAAAATGGTTTATTGTTAACTGAGTTTAAAATCAGCAAGGCTACTACTGCAGATGGTTGGGAAACAAATAGTTCCTGACTAAAGGATCAGAGTATCATTATCATGAGTTAGTAAAAATTCAAAAAGATGAAAGGCATGACTAATCTGGTTTGACTCTTAATAAATGAATGTGAATTTTGAAAGGAATAAATAGCTATAGAATGCAAAATGTAATGGTTAATAGTATTGTCCCTTCTCCAATATCCCCAGTCACCTCCATACAGATGTGTCTCAGCTGAGGAGAGGAATGTTATGTTTCTGTTCTCTTGTTAATAACAGAGTAGAGAACCATTAGGAATCTTTTTCAATCCACAAATGAGATAAAGTGGAAAGTAGCATGTAGTTAAAGAGGGATGATTCAGAGGTAGTTAAAGTCCTTAGAAAATTCTTTTCTTTCTTTTCCAATTAGAGGTTGATGCTCATTAATCATCGGTTTTTAAAACCTCTATTCTTAACTACTTATTTTGGTAAAGATGTAGTAAACCTATATTTTAAACATGTTGTTTAAAATAAGTAGAAATTACTTTGCTGGCAAAAATACATGGTTAAATGTGTCCATTCATAAATATGAATAAAAATAATAAATAATACAATGTTTATGATACACATATTTAATTTACATGTTATATATAGCACATGATACATATAAAATGTTCAATTATTTGTATTAGAATTACAAATTACATGCTTATAAGTATACATGTTACATAATAAATATTATAACTTCTGTTTTCATTTAGTTTTGTATAGATACTAGAGGCCCAATGCACGAAATTCGTGCAAGAGTAGGCCTTCCTTCCCCCGGCTGCTGGCACCAGCTTCCCTCCAGCACCTGGGACCCAGGCTTCCCTTGCAGCCCCAGCTTCCTCCGGAAGGACATCCAGTCTAATTAGCATATTATGCTTTTATTAATATAGATATATTTATTAATTTCAGAGATGGAGAGAGAGATAGAAGTATCAATAATGAGAGAGAATCACTGATCATCAGCCTCCTGCAGGCCCCACACTGTGGATTGAGCCCGCAACCTGGACATGTGCCCTGATCAGAAATCAAATGGTGACCTCCTGGTTCATAGGTCGATGCTCAACCACTGAGCAACACAGGCCCGGCTTCACTGAGTTTTTAAAATGTGATCCATACTGCACTTATTCTCGTTCTTTAATGTCGCTCCTACATATTCCTGTTATCCTCAATTTTTGGATGAAAGTACAGAGATTGTGATCAAGCCTGGCGTTTGGGACTTTCTAGAATATTCTATGACCTAAAAACTTCTTCACTTTCATGGTGCTTGAGTTATTCTGAAGACATTGTGAACATTCCTGACACAGTCACGCAGGTGAGATGTGTCAGAACTCCCGCCACTATGAAAAATCAGGGACAGAAATTTAGAAAAACCTACATTCTGTCATTAATAAGCCATGATTTCACTGCTGGTCTGACACATTTTGTGACTCTCTCGGAAGTCCGCATCCAGTCATCAGATTCCTCTGTACTTAAAATGTGCCACCAATAGAGAAGTAAATTATAGTACATCTGTAAATGACATTAAATATATCCTGATGTAGAGAAACAGGCATACTTGTGCAATGGATGCTACTATTGCTCAGCTGCCTTCCTTTACGAAAGAGTATTATCACACAGGATGAAAGCAGCATGCTATCTAAAAGGAAGCAGAGAGAGCCAGATCCCAACACCTGCCCTGATTTCATTGCTTACAAAATTTCATTTGTTCTCATCCAAGTGTGCAATCTGGACCTCAGTAAAGGCCTTATTTTCGTTGATTTCTTATCATTTTGTCATATGTCAATGTTCACTTGCAATGCACTTGACAATTTGCTATAATTAAAAAAAAAAAAAAAGGGCGGGGGATTGGCAGATTTGTGTCATCTTAACTTTGAACCAAGATGCTATGTAATGGCATGAGAATGCAATTGTTAACAGTATGCATTTGATGCCAGTCCTGTGTGCTCAATGAGCTGACATTTTAGAGTGCCCACTCTTTAAAATTCTAATGCATGTCAAATCAGTATGTAAATATCAGCGATTCTAGTGAGATTTGCAATGTAGAGCCCAATGCTAATGAGCACCATCCCAGAGAAAGAGAGGTTTCCCTTTCCCTCTAAAACCTGAATCAGAAGATAGTATTGGAAAGCAAATCAACTTACAAAGTTGTTTGGAGGTTAAGCTATTAATAGATGTGAAGTGCCTAGGCCAGGACCTACGATTGTATGCAAGTGGTAATGCGTTATTGTCAATGAATATTTGTTTCTTTTACAGTCACATACTATCTCTAACAATCACAAAGCAAAATTAAAATAAAAATTTCCAACAACAAACCCCAGTTACAGAGAGCTAATTAAGGTAAATACACTAGTACCTACATGTTTTATATTCAATGCAGAGAGAGTATTCTTATTCAGCCTATTTTGGAAACTTGCAAATTTAGAGATGTTGTCGGAGGAATCAGTGGACCAGGTTTACCAGACATGAATACGAGTGGGGTTCTTGGGTTGAAATAATGATTTTCTGAAGCTCCGATGGGAGAATGAGATGTGGTAAAAGGCTTTATTTGCATGGAGTTACATTCCTGGGGTTGTAAAGTCTCATGCCTCTTAAGCTAGTCCTGAAAAGTTGCAGGTGGGGTTCCAGTAGAGCCAAAAGGAGGGCCAGGGTTCAGAATTTCTGTTCCAGGTGGCAGCCGGGTCCAGTCCAGCATCAGGTTAATTAAAGTCCATCAGTCCATTGTGAGGGTCCCACATGGCCAGGGGACACATGGGTGAATGCAGGGAGCCACCCCCTGCAACAGGAGTCACAGGAGCACAGGCAAGCTGGCGAGGCAAATGCCAAGAGCATAACACACCAAGAGCGTGCTCCTTTGTTCAGAAGTTTAAATATTCAGGTTTTGTGCCCTTGCAGCGGCTACACCTATTCTGGTTACTGACTTGCTCCCAGATGTGACTGACAAACAGGTAGGCAGCTTCCCATGTCACCCAGAGCTTACTGGACATGCATTGGAGGGAACAGACTTAGAGAGTGTTAACCTGCAGTGTTTCGGTAAAGCCGTATAAATGGCATGCCTATATTATCTAGTCTTTTCTTCTTTACTTCTTTCCTGTTAAATAATAACCAGATTATTACAACAGTTACCAGAAATGAAAAGGTCCCCCTCATCAGGTATTTCACAGCATGACTGGGTTTTCGTGGTTGCCCTTTATTCCTGAAAAGCCAGAGCGTGCTGGAATCTCTAATTAGAGGGCCATTTAAAGTTTGGTTTCATATTCACTGCCCTACATCCAAAACACTTTCATAACAGAATGGCTCATTGTGACATCTACTAAAATATTGGGAAGATGATGCGTGGTCACAGAAAGATTCATCCTGGTCAAACCCATCTTAACATGCTCTAGTCCTAGAATAATTATTTATTGTCTGTGCACAGTTTCTTAAGCTGTGTGTACGAGACAGCTCATTCTTGCAAGAATGTATTCTAAATAGTATTGCAAGAACTAAGCGTACCATGTTTTAGCAAATATAGAGCTCAGTGTAGGTATAAAAACAATCCTATCGACAGCACCTTGCCTTTGATGGTCCCTGCAGAATGAACAGTGTCATGCCTCTAGCGTTGGAGAAGCCTCGAGTCTTCAGTCAATATGAGTATCCTGTAAAGGGCTCCCTCCACATTTAAATTACATTTCCAAAGCAGCCTGTTTTAAAGTGCCTTTGAAAAGTTTACACTGCAATTTCTCTTGCATATATGGATCTTTTCTTCTTGTAAAATCCCAGGGCATTTCCAATAAGGGAAGGTCATTTAGCTCATCTGGTCGATTACGGCTGTGATCCATTTCCCCAACGAGAAGCAAGGGAAGTGTTCCTCGATGTGTATCAGGGAAAAAAACCTCTTAGACCATTAGGACTAAAACATTGCATATGCCACCAGCCCTAGGCACCTAATTTCATCACAGACGATTGATGATTCTGCCATCCAAGCTGAATCAGGCCCAGGACACTGAGACTTGGTGCTGCAGGAGGGAGGCGGGTTCACAGCAGCCTTCATCCAGTTTAAAAAATATTTTATTGACACATAGAGTATTCAGAGTCATAAAAATATATCATGTTTATCACTGTTTTTATGGCATGAATAGATATGACACAGGGGTATTGAGCCATACAGTATTAGACAAGCTTTTATTTCACCCTAAGCTGCTTGGAATAATGCAGAGCTCAGCTACTATCCTCTGAGCAGATAGGACAGATTTCATCCGAAACAAGAATTTAAGAAAAAAAAAAAAAAAAAACAAACAGAAAAATCGATGCAGATGCATATATTAGGGAAAGCTCCTGCCTGATTGGGTTTTGTACGTGTGCTAAACAAGCCTGTTAGTAATCCCGAGGCACACGTGTGTTAAAGGCATCAGATTGCTAACCTGGAGATTTTGAAAAATGATCATCTTTCATGGACGTGGGAACAGAGCCAGGAAATTTACCTTTAAGCACTTTGACTAACACCCATAGTTTATGATTGCGTTATCACCCAGGCTCTGATATACATTTTTATGGAGAGCTATTTCCGGAAGAATTATGATCCAAGACATTTGGTGTTTGAGTTACTGAGTGGACAAACAGCTAAGGATGGAGCTAGATTTCAAAAACACAGCTTCCATTATCTGCAGACAGGTTAGGCGTTAGGGCAAAGTCAGAGGGACCACACCAGGGATGCGGACTTGCATTTGCATATAAATGGCAAGGGTAAGTAAGTGGAAAGGCAGCATTAAGAAATTTGCATCTGATTTAAGCCTTGTCATATTCAGCAGAATGCACTTGTCACAACTTGTTGGGCTGCCTGAGACTAGGAGCCAGGGGCAAAGACAAAGTTGAAAGAGATGATGGGGAATGAAGTCTTTATGAACAGGGATTGCGCAGCTGTCAAGTGCTCTAAGACCTTCCCATGGAGGAATACATCCCTGATTGTTTAGCTCACCTGGAGGCATAGAAAATCTCCCCTTACTTAACTCCAGTCAACAAGGCCTCTCAAAAGCTTGTTATTTTTCTTCTGAGACCCCATCAGATGCCTATAACTTTTTCCTGCAGGTGGCTTTAAGTCCTTCAAAGCAGGGACCATCTCATTAAGGGGTACCTATCCTATAATTCCCACTATCTCAGGACAGTGCAGCAAATGGCATATAGGAGGCCCTAAAGAAATAGTGAGTGAATAAAGAAAAAGGGACAGTTACAGAATAACATCATTATAACCCTCAGCTTATAGTGCACTTTCTTTGTGAACTGAGATGTATCACTACCCATAAGAACTATCAAAAATAGAAAATTTAGAGAAGACATGATTTCCTAAAGAAAACAAAAATAACCTGCTTTTGTTGCAAAACTCCCTAATCCTTGTTCCCAGTTTTTTTTCAAATTCAGCTCTGGATTTTCTTTGGGTCCCAGACGAGCATCCAGGAGCAGGTATGGTCTCCATGTCAGACGAGGAACAGCAGTAGACATGCCTGCAGCCTGATATCAAAGAATAAAGCAAGAAAAGGGTTTCTTGTCACTAAAAATAAAGGTGTACGTTATTTTGTTTCATTGTGTTTAAAATCCGGTGTCAGCTGCCATACAATGAGCTAGGCAACAGCAGGCTCCTTTTGTAATAACCTAGTAAGACATATTGAATTCTCTTGTGTATCCCAGAACGGGAGCCGCACGGAAGAGGGAGTTCGGCTCCTTTGCCCTGTGGAGTCATTTACCTGTTCAGGATGGCTTGCTGGAGGATTGTAAAGAATTGCCGGCAGGCACTTTTCCCTTGGTGGAACAATTGCTCATACGGAGTTTAACTTGTCTCTATGGCTTCCAAGATACTTCTGAAGTGTGCTATTTAGAGGAGGGGGGGGGGGGGAAGTTGTTTTCAACCAAGAAGTATAAAAAATAAGAAAGGGAAGATGATGTAGGTTTTTCGGTCAATTTCTTATCTTAAAGCAGCAGTGTTTAAAGAGGTGTGCCCTTGTTGCCCACTACTTATCATTTTAGGTGGCAGAGTGCAAAGTCAGTATCCTGGGGCAGCTCTAGGAAACACCTGTTGTGTGGCCTTGGGCAAGCTACTTAACTTCTCTGATGTCTCAGTTTGCTCATCTATAAAACAAGGGACAATAAAATATTTAATTCTAAAAGATAAATGAGCTGACCCCTATAAAGCACCTAGAACAATGCCTGGTCTAGAGTTAAGTGTTCTGTGTTAAATACTACTTGTGAGGTCAAAAGGGTTATTTTGGGAGCATTGGACAAAAGTTGCTTTTCTTGTTTCTTTTGCATCCCCGGTTCACAGCACAACAAAATAGCTCTCCACTTTGAACTCTTCTTTGCAAACCAACCATTTTCATTGCCATCCAATTCGCCATTCCTTTACATTCATCTTCCCATATAACAAAGTTCCTGTTAAAAATGTGAACATTCAGCATTCACTTAGACACTTATCCCACACGGAGGAAATCAGATGAATCACCTGCAGTGAGCTTTCATTGTCTATTGAATGAAGTTACAACTCCTTAGGCCATGGTTATAGTACCCCCTATCCTTACTTTAGTGGTCCCCACCTTTTTCATTCATTATCTCCTGCAACCTGATGAGGTATACCCAGTGCATTTCATTCTTCAAATGTATCTGAGCATTTGACTTCTGTGCCTTCTACCTGGAATGACTTTTTCCTCCAAATCTCACCTGTTCTTCAAGGCTAAACTTACATGTTATTTCCCATGAAAGACTGTCATTGATTTACACAGGCAGAAAAGATAACTTTCCCCTTCAGATATTGTGGTCATTTTCTCACACCTCCTAAATGGAATTGGATTCTAATCCTCGCTTACTTGTGTATCAGTCCCACTCCCACTCATAAACCATTTGCCTCCTGAAAACAGAAACAGTGATGCTATCCTTGTCCATAACAGACACTTGATAAATGTCTCATGAGTCAATAAAACTGCCTATCTCACACATAGAAGCACGGATTTGACAAAAGCCCCCATCCCTACTACAACAAGTATAGGCAACATCTCCTAATATTCAATCCGGAAATACTTACTGAGAAACAAACTTTGCTGGGATTTGAGCCTGGTGTTCAGTATATAAAGATGAGTCTCTGACCTTGAAGGGTTTGAGACATTGCCAGCCTCTTCTTGAAGATGATGTTGAAGTAGATAAATTACTGTTTGGTAAGCTATGATGTGTGTCACAGATACAAATGACTCTGCCTGATGGACACCTGCATAGGCTTCACAGGAAAGGCATGAGGAGCATCCTGGAGGTGTTTTCCAGGTAAAGTGATTGAGAATGACAATGGGAGGGAGAAGCATCATCAAAGACCTTGAGTTACCAAAGGAACAGATAAGTAATTATTAGAAGAAGAATTGGTATTTATTATGTCCTTATATGTCAAACACTATATTAAGCTTCTTAATTATCATCATAAACCTGGGAGTTACAGCTATTTCCATTGTAATAAAGGAGAAATCGTAGGATTCTTTGTGGTATTTTCGGGATTCTTTGGAGAAACAGAACCAACAGAATATGCAGGTTGGGGCAAAAGTAGGTTTACAGTTGTGAGTATGTGAAACACAGTTTATTCTTATACTATTTTTTTATTAATTACTAGAGATCTGGTACATAAAATCCATGCAGGGCAGGGGGGGTCCCTAAGCTCAGCCTGCACCCTCTCCAATATGGGACCCCTCGGGACTGCTGGCTCCTAACCATTCACCTGCCTGACAGCCTGATCCCCCTAACTGCTCTCCCCTGCCAGCTTGGTCCTCCTAACTGCTCTCCCCTGCCTGCCTGACCACTTCTAACTGCCTCTGCCTCAGCCCTGCAACCATGGCTTTGTCCGGAAGGATGTCCAGAAGATGTTCAGTCTAATTAGCATGTTACCCTTTTATTAGTATAGATTGCATTATTTTCCATACAAACAGTTGGGGAGCACATGAGACTTGGTTGGAAAGTTTGTAAGGAGAATATGCTGATAAAAGGAAAGTGTGTGGAAGGCTGCCTCCATGTTTATCAGAATTCTGACTTAGGGGAGACTTAGGGGAGTGTCGAAGGCAGTGCCCCTAATTATTCCTTGATCTTTCCAAACAAGTCTGTGCATGTGTAGATCCCCAGGTGTTTACTGGAATCCTTATGCTTAATCCCTGGATGCCCTTGCCTAGAGGACAGTGTAAACACATGTGTCCTCCCAAGATTACTCACCCTACTTATTGTATCTAAAGATAAAAATTCTAATAAAAACCTAACAAAGCAGGAAATTGGGGCTGCTTGGATCCTTGAGCCAGGCAAAACCCTTAGCCCTCTCCCCCACAGTGAAACTATTGGAGTAATCCGTTCATCAGTCATTGAGGGGCTCCTGGTCAGCCCTAGCAACGAACAACTATAAACCTACTTTTGCCCAAATGAAGGGAAATATAAGTCATTTTGAGGGGGCTAGCTAGCAATCTGAATCTGTGCCATGGTGTATATATATTTATGTATATATATATATATACTTGAGGCCTGGTGCACGAAATTCGTGCACGGGGTAGGGGGTGTCCCTCAGCCCAGCCTGCACCCTCTCCAATCCAGGACCCTTCAGAGATGTCTGACTGCCTATCACAATACAGGACCACTGGCTCCTAACCACTCACCTGCCTACCTGCCTGATCACCCCTAAATACTCTGCCTGCCTGCCTGATCTCCCCTAACCACCTCTGCCTGCCTGATCGCCCTAAACCACCTCGGCCCCATACCCGGGACCCAAGCTTCCCTCCTCTGGCCAGCCGCAGGAACCCAGAGCCTGGGCTTCCCTCTCTCTGGCTGGCTGTAGGCACCCAGAACCACGGGCAGGCAGCTTCTCCCAGGCCGCAGCCACAGGCACCCAGGACCACAGGCAAGTGGCTTCTCCCAGGCTGCAGCAGTTGGTGCCCAGGACTGTGGACGGGCAGCTTCTCCCAGGCCCAGCTTTGTCAGGAAGGATGTCCGGAAGACATCTGGACTAATTAGCATATTACCCTTTTATTAGTATAGATATATATGAGAGATTTATTTTAAGAAATTGGCTCATGTGATAGTAGAGGCTGGGAAGCCCACAATGTGAAAGGTAAGCTGTCAGGCTGAAGAAGCAGAGAAGAGTGGCAATTTGAGTTAGAAGGCAATCTGCTGGCAGAATTCCTCTTTTGGGGTTAAGGTCAGTTTTTTATCTTTTAAAGCCTTCAACTGATTAGATGAGGCCCACTCACATTATTCTTTACTCAAATTCTACTGATTTAAATGTTAATCTACTTTAAAAAATATTTCCACAGAAACATCTAGAATAACCAAGCTAACATATAAAATTTACCATCACATATGGCCTATAGTGTTAAGGTCATTTAGTAAAGTTCATATAACAAATACATGGTGTAGCTGGGATTCAAACTCCTACTTAAATTGCCTAGATCACAGGTCCAGGAATCAGTTAAATTTTTGGAAAGAGCAAGGAAATATTCAAGCCAGAACCTTTAAGGCAAAGCTGAGAGTCAGAAATGGAAAAACTAGTTACAACTGCCAAATCCAAATGGTGAGGCCAAGAGTCGGCAGCCAAGCAGAAACAAAATCAATGTGGGAACAGGTGTTGAACAGGAAGAGGCTTTGCAATGCCTAATCAATTTTGGGGGGAGTTGAATGCATGAATGCATTGGTGTATTAGTCTGAATTATGGAAAAAGTGGGTTTCAAGGCAGGCTGACTAGAGTCTGGCCAACCAACAAACAGACTGTTGTGAAAAACCAGGCCATTAATAATGGGAGTCTAAGCAAAGGATAATAAAAAAATGGCTAATACAGATGTGAAACAAGTCAAGTTCAAGTTCATGTAGCCAGCAAATGGCAGCACTCTTGCCTGTATTCTGCAATTACATTTAATTAGTTAACTGTGGTCAGGTTCTCAGAATTGCTGGATATGGGAAAATAAGGAAAGAAATAGGAAAGACACTAAGTCCATCCAGAGAAAACTCAAGGAAGATATTCAATGAGAGATGTGAGGCAATAGCTATAGTGTCATGCTGATAAATTTATAGATTTGCAAAATCCTGAAAATATATATGAGAAAAAATTATATATATATATATATATATGTATATATATATATATATATGTATATATATATATATAATATATTTATTGATTTTTTACAGAGAGGAAGAGAGAGGGATAGAGTCAGAAACATCGATGAGAGAGAAACATCAATCAGCTGCCTCTTGCACACCTCCTACTGAGGATGTGCCCGCAACCAAGTACATGCCCTTGACCGGAATCGAACCTGGGACCCTTCAGTCCGCAGGCCGACGCTCTATCCACTGAGCCAAACCAGTTTCGGCGAGAAAAAATTATATTTAAAAAATTAACCTATCTTGTGCTAGGAAACAAAATATTCTAAATAGATAAAATGTAAAGAATGAGTAAAAGAAAATGAAATGTAACTTTATTGATTAGCAAGACACTGTGCTCTTAAAATATGTAATCTAATTTAATGGACTAGATATTATTGAAAATAATTGTTGTTTCCTTTTTACTTCAAGAAGATTAAGTAGATTGTCTATGGCTGGTAATAACGGATATGGCATATGAACCCAGAAATGGTTGTTTTCATAAACCATATTAGTTTCATTTCATAGGACCACTCTCTGAGAGAAAAACAAGCCAGGCCCATTGGTTGTCTACTGAATATTAGAGGTGGGAAGATGTCAATTCATTAACAATTTCTTTTTTATAATAAACTCTGTTAAAGGCACAGAGAACATTAAAAGATGTCAAAGCCACCTGCTTCCAGGACATTAGACTTACAGACATAACATTTCACAAGTGATTCTAGAACCTAGAACACATATCCATCATCCACACTACACCATAGAAAACATGGAATAGTTCGAGTTATTCTACCAGTGAAGACATTGGAACTATCCCAGGAATCTCCCCTCACTCTGCCCTCATTATTTCCTGTCATAGATAGTTCTTTGTCAAAAGACCAACTGGATGCCCTTCTGGTTGTAGGCCAGATGTCTCAGATATGGCAGGTGCAAATAGCAGTGTTGTAGTCAATGGGTGATTACTGTCCCTTCTAGTTTCTGATTAAGCATGGAGGATCAGAGAGCAATTTCCTATTGAATCTTATTGAGTCAGAGCACCAATACCATCCACTGTGTGTATTGTTCATATGCAAAGTCAGTTGTAAGACCCCAGGTAAAAAGTTCAATAAATTTAAAGAAATTGTAACTGCTCATAAATTATAAACATTCCAGTTGTCTCTATATTTTTCTATCAACATAGAAATAACATGATGAAAGAAATAAAACTGATTATTTAAAAAACTATAATATAGTAATATAGTTAAAGAATTTACTAAAAGTATTTAAATGTCCAAGTTAATCAATACGGAAGTGTTACTGAAAACCATCATGTATTCAAACACTCTTTAAAAATTTATGTAAAGACTTACTATGGCTTTTTACTTAAATTTTTATCTAATTTTCATGTCTGCATTGCCTGATTTTTTCATAAAGTGTTCTATGGTATCTATAGATACCATAGTGAAAAGAAGAAAATTCACAATGTGAATTGATTCTTTTTCTTCTTAAATCTTCAAGAAAAGAATAGAAAAACACATGTCCAAAATCAGAGTCTGAACATTATTCAGAAAATACTTTTGAAGAACCTATTATGTACTAGACTCTGGGGATTCAAAGCAATCCAGCTATAACTCTTATTCTCTTCAAATTTATTTATAAATTCCATAAAATTAATTTTAAATCTCAAAAAAATATATAACTTACTGTGCCAGAAGGCAAACTTAGGAAGGATAAAAAAGTAATTAAGTAGTTTTATCAAAGTAACCAGTATAATACTAGTAAACATAAATATATAACTAGGTAGATGGATGGATGATTGGATAGACAGACAGATAATAGATGGTATGATGGATTGAATTTTGTATCCCTGAAATTTACCAGTATATGTTGAAGTCCTAACCCCCAATGTGACTATATCTAGTGATAGGGTCTTTAAGATAAGTAAGTTTACATGAGTCATAAGCGTGGGGTCCTAATTTGATAAGACTGGTATGTCCTTAAAGAAGAAAAAGAGATACCAGAACTCTCTCTCTCTCTGCCTCTCTCTGTCCCTCTCTCTCTCCATAAAAGCCATGTGAAGTCATACTGAGCTAGGAAGAGAGTCCTCACAATACATCAACCCTGCTGGTGCCTTGATCTTAGACTTCTTCCCTCCATGACTGTGAAAAAAAATGAATGTCTGTTGTTTAAGCCACACAGTCTATGATACCTTGTTATGGCAGCCCAAGCACATAAAGACAGGTGGATATATGGATAGATAGATAGCAATATTGAATCAGAGGATGAGTTATCTAAATCTCTGATTAGATAAGGAAAACTTCAAAAGGAGATTCAATTATTCTTACTCTTGAGTTGCTTAAGTTATAAATGCAATATATACATAAAATGTACAGCAATGTAGTGGCATATAAAATTTAAAAACTTGAAAGTGTTCTACTTGAGTCCAACTCTTCAAATCAGGCTTTCTTAAAGAGCTCAATGTGAATATTTCCAGACCACAGAAGGTAGAGCTGATAGAGCAAAGCCAAGGGTATATGCAAAAGCTAAGAGGTAGAAGCAGAGAGGAATGAAGCAGAATCTCTCATTAAAGGAACTGCAAGCAGATTTGTATGGCTAAAGTGGGTGTGTATCAAGCCATTAAGTTATCATGAAATGGCAGGTGCCACATCATGAAGGCATTATGTGAAGAACTGGGGCAGAGATAGAAATGCATAGTCCATGGTGGGGGTGCAGTTTGTAAACATAGGAAAAGATCCTCAACTTCACTCAAAATAAGAGACAAGAAAATTAAAACTCTACTGTGATACCATTACTCATCTTTCTTATTGGCAAAAATCCAAACATTTTACAAAATACTCTTTTGATGAGGCAGTGTGAATGTATCACTCTTGCACATTGCTGCTGGGACTGAGAAATGGTACAACCTCAGAGAGGGGACTTTGACCACATTTAGCAAAAATTATGTAGACAATTACCCTTTGACCTAGTATTTCTTCTTCTGAGAAGAAATAGAAAAATAGAAAAATACATAAAAACAAGGAATTCACTGTGGTAATTTTATAACAGAAATATACTAAAACAACCTAAATTTCTACCAATAAAAGACTAGTTGAATAAACTGATACATTTACATAATAGAGCACTATGGTGTTGTGAAGGGAATGAGGAACGAGTCTATATAATGCTATGAAGTGATCACCAGGATATTAGGATATACTAATAAGTAGGGGGTGGGAGGGGAGAAAGCAAAATTTTAAAAAAGAATATATAATTAGCTACCACTTATCCTATAAAGGAGTTTAGAATATAAAGAAAACATACATACTTATGTTAAAAAAAATGAAAAAATAAACCAAAAATATTTTAAAAGGCTACCAACTGGTGAGACTGGGAAATAGTTTGAAGGGACAGGAATGAAAGTTAGGATCTTCTGCATATAACTTTTGTAATGACTTTGGAACTGTATGAATATTTTATATTTATAAAATAAATTAACAGCAAACAATAAATTATAAATGAAAATTGGAAGACAACTGAAATGAAAGAACCTCACTATATATAAAGGTATTTGTTATAACCATGTAAATTGGAACTATTGCAAATCACTTTAAACCCAATAATTAGACTAAACATTATAATGGCATATACCCAAAAGAAAAACAAAGTGCAGAACCAAACAAAGGAAATAAACAAACATAAACCTTCATACCTTTTTTTAATAATCATCTAATCAGCATGTCAATGGTGCAGCTCATAGTATCATTCTGGTCATATGACATGTGTATTGGGGAATGAAGTAAATGAATAATTATTTTAGTGCTTTTGAGGACTATGATTTTTGGCATGAGAGAAAGAACATATGGGAAGACTGATGAGGTCAAGTAAAAACCATATTGAATTGAAAGTATTCGCATAAAATTAATACTGTATAAATGTTCCCTTTTAAAAATATCACTTTGTAGAACTATCCACTAAGAAGGGATTAATAGCAATCAGTAGCTCAGTAGCAAGGAGACCTTTTAAGTTCATATTATAACCTTTAATGAGTATATCTCATTAAAAGGATCCAAGGCTCCTTGGAGAAACACCTAAATTTAGGTCTGAGATAGAAAGAGGCAAACTGTTCTGATAGCAAGGATGCTGTTAAAGACTATGGGGTCATGGCAAATGACTCAGGAGCCAACTGAAAAAAAGTCCTATGAGCCCCAGATGGGATAATGTGAATATCAGTTTAGGTAACTGCACTGGATTGAAATATCTACACTAATAAAAGAGTAAGATGCAAATTGACCATACCTTCTCGATGCCCACCAGCCAATCAGGAGTGAGTATGCAAATTAACCCAACAAAGATGGTGGGCTAATTTGCATATGCAGGCGCTGAGCAGCCAGGGGCAGGAAGCTTGTGTCATCGCCTTGGCGACGATGCAGGCATTCTGCACCACCCAAGCCGCTCTAGGCCTCTGGGCAGGATGGGAAGGTGGAAAGGTGGCTCCAGGCCAGAGCAAAAAGGTGGCTCCAGCCAGAGCGAAGTGGTGCAGGCAGCCAGGGGAAGGAAGGCCCATTCTTGCATGAATGTTTGTGCATCAGGCCTCTAGTATCAAATAATCTTATCTATTAAGTCTGTGAGTTCATAATCTTACAAAACAATTGTATTGCTTACCTTATACACAAATCCTCATTATTTACAGTTAGAGTTTTCTAGGTCACAAACTCATCAGTTGTAAAATTGCTAAATAAAAGGAAGTATTCAAACATTAATAAATATAGAGACATTTATGTTGTCTCCCTTTACAATATCTTACTCTGTTCCCAAGCAATTCATAATTGGTAATTTCTCTACTTAAAGTAGTCATAAAAATAAATAAAGAACTAGTACAATTGGAAAAAATTAGAGTTTTATTCATAAATAAAGGGGATTTAAAAAAGTATTCTGTCAATACTAAATTGTACTTTTAAGTTCTCATCTTTCTCCCAAATTTATCAATTCTTGCAGGTCATTTCCACTTAGATTTCATTCTTATACCTCATTTGTAAGGTTCCTAAAGCAAACCCATGTTTAATCCTTGCATCTTCCTTCTCTTGACTTTGTTTTTATTTTTAGGTAACACACTTGCACCATTTCAAAGGTTTGAAAACATTGCTACCCTTGATTCATTCGTTTCCATGATCTTCTGTTGCAAAATAACTACCAAGTCCTGTCAATTTTACCAGAGCAATATCTTAAAAACACATCTCCTCTTCCCCATTCCCTTTATCAGATCCACATTTTTAGACCAGGTAATCAGGGCCTCATTCTTGGGTTCCCACATCACAGAGGCATCTACTCTTTCTTCCTCTGGACACATGTATCCCCAAAGATGGAATTACCAAGGGATTTTGCCCACCTGAAGCAAAATCCCATTCTAGATTGCAATGAAGATACCCATGACCCTGGTGATCTGTCTCTAAAAATTAACAAACTCTTGCCTGGCCTGAATGGCTCGGTGATTGACCATCAACCAGTGAACTAGGAGGTCACAGCTTGATTCCTAGTCAGGGCATATGCTTGGGTTGTGGGCTTGATCCCCAGTGTGGGGCATGCAGGAGGCAGCCAATTGATGACTCTCTCTCATCATTGATGTTTCCATCTCTCTCTCCCTCTCTGAAATATTTTTTTTTTAATTAACAAACTCTTATTTCCTATGTCCAGAGATGGTTAAAAAGAAAACAATGTAATATATAATCCAACTGTTCAACCTTTAGTTCAAATCATTCTAAAATCTTGGGAATTTGGAGAAATGGAAGAAAGGAAAGAGAGATGGCATTTTATAGCTCATTTCGGAGGCCAGCAATAGGCATGGCATTTATCCTTCATAACAAGGTATCCTGGGTGAACGTCAACTAGGCAATACTCTTGAAGTTCTCTCTTAGTGGCTGTGACACTTGTTTTAAGCTTTAGAAAAAAAGGCAGATAAAGGAGGGAAGGAAGCCAAAATCTTCAGGGAATAGAACACAGGCAATGACAAAAGTAAACAGAGGAGAGCAGCTGCCTCCAGTTAATCTCTGAGCCACAGATAACACAGAATAAAACTGCTTTTCAACATTTTGTTTTCAGCTGGATGACAAATGAAGTTTGTTCTCTTTCATTTCAGGATTTTTCATGTCTAAAAAATGGCTTTGCCATAAAAATCACTGCTGAAATGGAGAAGTTAATATCAGCCTGACCGTGAGATAATAGGCCTATTTAAAATGTTATTTATCAACATAAATGATCTTGCATATCTGACACTTTTTTTTTTATGCAAAAAAAGAGTAGAGTAAAAGACCCATGCTTTTGTAATGCAATGCCCTGTATCTAATGATTTTTGGAAAAATAATTTTGCATCCCCAACAATTTTATGAGGCAGCTAATAATTTCAAATGATGAATGGTTATTTTCTTTTAACAGACTGACTTTGTGTGGTTAATGGTCTCTCCGAGCTAATGAGAAAATGCCACTCCTATAATTTAAGGGAGTATTGCTCTCTGAGTGATGATAGATCCTAAAGATCTTATCCTTTTGCCCAATGATTTGTAAGTAAATCTAAGATGGATTTCCACACATATTGCTTTGCTTTTTTGCATACATTGTATTATGGCATCTTTAAACATTAAGAATGTTAAAGAGGAGCACCCGAATTGATTGCTCTTTTTGTTGAATTGGTGGTGATGATCTTTTACTTTCTGCTTTTTTAATCTGTTAAAACTTGTTGGTGATAACTTTATCAAGCAGAAAATACAGCAATTAAAACAAACAATACTGTTTCTCTAGAATGGCTCTTCTTGAGTGGGGCTAATTTCCCCGCACACGCTCCTTGGTGAAGTGTATAGTCTTTTTTTGGTTTTCATATTGGACAGGGGGTGCTACTGACATCTAGTGGGTAGAGGCCAGGGATATTGCCAAATATCCTACATGCGCAGGCCAGACTCCATCAGTTAACCGCCTAGTCGAAAATGTCAATAGTGCCAACCAAGTGTTTCCCAAAAGTGTAATTTAAAGTCTCTTCTAAATGAAAATTGTTGATTCCTTTGTCTCACCTATATCTGGCCCAATTCTTTATTCTTTATGAAACATTAGCAATCCTGATTACACCTGATAGAATGTGCACCCTCCCACCCTCTCCCAGACAGTTCCGCTCTGCCCCCCTGCTAGTGTGCTGCTCTCTTGATGGTTTCTGGCAATGTTTACAATCATGTTATTGAAGAGCTTGCCCACCATGTTCATGCGGTGGCCAGCAGATAAACTATTTCAGCATCTGAACAGCCACTCGGCATTTCGGTAATATGGGAGGTGCAAGATAATTTAGTGGGGTTCCTTTTCATTGACCTAATGTACTGAGAAGATGAATACATGAGTGAAACACAGAATGGAAAATTAAAAATGCCACATTTTAGAATTGGTTTCATAGCTTTCAACCAATATTATCTACCTTGTAATAGTGATCATATGGGAAAACGAGAAGTAATTTCCAGCTTGTTTCTCAATTTTATTGGTTCTATCTGAATCAAGAAAACACTATTTTATGGAATCTAATAACAAAATGGCAGTCACTTTTAAGACCTAAAATATGATTTCAGTGATTGGCTCAAAGAGTTGGTAAATGTGCCTTTTTATGCTGGCTGACACCTCTGAGCAGAATTCCAGCACAGTACCATTCGGTCACAGATTTGGCAGGTTGCTATCACCCAGAGACCTTTTTATAAGACCAAAAGTGAGCAGCATAATGTAAAACCTGCCACATTATTGGGTCATGTAGCGGTACCCAGTGTCTGAAGCTTTATGAGGTGAAATCCACTTCCAAGTTTAAATAGCTGCCACCCTGAGAGGAATGGAACAACATCATGTAGCTTCTTCCAAATTGAGAAGGACCCGTTCTTATTGAGCAGGAAATTGCATGTAAAGGATTATCCTATTCTCAGAATAGGGTACTCTAAAGAGGTTGTCTGTATAATAAATGAAGAAAACAAATTGATGTAGTATCACTGGTAGTGTGGATATTCATGGGCATTTTCCTTTTGGAAAACTATACTCATATTTTAAGAGTTACTGGATGAGAAGGGAAGTCAATGGATAAGATAGGCTATTCTTTGAAAGGGATATGATTGTTGCTTCACTTCAAAGATACCAGGAGTCTAGATTATACATTCTACCACTGGGATAAAAATTTAAGATGTTTAGCTCTGAAGTGAGTTAGGTAGCTGACTTATATCATTTAAAATACTACGGCTCCATTTTAAAGCAGTTGAAAACATTTTATTTTTTCTAATACCCTGTTGTGCATTGTCTGGGTTGATTCTGAGGAACAGTTTCCCAATACATGTAAGTCTTTTTTTTTTTTTCTGAGAATAAAATTTAAATTCTTAATAAAATTGCAAAGAGAGCCTTGCCAGCATGGCTCAGTGGTTGAACACCGACCTATGAACCAGGAGGTCACAAGGTTCAAATCCCAGTCAGGACACATACCCAGGTGTGGGCTCGATCCCCAGTGTGGGGCATGCAGGAGGCAGCCAATAAATGATTCTCTCTCATCATTGATGTTTCTGTCTCTCTCTCCCTTTCCCTTCCTCTCTGAAATCAATAAAAAATGTTTTTAAAAATGCAAAGAGACATGACAATGAAAGAAATATAATATTAACATTATTAATATCAACCTAAAAAGTGATTAATTGGAACCATGTTATGAGAAGATATTACTGAAACTTCCCTAAACACAATATCCATCATTTAATGACACAGGTAAGACAGAAACACCATTACATTTTGATGTCTTTTTTGTTATATAATACGATGATAGTGTTGAGCAGTACTATATGGTATAAACTTGTTCAAATCACTTCTAGAAAATGAAGAGAACCTCTTCCTTAGGTGTAGATATTTCTAAGATGAATGATGATCCTTTGAAATTGCATTTCATTTTTTTAATCCTCACTCAAGGATGTATTTTTATTGATTTTAGAGAAAGAGAACCATCTATATGAGAGAGAAATTTGGATTAGTTGACTCCTATATGTGCCCTGACAGGGGATCGAACCCACAACCTAGGTAAGTGCCCTGAATGGGAATCAAACATACAACCTTTTGGTGTACAGGACGATGATGCTCCACCCAATTGAGCCACCTGGCCAGGGCTCACGAATTAGGTTTATTATTAAAGCCTGTATGTTGCCTTTACTTCTAAAAACTTAAAATTCTAGTTGTCGTCATTCAAATTTTTCTCATTCACTTGTTAAAAACCTTGTATTTTGTAAAAAGTAGGATAGTAGTCTCATCTGAGAAAAAGGAAAGGAGAAAAATCATGGGAGCACAGAGTTTCAATATTATTGATAACGTTCATCTTGTGAAGTTGAATGAATTAATTTCATTATGTGCTTCATAAGTTACTTGATAAAGTAAATGCATTAATTGTAGTATTACATAATAAATGCTATTAAACACTGATAAAAACACACTTAGTGCTTCTTAAATGCAAGGCCCTTTACCAGACATAATTTAGAATATGGTATCTGCGTTGCCTCTACTTATCTTGAGATTATAGTAACTGTAGGAAAAGAAATGTGAAAAATTGGAAAGGAAATAATAAGGTTCATGAAGAAGTCTATCTACAAATTATCTTGAGGCCCTACAGTGTGAAATGCTATATACAAACAAAAGTAAAGTGAAACAGTTTCATTTATTTATTTCTGCTAAAATTTTATTGTTTTTGAAATATTCAAATAATAAAATGCATATGGGAAGCAAGTTTAAATAGTAGCAGCAACATATGCTTGAGATACATAGTTAGTTATAACTGACTGGAAACATAGTGAATAGGTCATATGTCTTTACAGAAGGAAAAATAGCTGAATAAAATCAAAGGAAAAAAATAAAAGGAGAGAATGACATAAAAGCAAAGAAAAGCAATATGAGTCCCCATTCTGGCTCATTCTGAGAAACCCCCCTGGGGCCCATTCTGAGATAAGTCATAATGCCAAGGATAAGACAGGAATTTATATTTTGTTAACCAAATTATAACATCATTTTAATTTAAATGCAGAGTAGGGCAAAAGTAGGTTTATAGTTGTTCATATGGGAAATAATACAATTTAATAAATAGTAATCTATACTAATAAAAGGGTAATATGCTAATTAGACCAGACATCTTCTGGATGTCCTTCTGGACGAAGCCACGGTTGCGGGGGCCAAGGCAGAGGCGGAGAGGGAGTTAGGGGTGACCAGGCTGGCAGAGGAGAGCAGTTAGGGATGACCAAGTTAGCAGGGGAGAGCAGTTAGGGATGACCAGGCCAGCAGGGGAGAGCAGTTAGGGATGACCAAGTTAGCAGGGGAGAGCAGTTAGGGATGACCAGGCCAGCAGGGGAGAGCAGTTAGGAGCATCAGGCAGGCATGCAGAGGCAGTCAGGGATGATCAGGCAGGCAGGCAGAGTGGTTAGGGGCACTCAGGCAGAGTGGTTAGGGGCAATCAGGCAGGCAGGCAGGTGAGCAGTTAGGAGCCAGTGGTTCCGGATTTTGAGAGGGATGTTCAAGTGCCAGTTTAGGCCCTATTAGAGAGAGTGCAGGCCGGGCCGAGGGACCCCATCCCCTGTGCATGAATTCCATGCATCAGGCCTCTAGTATAAGAATAAACTGTGCTTTGTGGACTCGCAACTACAAACCTACTTTGCCCCACCCTGTATTTCTATTGCAAATCTTCTATCAATCTGAAAAATCCTGGAATTAAAAATTTCTAGAACTAGAAGGCTTTTAATAAGATCTAGTCAAAATGTTGTTTTATTTAATATGAAGACATGACCCTGGGATTTGGTTAACTCTGCCTTTCCCACCATCAAGTCGTGAAGTGACAAATCTGACTTCAGAGTTAGATATTTTTTTTTCTCTAAATAGACCTGAGATTTAGTATTCACATGTGAAAAGTAAGGCAATAATGGTACCAAGTGATCTACTGATGCTTGGGACAAATTAGTGAAGAATTTGATGTAGTTGGCATCTAAGGATATTTCTTTTATTTTAATCACAAGTTGACATTAATAAGAAAAATAAAGGATGGTATTTTTGCCTGTATATATAAATGTTCTAGGCACTGGTATCCTAATATGAATAATTGTTAAGTAGTTTTCCGGGTTTGGGAGTTTGATGCGGTTGAATGGAAATGCACTGAGATGAAACTGGATTACAATGATCGTCAGGGGACATTCCCTTTGCCATTGTATAAATGAGCCAAACACCAAAAAATAGCTCCACTACATCTGCTTATAATGGTGTTTGGCATTTAAAACAAGATTAGTTGAATCATCTATGATATCTTAACAATGATCCAGTTCCACACTGGGTAGTAATTCATGCATTTCAGTATAGAAAAATTAAACTTGTTGTTTGTTCAGAAATAAATAACATGTAAGCTTTATTTTGCTCTGTAATGAACATTGTAATACATAATTCTAAATGAAGTTTCTCTTTTTTTCAGTAATACACTCTGAATTTCCTGGGTACATTAAGTAGAGGGACTCTACTGCAAAGTCAACATTTTATATATTACTATAAAACACATTATAGGAGACTGAGATGAAGAAACATGGACTTTTACCAGATTAGAGAGCTATCACAATTTAAACAAAAACAGCTTCGATGCTAAGTTTTTCCAAAAGAAAATAAAGATAGTCAGTTATTCTGCAACTAATCCAGCTATAAATCCAGTCTTTGATCCTAAACTTGGGTAAGGACTTATGGTTCATAACTAAACCCACATCAATAGTCCCCAATCTAGCTCATTCTGAGAAATCTCTGGGGCCCATCAGATTTAACAGATAATGATCTCCAGGGGGGGAAAAATTATGGAATCTATATTTTTAAAAGAGCTCTCCTAATGCTTTTGATGACACATTATGCTTGGGGACTACTCGTCTGCATGAAACTTACTTTTAACCAAAATATAGTTTTGAAGAACTGATACTCAAATCCAATATTTTCGATATAATTGAAGCTCAGTTTGGTAAAAGAACCTCAGTATGTGAGGGTAAATTATTTAATAATGTATTCTCCCATGAAAATCACTGAGTTGATAGCCTTGGGTTTTTGTATAGGAGAAAAGGTTTTCTTATAATAGAGCCTAATTGCACTGCATCTTAACACCTAGTGAATCTCTTATTTTAGTGAAGAAGGATCACAACGTATTAAATAAAATTATAATTCAGTCCTCCAATTTATGTCCTTGCAAGGCGACTTGGTTTGTGTTTGGTTCAGCATTTCATGAACTTTGACCAAAGATAAGGTACTAAATATTTTATTTCTATTTTATGCTTAATTTGTTTGTATCCGGGAATTTGACAGACCAATGATTGTTCTAGACTCAAGGTGACTTTGAGGTGAATTCATTTAAAAAAATATTTATTAAGAGTATTTTTTGGTCAGGCCCTCATTTGTCTGATAAAGTAAAACTCTTTTATTGTCCATTAGAGGCAGCACAAATCATTTATTGATTTTTTTATGGACATACAAGAAGTGTCAGGTACCAAAATATATAAGAACTGGAGTGATTCATTTACTAAGTATGAAATATCAGTAATGCATGACTGAATGCTCACTTTTATATCTGTTCAGTTCAAAGTCATTTGTGATATTCAATACACTGGTTAAGGTACAAATGTGGAACCTGCTTTCTCTGAGCTCATGATTGAACACGAAAGTAGCAATAGCCTAATGTTGCAAATCATATGTCGATTTTAAAAAATAAAAGAAAACCTCTTTCAGGAGAAATAAGTCTGAGGAATCTTTCAGTAGACAACATGAAGATAATACATAAAAGTAAATCATCCTTCATGTTGAAGAAGACATAAGAACAACATTTTATTCAATGTAGTCACATTCGTTTGAAAATAATAGCCTTGTGTTTTGTCAGATCCTGATGGTTACATTTAAGAAATTTAACTTGTACATTTACATATATTTTGAGGTCAGAACTTCAAAACCAGCTTTTAAGAATGATCTTGTATTACTTCAATAAGTAATTATACTTGATTGAGATTCCATTTGACCAAATCCACTTTTATTATACAGACACTAGAGGCCCGGTGCACAAAATTCGTGCATGGAGGTGTGTGTCCCTCAGCCCAGCCTGCACCCTCTCCAATCTGGGAACCCTCGAGGGATGTCTGACTGCCCATTTAGGCCCGATCCCAGTAGGATGGGATGTCGGACATCCCTCCCACAATCCAGTACTGCTGGCTCCCAACTGCTCGCCTGCCTGCCTTCCTGATTGCCCCTAACCACTTCTGCCTGCCAACCTGATCACCCCCTAACCACTCCCCTGCCAGCCTGATTGATGTCTAACTGCTCCCCTGCCAGCCTGTTTGCCCCTAACTGCCTTCCTCTGCAGGCCTGGTCACCCCAAACTGCCCTTCCCTGCAGGCCTGGTCCCCCCCCAACTGCTCTCCCATGCAGGCCTGGGGCCCCCCCAACTGCCCTTTCCTGCAAGCCCAGTTGCCCCCAACTTCCCTCTTCTGCCGGCCTGGTCACCCCTAACTGCTCTCCCCTGCAGGCTTGATCTCCCCCAACTGTCCTCCCTTGCAGGCCTGGTCCCTCCCAACTGCCCTCCCCTGCTGGCCATCTTGTGGTGGCCATCTTGTGTCCACATGGGGGCAGCCATCTTGTGTGTTGGAGTGATGGTCAATTTGCATATTACTCTTTTATTAGATAGGATGGATGGTGACATCAGATTCAAGTACTGGTGGATATGTCTCATAATTTCTTATTAT
Source organism: Eptesicus fuscus (assembly GCF_027574615.1). Classification (NCBI taxonomy): domain Eukaryota; kingdom Metazoa; phylum Chordata; class Mammalia; order Chiroptera; family Vespertilionidae; genus Eptesicus; species Eptesicus fuscus. Next base: position 12,452,124 of record NC_072477.1, on the reverse strand, counting down.
GTTTTATGCAGATTTAATTTTTTTATGAATTTAGATATCAACTGAAGAGAAAGACATATGCTACATCTTCTTACTTTCTCAAATTCTTTTCACTTGTTTAAAAAATGTTTTTCTACTTTATAAAGTTCCATTTCTCATGCCATCACTGATCTTTGCAATGGCAAAAAAAAAAAAAAAAAATGCAACTAACACCCGCATTCCAGCTGGGAGCTTCCCTATCTCTCAACAGCCAGAACATTCCAAGGCCAGCAGAAATCCAAACCTCTTCCCAAAGATTGGTGCAAATCCTCAAAGGACTATGGCCTCCAGCCCTCCCCCATCCCTCTGTCTGCACATATGTGCATTCTCTTTGCTGTGCCAAGTTTCTCTAGATTTGAAATTCAACATCATCATTGCAAAAATTACAAAATAAATTCATATATATTTACTAGAGGCCCGGTGCACAAAATTCGTGCACGGAGGGGGGTTTCTCCCTCAGCCCAGCCTGTACCCTCTCCAATATGAGACCCCTTGAGGGATGTCCGACTGCCCGTTTAGGCCCGATCCCACTGGGATCGGGCCTAAACGGGCAGTCGGACATCCCTCTCACAATCCAGGACTGCTGGCTCCCAACTGCTTGCCTGCCTGCCTTCCTGATTGGCCCTAACCGCTTCTGCCTGCCAGCCTGATCACCCCCTAACCACTCCGCTGCCAGCCTGATTGATGCCTAACAGCTCCCCTGCCAGCCTGTTTGCCCCCAACTTCCCTCCTCTGCCGGCCTGGTCACTCCTAACTGCCCTCTCCTGGAGGGTTGATAACCTCCAACTGCCCTTTCTTGCAGGCCTGGTCCCTCTCAACTGCCCTCCCTTGCAGGGCTGATCCCTCACAACTGCCCTCCCTTGCAGGCCGGGTGCCTCCCAACTGCCCTCTCCTGATGGCCATCCTGTGGTGACCATCTTGTGTCCACATGGGGGCAGGATCTTTGACCACATGGGGGCAGCTATATTGTGTGTTGGAGTGATGATCAATCTGCATATTATTCTTTTATTAGATAGGATAGAGGCCTGGAACAGGGGTGGGGGCCAGCTGGTTTGCCCTGAAGGGCGTCCCAGATCAGGTGGGGTTTCCCTTGGGGTGTGGGGCGGCCTGAGCGAGGGGCCTGTGGTGGTTTGCAGGCCGGCCACGCCCCCTGGTAACCCAAGTGGAGGCCCTGGTATCTGGAATTTATTTTCCTTCTACAATTGAAACTTTGTAGCCTGGAGCGGAGCCAAGCCAAGCCTGGGGCTCCCTCCGAGGCCGCAGCCATTGTGTTGGGGTTATAATTGAAACTTTGTTGCCTTAAGCAGGTGAGCCCGGCCAGGGTGTGTGGAAAGCTTTGCTTCCCCTGTTGCCGGCGGCAACCCTGGCCTGCTCTCTCAAGCTCCATTCTGCCGCCATTTGTTTGAATTTGGTTACCTTCTATAATTGAAACTTTGTAGCTTGAGTGGAGGCTTAGGCCTGGAAATGGCAGGTGGAAAGCTTGGCCTCCTCTGTTACCTAGGAAACCTTGCTCTCTGTGGCTGTAGCCATCTTGGTTTGGGTTAATTTGCATACTCGCTCTGATTGGATGGTGGGCGTGGCTTCTGGGCGTGGCTTGTGGGTGTGTCGGAGGTATGGTCAATTTGAATATTTGTCTATTATTAAATTAGATAGATCTATATACACCAACATGAAAAATTTGTGACCGTAGAAAGCTTCCTAAATATTTAAAGAGGAAGATACACAGTAATTGGTTAGCATCATTCTAATTTCCCAAATTCTCACTGGGAGGCTCTTCTTCAGTCTCACCCATATTGTTCCAATGGACCCAACACCATCCCTAGAGTATTGGGATCTCATGTTCCAGGATGCAGTGGTTGATAGATATATCTGCATTTAATCTGGCTTAATGAAACTAATAGAGATTTTGGCTGGAAAGACTAGCCTATGATTCAACCTGAGAACTTCTAGAAGCCATCTTGTAACTATAAGGAAATATAAACAACACAGAAGAAAAAGAATCAAGAAACACATCTTGTTCACCTGGGTCAGGCTCTGAGTTAAACCAATCTGCCTTTTGACTTGCAATTGAGAGAGGTAGTAAATTTTGTGGGTTTTTTTTTGTTGTTGTTGTTGTTGTTGTTCATTAGTTTATTTTGACAATCACACCTGAAAGACTCCTAACTGACAGAAGGACTGAAGACATTGTCCATTATGTGCTCCATTGACTTTTGTATATAATTAATAGTAAAACATCTTTAAAAAATTCATAGGCAGGGAGAAATTCCTCTTTCATGTTGAGCTTATTCTCCCTTACTTAAGGTAACATAAATTAAGTAATACACCATATTTCAACTTTTACTTAGTTACCATAATTAAAGCCATAATTTAATTATGTACCACTCTGCATATTTCTACTATTTTCTTTATTTCACCATTATATTTTGCCTTTATTTTAATGTTCCCTCTGTGTCAATGTCTTTCACTGAAAACAATTTTAATGGCACATTTGTAATTGTTCAAAATAAAATAGAATATATCTAGATTTCTCCATTATTAGCTAACAAACCCTCCTTTAAAAGTGCCATTTGCAATGATCTCAAAAGTTTGCATTGAATAATGCACATTTTGAACTAACAAAATAACTCTGATATAGTTTGACAGGTAGACCAGATTGTTAAAACTTTCCCAGAAATTACTCAGAATTATAGGAATGAAACTACAAAATGATTCCACACAAAATTAGTTCATGGGATTTGAATAAATAAATCAATTGAAGAAAAGATACTTTCTGAATCAATTATTAAACTTATGCCATTGAATGAGTGAATATGCATGCAGACACACACACCCACATACATAAATCTATATACATACATTTACATACCTCTCTATTCTACTAGGTAATTGGTTTTTATTTTTCAAACCAATAAAAGGATGTAATATATCACAAGAAATAAAGAAATTTAAAAGAATGCCTGGCTTTCCTTGTAACTGTGTGCACTGAGGAGGCAGGTAACAATAGAAGGCAATTCTGAAATAGCAATATCAATTGCAGATTTACTCCCTCGATATTAAAGTAATTTCTCAATCTCTCACCGTGTTGATAGATAAGGCTGGATAGTGAAAGCCATGTCTACAATCCTAAAATGAAGGGGAATAATATATTCAAGCAACAGAAATGCAGCACACAACCAAAGGACTTGTAGGCATGCATATTAGCATAACCAATGGACACAGACACTGGGGCAGTAGGGGCTTGTCCTGGGGGGTGGGAGTGCCGGGGGAGGGGGGTTAACCAGGAAAAAGGAGACATATGTAATACTTTAAACAATAACAAAAAAAGGTTCTGCAGTCAGCAAAATGGAAAAAAAGAAAAAAAGAAATGCGGTACAAAGAAGAATTTGCTGAAAGGCTAAGAAGAACACAAAGAATCAAAGGACATACAAAAGAATTAGAACTTCAACTAAATGGGGACTTGTTCTTAGGACCGGTGGAACAGGAATACATGGAACAGGAATACAAAGGAATCAGTCCCTTTGGGGACCTGCAAGAGTGAATGAGAATCATTGTCAGCTCCTATACCTTTTAGATACAGGCTGGTGATTCCTGGAGAACTGATGGCTGGGTTTCATTCACTCATCCACCCTCGGTAATGCGAGGTTCCCTGACTGGCAATATTTTGAAGAGTATGGGCACTGGGAGAGACTCAGTTTCCCAAAGAATGTCAGGGAGCTACTTCCAAAAGGAATAATAATTAGGCCAAAATATAATGTCCACATTAATAGACTGGGCTCCATCCTAAAACAGTCCCTAAGGAGAAAGATAGTGAGAGCTGACGGATAGGGTGAAGAAAGGTAAAGGCATAAACTCAAGTAAAATAATCTGAAAGAATGTTTTATATACTTTTACAAAGACAGTGCATAAATGGTAGTTTATGATGCTGCATGTGGCTATAGTTATTTCAAGGGGGAGAACAAGACAATTTCCTTTCCAAATTTCCCAGACAGGGAAGCTAACAAACTGAAATCTTTTGAAAACATTCAAGCCCAGAATAAATTGGCTTTCTTTTGACCCAGTTGATGACACCGATTTTAATGTTGTTTTCCATTTGTGTAGCTTCTTAAGCCTTTGCCTATTCATCTACAGGGCACGGCGGTGGCGTTGCCCTGTGTGCTTTGCTAGTCCCAGATGTTGTTTCTCTCTCCCCTGAGTTGCGCAAACATAGACACGTGCTTGAGCTTGTAATTTTTTAATGATTACTTCTATTAATGGGTTGCAAGTGCCTTATACAAGGTTCTTTTTAAAGAATGGATGCCAGTCCTGACATGCATCTTGGAATTTGAAGCCTAGAGAATTACATATTTATATGACAAGGAATTACATCTTGACCATATCATTATTTATTTATTTATTATTTATTTTTAAATTACAGTTTACCTTCAAAATTATTCTGTATTAGTTTCAGATGCATAGAAAAGTGGTAAGAAAAGCATGTACTTTATAGAGTGGTCCCCCCAATGCTGCAAGTACTCACCTGGTCCCATACATAGTTATTATGATATATTGACCGTATTCCCTCTGCTGTAATCTACATCTTTGTGACTATTCTGTAGCTACCATTTTGTACTTCTTAATCCTTTCACCTTTTTCACCCAGCCCCCACCCCCCAAATCTCCCCTTTCCTCTGACAATTGGCAGTCTGTTCCCTGTATCTATGAGTCTGTTTTTATTTTGTTTGTTTATTTTGTTCTTTTAATTCCACTTATGGGTGACATCATATATTTACAGGACAATACTATCTCACAATTTTATCAGAAAAGTGTGATTTTAATGATCTAATCAGTCTTGCTACTTATTTTTAAAAATCACTAAATGAGGGTGGCCATAATATACTTTTCTTATTGAATACATGAAGTACCTTACTTTTACTTGTGGTTTCTCAGTGGTTTTAGTATATTCACAATTCCACAACCATCTCCACTACCTAGCTTCCAAATATTTTCATCAATCCCAAAAAGAAACTCCATATCCATTAGCAGTTACTTTAGTCCCACCTCCTTCCCCCAACACACACACACACACACACACACACACACACACACACACACACCTCCAACCACACTCTGGCAAACACTAATGTACTTTCTGGATCTATTAAATTGCTTTTTCTGGACATTTCAAGATATCCAGAATCATATATGGAATCATACAGCATGTAGTCTTTATGCATTAAACATGTAAAATGTACCTCTGTTATATCACATATCAGTACCTCATTTCTTTTTATGTCTGAATGATATTTCATTGTATGAATATGTTAAGTGTTGTTTATCCATTCATTAATCAATGGGCATTTGGGTTGTTTCCACATTTTAGTTCCTGTGAATAATGACGCTATGAAGTCTACATACAAGTTCTTGTGTGGACATATACTCTGTGGTATACGCTTAGAAGTGGAGCTGCTGGGTCTATGATAATTCTCTATATAACTCTGTGAGGAATTGACAAACTATTTTCCAAATCAGTTATACCATTTTACATTCCAAAGTCCCTGTTCTTATTGAAATCCATCCATTTTTCTTGAATAAATGCTCCTTGGGTTTTTTTAAGGCTTTTGGTTAACTTATAAAGTTCTGAAAAAGATGATGTGAACAACTTTGCCAGCTGCTATTCTTACTGTTTTTACAATGGAGTAGATTTTTGGAGGATTTTACTCTATCTTTCCCACAATTCCACATGTTTCCTTAAATAATTTAATCTTCTTTATTGATCTTCCAATAAGGAGTCTGCAGGGCTCCTGCCCAAGGTTGTCTAAGGCGCACATGCACAACTATGTCACCTGGAAAATGACTTCTTAGCTACAAGAGTAACTGCAATCTTCTAGGTCTTGTCTTCTAGTATCAGTGGCTTGTGGGTTTGGATTTGGGATATTATATCCATGTTGATTGATTGATAGCTCTTTTACATGACATAATTTAAATTGTTTAAATAATGAATCTATTTACACTCTGGAAAGGGGAGAGTCACTGAGCATGACTTCAGAGGCTATTCATGAAATGAGCTCAAACAGATTTTGACAGCTTTTTAATTTGATTTTATTTAAATTACAAGTGTTTTTAACTCCCTCCTAGATGTAACTATCATAAACTATAGATAGATATTCTCTTTCTTTATAACTTGGGGGAGAAATCATGCACAACCACATTGTCAGGGGTTTAAACTCAAATAAATTCTTAAATACAAACTGTCCATTTTATTCATGTTATAGAAATAATTAGAATGTCACTAAATAAGGCTAAAACCAATAGACACACTTTTGTCCCCTACCTGTTCCCATTCACTGAATTAAAAATGCTAATTTCCTTTGGCTGTTCTTAAAATAATGAGGTACACTGGACACAATACTCATTATTTAAGCAGATTTTTAATGCCGGGCTGACAGCTGGTGAGCTCAGCAGCCTGCCTCCACGGCAGCACTAAGGATGTCCGACTGACAGCTTAGGTCCACTCCCCAGCAGACCTGAGGGCTCCCAGACTGCTAAAGGATGAAGGCCAGGCTGAGAGACATCCCCCCTCCCCCGCAGAGTGAATGAATGTCGTGCACAAATGTCGTGCACTGGGCCTCTAGTATAATAAAAAAGTCCTTTTGGACATCCTAGAAAAAGAACTTCATATGAAGGTTTCATAGTATCAAAAGTAAGCTGAATTCCACTCTTGTTCCACTCTTTCTAGAGAAAGATGCGTATGATATATAATGTTTTAAGAACTGGCATATTAAAAGGAACAAGAAGACAGTGATAGGAGAGTAAGAATTTATAGGTGTTAAGTTAGTATCATGGCATAGCACTGGAATACGTAAAGCTCCGGATTTTTCCCTTACCTCATGTGTGGTATTGAGCAAGCTGCTTAACCTGTCTATATATAGTTTTCCAATCTGTGAAATGAAAATGTTATTACTCACATTTCAGGGTGCTAAGAAAAATAGGTGTTCAATATATAGTAGTTCTTTTTTTTTAATGACAAGAACATATATTAAGTAGTAGAAGACTGAATTAATTGGGACAATATAGAGTGAATGGAAACACCCTGGCCTTAGAGGTCCGATAGGAAGCCAGATGGTTTATTCCAGGAAAGATGAGTGCAAAATTGAAGGACTTTTTTGAAAACAGTGTTGGGAGCTGACTTCTTCCCCTCCATTCAAAGCAGAATCTACAGGGCATCTATGCTGTATCTGAGGAGTTTGCATTAGGATTCTATCAGCATACTACACCACTTTCAAAGGGCTAACCTTAGGGAACTGCCCTCATTGCCAGGTGTGCTGCAGGAAGTAGCCCCAGAGAAGAGTGTGATGGACAGTGACCTGCACTCAACTTCTCTTTAAAGAAAGGTTTGTGAGGAGATCCCATATGTTGATTGACATAAATGTCATCCACAAATGGTAGGAGTCTTTTGCATGGAAAAAGAACAAAAGTCTTTATCATGGCTAAGATCCTGGGGTCAGAATTGCTGCTCTCCCACTTACTAGCTGTGTGATTTTGGCTGAGACTCAGTTTCCTTATATAACAAAATTGAATAACTGCAATCAATCCAAGAGGATTATTGTGAGCCTCCAATAATATGTATAGAAATGACTTAGTGGAGTGACAGGCACATTATAAATACCCACTGTATTTTGATAATAGGAATAAACTGTTATTGGTAAAGAGTATTACATGCACCAGTATTGTTAATAATATATGTGCAGGAAATACCCTCATCTAAAATCTACCATAAAACTGTGGTAAAATATTTGCAGAGAAAGGCCAATTATTTGTCCATTATAAATGTGTCTGATTCTAGAAAGTTTTTGGTTATAACCCATGAGTATTTATAAACTTTTATATAAAAACTAGAGGCCCAATGCACGAAATTCGTGCAAGAGGCTGGGCCCCTGCCACCACTGGGCTGCCTCTGCTTTGGCCCCTGCCACAGCGATGGCCACCTCGGCCCTCATAGCCCCGACTTTGTCTGTGAGGTCGTCCGGAAAGACGTCCAGTCTAATTAGTATATTTATGAAATAGAAATCCTTGAACCATGTACAAAAAGTAACATTATGTAGAACCAGAAATTTGAATCCAAATATTACTTTATAAAAAACATAAGACTAATCATGAATTATTTCAGTTGGGATGTCATAGAAAAACACTACCATCATCCTGTTTCAAAGAAGTCCCTGCAGTGACAAGAGAAACTAGGAAATGGGTTGCCAAAATTAGAAAAGATGAAGGCTTTAGTGGGTGATAGATGAAGTGGGTTTCAGAATATTATCCTAGTGTTGAATTTATCATCAGAGCAGTATCTCCTCACATTCAGAAATAGGTTGGGTAATAATCAACATTTCTGTGAATAGAGTAGAATCCAATTGTCCTTTGTTGAAAGGTTTTGGTAAAGATTTGAGAGCAAGAGATATCCCAAATAAAGGGGAATTTGAATGAATTAATTATGAAGGGAGCTAGACTTGGGAAGACAGCATGTTGACCAATAGTAATTGACATAGGAGACCAATGGAGAGTGGGGAAGAGTTCCTCAAAATATGATCCTCACTGTGCTTAAGGCTGAGCAATTGGCATTAAGATATTCTTAGTAAATATGAACTGAGTTAATGACTTTTCTTAAAGACAATAGAAGGAGCATCAAGTTTAGTAGGGATGGGCCAGAGCTCCTATTTGTTGCATATATCTGGAATAATCCAATTTTTAGAGCTGTATAGAGGGGTGTATATATTTCACTTGTAACACTGTTTCTCGACCTGTGAAATGAGGATGGGATGCCAGATAAAATGGGGATGCCAGGTAAATTTGAATTTTGGATAAATAATTAATAAGTTGTATTCATATGTCACATTTGATATTTGAAATATATTTATAATAAAATTTATTCATTGATTATCTGCAATTCAAATTTAACTGAACATCCTTGATTTTTATTTGCAAAATCTGGCAACCAAAATGGGGATAGTAATGAGCTGTGAAGATTATTAGAATGAATACCTATTAAGCACTTAGACTGTGTCCAACACAAAGTACTTAATTAATGTTAGCTTTTAGTAAAATGACTATTATTACTACCCTCATGTGAATATAAAATACTTTTTTTATGAATTGAGATCTAATATCATTTTCCCTATATAAATATTTGGCTATTCATATATTCAAAACTCATAATCACTTCATGCAAGTAATTTTTTCATCTGAATTCATGCTCTTTGGGGCTTATATTCTTGCATGGATGGCAACATGATGCTTATCATTGCTTATAGCTTTTGGTTTGCCAAATTAATTCTTTAGGAAATGACAGTTTCTAGTTAGGATATCTATTTCCCAATTTAGTTATTTATCTATTATAGAAAATTAGAAGAAAGTTATCTGGCTTTGTATGAAATGTGTTAACTGGTTGGTCTTTGTTAGGGCACTGATGGATGAAATAAAACTGTCCTAATTCAAGATATATTTCATTTATTTTAATGAGATAAATGGAAAAGGTGATATGTTGGTGTATTAATCTATGCATATCACACTCCCTGGTCCAATTCCTTTTAACCCTATTAGAATTCATGCCCCATTTTGGTTTGAGAGACACAAGATCTTGGTTTGTTCAAAGAAAGTATTATCTAAACAGAACTATTATCAGCATCAAATTCTTGTGTTTGTTTAAGCCACATTCAGGTATAAGTACAATTTAAAGAATGCTGATTCAATTGTATCACCACCACTCAGGCTAGAACAACATCCTTTAAGCTAAAGAAATAAAAAGAGTTATATTAGATGTTGGTGAACTTGCAGCCATTCCCTATTTGGAGAAACAGAACCAGAGAGATTTAGGTATTAAGAATGGAAGAGGCTATGCCCCTTTCTATCTGACTGCATTGTGTATTGGCAAGCTTCCCAGAATTCTCCAGCTAACCATGGCATTGATGTGTGGTATAGGGATAGCAGCATGGAGATCCCAGGGCAGTGGCTTAGGATAGCCCATATTTTCTCACGTAGTCAGCGTTGCAGATAGGACACTTAGAGCCAACAGGGTCAGAGTACTCTATCCTAGTGGATAGAGAAAAGGCCATATTTCTAGAGACCAAATGATAAATTAAATATTTCTGCAGATATTGCCATAAAGTACTTCAAGGCAATGATCACATGTAACCCCTGAGGACAAGATGCTATGTATTTCTCCCAAACTCCAATTAAATGCTTCTCTAATGAAAGATGACAGAGGAGATGTACACTACATTGTTTGAGTTTTCTTTCCAAATAAATTGAAAACACTGGAGTGGCTGGTTTTTGGTTGTTGTTGTTGTTGTTTTGTTGTTGTTCTTTGTGTGTTTTTTTTGTCCTGAATGAAGTAAAATGGAAAAAAAAATCTATTTAAGACAAAGGAAGTTACCATTCTCATCCTCCTCCAAAGCCCACATGGTGTATAAGGTTTGAAGATTTATATCTGCTTTCAATCATTATAAAACCAGTCTACATGCTGCTAATATTGAATATGTACATAACAAATTTCTGAGAGTTTTTAAATGAACACCTGTATAAATGTATTTACTTTGCTCTTGGCCATAATGTTAAGAGATTTGCAACTTTACCCATATTAAACCTGAGCTCAAAGAGCTTGAGTAATTTGTCCAAGACTCATACAGCCGGTAAGTGGTAAGGGATGGGTTTGAATGAGAGCCATTTACTTGAAAGTGGAAACTGAGATATCAGAACACAGTCTCTCCCATCTAAGCATCATTTGTTATCAGTCACTGCTCAACTTAGCCTTGGACAGACTGACTGAAGTTTATGGGGATCTTTTTAACTCTCTTTCATCTCTATATTTCAATAAACAAAAGGTTTTGGCCAATGCCAAGTTTCTGCAGAGGTAGCTTCTGTCCACTTCAATGGCTTTGGTATGAGGACAGCTTTGGCATCAATAAATTTTAGCACTCCACTGGAAACTAGACATGCAGAACATAGGAAAATATGTTTTATTCATTCCTGATGAAAAGAGAAAGGTATACTGACTTTGTGACAAAAACTCTGGGTTAGTAACAACATCAAGACAGAATGCCTCAAAATATGTCACTTCAACTCTTGAATGTACACGTTTCTCTCCTAAAAATTAGAGATATTAAAAGTGCATTTGAAGTTGGACTTAAGGGCTGACTGTGGAGTAATCCTAATGTCAAGTTCAAGAGATGTCATTTGGAGTATTCTTGTTTTGTTGTTTTTAATGGAATTTTGATCAAATGTTATTCTTTTAGGTATCTCTCATCTCTTGTCTCTTAATTCTGTACCATTGCTTTAGAAACATGCAGTAAATTCTAACAGTTTTAGCATACACTACATTATTTTCATTAATTGTGGATGCTGAGGCTTCTTTTCTTTTTTTAAAAAAATATTTTTCATTGATTTCAGAGAGGAGGGTACAGGGAGAGAGAGACAGAAACATCAATAATGAGAGGGAATCATTGATCAGCTGCCTCCTACACACCCCCTACTGGGGGTCGAGCCCTGAAACCCCGGTATATGCCCTGACTGGGAATCGAACTGTGACTTCTTGGTTCATAGGTCAAGGCTCAACCACTGAGCCACAAGAGCCGGGCTCTTTGTTATTGATTTCATGGGCATGTCAATAGGAAACATTGAAGAGAATGTCTCTGGCACTTTAACTCCATCATATTTTTTTCTGGAAGTTTCTCAGTAATTAATTTGTAATCTGTGGTGCTTGTTTTGCTACAAGTGCATTTCCTTAATTAGCTTATGAAAACAGACATTAAAAAAAAAAAGACCGTCTGGAGAACATTGTTTCAGACTCCCCTCTGCCTAGCAAAATCAAACACTCTATAGAACTAACAGCAAAGAATCTTAGGGGCTCTTATTTCAATGTGAAACATGGTTTGCTAAAACAGATTATATTAGACTAGAGGCACAATGCACAAAATTTGTGCAAGGGCCTTGGTGCCAGCTCCAGCCTCCTCCCCTCCTCCCCCTCCCGCTACAGTGGCCGGCCGGGGGGCCTCTGCCACCCCTGCCACAGCCCCCGCCTACTGTGGCTTTGTCTGGAAGGAAGGATGTCTGGAAGGATGTCCGGTCTAATTAGCATATTACACTTTTATTATTATAGATTGCTCACATTAGAGTAGCTTTTCTCTTGTTTCCAAGGCTGAGAAATAAAAATCGGTCTAAATATCTTGATGAAATATTCGCCAAATGTAATTTTTATTGTAGAGACAAATTACTTGTCATAAATTGAAAATATAATCGATGTTTTACATGTTGCTTTTAAGGCATTAAAATAATCTATTATGATACCCTATTATTATTGGTCCAAGAAAACTCTAGCATTATTTTCTTTTTAACTTTGGGTGCAATTAATGGATTTTTTACCTTAAAAAAATAAAGATGGGGAGAGTTTCTTTTTCTAGCAGTCTTAGAAATGTCTGTTCTTGTCAATTCAGAAGATCTGTGATAATGTTCTTAAGTCGAAGAAATTTGCTTTTCTGTTTCTAATGGCTGGAGTGGTCATATCTATGCTCTCAACTCGTGAGTGGCCAATGCATTCTTCTAGAGAGGTTTTGACTGTTTCCTGGGCAGAATAATTTAAAATATCAATTACCTTTCCTTTGTTCATATTCATATGACAAAAGAATCTTTTTTTTTATTGATTTCAGAGAGAAAGGAAGAGTGAGAGAGAGATAGAAACATCAATGATGAGAGAGAATCATTGATCAGCCACCGCCTGCATGCCCCCTATTGAGGATCTAGCCCACATCCTGGACATGTGCCCTGACCAGGAATTGAACCATAACCTACTGGTTAATAGGTCGACTCTCAACCACTCAGCCATATTGGCTGGACACAAAGAATCTTATTCATATAAACATATGAGTAAGAATTCTTGGGAGGATTTTAACATTTTATTCTAAGTAGCGGAGTGTGTCAAACCTCCTAAAAGTTTTCTAATAATTAGCATAACTTTCTCTGGGATAAACACAATATGTTACAATTTAAACAAATTAATATCACCTCATCTTAACCACAGCTTTGACATTCTGACTCATTAAGAAAAGAAAATTTGTATCAGTAACTTTCAGATCTTTAAATTTTACTTAAAATCAGTCTTTTTTATATTCATAAACTTAGACAAAAAATTTAGAATCTTTAAGAAAAGTTTTTCTAAGAAACAATTTATCTTAAGTCCAAGATAGAAACACAAGAAGAGTTTTGACATTTTGAATCAGGTCCAAAGGAACTGGCAGTGTGAAACCACATGAAAATGCAAGAACATTTTAAAGCAAAGGTTACTATAGTCTTTTGCAGTAATCCTAAAGATATATAGTTCATATTATGCCAGACTTAGATGGAATTACTTGGGGAAAATGTTCTCTTTCTACTGAAACTAGCTTTCTTCTCCTCATCCATTAGATAACATATTAGGCATTAGTGAGAGAAAGACATTTGAAAGTACTGCCATTTTAGCAAAATCCTGATTAATGTCTATAAAGTTCTATAGGCTGAATTAAGAAAAGGTCCATCTTAAAGGGAAAATATAGCTGCATGTCTATTGCACAGAAAGAAATATGCTCAAAACAATGACCTGGAGTCTATATGTTGCCACCCACGTGACGCTCAAATCATCAGAGACTGTTTAAGGATTACAATCTGTAGTTTAAGCAGTAAGTTCATATTGCATTAATCTGTTGCTAGTTAGTAATTCATGGATAGTCTATATTAAATTTTATTGGAATTATATATTTTATTGTCTGTTATCAGGAGAGTCATTATATTGCACTGTAAGTTCAAAAATTGGAGTATAAATCTAAACAAACACAAAGGCAGTGTTTGATATTTTGGACCTTCCTATTTTGGAAACAGAAACCATGAGTTGAAGAAACCACTGTGAGGACAGAGTTTGATGGGGAGCCTAGGAAATTAAATGTTTGGTTACTGGTTCTTTATGTATTTTTAACGAGGCGCTAACATCTCCAAGAAGTGCCAAAAGCATTCAATGGTATCTAAGGCAGCTTTTTCTTCTCTGGTGGTCACTGGGGCAGTAAGATCTTGAAGGAATGTCCATGACAGTTTAGCAGCAGGCAGAGCTAATCCACTTAGGGACAGTAAAAGCTGTAAGTCCAACTTGAACTTTCCAGGCTCAGTTGCCTTGAAATATACCTACAACAAAGAAAAAAATTGGGGGGATGTAATGAAAAGATGGGGCAGACTTAGTGTGTTAATGATGTCCTTCCTTGGAAGCTCATCTTTAAAATAAAAATGATAATTATTGGAAAAAAATAAATGCTTCTCTTTTTACCCATGCCACTGATTCTCACAAATACATATTATTAACATTTATATCTTAAGAATCTATAATCCATTCATTCTCTTAGGTCACACCTCTATATAAGAATATAAATTTTGGCTGTTACTACCATAAAAAGAGGACATGTCTTTAACAGGACAGCATATAAAGTGATCAAATCCAATCAATGCAGATAGATTATTAAAATATAAAAGTTTTACTATAGCTAACTAAAATTCTGAAATTTGATCAATTTAAGTGTTGCACAAGTGCATGTATGTGTATGTAGTGAACTTGTTATATGCAAAGCTACTGCCCTTGATATTTTAAGTATACAAACATGTTTATAAAAAAAATTATCACCCACAAACAATTAGTCTAGACTACTGTGTTAATCAACTCGGGCTGCCATAACAAAATACCATAAACTGGGTAGCTTAAACAGCATTTTTTCCCCTCAAGGTTCTGGAGGCTGTAAGTCCAAGATCAGGGTGTCAGCATAGTCAGGTTTGGTGAAAGTTGTTTTCCTGGATTACAGACAGCCTCCTTCTTGCTGTGTCTGAGAGAGAGAGAGAGAGAGAGAGAGAGAGAGAGAGAGAGAGAGAAACGCTATTGTCTCGTCTTATAATGACACTAATCCTATAGGATCAGGCCCTATTCTAATGACCTAATTAAACCTAATTACTTCCATAAAGACTCTATCTCCAAAAACAGTCCCATTGAGGATTAGAATTTCAACATATGAATTTTAGGGGATATTGAATTCAGCCCATAAAGACTACAGTACTCTTATCTCTCCCTATAACAGTTGGAAAGAAAGATGGGAACAATAGAAGGAAACTAAAGGAATCAAAAAGAACTTCATGAGAAAGAGCACGGATACATTTATGTGCATGTCTCGATGAGAAAAAGACTATTTCTAGAAAACAGTTCACGGAGAATGCAGTACGACGTGCAGAGGATACACACAGCGAACACATCATTTATTGTCCAAATTGGGTCACTTTAAGAGTGCAAAGATCACTATTATTCATCATTGCAGAATTGGTCAAACCCAAAGGCAGCCTATGCCAGGGTCTACCAGTCACATGGAGGCATTTGGCCTTATTGAAGGATAGAATGTGTCAGAAGAACAAGGCAGGGAGAATCAATTGCAGTTTAGATTCAGATGGGAAGTAAAGGGGAGCCGATGGAGGCAGGAGGGCCCTGATCGGAGCTGGGCTTTATCATGGATTGGGAAGCGGTGTAAGTGAAATACACAGGCAGAATCTAACATAGGTGGTAACTGTGCAAACAAAGAAGAGGAGACACGTAAAAGATGTGGAGGCAGAGCCGAGAGAATGTAGGGGCTGGTGATGAGGGAGTGACTCAGACCTCAAGAGCCGGTTGCCTCTTTGTCCGCTATTCTATCCTACATACTCTTTATTCTTTATTTCATTCTTTGGGTTTGGCACTAAATATTCAAAACCCGCCCTTTACAGTGTGGAAGCAGGTTGCACGTTCCAGACATCCTGAAATGCTGCTGCCCAATTGAAAAGTTCCATCGGTGAGCAGTCAGCTCAGGTGACCTCTCAAAGGTCATATTTTCTTATGCCACTAAAGCATACCTAGTGTGTGAAAGGCGTCGTACATTAAACACCGTTCTGCTTCAGGGATCTTCCAAAAGTCTCCAGATACTTCCTAGCTGAGATTTCTTCATCCTTCTAAATAAAAGTAAAAGGCAATGCAGTCTGGGAATTAAAATGTTTCCAAGATTTCTCATGCTGCCCTTTAAGAGTAGAGTAAAAGTTTTAGATAAGAAAAAAAGAGAAAAGATACTATGTTATGAAGCCTACACTACAGGATTAGAAATGTCCTAATGTGAAGAGAAAAACAAGCAAGTTACTGTTCTTGCCGACTCTGTATCCTTTATCCCACTCACACCCACTAATGGGAAAATCCAATGCAGAACCTGTCCGTTACTTAGAGAATATTTAGATTTTTCTAGTTAGAGGGGCAGGACAATTATGTCATAGGCAATTTTGGTCATTGATCAGTTCAAAATGTTATCATTTTGTTGTTTGGGGCGGCTTTGAAGTATTAGTTTTCAGACTTTTCTTGCTTTTCATGGACTAGGACACAGTAAAAAAAAAAAAAAATTCAAAAGTTTGCTGCATGTCAAAGAGGTTCTTAGGAATGTTTTTTCTGGGAAGTTAAGTTTATCCACAGACCTGCAAGCAGACATATCTGCCTCAAGTAAGAACGGCTACACCATGCCTTATGTAGACTTTTCAAGGACTTAGTATCTGGATGTTATCATCACAGTCCTTAGAACAACTTGTGGCTATTTTACTTAATTATAACTATTTCTGATGGTTGTTCTCTTCAGAATCTATTGTGGGCGCAGGTCATACTCAGGAGTAATCAGTTCTCAGCCGGATGGAAGCTGCCACCTCTTCTCTCGGGTCAGGAGTGTGTTTCTTTGTTCTGGGATGTGCATACAGTTTTCAGACAAGGTGAATGGGAAACATAGGCAGGGAGGGAAAATAACATGAGCCTGCATCAAGATATCACAAAGATCTTGAAATAAAGGGCTGAGCATTTCAGAAAATAGCAGATTTTGCAGTGAGATGAAATGTGTGTATTTAGAATATTTCTGGGGAGATCTGAAACCATTTTGACTTTAATCATAAAGGCATTGATTCCTTTGTAGAATGAGCTCAGGGCAAGCGAGATAGCAGAAAGCCAGAGCAACTAGAAAGCGAGGCAAGGGAACAAAAGCAAAGCTGAAAATCACAAGATTGGTATGCGGCCCAAGTAGAATTTCAAAATAATATTTCAGAAGAATTTCATGTTTAAAAGGCTTAACACGATAACGATTTATAGGGATGTGGATTTCCTAGAACATAAGCTACCTTCTGCAGGAATTAGATAACTAGTGAGAAAAATAAAAGGCTGCAGATGGGTAGCAAATGATGCATCGAGCCAACGCTTAAAGGTCAACACTAAGTAAGGCAGCCCTGGTGATGTGGAGAGAGAGAGTTGGGGCTGTTTTCCTCCAAGGAAACCAGATTTTATTCCAAGTGCCAAATGGGTTCAGAACATGGAGGGTGGGAGGAAATGGTAAGAAAAAGACCCTGGGAGAAAACTTCTGGGAAAGTAATAATATCCTGAGCTCCCAAGGTGGGATAGAGCCATAGAGAATGCCTGTGATTAGATAGAGAAGATCCAGCAAAGGAGGCTGGGCTCAGAGCACTGCGTTAGTGCCAAAGGATATGAGCGTTCAGTTCAATTTAAAGAAAATAACAAATGAGCCTCTTTCAACAATCATGGAGACCTGCCACTCATGTGAAACTTACTTCATAAACAATTAGTTGGGGGTGGGAGGCAGGGTACATTCTCATTTCTCTGAGCATCCCCTCTCATTTCATTTTTATAATATACACATTTGAAAAGAAAAGCCATTCTGTTTATAGTATTCCGAAAAGAGTGCTTTGTGATAGGGTGGTGGAAAGGTGAGAGGCTACCACTGCATTTCTGAGGATTTCAAGAGAGATTCTGTAGGGTAGGAGGGCTAGAGGCAATGCTGGGCATGGCTAAGTCAAGGTCCTCAAACACTCCTGTGCTTGAGATCTGCCCACAATGTTTACTCAAGTGCAGACCCACAGGCTCCAGCTCCTGAGATTCTGACTCAAGTGGGAGGGATGAGACCTGCTTGTATCTGCTGTGTTTTCCCTCACATATCCACGTTTATGTTCATGAGGTTGTTTCCCCAGTGGAATTTTGACAAATTCTTAAAAAATTAAGTGAGGGGCAAAGCACTAGAAAGAACATGCACAAAATTCTTTGGAAGTATACTACACCATTATAAAAAAGAAGGAACTTTTACCATGTGCAACAGCATGGATGGAACTGGAGAGTATTATGCTAGGCCAAATAAGCCAGTCGAAGATACATATCACATGATCTCACTCATATGTGGGATATAATGATCAACATAAACTGATAAACAAAAATAGATCCAGAGACAAATGTCTGGGGAGGGCAGCGGGTTAGAGAGCAACCAAAGGACTTGTATGCATGCATATTAGCATAACCAACCAAAGGACACAGACACTAGGGCGGTGGGGGCTTGCCCTTGGGGGTGAGAGTAGTGGGTGTGAGGGGCCAATTGGGGAAAAAGGAGACATATGTAATACTTTAAACAATATAAATAAATAAATAAATAAATAAATAAATAAATAACATTCTTAAATGCAACCTGTCTGGTTATAACACGGTCCCAGAATGTTAGTGAGGGTGAGTGGGGAGAGACTCAGAAAGAGCAATCAGTTGCTGAAAGGCTCAAGACACTGTTAGACTCACATTTTCAGAAATGCATCCCTGGAAATTAAAGATTTTGTCAATAGTCCATTTCAAACATTAGGGCAGTCAGCAGCCTTTCTTGTTCTCTAATGCACAAGTTGGAAGTAGACTATTACATGTTAAAGCAGAAGCTGAGAGGCAAAAATGAGAAACACACCATTTCCTTGGGTTTTATATGATGGGAAATACTCTGTTACAAAACTAAATAATTGATACTGCTAAGGAATTTTACAAGGAAGGTGCAGAAAATCATTTTTCAACCTACTTCAATTATTTTACATTCACCAACTACTAATCTAAATTAAATGAAAACATAATGTACTTCCCTACAATATATTTTTACAAAATGAAAGGCTTTGTTGTTTGTGCTTGGGATCCTCAGGTTTCAAATCATGGGCAAGATGCATTGAAATCATCTAAGGGATTTATTCAAAGTGCAGATTCCTGGGCCACATCAACTATGGGAAATCTTAAGGTCTGAGCTCTGAATATCTGCTTTTAAAACATGTTTCTTAGATTAACCTAATACACCAAAAATTTGTGAATAAATGCTTTGTTATTTTGAACTGTTCCAACCCCTAAAGTGACAGTATGCTAAAATGAACAAAGCTGGAAAAGCCAGTTATCAAAATATTAAAACACATCTACACCAATAAAAGAGAAATATGCAAATTGACCATACCTCCATGATGCCCACCAGCCAATCAGGAGTGAGTATGTAAATTAACCCAACAAATATGGTGGGTTAATTTGCATATGCAGATGCAGAGCAGCAGGGAAGGGCAGGATGCCTGCTATGAGGGGGAGGGTGGGGGGTGGGGAGGAGTGAGCTACAAGAGCGGCGCTCTGGCCGGAGCGAACACTGAAGGCTCCCTGAAGGTGGCAGTTGGAGCAAAGACCTGGGTCCCGAGTGCTAGAGGAAAACTGGTGCTGGCAGCCAGGAAAAGGAAGGCCTATTCTTGCACGAATATTCATGCAATGGGCCTCTAGTCAATAATAATTATTAAATAACAGCTTCCCTGACCCCTGCTCCAAGTGTTAAGGCCAATAAAATAATGACTCCTTACTCTCCCTAAGATCCACATGGGCCATCCCATTCCACCTTCCCATCTTCAGGAAATAAGACAGCAATTCCCAGGGAGCAGGGGAGTTGAGGTCCCTGTTCTAGTGCTGTGGCTGGTGCCCTTTCTGAGCGATCAGTAGACATGCCCCACTCAGATTGGTGGTTACTTATAGCACCATCCTGGTGGGTCCCAAAAAGGCCAGACTGTCTTGCAGACTTAAAATATATGCATTTTATTTCATGTCCATTTTACTTCAATAAAGTTATTTTCTTAAAAAAGACACAGGGCATTGGAGTTCTCTTCCTTAGTTTGGTAGAATTCACCTGTAAGAAACACCTATCATAGTGTGTGTGTATGTGTGTGTGTGTGTGTTTCTTAATTTATAAATGTAACAAATATATTTTCAAATGTTTAGATTATCTATGGCTTATACAATTGGATTATCCTATCTAATAAAGAGGTAATATGCAAATTGACCATCACTCCAACACACAAGATGGCTGCCCCCATGTGGTCAGAGATGGCCGTCCCCATGTGGACAAAAGATGGCTGCCACAAGATGGCCAGCAGGGGAGGGAAGTTGTGGGCAATCAGGCCAAAGGGGAGGGTAGTTGGGGGAGACCAGGCCTGCAGGGGAGGGATGTTGGGAGGGATAAGACCTGCAGGGAGGGCAATTGGGGGGGACCAGGCCTTCAGGGGAGGGCAGTTGGGGGGGACCAGGCCTGAAGGAGAGGGCAGTTGGGTGCAACTAGGCCAGCAGGGGAGGGCAGTTAGGGGTGACCAGGCCAGCAGGGGAGGGCAATTGGGGGGACCAGACCTGCAGGGGAGGGCAGTTAGTGGCAATTGGACTGACAGGGGAGGGCAGTTGGGGGTGACCAGGCCTGCAGGGGAGGACAGTTAGGAGCAACCAGGCCTTCAGGGGAGGGTAGTTAGGGGCAACCAGGCTGGCAAGGTAGGGCAGTTAGGGGTGACTGGGCCAGCAGGGGTGGGCAGTTGGGGGTGACCAGGCCAGCAGGGTAAGGCAGGTAGAGGCAATCTGGATGTTAGGGAAGCAGTTAGACATTGATCAGGCTGGCAGGGGTGTGGTTAGGGGGTGATCAGGCTGTTAGGCAGAAGTGGTTAGGGACAATCAGGCAGGCAGGCAGGCCAGCAGTTGGGAGAGTCCTGAATTGTGAGAGGAATCCCAGATTGGAGAGGGTGCAGGTTGGGCTGAGGGATACACACCCCCATGCATGAATTTCGTGCACTGGGCCTCTAGTTTCTTATAATGCTATCAATCATAATGATTTACTCAATCCCCTTACACTATCTCAGTAAAAATGTCTGTTGTACCTCTGACAGAAATACTGGGTTGCTTGTATAGTTTTAATACATATATACCTTTGCCTTCTAATCTATCCTATCTAATAAAAGAGTAATATGCAAATTAACCATCACTCTGCTACACCCACAAGCCATACCCACCAGCCAATCAGGAGCGAGTATCCAAATTAACCCAACCAAGATGACTACAGCCACAGAGAGAGCAGGAGGGAGGCTTGGGTTTCCCCAGTGATGGAGGAAGCCAAGCTTTCCACACACCCTGGCCGGCCCAGGCCTCCGCTTAAGGCTACAAAGTTTCAATTATAGAAGATAAATAAATCCCAACAAAAATGGCAGCAGCCACGGAGCTGGAAAGAGCAGGAGACCAGGGTTGCCCCAGGCGATGGAGGAAGCCACGCTTCTGCAGCCCTGGCCTGCTTTGGCCTCTGCTTAAGGCTACAAAGTTTCAATTGTAGAAGATAAATAAATCCCAACAGAAATGGCTGCCGCCACAGAGCGAGCAGAAGGCTTGGCTCCACTCCAGGCTACAAAGTTTCAATTGTAGAAGATAAATAAATCCCAGATACCAGGGCCTCCACTTGGGTCGCAGTGGGGCACGGCCGGCCTGCAAACCACCACAAGCCCCTCTCCCAAGCCGCCCCACCCTGATTGGGGACACCCTTCAGGGCAAACCAGCTGGCCCCCACCTGTGCACCAGGCCCCTATTAATAAAAGAGTAATATGCAAATTGACCATCACTCCAACACACAAGATGGCTGCCCCCATGTGGTCAAAGATCCTGCCCCCATGTGGACAGAAAATGGCCACCACAAGATGGCCAGCAGGAGAGGGCAGTTGGGAGGGACCAGGCCTGCAAGGGAGGGCAGTTAGGGGTGATCAAGCCTGCAGGGGAAGGCAATTAGGGGTTACAAGGCCGGCAGAGGAGGGAAGTTGGGGGCGACCAGGCTGGCAGGGGAGCAGTTAGACATCAATCAGGCTGGCAGGAGAATGATTAGGGGGTGATCAGGCTGGCAGGCAGAAGCAGTTAGGGGCAATCAGGAAGGCAGGCAGGCGAGCAGTTGGGAGCTAGCAGTCCTGGATTGTGAGAGGGATGTCCGACTACCCTTTTAGGCCTGATCATGGGGATCGGGCCTAAAAGGGCAGTCGGACATTTCTCGAGGGGTCCCAGATTGGAGAGGGTTCAGGTTGGGCTGAGGGCCACCCCACCCCCGGTGCATGAAATTCATGCACCGGGCCTCTAGTATATATATAAAAGGTTAATATGCAAAGTGTCCCCTTGGGAGTTCGACTAAGAGACAAGGAGTTCAATTGCTTGCTATGATGTGAGCTGACCACCAGAGGGCAGCACTGAACATGATGGGCGACCAGTGGCTGTGATGGAGTGCTGAGGGAGTAAGGGAAGGAGGAGGCAGGGATGTGGGTATGCGGGGAAACTGATCAGCCCTGATCCCGGCCAGGCCTAGGGACCCTACCCATGCACAAATTTTGTGCACCAGGCCTCTAGTTTTATACATAATAAAGAGGCTACAGGTAAAGTTCTAATGGATGGCTAGACAATACTGGGTCATATTGGGGCACATGTTATTATTTACTACTTTAAGAAATTTAAAACAAATGTGTGTGATTGAATGAAAATATAGAGTGTGTGCTCATGAGTCACAAATAGTCCTCCCTAGGTCTCTGTTGCTCTGGTCAGTGCTTAGTATACCTGAGAGTGGTCATCTGCCTGCTCAAGCTCTTTCTGTGCTGTGCAGGGACAGAAGTCAATTACTGAAATTAAAAACTCTAGCTATTTTGTTTCATTAGAACTGTGTGCTCCTCCCAGTAGTTACAAAAAAGATGTATGAATGATAACATAATAGATATGTTATTGAGAAAAAGGGTGTAATTGTGTCAAAGTAAAATTGCTTCTTTGTGGCAGTAAGTAAACATAAGACAGTCAACAGCATTTTAAGTTAGAAGATTTGAAGGGTAGTAATGTTTGTTCACTTTGATTTAAAATACTTGCAAATAATGAGTTTGAAAGAAGCAGTGAGATGT
This sequence comes from Eptesicus fuscus, assembly GCF_027574615.1. Taxonomy (NCBI): domain Eukaryota; kingdom Metazoa; phylum Chordata; class Mammalia; order Chiroptera; family Vespertilionidae; genus Eptesicus; species Eptesicus fuscus. The sequence continues at coordinate 12,429,037 of NC_072477.1, read as the reverse complement.
ATAAAGTTTTTTAGAAGTTGGTTCAGTGTTTATGGCTTTATTCATAAGACAAAGAACTGGCTTCCTAATATAGAACAAAGTGTTATATCAGTTGTATAAAATAGTGTAAAACTAGAATTTGGTTTACATTCTGTTAAAATATTTTTTAATATGGCACTTCTGTATATTTTCCCTAGATAACAAATATTCTTTTACTATGAGAGCCTGCTGAATTTTTGTGACTTTTTTTGCGTGATCCTGAATAATTTTTTAACTAGTAATATTTGAAAAAGCTGGAAACCTTAAAGTTCTTTTTTTTTTTTTTGTAAAAAGTAACCAAATGTTTATGTTAATTAAAGTGTGTTTAGCTTATGCATTACCTGAAGGTTTGTCTTTGGATATCTATATAACTTATGCTCATGTCTTTTCTGCTTTGACAATTATTTTTATATAGAGGCCCGTTGCATGAAGATTTGTGCAAGAATAGGCCTTCCTTCCCCTGGCTTTGCTCCCGGCCACCCGGGAGCCTGAAGTCCTTGCTCCTGGCCGGAGCACCACTCCTATAGCTCACTCAACCCCCGCCCCCCACCCTGCCATAGCAGGTGTCCCACCCCACCTGGCCGCTCCATGCCTGCATATGCAAATTAACCCACCATCTTTGTTGGGTTAATTTGCATTCTCACTCCTGATTGGCTGATGGGTGTCGCAGAGGTACAGTCAATTAGCATATTTCTCTTTTATTAGTGTAGATTCCTTTTTTCAATTCAGGTCCCCAAATCACAGTAACAAAGTATCTTTTACACCTGACCTGACTTTGGGGTTCACCAACCTGTCTCTGGGCAATGCCAACAAAAAGCTCACTCACTTTAAAAATGAGAAAGCTAGAAATCAGTAGGTATGTTTGGCATTCTTCATGTTTTCAGTTAACACAACGTTATTGTGAGAGTTCTCCTACTTATCAAACCAACAGTGTGAGAAGAGCCAGAAAAATCGAATGGGAAACTCAACTTTCCCAGGTTAATTTTATACAAGTAAAATGATATCAATATGAATGAATTTATATAAATGTGTACTTTTCATGTTGGGTAGAAGCAAAATCATGTTCATGTATAAAGACTGGTGGAATAACCATCAACAAATTCATTTTCACAACCCACATTATATCTAAGTTCAAATAGAATTTTTATTTATGAGCCCTCACTGGCCAGTTTTTTGCACAATGTGAGTTATCCAATTAGAAAAGATGACACAAAATCTGTTCCTGATTTTATAAGAAGGCATCAATGAAACCACCTCAGCCATGAAAGGCATTAAGGTCAGCTTAAACTCACTGGCCAAGATTGTTGTGGTTTTGAGATAAGGTTAGACCTAGAATAATACATATTTTTTCTATATTCAAGCAGATAATATATGCACAAAAAACACTTCAGAGTGAATGGAGCTAGACTTCCTCTTTGTAGGTTAAGGTATAGTCTGTGTGATTGCTAATACATCCTATTGTACGTCGATTCATGCCTTAGGCCAAGTGGAAAAGTCAATACAAAAATGTAGTAAAAGTGCTGCCTGGCTTTGTAAGGTGGACTGGAGGTTTTGGGAATTTGTTCAGCTACCTGGGTCAATTGCTGACCCCAGGTGGCATCATTGAGGTCAATACTGCAGATTGACCTCATCCTGCTGCTTGGAGCCCTGTTCAAAGTAGCCATAATCAAACACTGTATAAGACAAATTGAATGGATTTGTCCAATCTCTGTTGGCCATGTTATAGTTAGAGTGGCTGATAGAGTAGCATACTCATGAAAAGGTTTGCTAGATGCAAGCACAGTCAAGAAAAGAGAAATGGCTATTTTGGGAAGACAAGTTTCCACATCTCTTGCATTTTTTTCCAGACAAAGCTCAAACTGTCATTTGTTCTGAACTATCTTTTCAAGGATGTTTGTATAGAAAGAGTTTTGGAAGATAGAGACAATGTCTCACTCAGGATTAAAGGGGAAGATTAATTACCATCTAAAATAGTAAATATTATGTCTCTCTCTGGTACAAGGAGTAGAGCTGTTTGTGGTCCATTTAAAAAGATTTTGGTTCCATAAGTTTGAGTTTTCTCAGCTGTTACATAGCACTTGCCAGAGTATAAAAGACAAAGAAAAACTAGGGGTTTGTTTCAGATTAAAAGAGACATGACGACTGAAATCATTGTATTCTTCCGGATTGGATTTTAGTACAGGTAAAATATTAGTGAGGCAGTTACTGGACTAAGATATGTCAATTAAGTAATATCATTTTACCAAAGATGATTCCCTGCATGTGATCGTTGTTCTGTGTTGCATGGAAGTACACACCTATATATTTTGAATTAAAAAAAAAAACATGCCTGCATATCACTCTTAAAAGTTTCATGAAAAAGTATAAAGAGGAGAGAATAAAGAAGAAAAGAATGAAAGGATAATGGAATTAGTGTGACAAATGTTATTTGTGGAGTCTAGGTGAAGAGTATAGAGGAACTTCTTATGTTACTTTTGTGACTTTCTTGTAAGTTTAAAATTAATTTATAAATAAAATTTTTAAGTTTTGGCAGTGAAAAACTCCAAAGTAAAAGACAAAAACAAAACTTGATTTCTTCAATAAATAAATTGCAAGGAAAATGTTGACATAGGAGACCTGTCATTTAAAGGTAACTTAGATGTACATTAACCAATTGCAATAGATCAACATTATTAGGTCTTAATCCAAACATACTACATTTTTAATATTTGATAAAATCAGGTAAATTTGAACATCGAGTAAATATTTTATAATATTAAATAAAATTTTAGGTATAATATATCCTCATAAGTAAATGTAAAAAAAAAGTTTATTTTCTTTTTGAAATATTTACAGATGGAATTTACTTCCAAAAACCTGGTGGTGGTAGAGAACAAATGGCATGTAAATGGAACAAGAATGACCATAAGTTCATAACTGCTAGAGCAGGGTAATAGCTATATGGGAGTTCATTAGACTACTTTTAAATTTTGCATATGCTTGAAAGTTTTCACAATATGTACACTTAAATATCTTTATATGGAAAAGAAAAGGGACAAAAGGACAATCTTTTAAAAGAACAATGTGCTAGGATTCAATTATTGGGTAGCAAAACTTATAAAGATTACTAATTAAAACAGTGTGGTATTGAGATAAGGATAGACCTCTAATAATACATATTTTCTCTATATACAAGCAAATAATATATGCACAAAAAGCACTTTAGAGCTGTGGGGAAAGGACTGCTTTGCAATAAATGATGTATAGTGTTGGTTAATTGGATATCCATATAGGAAAAAATTTGCATTTTACCCCTCTCTCTCAATAGACACAAAAATCAATTCCAGTGAATTATGTATCTAAATGTGAAAAAAATAAAACAATAAAAGGCTAAAAGATATCAGAATATCTTTATAGCCTTGAGGTGGGAAATATTTATTAAATATGTCAAAAATACTAACAAATGAATAGATGAATAAATTGATTTATGTTTTAAATTAACTACTTCCATATATCAGAAAAAGGTACCAGTAAGACCATTAAAAAGACAAGCCTCAAAGTGGTATGCAATAATAAATTGAAACGGGGCTTCTATGAAGAGTATATAAGAAACTCATACATATGCAAAAGGAAAAAACAACAACAAACAAACCTGGATAATGTAATATTTAAAATGGGCAAGGAACTCAAATGTGAAGTTAAAAAAACAAGATGCCCCAATGGTCAATGAACATATTGAAAATAATTTAACTTATTTAGTTACTAGGCAAATGAAAGGCAAACTACAACAAAATAATCCACTGGAATGGTTAAGGTAAAAATGACTGATAACACTAAGTGTGGACAACCGTGTGACGTAAAGAAAATTGTATGCATTGCTAATGACAGATTAAACAGGTACTACCACTTTGGAAAAGTTTAGCAATACCACTGAGACTGAACATCCACTACTTTCTTTTATTTCTCATTGTCTACTAAGCTAAAATATGAGCATACATTTACCAAAAACAGGTACAAAGATGTCTAAAGAACATTATATGAAATAGCTAGAACCTGCAAAGAGCTTAAATGTCCATCAGCATTATTTGAATAATTGTCACAAAGAAATACTATAAAGCAATGAAATTAAGCTATTGCTCACACAGTAACAGAGGTGAATCTTATTTATAACTAGAGGCCCATTGCACGAAGAGATTCGTGCAGTAGGCCTTCCTTCCCTTGGCTTCCAGCACCGGTTTTCCTCTGGCACCTGGGACCCAGGCCTTCACTCCGGCCGGAGTCTGCCACCTTTGTCTTCACTGCAGACTCTGGAGTCTACCATCTTTGCTGCGGCCGGAGTGCCGCTCCTGTAGCTCCCTTCGCCCCCGCACCCTCCCTCTCATAGCAGGCATCCTGCCCTGCCCGGCCACTCCTGCACCTGGAGCAGTTGGGTGGCCACCATCTTTGGCCTTCTAATTTGCATATTCCCACCTGATTGGCTGGTGGGCATAGCGGAGTGATGGTTAATTTACATGTTTCTCTTTTATTAGTGTAGATGTCAGTAAAAGTAAAAAGAAATAATATAATGTGTACTATATATGATTCCAGTTTACGTACAGTTCAAAAGCAGGCAGATATAATATACTAGAGGCCCGGTGCATGGGATTCATGAACTGGTGGGGGGCCTGTAGGGATAGGCTGGCTGTGGGAGCGCCGCTCATCCTGGTCAGCCGAGCAGCTGTGGACCCGTCCTCTGAGTGGCTGCTCCCTGGTCCGGCATCTTCTGTGGAGCTGGAGCACTCACCTCTCCAGGGAACCTGGTCAGGGCCAGGCCCAGGGACAATAGCACTGAGAGGCAGCAGAGTAGGCCTCAGTCCCACAGCAGCCACAAACCCGCCTTCCAGCCTCTGGGGTCAGCTCTGCAAGCCCGGCAGCGGTGCTGTGTGGCCTGCGGGGGTGTCCGAAGGAGGTGGCAGGGAGTGAGAAGGAAGAGCCTGGGGCAAGGAGACTATGATCACAGCCCAGGTTCCTGCCCGTGGGCCCGGGGTTCGCAGCGGAAGCAGCCACTCATCCTGGTCAGCTGAACAGCACTCCCACTGTGGTAGTGCACTGACCACCAGGGGGAAGCTCCTGTATTGAGCATCTGCCCCCTGGTGGTCAGTGTGCATCATAGGGATTGGTTGACCAGTCATTCTGGTCATTCTGCCATTCTGTTGCTGGGGTTTTATTATATAGTATGGTGGTAGAAGTTAGGATAGCAATGACCGTTGGGGAAGATGATTGGGTAAGGATATAAAGAGCCTCTTAGAAGCTGATATTGTTCTAGTCCTTGATGTCGCGATGGCTATACTGATACATTCACTTTTGGGCAACGCATTGAGCTCTTTACTCATGATTTATTTGACTTTCTAGATGTATGTTATACTTAAGTAAAAAAAGGAAATATACACACATGCACACCAGCCACAATTCCAGCTTTTCCCCCTTCAATTTTAGACAGTAAAGGCTTTATAGAAGGAAATGACTGAGGTTGTCAGTCTTATTTCTGGCAGAATTCCCAAACCAGAACACAATACCATTCACAATAATGATTAAAATTACTCCTATTTATTATTTATAATCTTGAAAAATTACAAATATTTAGTATTTATGAGGCATTAGTACTATACTAACTCTTATACTTCGATTATCTCATTTAATCTCGCCCCTCCCATTTCAAGTCAGACAATGTGAGTACTATAATTCTTTTTCCTCATTTTCAGGTAGAGAAAATGAGACTTAGCTAGGGTAAGTTCATGATCATAAAGCTAGCAGAATGCAGACCTATGTGTGGGATGTAGACTGTTCTAGTCTGTACCCCTTGAGCTCATCCACAATGCTATACTGACTTCCAAATGAGGGTGTCTGTCATCTACTGAAAGGGAAAAGGACAGAGAAGCCAATCACAGGATTACCCCAAAGCTAGAGGAGCCTGAGCATTGCTAAGCAATTGCTAAGCAAAAGAGTAGTAGTGATAACCTTTTCTTTTTCACACGAGTGAGGAGACTGCATCTGGTCAGAGCAGGTCATTAAGCTGAAGCAAAAGTTCACTGAAGCAACGGTACCTATTGTTTATCTCACAAAATTACTGGAAGGCTTTCCAGAAAGTGTGGAACGAAAGGTAAATTACCTAGTGGAAATGTCAGCAGGATGGAACTGCCCACAAGAGTCCTTTTCATGTACAACTGACAACAGCTAAAAATAAATAGAACATGGCAATGGCTCCCCATGGCCCTGTAACCCCAGGATGCTGTTTTCATTTTAATGATTTCAAAAAGAAAGTTCAACTTTTTTTCTGTTTTCAGACTGATATTTAGGGGCACAGGAAATGCATTGCTGAGTATTTTGCTGTCTTAGCTTCTGAAAAAGGGCTGTCCTTCGTAATTGGTACTTAAAAGAGACTTGTTTTAACATTAAGACTACAGGGCCTTTGAGTTGTTCTATTGTTAGAAGTGAAGATGCCAACTGCCATCCACATTCCTTCCAACTTTCCAGTGATAGACAAAGGTATGACTTCTGGCCAAGGGAAAGATGGACAGCCGGTGGTCATAAAAGGAAATAAAGTTAAACAATGTCTGTGAGAAGTGATTTTGTGATGGTGCCAAGTGGCCATGACTTGGAATAGAAATGGGAAGGAAAAGGCGATAAGTTTAATGATGAAAAATAACATTGTCCTAGTGAGAAGCCAAAACCAAAATAATAAGCACCATGGGTTTCCAGGGTCCATCCCAAAAAGAAAGCACTAGGAAAATATTGACATCTGTTTGCTTTTGAGCTCCTTGAAGATAACACTCAAGCTATTTTTTTGCATTCCTTCCCATAATGCTTTGCACATTCTGTCATATTTTATAGCATCAAATTCAATCCACAGCTTATTATTTGTTGTTATTTGTTATGTTTCTTAGGAAAAATAATATTAAAAGAAAGAAAAAGCTGCCATTTTTCTTCTCTTTTTTAAAATATATTTTTATTGATTTCAGAGAGGAAGGGAGAAGGAGAGAGAGAGAGAAACATCAATGATGAGAGAATCATTGATCGGCTGCCTCCTGAACACCCTACATTGGAGATCGAGCCCTCAACCTGGGCATGCATTTTGACTGGGAATAGAACTGTGACCTCCTGGTTCATAGGTCAGCACCCAACCACTGAGCACCATGCAGGGCCCATTTTTTATTTGAAAGCATGGACTGTGCTAAGGACTTTATGTGCTCCCCTCAGTTAATTCCCACAATAAATCAGGTACTAATATTGTTCACATTTTATAAATAAGAGCAGGAAGTCATAGAGACTTTAAAGAAGTTTCTAAGATTCCACAACAAAAGGACAAAGCTAGGATTGAACCAGCTCTCTTTAACTGCAGTCTGAGCGGGTCTCAGGTGCATGTTGAACAATCTCTCCATGATGGGAAATAATGGGGAAAACACTTAGCAAAAGATGTTTGTTAATACCTTTAGAAAGTATGTCTGGCCAACTGGCCTTATATTTATAGGAGTTTATGCCAGGAAAATGCAAGATGGAATTCAGTCTACCTTTTTCTGCTGTGTGGAAAAAAAGTAATTCACCTGGGAAATAGTAATCTGTCACAACAGGATAGATTTAAGCACTAGAAGATCACACAAACTAATCAAATTATTTACTCTTTTATTTCCCATAGAATCACCTACACAGCTATAATGAAAAAAATTCAGATAAAAACAGCATTCCTATATTACCATTAGATATTTGTTAAATGTGGACTATATGTAGTAACTTTGAGAACATAGATGCCAATGACAAAAAATGGGAAAATCAATATATATAGAAAAATGAGTTCTCCTCTGAAAAATCTGTGCTTAAATTATGAAAACATTTTAGTACAGAAGACCTAGTGGTTCATATAGAAAGGGAGACTAACAAATTGGATAAACATAGAAAATCAGATTTGGGATTTGTTAACACCAAAATCTGTATAATAGATTCTCTGCTTGTGAGTGGTTCTCAGATGCATAAGTATTTAATAGTTACCTATTTGGATTCTTGGAGAGCAGCCATGAGTAAAAATAGTAGGCCTCAGAAGAGAAGTCACAAAGGAAACAGAGGACAGGTATAGAACTAGGAACCAGGGATACAGAAGTTAGGGGAAACAGTAGTAACATGAATTAAGAACCTTGTAAGCTAATCCAAGTTTCTAGTTCTATATCTGGACCAACCATTTTGGTTCCCCAGTCTCCATTTTCTATAAGAGAGTTAGACTGTATAATTTCTATGACTCCTCCAATTCTTCCATCTATAATATTCTATGGTTCTAAGAGTGGGAGAAGTCCATAGCATTTAATGCCCTAAAGAAAGAGAAGAGAGTGTAGCACATTCAATTGAATTAGAAAAGGTACACCTCTGATCTTTTTAAGAAAACTCTCAGGTTGCCAACATTAAAATGGAATGAATAGTAAACCATCATATCCTAATTATAAGAAATCAGGGCAATCTCATCTAAAGTCTACTAGAAACCCAATCCACAGAAAGGGCAAGGTGTGTCTAACTCAGGAAGTTAGTTTAGGAGTTCGAAGAGAAATATGCCTACAATCTAAAGAAGCTATGGATAAAGAAAGCCAAAGAAGTAGAATCTGGGACAGAAGAAAATCAAGATGGGAATCGAAATAAGCACTTGGGAGAGATCAACATAAATGAGGTTGCACCCTTGCACAGTAGAATAGCAAGATGGATAGCTGTGGCCTAAAGCAGACCACTGGTTTAAACAGCAGATCTCAAAGGCATACTCTCATACTCTATCTAGCATTTTAAAGTGCTTTCCTTGTACACAGATCCTGCCTCATGGACAGGACTACTCCAGAAATACTGGATCATTTATCTCAATTCTTCAAGCTCGATAGAGCAGAGTCTATCCTATGGGTATAGCATGGCTTAAGGTCATGTTTTTTTGAAAATTTCATGGTACGTTTAATTATGTTCTGTAAACTACATTTAAGAAGGCAGGGTAAAGACCAATATAATTTAGAAAATTATCCTTTTGGAAAATGCTAATTGTTTTAAGGTTTTGTAACAAGGTAGTGACCTTCAGCCATCTGGAAAATCAAATTACATGGAACACATCATGGTGGAGAAACAAGATACTACATGAATTGCATCTTCCAAGACATCAAATGATGGTTCCAATAATATAATTCAAGGAACTGACAAACTCACCTGGATTTCTTCACCTACAAATAAATATGTTGTTGAAAGCTTACCTTGTGCCTATTTGGGTGTTTTCTAATTGGTATGCAACTCTCTCTCTGCCTCCTCTGATAGTTATTCACAGGCTGTTGCATACTGATTTTCATATGCTTTCTTCCTGCCTTGGACCAGTGAAGCAGTAAATAAGGAGGGAAAAATAAAGATAGGTCTCTCTAAACAGCATCAGAGCGGTGGTGCAGGAAATAGAAAGCAACTCCCAGAAGAAGCAAATGCATTCATAGCAAATTCCACCAGCAAACGAGTGGTGTCATCCAGCTAATTATATGTAATCGTTCCCTATATTGAAACAATAAATAATGTGAGAGGCCAGTGCTGCTTGCTGGAGACTACAACTATATAAATAGAAGGAAAACAAATGAGAAAATACTTAAAATAGGTGGTACGTACTAAAATTGTTATCATAGGCATTTTATAGGATTATCTACTGACATAAAATTTTCTATAGCCACCCATTTAATATTACATGTAGGTATACTAAAGTCAAAATGGAAGTTGTAAATTTTTCAAATTTTATGGTGACTCTGAGCATGCCACCTAGTATGAATAAGCAGAAGAAAAAAACACTGTTAATATTTTGGTCTCATTATCCTGACCACCTGGATATATCACAATTTTGTTCTGGCTAATGTAGCTCAGTTGGTTGGGCATCATCCCATTGCACTGAAAGGTTGCTGGTTCTATTCCAGGTCAGGGCACATGCCCTGGTCGCAGGCTCAACCCTGGTTGGAGGCGTGCAGAAGGCAGTAGATCAATGTGTTGCTCTCGCATCGATATTTCTCTCTCTCCCTCTCCCATCCTCTCTCTAATAAAATCAATATAAAATAAAATAACATATCACAATTTCTTAGGCATTTGAAAAGATGAGCACAATGTCTTAAAATATTGCATGAAGAATCAGCAAACCCTGTCACTATTATCAGAGTGTCAAGGACATTTAGTGTTGGTCAGTCCCCTGTAACACAGTTACTCTTATATGCTGAATGAATCTCTATGATTTAGAACAAAAAATCCAAATGATAGCAGCAAAGCCACTAGATCAATGTTATGGCAGCCAATAGTGATTATAAATCCCTCAGTATTTCCTGTAATTCACCCTGAGCTGCCTGAGTCCATGTATGCATACATGGAAGAGACAGTTCCTTGACTATACCCAATTTCAACTTATGCATGGACATGTCTTTTTTTTTTTTTTCATCTTTATACCTAGTCTATCTTTCTTTCTGTTTAGGGCAAAAGCCTAAGTTCTTTCTACTCTTCTCTAATTCCAATAATCCCAAGATTATAAATACATATCATCAATTTTCTTGATTTAAGGCAGATTAGAATAGACCAAGATTTAAGTTTGTCATTGCAGTGCCTGGAAGGCTAGGTCCTCTGTAATCGTCACTACCATGCATTTATTGTCATACCTGTCTTTGATAATTCACAACAATACTAAACTTAAACATTTTTGTTTATCCATATGTACATCTGTTCATCCACTTGATTGTATTCTCTTTTATTCAGAGAGTGTTAAGCACCTAATTTGTACTATAGGCCCATGATAAGTTCTGGAGCTACAAAGATGAATAAAACATAAGATCGCCCCTTAAGGAACTTTTAGACTAAAGAAAATGAATTGAGATATCTTCAAAAATTTTCTATTAACAATTCAAGACATTCTTAATAACTCAAAAATAGAGTTGGAGAGAGAAGAAATTAAAAGACATAAAAACCAATTTTGGTGAATTCAATCAGCTTATAGTTTTATTGATACAACAAGACAGCACAAAAAAATACAGCAGCCTATGATAAAATGCTCAATTAAATAAAATCAATATGAAAATACATGGTATAGACTTACAGTCTCTGTTATCAGAAAACCTTTTATCTAATTTCTGAGTCCACCTGAAATAACTTCTGACATTGGCAGAAGGATAAGTTTGCAAGAGTAGGTGTAATGACTGTCATATGCTGTGAGATGGAAACTATGAGAGTAGGTCTTCCAAGCCTCTCCTTGACACCTTTACCAGACCACTTTGGTCAGGTATTTGTATCCCATAAACTGCTAAGGAAGGCAAGCCTTCTGGGAGCCTGCCTAGGTGAGAACATCCCATCAAAAGCATATCAATATTTTGTTGGCAAATACCCCAAAGATATGAGTTCAAAATCTGGGGAAACATTGTCTCCCACTTAAATTTTCTTATGTGTTATCAAATTCCTAGAAATTGTCCCGATACTATGTTGTTTCTTCACAGAGTTTTTACATGGGAAATAATGCACTCAAAGCAGGTTTTGTTACTTAGCTTGTCTGCTTTCAGAGGTCTGGAAATCAGTTGAGAAGAATTTGAAGTCTATCAATGTAATTCTTTTTAATTAAGTGGAACTTTAGAAAAATGCATGTCACTGTATATTTGACAAATGTTGGATTAGTGCCTACTATGAAACAAAAAAGTTCTGTGTCAAGCATTGAGGAGGACAATGAATCAGAAGTGAAATTTGAAGTTCAAACATAATTGACAACACTGAAGCCTATCAATTATGTGAATAGATAGCTATAAGACTGCAGTGATAAATTTCAAGAGGGCTACTCTTCAAAAATTAAACCCTCCCACATGCAAAATGCTGATATATGACAGTTCATAATTAAAGGTGTATTTCTTTTGGCAAACATTTAGTCATCTGATATAATGTAGATGAAGATCTACATTGCAAATGTGACTGATTTTGAAGCACATGGTCTTTGCTTCAGCACCACCTTTTTATATAGCCAAATTCTGCACTTGAGAACTCATATAATAAGAACTAAGAGGATATATATAAAGAATCCAGAATTAGGAGTGGTGGGAGAAGCAGAATAAACATGACAACAATGGCAATGAACAAAAAAAATATTCAGTCAATGTACACAAAGATTCTGAATTAGTCACATGCAAGGAACACAGAATACCAGAGATAGTGTAAGTTTCTTTAGGAAGTATTTCTATAGAAGATGGATTTGGAGTTTATTTTAAAAGCCTGGAGAAACTCGAAATGGTAGAAGGCAATGCATGAGCTATGCCCCCTGGTGTTTTCCTCTGATACATGAGTTCCTTAAAAAATAGCCTGATGGACCACAAGCCCCAGGAACTAGCTGTTCATAGCTAATTATCCAAAGACTTGAAGAAGCCAGCTGTGCAAAGTCAATTCAACATTGCCTAGTACAGCCTGAAGCTACTCTAGTTAAACCTCAGTCATGGTGTTTCTAATGAAAGGGGCAAAACAGAATAAAAATGACATATGCAATACATTGTAAGTGAATAAAATTGTAAGAGGTAAAGGCACACAGCAACCAATAATTAAGACTACCAGGACTATAGTTTCTCTGGAAGCCCAGACTGTTAAAGAGATTATTTTATACTAGAGGCCCAGTGCACGACAATCATGCACTGGGGCTGGGGGCGTTCCCTCAGCCTGGCCTGCACCCTTTCGCAGTCAGGAGCCCTCGGGGGAGTGGGCCTAAGCCGTCAGTCCGACACCCTTAGTGCTGCCACGGAGGTGGGAGAAGCTCCCACCACCGCCGCTGCACTAGCCAGCCATGAGCCCAGCTTCTGGGCTTCTGGCTGAGCAGTGCTCCCCCTGTGGAAGCACACTGACCACCAGGGGGCAGCTCTTTCATTGAGTGTCTGGCCCCTGGTGGTCAGTGTGCATCATAGCAACCAGTCATTCTGCCGTTAGGTTGATTTGCATATTACCCTTTTATTATATAGGATTTCATTCCACCATAAAACTTATTTAATTAGGACTTAAGCTTATAGCTTACTCAAACTGGTGTCGCTTTTTACACACAAGGAAAACATTCCATAGAAAACAAACTTTAATGTCCATTAAATATAACATTTTATATTAATTTGTTTTCATAGAATTAAGACCGAAAAATGAGTACATCGTACACCAGTAGATGAATAATCTATAATAATAAAAGTATAATATGCTAATTAGACCAGATGTTCTTCCAGACGTCCTTCCGGAAGACCTTCCAGAAGAAGCCGGAGCTGTGAGGGAAGCCTTGGTCCCGAGTACCTGCCAGAGGCTGGAGGGAAGCCCAGGTCCTAGGTGCCAGAGGGAAGCTGGTGCCAGTAGCCGGGGCAAGGAAAGCCTACTCTTGCACGAATTTTGTGCATTGGGCCTCTAGTAAGGATATAATTGGGTCAGAAACATTGAATATTTTCTCAAGGCTAATTTTGCTACTGGCTCTAGTGACTGCCTACCCTAACCATAGCAGAGACCAACAGAGAGGCCTCCCTGATGGTACTATTTCCAGGTGAGAGAATCCAGCCCCTGAAGGCAGATGAATTACTGGATAATTTTGCCCTGGAAATGGTAACCTCTTCTTTACTAGAATAGATATGTATTCTGGCTATGCATTTGGCTTCCTTGCCCCCCAATTCTTCTGCCAGCCTATAAAGTAGAACATTTTACTCAGATCAAGATATTTCCCACAACATTGCTTTTGACAAAGGAACTCAAATCAACAAAGAAACATGGCAATGGGCTCATGACCAGAGAATTTATTACTATTACTATGTGTCTCATGACCCTGACACAATGATGAAATGGCCTAGTAAAGACTCAAGTACAATGCTAATGGGTATAAAAGTCAATGAAATGTTAGCATTATATTTTAGGGAATGGGTTACCTGTTTTGAATAACCTATCAGTGTAATGTTGCTATTGTTTTCATAGCCAAAATATATAAATAGAGGAACTAATTGGTAGAAGGAAAAGTGGCTCCTCTCAGTCTTTTACTTCATAATTGTGACAGGGTGATTTTTACAAAGAAATATATATTTGATCTTTGTCCATGTTCTTGGTGCAGAGCTCCTAAAGTCCTTGGAATTTCCTAAGTGATATGAAATAGATGTCTTCATTACAAATCCCTTTCAAACATACATGAAATTATGTAGATGAGGTGACTTTTGGCCCTCACCTAAGGATGAAGGCAGGTTGCCAGGGTTACTAACCACATGAATAGAGGGTTAGTCCCCCCACCTTGACTTCCAGGAATGGGAGAGGGGCTAGAGATGAATCAGTTGCCAATGGCCAATGATTTAATTAGTCATGCTTATGTAATAAAGTCTCCATGAAAACCAAAAGGATATGGATTTGGAGAACTTCTGGCTTGGTGAATACTTTGAGAGGAGGTCAGAATGGCTCACTCAGAGAGAGCATGGGAGCTCCATGCCGCTTCCTACATGCTTTGCCCTATGTGTCCCTTTCATCTGGCTGCTCTTGAATGATATTCTCTTATAATAAACTATTAATCCAGAAAATAAAGTGTTTCTTTGAGTTCTGTGAACCACCTCTAAAATTAATCAAACCCACAGAAGGGGTTTTGGGAACCTCCCATCTATAGCCATTTTGTCAGAAGCCCTAGATGACAATCTGGACTTTTGATTGGCATCTGAAATCAAGAGGGAAGTGGGGTTGGGGGGCAGTCTCATAGGACTGATCCTTTAACCTGTGGCATCTGACACTATCTCCAGGTATCTCCAGGTATGTAAGAATTGAGATAAATTGTAGGACTCTTGGTCAGTGTCCAACGAGAACTGGAGAATTGTTTATTTATTGGGGGAGGGGGAAATGTAACAATAATTCCCTTGCAAATTTTTATTTTATTTTCTGGAAACTTTGGATTCTATTGATTAGACCCCCTTTGTTCTTAAAGGTAAAATGAAGCCAGCAGATGATATAACAGTTCTTTTGAGTGGAAAGATGAGATTGCCACCTTATAATTTTGTGTTTCTCATGCCACTGCACTGACAGGGTTATTGCATTGGCTGGGAGATAGACCCTGTTTATCAAGGGGAAATTACACCATGTGTCTAGAACCTAAGTAATTCCCTAGGGTGTCTCTTGAGTATTCCCATACCAGACACCCTTATAACTGGCTTACTTTGAGGTCTTGCCATTAGAAATCATTAGAGGGGGAAATGGAAGATAAAAGAAAGGAGAAAAACAGGGATTTTCTTTTTTTATTTGCTCATTTGTTTACTGTTTCTGTCAGTGATGCTCCATCAATGGCTGTTGGCTCCAACCACCAGCTTTTTTGGTGTTGCCATAACCATTGTATCTTCCAGTCACACCAGAGAAAGCCAGCTAGTGTTTCCATTTCAAAACCTGGTCACATGTTGTGTAGGACACTTTCTTGAGCTCCTGAAATACCAACTAGAGATAAGCAGTACTTCATGTCTAGAGTTCTGAGCAATATTCCAAGAAATTCTAGTATGAACACAAAGGTCCTAGTCACCCCTACTTGAGTGAAGCATGTGCCTAGTTGAGACAATGGGCTGTTAAAGGAAGTTACCTAAATCACTTTTGAGACATGACATTTAATTGCCAGTGTGGAATCATCCAGTCTTTTTATTCCTTGCTGCAGTGATTTTTAAGAAAGCTTCATGTTGAGATGCCAGAGCCATAAGATTGAAGGAGCACAAATTGATTAATCCCTTTGTAAAGGTCAGTTGCTACAGAGTCATTGAGCTACATTGGGCTCAATAATGAAATTGGTGTAAATAAGATATAAACAGTTGTATGTTAAGCCACTGAGATTTTGGAATTGTCTCTTATTATAACACTAGAGGCCTGGTGCATGAAAATTCATGCACTGGAGGCGGGGGATCCCTCAGCCTGGCCTGCCCCCTCTCACAGTCCAGGAGCCCTCAGGGTGGGAGGCGACCAGGTGATCAGGGGAAGGCGATGCCCCCATAACATCGCTGCTGCTGCCACTGCTGGCAGTGCAAGCCTCGGCCAGCCCTGGTTACCTGAGCCTCGGGCAGCCCTGGGTGGCTGGGCAGCTGCCATAAGAGGCTTGCCTGCTCCTCGGGTTGACCCTGGGTGGCTGGGGGGCTGAGGGGACTGGGGGACTCTGGAGGCAGGCACGCAGAGAGGCCAGACCCGCCTGGGGGCAGGCCCGGCCGTGCTGCGTGCCTGCCACCCAGGCAGGGCTGAGGGGACTGGGCATCGCCATCTTGTGGCTGTGGGCACCACCATCTTTGTGAAGGCATGATGGTCTATTAGCATATTTCCTCTTTATTAGATAGGATGACCTAGTCACTCCTGATGAATACAGAAGTCAGCAGCAGGATAAAGGCACACCACCATGACAAATACTGAAATGTGTAGCACTGGCATAGTGAACAGAGAAGAAACTGAGAAACAACTCATTCTGGAAGAATGGTGATCCATGTAATGCAATGACAAAACATCATCAAAGTGTTGCCTGCCGTGGCTTGGGAAGCAAATGCTTGAGGAATTTGCAGTTTTAAGGAAAGAGAGCAGGGAGTAGAACTTTACCACTGTGTGTTGATTGCTGGCGAGGTATATCTCATCAAATGGGAAATGTTGCATGGAAGAATAGATAGCCCCATCTCTTTTTCAGCACAAGAGAAGGTTGATGGAGAACAACCCAGAATATATGTATCATGTTTTTACATGTAAAGGACTAAAGGGTAAAATCGATGCTCTCAAGATGAATAAGACATATCCTCTCTCATCCACAAGCTTTCCATCATGCCTGTCTGTTCAACCCCTTGCCCTTTTGTGTAGTCAGAGTTCCTGAGTTTCATATCATGTTAAGAACATAAACACCAGCCATAAAAGGGTTCTCCCTCACAAATTTTACCAGAATCCCACAAAGGCTTGCTCTGTGCTGCCTTTCCTTATGCTTCTAATGCTCTCCATCCCCTAAATTTACCTTTCTGCTCCTGAGTACCCCTGTTTGGGAGATCATAAGTCTACACTCTGACTTAACAATCACGTTTCCCCACTCAGGTCCCAGCTAGGTAAACTTCATTACTTGGGCATCTTCCAGACAATCTAGACCACTGAGTCTCCTATAACTTGTGATGTTCAAACAGAGACAAGATGACAATTTATTTGAATGTCATTAGAAGCTGATCGAGGATGGCACTTTCAAGTGCATTGAACCAGCATTGTTGTGTCTTATTTTATTTTTACTGGTTTGGAAACAAAAGGCCATAAAATCAAATATCAGCTAATGTGCTATTTATTCAATCACTCACTCAACAAACATTTTTTGAAGGCAAATATGTGTTAAGCACTATACTAGGCACTGAGGAAATTAAGAAGGAGCATACTATCCCTGTGATCATAGCTGATCACAGCAGAACAAGAACAACCAAACATCCCTTGGTATTTCCACTCCATAACACTATCATGCCTACTTAAAGTTCCTCATTTGAAATGGATCATAAACCAAAATAATTTTTTCATAGATAATTTAAAATGACAAATCACTCGCAATTTCATGTAAATCAAGTTAGTATCAGCAATTAATTCACACGTGTCACATTTTATATACCAGAATGTAATTCACTTATTACACGTTGTCACTTTTCAAAGCGCTGCCCGGCCCACACACACAACTTCCCCTGAACGGCATCCCGCCTTTATGGAAGTGTTCTTTATCCAGTTCTGGGGGAAACAGAAGATACAGCCGCGGAAATTTAGACAGAGCTGCTCAGGGCCCAGCATGCCTAAACCCTTACTGTTTGCAAAGTATTAAAATGCCTTTACAAGGCAAGTCAGTGAGGAAGGAAGAACTGCCTGAAGAATTAGGGGCGAGATTGGAGCTGTGCATTTTCCTCTCGGTTGGTTAACTGAAAATCAATTTCCTATTTTAAAAGCAGACCCATCAAAGGCAAGTGTCCAATTGTAAGCTAAGCTCTAAAATATGCTTTTCAATAAGATGTCTTTCTGCCTCTTTCCCTTTTCTCATTTCAATGTCCTGTTACATATTTCTGGAAGCTCGCCTTTCAGACTTGCTGTATGCTCTGATTGTGTGCAGTGAAAAGCTCTGAAAGGCCACAAAGAAAAGTATCACTTGCCTCAATCTCTGAGGAGAGAGCCCTTTGAATTAAGACTGATTCCACCTGCGAAGCGTTATTGAGCCTGAATTGATAATGCCCGTGTGTTGTGCGTATTCTCGCTTTATTTCCCTCTCCATTCTTTTTCATTTCAGGGGTGTATTGTGGGCCATTATTCGATTTTCATAGCAGCATGAGTGATTTCTAAAATGCTGTGAAAGAGAAACTAAATCTTTCAAAAGGGGTATTCAGTGAAGGCTCCTAGGATTCATACGTTGATATTCTTCACTGATTATTGGGATTCAAAGCTCAACATTGGAAACAACCAAAGGAATTCAACTTTACCTTACCATGATTTTTTAAATTTTTCTTTTCTTAAATGTTTAGAACTCTTGAAACTAAAGGGTTTCTATTTTTTAAAATATTTTTCACTCATATTATTCTTTACTTAGGTCTATAATGTGGCCTGGTAAGAGGACATGACAAAGATATGTAAACTTTTTTATTCAAATAACTGCTCTACCTCCAAAGCCCATATCTTGATTTTAACTCTGTGAAGCACTGTGCTCCTTTCCCTAAGGAAATGTAAAAGGAGGTTTTTAGCAAACTGTGACTTCAACAACCTGCCAGGAATAATCTCAGCAAGAAAAAAAGGAAAGTGCCTGGAAAGACACAGTGCTGAAAATGGAAATGCTGCCTGTGCAGAGGTTTGATGGACCATAATTACTGATGCTGTAGCAGAACTGGAAGGCTGGGTCATGTAACAATACACAATCACAACTGAAGCTCACTGAATGCCTACTGTCTGCTGGATACTGGTATAGGCTATGGGCATAGAAAAGTGAATCCGACATGTCCCTGTTCACAAGTATAATACATCACATGCTATAAAGAAGTAGGTATAAGCCTTGGCTGGTGTGGCTCAGTTGTTTGAGCATTTTCCCATGCACCAAGAGGTCACCAGTTGGATTCCTGGTCAGGGCACATACCTGGGTTGAAGGCTTGATCCCCAGTAGGAGGCATGCAGGAGGCAGCCAATAGGTATTTTTCTCATCAATGTTTCTCTCTCTCTCTCATCCTTCATCTCTCTGTAAAATCAATTAAAAGTCATATTTTTAAAAAAGAAGTGAGTATAAAAAACTATAGGAAGAAATGTACATTAAAGTATTATGTGAGATAACCCAAATATACATCAATCTTTACATAAACAAACAAAATGTGGAATATCCACCCAATGGGATAATATTCAGTAATAAAAAGGAACAAAGTACTGATATGAACTACAACATGAATGAACCATACTTGAATGAACCTTAAAAATATTGTGGTAATGGAGAGAAACCAGACATAAAAGACCACATATGGTATGATTCCATATATGTGAAATGTCCAGAAAAGGCAAATCCTTAGGGACAGAAAGTAAATTAATGGTAGTCTTTGCCTGAGGTTGAGAACAGGGATTATCTATAAACAACCATGAAGGATCATATTGGGTTAATGGGAAGGAATTGTCTAAAACTGGTTTACAGTTGATTGATGTACAACTTGGTAAATCTACTAATTTATTGAACTATACACTTAAGTACTGAATTTTATAGTCTATAAGTTGCATATCAGTAGAGCTGGTTGTAAAATAAATTTCACATGAGGTGAGGTGAGATGAAGAACACAGATGAAGGAATACCTTTGAAAGTTTATTTTCTAATTGCTGCTGTAACAAATTACCACAAATTTGGTATCTTGAAACAACAGAACTTTATTCTTTTATAGTTTTGGTGCTCAGAAGTCTGAAATAAGTTTTAGCTGTCTAAAAGTCAAAATATTGGCAGGGTTAATTCCTTCTGGAAGCTCCAAAGGGAAAATCTACTTCTTAATCTTTCTTAGCTTTGAGTGGCTGCCTATATTCTTTGATGTGTAACCCCTTCTACCGTCTTCATATTGCATGATCCTGCTCTCTGGCTTCATCATTACATCATCTTCTCTATGATTCCTCCTTCACTACTCTTATCAGAACCATTTTGATTACATTAAGCCCACCTGAATAATCTTTCCATCTCACCATCTTTAACAAAAGGATCAAGTTAGAATTCTAACTCGATCACCTGCAAAATCCCATTTGCCATATGAGATAACATTTCCATGCTCTGGAGGTTAAGATGTAAACATATTTGAGTAGTCATTATTCAGCCTAACACAAGGCCCATTTTTCAGGAGAGATAAATTAGATCTTAAATAATGGATGCTTTCAGGTTAAAAAATGAGGAAGCTAATTTCAAATAGAGGAAAAGTCAGGGAAAGAAGAGAGAGAAAAACCTTCACATAGTCTGTGGAGTTAGACAACAGTTGGATTTGCTTGTAGAAACACATGTAACATTGCTAGCCGCTCTCATTTTTACACTTATGACTGGATTTTTCTCCTACTGGTACACTTTTCTACTTTACCATCCTCTATTTCTATCTTAACTGGTTTGTTATGATTGGGATTCAAATATGCTACAATAGTCTTCAACATTTAAATATTCTTTCTTGCTTACACATCTTTCTTCTGCTAATTCCCAAAAGCTTTGCTTCAATATTATTTTCACAAACTTTTCAACAGACATTCTATACTCTCTTTTTACTCTTTCTATTTTACCAGTCTCTCTGAAATTCATACCAGTTTGGATTTTGCACTCTACAAAGTCAGCAATGACCTGCATGTTGCCAAATCCAATGGTCAATTCTCATTCTCCTCTTACATGATCCACCAGCTGCAATGACTTACTTTATCATTCTGCTTTCAGGACATTACTGTCCTCAGTAGCCTACTACATCATTGCATCCTTCCTTTATTTCTTATCTCAAAATATGATTATTTACAAGTTCAGTTTTTTTACCTTTGTCTTTTCTCTCCCTACATTCACACTCTAGATTATCTCATCTACCTCATGTTTCTAAATACCGTTTTTACTATGATGACTGTGTGTAATCTTATGATTCCCAGTTTTATAACTATAACCCTAACCTCTCCCTTGAAAACCAAACTTATTAATTCAACAGTCTATGTGACCTCTTTACTTGAATATCTACTATATATATCTCAAACTTAATGTACTTCAATCAGAATTCTTGATTCCTCCTCCTGCTCCAAATTGGATCTTCTACTAATTTTTCCCTTCTTAATAAATATTACCAACATCTATTCTGTTTCTAAAGCCAAATTCTGACATTGTCTTTAATTCCTCTATTTCTCTCACACTTCCATCCAATTCACCAGGAAATCCTCCAGTTTACCTTCAAAATATACACAGAGCTTGACTAGTTATCAATACCCTCACTTCTACAATCTTTGTTTGAATAATACTTTATTATCTATTTCCTCAATTATTTCAATAGACTTGTACCTGATCTACATGTTTCTAAGAATGATCCTTTGAGTCCTAAGTCACATCATGCTATAGAGTTGTTTAAAATGTTTCCTGCACAGCCTCCACCATGGTCCCCAGTAATCTTACACCCTGGTCTTCACACCTTTGTATGGTTACTTCCCATGTTGCACCAGGATCTGATCAGTGTGACTAATAGAACATGCCTGATGGTATGTTATTTCCAAAATAAGCTTATAAAATTATGGCTTCTGTATTGGGCACCTTTATTGCTGGCCCATGAGAGACCCTGAGCCAGAACAACCTCTAAACACCCTGAGTCCTGACTCAGAGAATATGTGAAGTTAAAAAAGTTTATTGTTTTAAGCTTTTTAAAGTGCTATTTTTGTGAGGGCATGTGCTGGGGGGTGGTGAATGGGAGGAAAAGTAGACATACATAATACTTTGAACAATAAAGAATTTAAATTAAAAAATAATAAAATAAAATAAAGTGCTATTTTTGGAGCAGTTTGCTATGCATCAGTAGATAAATAGTTTCTATAGTAAAGTGAAAAACAATGCCTTTAGATTATCCATTGAGAAAGTAAAATGAAAAGGTACCGTATTTATCATTTGATGTTTTCAAACACTAATAGATACTTGTTAATTTCAGAAAACTTAACTCGATTTTGAATTAACAGCTAAAATAAACACTATTCAGAAGACTTCTCTCTCAAGACTATTTTAAAAAGAAGTCATGGAATAATTGTCTATTCATTTGGTTTGGTGGCTCAGTTCTGATGAATAAAGTTTATAGCTAAAAAGGATAAGGCTGAATTGAGAAATGTGCCAGGATTCTTTGTAATTAGCAGCAAGACAAGAAGAATGACAGTCTGTGGCCATTTATTTACTCATTTATTTCTTCCTCGCATTAACAAATGTGTGTGGCACAGCTATTTTTGGGCAGACACTGAGGATCTAGTAGTTAACAAGGCATAGTCCATGGCCTCAAGGTAGAGAGATAGAGGAAGACAGGCAATTTCAGAACATCAACAATAAATACATGCAGCAGTGAATTATTCAATAAAAAGACCAGTTTTCATTGAAGTCACAGCTCTAGAGGAGCAGAGTGGCTCTAAATGAGAGGAGGGGTGATTTAGTAGAGGTGAAGTGGGAGTATTAGGGGCGACAGTCATGAATGATATCCATGTTTCCCACTCATACATTCTGAAATATGTTTGCTCTCTCCCCAGGGATAGGGAACACAGGAGGCATATAATTGCACTATTATATAGATTTTCCAAGTTACCAATAGAAATAACGTGAAAGCTATCACCACACCAGTGCTTTCTAAAGGGGTGTGCCCAGATTTATAGAATTATCTATACTGGGAGTGGGGCAGAAGGAATGTAAAGACACCACACCATAGAGGTGAGGCTCCCTGGCCTGTCTGAGTCAGGGAGGTGTGTGGAGATGGGCCAGCAGTAAGTGCAGCCCAGCCGCTCCCATAAAACAAGCTGGCTCCAGCCAAATGTGAGCAAGGCTGGTTGAAGCCTTTTAAGGAAATGTTTAAACAATAAATACTTTTAGAAGAAACAAATTATGTGCAAACACCTAGGATAACAGTTTGATGCTTAGAGAATAGTTATTTTTTAAAATATGTTTTTATTGATTTCAGAGAGGGAGAGAAAGAGAGAAACATCAATGATGAGAATCATTGATCAGCTGCCTCCTGCATGCCACACACTGGGGATTGAACCTGTAACCCAGGCATGTGCCCTGAATCAAACTGTGACCTTCTGGATTATGGATCGATGCTCAACCACTGCGCCACACCAGCCAAGCATCCTCTCATTTTTCAAATGGATAATTCAATTATGGTTATCAGTTTCTAACCCAGGAAACCAACTCTGACTAACTTAATCAGCAAAGTAATTGGCAAGAAAGCTGGAAAAGGTATACTAGAAAATGGACAGAAATGGCAGGAATATAGATGGAGGACTTAGAACAAAGGCTATCCCACAGGGTAGGAAATAGCTCTCTGTTGAACATTCTGCTCAGTATTCATGCATTAACTCTGGACAATAATCTTAGCTGCCTCTGGACACTATACAATAGATTCCTTCAGATTGGTGAAAATCACTGAAGATTCAGAGCTGTAGATGAGAGTGCCTGATAACCCATACCTTAACTGCTGGCCAGGAATAAGAAGGAAGAGAGATTTGCTCTTTCTCAGTTCTACAACAAAAAGAAGTCTCAGGCCTCCCACATAAACTCTCAGAATTGCATATCCTCCCCAAATTAGAAAGGACTTCATATGCCCAGGAGCATGCAAACCGATGTCATTCTCAAGATGAACTAGCTAATAAGAAGAGCTGTTATTTTTCACTTCAGGTTTGTCTGAATCAAAATCAAGATCATTGCCCTAGCTGGTTTAGCTCAGTGGATAGAGTGTCAGCCCATGGACTAAAGGGTCCCAGGTTCTATTCTGGTCAAGGGCACATGCCTCAGTTGTAGGCTCAATCCCTGGCCACAGTTGGGGGGCATTTTGGAGGCAATCAACTGATGTATCTCTCTCACATCGATGTTTCTTTCTCTGTCTCTCCCTTTCACTCTCTGTAAAAATCAATGGAAAAACATCCTCAGGTGAGGATTAACAAAAAGAAAATCAAGACCATCTTTACTCTCCATGAAACTGATTCTATAGAAAAGTCTAGTAATAGAAATTGAATATTTTTAATATCCATTTTGTGAGGTTGGGTCTCCCATTGAGCACCAACTCTATACAAAAAGGCGCAGAGCAAAACAGAGTGGGGGATATATTCTTAGATTTTATGGTCCAATTGTAAGTCGTGTTATTATAATGTCTTCTCACAACTAATTGAGTGTCAGTGCTGAGAAGAACATGAGTATTCAAGGGTGAGAGATAACACTGCTAGCTGAGATGTTCCAGAGTATCTGGGATTTAGATATGTAAGGAGGATTTCAGGCAAGGGAGACTTGGCTTGCACAACAATATATGAAGGCACAAATACATCAGACTGTGATTTAGGACTTTCTGGATTAGGTTCATTATGTCATTAAGGAAACCAAAGAACTGATCATTGCAGCCACTAGACTGCTACTATAAACCAAATGCAGTCATCAGAATAATGGGCAGGATGGTGGGGAGTCTGGAAATAACTACCAGATCTTAAGGTTGGAAGGAATCCATTTTTTGGAGAAAAAGGCAAGGGTTGCATACAATACCAAACTGCAGTATTAGCAAACAGGCAGTGAGCAAATAGGAAGAGATAGGTACCTCCAGTTAAGATCTACTCTCAAGGGGGTTATCCACTCTGAGAGGTGTTTGTTGGCTGATAAAGAGCATGGATGGCTTTAGGTGAAAGTCAGTTGTGGGAGGTCTGAAATACAAACAAATTTAAACTCTGTGTTTTGTTACTTCAGGGTAGAGTTCCATTTACACTGGCTCTGACCTTATGAGAACATTGTCTGTGGCCTTGGAGCAAAAATAGGAATTTTTTTTTCTGAAGTGAAGCCAAGAATAACGTTTCAATAAAGAATTGTGGAGCAAACTCTAAGCTGAGGATGCACCCTAAAGATGTATCATGCAGTCCTACTTGCATCAGGGAGTCACCAAGGAAAGGAAATCTCTAATTGGACCAACGACACTGACCTGAGTCTTAAAGCCCCAATATCATCTATACAAAAAGCCAGTGTATTTTTATAATTAGCACAAATATCCTTATTTATTAGAAGTCTTTTGTGATAGATTACACAATCACACAAAAAATGTGAATATGTTGAAAGAATGATAAATAGCAATAAAGTTCAGAGATCATTCATTTTCCATTCAAACTTCATGCATACTCTTCATTTTGATGTGTCTTGTGTCCATTTCCTGCCCCTCCTCTCCACTCCCCTACATGCAGGTACCTTTCATCCATCCCCTATAAAGCTCTCTCAGTCTTTATCACAATGCCTGCTTCTTTCTATTTTGAATTCTTATTTTAAATGTTGCCTTCTGAGAGAGACCTTCCCCGACCTGTCTAGCTACTATAGGGTAGCTCTTCTCTGTCGTGGCATTTTATTTTCTCCAGAATACTTATCAAGTACTTAATATGTGTTTACTTATCCCCTTGTTTATTTTTTACTCATCCTTCTAGGATGTTAACTATAAAAGTCAAGTAACTATGTTATCTTTCTTTACTGCTGTATAGTCTGTGCCTAGCAGAGTGCCTGACCACAGAAAAGACTCTATAATTATTTGTTGAATGAACAAGTGAATGAGGAGTCAAAATATGCTCCGATGTTTTCTTCTAACTTTAGGGGTTGAACAGCTGATAGTAGATCTCATGCATGGAAGGAAAGGGAGAGTCAAAGGACATGAGAATTCTGATTTTGAGCTACTTAAATTTGATTTCTTTCTGCCTTTTGAGAAAATAGGATCTCATCCACATACAAATGGGTATCAAATGTTTCTTTGTTGTTTATGCAACATGAGTTATCTTCTATCTGAGGAGGGTCTCCCACGTTTTAGTATCACATAACACACAGCTTTTGATCTAGTCAGTGACTGTTATTATTTATTGCATAGATATTTGAATGATTAGATTACTACATAAATGAATGTACAATTAAGAGTGATATAATAGTACATAGTATCAGGGATTTTCTTTGGGCTATGAATCAACTAACCAAAAAGCAAACAGGATGATGATTCTTGCTTTGAATCAGATAGGCTCTAAATAAAATTTATTAGGTAGAGTATAGTGTTTCTGGCTGAGAATATAAATTAACAAGCAGATGTTTGCTCTAATGCTGAAAGTGTAGGTTGAAATTTTTCAGCCCAGTTAGCATCAGTCAGTTCCATAGGTCCATACTCCACTTGCACTGTGCACATGAAATTGTGATATTTTGGCTACAAGAAGTGCCTGGAGGGGCAGATGGTTTAGGACAGCTTCCCTGTGTCTGGAAAGACAACTCGAAATACTTCACCACAGCCTGGGAACAGTTCTTAGTTCATTGCTACACTGAAATGCAGGAAATCAATGCTGTAAAAGTGTATTTAAGGACATCACCATTTTATTCTGTATGATAAAAATAATTGTGGTAGGTTAAAAAACCTTCAGTGTGTTTCAGTATATATATAAAAATCTGTTAGGAAGCCTAATGAATTATACTCCAGTCTCAATCTAGAAAAAAAGTCTGATTATTTTTATAAAATCTTTTAGAGGGAGGCATATACTGTACCTTCATTTTAATTGTATTATTAATATAAAAGACCTTGCACACAATGAATGAAATGTAGCAAACTCCCAATAAATGTTAATTTCCTGCCTTCTCATAGCACTTAAAAATTTCAATTTGCTCATGAAGTTTTAATTGTTATTTATGAAGTGCTCAATATATTCCAGAGATCATATGAGTGCTTTGAAGGCATTGTCTCGGTAATCTTCATCCTCTCCCTGTGAGGTAGAGACTATGATTATCCCCATTTTCTAGTTCAGAGAAGCAAGTCACTCATCTAACTTCTCATTTAGTAAACCAGGTCTGTCTGCCTTATCTAGAAATCCATGCTAGGAGATATTTTACTGCTTAATCAAATAGGTTCACAATTTACAATAATCAGTACATTTAAATATTTGATTGCAAAAATTCTATTGTGATTTATATATGTCTGTGTAAAGTGCTTTATATCTTAAGTTAGTGATGAACCCCATAGAATGAGAACTGTTTTATTTTTATGTCCTCATGTATTCTCAATTCCTGAGATATTGTCCATGCTTGATAGATAGTTGGCAAGTTGGGGAGTAAATGATTCCAGAAGAAATACATAACAGGAACACACTGCTGTGGGGGGCTCAGTATCTCTCCATGAGGAGTGTTCAGGCTGAATCTGTGTGGTCAACTGTCCTGGATGATTTACAAAGAATTATGAAATCATGGGAGAAATTATCCTGGATGATATAAACAATTTGTGCAAATTAAATTATTTTCCATTTGTTTCTACAAGTGTCAAGGAGTTCATAATCTTATTTATGTTATCCTCAAGTAACTTCTTCTTGCCCTGGAAGTATGAATAAGAATCTAAAAGAGAAAAAAGATTCATACTATTCTCCCATCACTACCCTCAAACTTCAGGGAATCCTTTATTGTTCCAGTGTCTTACTCCAGTAATGGATAATCTCCTATGCTGAATGTTGGTCCATCTGGGCACTATAACACAATACCACAGACCAGATTGCTTATAAACAACATACATTTAGTTCTTACAGTTCAGCATACCAGAATGGTTACGTTTTGTTGAAAGCTCTCTTCTGGGTTCTCATGTGATGGGAGAGGTTAGGGGGTCTCAGTGGGGTCTCTTATATAAAACACTAATCTCATTCATGAAGGACAGTTTCACCTTCAATACTTAATTACTTCCCAAAGGCCCCACCTCCTAACACATCACCTTGGAGATTAGGTTTCAACACACCGATTGGGGGAGAGAGGGCATGAACATTCAAATCATAGCACCTGTATTGAAAAGTGACACACCCAGGGCTATTGTTTCTAACTCAAATACATGGAATAAGCACCTTGAAGCAATAAGGGTGTTTGGTAGCAAAGGCTGGGCTCTCGAGGCTCCATCTCAGAACTACTGGAGCAGAATATATGGTTTGTGCAGCCCAATAAATAACTTTTTATCCTTCTTCCATGTGGTTGAGATGATCACTATACAGTTCCCTCCACTTATTTGTGCGGGATACATTCCAAGTCCCACAGTGGATGCCTGAAACCCTGAAACCTCAGATAGTACCAAACTCTAATCAACTTACTCCACTCTGCTAGAAATGTGGCAGCAGCTTCTTAATCTGCAAACATGGCTTCTTCAGTAATCATTATATTATTCAGTCCAAACCTATCCTTAAATTTGTGTAACCATCTCTTATTTGCAGTAAATGACTTGATGTTACTGTTTCAGGTGTTCCCTTGCTGAAGTCTTCATATAGGCTCATTCTTTTGGGTGCGATGCATTGGCATCAAATGGAACACGATTTTTGTTCATGTCTTCCACCCACAAATTCAATGACTTTTTTATCTTCACTACGCACTTCCCACACACTGTGGCCATAACTTTTGCAATTTGAAGTATAACAGCAAAACTAGCACAAATTTATTTTTCCTTCTTCACAATTTCATGGATAAAAGATTTGTTCTCTCCTTAGATCTTAGCAAACTCAGCATACAATCTTTTTTTTTCTTATTAAGTCAAGAACTTTCCCATTTTCACTTGAGGGAAGCACTTTACAGCTTCTCGTTGGCATATCCGAATTGCCAGCAACACACCCTTGCACTTTGGGGACATTATTAAATAAAATAAGGGCTACTTGAACACAAGGACTGTGATATGATTACAATCTGATAGCCTAATGGGCAGTGTGGATAGCTTATACAGTGTGGATACACTGAACAAAGGGATGATTCATGTCCCAGGCAGGACTGAGCAAGAAAGAGGGTGGGAGATTTCATCATACTACTCAGAATGGCATACAATTTAAAAATTATAAATTATTTATTTCTGAAAAATTTTTATTTAATATTTTTGAATCACATTTGATGGAGGGTAACTGAAAAAATGACAAGCAAAACTACAGATAAGGTAGGACTGCTGTAGTCTGAAAATTGCTGTACCCAGACTGTCTAGAGACAAGAAGAAAACCTCAGGCATGCAGGCGCACACACACACACACACACACACACACACACACACACACACACACACACACACACACACACACACACACACACACACACATCTATCCTCCCCCGATGTATTAGTCAAGGTTCTCAATAGAAACAGAACCAAATAGAATGCGCATGCACGTGCGTGTGTGTGTGTGTGTGTGTGTGTGTGTGTGTGTGTGTGTGTAGAGAGAGAGAGACAGAGAGAGAAAGATTATTTTAAGAAACTGTCTCATCCAATTGTGGAGGTTGGTAAATCCAAAATGTGCATGGGGAGCCACCAGGCTGGATAGCCAGGAAGTGTCACTGCAGCTCACATCCAGAGGCGGTCTGTAGACAGATGCCCTCTTCCTCAAGCAAAGGCAGTCTTTTCCTTAAGGCCTCCCATTGATTGGATGAAGTCCACCCATACTATGGAGGATCATTTGCTTTACTCCAAGTCTACTGATTGAAACACTAATCTCACCCAAAAAAATACCTTCACAGTGACATCTACACCATGACCAAATGTCTAGGTTCTGTGGCCCAGCCACGCAATGAACCAACACACCCAGCAATAGCAAAGGAGGATACTCATAGGGTTGTAGTCATCATCAGGGCCCACAGAGAATAAGTGACTCTGGACAGAATGCTCACAACTCACAAAGTGACAGTGAAGCACAAAGTAAGGCCAGAGGTTGAATTAGAATTTATTTATCTCCATTGGAAAATGGCCAAATGAATCTAAAGGAAAATTTGCCATAAACTGACTTTTATGATGGCTTTTAATATTATAAACAATACACACACGCACACACACACACACACAGGCACACAGATTTAGATACTTAATGTCAAGTTACTACATTCAAGCTTCTGAATATACATATATTTATTCCCAACCCAAAAATGATGAGAAACAAAGAAACACGGGCAGCAGGGAGGGGTAACCTGTCTCTATGATCAATGTCTTACTTGGGAGGAGCTGGGATTCCTCACTGGATCATTTGACCACAGAGTGAGCTTTTTTCTTCCCCAAGTCCCGACACAGCCAAAGTTACCGACAAGTTGGAATTCCATGAGAAGGACTTCATTCCAGGTCAAGGTTGCACTCCTGAGGTTTGAGCCAGAGAGCATATTTCTCTGACTCACGGAAGGAGCAACTCAGCCTCTACTCTCTGGACCCTCAAGTTTCCATTTGGGCATGCCAACAGGTCTGCCAAAGAGCACACTGCATGGCTAAACCTGCCTGAAATTACTTTTTTTTCTGCTCCTGAGGACTATATAATCATATTGCTCTGAAACTTTTATCCTGGCATTGATTTGGTGGAATAAATTAAGGGGCATTAACATTCTTTCTATAGCACATGGAATTCTTTTTAATGAGCCTATAGTACAAAGCCTGCAAATCAATTTTCTTTTACGTGTTAATGGTAAAATGGGAAGTTTTAAAGCATACACATGAAATTCCTCATTAATAAGTTGCTTTTCATTTGACAAATTCAACAACTTCATCTATTCTAATAATCTTGCTAAACTAATCTGTAGGAATTTCTGTGTCTGGTGATTATTTAATGAGCTGTGATTTCACCCAGGGTGTTCTCATGGGATACTTCTTAGAATAGAGCCCAAGTGCACATGCCTTTCAATATTGTGGGATTCAGATTTTAGTTTATTTTCTATTGGTTTTACCATCTGGCTCTCACGAGAACTCATGCACCTCATAGAGGCTTTTATTTTCACCCAACTCCTTCCTGAGCTTTTGTAACAGTAGCTGGAAATGAGTCCAGGGTGCCGAATCTCAGGAGTGAGTGACTCTGCACTTAAAAGTGACAAGATTATAAGTATTTGCCCCAGGGATACCTCAAGGGCTGTTGGCTTTATACTTTACTAGAGGCCTGTTGCATGAAATTCTTGCACAGAGTGTGTGTGTGTGTGTGTGTGTGTGTGTGTGTCCCTCAGCCAAGCCTGCACCCTCTTCAATCTGGGACCCCTCAAGGGATGTCCGATTGCCCAGGATCAGGCCTAAACAGGCAGTCGGACATCCCTCTCACAATCCAGGACTGCTGGCTCCCAACCATTTGCCTGCATGCCTGCCTGATTGCCCCAAACTGCTTCTGCCTGGCAGCCTGATAACCCCCTAACCACTCCCCTGCAGGCCCGATCACCCCCAACTGCCTTCCCCTGCCAGCCTGGTCACCCCTAACTGCCCTTCCCTGCAGCCCTGGTCCCCCACAACTGCCCTCCCCTGTTGGCCTGGTCACCCCCAACTGCCCTCCCCTGCAGGCTTGGTCGCCCCCAACTGCCCTTCTCTGCAAACCTGGTTGCCCCCAACTGCCCTCTTCTGCCAGCCCGGTCACCCCTAACTGCCCTCCCCTGCAGGCCTGCTCACCCCCAACTGCTCTCCCTTGCAGGCCTGGTCCCTCCCAACTGCCCTCCCCTGCTGGCCTGATTGCCCACAACTGCCCTCCCCTGCTGGCCATCTTGTGACAGCCATCTTGTGTCCACATGGGGGTGGCCATCTTGTGTGTTGGAGTGATGGTCAATTTGCATATTACCTCTTTATTATATAGGATTTCCTTCATAAACTCTTTTCTTTCTATCACTAGACTTTGAATATTACTAAATTCTGATAGTAGCTATATAAATATATACAGATAGATAGATTATGAGAGAGAGAGAGAGAGAGAGAGAGAGAGAGAGAGAGAGAGAGAGAGAGAATATTTCTTAGATAATTTTTCAAAAGCGATATACTTTTGGAAATCTGTTGCACTGGTTCCCAGGCCCATCTAAATCTAAATCAAGAGATTTATAATCCCAGGTCTTCCACTTCCTTAGACTTGCAGTCACCACTCTACTCTTCCAATTGCCTTTTGCACATACTGTGAGTACTGTACAGTTTGCACTTTAAATATATGGTATTTCTGTTAATTTTACTGTGGTTATGAGTCTTTTTCTTAAAGGTTGTGACAGTACTTTTGCAAGGTGTTTATTTACCTCCTACAGTGCCTAGTCACATATGAGGTGTTCAAGTTACGAGTGGTCTGAGAAGAAAACCTTAATCAAGTGGATTCTCAAATTATGTCCACAGGATTATGGGTAAAAGCAGTCTATCAATGACCTACACACAGTGATGGTTGGGTCTTATCTTCTGTCTTGTAAAAAATTTTGAAGTCTTGTGTCTCAAAGATAGATTTATTACTTCTGTTTCATGATCATTTCCCAACCTCCTCCCCGAGTTCCTGGAAGAATTCAATTCCCATTCTCTCCATTATTAAAAAGCAAGACAGTTAAATTAGAGGTGAAAGATTCACTAATTGTGTGATTTAGTATTCTTACTAAGATCAGTGAAGAGGTACTAGTAATAAGCCTCACATCTTTCTTACTCACTACTCCACCCTGGGGAATCTCAGCAGGGACTGAGCACCTGTTTTGGTGCTCTTCTTGTTCTATGCTTCATGCAGAAAAGTAGCATTGGGCTGAGCGGGCAAATGCTGACTTAGGGGAGATATAAATGTGAGGAAGGGGGCAATGGTAACTGTTGTAAATGTTCTGGAATGCCCATAGTTCATAGAAAAGAATTTTAATATGTACTGTTGTTGAGAAAAAACTCCAATAATGACTTTTGAATTTGTAAATATAGCAAATGCCCATTCATTCATTTATGTACTCACTTGATAGTATTTGCTATGATCTATGACTTGGAATGGTTTTCCCAAAAAGTAGAACAGAGCTCTGGGATCTGTGAAAGCATCCATGACCTGGTGTCGATTCCATGACATCTTCTCTCACCGGAAGCAAAATGGCATTACCAGTATCTCTTAGTATAGAGTGGGAATCACAAGTCAAATGAGGCTTCAATCTCATGATCATGCCTTGTTTGTCAGCTACACGAGCAGATAAAAACATACATTATAAATTAAATATCATAGAAATTTATTTGTGACTTACTGCAAGAGTTTCCCTTGGGAATATTTTTAAGCAACTCCTTTGGATGTAAGGAATTCCCATCATGAACAAGGAAAATATAAACAACAGAGTTCATTTTCTTTACTCAGTATACATGCTTGTGGAGCTGGTTCTCTAGAATACTAGATTTCCTTTCACTCTCCACAATTGGCTCTTGGTTTCTACACCATGATAAAATTGTGCACCATATTTTGGGAAAGTTGGGGCATTCCTATAAGAAATAAACAATAATGGTTGCTTCTCATATTAAAAATAATTTGGCTACTACAACAGAGTTAAAAATGAAGGCCAACTTTTAAATACAGACGTTTTATACATTTTTTTTCTAGTTATAATTGCAATAACTCTACCTTGGAAAATCTTGAGAGTATATATTCTTCAGCTATTTAGGCTGTTTACAAGAGCTCCATGGTTTCAATTGTGAACATAATCTGGCTGATAAAAATTTTGTCCAATTTTTAGGTACCTTTACTCCAAGTAAGTCAGTGGGATATTTTCAAAAATAATTCTTTATTTTCCTGGCTTACTATAAATTACACAAGACCTTCTCAGAAAATTTAGAGGCAGACACACAGGATGATTTTTTTTTTCCTTAAGAAATGACATTGATGCCTACTAAGTATTGTTGATTGACAGGTATGGTGTTATATATATACAATTTTTGAGTTTTTGAACTGGATAATAAGTTAGTCTCCAGAATGAGCGTACAAAATTCCCCAATGCAGAGGCCATAAACTATAGAGAAAGGAAAGGTACTGCTTGAAAACAGTGCTATTTCAGAAAATTTTGATTCTGTCCTGTACAGTATGAAAGACTGAAGAAATTATCTCAAGGACAAAACTTAAATTATGAATCCCTTGGTTTTCCTGGTATCTGTTTCTAAATGTCAGAATCTGTAGAAACAAAATATCAATTTAAAATTTGATATATAAGTTTGGTTGATTTATAACAAAATGGATTGTTCATTTTTGATACTATCTGTAGTGTTCTTAATTGAAAAAATAAAAATAAAGAGAGGATGCGAGAGAAAGACCATTTTTAAACTTGAATAATGGATTACATTGCAAACTCTAGAACACCAGGAAACTGGTTGGATTCCAAAATATACTACGGAATTACAGATTGGAGATATGGTTTAACATAATCAATATAAACTGTGCCACTCTAAATAATGTTTTATCCAAAAATATCCTCCAAATGCACATGAACTTCATAATCTGAAATTTTATTTAGTGGAAAACAAATATTTTATTGCAGAATTTTTGGAAGGGTCAGAGGATAAGACATATTGGAACAGAGGCATAGGGAATAATTAATTACCTATTTTATTGGCAGAGCACAAAATAATGTGAATTATTGAAAACTAATGCACATTTATACCTTCCCAGTAAAAAATAAACAGGATGAACACTTTCATATAACAAGTAATGTTATATTTTAAAAATCTCTACCATATGGTAATTATTTAGGTCTAATCAAATTATAATTTACATGAACTTTTAAAATAGTCTTCTGTGTAGTATTCCTGTTTCTACTTTTCCTCCAGTCTATCCTCTATAATGTGGCCAGGTGTCCTCTGTCTAAAATGCAAAACTTACCATGTTTGTTCACTTTAAACCTTCAACATTTTTAGCATTAAAAAATGCCCATGATATGGTCTTTGCCTACCTTTCTAGCTTTACCCTCCATTGCTCTCTGTATTTATAAAATGTCAGCCATATCTTTCAAGATCATGCCTACCTATATTGCTTATCCTCAAATGCAAAGTCATCTGTGATGAGCTGTCTTCCATATTTCCCTTTAGCCTTTCCTCATGCCCCTCCATTCCTTGGTCT
Source organism: Eptesicus fuscus (assembly GCF_027574615.1). Taxonomy (NCBI): domain Eukaryota; kingdom Metazoa; phylum Chordata; class Mammalia; order Chiroptera; family Vespertilionidae; genus Eptesicus; species Eptesicus fuscus. The sequence goes on along the minus strand of NC_072477.1, from coordinate 12,394,084 downwards.
ACCCACTCCAGCCATACCAAACACTTCCTATTTTTGCCCTCACTATGGAGTTTTATTCCTCTTGGGCTTTGCTCATGCTTTCCATTGCTTGAATCTCCCCCCCGCCCCCATTCTTCACCTGGATTACTCCTAGTCATGCTGTCCTCCCAGTCTTCTCCCATCTTCTTCTGCCAGTTTGATTCATTTTTCTATTTCTGCATTTCCACAACACAGTCCAAATAGATGACATAAAAGCTTGCTTCACTATATTGAACATATCCTTTCAAGACTACTTCCCTTACTAGAATAAAAGCTATGTGAGGGAAGGGATTGACCATCTATCATTGTATTCTGGCTTCTAACAAAATGCCTGGCATATTATAAAGTCTCCATAATCTGTTTATGAAATGAATGTTATCTTTACAAGGCAGAACATAATTTGGGACGATGCCTTGGACAGACTTAATATTTTTAGTAAAACATAATCTGGCAGTTTCATAATGGTTTCCAATGTCTGCAATTTTTATTTCTACACAAAGTTATACCTCCCAACCACAGTTTCTGCAAATTGCTAATACATTAAAATTATCTAAGCATTTGAAAATCTGTTTCCTTTTTAAATAAATAACATTATAAATCATGTGAAAACTTGGGTTTGCGTGTGAAACACTGTAAAACAAAAGATCATATAAGGCTGGTGTCTTACAGCAGTGTCAACACTGATGTAGAGAAGGGTAACATAATTTTGTAAGAGAGAGGGAGAGAGAGGGAGAGAGAGAGAGAGAGAGAGAGAGATTGATGTAAGACAGAAAGATCATTGTTTGTCTCATACATGTCCACTCCAACCAGTGACTAAACCATAACCCAGTTATGTTCCCTGACTGGGAATTGAACCCACACCCTTTCAGTGGATGGGATGATGCTCAAACCAACTGAGCCACACCATCCAGGGTGGGAACATGATTTTTGAACCAACTCTGGTCACTGAAATTTAAAAGGAGGTAGTTCACCAGTATTAGGATTAAAAGGAAAGAACCAATGTCTCTCAGAGAGAAACAATGATAAGTAGATCTCTTTGACCTTACCCACTAGCCCTAAGAATATCGCCATTTTAAAAAGTAGAAAAGTAGAGCAAGACAAAACCTGCTGTAAAAATAAGATGTGGAGCCCTAGCCAGTTTTGCTCAGTGGATAGAGCAATGGTTGGCAAACTGTGGCTCACGAGCCACATGCGGCTCTTTGGCCCCTTGAGTTTTTAGCAAAGGCCAGCTTAGGAGTACCCTAATTAAGTTAATAACAATGTACCTACCTATATAGTTTAAGTTTAAAAAATTTGGCTCTCGCCAAAACCGGTTTGGCTCAGTGGATAGAGCATCAGCCTGCGGACTGAAGGGTCCCAGGTTCGATTCCTGTCAAGGGCATGTACATTGGTTGTGGGCACATCCCCAGTGGGTGGTGTGCAGGAGGCAGCTGGTCGATGTTTCTCTCTCATCGATGTTTCTAGCTCTCTATCCCTCTCCCTTCCTCTCTGTAAAAATCAATAAAATATATAAGAGAAAAAAAAATTGGCTCTCAAAAGAAATTTCAATCGTTGTAATGTTGATATTTGGTTCTGTTGACTAATGAGTTTGCCGACCACTGGGATAGAGCATCAGCCTGTGGACTGAAGGGTCCTGTTTCGATTCTGGTCAAGGGCACATGCCTGTGTTGTGGGCTTAATCCCCAATATGGGGTGTGCAGGAGGCAGCTGATCAATGAGTCTCTCTCATCATTGATGTTTCCTCTCTCTCTCTCCCTCTCTCTTCCTCTCTGAAATCAATACAAATATATTTTTAAAAAGTAAGATGTGGATGAGCCATCCTAGTGGTACAGGGATGTGTGACTGAAGACAAGAGCAAGTCACTGACAAGAAGGATACAACCATAGATATCAGGTAGATGGTGGTCTGAGAGTTCACTCAATTCAACAAATATTTTTGTATTAAAAATATTTTTGGTCACTATGTGCCAGACATTGTGCCAACCTTTAGGGACATGGGCATGAAGACAGAAAGATTTCTTTCCCATATAGTACTTACTGCTTCATTTTTATTAATAAGTATCAAACAGAAAGAGTCCAAAGAAAAGCCAGAAGAATGCAAAATTAAGTGTTATATTTAATTGGAGAGGATCAAAGGAAAATATTCAAATTAACACAGAAAATATCTTAGTCTGTAACTAAAGCTTCAATTTTTAGCTTTGGGAAAAATTTGGTCATTGTCAATGTTTGGGCTCAAAAAATAAAAAAGAGTATTTTCAATATTACTCCTTTATCTTTACTTCTCACTACCTTTTGTAACACTTACCTCTTATTTGCATTTGACCCTTGTAGAAATGAAGTTCATTCTAGTGGGTATAGGCTGGAGAGTTTGTATTTTGCCTACAATATAGTTTAAGACTTTTGTTTTGCTTTCCAAAGCAACGGAGAGTTTTCTCTTCACTCATGTTAACCTTTCTCAAGAACAGAGAGACTTGCTTTTTGGCACCTGGAAAGGTGGCTTGAATGATGAATATTTCAACTACCTCAAGAAAACACACTGAGGCCAAATCACAGCATTGAGTCGCTTCAGGAGAAAGCCAACTACTTGATATGCAAGCACAAGCATTCCTGGGGTCCCGAAGTGAAAGGGATGTCTCCTGCCTCTAAGTCACTCTTAGGAAAGAAAACAGTTGGAGGGAAAAAAAAAAAAAGCCAACATATGGCAGGTGTGACCAGCAGAGACATGAGCGCTGCCAATCCCAAAGTCCAAAATAGACCTTCCTTGCTTCTTTTCATCTCCCAAAATATTGTTACATAAAAATCACCCACAACTTTGTCAGATCACAAGACAGTTGAAGTTATTTTTTAATTATATTTAGTTACAATCATAATGAACCGTATTTCAAAAGATGTGTCAGCATGAAATACATTCTAATCACAGCCAAATGTTTTGTCAAAAGATTGAAGCTCTTAAGAGCAATTAAACTAAGAAATAGAAAAATAAGTTTTAAACTAAAGAATGAAGTTTTTATCTAGCAAAATACAATACTGGGAGTCCACAATTTAGAAGAAAATGCAAAAACTTAAATTTTCTGCCAAATAAGATCTCCTGTGCACTATTCTTTAATAACTAACAGAAATGAAGCAGAGGAAAAACAGATTCCAATAACAAATGTAGGGACAAATATGCATCAATATTCATATTTCACTGACATATCTCTATATCTATTTATCTTTCTATCTGTCTCTCTATTATCTATCATCTATCTACCTATCTATCTATCTATCTATCTATCTATCTATCTACCTATCTATCTATCTATCAACTATCAAGTTACTACATTCTAGGTACCATAGTAGAAATTCAAAAGTGGTTTAGTCTCTATTACTTTAAAATATAAGTTTAATTATTGTGTAGGCATGGCAAGGCCAATAGACCAGGAGATGATTGCCATTGAAAAGATCATTAGCTACACTTACAGATTCCCAAGAAAAGGGGGCATACTATGTATGCCATGGAGGGCCACTGAGGAAGCGTTGAGGTCAGACAGAAAGCAGAGAGGGTGGGGAGAAAACAAGGCCAAGAGCCTTTGTGGGAAGGACCAGGTGAGACAGAGTAAGTAGGTTTAGAGTTGCTTAGTGTGAATATTTCAGTGGCCTCTGGGGCACAGGGCAGATCCTAGATGTCTAGTATTTTCCTGTGAGGTCATGAGGGCAGGGCGATAGTGGCCCTAAGTGTGAGGATCTGATAGAAGAAGTGGCTGGAGTGCTGACCCTGGATTGGTGGGTGTTCATTTAAAATGTATGCTCACCGTGGAGTTTTTTACTATCTCTAGGAATTGACAAACCCTGGGAGGGATGTGTCCCTCCAGTGTCCCCAAGGGCCAGATGTCCAAAGCACTAAAATACAAAAATAAATAAATATATAGTTAATATATCTCTGTGCAAGGATTTGCTGCCTGGCAGAAAGGCAGAGAATTAACCAGTGATTGATGTAAAAGGCAATAGTGGGAATGAGGGGAATTCTATACAGAATTTATAGAAGGGACATCTAATCTAGACCAGGAATCAAGGAGCGCTTCCTTGAAATAATGTTTAAACTGAGTCCTGAGGGCACAAGAGGCAAATGTGGGATGGGGAGCAGATAGGAGAGGAGGCAAAGTTCACAGCATGTGCTAAGACCTGGACTCATGAGCGTGTTTTGGAAGTTCAGTACCAGAAAGGAGTTTCATACGACTGGTGTGTACAGCAAGGGAGGTATTCACAAGAGGAAGACTGTAAGTCAGATACCAACTATTTACAGAACACCTCCTAGGTATCAGCTCTTCTGGTGTGATTAGAGGTTGACCAAATGGACAGGTTTGAAACCGAGGTACAAAAGTTCAGATTTCATCCCGGGTGCAGTGGGAATCCATTGAGTGGTGTTCAGAATATGCCTGAGGAGGATGGAAAAAAGAGGGGAGGGCTCTGTTGCAAAATAATAATTTAACATTTTCGTATAACTCTCATCCAGAGTAAACGCTGAAGTTCACTGAGGAAGAAGAAAAATATTGGTAGCAGATGGAGGGACAAAGATTTGCTTTGAAGAGTTATGGATTTCTGGAGTTCACAGACATGTTCTGTAAACTTTGGGCTCTTTGTAATATATTTTAAAGTATTTTTCAGGAAAGGTGAAGGTGGGACATAAAATACCATTGTTTGAATAGGAAATAAATTGTTTTGCTTGCTCTTTCACCAGGTTACACATTCTCAGCTCAAGTAGGAATGGTAAATTAGAAAGCATCCACAAGGTTGTGAAACAGATCATTTCCTGTTTTGCAGCAATGTTTTCCTCTTTTTTTTTTTCTTTTCCTTTTTTTTTTTTTTTTTTTGTAAAAAGGAGGGAATGGAATCCAAAGCTTGAAAACTGCCAAAGACATGAGTTATGAGGTTTGCTTTTGAAGTATCTAAATACATAAATTTGGAACTATCAACAACTTTGTGCTAACAACCATTTGTTGAGGGCTATCAACTTCATATGTATTACCACACTCATTATGTCTGCAACTCTACAAAGTAGATACATGATAAAAATAATTATTCAATAATTGAGGTTCATGAGAATTAAGAAGCCTGTCCAAGATGAAGAGCTACTAAGTAGAGGAAGTTGGAATTCAAACCCAGCTCAGGTTCTGTTTTCTGGAGAATCTAGACTATGACAGACATTTTCATAAATAACTTGCTTCACTTACCTATACCTACTAGTATATAGTGTTTTTATGGTTCACTACTTTCAGAATAATATTTCAGAGGTTTCAAAAATAAGGGAATGAGAATAATTCATGCCTTTCATAAAGGCTAAACCAATTATGCAAAACAGATAACTTCAAGCTTTTCAAAGTTATAGGTATCTAATCCAGGTAGCTTTCACTAGGCTGTAACCACTAAGCCTTTCTTTTTAAGGGATTCAGTTGAGATTTTACCAGCTTTGTATTTAAACAAGAATTTTCTCCCATTTCTCATTCTTTTTGTCTATATATGTGTGTATTTTTCTCTGTCTCCTTTTATTTTTTTCAAGGAGCTTTACATTCTCTTCTCTTATACTCAATGTTATAGACATATTCTTGTCTTCAGAGTGGTTATGGACACTGGTATGGAGACAGACTACCTGGGTTCACAATTCCAGTTCTGCCACTTATTTGTGGCCTTGCTTAATTTCACTGCTCATCTGTAAAATTAGGATAAATATAGTGCCTGCATCATAAGATTATCTAAAGGATTAAATTAATAAATTTACTTAGAGCAATGCCTAACAAATACTAAACATATAACCATAGATTTGTTGACTTCTATTTTGCTAGTATAATTCTTTGAAGAGATGGAAGAATCACAAAGTTAAAGTCAGAAAGACTTAGATTCAAGCCTCAGGCTTACAACTGGAGTTTCTTGATGTGAGCAAGTCATTTAAACAACTCTGCAACTCTACTTAATGCCTTGGTCCCTTTGTGAATGTCCAAATGTCCATAATCCCTTATCTAAAACCCTTGGGTTAAGATGAGTTCATAAATTCAAATTTTTCATATTTTGGAAATTCAATACGATTCATTCATAGTGTATTTTAATACCACCCCCATATGGGGACTGGTACAGCATCTAGTAATCAGACATTAACATTTCTACTGAAAATCTTAAAAAATTTATAGGAGATGAAATAAACTTAAAAATCTAAAGAAACAGTGAAATCAGATCAGATTTTACCACTAAACAAACTTGCCATATATTTTTAATGTCTTTGTATTCCTGAATTGCAGAAAATGGATTGTGAAACTGAATTTCCAGTGACCGTCAGGACACAAGTCGCTCACTGTGACATACCTGGCCTTGAAGTAAATGACTTTCTTCTGAAGTCCTTTCTTTCCTTCCTATATGTTCCATGATGCGGGGAGGCAGGGCTATAGCCCTGCATTTGCACTTACTATTGTTCCACTAGGAGCTTCCCCTTTTCCTGACTCATATCCTTCAACTAGTCCATATACAAATATTTATTGAGTACCTATCAAAAGAGGAACATCTACACTAACAAAAGAGAAACATGCAAATTGACTGTCCCTCCACTACGCCCACCAGCCAATCAGAGTGAGTATGCAAATTAACCCAACAAAGATAGCAGTTAATTTGCATATGCAGATGCAGAGCAAAGACTGAAGACAGCATAGAAGGAAGCCAAGCACTGCAGAAGGGAGCAAAGCTGCGGAGAAGGGAGCGAGGTAGCGGAGGCAAGAGGGAAGCAAGGCAGCGGAGATGGGAGTGAAGCCTGCCTCGGCCACAGGAAGTCCTATTCTTGCAGGAATCTTCCTGCAACTGGCCTCTAGTCCTATATAATAAAAGCCTAATATGCTAAGTGTCCGGTCAGTTGTCGTTCAACCAATCAAAGCGTAATATGTTAATGATATGCTAAGGCCGCTCAACTGCTTGCTATGTCATGCACTGACCACCAGGGTGCAGATGCTTCAACTGGTAGGTTAGCTTGCTGCGGGGGTCCAGCCAATCGGGACTGAGCAAGACGGGCCGGACACACCTTGTAGCCCTCCCATGGTCCCTCCTTGGCTGACCAACCTCCTGCATCCCTCCCCTTCCCATCAGTGGGGTCCCTCAGCCTGGCTTGTGCCTTCTCACAATCTGGGACCCCTCGGGGGATGTCGGAGAGCCAGTTTTGACCTCATACCACAGACCAGGCCAAAGGACCCCACTGGTGAACGAATTCATAAGATATGACTTAATATCTAGGAAACAAACAATCAAAAATGTTGAAAGAATTAAAATATATTCTATACAGATGCTATACTAGAAATAGGTGGACATTTTATGCGTCTTCCCCTCTCCATTATGTACTTACACTGAGCCATTTGAGAAATGGGGTGATCTTACTCATAAATAGGCACTAAATAACTGTCACGAAACTGCAGACAGTTCTTTCTTTTAAAGTGCTAATAAATTCTCAAGCAATGGTTCCTTTTAAGATGTCTCTAGGGCTCAATGTTTTAAAAAATAAAAAATATTACCTATTAAATTACTTGATAAAACTTACTTTTCAATTGTCATGAGTCTGAAACATGAATCTGAAGCTAGAGCCTCTTGAAAATGGAAAACCTTTTATGTTGTTGTACTCTCTAAAAAGAGAAATCATTCCTATCATTTGGGCCTACTCATAGCCAAAATTATCTCTAGGGATATTTTTCATTATCTCATGATACAACGTATTTCATTACTATTTTTAAAGACAAAAATGAAGCTTCAGTTAACGAAAACAAAATACCAGTCAGATCCATTAGATGGTATTTATTAGAGGTAATGACTACTTTGTGAGGCTATAATATTCAGTCTTCAGTTCTCTACTCAGTTTCCTATGGTGCTTAAACCTGTTCTTTGGGTTTGATTTTTTTATTTTGCCTCAATAAATAAACATTTACCTTTGTGTGTGGTTCTTACCTCAGAGGTGTTCAAATATTTGTTCTATGATCATTGCCTTTAGTTATTTATTGAGCACACTGCCTTATCCTCATGGTGTTCCCACAGAGCCTGGCCTGCCTCACATCTAAGCAATGTGTCTCTTGGTGTATTCATATCTGCTTCCCTCTCCCAATACTCATACATGAGACAACACAATGATCTTTGAAATCCCAGGATGGTGTCATTATTGAAATAGAAAAGATGTGTATCTTTTCATATTCTTTTTTATTCCAGTTACTTCTCCAACTTCATGTGAACCAGTTTAAACAGTTATGTTTTCAAAATAGAGTAAAAAGAAATGGAACAGTCATTTATGGGAAGCAACACAATCCCATTGTTAACTGAAAATTTAACCCTATGATTACAGCATTTTTTTTCAAGCCTTTCCTTCTGAAACCCCAGAGTACACATTTATCTGGTTTTAGACCTTCAACATCAAGATGACGTCTGGAACAAGTATTTAGGCAGGTAAATTATAATCTTATCAAAAGAAGGATTTCCAAGATAAATACTACCACAAAGCTCACTCTAATGGGTGACAGGTACGTGGGTAATCATCCTTTGCACTGATTTTTGACAGCATCTTATTCAGTGACAGCTGCTCTATCACCGCCTTTATGACCATAAACCAGAAAATCTTGCATAACTCAGTGAGAGGATCCTGCAGGCCCTCCGTCTGCCTGAGGATATCTGCTTTGCTGAGCAGTTTGGTGTCCCAGGGATTTCTTAAGTAGCAGGTGCACCATTATACACACCAACAACTGGCCGGGTGAGGAGCGCTGTAGCTCAGGGCCCATTGTCTGACAATAACTACATAAAGAAATGAACCTCCTTAAGGAAGGAAAAATAGAGAATATCTAATTTGTCCAAACACATTTAAGCCAATGTTGTGGGGAAGACATTTTGGAGGCTGAGCAAGCATTTGTGGTTTAATCTCAATTCTCTTTCCATGCAGCCATGGTTTGCTCACAAACAGAACTATTATGGGCAACATGATTTTTCCCTTTGCAGACTTGTACTATTTCTGAGTTTATACATACTGGGAGTGTGTAAAATGTGGATTGAGTTAAAATTGGACCCTGAGAAACTATCCACTCAGCCAAAAGAAAAACAAAACAGTTTTCACCTATGGATAACTCACCACAGGTACCATTAGAACAAATGCAAACTTTGATTTAAAATCTGGTCTTGGTTAGGTTTCCAGCTCAGGCCCTTTGACTGCATTTTCATATCTCTAAACTTTGACAACTAAAACTAGAGCTGAGATTGCCAAAAACTTCCTTACCCATGTGTCTATTGGGAATTTGAAGAAAGACACAGAGTACATAGAATGTGGAATAATACCCAGGGCACAGATCACTAATATGCAAAATGTGAAATATTAAGTAGCAAATCAAGATGTCTAGTGTTCTGACCCACAGCACACTGTGTGACCTCAGACCCATGCCCCTGGATTTATTGGCCATGATTATAGCTATCTCATCTACCAGTTACCACAAGGGTTTGTGAGAATGGGATGGAACAACTCCGAAAACCATTGAGGAAAATATACTGTGTGTATAATTAAAGACGAAAGTTGTTGACAGTTGACACTAATATTATATTGAGGAGTAAAGTTGTCATTGGTGATGAGATATCTCTTAAACGAAGTCCTTCTCTGAGCAGATAGTCACTGTAGATGTTAGACACACCATCTGCTGTGCTAAATCTTGCTGTAGCCCCTCTCTCCAGTCTTCTAACACTTCACGTCCTTCCAAGCTCCACACAGTAGCAATTCTAATCTCATCACTCCCTTTCTTAAAACACTTCTAAAGTTTCCCCACTGCCAAGTCCTGCTGCTTGGCTTAGAAGTGATGTAAGGAAGAGCATGAAATTTCCATCAACCAAGGGTAAATAATATAGCTACTTATTAGGAACTAATCACTTGGCACCCAACAACCCTTGCAAAGCCTCCATCTGCTTCTCCATCCTGTGCTTGCTGCCCTCCACCCCCAACCCCAGATGCCTGCAGCTCCTGGCTGCTTGAAGCTCTGGTTACTCCATAACCTGCCAACTCATCCTCCTCAAGCCCTGTTAGCTATTTCCTCCTTGATTTCTCCAGTCAGGTGAAGGCCTCCATCACTTTAATTGTTTATTTCTGAGGCGGCTCCACTCAAAGTCACAAAGTAACCTGTGTGTCTTTTTCCCATAGGCAATGCCATTGGTTAAAGGGTTGGCATGAAATAATTTGTGTTTGTTGAATGATTGGACCCACAGCCCACCATTCATTTTTGTTACTCCCAGTGTAGAATAATTCCTATGGACTCAGATAATGACTTAATTCCAGTCTTGCTTTTTTTTTCCTCATTGAATCCTTCAAAGGCCAAGTAAAACTCACATTAGTCTTTTTATAATCTTATATCAAATATTTTTCCATAATGGCATATTAAATTAATGAAAAAAATGGCTGTAAACCCTTGATTCTCTTTCTTTCCCAATTTAATTTAGTTCAATTCTAACAAAACTTATTCTGCTCTTACTTTCATAACATTTTATGTTTCCATTACATTTTTAAACCTTCCAGAGTATACTAATTCTGTTCACACTCTTTCCCGATAGCCTCCAATCTCTTGCCCTATATAGTCTATTTCACCATTACCCTTGCAGCCTGCTCTGCTCCCACCTTACTTTTTCTCTTTTCCCAATGGGACAATATGGCATGAATACACAGTAGAACTGTATCTCTCTTTGTTGGGCAATGTTGCAGCCTGGGATATCGGAAAGAATATTGACCTTGCTTTTAGAAGACCTGATTTTATTCCATTTCACAGGATTGGTTACACAATTTTCAGGTCTCGGGGCAAAATGAAAATGAAAATATTTGATCCTTTGAGCAAAACACACACACACACACACACACACACACACACACACACACAAGCTATCTCCTTTCTCCATCCATCCAGGTGATTTTATTGGCTAATATATCTGATAGGGGTAGATCTATTTAATGCTGTATTCCTTAGGTGTGAGGTTGCTCTCAGAGTGACTGCAGAGTCTTACAGATATCCCAGTTCCACAGCTCAGTACACACCCATTCCTGACCCTTCCTGGTACCTGTGCCCAGACCACTGCCAGCTGGTGAGGGCTGCAGCGGCCATTGGGTGAGAGCAGGAGCAAGGAAAGCTGAGAACCAATGCTAGAGAGGAGAGATGGTGGCAGGAAAACAGGATCACACCTGAGCAGAAGCATCAGACCCTCTGAAATGCTCTGTTGTCCCATCAGTCTTCAGTTATGAAACACAGCTTCAAATACAAAATTACTATGGGCTTCAAGATGGCGAATGCAGAGCATTTAACCTCAATCATGGGGCCCCTTTCTGAGCGGGGATCCTATGGGGCTGCACTAGTTACACCCAAGATAGTCTCTCATCTTCATTTTCAGGAAAAAGTACTCCATGAGCCTCCATGTATAACTCAAATAATGTTAGCAATTTGCTGTATCTATTATGAATTATTACACATAGTAAGTGCTTGATGTGCCAATAGTTTGCTGCACAACTTCTTCAACTTGACTTCCTGAGTTCAAATCCCAAATCTGTTTCTTGTTAGCTAGGCAAAGTTAGGCCCACGACTCTTGACATTTACTTTAAATGACAGATTTCAGTCTGTACAGTGGGATAGCATGAGTGTATGTGTTACTTTAGTTAATTAAACCAATGCTCAGGTGCTATTCAAATAAATGCATTTGAGAAATGGCCAGCCAACACGTTGTCATGAACACACAGTCTAGAAATCAGCTAGCTTTCTTCCAGAAAAGGTACATTTTCCTGGTGGCTGCTACAAACATTCTGATTATTCCCATCTGTTAATAATAGTTAATACTTTGCTGACTACTATACTGCATGTAAATATATGGACTTGTAAAAATTATTAAACATAATGATATGTTAATTAGCATGATAAATATTAGAAATGGGTTCTTTTTGGTTAAATTAAATGCATTAAGAATAGTTGGGTTGTATAAAATAATTTTTAAAAACTCCCACTCTTGATGATCAGAATATAAAAATCCAGGCAACCTACACACTTAGAAATGATGCATGAGCCTACATTCCTCAACCATCTGGTGTCCAGCCGTAAACCCTGGAGTTTTGGGCTGTATGTGTGACAGAATTCTTCCTGTGCAGTTTTGGCATTTGCTTCAGGAAACTTTTCCTGCAAAGTAATAGTTAGAACATGTCAAAGGAAAGAGAATTGGGATACCCTTACGCCAACAGAACAGATCATATGTGAAATGATTTTTTAGTGCATGTGAATAAATGTTGAATTAATATGTGACATATATTGCACCAAAATTTAATCTGAGACTTGTACATCAGTTTTTCGAGGCTGGTACAACAAAGTATATAGTATAGGTGGCTTAAACAACAGAAATTTATATTCTTACAAATCTGGAGGCTAGAAGTATGAGATTAACATAGTTGCAGAGTTGGTTTCTTCTGAGGTTTCTCTCTTTTGTCTTGTAGATGGCTGTCTTCTACTGTGTTTTCACATTATCTTCCTCCTCCACCTGTCTGCGTCCAAGTTTTTTCTCCTTATAACGACACCTGTCAAGTTGGATTAGGCCCCATCCTAATGAATTTATTTTAACTAAATAATCTCTTGGATGTCCTTATCTCAAAATGGAGTCATATTATTAGGTACTAGGGATTGGGACTTCAACATACAAAATTTTGGGGACATAACTCAACCCTTAACAACTTGTTTTTGTTATACATTGTTAGCAGAATTTGGAGAGTAACTTTTAGAACCTTGATTTTTTTTGTTTATTACCATTACTATTACTCACCAAGAAGAACCTAAAAGCTGTGTACATCTAAACTGGCTTGGGTCAGCTCGCAATCCTTGGGAAATCTACTTACTACCTCTGTGCCTTAGAATCTAATTCACAAGGTTGTTTTAATGACTGAATATGTTAAAGAATATGAAGTGTTTAAAACAAATATCTGGTGAATAACAAATGTTTGTCATTATTAATATTGTCCTTTATTGAATAAATGATGAAATTAATGGGAAAAAAATAATGAATGAATGATCCAATCAATAAGATTAGTTTTACTCTCTTATTTGAAGAAGTAAATTAAAAGCAAACAAAAGTCAATGACATTGTTATCTTCACCCACATTTTCAGAGATAGAACTTGCATAATACCTTAGGTAGCCAGGCACAAAACCCAGTTTTCTTTTTCTTCACTATGTCACACCATTTCTTTTAAGAGCCAAATTCACAGATGTCCACCAAAGTGTGATTTCCACCTGATCCTACCAAAAAAATAATGAACTGAGATCACTACATTTCAATTACTAAAATCTCTGTATATATGGTTGATTTAAATTTAGTTTGAACTATTATTAAATTAAATTAATGATGTGTTTAATAAATACTAATTTGAGCAAGCATGTTGTTGGTTAAAAGAATGCCACATATCTGACACTAAAAAGAACTTATCATAAACTGGTTTAACTCAATTTGATCATCCCACCTATTAGGTTCTGCTTGGCATATCTTAGTAGATACCAGTAATTACAGATTAGCTGCTCCTCCACATGACCTATTGCCAGGTTTCCATGAAGGAAAATCTCAGACCATGGTCTGCAAAACATCTAGACATATTTTAGCAGGCATGAATAAATAGTCATGTAATCTCGATAATGTCCCAGTTTTCTGTTCTCTTTACAGTTCCAAAAATACTTTGCATGAAAGAGTCAACTGTGTAAAATGCAGGAATAAGCCTCTCTACACCTGCAGCAGAACACAGATTCATTCGAGCCTCAAGGCCAGGGGACATTCCCAAGGACAAAAGGTAAAGGGTCCGATAGATTCTATACTCTCTCTGTTCATGAAAAGATAGGGAGTTTCTCTAAGATATTGTCAATCTACATATTTTTAATACCACTAATTTCAGTTATGTTGTCTCTTTCTAACATTTATTGTGCTGATTATTAAAGGGTATTCCAAGTATTCTCTTGAGAGTGGCTGCTTCTGAGTGTGGTCATTCTGATTAATGAGAGTCTTCACTGGGGTATGAATATGGATAAGGACAGCTAACTGACCTGAGGATGCAGATTGACACTAACACACATACTAAATTATCATCTACAATAAAAGGCTAATATGCAAATAGACCAAATGGCAGAACAACCGGAACAACTGAACAATCGAAACACAGGTTGCTATGACGTGTGCTGACCACCACGGGGCATGCGCAGAACATGGTGGGTGTTGGCCGCAGCGGCGGGATGGTGGAGCAGGTGAGTGGGGGCACCAGACCAAGGCAGGGAGCCAGTTGCTGTCATTGGGGCAAGCCTCTGGTGGTTATTGAAAATTATTTGCTCCTGCATGCCGCAGTCCCACCCGGCGCTCGCACCCGCTGCCAGCACCTGGCGCTGGCCCTGATCGCTCCTGAGGGCTTCTCCACCTCCCCCTGCTCCTGAGGGTATGATTGGGCCAGCAGCTGCCCCTGGCACCCGCTGACAGTACTGGCCCCAACTACTCCACACCTTCAGCGGTGCGAGCAGGGTGGCACCATCAGTGCGTGGGAGCGATGTTAGCGGGAGTGGGGCTGCTGGCAGACAGGGGACCAGGAGCAATGCAGGGAGAGGCCAGGCAGGGGCACAGAGGATGGGCTTAGACCTGCCCCTGTGCCTACCACAGCCTTGTGGCCCACAGTTCCTTTCAAGGTGCATGAATTCATGCACTGGGCTCCTAGTTTTAAAATAAATTACAGACATTGCATCTACCATGCTATCAGCTTATTTATACAAAATTTAACAAGATGGCCTTTCTAGAAAAAGCAAAAATGGTACAATTCTGAATGATTTATCTTCCAGAAGATGCTCATTAACAGATTTGTCTCCTTCATAGCAAATGAAATCATATACTTGAAAGATACAAAGTTTCACCCAAAAGAAAGATAACTCTCTCCCTCAGTCATATATATATATATATATATATATATATATATATATATATATGCACACACACACCAGTTATATACCAGTATACATATATATGGTTGTCATTAGTAATACTAGAGGCCTAGTGCACTGGGGGGGGGGGGGTTGTCCCTCAGCCCAACCTGCACCCTCTCCAATCTGGTACCCCTCGGGGGATGTCTGACTGCCTGTTTAAGCCTGATCCCTGTGGGATAGGGCCTAAACAGGCAGTCGGACATCTCACAATCTGAGACTGCTGGCTCCTAACTGCTCGCCTGTCTGCCTGATTACCCCTAACCGCTTCTGCATGCCAGCCTGATCAGCCCCTAACCACTCCCCTGCCAGCCTGATCAATGCCTAACTGCTCCCCTGCCAGCCCAATTGTCCCCAAGTGCCCTCCCATGACAACCCAGTCACCCCCAAATGCCCTCCCTTGCATATTCCCTCTTTATTAGATAGGGTTTTTTCTTTAACATATTAGACAGCCCTAACTGGTTTGGCTCAGTGGATGGAGTGTCGGCCTGCAGAATCAAGAGTCCCAGGTTCAATTCTGGTCAAGGGCATGTACTTTGGTTGGGGGCACATACCCAGTGGGGAATGTGCAGGAGGCAGCTGATCAATGTTTCTCTCTCATAGATGTTTCTAGCTCTCTATCTCTTTCCCTTCCTCTCTGTAAAAAAATCAATAAAATATATACATTTTTAAAAGAAACATTTAAGATTCCTCCATATCTGCCTGGCTGGTGTGACTCAGTGATTAAGACCCCAGGCTTCTGTCACTGAGAGGAGATCGCACGATGGTGCTGTGCCCCCCTCCCAAGCTGAGACTCCAGGCTACAGGTTTGTGTGTGTGGGATCACTCTATGGGGAGTGAATTTGTTTTTGTTTTTTAAAAAGGGTCAGGAGGACCTCTGCACAGCATTCCACTAGGCGCTTACTCTGCCAGCTCTCAGCGGCAGCCCTCCATGAGACTTAGGGACTCTGGCGGGGCTGAGAGGACTGGGCGCCGCCATCTTGTGGCTATGGACACCACTATTTTGCCATGGAGTGATGGTTAATTTGCATATTACTCTTTTATTAGCTAGGATTGTCCCTTATTGCCCAGCTGATGTGGCTCAGTGATTAAGTATCAATCTATGAACCAAGAGGTCCTGGTCATGGTTCAATTTTGGTTAGGGAACATGCCTGGGTTGTGGACTTGATTCCCAGTCGGGGGCATGCAGGAGATGCCAATAAAGAATTCTCTTTCATCATTGATGTTTCTATCTCTCTCTCCCTTCCTCTTTGATATATATATATATATATATATATATTTTTTTTAATATTATCCCTTGTCGAATCAATGATGAAATGAATGAGAGAAATAATAAATGAATGATTCAATCAATAAAACTAGTTTTACTCTTTTATTTACAGAGGAGTAATTAAAAGCAAGCAAGATTCAATCACATTCTCAAATGTGTCTGTGTCTATACTCTGTGATTTTTCTCAACAGAAATAACTATCATCTATTACAATTTATATTTTCTCAGCTTCATTGGTCTGTAGAATTCTAGGCTTCAAGGTATGTACTCCTGTCACACAAAATATATTTTAGATCTAGAACAAGATATTGCCCCCAAGGATCTAAGTACAATATTTATTATAAAATTTTAGATATTATATGCTAAATGTGAAATATTATTTAGTATAATATGTAGATATTCATAGATGCTTAGATACTGACCAAGGGATTAAACATTTATTTGACTTGAGTTAAAAAATAGTCCATTTAACAATGAACACTTGCATAATGACTTCTGTTGTATAATCAGCATGTCAAGTCTTCCCACTCTTGTAGGAGGAATGCATTATAAATATATTCTAAGAACAAGGCTCTAGATACCTTCTTAAAATATCACAGAAACATTGTGATTATTCAGTAAGGCATGAGGATGACTCAAGTCACATGAGAATATAGCTCCCTTAGAGCAGGACCATTTTAGATAGGTGCATGTATGCCTTAAAGGGACCAGCACATATTAAGGATTAGCAATTTTCATTCAATGTTTTGATGGTGACAGAATTAAATTCTAATCTCAGGTCACAAGATTTCTGTATAGGCATGAAAACCCAAAGAGGAAAGGGGAATAGATGTAACTGTACAGACAAGTTTGTCACTACAAGTAACCAATGGTTACATAATATGTTATGATGTCATTCTCCTGTATCTCACGTGAATGCAAATTGTAGAACCATAAAATGGAGGAGCTAAAAAGAATGCTTAAAGTCATCTAGCCTAGTGTCTTAATGTTTGGCTTGTGCTTTTTAGCAGTGAAAATCTTCTTTTAACTGACATGAAAACTCCATAATAGTATTTAAATATTTAATTCATTAAATATTTAAATACTATTATTTTCAGGTGGCTTTCAGAGGACTGTTTAGAAGGGTAGTTCTGGAAGAAAATAATCTACTTCAAAGCTCAGATGAGAATCATAATTCAGTTAGTGAGGATGAAAAAAAGAGCATGCATCCAGTAGATTTTTAGAACATAGACTCAGCTTGTGGGGATGAAGGAAAGAAGGATGTTGATTTTGGCTTCAAAGTTTCCAGCTTGAACAGATAAAACCTTGAATACCATTTACTAATATAGTGTGGCAGAAGAATACCATCAAAAGAATAAAACCAGGAAGAAGTAGAAAGAAGAGGAAGTGAACTAGAGAATAGCATTATATAAACCAAATAAGAGAGAGTTTTGAGATTTAGATGAAAACAACAACAACAAAATCCATTGAATTTGTCATTTGGAAAGTCACTAATTAACTTTGTGTGGTTTAATGGAACAGTACAGCCATATTTATAATTACAAAGCATTATGGAGTTATAGAGATGTGAGTAAATGAAGAAAAACTTAAAACTTTCCTGGTAAGATCAGATAATAAGAAAGGATATCCCCTCTCGCCACTCTTTTTCAACATTATATTGGATGTCCTAGAAAATGTAATATTACAAAAAAGGGAATAAAAGATATACAGATGAGAAAGGGAGAAATAAAATTGTCTTTGTTCACAGATGACACGGTCATCTATGTAGAAAATCTGAAAGAATTGACTTCTAGAATTGTAGCAAAGTTGCAGGATGCCAAGTTTATATAAAAAAACTCAATCACTGGTATATGTCATCAAAATACAGAATTTGAAATTAAAAACACAATACCATTCACATTAGCACCAACAAATACCCTTAGGTATAAATCTAATAGAATATGTACAAGATCTGTGTGAAGAAAATTGCAAATATCTAGATAAAGAAATTAAAGAACTAAATAAGTGGATAGATATTCCATGATCATAGTTAAGAAGACAACATATTTCACAGACCTAGAATTAACTCTCCAAAAATTCATCTGGAATAAAAAAAGACCCAGAATAGCTACAGCAATTCTAAGAAAAAAGAACAAAGTAGGAGGGATCTCAGTACTAGATATCAAGCTGTATTACAAAGCCACTGTTCTCAAAACTGCATGGTACTGGCACAAGAACAGACATATAGACCAATGGAATAGAATAGAGAACCCAGAAATCAACCCAAGCCATCATGCTCAATTAATATTTGACAAAGGAGGCAAGAGCATACAATGGAGTCAAGACAGTCTCTTCAATAAATGGTGTTTGGAAAATTGGACAGATACATGCAAAAAAATGAAACTAAACCACCAACTTACACCATACACAAAAATAAACTCAAAAACGGTTAAAGAATAATCAATATTGTCAATATGTCAGTTCTTCCCAACTTGATCTACAAATCCAGTGCAATATCAATCAAAATTGTACAAAGTTACTGAGTGAATGTCACTAAACTAATTCTACATGTTATACGGAAAGGCAAAAAGACTCAGAATAACTAATAATATTGAAGGAGAACAAAGTTGGAGAAATGACACTACTCAAGTCACTGATTGCACAAAGCTACAGTAATCAAGCAAATGTGATATTGCCCCCCCCCAAAAAAAAATAGACAAATAAATCAATGGAATGAAAAATAGAGAGCCCATAAATAGAAATAAACAGATATAGTCAATTTATCTTTGACAAAAAAACAAAAACAATACAATGGAGCGGGACAGTGTTTTCCACAAGTGGTGCTGAAAAACTGAAAATTCACATGCAAAAAACCAACCAAACAAAAAAACAGACACAGACCTTATACCCTTCACACAATTTAACTTAAAATGGACCACAGATCAAAACATAAAATGCAAAACTATAATATTTCTAGAAGATAACATGGAGCAAACCTATATGACCTTGTGTATGGTAATGATATTTTTTAGATATGACGATGAAGGCACAATCTATGGAAGAAATCCTTGATAACCTGGACTTTATTATAATGTAAAATTTCTGTTCTATGAAGGACAATGTCAAGAGAATAAAAAGAAAGGTCATAGACTGGATGAAAATATTTGCAAAAGACACATCTGATAAAGAATTGCTATCCAAAATATAAAAAGAACTCTTACAACTCAAGAATAAGAAAACAACACAATTAAAAAATAAGCCAAAGACCTTAACAGACATGTCAAAAAGAAGATACAGAGATGACAATTAAGAATATTAAAACATATGTCACATCATGTACCATGAGGGAAATGCAAATTAAAACAAGCAAATACCACTACACACCAATTAGAATGGCCAAAATCCAGTAACCAGACAACACTAAATGCTGATGAGGATGAAAAACAAGAGGAAATTTCATTCATTGCTGGTGGAAGTGAAAAATGTTACAGCCTTTTTGGAAGGCAGTTTGGCAGTTGTTTACAAAACTAAACATACTCTTACGAAATCAGCAAGAAATTGTGGTGTTTTGTTTGTTTGTTTGTTTTTGTTTTTGTGTGTTTACTCAAAGGAGGAAGAGGATAAATGGTGATGGGAAAAATAAAATAAATTAAAAAACAAAAAAATTTAATTTAATTTAAAAAGAAGAGGGCAAACATTTAAAACAAGGGGAAATAAAGAAAAATATTGCCCAAATAAAAACTTGTACACAGATGTTCATAACAGCTTTACTCATAAGGTTATACACTCATACCAAATGTATATAACCTAATAGAAAATTATCTAAATATTTGTATAATTGAGTTTAATCAGCTTGATTTTAGGAAATTTTTGAAAGTATAGTGGGCTTGTCCAACTAGTGTGGTTCAATGGTTGAGCATTGACCTATGAACCAGGAGATCACAGTTTGATTCCCAGGTCAGGGCACATGCCCACACTGCAGGCTCAATCCCCAGTAGGGGGCATGCATGATGAGGCAGCCAGTCAATGATTCTCATCATTGATGCTTGTATCAGTCTCTCCCTCTCCCTTCCTCTCTGAAATCAATAAAATATATTTAAAAATATATGTATAGTAGGCTTGATTTTTTTAATCCTGAACATTAGTAGCATTAAGGTATACTTGAAATATTTGTAACAAGAGTAAAATCTGCGATCATTAACTTTATTCTCTGTCATGAATCTTACACACTTTGTGAATAAAAACACAGAAATCAGATCTCCTCAGTAACCAAGAGTCATTAATTCTTTGTTAATGCTACACACTTTTGCACTTTTGGCATTATTATAATGAAGAACAGTGTTTTACAAAAGCAAGTCAAGCAAATACATTAAATCATGACCTCTTTCTTTGCACTACTCTAGTTTAAGTGCCCTGGAGTGAACTTTTTAGCTAATTAGCATTCTTCTGTTTGTCACTTTAAGTAATTACTCTTTTCAATTTAATTGAAGTGTTATATATGAGGTGCTAAGAGCTGGGGAGCAGACCCACCAGATGAATTAAGTTCACTAGAAACAAAGCAGATAGTTGCATTCAGGAGTCAAAGGAGCAGCCTGTTGGGAGGTATGAAGGGAACTAATGTGAATCATTAACATCTCTTGCTCCAATAATTGTATTGGAAGAATAGATTTCAAATATCCATTAATTTAAGTGGTCTTTATTCCATCATTAAGCAAACTGCAGACTTGGCACAGACTTTTGCATATGCTTAGCACAAATAGACCATGTTGTACACGTATGCCCTTGGGAGTGATGGTTATAAGAAGCTTTCCTGGGCTCTTCATGTCTGTGCCTCTTGTGTCAGATGCTATAACCAGGGATGGGCTGATAACTGGGTGAAGTCTCTTAGGGGCACTGCCTCTTCTCAAGAAAGCAGAAACTAAGTTTTCACTTCAGAGCTTAAACCTCAGGTCCCTGAGTAAATTGCTCTGTAGCATCTAAGCTCCTATTAAACTTCAGCTTAATCTATACCAGTGGTTGGCAAACCATGGCTCACGAGCCACATGCGGCTCTTTGGCCCCAAGAGCCACATGCGGCTCTTTGGCCCCTCTTCCACAAAATACCAAGTGTGGGCGTGCACATACAGTGCGAATGAAACTTCGTGGCCCATGCATAGAAGTTGGTTTTCGGCCTGGGTGAGTCTGTTTTGAAGAAGTGGCGTTAGAACACTCAAGGGGCCAAAGAGCCGCATGTGGCTCGCGAGCCACGGTTTGCTGACCACTGATCTATACTAATAAAAGGGTAATATGTTAATTAGGGTGGATGTCTTCTGGGCGTCCATTTGGATGTCAATCCGGACAAAGCCACAGCGGCTGCGAGGGCCTAGGGCCTACGCCATGCGGGAGAGGCGGGCGAGTCCGGCACTCGCACTGGAGGAGCAGGCCGAGCCAGCACCATGGTCCAGTGCCAAGGCCCCTTTTGCAGAGGCAGCGAGAAGGCAGGGCAGCACCCCCTTCCGTAAAGGTGGCGTGGGACAGGCTGCACTGTGGCCTGGTCCCAGTGCTGCCCCTTTCACAGAGGCAGCCACAGAGGCAGCAGTGCGGGCCCAGTCCAGGCACCACGCCTCCACAGAGGCTGGATGGGATGCAACCTGCTGTGCCTCAATCTCCCACAGCCCCTCCCCCAAACAGCCTGGTCCCAGATTGGCCCCCACTCACCAGTGGGCCGGGGGGGTGAGGGTGGGGGGGCGCTGCCAGCGCTAAGAACTGAGGGCCGAGGGCCTGCAGCTGTGGTGGCTGGCAGTGGCAGCAGCAGCGGGGTGATGGGGGCAGTGCCTTCCCCTGATCAGCCTGGTCGCCTCCGGCAGAGGAGGACATCCCCTTAGGGCTCCTGGACTGTGAGAGGGAGCAGGCCGGGCTGAGGGACCCCCTCCCTCCCATGCACGAATTTCGTGCACTAGGCCTCTAGTACTTTATAAATAAAAATGTCATATGTGCTTGTATATAACCAACATAGGTGTGTGTTTTTGCTTGTTTGTTTTAATATGTCTGAAATTGGAATGCCTCTTATAGTTTCCTTTCCTGCACCTTCCAGAGAGATGGTTACAAGTTTGATGTATGTTAAAATGGATTAAATTTTAGAGATAAAGAAATGTAGTGTCTCAGCTACATGGAGCTTATGTGATGAAATAGTAACTGTGTTTTTGTCCTTATAAGCTTCACATATCAAATAAGGTGCCAGGTGCTTTTATACATCTGATTTCATATAGTCTTCCCCACAAATGGATGATTACATATTATTGTCCTCTCTTGGCAGAATAGCACAGAGCTAGAAAATGTTAAAGTCTGAATTAATTACTCATCTATTGATGTAGTCAATCAATACCTGTTCGAGCACCTGCAGTATAAACAATAATAACAACAATAATAAAACACAAATTTACTGACTATATTATGTGTCAACCACAGTACTACTGTGAAGAGTGGTCAACAATATTCTCAAAGGATTTACTAGTAATTAGATAAATGTACATGAAAGGACCCATGCGCTACCAATGGCTATACTCTACAATACAGGATGCTCCCATTATCTTCTTTCTACTTGTTTTTATTATAATAGTGTGTTCCCTACCCATCCACCTTTCTTTCAACATATACATACTAATTTATGAATGATACTTTTTTTCCAAATTATAAATTACCTTCACCCTAAAGTATTATGTTAGTGACAAGTTTTAAAAAGGCTAACAAAGAAAGTAGTAAGAGCATTAAATGTTCACATCACTTGGTAAGCTCATCTTGATTAAAATAACCATGTGTTAAAATACCAATGATATAGTTAATGGCTGTCAGTGTTTTAAAAATGAAAGATAACCGGTAGGAGGTAAGGGGTTTACTGACTAAAAGCAAGCAAATAAATAAGAGCTGATATATAGTGGTCAGAACATGGTGCACTGATGGAGTTTTAGAATCAAACAGACATGGGTTCCAGTATTTAGCTACTTCATGAACTATCTGTAAGAGCTTGAGCAATTTTGTAGACTTCCCAGACTCAATTTTCCCATTTGGGGAATTTAATTTTCCCATATTAAGAACTTTTATAAAAATCAAGTGAGGTAGCATTTATCACTCTTGACAGTGTCTGGTACATAGTAGGCACACAAAAATGGGTTCTAACCTTCGGCCCTGATCTGTTCAAAACAATAGGAGCAAAGAACAGATCATGGTGGCCTGAAACCTGAAAATAATATTTTCTAGTGCTTTGAGCCCTTACTGTGTATTTCACCATACAATGTAACCCATTACATGGGTTACCTCATTCATTCACACAAACTTACCTGATATTTTTATTATCCCTAGTGTATGGGTGCTCTAACTGAAGTTCAGAAAGGTTCACCTAACAAGGTTGCCCAGCTGGTAAGTGGTGAAGCTGGAGAATGGAAACCAGAAACCAATGTCAAACTCAAACTCTTGGATCTTCATCAAGTCATGAAAACCTAATTTACTGAAAGACAATTTGGCAAATATTAACTCAACATATACTTAATTTGCCAAAAACTCACAAACAAAAGAAGTAGGAGGTTAGGGCTAGTGCAGACACAGCTTGTGGGCAGAGTATACATCTGCAAAAGAGTAAATAGCCTTTAAGGGATAGCCCAGAGACTCCCAAGTGAAACAATGGGCAAACAGAAATCAACTGTGCTGATCTGAAAACAGTCTTGGCAGCAGCAAAACCCCAGTGAAATCAAACATTTGGAGAACATGTCTAATTTGGTTAATTGGTCACATTATCACTTGATCATTTTCTGAATTAAATTTTAGTTATCTGGCCAGTATCCCAACCTCTCAGCCACCACACTCTTCTGCCAGGTCAGTTTCTCCTGAAATGGCAGGTGGAAGTCCAGTCAATATTCCCCTAGGTCAGTGGTCGGCAAACTCATTAGTCAACAGAGCGGCAAACCGCAGCTCGCGAGCCGCATGTGGCTCACGAGCCGCAGTTTGCCGACCACTGCCCTAGGTGAATACCTACACATCTGTCTTTAATGCTCTAAGCATGTCATTTACCCAGAAGACCTATTAGGGCACAGGAGTGGCATGCAGAACTGATTAGCTGACAGCTTTGGAACAACACAGGTGGTAGGACATTGCATGAAAACAAACAAACCCTTTTCCCCTTCCCTCCAAAAGAAGACAACCAAAAAGGCTGTTCTGGCAGAATAATGAAACCATCAGGCCAAGATATGCCAGGACATGAGCAGTAGACTGAAAGGCATAGAGCACCGCCATTGTCTACCTAGGAATCTGGATTTGGACTAAATAATCCCAGTAGCCAGAGTGATTAAGGAAATGGAGAGATGAAAAGAATTGACAGATCATTCCCTCACTGTACGTTAAAACATACTTTCCACTCAGTACAACATACTGTTGTAAGGGCAAGTTTTGTTCCTATTTAAAATTGATAAAACACATGATTCGCCCTTACTTTCCTTAGCATGACAGTCTCATTTGCTAGATAAACTCCTCTAGCTTCCAGCTTTATAAATGGACAATTCTTATTTATATAAATGCATAAGTCCCTATCAAAGGTAATGGTAACAGTAATAACCGTGTCTTCCACTGCTCAATATTCCATAGCTGGGTGAGCCAGGAGTCAAGCCGCACCATGCTGACTCCACAGGTTCATTACTGGTCCATCCAGACTTGCTCAGTGTGTGTGTGTGTGTGGGGGGGAGGGGGCGGAGAAGGGTGGTTTTTTCTGGTCACCATAGTGTGCTTGCTAAAGAGGCAACGGTGTTGTTTGTTTGTTTTTTTAAGTTTTTTTTTTTAATGGGGATGTTTTTAAAATATAACATATCATTTTCTCATTTCCATAAACATGAAGCTATATTCAAAGCTTGTACTACTGACTCAGGTTAATTGGTAGTAAAATAAATTATTCTTCTATGTTTAATATGATGATAAGCCTTGATGATATTGAAATACATAAGTGTACTTTACAAAATCTGTAGCTCATCTTATAGATTTCTCTATTTTCCCTTTTTGAGTTGGGAAATCACAATTTTCACTTCTCCCTGCTGGTTTTGTACTAAATGATTCTAATTTGTTCCTTTATTTTTAAAAAAATACATATACAAATGACCTTTTCCAGCCAGCATACTACATACATAATTGTTGAAAGACTTCATGGTCTTTCTAATAATTATTTCCCACTCCATTTAATTAGTTTTAATTCATTTATATCAGTTTTGAGGTTAGGTTGAGAGTTAGAAGCCATCATGAATTATAGAAAGAGGTGTGTTAAAAAAAATGAACAATTTTTAAAATAATTTTCTTGAATGTGACCCTTTTACTAGTTTAAAACAGTGAGAAAATCTTAGTGTTAGGAATTACTAGCCACCATCTCCGAAAAAGTCAACCATTATTCTCGCTTATTCTTTGGCCCTGGTTCAAATGAAATAAGCTGACAAGTGTGTGGTCATAGCGGCCATGTCAGAAATGCTTGTTTTGTACTTGTGTTCTCCAGCTCAGCTCACAAGAGCAACCGTCCAAGCTGTGCCTAATCACCACATTAGTAAGAACTGGGCCAGGTATACTCAACAAGGTCATTGCCAGCTCCCATGACTCCCACAGGGCAAGGTTGGCATCAGAGATTAGAAAACAGATGGATCTCCAGTGGGAATCAGGAGAACTGGACCAGCTGCTAGAGGAGGAACAGACTTTTTGCAATGGGCAGGCTGATCTTGTCGCCAGCCAATCCCTGGGGGAGCCTGCCAGACTAGTGTAGACTCCTGAGAGAATAGTGATTCAGTAAAGAGCCCTGGGCAGCTATGTGGTTCTTTTTCCTAGCCTGTTTTCACTTTATTAAACCTACTAACAATAATTCTGGCTGAAAATCAAATTCAGTTCCCCTCTTATCTTTGTCAATTTCCTCTTCTCCGGAGTCCTTACTGGGCTAGGTACAAATTTGTAAATATCATGCTTTATGTTGGTAATTAATTTTCTTAAGGGAAAGACTGAGTGATAAGAATGCCACCTTCACCTTATGAATAATTTGTTTCTGCAGAAGATCCCCATTCATTCAGACTTCCTGAAAACAGCATAAACTTTTAGGTACATATATCTGAGGCCACATGCCAGTTCTGCCAGTGAGCTGAGTTTCTGTGGGTCATTTAATCTTGCCATGATTCTATGTCCCTATCTAAAAGATGAGTTTAATAATGTCTATACTTCACATGCTTATAGTTTGTTAGGAATTTAAATTAATACATACATGTAAAACACTTATGGAAGGAGGTGTTTAATACATATCATTTCTTTCCTCCATTCTAGTCTTGAATATAATAAAGAATTCAGCTGCATGAGGACACTTTAATCTAACTAGCATGTTGCTTTAAAAAAGATGATGGTGAACACAAATAACTTCAGCAAATAAATAAATAAGCAAGCAAAACCAATAGGCACATAATATGATTAGGACTCGAAGAATTTGACTTTGATTATGGGCTTAACATGGTGATAAATGCTTCATATGGGAAAACTTATTAGAGAGGTTTACTTCTTTGGCCAGAACATCCAGGTAATAAATGTCAGGTACAGGTGTGCATTTGCCATGAAGAGAATGAACCTTAGGATCCCCACTTTCACAAGGCCCCTCTAAAAGTTGGTTGAGGTCCCAGGAAAGCATTCCCATTTGTAAAATTTGCAAAAAGTATTATATAAACTTTAGGCAAAGCAAAATATATGTCTTCTTCTGACTAAATACCTTCTCAGTGATGAGTCCCTAAGTTACCCTAAAATTTCAACTGTTCTATTCCTTTATATTTTTGTCCTTACTGCTTAACACAATCTAATGTACTCTATAATTTATTTCTTAATATATCTTGTTTTTGTTAACGCCTCCATTGAAATGGTAGATACGTGAGTGCAGATATTTTGGTGTTGTTGCTTTTCTGTTACATCCTAACACCTAGAACAGTGTCTAGAACTTAGTATCAACTCAATGAATGAGTTGAGTGAATGAATGAATGGAATTCTTCTGACTTCAGAGCCTATGCTCTTTAACATATCATTCTGCCTCTCCAAGGAAGACATACACCTTTCATCATAGACAACCTTCTTTCCCCAGATGTATGTGAACAAAAATCCAACTTGTGAGGTTTTAAATTGCCTCTGAGATAATGATGAATTAGTTACCATTTAATCGTTGTCCATGAATTATGGGACAACATTTGAGACCTGACAGGTATATAGCAACAAATGAAGCCCAATTAAAAGGGAAACAGGCCTCTGAAAAAGAGGTTCACAACAGGAAAGTAAAAAATGAAAGTAACACAGTTCTGCAGGCTGAGTATGTCCCTCAAGCTCATGAGAATCAGAGATTGTGTGCAAGTTTCTGTTGGTCATTATCCTCTGCTCCCTCTATGGTGAGGGTTATATAGAAGACCCTCCTTCTAAGTTACTTAACTATTATATGGGTTATATAGAAGACCCTCCTTCTAAGTTACTTAACCATTTTTCAGGAAATAAATATGTAATAACATATATAATAATGCCAAAAGGTAAGGATAATTCCCTTTGTAAATATTAGCCATCCCATGCTTGGACCATACCCTTTTGGTATGGAGGAATCATATCAAGTCACAGGTGACTCAGTTTCCATGTACACATCAAAATCCATCCAACACACAATCCAATACAGAATTGCAATGT
Source organism: Eptesicus fuscus (assembly GCF_027574615.1). Classification (NCBI taxonomy): domain Eukaryota; kingdom Metazoa; phylum Chordata; class Mammalia; order Chiroptera; family Vespertilionidae; genus Eptesicus; species Eptesicus fuscus. Next base: position 12,366,154 of record NC_072477.1, on the reverse strand, counting down.
ACTTCTTATAATTATTAATACATTAAAACAATTAACTAAATCAGAATATTCTGATGAATTAAATATTCTATTATATATTTTTCCAGAGGGGAAAGGGGAAACAAAAACACACAGAAATATGTCTGCACTCTTTTCAACTGTTGAAAGTGTTTTAGTGCATTTTTTCTTCTACATATTGATGTAAAAAGGTCCCATGAATAGTAGGCATGCAGATATTCAAGGTTACATTAAAGATAAATGTCTAATTCTGCAGAGATCTGAATGGTTATTGCCCCCAGATCCATCCTGGGAACTTGTGTTTCTGAGGAATAAATTCTAAATTCAAAGTGTTTCAATGTTGATGTTTGCAATTGTAAAATTTTAGATCCTAAAGATTTCACTCATGCTTCCATTTTATTGATGATTCTAAGACTCAGAGAGAATAAATATGTCTCTCAACATCTTACAGACAGCTCAGGGCAGAAACAAGTCTTCAAATTCAGCTTGGATCAAACGTAACCCATGTGCACCTCCTCAGATTCCCTCAGCCCTGGCCGTATCCTGGACTTACTGAGCCACTTCCCTGCCTGAGTGAGTCTTCCAGCCTAGCCCTGAGAGTGCCATGTCCTCCTGCTGGCCTGGGCAGCATGGCCAGGACTCAGCTGACACTCCGTGTTTGGTCCCCTTCCTCACCTCCAGATCTACATGAAAGCTACATTACAGACCTTGGGTTTGGTATCTGGAGAGCAGCTGCCAAGGGGGCCAGATGCCAGTGTGGGGCACTACCTACCTGTGGGGCATATGCTTTGATCTGTGAGAAACTGGGGATAGAGAAGATCTAGGCAAATGCTCTCCCTCCCTTCTTCTCACCCATGGTCTATGCCACGGTTTGTGCATATCTACTTGGAGAAGTCCCATCTTCCCAGCAAGTGCATCTCCCAGAGGCTCTGTGACACCTCTTTATGGCTTATTATGAAGTGGTGGCCAGTTAGAGAACAAATCATTTTGCATTACTTGACATCTTTCTTTGATCCACTTCCCTTGCTCTTGAACCTCACTGTCCTGGGTTTGTATTTCACTAATAAAGCATTACCCCATTAATCCTTGCTTCAGGTCTGTGTATTTTTTGTTTATTTTTTATTGTTTATTGTTTTTTTGTTATTTTTTAGAAATTCCTGGTAAAGGTGCTACTAATTATACTTCAAAATATATTTTGAGTAATGTTTTAAATCTAGACATTTTTTAAAAAATAAAAATATTTAAGTTCTAAATGATTGAAGCATTTCAGGCAGTCTTCTAAGAGCCTGCTAGAGAACACATCTATGAGATCCTCTCCACATAGAATAAAAGTATTGGAGGGAAGGATTGGTCTCAGTTATCTGCTTGGCCAATTGGCTCTCAGCCAGAATCACTAGAACATGGAGAATAAGGTCAAGCTAAGGGTGTCACTGTGGGATTGTCAGAATGAAAGACATATTTAGGAAGATGGTATGGCTTCTTTTCTGCCTTTGAAAATACATGTATAATTGGCACAAAACTCAATTTCTTGAACTATATTGGGAACTCGATGCCTTGATTCTGCTATGAAGTTATTCGAATCTGGCAAAGGCACTTAATATTCCTGGTTTCATCAATGTCATTGAACACCTTTTTTTAATAGACCCTTTACAAATTATAAAGGACCTGTAGGAATATGCACACACAGTTTGATTAAAAAATTGTAATAAGTTACCAGGATATTTCTGACTTCCTCCAAGCATCTGTTTTCCTCCCCTGATTTCTACTGCCAATCAGATCCCTTCCCCATCACTCAACAAACTTGGGAGATGGAATGCCATGTCAGAAGCTGACATGTTTAAGACCTTTCACTCCCTTTCCCAATACAGGAGCATTTGAATCCTGAGTCTCAAGGCACAATGGTAGAGTCAGTTACAGTGCAGGCAGAGGTAAGTGTGGCTATGGCATCCGACCAGGATATTTGGTTACAAGATGTTGCACTGTTTCCCAATTCTCAGTTCTTTATCTTTTGAAGAATCACTGGTGCTTTCTGTTCCCAAGTCTAATCTATCAAATTCCATGAACTCCCAGTAACCTTTCAGTAAATCTTCTCATGTCTAAGTTAGAGTTGGTCGTCACTTGCAAACAAATATTCTAACTAATCCACCTTTATGAACTTTGAGGGTGCTTATTCCACAAGGATTTTTTTTTTAGAAAAGTAGAATTTTGGTATAAAAGGCAGAACATAAAAGTGAGACTCAGATTTTCAGCCTATCAAATGCACAACAAAGAGTGAAGCACCCAGCCCTCGCCGACTAGGCTCAGTGGATAGAGCATCAGCCTGTGGACTAAGGGGTCCCAGGTTCAATTCTGGCCAAGGGCACATGCCTGGGTTTTGGCTCGATCCGCAGTGGGGGGCGGGGGGTGCAGGAGGCAGCCTATCAGTGATTCTCTCTCATCATTGATGTTTCTATCTCTCTATCCTTTTCTCTTCCTCTCTGAAATCAATATATAAATATATATATATTATATATATATATATTTTTAAAAAAGAGTGAAGCACTCAACAAAAATACTGCTTGCTCCATTTATACATACACAAATAGAGATAGACAACTTCTCCCAAACCAGTCCATGGTGGGTGTCAGTGATAGGATACAATGAGACTTGAGATGTATTCGATAGTTTGCGAATTCTTTAGAGAACTAGAAAACAAAATTGGAGTAAAAGTTTGGGATTTTCAAAGAGTTACAGACCCAAGTTTGCTTTTTTCTGATATTCCTGAATGAAGTAATCATTACCACACAGGCTGTCAATTCTGATATGTATTTGAGTTTCCAGATTAAATACAGGATAGCCAGTTAAATTTGAATTTCAGATAAAAAAAAACATAAAAGTTTAAATATGTATTCCAAACAATAGAAGAAGCATTCTTATACTAAAAATTATTCTTTGTTAATCTAAAATTCAACTTTAATTGGGTATCACCTATTTTTGTTTTCTAACTCTAACAAACCTAATTTGAGTCCATTATTTCTAGAGTTTTAAGTAAGTGCAACTAGGTTAGAAGGAAACTACATTATTGCCTCAATAATGCAAAAAGATCTAAAGGGATAATTGAATTTGCAAAATCCCTGAATAATCAGGAAGTTTATCTTCTTTGATATAAATGGAAAGAGTTATACTCTAATTGGTTTACTATTAAGCTCAATTAGTTTATTTGTAGTAATTATAAAGGGACACAGGGGAGATCATAATCAAAAGAATAATGAAATAGCATAGTTTAGAAGGAAGAATAGAGATAACCTAACCAGAAACTGTGAATTTGTTGTGATAAAACAACTAAATTAATATATGCTCATAAAAATTGTCTTTAAAATAGATATTCTTAAAGCTAAAATTGTTAGGTGAAATAGTTTATATATTTAACTCTAATGGAGACTGCCAAATTGCTCACTCAAACATATATATCTATAATCTAACAGAATGCTTTTATTTTGCCAAATAATATGTGAAAAAAAATTTTAAATTTCTTTATTGACTAAGGTATTACATATGTGTCCTCATCCCCCTATTTTCCCCCAACCCCCCACTCATGCCCTCACCCCCCTGTTGTCTGTGTCCATTGGTTAGGCTTATATGTATGTATACAAGTCTTTTGGTTGATCTCTCCCCCTTACCCCCACCCTCTCCTACCTTCCCTCTGAGGTTTGACAGTGTGATCGATGCTTCTCTGTCTCTGGATCTGTTTTTGTTCATCAGTTTATGTTGTTCATTATATTCCATAAATGAGTGAGATCATGTGATATTTATCTTTCTCTGACTGGCTTATTTCACTTAGCATAATGCTCTCCAGTTCCATCCATGCTGTTTCAAATGGTAAGAATTCCTTCTTTTTTTACCGCAGCATAGTATTCCATTGTGTAGATGTACCACAGTTTTTTAATCCACTCATATGCTGATGGGCACTTAGGCTGTTTACAAATCTTAGCTATGGTGAATTGTGCTGCTATGAACATAGAGGTGCACATATCCTTTCTGATTGGTGTTTCTAGCTTCTTGGGATATATTCCTAGAAGTGGGATCACAGGGTCAAATGGGAGTTCTATTTTTAGTTTTTTGAGGAAACTCCATACTGTTCTCCACAGTGGCTGTACCAGTCTGCATTCCCACCAGCAGTGCAAAAGGGTTCCTTTTTCTCCACATCCTCGCCAACACTTGTCGTTTGTTGATTTGTTGATGATAGCCATTCTGACAGGTATGAGGTGGTACCACTTTGTCGTTTTGATTTGCATATCTCAGATAATTAGTGACTTTGAGCATGTGTTCATATGTCTCTTGGCCTTCTGTCTTCTTTCGAAAAGTATCTATTTAGGTCCATTGCCCATTTTTTGGATTGGATTGTTTATCTTCCTTTTGTTAAGTTGTATGAGTTCCCTGTAAATGTTGGAGATTAAACCCTTATTGGTGATAACATTGAGAATCAACATCATCAAAATGTCCATACTACCCAAGCAATCTATAGATTCAATGCAATCTCCATTAAAATACCAACAGCATATTTCACAGACCTAGAATGAACTTTTCAAAAATTCATCTGGAATAAAATATAAAGACCCTGAATAGCTGCAACAATCCTGAGAAAGAAGAACAAAGTAGGTGGGAGCTCAATACCAGATATCAAGTTGTATTCCGAAGCCGCTATTCTTAAAACAGCCTGGTACTGACATAAGAACAGACATATAGACCAATGGAATAGAATAGAGAACCCAGAAATTGACCCAAACCACTATGCCAAATTAATATTCGACAAAGAAGGCATGAACATACAACAGAGTCAAGACAGTCTCTTCAATAAATGGTGTTGGGAAAATTAGACAGATACATGCAAAATAAAAATGAAACCAGACCGCCAACTTACATCATACACAAAAATAAACTCAAAATGGATGAAGGACTTAAACATAAGATTGGAAACCATAAAAATACTAGAGGGATCCACAGGCAGCGTAATCTCAGACATATGCCGAAGCAATTTCTTCACTGATACTGCTCCTAAGGCAATGGAAACTAAAGAGAAAATAAACAAATGGGACTACATCAAAATAAAAAACTTTTGCACAGCAAAGGAAACCATCAACAAAACAACAAGAAAGCCCACTGCATGGGAGAACATATTTGCCAATATTTTTTTATTTTACCTTTAATTTGGACTTGGGATGTTGGGAAAGTGAAAAAAAAGTAAGCATCTTTGTGCTTGGTCTGCCATCTTGAAAAAGGGGAACAGAACTCAAGTCTCTACTTACCAGCACTTAACCTTCAGTGATTTTCCTACTCTGTGCTTCACTGTGCCCAGGTGCTACAAATGAGTTATCATAACACCCAACATTTGTTATGAAGACTAAGTAAGCACATACTTGAAAGCACCAACTAAACACAGTGTCTGAACCATAAAAGGTTCTGTATAAATATATAGATTTCTTTCTCCTCTCTTTCTTTAACTGCATCTCTTGGTCCTAATTGAGATATACTTCTACTAAAGAAGGTATTTCTTTAGCAGTTTTATAGACAACTAGATCTTACCATTTTTAAAGCATTGCATGCATTTTCATTATCATGAATCTCATTTTTTAATTATCCTGTAAGATAATTATAGTAATAGTAATAATAATTATTCTTATTATTATTATTATTATTATTATTATTATTATTATTATATTAGAGGTGAAAATATAGAGGCCATAAGGATCCTGAGCATATAAATAAAAAAGGGGGTACCTTAGATTAAGAATAATAATATATAGGGCACAAAATCTTTTTCATTGTGTAGTAATTAGACAATCCATTCACTAGTCAATTCTTTTTAAAATCTGATAACATAAGTTACATACAGTGGAATATGGAGGCAAAATAATTTTTAACTATATATTGGGATTTTTTCAAACTAACCAGGAGCCATATGGGTTTTTAATCATGAAACTTCTTACAAAACCACTTTTAGTCTTTTGGTAATGGAATATAAGAGAAAGTGATTGGAATAATTTACAGCTTTGAGAAGTAATACCTTAAGTAAAATAAAAATTTTAAAAAGTAGGCAAATCCTAAATATAGCACAGTTAATAGATATGATAACAATGACATTTAGGAACTATCATAAATGAAACACTTGCTAAATATTTGGATTCGACAGCACATGCTTCACATAGATTATTGTATGTAACCCCTCACAATACCCCTGCAAGGTAGAAATTATTATTCTTTTCATCTTTTCAGGCAAGAATGCACTAAAAGGTTAGGAAAACATGCCCAAGGTGAAATTGCTAAGAACAGTAAGAGTCTGTCTGAACACCATCAACATATAGAAGCATCAAGATGAAAATAATGATTTCTTAGAGTATTTCAGAAACATAAATGAACACAAACATTTATTGAATGCTTACTGGATGCCAGGTTATACTCAAAATATCAACATTATGAGTTAAGGATGATGATTTTTCTCCCCAATTTTACCTATGAATACACTAACCCTCAGAGACCATACAAAATCACACAAGCAGCATGAGGCCAACCCAAGATTTAAATGCAAAGGTTTCCACTCTGGTTCTGATACATTTACATGCCCCACCTTGAACATAATTCAGTTCAAATGAATTCACTGAATGCTCCCAGTTTTAGTGGAAGCAAAAGCCAAAAATCTACCAAGATATTTTTTACATTCAAGCAGCAATAATCTCAAACTAGGTTTTGATATTCCCATTTCTTGATATTTGTAAGGCCACTGGTTTTTGCTTTTTTTTTTTTTTTTGGGGGGGGGGGAGTGAGGAAGCATGTGGTATTTGCAAAGGACAGTGAAAAAGAAGTGTCTTTGATCAATGAGATAGTAGGGATAGAGAAGGGCTTGACTTCTAAACTCAGCACTTTTGAGAGTCTAGTTCAAATGGAATTCTAAAAAGAGATGTGAATCCTAGCATTGAATTGAATACAAAGGATGTAAGAAGTGGTATTTGGTTCATTTAAGTTGATCATTCGGATTTTCTTTCTATCTCTCAGTGTGTGACTTTGGTCTATTCACTTAACCATAAGGGGCATCAGTCCTTTCATCATAGAAAACAAAAACTACCACCACTTTTTTTTTTAAAGTTCCTTTTCTATTCTAAATAAAAAAAGTTCTGCTGCTATGATTTTGGCAAATATCATGCTGACACACTATTCCTCAAAATAGTCTGTCTTTACTGTGGAAAAATTATAAAATTCAAACAAGAAAAGAATTTGGCTATAATCCCACCCACACATTACCTTTCCCAAATATTACTTGCTATAGCCAGCCATCAGAGAAATACAACAGAAAGACTTTGAAAATAAAGAATAGTTGGTTCTAAAATATAAATGACAGTAAGCAATGAAACCAGTAAAATTGGGAGTTAATCTCTAGACTAGACTTTTTTTAAAGGGGCAATATGCAAGTGTTATGGGTTAAATTGTGTCTCTCCAGAAAAGAGATGCTGACGTTCTAAATGGCCAGTACATCAGAGTGTGAACTTATTTGGGGAAATGGTCATTAGAGAATTAACGGAGTGAAAATAAGGTCATTAGTGTGGACTCTAATCTAATATGAATGGTGTCATTTAAAGGGAAAAGTTTGGGCAGAGAAGCAGTCACACACAGGGAGAAGATGATGTGAAGACACTCAGGCAGAAGGCCATGTGGCTGTAGTGATGCAGGTACAAGCCATGGAATGCTGAGGGTTGCTGCAAACACCCGAAGCCAGAAGAGGAAAGGTAGATGACTCCCTAAAGCTGTCAGTGAGAGTGTGGGTCTGCTTGTACCTGGATTTCAGGCATCTAGCCTTGAGAACTGTGAGAGAATAAATGTGTATTTTTTCCAGCCACCCATTTTGTGGTACTTTATTGAGGCAGCCTGGGCAAACTAATATGGTAAATATTTCCCTTTTTTTAATATATCTCTGATTCATGTTAAGAGCAGCACTCTATACTGACAAGCCCTGCTTATCATGGTCAAGTGTGTGCATGCTACACACACACACACACACACACACACACACACACACATGAGCCTCTCTTATTTAATACAAGCAAGCTAAATAATGGGTTCCATAATAAACCAGCCTCCTGCTCTATTCCACTCCACTTAAAAGGACTTTTTGTGGGCTTTGCTCTCTTCTACATGTTGTTCTGTTTCCTTTTTTTTGCCCCAAAACAGCAGCTATAATGCCCACTAAGGATTCCTATAAAATAACTAATAAAAGATTCAACTTAAATTTATTTTGAAAAATCACACACACACACACACACACACACACACACACACACACACACACACACACCACATATCATATAATGAAAAATTTTAAAAAGCATGTTATTGCACATTTAAAGTTGTGCTGTTTGTGCAGGCTTAGATACAGAAATATGTTGAAGATCAGGATGACAGTGATGGCATGGAAGAAAGAGCATTGCTAGGAGGGCCTAAGATCACTCCTCTGAGGATGCCTCCATCCCTTTGGCTTGAGCATTTGCCTTCTCTGGTAGTCCAGCTCTCCCCCTTTTTATGTCATAGAACATCTGAGCCTCCTTCTTGTTAAAACCATTGCTGTGAAAAGGAGCGTAGAACATTCTAATGAGGGCAGAATGTTCTATGCACCAGGCATTAATTGATATATGGTACTGTTGGAAGAAAGAGGAGACACTGGTAACCAAAACACACAAATATAATCACTAATAAAATATTTGAATGTTCTGGGATTTATATCACAAAATAAAGTAATAAATCACCCATGAACAAATATTTCTTGAATGATCCATAAATTGCCCCACTCCTCAATTAGATTCCCCAACTTCCAGCTTTCTTATTCCATTTGGAAGATAACTCTTGAACCATTGCTTAATTCTACCTACTATACTGTTAGAATTTCATCAAGTTCTCCAGAGCTGAATACTCAATATTTTGCAGATCAATGTTTTCCTGCTTTATAGTAACTATTCAGTAAATGTTCATTGGCGTGGACAATCAGGAAAAAACATAAGACAAATTAGGTTAATCTCTACTCCTTACATGAAGTTGGAGAGTGGATAAGGAACTCATGTATTAAATATAAAACCATTCAACCCACATTCTCTATCAGGTTACTTTTCTTCTTCTTTTTTTAGCTATAAAAATGGTAGGAACTTTGAGGAAATGAAATATTACGATAGACATATCATAACTGTTTGCCTGTTAATTGATCTTTATTATAAAAGGGGGATCTGTGCTGATTTTTTTTCAAAGATCAAGCAGGAAACCTCTGTTCACACTGCTTATTACCAACTTTTTAAAAGACACTGTCAGTATCCAAACATTATCTGCTGTAAAGATGGCCTCCTCATTTTTTTTTCTATTTTAACCCTTTAATGGCAAACATTATTATATATTTTGGTCACTTTAGTTCTTTCAGCATTTAAATACTGGAGCACCCTAATTTTCTTTAGAGACAATTTCTTCAAATCACTTGGTACTAACAGCCACAGTAATGTTAAATATTTGGAGGCCTGGATAGACCCATGACAGCTGGGCATAAGATAGATGGGGAAGTGATAGCTGCAATGTAAAAACCATCATTAATAAAGAGCTTATGCAGGAAGGATCCTCTCATAGCACCTTGGTGTTAAAATGATAAATGTGAAGTATTAATTTAGGAAATAGCGATGTAGGGCCATTTTTTAACTGAAATCAGGGATAGGATTAACCATGCCATACCTCTGAAAATTAAAGTTGAAAAAGAAGGGGAGGGGCTTCTACCAGAAAGTTATCTGCCACTAGATCACCTGACTGTAGTCTTACCTAAAGCCCCCATCTGCCCAAACACAGAGATGGGCGCACAGATATCAAAACATTGGTAATCTTCCCAGCCCAAACAGGGTTGGCAGTTTATGTGATTAGTAATACAACATGCCAAAGGCTCTGTTGTTGAATTCGATGCATGGAGGTAGAGGGGTGCAAACAGGTATTATAAAGAGCAGGGTTCCTTGGAGGGAGAGAAGTAAGTCAATCACATATACAAATGGTTACCTCACTCTTTGACTAAAAGCATTAAAGAAGAAACCCTTGCTTAAGGCTTTCTTAAGTCAAATTATTTTAAACTAGCTAGCTATGCATATATAGCTTAATAATCATTTTGGTTAATTTTAATAGTTATATTTGTCTTTCTTTTCCTTTTAAATTCAGTGATGACTCGTGTATTTGCCCAACTTAAAATTGGCAGAATTTGGCCAACTTAAAATTGGTAGACTGTATTCTGTTTTTTACACAGCTATATAAATACCCAAAACAATGGCTGATTTTAAAAATAAAACCTCTTTTTTTCTGTTGAGTAATGCCTTTCCTGAGGACCTCAAATCTCTTGATCACTCAAAGCTAAGTTTATAGATTTGTTGCAATAAGGAAAGACACTACCTTGATGGGATCAAGGGGGGAAATAAGAGATGTTTATAAAAAGACCTAGGACATTATGCTAAGTGAAATAAGCCAGTCAGAGAAAGATAAATATCACATGATCTCACTCATTTGTGGAATATAATGAACAACATAAACTGATGAACAAAAATAGAACCAGAGTCATAGAAGCATCGAACAGACTGTCCAACCTATGAGGGAAGGCAGGGGTGAGGGGTAAAAGATTAACCAAAGGATTTGTATGCATGCATATGAGCATAACCAATGGACACAGACAGTGGTGGGGGGGGGGGTGAGGGCATGTACTGGGGGGTGCAGGAGGCCGGGAAGAGGTCAATGGGGGGGAAAGGAGACTTATGTCATACTTTAAACAATAAATAATTTAAATTAAAAAAGACCTAGACTGAATGATTTTAAGACAAGGCAGAATTAATGACATAATAGCTTTGGATTGGTGGGAGCAGCAATGTGAGGTGAAAAGAAAGCCAGGTGTTAGTCTTGATAAGCAAGTCCTTTTAGTTGGTTGGTAGTATTATCTTCCAAAGCAGGTATCGTCCAGGAATTAAGTTTTATTGCTGTTTTTACTACTAGCTAATATTGAGATCCACAAAATATGCCTGACCACAATATTGTTTAACATAGGAATGGGTAATTGTGTTTGACTTCTTTTTCCCTTTACCTTCCCTCCTTTCCTTCCTCTCTCCCTTCCTTCCTTACCTGAAGGGGACTTGCAGGCTGTGGAATGCTGGACTCCTTTCTGTCTGCTCCTAATGAGCTTTGGAATCTGGCAAATCTGTGCAGTGCAAATGCATGCAGCAGAGCCTGCTGGCATGCTTTCTCAACTACCCTGATCTGAGCTCACCACATATTCGTATCACCATCTGAAAAAAGATACCCTTCTATTCTATCAGGTTCTGCTTGGGGAGTATCAGTCCTTCTCCCCCTTCTCCCAGCCTCTCCTTCAAGTTACGACAAGAACCAGTTGGCAAACTAAGTTCTTTTTGCCCCAAGTGGTGGGTCTCAGAGCTAATTATTTTGACCTTTCAGGGAAGTAAAATAGAAACCACAGCATCAAAACATTGGGGATATATGAGCTCTGGCTTCAATTCCTTCCACTGTGAGTTAGTTCCTCTATAGACCTTGAATAGAGAAAACTCCTCCCAAAGCATTCTTTATTTCCCCCCAAAGCTTTCTTTATAAGATTGCTCATGATGGTACAGAGGCTCTTCTGAACCCTCACAGAGAAAACATGACAGAAGGACCTTCGCAAGTAGATAAGAATAAAATCAATATATATCCCTATATACAATGTGTGCTCTAAACCTGTTGGGTTGCTTATCCTTACTGCCTGCTTGTAAAGCATATTCAATTATTCATTTTATTCAGCTGACTGACCACTTAAAAACGATGTAGTCAGTGCTTTGGCAATAATTTCATTTCTAAGTGTTCTGCCTGGTTATTTTTGTGTGTGCACACACTATTAATTAATGACTATGGAGACATAAATTAAAGAATTCAGTAGCAGTGGTGCTTGAATCTATTACCCATGAAAGCCAGCGTCTACAATCACTGAGTAGGCACAAAGAGATAAGTATTGATTTTATTTTTGAGTTTTAATTTTTTTCACATTGAATCTGAATGAGCAGATTGCATTTGAACAACCCTTGCGGTACAATGAGACACACACACACACACACACACACACACACACACGGGGTGGCTCGGCCTACCACCTCACATTTTGGAGGCTCTCTGTGTGTCTGATGGAGAATCAAGAATAAACCATTTGTGGTTCTTCAAAATAGCAGCCAAATCCATCTCTGAGCATTAGTGTCCTTTTAACTTGGAGCAAGGGTGTTAAGAACCTCCTGTGTTCAAAACCTAAGACCCCAATAAAACTCCTGATGTGGTTACATTTGGGAGATTCAGCCTCCCAGAATATCACAAGCTGGCATGAATAAGACAGCAGAAAGGCTCCAGCTGGTGAGTGGGGGCATCCAGGCCCCAGGCTTGATTGATGCAACCTGCAACTTGGTAGGATGGGGAGAGTATTTGATGTACCTCTGTGCTCTATTTAAAGGAGATGAGAAAAGCCAGGCCACAAACCAGTCTAGACCAAGATCTATATAGAGAAGTAGGAAAAATATTCTACTTTTTTATAGAAAAACTAAAACCTTAGCTGCTGTATGTTCTTGGTATCATATATTGAGAAAATTTTTAAATAAGCAAAATGGATAGAAAGACAGTTGAGGCTTAAAAGATCTGGGACCATTTCATGTAACAAATGCTCCTGTGGTGCTTACAATATGCTAATTCATGTTGCATTTTATAAAAATTAATGTCTTTAACCCTCATAAAAAGAATTAGATCTAGGTACTATAGTTACCAGCCCTGTATTACAAATGAAGAAATGGAGGTACATTCAAGCACACAAAGTCACACAGCCAGTAGGTGGTGCCTCGTATCCTACACATGATACTGAGCTGTCTTCTTGCCCCTTCAGCTTCCTCTCAAGTACCAGAGTACAAGAACCCTTTCACACTGGAGGACTCCAAGATTAAGGCATCCAAGATTAGGGAACCTGTTGATTCTAGTCATGATTTTTAAAGTTACTAACTACTAGAGGCCCCTACGCCCTCTCGCAATCTGGGACACCTCAGGGGATGTCGGACTGCTGGTTTAAGCCCAATCCCCACAGGCCAGGCACAGGGACCCCACTGGTGCATGAATCCTTGCACTGGGCCTCTAGTATGATTATGGTTAATCTCTTCCTGCCCTCCCTCCACCCCTTTCCCTCTGAGATTCATCAGTCTGTTCCATGTTTCCATGCCTGCGTCTTGAGCGCCTGCCCCCTGGTGGTCAGTGCGCATCATAGCTACTGATCGAATGAACAGTCGCCTAGGCTTTTATATATATACTAGAGGCCCGGTGCATGAAATTTGTGCACGGGGGGCGGGGGGTGTCCCTCAGCCCAGCCTGTACCCTCTCCAATCTGGGACCCCTCGAGGGATGTCCGACTGCCCGTTTAGGCCTGATTCTGGTGGGATCAGGCCTAAACGGGCAGTTGGACATCCTCTCACAATCCAGAACTGCTGGCTCCCAACTGCTTGCCTGCTTGTCTTCCTGATTGCCCCTAACTGCTTCTGCCTGCCAGCCTGATCACCCCCTAACCACTCCCCTGCCAGCCTGATTCATGCCTAACTGCTCCCCTGCCAGCCTGTTTGCCCCCAACTTTCCTCCTCTGCTGGCCTGGTCACCCCTAACTGCCCTCCCCTGCAGGGTTGATCACCTCCAACTGCCCTCCCTTGCAGGCCTGGTCCCTCCCAACTGCCCTCCCCTGCTGGCCATCTTGTGCCGGCCATCTTGTGTCCACATGGGGGCAGGATCTTTGACCACATGGGGGCAGCCATCTTGTGTGTTGGAGTGTTGGTTAATCTGCATATTACTCTTTTATTAGATAGGATAGAGGCCTGGTGCATGGGTCGGGGCCAGCTGGTTTGCCCTGAAGGGTGTCCCTGATCAGGGTGGGGGTTCCCTTGGGGTGTGGGGCAGCCTGGGTGAAGGGCCTGTGGTGGTTTGCAGTCTGGCCACGCCCCCTGGCGACCCAAGCAGAGGCCCTGGTATCTGGGATTTATGTATCTTCTACAATTGAAAGTTTGTAGCCTGGAGTGGAGGCCTAGGCCAGCCAGGGCTGCAGAAGCTTTGCTTCCTCCATTTCCGGGACAACCCTTGCTTCCTGCTCTTTCCAGCTCTATAGCTGCTGCCATTTCTGTTTGGATTTGTTTACCTTCTATAATTGAAACTTTGTAGCCTTGAGTGGAGGCTTAGGCCAGTAAGGACAGGCGGAAAGCTTAGCTTCCTTTGTTACCAGGGAAACCCAAGCCTCCCTCCTACTCTCTGTGGCTGTAGCCATCTTGGTTGGGTTTATTTGCATATTTGCTCCTGATTGGCTGGTGGGCTTGGCTTGTGGGTGTGGCTTGTAGGTGTAGCAAAGTTAGGGTCAATTTGCATATTACTCTTTTATTAGGTAGGATAGATGTGCCTTGGGAAAGTGGTGTCCTACTTGGGGACAATCAGAATCACCTGGAAGGTTATTTTGGTTTTGTTTTTGTTAGTTTAATTTTTAAACAGGCACTAGGACACCATAGCAGATCCACTGACTCAAATTCTGGGATATAATTCTTAGAAATCTTTTTTTCCCAAGCTCCCCAAGAGATATTGTGGCAGCCAGATGAGTGTTTAGCAATCACTGAATTTGGCTCCCCCAGAGGATTGCTGTATAGCTCATTCATGCCTTCATATGAATCTAGCTCCCAATGTCATCTCCAATCATTGCTTCAGTTCTCACCTGTATAATGTGGCTCTTCCAGTTGTACAGAACCCCAAGTTTTTCAGCTCTAAGGCAAGGGGCTTTTGTAACCTTGTTAAGATGTTTTTTAGAAGGAGCAGGAAGATTGGGTTTTCCCTGAATTTTGAGGAATGGGACGGTATAGTGGGAGGACAAGACACACAGGAGAGACAGTTTTAATGACTTCCTCTCCTGCTCCCAAATCTGGACTTTTAAAAATAAGTTTATATATGCATCTGTGTTACTCATACTCACAGACAGGAATAAGCTGAGCAGGGTCCTGGCTTTCTCAGCTAGCTTGGTGATTTCTTCACCAAGGGAACTGAAGGGTTGACAGAAAATATCAAACGAATTCCATACTGTCCATACTTCTACGCACAAAAAATAACTCAAGGAGTTCTTGGAGACAAAACTTTCTCAAAGCAATAAAATGTGTGCTTGAGCACAGTTAGATTTATTACAAATAAAATTGCCACTGGTATGACTGTGGCAGTGACGGATGAGAAGGCAGGATTATGTAGTGGAGAGAACCACAGCATTGGCATCTGCTAATCAGGACAATGGCTGGCATCTCTGAGCCTTAGTTTTCCTCATTTGCCAGAAGATTGCAAACTGTCTTAAGAAAACAGATGGGGGTTAGTATGTGTCCTTCCCTATTTTGTTTCAGCAATGTAATCCACCCCCTTCTTACTGGGATGATCATGGTCTTTTCTATTCTTCATTCTTTGGTGGTCCTTTACTTTACAGCCCTTTCCTGCCTGTATTGGAATGGCCCTGCTTGTAAAAATATGTCCATGTATTCATTTAAGAAATATTTAACCCAAATAATTGTCTAAGTTTTCCAATTAATATTTTTATAATATATTTTATGTGCTGAAAAAATATCAATAAATAGGCTATGTGTGATTCTATCCATTGCTTTCTAGGATTCTTATGACTCTTAATTTGATAAGGTGTTTATCTATATGTCCATCAAGGTGGTATTGAGTGCTTTCACTTTTTTTCATCCATCTAATACCAATTTTGTAGCATCATGAAAGGTCAGGATATTACTCTTTTATTAATATTTAATATCTGATCCTGCAAATTTAAACACACACACACAAACACACACACACACACACACACACACACACACCTATCTCAGCTTGCTTTAACTTGGAGAGACTTTGATATTATTGCTCAGCAGCTCAGAGATGGATCTGAGGGGATCTCAAGCAGATTAGCTTCCAATTTTCATTCTTTGAATTTGCATTGCTCATAAAGGTCAAAAAAGTATATAAACACTTTTTTCAGCCCAATAGCTGTGGGCTGGGGAGGATCTTAAAGAATATTGTCTGTTTTTTATCGGTAAAGGATTGCCTGGAGGTAGTGTTTCCAAAGGAAGAGATGACACAGAGAAAGTGAGAAATGAGGGAGTATGGCCCTCCAAAACCTTACCCTTAATGTAATGATGAAGAATCTCAAACTCAAGAGAAAGGGAGACATGGACCTGAAGCCTTCAGAACCAAACCCTTCTGAGAAAGCTTGTCTGATATGTAGGGTCTGCATTAAATGTCACCAGTGGCCAGTGCTCTGGAAGTTGAACAGAGTAGCATAAAGAGATCCATAAACGATGCTACTTTAACATGTTACATTTTAGCATATGTTGTTAAACATATGTTTCCATATATATGTTTGTCATATATTTAAACATCTAGTTAAACTCCATTTTACTAGAGTTTGAGCTGTGCCATTCAGAGACAATAAAATCAAGTTTTTCACTGCAGATGCTAATATAATTTATATTCTGATTAAGTTGTGCTTGGAATACACTGTTTGCATTTTAGAACAATTTTTACTTTTGTGAGACATTTATGCTGCATTTCATTAGCCTGGACTACCTTTTGTAGGTGTTTTCAGTTGCATTTAAAACAATTAGGACTTGCTGCTATGAGCACCACTAGCACATTTGAAATAATAGTGGGTCAACGTTTTTACTTTTATTAACCTTGAAAATAGGTAAAACTTATGTTCTGGGATCATAGTGGCTTCATTTCAATACAATAACATATATTGTTCAGTGTGGACTAAAGTACATATATGTCTGTATGGTAATCTGCCTCTCATCCATGGTTTTGTTTTCTGGGGTTTCAGTTATCAGCCATCAACTGAGGTCTGAAAATATTAAATGGAAAACTCCAGACATAAACAATTCATAAGTTTTAAATTACACGCCATTCTGTGTAGCATGGTAAATTCTTACATCATTCCACTCATGGAATCATTCCTTTGTCTAGCATATTCATGCTGTGCATGCTACCTACCTGTTTGTCACTTGGTAGCCATCTTTATCAGGTAAACTATTGTGGTAGCTCAGTGTGAGTGTTCAAGTCTTCCTTATATTATTTAATAATGGCACTGGAATACATGAGTAGTAACACTAGTAATGCAAAAAGAATCTATAAGTACTTCCTTCAAGTGAAAAGGAAAAAACACAGTATATATAGGGTTTAGTACCATCTGCAATTTCAGGCATCTACTGGAGGGTTTGGGGACATTTCCCCTGCATAAAAGTGGATTACTGTACCTGTTGTATGTTTCTAATTCTTTATCAGGACTGTAGGAGAACACAGAAGTAATAGGATAGAATTACGAATATCAATGAGCATGCAAGTCTAGATAGAGAATAGATATAACAAAGTCAAAGTCAGAGGAACCATGTTGATTTGAATGAATTCAAATAAAAATTTAGGATAATGTGGTGTAGGGTATGTGGTGAAGACTGAAAATTCCATGGGTGTTTGGAGTTGAAGACTAAAGTGCGACATTTCAGGAACAGCTTAAGATATGAAAATGACCATGCTGATGTTAGGCTCAAATATGACAATGCCCACAAGACCATGTGATTCACGTGAGGCGTGATTCACATGTAAGATAAAATAGCTTAGGTAGGGCCTAGGTCATGAATAATCAGAAGACCTTTATTCCAATCTTAATTTTGCATCTTTCCCACTGCCAGTCGTTATATTGTAGTCCCCCCTTATTCACAGAGGATATGGTCCAAGACCCCTGGTGGATGCCTGAAATTGTGAATAGTACTGAACTGTCCATATACTAAGTTTTTCCTCTACAAACTTACCTATGATACCTATGATAAAGTTAATTTAGAAATTAGACACAGAGATTTAAAACAGTGACTAGTAATAAAATAGAATAATTATAACAATATGATGTCATAAGAGTTATATAAATGTAATCTCTCTCTCAAAATACCTTGTTATGTTGTACTTACCTTTCCACTTACAGGAGGCACTTTACGGCTTCTCTTTGACATATCTGAAGCACCAGCATCACTACTCCTGCTCTGTGGGGACATTACTAAGTAAAATAAAGGTGGCTGGAACACACAAGTACTTTTATACCTTGACAGTTAATCTGATAACTGAGACAGCTACTAAATGACTAACGTAAGCAGGTAGCACATGCAGGGTGGAAACACCGGACAAAGGGCTGATTCATACCCAGACAGGACAAAGTGGGATGGCATGAGATTTCGTCACATTACTAAGAATGGCTTGCAATTTAAAAATCTATGAATTGCTTATTTCTGTATTTTTCATTTAATATTTCAGACTGAGGTTTGACCGTGAGTAACTACAACCATGGAAAGCAAAATCATGAATAAGAGGGGACTATTGTATAAGTTATTTACTTTTTCTGAAGACCATTTCTTTCTCCTGCAAAATCGCCATATTACTACTGTTAATATAAACTCAGTGAAAAATAAAAAACAATTATTTTTTAATTTAGAAAATAAATCTTTATAGATATTAATGTTATCAACTTTGTGAAGACATTGAGCAGATTGATGTGAGAAATGGGATACCAGACACAAAATTCTTCATAGACTGGAAAGTGCTCTCTTTTTTTGTAAACTGGAAATTGATTTTTTCTTCCTTCCTCCACCCCACCCTCTCCCCTTGCTTTTGCCATCAGGAAAAGTGTTGTTGCTATTGAGCTATCCACTGGCACTTATTAATTAAGTGGCTGCTAAAAGGCCAGGAAATTAGAAGATGCAATAAGTGTGCAATCATGAGCTTTATAGCGATGGCTCTTTATGGAAGACTGAAGATCACCCCAGTATTCCCTTATTAATACTATATCTCATTTCCAACCTGAAGCATCACTGAGAATTAAGAGAGGAAACTACTTTAGGCTCAGTATGGGCACTCTTGTATTCACACCTCTCTCCCAGAACCAGTCAGCATGAGCTCATTTCCATTTAAGAATCAGAGGATGCCTTTGATTTCAATCCACTCTTCCCTGCCACTCTAAATGATAAATTGAAATAAACGCCTATGCAATTTTTACAATTCTGGAAATAGTAGCATCTGGGCAGCAAGTTTCTTGTCATTTTCCTATTAATGCCAATTTCCTAGGTAAACCATCTCATAGTATTTTTAACGGGTCAATGGCTAGAGTAATAGAGAAAATTCACTATATCAGTTTTCATTTCTTATTTGTGGAAAGAAGGAGCAGAATGTCATTCTAGCAATTCAAATTTTCTAACAAAACCCACTGATATGTAACACTCATATAGCTGATCTTCTGTCTTAAGGGGAATATATTTTAATTTTATTGATTTATTATTATAATTTATGTCTTAAGGAGGTATGTTCAAATATTTTTCTCCATATTCTATATAACTAATTTTTAGTTACAGACCAAGCAGTAGTTACAGACCACCACTTGATTGCAGAGATCCATGAAATTGGGTGAGAGGTAGAATGTGTAGGCTTTCATTTTGCATATACTCTTCTCAGCTAAGTGAGAAAAAATATTGGTAGAAGACACTAACCAACCAGTCTTGGGCAAGCCCTTTTTCAAGTCCTCAGATCAATACAAACTACGAGTTGCAAACTTGCTTTTTTCCTTGCCTAGAAGTCAATAAAAGTGATTTTAATATCACAAGACCCCAGAAATCAAACTGAGCAAATGGAAACAAAGACTTCATGGTAATTAAATGTAAATTATACTTTTGGTTTCTAGTTCTCTTTGAAAAATATTTTTGGAAGGTTGGAGAGGAACAAATAGCAGGAAGGAGATGAAAGGTCCTTGTAAGTACTCTTCATACAGGAGAAAGTGAAATAAAATAAAAATTCCAGATACACTTTTGAACCTAAAAGATTAAGATTTTTTTTAGTAGAACAGTATTTTGAAGTCTGGGCTAGAGAACAAAGGAGACATGAAGGCAAAATGCCAATTATGCTACTTGTGAGTAACTTCGGGAAGTTTCTCGGTCCTACTTAGCTTCAGGTTCCTAAATTGGAAAATAAGGATAATAACAGCAATCATATCGGTCATGGATGCAACGTTGGGGACCATGTGAAATAATACACAAACACTGTCCATCACAGATCCTGGCTCCAGTAAGCACTGGGGAGATATCAGTTGATTTATTTCCATCTCCTTTTCTGGTAACACAACTTCTATTCCTTTGGGGTCACCTTGCCTCATCAGTAACTCTGAGGGTCAGCTAGGGATGACATCACCTCCTGGGTTATGATCCCCAATGAGATTTGGAGCTCCATGGATGGGTGCTTGAACCAAATCTGGCCAATGAGCTAAGGCCCAAGTTTATTGTTTGAATAATCAGTAAAGAGACTCTCATTTGGGGTCATGGTGTCAAATGCCATAAAGCTTGACATTTCTAGAGGCTCCTTTGCTCAGCCTGGCCTTCTGATCCTCCTACAGAACAAAGAGGAGCAGAGAGACTGCCCTGAGGAAGCCAGTAGGCCCATGGTTACAGTTTTACCTTGAACTTCTGGGTACTTGAAACCATAAATCCTCTGTTTAGCTTAAGCTAGCCTGCACTGGGTCTTTGTCACTATCAGTCCATACTTGGTCCTTATCAGTTTTTGCTATTAACCTAATGGCAAAAAGTTTATGTCAGTAGACATTTCGGAATGGAAGTAATGAATCATATCTCTAACCTACAACTATTATGTGACAACAGCCTGGAAGAGGCCTGGTTGGAGGGCCACTGGATCGGTGATGTATTTGAAATCTTACACTGAAAATGGGTTCCTCCATGGGCTTCAGTCCAGGAAGGAATTTAGCTTAAGAAGGAAATGTTGCAAGTAGAAAGATGGCTCCAGTCCATGTCCTCATTATCCTAAGCACTCCAGAGGTGAGCCCACTAAGTTACCCCTCATTGTAATTCTTTACTCTTTCTTTCAAGATCAATAATAACATATGTACTTTGTCTCTGGTACTTATTGTGTTTTCTTTCTTTCTTTTTTCAACTTTATATTATTTCTCAAGAATTCTCAATTTTCTCTTAAATAATAAGATTCTCCATGTATCTGACAAACTTAGGGACAAATTAAAGTTTCTATAGAACAAAAATATTACTATCCACTTCCATTTAGTTTTTAAAAAAAAAACTTCATATATTCCTGATTTAAAATATGTCACAAGTTTCCAAGCGTTATCAACTCATGAAAGGAAGTTTCCCTCACTTTATTAAACTAGATAATTACGCTTATCAAGGTAGTCTTTTAAAAATTTAAAAGTTGGAAGTTCACAGAAATCTAGTGGTTTAAGAACAATTTATCATTTCTTTAGCATAATGCTTAAGTGCTTGCAGCTGTAGATTTGTTGGGTGACACAAGCTAAAGAAGACTCTCATTTTAAACACAAAGTTTCTTTTTTTAAATTTCTTTATTGATTATGGTATCACATAATTGTCCTCATCCCCCCATTCCCATCCCAAACCCCTCCCCACGTATTTCCCCACCCCCCTGTTGTCCGTGACCACTGGTTAGGCTTATATGCATGCATACAAGTCTTTTGGTTGATCTCTCCTCCTTCCCCCACCCTCCCTTACCTTCCCTCTGAGGTTTGACAGTCTGATCGATGTTGGCCCAGAAAGAAACTCACTACAGACTAATTCATTTGCCTTTCAGCATAACCATTATGGCTTGTCTCATTTTCGGTTCTTATAAGGGTATTTCTTGTATCACACGATCTCACGCATCTAGGGGAAATAATGAACAACATAAACCGATGAATAAAAACAGACCCAGAGACAGGTAAACACAAAGCTTCTTAAACCATCCTTGTGTCTGCAACTCATCAACTGACTCTCCTACTCTTCTCAACCCCAAAGTGGTACATATCACTTACCCTCACAATTCACTATCAAGAACCCACCTTGATTGAATGGAAAGATGAGAGAGAGAGTAGCTGCCTAGAAACAATTCTACCCTGTGTAAGGGAGTGCAAATTTTTATTAGATAGCTAGCTTTTTCTTCCATAGGCCAGGGATGCATTTGGAATGTAAAGAAGAAAATAAGTTTCCAATTGGCATGCAATTGGTCTGTTCTTATTCTACGGACACCTACAGAAAGGGAGTAGAAGATGGCCAGAATCTGCTGTGTGAGCTCACAAGAGATGGCTGGGCAGGAGTAAGAGTTCCCACTTTTTCTAAAGATTGGTGGGGTCAGCTGCCTCCCAGCTGGCAGCAACGGGGCACTGCATCACAGGCCAGTTAACTGCTTGCTGATTTTCTTCTAGAGTATCTAGTGGGTTTCATAAAACTCACAATAAGGGCATAGGACCAGAGACTGGAACACGTTCTCTTACCAGAAGTTTACAAGCAATGAACAGGCCACGCACAGAAACTCCAGATGGCTGCAAACTGAAACTATTACTTCCACAAGGTGTTTTCCAGGAAGGTGTCATCCTCAGGGATGACATTTCATTTCTCTTATGGCCAGCACACAATCATGTGGACTGCTAAAAATTACCCCTCAGCTGTTCTTCCTAGAAAAATGTTAGAACTAAGCTTTGCTTCCTTTCCTAGGTGGCACATATGTGTTTGCCATGTTTTAAATGTTAATTAATTTGTTTGATAGGGTGGCCTAAAACAACCTGCTGGTAAGAAAATATGGAAGTTAGTTAAATCCGTGCATTTATGAATCCATCTATTCATTCACACATGTTTACAGATTACCTACCATATGCCAGTTACTGCATTAATACTGGCAAAATGAAGATGATAATAACAATAAAACAATATTTACTTCAATGTCTAATGTTTATGGAGAACCTACTGTGTGTTGGGCACTATATTAAAACTTTGATAAGCACTACATATTTGATTCTTATAACTATTATGAATCCAAGTTTTAATGAGGCTGAGAGATGGGTAATGAGTAGACGAGCAGGACTTGAAGTCACACCTGCGTGACTCTGAACCTCATAGTCTTAACCAGGCGTCCTCAAACTACAGCCCGCAGGCCACATGCAGGTGTTTTTGCCATTTTGTTTTTTTACTTCAAAATAAGATATGTGCAGTGTGCATAGGAATTTGTTCATAGTTTTTTTTTTTTAAACTATAGTCCGGCCCTCCAACGGTCTGAGGGACAGTGAACTGGCCCCCTGTTTAAAAAGTTTGAGGACCCCTGGACTCTTAACCAAGGTTCAGTAAACCCCATTGACAAAAGAAAGCTCAAGGTTCTGTGTGGCTTTTATCCAACAGTATCTTATGGTCTAGAAGGAAAGGTAGATAAGTAGGTAGATAATTAAAATAAATATTAAAAGTGCTCAAATATTATTCCTCATGTTTACCCACAAAAGATTACATTTAAAATTGGATCCAACTATAATTAGGAAAATTGTTTTATGTTGTTAGTGCACATGTCTATCTCCCAAAATATGCCCCTATATCTTTAGCACCTTGCTCAGTAATGGGCACATAGCAGGCACTTTATGGTGAATGAGTGAATGAAAAAAGGAGACATAGGAAAACAAAAGAGCAAGTTATTAATTCTACATGGAGGGGGTCAGAGAAAGCTCCATGTGGTGACATTTGGACATGTTCTTCATGGATGAGAGGTTTGTAAGACAAAGTATATTTGTATTCTTGGGGTTAGGGGTATTAGTTAACATGTCAAGTAGAAGACCAACATGTAAAGCATGGCACCAAGGCAATGCATTGCTCACATAGGTGACAGGAAGGATGTCCATGGAGCTGGCTGTTAGCAGAAGCACCAAGATAGCATGCTGATGAGAATAAAGTGGTAGAAAGGGAGACATTAATTGTGGGATCCCTTATCACATCCCGCGTGTTTCAGGGTTCCCGTTCAGGTCCGGTTTCTGGAGAAGGCCACAATCAAAATGAAAAGAAGCTAGAAAAGAATCAATTTGGGTAAATGGGGGGCCATGCAGGAGCCCACCTCGAGTGGAAGGACTACCCCGTGCTCTGGCCTTTGCCATCCTTTTATTGGGGTTCTGAGATACACCCATATCCTTTAGGCAGGAAATTCCAACAATAGACAATCAGCAAAAATTTACATAGAGTTGCTTTAACTACCAATGTCTCAACTAAACAATGAGTGACTAGCTCTGACCATTCAGAGCAATTAAGGTTGACCAAAGCATTCCGGATTCCCTTTTCACATTTAACTTCCAATGTCTCAATGTTCGGTTTCAGGCAATTAATGACAGGAGGAAGGCAGGGGAAGTGCTCTTGAGGAGGCTAGAATGTGATTGGTGGATTTTATTTTGGTATCACATCATTGTCCATTCATCAATGACTTTAGCATTGTATGTCAGTGATTTGCAAAGTACATTTTTACATTCCAATTCTATCATTCATCCTATCTTTCTATCTGGACTTCTATAAAGTGGAGCTTTCCCTCTTGACAAACAGTGATTCAGTTATCAGGAAACATATCAGAAGGGCAGGAAAAATGTTCAGTTCATTTCTCTTAATTATTTCTAAACTTAGTTTTCAGGACTTAGTGTTTGCTGAAGTCTAGCACATCTCTAATCAATTCTGTCTCCTTTAAAATCCTCATTGGGTCTGTTTTGTGATAAGTATCTGGGGGAAAGAATTATGCTTTATCACTTTATATGTTTCATGTTGTTATTGAAATTCCCCTTAATATCTGTATTCCCCAGTCACTTTTCTTACAAAATCCCACACTGCCCAATTTAAGCATGTACTCAGCTCATTTAATGCTACCTGTCTGCCATGGTATTCCCATGCCATGTCTTAAACATTTTAATTATATCATTACTGGCTTGATTCCCATAAGTTTATATTTTAATCCTCATATTCAGTTCCAGCTAGCTCTATCACCCCTAGCAACATCCCTGTACACCTGGACTGGCCAACTCATGGTCTTCTCTATGGCCTCAAACATAATTTAGACAACCAATATTCATTAAAGAATGATCACCAGGGATACTAGTATAGCATACCTGCCAAGAAGTCATTCCCATAAAAACTCAAGGTGGTCTCTTATAAAATTGCCCTGAAATTGACAATTTCTATGTTTGTTATTATGTGCTTTTAGAATTTTTCTTGGTATTTTATTAAAAACCTGAATAATATTGTGTATACTCTCTACAACACTATAACACTTAAAATAGACGGCAGTATGACAGGCAGGATTCATGTGTAAGAAAAGTATTACAGATACTCTAGCAGTTGGTGAATCTCTATTATCAGTACCATGGGTAACAAGGATGGAGCTTCACAGAGGACTGGGATTCCCTGGGAGCCCATCAGAGTCCCACTCTACTGTGCACAGGTCATCGTGCCATTAAACAACCCCTAGAAAATGTGGGTTAGATATCTGACTAAGTCTCTGATGGTTAGGAGACTCAGAGACCTGTAAATAAAGTGAAAGACCCAACATGTTAGTCCTGCATTAAAATTCCATAGCTCTGGCCTGGCCTGTGTGGCTAAGTGGTTAAGTGTCAATCTATGAACCAGAAGGTTGTGGTTTAATGCCTGGGTTGTGGGCTCCATCCCCAGTGTGGGCCATGCAGGAGAAAGATGATCAGTGATTCACTCTCATCATTGATGTTTTTATCTCTCTTTCTCCCTCTTATTTCCTCTCTGAAATAAATAAACATATATATATATATATTTAAATGTTTAAAGTCCACAAATCTGTGAATCTTAGCTGTAGCAGTACTTTCTGAATAAGTGTTTTAATGCAGAATGTGGCCTTTATAACTCAGTCCATCTTGAAGGTCTTATATTTTTGAAATGGTCCAGTAAAGTTTTTTTGTGGTGAGTAGGTAGCTATACCCATGGCATACTTCCTTCTGCATTTAAGAGTGATGTTCATATCCTTGTTGAGTGACACCTAGATGTAGTGTTTTGCACTTGTCTTTATTTTTCTCACTGCAAATGGCATTATCAAAGTAGGAAGTGGGGTACAATTACCTTTCATGGATCCTAACATGCCAACTGCCAGCTAACCAAATTGTTCTCACAGGCATCATCTTCAGCATAATCCTTCAAGCAATTTTCCATTTATTCCCATTATATGTGCTCATATCAAATTCCTATGATCCATGAGCCAATTAGATGTATCTCTATGAAGCATTTTTTTTAATGATTCTGATATTAAAAAACAAACATTTTACCTTCTGCATATCCTGGCTCAATTTTCTCATCAAGGAGGACATTTGGACCACTCTACCTCAACTGTATATCCCCAACCTGTCACTTTCTAGTACTTTACATTTGAGCACCATGTATGTCATGTGACTTATCTATGTGTATTGTCTATCTTTCCTCCTTACCAGAACATACCCACCTGAGAGTGAAAACTTTGTCTTCTACTCCCTGTTTATTTCCCAGTGCCTAGAAAAGCACTTGGTATGGTATGGTTCAGCATGCAGTGATATTTTTTAGATGAATAAAAATGATTGAATACATAAACATATCTACTGTTATGTTTTTATCAAAATAGTATGTAACATTAACATATATGTTTCTAAATTTCCTTGCTGCCAACAAAAGACAGTTTCCACTTTATTATTCCTTTACAAAATAGAGTTTCTAAAATTGTACTAGAGTTGCTGACTTTTCTTTAGCATTTCTCTTAAACCATATGTCATTTTTAGTTTTTATTTGTTAATAATCTTGGTCATCCCATTTCTATTACAAAATCTACCCCTTGTTTGTTTGATGTCTTGAAGCAGGGCTAGCATTCCAAATAGAACAAATGTACGTATGAAATTTGACTGCCAAATTAATATTAAAAGCAATAATATTTTGCTCCCTGATTGAAATCCACAAATGATTACATTGATTCATGGGATGAGACTTGTTTTGTATAAGGAACTAATTGGTAGGGTGTCTTTGACATTTCTTCATAACATGTAGTCTTTGTCCTTTCTCCAACATATGATTTTGTCCACAGTCAACATATAACAAAACTAGCTGTTTCTGTGCTTATACAAACAACTGTGTTATTAGATGCTGTGGATTTGTGATGGAGCTAAAAAGAATTAGGAGAGTGATGTCACTGAGGTGGATCTGAGTCACCATAGCACATGGGAGATGTTTATAGATGCAACTTTAATGGAGGGGAAAAGGGCCATCTGTAATACTTTCAACAATAAAGATAAATTTTAAAAAATAAGCAGCTACAATAAAAGCAAGTACCCAGCTTGAGTACCCACAACCAACACAGAAATAGAGCCCACACAGGATTTTTTTTCTTTTTTTCTTAGACTCATTCATCAAAAATGAAGGAAAATTTCCCAGTGGGCACAACATTTGTCAAGTAAGTGCTATTAATATCACAACCATTCTCAAAGTCAGCATCTAATTCTGGAAAGACAATTTCCATTTTGTCCATCTCATTCATTCTGTCTTAACACACATTTTTCCTTGTCTTGTTAATCTTCACTGTATTATTGCTGCTACTGCCTCCACCACTACTTCAATATCCTTGGCAAACTTTTTCTGTGTGTGTGTGGGGGGGGGGGGGGGTGAGTTTACACAGAACATTCCAGCAGTGAGAGAGTGCCTTTGGTTGTCTGGTTCTACTGGACAGTATTTAACATACCCTAAATAATCCTCCTACTTTCCTGAGCCAGTTCATTTTATTGTTAGAAGGTTAATTTTTTTAAATGCCTCACCTTTGGCTGGGAAAAATTCCACTGGGGCACATTTCTGTTGGAGACAAAAATCACTTTTCTTGGAAACTTCATAGATCTTTTGTCCATTAATGAAATTTTCATTCAATAGATGTCTGGTTACTGTTCTTTTGACCACTGCTATGGTCAAATTATTTGTGGCAACATATAGTATCCTCTGGATGGCTTCTCATCTAAATCCCTAAGATAGAGTTGAAGCATATTGCCTATTCCCTGCTAATTTCAGGGCCTGGGTGTTTTCTTAAATCTTTTTTAATAGCCCATTTTATCTTTCCAACATCAGGGCTACTTCATATGAGATGTAAAATCCCATTAACCACTTCTTTCACTTGCCTATTCCAGCATATTTTTTGTCCTACAATGAGTCCCCATATCTGAATTTCAAGGTCAGAGAGGTTCCATAGCTTCACACAATGTTTCCAACTCTTTTGGTTGTATTTTGATCAATCACAGTTAGGATGCAAATGCAACTTCTTTCCATTATCAGGAGTCAGTGACAATGAGAAAACACAGGTTGGGTTTTTTTTTGTTTGTTTGTTTGCTTTTAACAAAGATCTTATATAATCTACTCACTACTGTTTCCCATGTATCGGGCCCTGAGGAACCTGGTTTTCAGATTCATCCAAAAATCTGACTCAATAGTCCCCCTGGACTCTTCACTACTGCAATTGAAAAATTTCAAATTCACAGGTGGGATTCCTTTTCTTGACCTCCACTCACTTGAAAGAACAAAGCCTGAAAAAACAAATATATCCTTGTCCTGTCGTGTCTGTGAATGGTGTTATGATGTCATTATCTCCAATGGTCCCAGCCTATTGTAAATATGTTTATGCCTCAGCAAATGCAGCCTCTTTCAGAAGTCACTCTTTACCTTTTTTTATAGATCACATGCTCAGATTGCTATTGATGACTTACTGATGGCCTTCTTTAGTTCTTTCTCCCAAACTGCTTTCCTATTACTTAAAAATGTTTTCCAGTTACTTGACCATATAGATCAGTGGTCGGCAAATTCATTAGTCAACAGAACCAAATATCAACAGTACAACGATTGAAATTTCTTTTGAGAGCCAAATTTTTTAAACTTAAACTTCTTCTAATGCTACTTCTTCAAAATAGACTCGCCCAGGCCGTGGTATTTTTGTGGAAGAGCCACACTAAAGGGGCCAAAGAGCTGCATGTGGCTTGCAAGCCGCGGTTTGTTGACCACGGATATAGACCATTAGATGTCATGGAAAACCATGAACTTCTGTGAAATTGAATATTTCTGCTTGATACTGACATTCTGAATGCCTAGAATTCAGGATACCACACTGATTGGCCTGTTTTTTTTCCTTACCTGGGACTTTTCCTGTATTAGGGTAAAGCCAGGGTCCCCCTAACTAACTTTGTTACTGTTATAAGAACACTGGCTCCTGGAAGTCAGACTTCTTGTGTTCTCTTATAAATTATCTCAAGGAAGGTCAAATTACCAAGAAGCTTTCTTGTAAAGCTTCAGTTTTCTGGTGTAAAATATGCTGCTTAAATAGCGGCAGGCTCAGCATTTTACTGGCTGTCCCTTAATATAATGTCAACAATTGGCCAGTTTGGCCTCTTCTTGGAGTTACAATTCTATTTCAGTTGATCAGAGAAATCTTGGAGTGACCTCTTAGTTCAGTTTTAAAAACCCTGTAATACAATTTTGAATTCTGTCCATGTAGCTATATGTACATTTTCTATTAGGCCTTGGTTTCAGTAAACTACAATTATTTTGGAAATAGTTATTTGGGTAGAAGTGTTTAAATGGCTCTACCCAAATAATTATTTGGGTAGAAGTGTTTGTTTTACCCAGAATTTTTTGTATTCAATATAAAGAGCTACATAAGTGTCTTGAAAGATCACCATGAGTCTTACATCTTATTAACACAATTGGACTGTTCATGTGACTCAGAGTATCCAGACAAAACTATATTGTGTTTCTTGCCAAGTAAAAGAAAATGCTCTTAAATTCCTTATCAGTGACTTGGTGAAAACATAACAATATTGAAATTCTTCTTCTGGGTATAGCAGATTATATAAATTTGACCAATATATCCACTGAGAACAACTAGAAAACCTGGAAATAAAATATACATCTTATAAAATGTAAATATGTATACATATGGGTAAGTAATATATATATTAATCAAGCCTCTTTTTTTATATAATGTGATTTTCAGGCAATCAAAAATAGCTAGATGTACAAGGAGATCAAACAATGTAACCAAAAACCAAAGGAAACAACAGAAAATGTAAAGAGAAACACAGCTGAAAAAGATACAGATGTTTCAATTGTGAACTTTATATTCACATCTATTTCTTTTTGTGCATGCTACATCAATATTTCCAAAGTAACAATACTATCCTATCTAATAATAGACAAATATGCAAATTGACCATACCTCCGACACACCCACAAGCCATGCCCACCATCCAATCAGAGCGACTATGCAAATTAACCCAAACCAAGATGGCTACAGCCACAGAGAGCAAGGTTTCCTAGGTAACAGAGGAAGCCAAGCTTTCCACCTGCCCTGGCTTGCACTGCCAATAGTGGTAGCAGCAGAGATGTGATGGGGTATTGCCTTCCCCTGATTGCTGGGTCGTCTCCCATCCCTGAGGGCTCCTGGACTCTGAGAGGGGGCAGGCCAGGCTGGGGAACCCCCCTCCAGTGCATGAATTTTCATGCACCGGGCCTCTAGTAAAAAGATAAAGCT
This sequence comes from Eptesicus fuscus, assembly GCF_027574615.1. Lineage (NCBI taxonomy): Eukaryota > Metazoa > Chordata > Mammalia > Chiroptera > Vespertilionidae > Eptesicus > Eptesicus fuscus. Next base: position 12,335,692 of record NC_072477.1, on the reverse strand, counting down.
CTGGGTTGATAAATGCTAAGGGAAATGAAAAGAACTGGTTACAGTTTGCATAATTAGTTGTCATGTACAAAACATAATCAAGGATATTATGCCTGGATTTTGTTTGAGATGAGATAGTTGTGTGATCAGGTTTCCATTAATGTCATTATTTTGGAGAGAAAGAAACACTTTAAAAGCCAAAGTAACTTTCATGGAAAATATGTCTACAGAGTTTAACTAAAGCTAGGTGTTGCTTCTTCAGTTATCTCCACCCCAGAAAATCAGTTAATTCCTGAAGGACACAACAATAAATAGGTATCACATTTACCTCCTTTGAGTTAGCATTCATGAGAGTTTTTTTTTTTTTTTTAAGAAAAAGCTTGTAACTCTTTCAAAAATATCCAAGAATTTTCCAGCTGCTAAAATGGCAAGATGCTAGATGATACTCAATACCAATGTGTGATATTCTGTACACAATTAAATTGCTTTTTTAGTTTGCATTCAATATATAGTGGAAGATGTTTTCTTCCATTTGAGATTTATTTATTTTTCAGTTACATGAAACACATTGTACTGGTCCTTCTAGTCATTTTCCTAATTAGGGCTTTTCAGATTTATAGTTAAAAATATAATTCTCCCACTTTAACCTCCTTACTGTTTATAAGGTCACTGCCTTCTGTAAACCAGACTTTTTCTGTTTTCTTTGCAAATACATTCTCTCTCTCTCTCTCTCTCTCTCTCTCTCTCTCTCTCTCTCTCTCTCTCTTCACACACACACACACACACACACACACACACACTCCCTCATAAATAAGTACATACACACACATATACACAATCTACATATTCCTCCACACTATTTGGCAACTTGAGTTTTTTAGTTAAGCTTATGTCCTGAAGATCGTCACATAGATAGAGATTGTCCTCATTCCTCATTTTCTTTTTTCTTTTCAAATCAAATGTATTTGTGTATGGTTTAAAGACAGTAAAATGCACCCATCTGAAGTGCACAGCGTGGTGAATTTTGACAATTAAGCACTACCACAGTGAAAGCATAGGATATTTTCATCAATTGCAAAAGTACCTGTTTCCCTTTCTGTAGTTAGCTCATACACCACCACTCATCTGATTGTTGTCAATATAGATTAGTTTTGTCTATTTTAGGACTTCATATAAATGGCATCAAGCAGTAGATCTATTTTATCTCTGCATTATTTTATTCAACATATTTTTTCTCAAATTCATCCATGTTATTGCCTGCATCAGTAGTACATTCAAATTTATTGACAATCAATATTCCATTGTATGATAAAAGCTAATTTATCTATTCATATGTTGATGGACACTTAGCTAATTTCTATATGTTGGGTAGTTTATATGCTATAAAATTCATGTCCATGTACTTTGCATAAAAATAAGTTTTCATTTATCTTGGGATAAATACTTGGGAATAGAATTGTTGAGTTAGGTGCTAGGTGTATGTTTAACTTTATAAGGAACCTCCAAACATTTCCAAAGAGGCTGTATTATTTTACACTAGAGGCCTGGTGCACGAAATTCGTGCATGGGGGCGGGGGTGTCCCCTGGTGGGATTGGGCCAAAACGGGCAGTTGGACATCCCTCTCACAATCCAGGACTGCTGGATCCAAACTGCTCACCTGCATGCCTGCCTGGTTGCCCCTAACTGCTTCTGCCTGCCAGCCTGATCACCCCTTAACCACTCCCCTGCCAGCCTGATTGACGCCTAACTGCTCCCCTGCCAGCCTGATTGACACCTAACTGCCTTCCCCTGCCAGCCTGATGACCCCTAACTGCCCTCCCTTGCCAGCCTGGTTGCCCCTAACTGCCCTCCTTTGCACCCCCAACTTCCCTCCCCTGTTGGCCATCTTGTGGTGGCCATCTTGTGTCCACATGGGGGTGGCCATCTTTGACCACATGGGGTGGCCATATTGTGTGTTGGAGTGATGGTCAATTTACATATCACCTCTTTATTATATAGGATTCCCACCAACAGTAATGTTCCAATTGCTCCACATCCCTGCCAACGCTTATTTTGGCTATGCTTATTTGTATGTAAATTTCATTTCTTTTAAGATTAACATTGTCAAATATATTTTCCTTTCTTGGTTAGCAATTTTTATATCTCCTTTTATAAAGTGTTCCTCAAATATTTTGACCATTTTAAAAATTGTTACTTTAGGTACATTTTGAAATTAGGTAAAATAAGTCCTTCAATATTTTAGGTCTTTTAAGAAATACATCTTGCTAATGTAAGTTTTCCACATAAAATTATGAATCAGTTTGTTAATTTCTACTAAAAGGAAAGTCTGCTGGGATTCTGATTGATTTATAGATCAGTTTGAGTAACATTGACTATATTTTTTTCCTTACAGTTTTTAACTCCAAAGGGTGTCTCCTGACTAATTTCTATATTCAACATGGCAGCATTTTCTTGAATGATTAACATTGCTAAAACTCCTGGGCAATAGATCTGCTGGTCGTGGATTAAAAGAATATCATCCTTATAGCTGTTTATTACCCAGTTTGTTAGAGAATCTATTTTCTCATCTTATCTTTATCCCCCTTTCTACATTTGAAACCAGGGTAGTACTCTGTTCCCATCCTTTTAATCCGATATTTTAAACAAAAACATATCTTCAGCGGTCAAGGTGATCAGCAACTCCTAAATGTCAGGCCAGCTGGTTGCTTTTCACTTGTCTGTTAATTTGTGGATGATGATGTGCCATGATTCTGGTTTTAAATAACCCAGAATTCTCCTTTACACAACACACACACTTAGGCAGAGACCTCAGTACCCAGTCCTCCTCCCCAAATACTCAGATTGAGTCTAGCCATTACTATGTTTTAAAAGTCCCAGAGGTGTTTCTAACTCAATGTCTGAATGGAAGTCTTTGATCACTGCAGAACTAAGTGGATGATAAATCTTGTGTTGGCCCATATCTCTGCTATGAGCCCAGCAATATTTCTAGCCAACCACAAACACACACATTTCTTATTTCTCATAAATCCTATGCTGATATATAAAATAGAACTGCTAGTGTAGATTTTGATAACAATAATTATAATGTTTAATCAACCTTTATAGCATGAATTTTTGTTTAAGGTTCTCCAAGCACTAATGACGGTAAGGCATAGATTAAGGTATATACACACATATATTTATGATACTGTTTACCCTCATTTATATTTGAAGTAGGCAAATAACATGACAAGAGTAAGACGAGAAATGAACACAACTGCCACCCCCATATTGGAGAAAGTGAAAAAGGTGTTTATGATAGTTCTATGATTGTTTATCCTTCACAGGTAAATATTAAGGAAAGGGTATTTTTATGTCTAGTCCCTGACAAAATTTGTTGCTTCTGTAACTTTCAAATACTACATACTGCATAATTGATCCAAAATAATTTTTGTCAAGACTGTTCAAGTGTCTTTATCTTCACTTTCATACCAGTGCAGTGTTTTAAACATCTGTACCAGTGTCTTTGCCTAAAATATATTTCTATAATTGAATTTCAGATACACATCAGAGATTTTCAGTTTGCAAAAGCTTTTACTCAGAGGTCACTTCAGGTGATAAAAGTTTTAAGAAAGAAACCACAGGTACCAGAAATAATGTCTAATTTCAAACAAAATGTCATTTAGAATGGTGACCTCTGTCCTTTATCTAAGGCAATGCATTTAAAAAGATAAGTTTTAACTTCCAGAATCAGTTTTTAAAATAGCTTAACATTTTATACTTCTGATCTAAGGGTATATGGACATTTAAATTATATCTAATAACAGAAAACCAGGACAATTCTTTGTAATTCTTTAAAAGAATAAAAATGCCCTCAACTGTGCTATAATTACACATAAATTGCAAAGATTTTAAAAATATATAACTCTCCATGCCCCATAGAAAGCACTGACTTAGATACCTTACTGATTATAAGATGCTTTAAGGAAAAAAGAAAATCTGGAGTAATTGAAATCTTCAGGCCTAGTATCAGATGAGAGTTAGACCCATTACACCCATCAGCCAGAGTCCTCCAGGAATCCACCTGTGCCACACAGCAGGCTTCATTACTTGTTGCAATAAAGGAGACTATGCCGCCGGGGAAACCATGGTGGTATACCACTAAAAGTAGAATTTTGGCTTGGGGAAGGCAGTGAGGAGTGGGAATGGGGAGGTTTAAGGAAGAAGTGCTTTGCCCTAGGTACTGATCCCTGAAATCTGTGAATATCAGCTTACATTAATAAAAAGGGTCTTTGGTCTTTGCAGGGTCATCAAGTTAAGGGTTTTAATAGAACATTATTCTGGCTTACCCATGTGGGGCTTTAACACAACCATAAATGTCTTAGGAAGAAAGAGGCAGGGGGAATATTTGACTAAGACATAAGAGAAGAAGGCAGAATAAATATGAAGGCAGTGGTTGGAGTGATGTTCCTATAAGACAAAGAACGCCAGCAACCACCAGAATCTGAGACCAGGAAGGAGGTTTCTTTAGAGCCTGCAGAAAGAAGTTGGCCTGCCAACACCTTGATTTCAGATCCTGGCCTTGAGAACTGTGAAAGAATACATTTCTACTGTTTTTACATACCCAGTTTGTGGGGATCTGTTACCATAGTGACAGGAAATGCATACAGATGTATTGATAATTTAATCTAGGAGGCAGGAAGAATGAAACACAACTAAAGCTTTGGTTGTAAGAAGCAGCAGCTACAACTATTAGCTGGGAGAGGAAATGCTTGGGTATTTCTGTACTTTGCATAGTGTTCATGTTTTGTCTGTCCTTAGACAAGATTATGGCGGGCTCTTGTTTTTGTCCCATCATGGTCTCAGGGTGACCTTGTCTGATGAGTGACCTTGTATTCTGAGAAATTTTTTAATATTCAACAGGAGAATGCCAAAGCCTAGCTGTTCGTGCAGGCCAGTTTCCAACTGACAGCTGTCCAGACCATGTTTTCCTTTCTCACTTCTAATTTGATGAGTGACGTTGGTCATGCTATCCAGCCCCTCTGGACAGCTGTAATTCACTTCCATCTTTTATTCACTAAATATTTACCAAAAACATTCTAACCTTCATTGAAGTTGCCAAGAGGGAAACAAGTAAAATATATTACATGTCAATCGGTGATGAGAGTTGGAGAAAAAAGTGAAATGGGAAATATAGTAGAAGAAATAATAGAATTTCACCATTGTAACCCCTAGTAAAATAATTCATTTACGGATGCAAACCCCCTAGGTGAAGGCGAATGGGGAGCTGGATATATGTGCGGTGTCAAAATGTCATTCCTTCCTGATCATGAGGGACAAACTCAGTTTTACCATGCATGGATCTGGCAGCCACCACCTTAATCCAGGGATCACAAGCAGCACAGCTAACAGTGGGAGAGCCAGACATGATGTGCCTATTGATGCGACAAAATATGATGCATGAAACATCACCTCTGAGATGTTCTTGCCCAAAGTGTTTAGCCTGAAACCAAGTAAGCCAAGAGTCCTAGCTCCTAGTGTACAGGAAATTCAGGGAAACAATGAAAATGCCACCACACAATCAAAAAACAATTAGACAACTTCAAAAGGTGGATCATTTTATAAGTCAACTAGTCTGATCACTTCAATAACTCAATGGCATTTATAAAAAGATAGGGGCTGCATTTGATGACAAAGGACTTGAGACATTAAAAACACAAAGGGTCCCTTTGGCAGTAGGTGTATGGTATAGATTACTAGTTTTCATATTTTAATGTATATTAGAATCACTGTGGAGATTTATTAAAAATGTGAAGTTTCAGGCTCTAACAGTAGATATTCTGGCTTAGTAACAACAATGGAGTCGATGCTGAAAGAGTGTGCCTCTGGTCTCCACTATGGAAAACACTGGAGAAGTAGTTAAATTTATCACAGAAACTGTCAGTTCCATGCAAGGGGCTTGGTGGGATTCTGGTGCTCATAGCAGAGAATAGGCCACCAATAGCAGAAGACCCGTTGTCCCCTGAGCTCTGCATACAGACCTGTCTCCCATGTTGATTCCTGTCAGAACCACCTGCAGGACTTTCAAAACACATTAAAGGCTGGGCCCCTCTTTAGACCAGTTACATTTAGAAAGCCAACTGGGCATTGGTATTAAAAAGAATGTACTTGAGTGATCCTTATATGTGGTTGGGGTTGAGAGCTAGCTAAAATGTGTTTAAAATAGAGGGCTATGTTGTATGTATTCAAATGATAAAAAAAAATTTAATGAAGATTAATAGTTAAAGTCTTACTTTTTTCAATGAACATCCCATTTGATTTTTAAAGGACAACCAAGGAAGATTTTTTACATTAGCTGTCATTAGGCAAATGAGGAAAGAAAATGAAAGGATTAAAAGATATTATTTCGCAATTCTGCTGATACAGAACTAACTAGTCCCAACAGTATCTCTTATTGTTACAAAAGAAGATGGTATAGGCTGTCTTAGCCCCTAGAGCACTGTCCAGTGTGCTTACTAGTGGGGACACTATAAAGCCAGAACCACTCTACTGTCCTTTCCCAGGATTCCTTGTTTTAGAGGAATAGCATATCTGGAAAGGAAAACTCGGTAACAAGTGATTTACACTAACAACTATAGCATGGTGAGTCATGAAGATATTCAAAATGAAGCAAGTGATGAGGAAAATCTAAGCAAGTGTAGCAATGTAGGCCAGTTGTAGGATGGAAAATGGGGTCATCAGGTAAGTAGGGGTCCAGGAAGAAAAGGAAAACTAGAATCTACTGACAAGGATGGTGAAAACTAACACCTTCATCTTGAAATGACTGCACTGCTCTACACACCAGAACAATAGATAGTCCTGTTTTCAACAAAAGTCTAATGGGAAAGACGGCACATGCATTTCATGATCAACTGCAGCCTACGTGATCTTTAGAAAATTGCTGGCCACATTGCTTTGATTATAACTCCTGCTCCTTTGTCTTTGGACAGATAAGGTAGCATAGAGGGCAGAGTCCTGGATATAGAGTCAGACTCCCTGCATTCAGGCTTGGGCTTTACTACTGACTCTCCAGTGGCCCTGAACTTCATTTTCACCTTTTGAAAAAAAATTCCAGGTGAAATTAATAAAGTCTATGTAGTGATTTTCTATGGGAATTAAAGAAAAGACTGATTAAAGGAGTTTTAGTAAGCTATAAAATTTTAGTTGTGGTTATTATGGCTATCCACTGGAATATTTCACCAGCTCCTGAAATTCCAGCTTTCATCTGGCATGGAGCATTTTCTCTCTCCTGGAGTCCTTTCTCTATAAGGCAAATGGAGAGATAATGGCGCAGTGTCTATGTTCAATAAATACTTACTGAATGCACAAGGCATGAAGAATTGAATATGTGGGACAAAAAGGAACAAAAGAAGGGAGGGAGGAAGGGAGGAGAAAAGAAAAGGAGGGAGTTGGGGGGGGGAGAGGGAAGAAAGGAGAAATGATTCTTTTAAAAATATATTTTATTGATTTTTTTTACAGAGAGGAAGGGAGGATAGAGTTAGAAACATTGATGAGAGAGAAACATCAATCAGCTGCCTCCTGCACACCTCCTGCTGGGGATGTGCCCGCAACCAAGGTACATGCCCTTGACCAGAATCGAACATGGGACCTTTCAGTCTGCAGGCCAATGCTCTATTCACTGAACCAAAGTGGTTAGGGCAGAAGGAATGATATTTTAAAGCATTTTAAATCTTTTATTTGAGCAAAGAATCATCCATCAATAGTTATTGAACTCTTTTCTTTGCTGTACACACACTTGGTACTATAATTTAAAAGAAGACATGAAACAAGGTAATACAAAATAACCACAGACAGCAGCCAGTGAAATCCCAGTTTTACAGCAGAAGAAACTTAGTGATTTAGTCAGGGTCATTTTAATATCTTCAACAAACATAGTAGAAGTAAAGTATACAATGGTGGGACAGTGATCTCAGGGCCTTGACTCCTCAGCATTTCCAAAATAAATCATTAGAAAGGCAGACGTCCACTCTCCCTTCCCATTAGGGTTATATGCAGTCATCCATATCAAAGGCCACAACATAAGTAGTCAGAGATTACGCACTGTGAGTTTTCAAAAACCTGGTAAAAATATCCTTAAAAACTCAGGACAAACAAAATTAAATCTATAAAGCACCCAATTCTGTCAGAAGAAAAGCACATAGATTATTGCTTTTATAAAGAAAATATTCAAGCAAGTCTCAAGGGTAAAGTGCACAATTAAACAATTCAGCAAATCTGGCAGCACAACCCACTGAGGTACAATCCTACATACCCTCTGCTTTCATCTGGCATGGAGCTTTTTCCCTCTCCTGGAGTCCTTTCTCTGTAAGGCTAACTCTTCCATGACCTATGCTGTTAGATATCTTCTAGGCACACTACTTCTAACAAGCTCCTGTTTGATCTTCAATAACTAGACCGTTTGGATGAAGTGCAAAGATGAACCACATTATATTAAACTCAATTCTATAGGGGATAATAGGAGCATGCAATGGGGTTGTGGAATAGTTAAAATGATTGATGGATTCAAAAACCTTGCTTTAGTCTCACAGGTGGAGCTCTAATGTTAGAAAGAACACGGGATATGGAATCAGAAACCCTAAATTTAGGTGGTCATGACTTCTGATGATTTTACTTTTAGCCTCTTAAACAATAAGCATTTATTATGTCAAGCAGTATATGTGGGTTCTGAATCTGGGAACAAATTGGCTGGGTAGTTCCAGCTCAGAGACTCTCCTGAGGTTACAGTCAAATATCAGCCAAAGCTACAATCATCGAAAAACATGAGTGGGGCTGGAGGATGTGTTTCCCAGGTCACTCGTTCACATCTGATCTAGTGACTGCTGGTTGTCTGCTGAGACCTCAGTTCTTCCTCAAGTGGAGATAATGTTGGGTGACTGTTCTTACAACATGGCAGCTGGCTTCCCCAGAGCAAGTGAGTCATGAGACAATACTGTGAAAGCCACAATGACTTTTTCTGACCCCAGTCTCAGAAGCCATGCATCACCATTTTGCAATATTCTGTGAGTGACACAGGTCAGACCTATGTACTCTGTGTGTAAGGGGACAGCAAGAATAAGAATACCAAAAGAGGATGGTCATATGGCAGTCTTCTGCTGATTAATTATACAATTGATTATTATAATCGTTACCTCTTGTGAGAAACTGTCCATGGAATATAGCACTATTACCCCCTACTCATATTATGGAGTTCCTATGATACTAAATAAGAAAAAGTATAAGTTATGGATCTTAAATTAATATGAGGAAAGTTAATTCCTATTACTTTGTTTATTATGGGTTTTACATGTGATTCTTTTTATCAATTTTTATTTATCCTCTGTTTCTTGAAAACAGAGAATTGTCCCTGGTGCATTGGGAATCTTGATGAGTCTGCCCTGATTCAGGTGTTATCCCTCCTACCCATCACTGTGTTTAAAATCATCCAGGTGAATTATATCATGCATATCTATAGACTGCATTTCGGTTAATAACATACTCCTATTTAACTTTGCTGTCCTTGTCTGTGCCATATGTCTTAAAGTTTCTTATTCTTTCCCAGTTTTTCTATTTGTTATATTTTATTCATCTGTTCATATTTCAGTATCCCTTTCACTCTTTGTTTTAGCTGTCATATCTGAATGGGGCATTTTACATAGAAGACTCAAAATACAAAAGGAAAGTTATGCTCACCCATTCACTAACATGGTTCAAAAGTTGTCAGACACTTGATGGAATTTATGGGATTACTTCTAGATTCCATAGACTTGGGTACTTTATTTTTCTCTCAGTTATTTCTTTAAAAGGGTAGAGAAAAGATATTAGAATTATGTTGATAAACTAGTAAAGCTTATTTCTAAGAGAGAAGAAAATATTTCAGGAGCCTATAGACCATTTATTTCATGAAGAATACTTTGATCAATAAGTAGTAATGCAGATCCTAAATCAACCTTGCAAATATTTTGAGAAAAACCATTATTAAGTCTTCACAATATTTGTTTAGCTAAAAATATTGGCATTTCTATTATAATAATTTTGGTGATAAGTACACATTTTCACAGAATGCCAATAATATTCACCCACTCCTTGGTTTCAAACGTTACTAGTGAAATCAATAGATTGGTGAAACCTTTTAGAAGCTATTTGGCAGTATATATCAAAATTACAACTATATTTAGCTCATTACCTAGCAATTGTACTTTACAGTTGCCCTAATATGTGTATATAAAAATTTTATTTGTTGAAGTAGCAAAAGGTTGAGGGAAATGCATAATCATTAATAAATAAGTTATAGCCCAAATACTTCATGGCATACCACAGAGACCTAAATATACTGATATTAAAAGATCTCCAAGACACAACATTAAATTATCAAAGCAAGTCCTTTAAGAATATGTATAACATGGTCATATTTATGCTATAAATATCTATGTACACATACACATTCTGGAAAATTAAAAGTCATTGACAGTAATAAGGGTGGGATGAATGGGGACAGATAATTCGGTGTTTTTATGTTTTGTTTTAATCACTTCTCTATATTTTGAATCATGCACAGTATGAGAGTATACCTATATTACTTGTGTACTAAAACATATGTTTTACCCTTCCTGAATATGACTAGGAAAGAAAAATAAATACTAAGACTATTTTAAATCTCCCTATCAAATTTTTATATGCATTTTTGGTTTATTTTAGTTCCTAAATATCAACACAGACTGCATAACTCTGGTTGTATGTAGAATCTTATCGCAAATGTCTCAGGCATGGTCATATTTGTTTCAATAACTATTTTTAAATGGCCTCCCAAATAAATGAAGGAATGAGTGTATGAAACTCAAATATCGGTAATTCCAAATGTGTGCCAGCTTACTAAGTCCACATCTTTGCAATGTTTATCCACAGTCTCAAATTGCAAAATTTCTTAGAATCACTAAGAGATTGAATATTTGACCATCTGAATGGCCCCAGGCTCCTTTGCTTTGTATATCTTTGATACTCTCATTGAGTCTCATTGAGTTTGTCCCAGTTCTCCTATCTGTGGCTCTCTGGTAGACCGCGAGGGAGCAGAGGGCATTGCCCATGTGAATTCACAGTGACTGGTTATGCCTGCCTAGGTTCTGCTGACCACCCACAGCTGGTTGTTCCTCCACAGTTACCAGGGCACCTCCTAGACTGACCTTTAGATGCAGACTGACCATCCTCTGCCACCTTCCTCTGGATTGCAGATTTATCCTGACCTTCTGAAGTTCGTGAAGCTGTAAGGCATCTGTTTACTCAGCTGCCACTGCATGAAGTTTTTCTCTGCCTTGCCTCTGGATCATAGAACTTTCCAGACACTCAGGAAATTCATTTCCTTCTTCTTTATATAAAATAAACGTGAGCTTCCTCTGAGTTTTCCAACTAGAGGCTTACTTAACTTGGCATCATATCTTTGAGGTCCTTCCAAACTCTAGAAACCCATGATGCTGCTGTGACTATAGTTGAACCAATTCTTGAGGGACCAAGCAAAACCAAGATGAATTTTACAGATTTCAATGAATCCCAGGTTTATATGATTATTGCCTCTCCAAGCACACACTTTCTGATTTGCTGTTCTTAAGTGGTTTGTAGCATTGTCAGAGGATGGTGATGGTGGTGGGGAGCGTTCCTAATATCTACTGAGCCTATCACAGGCCCATTGCTGTGCTATCACTTTATAAATACTATATAATTAACCAGAACAAGCTATCAGGCAGGTATTGTCAATGGCCCCATTTTACTGCTGGGAAACTTGATGAAATTAAACAACTTGGTAAAGTGATATGACACCAGAACCTGCACTCTCAACCATTCCTCTGCACATCTTAGGAAGGCTTTCAGCTAAAATGGAAGAACATAAATGAGAATTGATTTTGCACTTTGAAGTTCGAAAGGACAAGGCCATCAAATAATAAAAGATGACATAAAATGGCTTATTTGTGCCATGCCAGCATTGGTGAACCAATCCTTCTTTGAATAGAACGAGGCTATGATATTTGTTTTCCCAGAAAAATAAACATGTACAGCAGAAAGTGGAACAACCAAAAAAACGTATGTTCAAAAGCTTCCCGAGGCTGAAACAGGTAGACAGTGACTCTCTATGCCTATGTGAAAATAATAAGAAGGGAAATGAATGTGCCCCTAGCTGTTGAAAGAGTTGCAACCTTGGAAGTTTGCCAGATACGAGCAGTATGCTGTCTTCCACCAGGCCCTGGTGAGGGTTTAATTATGTGTCTGTGAAACATCATTAATGCTGACCATGGGAACTTGCTAACTGAGAGAGGCCTGGGCAGTTCACTTCCTCCACAGATTTCAAATGTGTGTGTGTTTTTTCCCTCATTTTTTCTTTATCAAGTTCGGACTATAATGAAACCTTCCCGGGCACTCAGCTCTTAGTAGCTCTTTGAACTTACAACACCGGAGAGAAACGGCACTGACTGAACTTTCACAATGGCTAACACTGGCACCAATTAATCAGTTCCCTTGAAAAGAAAATTGGAACGGGTAGAGCTGGAGACTGGCTTACAGGCACAGAAGTTGGAATCGTTTTTCTGAAATAATCTCCTTCTGCAGTTATAAACCAGTAAAGATTTTTTTTCTCTACCAAAGAATGCTAAAATAATAATACTTATTTATCTAGGTAATGGGGATGTTGAAAGGTTTATTTAGTTGTTTTTTGTAAAGTGTTTGGGAGATGAAAACAGCCATATTAGTGCTAAATACGATTATTAGCCAACCTAGCACTTTTATGTGAATATTCTGTTCTGGTTTCTTCCTTTGAGTCTATTTCAGGGCAGATTAACACCTCCACACAGAGCTTTCAAGAAGGCTTCTACGCCCAGTCTGTTGAGAAGCCAAATTCCCTGATAAAAATTAAACCACAGATATAATTCACATACATTTGAAAATATCTTTAAAATGCTTCATAATTCAGAACAGGGGTCTCATTCATCAGAAAAGCGTCAGTGTAAAATCAATGGAAAAGTCAAAAAGAAAAAAGACAATGTCATGAACTTAGTAAAAAGTATCATACATTCTTCCACTAGCCATGCCACCAACCAAAGGAGTCGGGTCCCTCCTAGAAATGATCATAAAAACAACAACAATAACAAAACACCTAAAGTTATTTGAGCATGAAATTCTCTGCCCAGAAGTCTTCACTCTACAATTTCTGAGAGACTCCAGAATGGTACCACTTTTTCTGACTCATAGTTATCTTAAACTTTGAGTGAGTCAAAAAATGACTGGAATACACTTTTAAGGTGTGGGAAAGTATAATTGAAGAGAATTTCCTTTGTTTGGAAATCTTTTGTATCAGCTATGCAACCTGTCCCACAAATATTGCCCTTTCACCTTTTAAATGTTTTAATGGGAAAAATGGGAGACCATGTAAGAGAGCCCCAATTGGCTTCCTCAACTCTCATTTTTGTGAGTTAGTTAGAAAGTCTGAGGAAAAACCACCAGTGTTTCCATTGTAATCAACACAAGCTACCACACAATCAAGCTCAGACAGTATAAAGACATTGTAGGGATCCTATGGGGGCATTTTTGACATTTCTGTCTAATATGTCAAGTCAGGCCAGGAAATCAAAACGCAACAGAGAAAACTCCTAGTAGTTGGCTAACATTACCTCCAATTAACAAAGGGCAAATGTTGACTACAAACTCCGAGAGGGAGGAGTTATACACAAATAAGAAAAAATAAAAATAGCCATGGTAATTTTGAAAGAATTTTGAGTTGGTACATGTGGGTAGATGTATGTGTGTGCTGGTGCATGAATGGGTGTGTATGAGTGAGTGTGAGGTTTAGCAAGGTTTCTCACAAGACCATGAATGTTGTTTTTGAAGAAAATATCATCCCATTATCATCTGTAGTAAAAGTATCTGTGTTTATGGCAGTAGCTTTATTTTCTGCAACTAAATTCACTTGGACCAGTTTTATTACATAGAAGTAATGAGCATATAAGTTGGCATAAAATTTCCAGAGGGGCTTAATTAGAAACAGCTACAATGGCAAAAGGAAGACGGAAGCCAATGATATTTACCCTGGCCACCTTCCAATCATACTCTGGATTTCTTGCTATAAAAAGATAAAATATTGTTGAAGATGAAATTATTCCCACTCTTGAGTCTTTATGCAGTTTTATATGGTATACAACAAAAATGTTCACTTTCTCGATGAACTACCGAGAACAAATAAAACATTAAACTTGTGGCAACCCCAAATTCTAGTTCTCAACACTCAAAAGATATTAGTCTTTCCTAGAAAAAATTAGGCTGTAACTGACTTCCTGCTAGTTATACAGCGTTAAGAAAAAGTACCTCAACCCTGGAAATGGGCAAAAGAATGGCTGCATGCCTCTTAATACCATACGGAAATAAACTTTAATAGCACGCCCAAGGATTATTTAGGTCTCTTAAGGATTTGCTTGTCTGATTTGTTATTTACTATTCATTAGGTTCTAGAGTCTGAAATTCCATGCTAACATAGATTTTTGTCTGTAGAGATACAAAAAGTTGTTCGGGTAGAAAAGATAATTCCAAATGTTATACAGATGCTCCTGGACTTATGATGGGGTGACAATGTCCCCCCTAAAAGTATTGCAAGTTGAAAATATTGTAGGTCAAAAATGCATTTAAAACACTCAACCTACCAAACCTCAGAGCTTAGCCTAGCCTACCTTTAACATGCTCAGCACACTTACATCAGCCTATACTTGGGCAACTTATCCCACTGCGCTGCCCAGCATCACAAGAGTATTACACCGCACGTCACTAGCCTGGGAAACATCAAAATTAACATTCAAATTACATTTTTTACTGAATGCATATCACTTTTGCACCATTATGAAGTTGAACAATCCTAAGTCAGACCATCAGGAGGCAGGGATCGGCTGCAGCTTTACTACCCTGCAGGACATGAACCAGCTTTGCCTTCAACATAGCAAATATTTTAAGTATGTTTTTTTCTGATAGGCTTATATATACACACTGATTCTCAAAGATGTTTTGAATCAAATTTCTCATTCTGCTTGTCCCCTCATTAATAAGTTTAAACACATTCTGGCATCTATTTACTTATTTTTTATATAAGACTCATGTTTTTAATTTTTTTAAAGGTTACACATTGATAGTTTTTGTTTAAATATATTTTATTGAGTTTTTTACAGAGAGGAAGGGAGAGGGGTAGAGAGTTAGAAACATCGATGAGAGAAAAACATCAATCAGCTGCCTCCTGCACAACCCCTACTGGGGATGTGCCCGCAACCAAGGTACATGCCCTTGACTGGAATCGAACCTGGGACCCTTGAGTCCACAGGCTGAAGCTCTATCCACTGAGCCAAACCAGCCAGGGCCACAGTGACAGTTTTGACAGGCATCCCACTGACATGTCCACGAGGACTCAAAGGCCGGGGCCCAATAAAGTTCATTTTCTGAGAAGAGCTCCCCGTGGGCTGCTCACACCCGTGGTTGCAGGAGTGAATCCCAAGTGGCACCACGGCTCTCATTTGGCTGATTCTCTGTTTTTGTTGTTCTTGCTCTCTCCTCCACCATCAAATTTGTGTTGGTTTGATTTGGGGGATCATGGTCAGGTCCATCAGTCTGTCCATAGCTAATTAGTTTGGTAGTCATTTTCATTTGTTTATCTGTTTGTCTGTCTGTGAACTGAAAGGAAATAAATTTAAAAATATCTCTTGTGCGCTGGTGCGGCTCAGTCGTTGAGTGTTGACCTATAAACCAGGAGGTCATGGTTTGATGCCCAGTCAGGGCTCAGGCCTAAGTTGCAGGCTTGATCCCCAATAGGGGGCAGGCAAGAGGCAGCTGTTCAATAATTCTCTCTCATCATTGCTGTTTCTTCTTCCCCTCTTTCTTCCTCTCTGAAATCAATTTAAAAAAATACTTTAAAATAAATAAATAAATGAATAAAAATAAAGCCCTAGCTGGTTTGGCTCAGCGGATAGAGTGCTGGCCTGCGGACTAAAGGGTCCTGAGTTCGATTCCGGTCAAGGGTACATGCCTGGGTTGCAAGCATGATCCCCAGCAAGGGGCATGCAGGAGGCAGCCGATCAATGATTCTCTCTCATCACTGGTGTTTCTATCTATCCCTGCCTCTCCCTTCCTCTTTGAAATCAATAAAAAATATATATATTTTTAATTAAAATATCTCCTACCCACTGGAAAGCAGAACCACCCTTTGAGAGCCAGACTGGTGGTTTGGTTTCCATGTCTGCCTCTTACCTCTTACTGATGTGCAGTGGGAGCTGCAAACCCTCCCTGCGCCCGAGTGTCAGCAACTGATAAAACTCCAAACCTCGCCTCCTATAAATGTGAAACTTTCCTAACCTCTGAAGAGTATTAATAAGTTAAATGATAAGTTCTCTCAAAATCAAGGAGGTCTGTTCTGATTAAGTGCTTGCGCGAATTGAATACTCCCAGAATCCCAAGAAAATAAGAAACTTGAAGTTATAGTACTTTTAATGTGCCAGACAATACGGAAAAAATGTCTTCTTACAGAAAATAAAAGTTCACAGCATTTTTCATAAGAATTTAAGTTCACCTAATCAAGATGAACTTTTGGACTGGTTTGTACAATTGGTTCAAAAACTGGTATATGTGTTAACCCTTATGAGTATGGTCTATAATACAAGCGTATGTTTTATGTTTTATGAAATTTTTATAAGACTTTAAAAGACTGGATTTATTTTCCCATGAAAAGACTATAAATATGAATGTCTCAAAGTTCTCATATGTATTTAGTGCTCAGATAAGTTCATAGTATTTATATTACATTTTTTAAAATTAAGAAAATATAAAATAATGTGTTTAATTAAATTATAGTCTTGACAAATATTTTTACATTAACAGTACATATGTTCTAAAGCATATCTGATTAAATATAATTTCCAGGATCATTAGTTAACTTAAACCCTTAATCCTATGTTAAATTGAATTAAATAATAGATAAACTTTGGATACCCAGATAATGTGTAAGATAAAAAACTGAAACATTATCACTGTTACAACTGTGTATACTATGCGTGGTGGATATATATATTTTTTTGCCTAAAAGTATCAGTTGCATATCATATCCAATATGAAATTATTATAAGGACAAAAATGAGTATTTATAGCAAGTTGCAAAAAGTTTTATTGCAGTGAATCTTATCTGTCTTGGCTTCTAATAATTGCAAATGATTATGAAAAATTGAATGAAACATGTCAAAATTTTGCCAAGTTGACTCATTTCATTTAGATGGGCTTATTTATTTATTAATCCATTACTGCCAAATAGTATATAAATGCAAACTAGAATTTTCTTTTCTATGTTAAAATGACAAATGATCTTACAGTATTTAGTAATCTCTAAGAATAGTAAATATTAGCCGTTATTCTCTGTTTAATCCACATAAATAGCAGATTCTCTATCTCTCTAGGATAATATTCTGTGCTATGAGCAAACTCTTACATTTATAATCTTTAAAGAAGTTCTTTACTCCTGAAAAGCTAAGTTTCTATCTAATTGTTTCATATTCTATGCTTTTTTAAAATATTGCACTGTCACTTTTAATGAGTTAGTAATCAAGATAATATTCTCAGGATCATAATCCTATCTTAGTAAAAAAAACTAAATATATTTTTAAAATTTTTATTGCATTTTAGAGAGAAGAAAGGAGAGAGAGAAAGAGAGAAACATCGATCATTTGCCTCCCACAGGTGTCCTGAACCAGGATCAAACCCACAACCTAGGTATGTGCCCTGACTGGAAATTGAACCTGCCACTTTTGGGTGTTTAGGCCAATGCTCCAACTAGCAGAGCAGCAATGGCCAGGGCAGAAACCAAATACTTTTTGAGAAATCTGTTGATTTTTGCCTTGTCAGGATCAAACTGTGTGTATTAAATATATTTTATATGTAAAACTAGGTTTCAATGGGTACACACACAGATTTCATCCTTCAGGCTATATAAATGAAAAATGCTAAAGTAATTTGGTTTGGTTGATGTGTCCATATTTCTTTATTACTCCAACAGTTATTGCATAAGGAGAGTTTCCCAAATCAAAGGAGAAGCTTAGCCTGTGTCGGATTCATTTTATGTAGGTAAAATGCAATAATTACAAATATTTCGAGATTATAAATTTCATAGATCTGTTAATCCCCTTGCCATCCTTGACGGGTTTTACCTTCAGGAAAAACACTGATCAGATCTCATAACCCAATGGAGAATTTCACTCTCCTCTGTTCTCTTATTGATTGCTCTAATAAATTAACCACGGTCATTTGGGCCTTTCATTAGCAGATGCTTGAAAGTTTTGTTATGAGCTATGGGATGGAAATTGAGTTTTTAACAAAGAAGGATAGTCTCTGTATCTCAGCAAAAAGAATTCTATCAGGTTCTATTAACTATTGATATTTCAAGATATAAACTTATGGGAGCAAGCTTTGAAGCTTGAGCTGGCATCACTCAGAAAACTCTGAGATTGTCCAAGTCAACTTTGACTTCAGTCAGGATTTCCAGGAGCCCTTTCCATTCAGAAGCTTCATGGACAACTGCTGACCTCAAATCCAAACCATCCTCACACAGCCCAGAATGAATGGGTGACACTGAGCTCACACAGCATAGAATGAGTGGAAAGGGAAATCTAATAGCCTTTATTTGTTTTGGAGTATGTTGGCATTAGTTTTCTGTTCTATTTTCCTGGGAGTGAAAGGAGAAGCTCTTTCTCTCTTTTTGTATATCTCTAATATTTAACCTATAAAATGTATCTTGTTCTCCTTGATCCCTAAATTTATAAACAAATACACATACACAGTCTCATGACTTTTCTTGAAAATGCAGTTATTTGCCAAAATTTGACCTTCTTACCAGGATATTATTGAACAAATGGATTCTATAATCCAGGCAACACCTATAGTAACTGAATTGAACACAAATCTCATAATTAGATATGACATACCCATCATTAAGGCACAGGGATTATACATCATAGAAAGGACCAATGCCCACAGAGCCCTCCCAGGAATCTGGGACAATGCCTGCCCTGGGTCTCACAGGGTCTCATGTAGGCAGAAATTAATCAGATTTGGCAAATTTATAGCAACGGCAGGTGCAACTTGTGGAAACAAATGTTTCAGGTTTGGATTTGCTTTTCAAGATGTGGTATAGGAGAACCAGAAAGAGCAATTTTAAAAAAGGAAAAATAAAAACTCTCAAGAATAAGAGATTGTGTTGAAAATGCAATCTGAGATTGCTTACAAATTTTCCAGTCAGAAGTTAATTCTCTGGCCAGCACATGCTCCACCCTGGGAGCCTCTGGATTTGCTCATTGGCAAGAAGGTTTATATGGTTAATTACCACCTCTTGTTGCACGTCTGTAAATAAGTCCCTCAAAATCAGAATGAGATCAGCATGTTTTGTAATAAAAATAATCTTTCAAAATCATTTATGATCACCAGAAGGTCTATTAAGAACATTATCCCAAATTTGAAAATAGGCTAAAGGAATAACTGCATGTTCTTTTAATGTTCTACTGCATCATGGTTTAATGGGCACTTCCGAGGAACAATGAATTCTCTAGAAGTTTTCACCTTTATTTAATTTGCAACTTACTACTTATTAGGGACTGGACTTCATGAGGTTACATGTTAACTTGTAGTTTCCATCTTACAGAGATGCAAGTAATCGCAGTCCAGTAGAGATGATAATGCTCAACACCAGGCCCTCCAAGACTTAACGCAACTTGTTTTTGTCTCTAAACTGTACAACTATTTTAGCATGCTTTTTATGACTGATTATATCAACCCCCTGCTCTTCAAATGCTATCCAGATAGGCCATTGTTCTGGTTCTCTCATTAATGAGTCACATTTTTGACATGTGTTCATTCCATATGAATTCATAAGACTGGTATATGTGCCATTGAGGTTAAAGGGCCACCATTTCAACCTGCCTAGTAATTTTACCTATGTCTCAATTACATTATGTTTGAGACCAATTCTTATTTTCATGTTGTCACTTTCTTTTTTCAAAAAAAAAAAAGTGTTAAATACAAAATGCAATAAAATGTTCACACAATTTTACAAACCCTACTATATGAAAAGGTGGTAAAATGTCCCAATTAAGCACCTGATGGGGAGCAATGCCCCTAGGGAAGAGCTTAAAATGTTGATTGGTGTAAGAAAAGTCTGATTTGGCTTTTAGAAAAGGAGTTTGGAGGCACCTGTGCATTATGTATACTCGGGCAAATTATTTGAAATTCAAATACATAAACGTTAGAGACCACATCATTTCCTCATAAGGAAACAGTTTCAAAAACTCAGAGTTTGTTTTCTAAGCACCTTGTTTCCAGACTGGAATTTTCTAGACTATTTTTAAGAAAATGTGGGAACTGAAATGAATTGCCAACTTTTAATTTTACAAAAAAAAGTATATATACTACACATGCACTCATACACATGCCTACAAATACAGCCACCTACTGTCGTTTCACCAAAGAAAGGGCATTTCCACTCCATGGGAGTGGTAACATTCAGGGGAAAATGAAACCTGTAAACAAGAGCACATTTGTAGTGGATTACTTTGTGTCTAAAAGATATGTTTGAATCCTACCCCCCAAAACCTCAGAATATGACTTTATTTGGAATAGGGGTCATTTCCAATGTCATTACGGTAAGGATCTTGAGATAACATTGCCCTGGATTAGGGTAGACCCTAAATCCAATGACAGAGTCCTTAGAAGAGTCAGAAAAAAGGGAAACCACAGGGAAGACAGCTGTGGGGAGATAAGAGAGACTGGGGTGATGAAGCCAGGAGCCAGGCATGCCAACAATTGAATGAAATTGCCAGAAGCTAGAAAGAGGGTGAAGAATTCTCTCCTTAAAACCTTTGGAGAGAGCAGGGCCCTGACCACACAATGATTTCAGATTTCTGGCACCCACAACTCTGAGGAACTAAATTTCTGGGTGTTTTGATTGATTGATTGATTGATTGATTGGTTGGTTGGTTGATTTTATAAAGAGAAAGGAAGGGTGAGAAAGAAAAACATTGATTTGTTGTTCCACTTATTTATGCATTCATTGATTGCTTCTTGTATGTGCCCTGACTTGGAATAGAACCCACAACCTTGGAGTATAGAGATGATGTTCTAACCAACTGAACTAACAGGCCAGGGCAAATTCCTGTTATTTTAAACCCCCATATTTGTGGCAATTTGTTTTGGTAGCTCTAGAAAACTAATAAAGTATTTAACTGTGAAAACTCACATCCACACACCACCCTGGTGTCTTCCTCTTTCTAATTCTGCCACAGCAATCAATCTTGTCTGGTGTTGATTATCCTTGTTGTAATCCAGATTTGTTGATGCCCAAATCTAGGACCTTCCATATTCCACACTTCAGCATATAGTCCAGTAAAGGAGAAAAAAAAGGCTAGCAAGTCACAAAAGCTTTTGTGTGCTGGTAAAGGTGCAAAAAAAAAATAAAATAAAATAAAATCCCCAAACCTTCCCTTGTAAGTGCTGGGGAGGGGCAGGCAGCAGGAGAGAGCATTCACCTTGACCTCAGGCTGTGCAGGAGTGTGGGAGGGAGACCAGCGTTTCTCTTTGTCCCAGGAGATGATCTTTCTCCATAACCGTTGTGAATAACTTTAGGAGTGTTTTAGAACCTTGTTAAGTTTAAATGTATTTGTAAAACTTATGATCGAGTAAACTTGCGTTATGGAACGCCAAGCCTTTTAACAGAATTCAGCTGCACCAGAAGCAGCCCTACATTTGGTCCTGTGCGTGTTATGGGAGCTGATGGGCTGGTGGATGCAGAGTTGGGATAACAAAAGGCAGGGTCTCGAAGGGCAGGGAGCTGGGGTTGACAGAGGTGGTGCGGCAGATGTGAAAGTCTCTTTTAATTGGAAAAAGGCAACCGCTGGGAGATTGTGAGCTAGCACATACACAGATTTGTTTTGAGCACACACTCTCTCTCTCTCCTCCTTCCCTCTCCCTGTGTTTCAGGTTTTTTTGTATGTTTGTGAGGGTTTTTTGCTACTTCTTATAGAAAGGTTTTTAAGAAGTTGTATTTCTGCTGATGACACAATGAAAGCAAGTTAACATTGCCTCTGACTAATTTCTGATCAAATGGAAGGTTATGTGGCCCAGGCAAGAGTTTTAGCAAAATGTTGGCCAGAGATTCTGAGTCTAGATGGTAATCCATTCTAAAATAAAGTACTCAAAGTGATTGGGAAATGCTGGCTAAGAGAGCAGATGCTTGAGCTAACATAGCCGGATTTGAATTGTGACTCTGCAGTGTTCGGCCATGTGACTTTTGGCAACTTAATTATCTGAACCTCTGTGATCTGAGCATAATAATGATAGCCACCTATAAAGCTGACATGAGCATTAAATCAGTTACTACCAGTAACATGCTTAGAATGGTGCCAGGTACCTGATAAGTGCTCAATAAAATGTTTGCTATTTCCAAGATCCAGACAGAGCCTCAGGATTTGATTCAGCAGTAATTATTAATAGTTTAGATTTGGAGAACAAAGATTCAACTGAAACAAGAGGTTTATATTTTACAAAGCAGTTGTAACAGGGTGTATTATATAATGTGATTAATAGGATTCATTAGTCCTTAGTGTGTTTTTTTTAATAATTGTATTTGTACAAATGAAACTTGCATAACAGAACAAGAAAGCATATCATGTAGTGTCTCCTTTTCCTCTCACTCTTGCAAAACTTCTCCAATGGAAATATGATTTTTGGATCATGAAATATTACCAAAACACATCTGTGGACAGGTATTTCAGAGAGAATAAAGCGCATCTTCAGAGCATTAGAAACTCCAAAACATTATGAGAAAAAATTTAGCCATAGATTATGATGTGCCTGTTCAGATGTGTGGCTAAGAAAAAGGTCAGGACTGATTTGGTAGTCCTTCCCAGGCCAACCACACAGAAATGTCTAGCCCTCACCAACAGTGTCTGAGGCTATTGGGATTAAAGCCCTGATTTGAGGGGCCATGCACAGTCATTTTGGGACATCTCGCCCAATTTCAATCAATGTGGGAAGATCCTTTAAAAGGGCACAGTCATTTTCATCATAGACCTGATAGTTTTTTGTTATTGTTTTTCTAAACAGAATGTGTCCTAGTTGTGCCTGCAACCACCCCATTTCAGCTTCTCCTAGACAACAGGTTTTTAGTGGAGCTGCGGTCCTTTCCTAGTTGATGCACTTTTATTACAACAAAAATAGCCTCAGTTGGTGGGCGGGTAATTCTCCAGGACTTCCTTATAAATGACCTTAGCTTTTCGCTTGATATTAAGTAAGTGTCCTGGATGGCAGCAATGAAACCATGGGCAAGCTGAAATAGATGTTGATGGTGTCCAAGTCTGACTTCAACAAAAGGTGTTGAGTGAACACCACTGACTTGTAGTACTTTTCATCTGAATTAGAACTTTATGGACATTTACAACTTTGCCAAGTTCTGCTTAAATGCATTTCTTCTCATTGAACCCTATTACATGTACATTCTGGCACAACGTATCAGAATATAATGCTTTCTACCTAATATCACATAATTCTCTTATCTCCCAGAGGACATTACACTTATTTATTGGGGATGTTTACTTTGGGAATCACTGACTAATGGGTAGAAGATTGTCCAAGTAGCAAAAGTTTGTGCTAGTTTTCTTGGGAAATGTTGGATGATGATTGCATTTGTTATCAGACCTATTTGCAGCCTATGGCTGTGGTCAGTCAGCAAACTAGGGTCCATGGGCCAAATCCAGACTGTTGCTTTTTTTGGTAAAGAAAGTTTACGAAACAAAGCCATGCCTATTCATTTACATGTTGTCTATGGATGCTTGCTTATTGCAATGGCAGAGTAGTTACAACAGAGACCTGTGACCCACAGAACCTAAAATATGTACTGTCTGACCCTGGTCTACAGCAAAATGCTTTGAAATGCAGAAGGCAACAACTCTTCAAAGTGTACAAGTACTCTGAAAGTTTTCAGATAATTGATATCCAAATTCTCATGGAATTTCCTAAAGTCCATCTTGAGAAAGCTCTAGAGTTTATGGTAGAGTTTTCCTTGAAGAGAGAGAGAGAGAGAGAGAGAGAGAGAGAGAGAGAGAGAGAGAGAGAGAAGGAGGAGAAAGAGGAGAGAGAGAGAAAAAAAAGAAGAAGAAGGAAAAGGAGAAAGAGAAAAGGTAGAGAAGGAGAAAAAGAAGGAGGAGGAGGAAGGAAAGAGGAAATAGAATTTATCAGAAATATATATTTATTCTTATTTTCATACTTAATTTATATATAATCATTTCCAGAAGCTAAACATAAGAGTTTAGCTCATGAACATGGAGAGTAATAAAAAAAATGTATTTTTTCTACTTATCAGTTTCTAAATAATATTTTAGTTACACATTTTATTACATTATTTTCATTTATGTAATGATTAATAGCCTACTATTTTATCTTATTTTATAAGTTACAAGATGGATACATACATTTTACTAAATCTTCAGCATCTTATCTTCATTATTTTAATATTCCACTTTATAAGATTTATTTTATAATTTATGTCTGTACTTTTAAAAAGTAATGCTTCTCAACAAACATTTTAATGTGCTTACTTGAAATATAAAATGAAGGAAGACATTTTCAAACAGGAAGCAAGTAATCTTTTAAAATTTGATTTGGCTAATCATTTGGGTTAAAGGTAGACATTTTTTATAAATAGAAAATGACATTTGTTTATTAAGAGCTGCAGGTTTTAAAAAATATTTAAAGTTTAAAATCTATCTGTGACATCTACTATATTATGGTATTTAGAGCCAATGTCTATTAATAATAATTGTGATGATATAGAATACATTTTTATCTAACAATTAGAATCTATGGTCAGAGGAATTACCTTATAAAATGTTAGTTATACACATTTAATGGTTTAAGTAAACATTTAAGCATAAAAATACATTTAGGATGAAACTCTAAGAGGGGTAATCATGGATATATGATTTAAAAGAGAAATAGTTAAGATATAAATGAAATGTTAAAATAGAACTGTTCACTTATTTTTAAATAGATCACTGTGGATTTATAGCAATCGTGGTTGGGTTCCATTGGATATATTTTGATAATTAATCTAGCAATTTATTTAAATATATTAATAATAATCATATAACAGAAATCATATATTTCCTTAATATTTAAACTAAAATGTAGAGGTTGTTGACTGTAAGGAAAAAGTCAACTAGGTATCCTGTCAGCAAAAAAAAGGATTTAATCAGGGAAAAGAAAGGACTGCAATCCTGTCTGTGTAGCCACAGTGAGCCACGTGCCAGTCCCTGAGACCAAGAAAGACTTCTTTTTCAGAGGAGGGGCTCTTATAACCATAGAGCTCTGTTTAACCATAGAGTTCTTCCTGTAGGGCTTTTGCAACTCACTTAGGGGGTGATAGCTTCTCCCACAGGCCCTCCAATTCCTGTCTTGGTTATGGTCTGTCAGAAATGTGACAAAGTGACAAAGTCAATTTACACATATGAAAGGAGGTACATATTTTCAAAATTCTTTTAAGGGGTACCAGGAGATCACCAGTGGACAGCACTGGGACACACGTGAGGTAATCCTTCACTATTCACTGTCTACCTTATTAGCCCTTCTCTAGACAAGCTCACTTCAGGATGTCTGACCATGTCCTTCACCTCCCAGGTCAGGGGTGGATCCCCAATGGCCAGAAAGATAGTGCAGTACCTCCCACACTCCAGTGCTTCGGACTTTTTTTTTTCCACTCCCATAGTCACAGCATAGAGGATAGCAGCCTAAATACAGGCATTTGTCAAATTTCATTTAATTCACAATAAAGAAAGAATCATCTTTTTCATAAATTTAAGACACAAATGAAGTTATATCACTATCCTTACCTGTTTAAGAACTCTTAATAAACTTTTTCACTTCAAATGAAATCTAAAGCAGGAAGAATAATGGCTCCCAATATGTCTATAATCTAATCCCTGGAACCTGTGAATATATTACATGACAAAGGAATTGTACAGATGTGATTAAGATGATAGATTTTAAAGTAAGGAAATCATTTTGGATTATCAGGACAACCCAGTCTGATCATGGGGAGTCCTTGGAAGCAGAGGATGTTCTCCAGCTGGAAGCAAAGAGAGACAAGAGCAGGAGGGGAAAGCCTCTCTGTCACTTATTGGATCTTCCCTAAGTCTCTTCGTTAAACTCCCTCACAAACATGTAATGCCAAAATGTTTTTTTGTCATTTATCATTAAAAATAATAATTAACACCCCGCTGGTGTGGCTCAGTGGTTGAGCATCAACCTATGACCAGGAGGTCACAGTTTGATTTCCAGTCAGGGCACATGCCCAGGTTGCAGGCTCGATCCTCAGTGTGGGGCATGCAGCAGGCAGCTACTCAAAGCTACTCTCAAATTATTGATGTTTCTATCTCTCCCTCTCCCTTCTCTCTGACATCAATAAAAAAAAAAAAAACAGCAATTAACATTTGCATAGTACTTTATAATTTACAACACATTTCAAAAGACTGTCTTAAACATTGGACAACCTATCACAAAGTAAATGACTATAGAAATACCTCCTGACTTTCTGATGTCTGTGTTACTGCCAAGTTCACCCCATGGCTTTACTAGAATTTAGCATCTGCTTCCAGAAAACTCACATGTTTATTTCCCATTGAGACCTTCCTCCCAGGCCTAGATCATAGTCCCAGATGTTTATTTGATATTGTTTGCAACACAACTTTAACCCCAACCAAACCTGTTGCCCTTTCAGTTATCCTTCACTGGAGGAAGGCTGAAGCAAGACACATAACTTGTCATCACACCAATCTCATAAGAAGGGTGGGGCCAGGCATGTTCTAAGGGTGATACCTCTTTTAAGAGCTGTGTAGAATTGCAATACAAGTAAGCACAATGGGCTTAAGTATTGTCTCTTCAGAGGCTGAAGGAATGCATTTCTCATCCATAACTCTCCATCAGATTCTGCCCCAAATCCATACTTTTAGGATGCTGGTGTCTAAAATTAACCACCTCAAATCCATTCCTTTAGCTTAGGATTTGTCACCTGTTAAAGAATAAATAATTCAAGAAAATGTTGCAATTTAATTTTTGTTAATAATTATTCCTTAGAATCCACTTGTTAATAATTTTTTCTATAAATTTAAATGAGCTTGATATCTCTCTCATTGGTCAAATCATATACTTATGCTAAGCCTCAGTTTTCTAAACTGGAAAATAGAGGTAAAACTAGATCCCACATTTTAGATTGTTGAGAACTTTATATGAGAAAACAAATTTAAACACTAAACAGAGGGTCTAGTACCTAGTATTTGTCCAATTAACTTCATGTTGGGCAAAATTTTTGTCTATTTTTTCACTGTTGTTTCTCAGCAATGAACATAGTGTCTGGCACATAGAAGGCACTCAGAATAATAAGAGAATAGGTAAATGATTGAATTATAGGGCTATGTAATTATCTGATACTGATTTTGCAGAGGAAAAATAAATAACTAGTAAACATGGTTACAACCAGAGAGTGGGCAAAAGGAGCAAAAGCCGGACCAAAAGGAGGAGGTCACCCATACCTGCATACATACCACCTATTTCTGGAAGCTTCCAAGGACTGCCTTCAGAAATGTGAGCGGGATCTATTCCTGTCATTTTCTTTGGTACTGGATTCTTTCCTGTGGTTTATTTGTTTTGACATAAACAGGAGCAATCTTGCAAGATAAATATTGTGCCAAACAGCCAGAAGGCTGTCAAACAAGAACAGGCTGCTCTACAGAATCCAGAGCCACAGACTCGGCAGCTCTGTGGAACAGGCAGCTCGATTGACAGGCTCCTCTCCTCACTCTGTGTGTCTTTCCAATTTAGTCATGTCATTTACCTTGAGGGAAAGGAAAAGGAAGACCCTATTGTGTATTACAGGGGGTGACTAATACAGTGAGCAAACAGTGACAACCACATAGTGATCTGCTGGCCACATTGTGTCAGACAGATTACAGGCCAATACTAGTATGCTGGGTTTATACCTTGGGGAATAGAAATGATAAAAGTGGTTGTTCGTGGTTTGAAAACATGACACAATGGGGATTTCCATGCAGTATGTGGGAGTCAACAAGGTTCTATGCTCCCACCAGTAAGGGAAGGGAGCAGCGGGGTGGGGGGAGGTACATCTAAAAATATAGAGCTACCACTAAACACTTTTAAAGCTCTAAAAAGATCCACATGTAGAAATTGCATCTCAGAGTGTGGTACGTGGGACACTGGCATTAGAACTACTTGTTTGTTCAATTGCATATTCCTGGGTCTCATCCCAGCAATACTGCATTTGTGTCTACTGGGGTTGCACCTGGGAATCTATTTTCTAACAATCTCCTCAGGGGATTATTTTGTACTCTAAAATTAAGCAATCACTGATATAGAATACCTTTGACTTAAGAAAATGAAACAAGGGGTAAAAGACTGTAGGACAGAAGCTTCTAAATTTTCTTACTATATGGTGCTCTTTTACTGTCCCAGAATATTTTTCATGACCAAAAGAAACATCCATCAATTCCACTGTAAGTAGTTAGGTACAAAGAACCTAATGACTATTTATATCCTAACAACTTAGAAACTGTTGATAAATAATAAAAATTGAAAGAAAGAAACCCACTATTTTGTATTTATTCACAATCACTAATCACAATGACTAATTCTAATAAAACATGTGTACCTTTCCAACCTTGGAATCAGAGTGTGCATCCCCCCTAATTTCCTGCTACACATTGATTTTCACCCAGTACTTGCTTTTTTTAATCACAGCATCCACCAAGAACTTAACTTCTCAAAGAAATGTCATTGATATGAAAGTAGTGCAGCTAATGTATACGAAAGTAGTGCAGCTGAAGTAGAAACTGTAATCAACCTTGAGGTAGTATTTGATACATTGTCTGACAAATGACAAATATCACTATTTCCCTTAAATATCTGAACTATCTCAGAAACACTCCTCTGAGTTCACTGGCACCCTAAGTTACCTCAATACACAGTTTGCTAACCAATAATAGAAATTGATAAGTTGAGTTTCATTCATTGAGAAGTCTTCTATGGACTTTACAAAGCCATTCTTTAAGTCTAACTTTATTAGGCCAGTAATGAACATCAATTGTAGTGGCTCTCCAATTGCTAATGAGTCACTGTTTTCTGGAAACAGCTTCAATCCACTGGGCAGTGCCCCAATGCTATGTGCTACATGACCTTGCAACTCTAGTCGTAGCTGACCGACATAAACTCAAAAGAAGACAATCAGATTATTGCTCTTGTAAAATGAAAGTAGAAACTGATGGCTAATAGAACTGGGTCGGCTGTTTTTCTCATTGTCACAACATGTGGGTGAAGGTGGAGAAACTGGGGATGAAGGTACGAGTGGCACCTCTCCCAGTGACATCTAACAAACCACTTTCAAAGTTTCCCCTTCCGTTTTCATAAGCGTACTGTGGGGAAGAACTCTGTGAACTCATTAGCACTCCAAGGGGAGGACTCCAAACACTTCTGTCCATTGCATGTTGCCATTGGAGTTGCCAAGGGAGACATAACATGATCAAAGCACTGCATGGAATAAGACATTACTTACATAGAGAAGAAACAGAGCAACATCAGCTTCAGAAGTCTGCAATGGTCCCTCAGGTCTAGCAGGTGCACCTGGCAGTCATAAAAGGACAATTGGTCTATGCATACCCATATTGTGCCACAGGAGAAGGACCCATCTCTTCCCCTCAGAGATTAAAATACTGAAAGCTGGAGGCATGCCTGAGAGCCACTGACTTAATAGCTTAAGAAGATCAAAGGAACACTCATTACTCCTGAAACGGGATATTCTGAATATCCCAAGTGATATTCCACACTGGGTAATAAGCCTAGTTCAGGCTATGCAGGCACTTTATCTCTTGGTAAGGAAGTGTTCCAGACCTCAGGCTCATTCTTATATGGCCAACTGAGGGTCAAAAGGCTGGGCATGAGATACTGCTTTCCCCAACACGTGTCTCTGCTCATTTGGAAGTGTTAGCACAGACAGGAGGAATGCTTTTACCTATGTGTCATGGTCAAGATTCCACTGCATTGGAAACATGTTTTCCTGCTGTTTCTCTAGCCACTATAAAATGTTTGCTGTCAACTCCCTGCAAACATCAACAAGGAAACCTGAAGCTATGGTCTGAATGTTTGTGTCTTCCCAAAATCCACATGTTGAAATTCTAATGCCCTCTGTGAATCTGTAAGAAGGTGAAGATGTTGGGAGTTGATTAGGTCATCATGGTAGAGATCTCATGCATGGGATCAGTGCCCCTATAAAAATGACCCACAGAGCACCTTAGCCTCTTTTATCACATGTGAAGCATGGGAACTCCATCTTGTTCCCGTAACCTCCATACTGTAAAAACTGCTGTTTGAAAATTTCCACTAAACATAGATGGTCCTTTGTTCTAGTGAATTAACTCTGCTATTTTGGCTCCTGTAAACATGCTTGCTTGAATAATAGGGACAATAAGTTCAATTATCTGGCCTTGCAAGCTGCTCTGCTGCTGTCCCTGGTCACTCTCATGCCAGGTGTCTTTTAGTTATCTGAATTGTGTTGTGCTCAAGGTTACTGAATTGTGCTGTGCTCAAGACTATAAGCTTCCTGCAAAATATCTCCCAGTACATAGGGCTCTTTGTAAAGCCTGCAAAATGTCCAGAAGTATAATCCCATATTTGGGAGAAAAAGAAACCGGGAGGGTATAAAGGGTAAGCTTCCTCCATGTTACTTTGCTCAGACTTTGAGAGGCAACTCCTCTGAGACCACTGGCGTAATAAAGACTCCAAATTTGGCTTACTAAGGTGTCCTCTGTTTAGCTTGCTGATTTCCAATATAACAATGAAGATACAACAACAAGTGTGCAAACCAGGAGAAGGCCCTCACCCAACCATGCTGGCACCCTGATCTTAGACTTCAGCCTCCAGAATTACATTTCTGTTATTTGTAACCGTTTGTACCCACTCTGTGGTATTTTGTTACAGCAGATCAACAGAATTAAGACACCTGTGAATCAAGAAAAGGGAATTTTTAAACTCATAAGAACTAGAGAGAATACAATCTCAACAGTCTCTACAGAGACACCCAGTGGGGATTTAGAAAAGGCTAGCCATAATGTTTTTGTTTGGGTTAAAGGGATTTCAGGCAGGCATCCCAAAGAGGAAAAGCCGGTTGGGATTATGCAAAATTCATGACTCATAGTTTGAAATTGGTAGACATGGTGAAGTGAAGATTTTGAGTAAGTATTGATAACAAACTGTTATCTGATAAAGGAGCTCTTTGACCAGGTGAGCAAACTCTTTACCCAGATAATTTAGTTTGCAAGAACTTTCTGAAACAATTGAGTTATTTGTTAGTATATAGCCTCATCTTCCTGGCCAACAATTTCCTAATAAAACATTTAAAAGGGGTTGACACAAATGTCATCAGTCCTCAGAGCCAAGTTTAAGAAAAAGTGTTTCACAGAATTGGCTGGAGCAATAGACCCTGAGTTATGAACTAAATTGTGTCTCCTCAAATTTTACCTTAAAGCCCCAACCTCTCCCCCCCCTGTGCCTTTATGGAAGTAATTACGGTTAATTGAGGTCCTAAGGGTGGGACTCTAATCTTAAATGATTGGTGCCTTTGCAAGAAGAGAAAGAGATACCAAAGCTATCTCTGTGAGTACAAAGACAATAGGCCATGAGAGGATACAATGAGTAGGGAGCCATCTACAAACCAGGAAGAGCTGTCTCATCAGAAACCAACCCTGAGTACATGCACCTTGATGTGGGACCTCCTGTGGTATTCTGTTTGGCAACCTGAGCTGCTAATATACCTGTGTATGAAAGGCAGATGCCACAATGACACAGAGAGGGGAGAGAATGAACATAATCCAGCATGAATTCTGTTGTCTTAAATCCTTCGTTAAAGCTTAAGGGAAATTACCATTACTTCACCAGGACTACCAGGAACTCAGAATACTCAAAAAATAACATATGGCTTTTTGTGTTTTTATTTTTTTACTAAAACTCCAAACAGCTTATAATAGAAAAAAAGCTCATAAAAGAAAAAAAAAATAGTTCAAAGAGGAAGGAAGCCATTAATAAGCTATAAGAATTACAAGTATAGCCTATGTTATTTCTTTGCTTGTTATACTATCGGATCAGGTAAGTCTTCTCAAAATCTCATCTTATCTTAGTGTGGTCTTACTGCATTAATATTCTTTAACCACAGAGTCCACTTCCATCAAATTGAGGGTTAAGATGTGTGGAATAAACCCTTGGGAAATGCTTAGAAGTCTTCAGATGGAAGAAAACTTTATTGTGTAGATAGTCAAAAATGCCTGGGTCTCTCCGGGGTTTCCTGGAATGGATGGCACCTGGCATAGGCACCACTGTGATTTTTGCAACTCCCCTTACAATAACCTTCACCAAATGACTGAAGACTTGGCTCCAAAGGGCTCTCTCCTTTTGCCTCCTCTGAATACTTTGCCCAGATTAGTCAACCTATAACAACAGCAATAAAAGTAAATTGACTACTCCCTAGGGTGCACATTCATAGTAGATTCCAGTAATACAATGACAAGAACATTCTTTAAACGCTAATGTCCTGCTTTTTATGCTTTTATAGGTTCTGTTATTGATTTGTTTATATTCCATTTGCTTGTTAATGGTTTAGATCTACATTGTACAATATCTAACGCACCATTATCATACTTAACTCCTCTTTTTTTTTTTCATTTGGTAGCAATATCTGGAATTTCTTATGAAGAATAATATGGGATACAAGTAGTTTATCTTCAACAGTGACAAAGATGGATATTTACTAGAGTGCATAAATGGACAGAGAGGAAAACTAAAACGTTGATATAAACTAGGATTTAAGCCATTGTTTCAGACAGGCTATAAAAATGTTATGAGGGATTTGCTACAGGAACAAAAAGAAAACTGCTGTTTCTAATTCTTTCTTGGCTTAATCATTGAAAAGTTTAATAAGCTGTGTACCTAAATGGGAGACGGATTTTACAATTTTGGAATATCATTATCTTCATCTACCCCTTTTGTACCTCCTTTGCAACGGAAACTATAGATCTGTCCTTTTATTTGGGCTGCAGATGGACACAAATTCTTACTTTCTTTACAAAACTGATTGTGTTAAGAAGCAGGTGAAATAGTCACCATAATTGCATGGATGCATTTTCAATTACTCAGGGATTTATAATATTAAAGGCCCGGAGCATGTCTTATTTATCATTCCTCACTGCTCCAACCATGATACCTTCACCAAAGTTTGGGGAATTTAATTAAATGCTTAGCAATGACCTCCCCTATTTATTCAATTCTAATGTGCATGTGTTTTCAGATTTTAATATTTTTAAACTAAATTATTTATACTTCATTATTGTATATTTTCCCTCCAAAGTATGTTAGCAAATCAATTGTTTCTTGATTGATAATTTCTTACACTTGGGGAACTATGAAATCTGGAAGGATAAAAACTCATTTTGCATTGTTTCAGACCTCACTCTGCAATCTCAGGACAGAGTTGAGACTTTTTTTTTTTTTTTACAATTTAATAAAATTAACATTTACGGAGTCCTTTCTAGTACCAAACCCTGTGCCAGGTTTGTTTTTAATAGGAAATGTGGTTTTTTTCTTCAATTTAAATGGAATGCTTAGTTTTTAAAGGTGAAAAAACACTTCTCACAGGATCAGTTCCTAAAAAGAAAAGAATATTTTCTAGAATAAGCAGAAAATGAAACATTCACTACTAGATGTCTTTGACCCTTGATTTTTGACAATCAGTCTGGGTTCTTAGATGACCCAGTCCCAGTGGCCTTTTCAAACTGTGCAGGCCTCAGCCAGAAAGCACTCACTCTGAAGCCACAGTGAAGTGGCAGGTCCCACTGCACAACACGGGGCCAGTCTGAGAGCCTGGCCAGTGATGGGAGAGGCTCCGGTCTGGCAGGGACAGAGGGCTGCTTATTCTCACCTCTCAGCTCTGGGCTTTGTGGCATCCTATGCTTCCTCAGATGAGAAGCAACCAATAGCCTTGAAATAGTTGATTAAAATAATCTCAAGCATCTGCACAAAAATATTGTGATATTTACCTTCCTTTGCCCACCACCTTTAGATTATCTGTAGTCTCTTAGTTTTAAATATTATAGTAAAAAGAGTAGAGAGTAAAAAATACATACATCTCAAGTGGATGGACCTGACTCCCTTGCCAAGATGTGATTCTACCACAATATTGCACTTGTAAGCTACTGCTGCACAACCAGGTTGCTGGGCTTGGAACTCCCACTGTACTGCTTAATAACTGTGACCTTGGCAAGCTATTCCATAACTCAACCTCTCTGTATCTCTATTTAGGTATTTCAGACATTGAACAATAATTCCTTTTTTGATAGAGTTGTGAAGATGAGATAAAATGAAGAGAAGATGATGTGCAGTGTTTCACAAGATAGACACATAGCACATGCTCAATAAATGTGATTGCTACTTTTATTTTTGGGTTTTGGATAACTCATATTTTTCTACTAAATCCCCTTGTCAGTAAGCTGCTATCCAAAAGTAGCTTGAACTAAGGACAACTCCACCAATAGGAGAGTGATTTTCTTTAGCTGATTGCAAGAATTATGTAGTCACAAATCAATATCTTTCCCAAACTCTCTCTCTCTCTCTCTCTCTCTCTCTCTCTCTCTCTGTCTCTCTCTCCACACACACACACACACACACACACACACACACACACGACCTAGATTCTAATTCAAATTTTGTTGTATAATTTAATAAAATTTATCAAAAAAACCAACATGACATAATTACTAAATGATATTTAATGTTTAAAATGTAGCTTATGGTACTATAATTAGGCATTTTATAAGAACTTAACCTGCCTTTGATTTTTGCCTCTGCCTGAAATTCCCTTGCTTCTACATCTATTCCTCCATTCTCATTTCTTCTAATCGTACATTCATATATTAATTTATTTATTCATTTATTAACTTTTAAATATCGTTATTCAGCTATTCAAATATTGTTAGAATATTTTCCTCCCCAGCAATCTTTTTATTTATTTATTTTTTTTTAAAAATCTATAAAAGTTTTCTAGTTTTCTGTTTGTAGTTTAATATTTAGTTTTTATTATTACTAGATTTTTTTGTCTAATGTTTGCATTGCAATTTTGTTTGCTACAGGGAAATTAAAATCGTACATACATTTATATATCCTGTATTCGTTATTACTGCAACTGAGGTTCCTTAACCTCAGTGTGACCAAAGACTGAGTTTTTCAGGATTCTCTTTCCTACCAATTCTTGTTGCCTATTAAGTGCTTCTCATTTCCCCTCTGCGTGAAGAAACATTTTAGAGACATTCTACTTTCCTCTCCTTCAATATGCTAGATGCCAGATAATGTGAGTTATCAGAAAATCCTACTCATATAAGCAGATTATCTTTAGATCTGTAATATGAACTCTGTGAGGATATTTCACAGACAAGTTAGAATGTAATATAGTTTAGCTCAGTTTTAGGAAGAATGCCATAAAGAATTCCACTAGAATGGACTTTTGGAGGTAGAAAAATTACTCCTAAAGAACC
Source organism: Eptesicus fuscus (assembly GCF_027574615.1). NCBI lineage: Eukaryota > Metazoa > Chordata > Mammalia > Chiroptera > Vespertilionidae > Eptesicus > Eptesicus fuscus. Next base: position 12,300,022 of record NC_072477.1, on the reverse strand, counting down.
TAGAATAATATTTATCAGGGGTATTGGAGGTCAACTTAGGAGAATGAGTAAAGTAGGTAGCAGATACAGCTGAGGTACTGTCTTTCTCAGATGTTTTGCTCTTTCCAACACTCAAGTATGGAAACTGAGTAGGTAGAGAATCCAATAAAAACAAGATTTAAATATCAGATATGTATTAATTTATGATCAGAAAGAAGAAAATATTTTAGGTTGGAGGTAATAAAGAGCTTAACATTTGTTCAAGCTGGGATGCAGGTGGCAGGTAAGGAAGATGACAACCCCAGGCCAAGGTCAGTATGGCTCATGATGGAAGAAATTAATGATATGCTTCCTCTCAACTGCACCTCACTGCCCTAAGGGACCAGCAGGCATGCTAAGGCAGTTTACAAAGAGCTGTCTTACGGTTTGTTACCTTGCTGAGCACAAACCAGAGTGAAATCAAAGGAGTAAGCATTTTGACCTGAAAAGCGAATGTATAATCCTTCATTCATTTGGACAACATTTATTGAACCCAGACATTGTGCCACACACATCTTTAGAGGCTAGAGGTAAAATGATAAAATGGATGTGTTCTCTGACTTCTGGAACCAACCTCTCAGACTTGTGAAAGAGTTAGTCACATTAAAAAAATAAATAACAATACAGCATAAGTGCTATAATTGAACTAGATAGAAAAATGGAACTTCTAAGGAATAAATTCTTTATCAAGAAGTTATTTCCCGAAGAAAAAGAAAATGTTTAACTTGCCTGATGTACTGAAGAAGGTCTTGGGCCAGAGAATGTAAAACCATCTTATATTGCTGGAAGAAACCCAAATTGTTTACTGTTAAGAAGCCTTTATGTTTTTTAAGATAGAGGCACCTTCCTTTTGGGGTAATGACTTCGTTAGAGTAAAAAAATAAGAAATCATACCTACTTGAGGTTAAACTGAGTTTGTTTTCTGTAACACTTGTAATTTTAATGATTTTTCCAACTATATGAAATGAAACCAAGTCGTGTGATTCTTAAGCATACTTTATTAGATATATCTCCCTTAATAACTCATTAAAATACTGTTAAATTCTTTTCAAGTAGAAGTGCCTCTTCCCAAATCCAGAGGTTATAATTTTCAAATGCCTAATTATGAGGATAGTGAGAAACAAAAAGGCAGGCTTGACAGTGTCATCAAAGCAACACAGAAAGACAAATTTTGAAATATAAAGGTAAAAACCACTTACAGATATTTTTTAGAGGCCCATCTACACCAATAAAAGAGAAAGATGCAAATTGACCATACCTTCCCGACACCCACCAGCCAATCAGGAGTGAGCATGCAAATTAACCCAACAAATATGGTGGGTTAATTTGCATATGCAGGCTCCGAGTGGCTGGGGGTGAAGCGGGACGCTGGGGAGTGTGGGAAGGCAAAAAGGTGGCTCTGGCCAGAGCGAAGACAGTGCCAGCAGCCAGGGGAAGGAAGGCCCATTCTTACACAAATCTTTGTGCTTTAAAAGGAAACATTTAACATTTGTTAACATTATTAAAGCAAATTAGAATTCGACACCTCAGATACCCATCTTTTAGGCACATGATCTGAGACTTAGCTGACAAAATATCGCTTGGGTTTCTCATGAAGAGTATGTGTTTTGTTGTATTTTTGGTACCTTTTGTTAATTTAAATAATTCAGACTTAATCTGTGACAGTTGTCACTAGATTAGAGTTCTGACATTAGAAGTTTGAGTCTCCACCGACCTTAGGGCGAATTTGAGGAAGAAAGCCTTCTGGCTGATGGGAATGTTTCTGCAACTTCTTGGAGTCATTAAAACTCCAAGTAAACACCAGGATGATTTATGCAAATGCAAACAAAGGAAAATGTTTTCTTAATGACACCCCAAAACCTTATTCAGTTGAAATTTTGTTTAAGATTAAATAATGGGTGCTTTATTTAGATTAATTAGCAAGAAGATCCCAGTTGTCAATAGGTAACTGAAAGGCGCCATCTGCTCTCTCTCCAATTGTGGCTGGGAGCTTTGCATTGGTGTACCAGGGCACATGGGAGAATTAATTAAGCAGCAAATGAACTCTTCTCACAGATGGCACCCATTTCCTTCTTCCAAATGTGCACCAGCAAATTTGCGTACTTTTGCTTTAATCTTGTTTGCCTCCTTGACAGTTTCGAAGGACCACTGGAGTCTGATCATCAGTTGCCTATTTTAAAAATGAAGAAAAATAGTGTGGAGCTTAGCCTCAAAAGAAAATGCCTGATTGGACATAACATCATATGATCTTCATAAAGACTCTAACTACCACTTTGATAAGAGTTTAAATCAAGTTGGTTGGTGTTTTTTTGTTTGTTTGCTTGCTTTATTTTATTTTAATTTAATTTTGGATCACATTTATTAGGGTGACATTGGCTAATAAGGCCATATAGGTTTCAAATGTACATTTCTAGGATACATGATCAGTATTTTGCATTATGTGTCCACGACCCAAAGTCAAATCATCTTCCATCACCATATATGTGGCCCCCTTTACCCTTAACTTCCCCATCCCCTTCCCTCTCGTAACTACCATACTGTTGTCTGTATCTATGAGTTTCAGTTTTATATTCCATATATGAGCTCCAATAAGGGGTTAATATCCAAAATATATAAAGAACTCAGATAACCCAACACCAAGCAAAGAGTCCAATTAAAAAAATGGGCAGAGGACCTGAACAGACACTTCTTCCAAGAAGCCATGCAAATGGCCGCAGGTATATGAAAATATGCTCAACTTCTCTAGCTATTAGGGAAATGCAAATCAAAACTGCAATGAGATACCACCTCACATCTGTTAGAATAAGACAAACCAATTTTTTAAAATATGTTTTATTGATTTTTTACAGAGAAGAAGGGAGAGGGATAGAGAGTTGGAAACATTGATAAGAGAGAAACATCAATCAGCTACCTCCTGCACACCCCCTACTGGGGATGTGCCTGCAACCAAGGTACATGCCCTTGACCAGAATCGAACCTGGGACCCTTCAGTCCGCAGGCTGACACTCTATCCACTGAGCCAAATCGGTTAGGGCAAGACAAACAATAACAAGTGTTGGAGAGGTTGTGGAGAAAAAGGAACACTCATTCACTGCTGGTTGGAATGTAAACTTGTACAGACATTATGGAAAATAGTATGCCAATTCTTCAAAGTATTAAGAATAGAGTTACCATATGACCCAGCAATCATTCTTCTGGGTATCTATCCAAAAAACTTAAAAGCATTTATTTGCAAAGATACATGTACCCCTATGTTCATTGTAGCATTATTCATGGTGGCCAAGACATGGAGACAATCAAAGTGTCTTTCATTAGAGGATTATATAAAGAAGATGTTGTACGTGTATATAATGGAATACGACTCAGCCATAAGAAAAGATGAAATACTGCCATTTGCAACAATGTGGATGGACCTTGAGAATATTATGGTAAGCAAAATGTCAGTCAGAAAAAGTTAAGAACCATATGATTTCACTCAAATTGGTTGTTTTTAATCCCAGAATTATCGTCGTTTGTCTTTCTTTTTTATTGTAGCATTTAGTGTACAGTAAGAATTCTTGATCTGATATTTTGTATATCAATATAGAGATATAATTTGTTTAATCAAAGCTGTCCTCCAAAGGTTGTGCTGATGTAATTTATATAATACATTTTTAAATGAAGTTCTAGATGTCTGTGAATCACTGAAGAAAATATTATAGAAAGACCACTGTACTAAGTTTTATTTTAGAAACCACTTCTTAAGAGGCACAAGCGTGTGGTTTGAAGAAAAATGTATTATTCTTTCAATTAAGCTCATTGAAAGAGCACTGTCACCTGACCATCTTTCTCTTATTTCTCCAGCAACATTCTGGCCATAATACTTTTAAGATCTCTTGCTCAACTTCATGATAACCCAGTCATCCCTTAACCTACCAAAATCAGGCTTATGGCCAGAATTGATCTTTCACAAGTCATAAATATTTTTTAAATTATTTTAAAAGGCAGAAATAACGTTTGAATTATGAATTCAAAAATAAGAATGAGCCAATTATTCAAAAATATGGGGCAGGGGGAAGGGGACTTATTTCAGGCAGAGGAAGCAAAAAGTCCAAAATGCCTGAAGCAGGGAGAACTTGGCAAGTTGAAGGAAAATAAATCTGTGTGTTTGGAAAGAAAAAAAGCAGAAGAGGAAAAAGTTATGAGATAACATGAGAATTCAGAGGTGATTAGAAGTAGAACATTCAGAACAATGAGAAAATTATTTTCCCAGAGCCATATAGGAAACCATTAAATATTTTTAGCAGGGGAGTAACATGATCTGATTTGTCTTTCAGAAGTATGGAGAACGGACCACAGAAGATGAAGAAGGAATGGGACAAGTTCAAATACAGTAACATTCATTTATTCAAGAATTGTTTATAGAAGTCCTATTATATTCTTGCCACCTTTTCCAAACTGGCTTGAACTAGGGTGGTAGTGAAGCCAGAGAGAACTGGAAAGATATAAGATATATTTTGAAGCTTATGCAGTCAGAATTGGAGGATGAGTTATACTGAGAGGAATTGAGAGAGAGAGGAAAGAAAGAAAGAAAGAAAGAAAGAAAGAAAGAAAGAAAGAAAGAAAGAAAGAAAAAGAAGGAAGGAAGGAAGGAAGGAAGGAAGGAGGGAAGGAAGGAAGGAAGGAAGGAAAAGGAAGGAAAGAAGAGAGAGAGAGAGAGAGAGAGAGAGAGAGAGAGAGAGAGAGAGAAAGAAAGAAAGAAAGAAAGAAAGAAAGAAAGAAAGAAAGAAAGAAAGAAAGAAAGAAAGAAAGAAAGAAAGAAAGAGGGGGGAGGGTGAAAGGAAGAAAAGGAGAAAGAAACTTTTGAGTTCTTGGCTTGAGCATCTGGTGAGAGGTACTGTCTTTCTACTGATAAAAAAAAAAAAAAAAATACCCAGAGAGGATTAACTAGGGTGGAGGCTGGAGTCAGGAATTAAGGACAATGTTTTGGATGTAACAATTGTAAGATGCATATCCAGTTCCTGAGTTCAGATTTTAGCAGTCTACTCCTTGACCACAAAGTCAGATTGGGGAAGTAAAAGGAATCACTGACATAAAATGGGTTTTTAAAACCACTGGACTAGAGGATATCACCTAAAAGACAATGTGCCATTTATTCAGCTTCTGAAATGTTGTCAAATCTCCTTCTACATTTCCCCCAACACCTGGTCCTGCCTTCATTTGGGCCCTCACCAAAGTTTCCCCCTCAAGACTTCTTCCATTACTACCAGACATCGTTTATCATTTTCCTTGCCTAAAAGCCTGAGATAGAGGCTGCTGTCTGTAGCATTGAAGGGAAATTCATTAAAATCACATGGGTGTGTATGAGCCTTCTTTTCCCTCTGCCAGGAGAATGTCATGTCCCAGAGACACCCCTCTTTAGCTCAGGTTCCAGAATGAAGGAAATGGGTGGAGTAGAGTCGTGTCTAACCCACAGCTACCCAACTTTTTTGTAAGAATCAAAACTTTGTTGTGGTAACAAAGAACCAGAAATTGTTTGTTACTGCAACCAAATCCAGCAAAACTGCCTTTTTTTCTCCAGACCTTCCTATTTGGTGGAAGTTGTGAATAAATTTTCATTTAAAATTTAATAAATATTCAAAACATACCATAACAATTCAAGAATTTGGCAGCAGTAACTGGCATGTTCATTTGACCTTAATTAATGGGAAAAACTAAGACATGCCAAAATGGGTTACATAGAAAAGTTTAAGTTTTTGTTAAGTTTTTATATAGCTAGGCCTCCTAACTTACTGTCCTCCGGTAGGTGGATATAAGTTTTGCATAGACCTTTAGCCAGCCATCCTTTGATATAGTCTGCATGACCAAAGCAGGCCTAATAAACTAGATAATTAAAAACAAAAATGGTTTTCATCATCTCTGAAGCTAAGGTTTAGCTAATGATTAGATAAAATATTTTTTGATATTTTTTGAAAATGTGGAAATAGGATACAGATCATTTTTTAATTTTTCAGAATTTCCAGGAAATTTCATTTATGTATGAAATGTACAAAGCTTTTTTATTTTATTTAGTAGAAGCTTTGTGGACAATTTTATGATTTTTATCATTCTGTAGGTCTACTGATCATTCATATATTTATGCCACTGTTTTTGATCTGGTGAAGGCTTTTACTAAGATCCAAATCTTCAAAGAATTTTCATTATCAAACAACAGGAGTTCAGTTTATTTTTATGTGCTTATATTTAAGACAAAATAGCATGTTTTCCTAGATTATAAATGTAAAATCTGTTTGGTAAAAAGCAGAACAACATACGTATGATGTGTAAATTGTTATAAACTTTCTAATTCAACCTGCCAATATCAATCAAAAGCCTTAACATTACACACAATTTTTGAAATGTCAACTTTGTTAGATAATTTTCTCTTTGAAAAATAATTATGATTTGTGAATGGAGTAAGCTATATATATTTTCTGTAGTATTATTCTAATAATATATGTTTGTAAACAACTGAAGTAACCATTATATCATGGTTAAAAAAATGAATGTATTACACATAATGAAATAAATTTTTATTATATGATGATATAAACGAATATGTATTGATATGAATATATGAAAGTTGACTAGTATAAGAAGGACATCTACAAAACTGTATGTAGCATAATTTTATCCCTATAAAATATATAGTAATAAAACTATAAGAACAAACACAATATTATTTAAAGTAATTACCTCTAATTGTACTTTTAAAATATTTCCACAATTGACATTTTTGTTGTATAATAAAATGTAGTTATTTTAATGATAAAATACAGCATTTCTTTAGAGCATATTTGGAGTATCCTGAAAAACACATAGAAGAAATTAAAAACAATCCATAATATAGTTACCCAGAAAGGATCATCATTAGATTTCATATGCATACCTCCAATATTTCTATTGCTAAATATATTTTAACTATTGCTAAATATAGTGAATTTATGTAGAGTAATGTCTCCCATGGAATATATGTTCAAATACTTATTTTATTTTATATATTCTATCACTTCCATTTCCTCTTACCCTTTTCTCCCACACTTTCCTTCTTTCCCAAATCCATTGACTTTTTAGCCATCAGGAACTGCCTAAAAATTAATTTTACCTCTGAGCATTTTCCTAGTCACATGTATAATTTATCTTCTAGTGACCTGAGTGAGTTTCAAACCCCTAGGTTTATATTAGTCCATTTGATGTTATTCTAATTGAATTTATACTGTTACTGCTTATAAGCAGAATGTAATTACTTCAGCTGGCATTTGGACATGGCTACAGGCTACCCCAATAAAAATTACATGACCCTTTAAATGACTATATCCACTTTTTAAAAAAATGTGAGCAATGAAGAGCAGATTAGAGAAGGTCTTCTCAAATGCACACCAGAGAAATTCCACCATCTCTTTTATGGGGTGAAATCTACCTTTTATTTCAGCTCAAATTATTGCTGCAACATTCTATGGAAGCCCAGAAAAGTGGCTTTACAAAGCAACTTAATTAATTGCTTAAATAATTTACAATAGAACTTCAACACAATATAGATGACAACATAATGCTCTGGTTGGAGAAAGTCTTTATAAAGAAGAGAGAAAAACAAAAATTTGAGTTGATGTTTGGCAAAATAAAAATTCAGTTATGGAATGCCTGTAATAATCCATGAAGTAAATACTATTATTATCCCCATAATGTAGATAAATAAAAGAATATGGGTAGGTGATTAGAAAGATGAAACGATTGCCCAAAGCACACAGTTATTAGGGGACAGAGGTGGCATTTGATCCCCAGCATCCGGGCTCTAGGATGTCACCCTCTGCTTAGCTAGGTTGTCTCTAAAACCCCATGTTCCTCATCCTTCTGAATTGCATCCTCACAAAGACATTCTTGGCAGTGGTCTATAATTTTCTCATCTACTCCTTGTTTACTATATTCCCCACTTAATACTTAAATGACTTAGTATTTATAAAGTGCTTAAAACAATGCTTGGCGCATATAGTAAGCAATACATAAATTTATTAATGAATAAAATTACTCGCTCAATTACATTTACTGAATGTTTTTATGTTCCAGGCTCTCTGCCAGATGCTGGAAATCCAAAGTTGAACAAAAGACATAAAAACCCCCTATTCCCTTTGATTTAAATTCAAGTAGAAAAAAATTAGGCATTTAAAGTACATTTTCACAAATAATTATTTCAGAACTCTTGTGAAAAGTGAGGGCAAATGGCAGGGAGAGATGACGCAGGTTAGAATCTGGTAGCTCATAGTAGATCCTACGGTGCTGACTACTGATAAGGACATAGGGGGTGGGGAGAGGCTGTGATAAGAGTGTTCTAGTAAAAGGAAACTCAGGTGCAAAGGCCCTGAGGTACAAGGGAAACTGGCAATCTGGAAGGTCCTGGAAGAGGCCCATTGTATTCAGTTCATGCTAAACAAAAACAAAGGGGGCATCCAAGAAAAGTTCAGATGGAACCTTAACTGTCCCCTAGTCTATGATATCACCTGAATGTCTTTTGACATCTCTAACTCAACATGCCCAAACCTGAACTCCTTTATTCCCTGCCAGGGAAAAGAGGAAGACATCTATAGTACTCTCACCAATAAAGGTAAGTAGGTAGATAAATAAATAAATAAATAAATAATAAACAAACAAGGAAAGAAAGGAAGGAAGAAAGGAAAGGAAAGGAAAGAAGAAAGGAAAGGAAAGGAAAGGAAAGGAAAGGAAAGGAAAGGAAAGGAAAGGAAAGGAAAGGAAAGGAAAGGAAAGGAAAGGAAAGAAAAAAAAGAAAAGAGAAGAAAAGAAAAGAAAAGAAAAGAAAAGGAAAGGAAAGAATAGAAAAGAAAAGAAAAGAAAAGAAAAGAAAAGAAAAGAAAAGAAAAGAAATTAATAGAAGCAAATACATAAAACCAAAACTGGCTCTTTGAATATACTAATTTAGAAAAACAGGAAAAAATAATGACAAATGATCAATATCAGAAATAAAAGAGGAAACATCAATGCAGATTTTATATACATTAAAAGGGTAATCTGGGAAGATTATCCTCAATTCCATGCCAATAAATTTGGAAGCATTGATTAAATTAATAAATTCCTTGTAAGACACAAACTTTCAATATTCATGCAAGGAACTAAAATAGATAAGTTGTTATAGTAATAGTAATAAGAATAATATAGAATAAGTATCAAAGTGTGGAATTACAGTGTGATATTAAAGTGTGATATTAAAAAGTATTGAATGTAATGTAAACAGGTTGATAAACACCCCTGAGTGGCATGTATGTAGAAAATAGATAAAGTGATCTGTTCCCCATATGTAAACCAGATATGCAAGGCTCCTGGGACCCGCTGATAAGACACACTGAAGACGCCCATCTAGGCACATAAAAAGAGGAAGCACCAGAGGAAGATCAGAGAGGCTGCTCTGCTCCTCCACAGACGGTCACTCTCCACCCCGCTTCCTGCATCTGCCCGAGCTCTGCCGTGGACTGTGAGTCCAAACAGTGAGCCGGAAACTGAGGCCTCAAGCAAGACGCCGAGCCGCAGCTACAACGTCCAACGTCCAGGGTGTGTGTCTATCGGTGCGGATCCCCGGGTGGCCTGCAGAGGTCTGGAAACCACCAGGACTCTGTAAATAAACTGTGAATGATTCGTGCATTGCATGTCTGTCTCCTGTGTAACTTATGCTCGGCCAATATTAAGTAAGTACCTTGGGTCGTATGTGTCAGTGTCTGTTTAGAGACTGGCTGAGGCACCCTTGGTCACCTGTGCTTACGTCCCTGAAGGAGAAATTGGGACATAAGTAGAATAGTCTTTGTCTATTAAATAAATTAAATTAGTATTAAACCTTCTCAGAAAGGAAATTCTAACTCCAGTGATCTTTGTTGGTGAATTAAAATGATTCCTAGCATTTAAAGAAGACATAATGCCAATTTTATACAAACTCTTTCAGAAAATTGAAGCCAGCATTACCCTGATATAAAAACTAGACAAAGACATTATAAGAAAACTAAGAACCATATGCTTCATGAACATAAACAGATTAATTCTTAGCAAAATATGAACAAAGCTAATTCAGCAAAATGTAAAAGAAATTATACACCAAAACCAAGTGGATTTTATACCAAGAATGGAAGATTGGTACATCAACGTGGTTCACCATATCAACAGACTAAAAGAAAAACTACTGATCTTAATAGATATCAAAAAAAATTACAATAGTCAACATTTACTCATGATAAAATATCATTAAATTGGAATAGGAGGGAAACTTCTTAACCTGATAAAGGATGTCCATGAAAAACTCAGATACCATAATGTTTAACAATGAAAGACAGAATATTTTACTCCAGATTGGAAACAGGCAAGAATACTCACTCTCAGACCTCTCAGACCTTCTATTAATATTCAACCACATGTCTTAGCCAGTAAATTAAGGGAAGGAATTAAAAGTCTTACAGATGGAAAATGAAGGAGATGGAAATTAAGAGAGATGACAACTGTCTCTATGTGCAAATGACAATGATCAAAAATATATAAAATCTCATATCTTAAAAAAAAAACTACTTCAACAAAGAGTTCATTTAGCAAGGTGGTAATGTGCAGAGTCAATATATAAAAGTGAGCTATGAATGGCAAAACAAAACACAAAAATTATGAAAATATATTCCATAGCAATAATCATCCCACAGAAAACCGAACACTTTGCCAGAGCAGGACAGTCCCAATGTAGCCACAGCTCTTCCCAGCAAGGATGTTTACCAGTCCAAATATCTTGCAGCCTTTATCTTTGTGATGGAAATCAAGCATTATTCCTTTGTGCACCTCAACTTCAGGTGACTCAAAGTACAGCTTTCTCTAAAGGAAAAATTCATCCCAATACTTTTTATTCTCTTTGAAATCTCTGACCCATTTGTGGAGTTTAAAACTTGGCCAAGCTCTCCCTCCAGGGAGCATACCCCTGTGCCCTTCCCTTCTCCCTCTCTTCCCTCCTCTCTCTTGTCTCCGCCCCCAACCCCACCCCTGCACATATCCCCTAACCTCTAAGGGACCCCATGAGACTTGTGACCAGGGAAGCAATGGTTAGGGGCAACTTGTCCCAGGCTAAACCCCTGAACCTATCGCCAAGGCCCCTATTCACTGGCTTCCCAGTGAACTAAGGCAGCCCTCCTAGGCTCTCCTGTTGCTTCTTCTCTGCCCTTCCTTGTTTCACTCTCCTAAGTATATTTTTTGCTGCCATCAGATCCTTGCTTACTTTTCTATAAAAAAAAAAAAAAAAAAAAAGACTGTCCGCCAATTCTACTTGTTAGTCAATCATGTCTCTTTGTTTTTTTTTTACATCTGTTGTATATAATGTCTCATGCCTTGGTCAAAAATGCCAATATAAAGTCTTTTCCTCCAACACTATAACCAATTACAGCAATAAATGTCTCAAAAATACAAAAAAAATCTCAGAATTTATAAAATAATTGTTAAATATTTCATCAATATTGAAAGACACATCTCAATTACAGCAATAAATGTGTCTCAGAATATTAAATATGTCTCAGTATTGATAAAACAATTGACAAGTATTTCATAAATAATTGATGAATTGATAATTAAATTGACCTGAATTTTTCTTGGATCTTCCATCAGTGAGCAAAAATTTAGAACTGATTTCAACTCCACATTATAAATCTAAATCACCCAATGAATTATAGAATTTAATTTGGAGATATCATATTAGGCCAAATTCTATTAAAATTATAATTATAAAAGATAACAAGTACAGATTATTTCATTATACACATTTTTTTAATATATTTTATTGATTTTTTACAGAGAGGACGAGAGAGGGATAGAGAGTCAGAAACATCGATGAGAGAGAAACATCGATCAGCTGCCTCTTGCACACCCCCTACTGGGGATGTGCCCGCAACCAAGGTACATGCCCTTGACCGGAATCGAACCTGGGACCCTTGAGTCCGCAGGCCGATGCTCTATCCACTGAGCCAAACCGGTTTCGGCTCATTATACACATTTTAAAAATTACATTATATTTTTAATTGCATGGCTTACCATAGAAGGTGTCTTAGATTGGGTGAAATTTCATATTGTCCAAAATGCCTGGGATGTGCACTGTGGTCTTTCCTCATGCCATCAGACAGAGTTAAATACTGTCCCCTTTCTCTGTCCGTATGACTCTATCTCATTGAATTTATGTATTAAATATTATGTTAATACATATTTATTTAGATATGCTTTTTTCCAATATGTGGCAGTCCTTATCCTTAAATCTTGAGTGGCTCACATAGTATACACACATGGAGTAGATGCTTCATCATACGTATTACTTTTTTTATATTTATTTGCCAAATCTGGTGCTAAGTGTTGAGGATAAAATGTCAAGTGAGGCTGGCCCTGACTAATAAGTGTTTGCAGATTTGTAAGGTAAGCACAGGATGCTAGAGGAGAACATACAAGGGAGTCCAAATCAGATCAAGTTGGTGAGATGGAGTGCAAGCCAGGAAAATTATCTAGGTTTGAAGTTTGCATGTGAGTTAAGTGGATAAAGAAGATGTGAATAGAATGAATTCATAAGTTGTGATTGATTAATGAGAAAAATCTTGAATTAGCAAAAAGTTTAATCAGATAATTGTAAATAAAAAAGATTGATTGTCCTAAATTTTTGAACAAGTGCAAGATTTAATCAAACTCGAAGTCTGCACTATTAGAAATATAATTGAAAAAGTTTCAATGCCTGCTGAGGAAGAAGTCATAGAGAATGATGTGTAGGCTTTGGTTTGAATGACTCATGGAGGTAATTAATTTTCTTTTAAATTGTTAGTTTGGTTTTGGAGCAGAGGGGAAGACACCAGCAAAGGAAAATTAGAAACTTCACAAAGTTCTAAAAAAAGAACACAAAGTAGTTTAGGGAGCAATACATAACCTCGCCTTTTAAAAAATGTTTTAATTTTCTATTTGGCTTACACGTTGATTAGTGTGGGAAAGAACAGGACTTGGTTTGCAAGTCTATAAGGAGGAATCTCTGAAAGGTCAGGGGCCTCTAGGGGGACCTTGGTGAAGGCGGCAGACCCTGCCTTGACTTTTCCAAACAAGTCTGAGCCCTCAGGTGTTTTACTGGAATCTTTATGTTTAGACTTCAAAATGTTCTTGCTGAAAGGACGCTACAGATGCATGTGTCTTCTCAAGGATACTTACCCTGCTGATAGTATCTAATAGTTAATTTTAGTTCAAGCTGTTGCTACAATAGAAGCCTAAGGAGGCAGGTGAACGGGGCTGTTTGGTCCCTATAGCCATGCAGTCCCTTAGCCCTCTCTTTCACAGAAACTTGTGTCAGAGTAATCCATTCATCTGTCACTCAGGGTCGGATGAATAGACTGACCAGCAGATTAGAGCTGATGACTGGGCAGCTGCCATGTTCTTGCCCCTGACACTCCAAGTGCAGCTCAAATTGGAGGAGCCTGGTGCATGGGCAGAACTTTCATGACAGTGGCAATCTCCATCTCAAGAGAAAGTAGAGCTTTAGCCACTGGAAGTACTGGGTGTCTCTCTCAACTGTCTGCGAATCATCTATGCCAACTAGTACCTGAAGACATGTTAGGGCATTTGAGGCCCCAAGTATACAATCTAGTGGGAGACAGATGTGCGGACAGTTGTAATAATCCTACATAATAAAGAGGTAATATGCAAATTGACCATCACTCCAACACACAAGATGACCACCCCCAAGTGGTCAAAGATGGCCACCCCCATGTGGACACAAGATGGCTACCACAAGATGGCTGGCAGGGGAGGGCAGTTGTGGGCAATCAGGCCAGCAGCGGAGAGCAGTTGGGAGGGACCAGGCCTGAAAGGGAGGGCAGTTGGGAGTGATCAGGCCTGCAGGGGAGGTCAGTTAGGGGCAATCGGGCCGGCAGGGGAACAGTTAGGCATCGATCAGGCTGGCAGGGGAGTGGTTAGGGGGTGATCAGGCTGGCAGGCAGAAGTAGTTAGGGGAAATCAGGCAGGCAGGCAAGCGGTTGGGAGCCAGCAGTCCTGGATTGTGAGAGAAATGTCCGACTGCCTGTTTAGGCCTTATCCTGGGATTGGGCCTAAATGGGCAGTCAGAAATCCCTCGAGGGGTCCCTGATTGAAGAGGGTGCAGGCTGGGCTGAGGGACACACCCCCGTGCATGAATTTCATGCACTAGGCCTCTAGTATTAAATAATTACTTTAAGGGAGGTTTGTGTAGAGTGAAGTGGGGGAATACAGGAACATTTCATTTGGTCTGTAGATGTCAAACATCAGTTTGAATGTTAAATAGGAGAAAGGATTTAGAAAAGAGAGCAAGTGTACTAAAGGACTTCCATTTCTTTTGTTTGCTTCTGTAATTTTGGTTCATAAACATTTTTGTTTCCTATAATATTTGTAGTGGGCACTACACTTCAAATGTGGTTTGGGGATTTGCAGTTGGTTACTGAAACCTTTCCAGAAATCTCACAAAGGGATATATGAGTGAGTGACATTTTCATCAGAGGCGTTTAATTTCTGTAAGTATTAATGCCGTAGGTTCCATTGTAATATTTCATTTGAACAAATAGTTTCATGACCAAAAGTATAGGAATAAAAATGTTGACAGTTTAAATTATTATACATATTGATCCTTAGTAATAACAGCTTTGTTTTCAATATAGAAAATAACAATGACAAATACCATCAGGTTTAGATTTATTTACAGTTGTCTATGGTGACTACCCAATACATATTCAAAAGGCCCAAGGGATTTCTATGACCAAAATGACTGATATGGAGAGGTCTCAGAATGCTAGAATAAGAATTGAATTAATAACAGGAAGATATGTTTCACGGCATTAGAAACACAAGGCAACATTGAAGTATTTTTCTCCTTTTATTGCTTTTATAACAGAAGAAAATTCAAGGCTAGCAACTATTGTCTTCAGAACCTGATTTACTCATTAATATAACTAGCTAAATATAAACATCAAATAGATAAAGATAAGGGGGAAAAAAACATACACTTTGTAGAGAGAAAAAAAAAAGGTATGAGAGTTAGAATGGCCGTGTGTTAAAATTTAATTTAAAGAGTGGATAGAGTTAAGAAAGTGCTTTAAAAATAGTCACCAATAAATTAAGTTGTTAAATTTAACAGTGACCTGTACTACCTCTCTCCTTCCCAGAACTGACATCCACTTTCTCTCTTTTGTGCCTCTGATTAATGCAACATTTATTATACATGGAGATGTAGTGGGTGTAGAGCCCTATAATGAGCTGAGGTGCCTAAATCTTGTAAAGATCCTGTAACCAGCAGCCAGAGACTAAAATTAGGACAAAATCAATTAAGTGCAAATCATGTAACTTTTCCTAACATCTGTCAAAGATTTGGTCTTTCATCTTATGATTGGAAATGGGTATTGCCACATGAACAAAATTTTTCTGGTTAACTCAGTCATTGCCAATGTTAAAATGAATTTTATGGTGATTTAGTAGTAGAATTTCAGTTCGTTCTCTGAAGATTTTACCACACAGACAGAGAAGACACCTGAGAAGCAAGGTGTTTTTGTTTGTTTGTTTGTTTGTTTTGTTTTGTTTTGTGTCGCTTTCTGTCATCTCTGATAAGATCTCTGAACAGGGGATACGTATTTCTACCTTCTACCTGGAATGATCAAGTTCTTTGCCTGAAGAGGCCAGAGAGTCAGGGAGAGGATCTCTGAGACCCAGGGGGTGTTCTCAGGAAGAGCCTTAATTATTCTTGAATGCTACCCACCATATCTTTTTCTCCTCATGCTGCATCTCCTAAAATTCTTCTTGAAGTTCAGTGGGGACCAATAAGATGGAGGCACGTTAAACATTTGTTTCCAAGGTTGTGAGATTAAATACATGAATATGTAGTTAAATATGAATTTTTAGTATAATTGTGTCATGAGCAATATGGGAGACATACAATATATGAGTGTAAGCTTATTGTAGAGTTTATTATAGATGTAGTTATATAGAGTAATTATACAGTATATCATATATACAAAGAGATTTATTATAAGGCATTGGCTCATGTTATTATAGAGACTGAGAAGTCCTACCAGGGACGACTTGCATGCTAGAGACCCAGGAAAGTGGGTGGTGCAGAGCCTGGGAGCTGATGGTGTAGATAACAGTCCAGATCTGAAGACCTGAGAACAAGAAGCATCAACTGCATGAGAAGATTCATATCCCAGCTCATTCACAGAGACAGTGAATTCTCCCTTGCTCCATCTTTTTGTTCTATTTAGACTCTCAACCAATTGGATAAGGCCCACCCTGGGGGAACAATATGCTTTACTCAGTCTACCCATTCAAATGCTAATTTCTTCCAGAAACACCCTGAAGGACACCCGCAGAAACAATGTTTTACCTAATAACCTGATCATCCCATGATTCAATCAAGTAGTCCCATAAATTATCATATAATATTTAAAAAATGTTCTTTTTCTGAAACTTAAATTTAACTGTGTAATAGATTACACATATATATAACCCCTAAATCTGGTAACCCTACTAGTTACATAGAAAATAAAGTATGTTTGTGCATTTGCTGACATGATAGACTGTGATGTTCACTCGTGGCATACCTGATGCATTACTATGATAAGTAGTTTGTTTTTCTCATAAAAACAGAGTGAATTTAAAAACAAACTATAAATACTTTAAATTATTATTTTTCATATTATTCATATAATTTCTCCCCTATTAATTCAGAAAACAAGCAGGTCAATTCTGACTTTTTTAGATTATATAATTTGGTATGTTTGGAAATAAAGCATTGTCAAGATTCACTGAAATTATAACATTTCTAAATGCCTTCAAAATTCATAGTTGGAAATTATTTCAAAAACCCTAGTATTTTCATTATAATTTTTCTATTTCCTTATACATATCATTATACCTTAGCTAGGAAAAAAAGATGGTTTCTCAAGCTTTGGGGTTGCAAGCATTTTTTTTTTCTCACTAGGAAATACAGTTATAAATCATTCATTAAACTTTCATAAATCCCTTCCCCACAGGTACACTCTGCTCCACTGGACATCAAAACCCTGAACAGCTAATTATGGAACATGAAGGTTACATATTTTTCAGCTCAATAACTTTAAGATGTTGATCAAAAGATTAGTTTTAATAAAACTCAGTAAACCAGGAAGTGTAAATAACATGGGTGAATAAGCTTTGAAATGTCAATATAGTTTCTGTATAAGATTTTACTTCTGTTGTAAATAAACAAGGAAGAATTTAAGCAAAACCACTTTTTACTAACATTCACTGAAAGCTTCACTTAGATTTAAATGGTGACACATAAGTTACTACACAGTCTTAAAAAATAGACCCTTTTTAAAATAATGTTGCATAAATTTGTAGGTTCACAAATGATTTTCCTTATTTAAAAGTAAAATATTTCAAATATATAATATTGAATATATAAACATTTTACTTCCCAAATATTAACTGATAATGAATAATAGAAAGTAAATTAGGTTTTTAGCAATAGTAATTAAGAGCAAGTAAATTAATTTATTTAAATCTAGTTGAATTTTGCTTTCTATTTGCAGAACCAGAACTTAAAGAGAAACTTTTTTAAAAAATATTTTTTTATTGATTTCAGAGAAGAAGAGAGAGGGAAAAAGAAATAGAAACATCAATCATGAGAGAGAATCATCATCCGGCTGCCTCCCTGCAGGCCCCACACTGGGATCCGCATGGCAAATAGAAAATTCTTTGAGTTTCAAATTAAATAGAGGAGACACAAATAACTCTCTATAAAGAGACTAAGGTGCTGAGCACAGCTTTATGCTATACTGATCCTGGCTCCACAGGGAGGGGTAAGCCAGGCTTATCCAGTAGTAGGTCACACTTCAGAGCCAATGGATTCTTACTGACACAATAAGCGTGCCCCATCTCGGGCTAAGAACAATCTGGAACTATGCAGAGTGTGAGTTATAGTGAAGAGTTGCCAGTTTCCTAACAGTAACGAATCAATGAAAACTAACATGGGTAGGAAGAATGAACTCCTTCCTATTACAACCTGAATTTATCACTTTGTCTTTGTTGTTCTGTAGATGAAATTGTCACCTTGGAGCCTTCAGCATGTTCTCATTATGTCAACTATTAGAACTTGGAAATGCAAAAATGCCTAAGCATACTTGAGAAATTAAACTGAAGGCAACCTGCTTAGGAGGAGTGAATGCAGGTCCCCAGGTGTGTGGTTTGAGGCAGGGACCCTGCTTATGTTGAAAATGGGTCTCGCTCTTTTAAACTCTCTCTTCCTCCTAAGGTTCCTTTAAGTAAACTGCATCCTCTGTGTTATCCACTACCAAAATGGTGAGGTAGCTGATAAACACTTTAGCCACTGAAATCAGTGTTAAAACTTCATTTTAAATATATCTGGTATTTTTTAATGAATGTAGTATTATGATATTATATTAAAATTATATTTTTAATTTTGCAAAACCACAAAGTGACCAAACAGAGGTCAATATTCTTTTTCTCTTTTAATAATATTATATTGAAGTTTTAATAAAGTTTATGCTTGTTCTTTATTTCTCTTCTTGTAGATTACATAAAAATTAATAATAGAAACAGAGTAATTTTGTGTTCAGTTAACACTTCTAATATTTTGCTAATTAAAATGTAAAAGTGTCCATATATATAATTTAAGGCTTTGTGAAATTTATCCCACTTAAAGCTGAAAGACAAAAAAAGCAAAAAAATTCAATATAAACTTGTAATAAAAATAACGTCAATTACAGCTAACACTATTGTACGGCATACTTAAATTTTGCTGAGAGAATAGATCTTATGTTGTGTTCTTACCACAAAATAATAATTATAATAAAAAACAAGAAAGAGGGGAAGAGGAAACTTTGGGAGGTGATGGATATGTTTATGGCTTTGATGTGATGATGGTTTCACTAGTGTATAGTCATCGCTGAACTCATCAAGTTGTACACATTATATATGTACAGCTTTTTACATGTCAATCATACCTCAATATAATGTTTTTTTTAAATAATGTCAATTCCATTTAAATGTTTTATTATTGATGTTAACTTACTAAAAATATTCTTTCAAACTAAATAACCATGATTTGAGGTTAACCCTTGATACTTATGAAGATGTAATGCATTGCTATTACTTAGTTTGCTCATTGTAAATACTGTATTTTCCAGCGTATAAGACGACTTTTGAACCCAGGAAAATCTTCTCAAAAGTCGGGGGTCATCTTATACACTGAGTGTCATCTTATAGGGCGGGTATATCCCAAACTCTATATTTTAACTGGAAAAGTTGAGGGTCGTCTTATACGTCCAGTCATCTTATACACCGGAAAATACGGTACATTAAAGAAAGACAAGTGGAGCCTCAGGGTAAAATGGCATCAATCTTCCAAGAAAACTATGCATTTGGAATGAAATATCTTGAGAAGATTTTTCCTCATAACTACATTGTTTAAACAGGGAGTTCAAATAAGAGTGATACTGAACCCAGGTTCAGCTGCCTACCACTCAAAAACCAGTACTGTAATCAAGAGACAGGGGCTGGTGGAAGGAAAGTGGGTTTATTCAAGAGCCAGAAGCTTAAGAAGATGGTGGACTCATGTCGCAAAAATCATCTTAACAATGGGACACAAGGAGGGAAGAGGAGAAAAAAACAATAGAATAAATAAATTGAAAAGAGGGGGTTGAGAGTTCTCCGTTGAGGGGACTATGTGCAAGCCAACAGATAACTGGTTGAGGCCAACAGATAACTGGTTGAAGGTCAGCAAATATCCTGGAGCCAGAATGTCTAAAGTTTGGAGTCTGCTTCTTTGAAGATAGTTTCTAGAATCCTTAAGCCAATAGGCTGTTTTATCTGTAGTCACACATTAAGTAACAGGTCATCATTTACAGAAATAATGGTAAAAGAATGATGGGTGGGTTATAAAAGGGATTCTGGAGGTACCATAGATTCAGAAGAGATGTGAGTTACAATATAAGTTGACTTAGAATGAGAGGGCTCTTAAAAACTTGCTAGAAGAGTTTGAAAAACACCCAAACCTAATTTTACCTCTCAGCTGTTCCCTTCATTTTAGATCATTCTTAGCCCACATTTTAAAGTTCTGCCCAATCTTGATGACTCCACACAAACTATTTCTTTTCCATGAAGGCTTCCACCACATTGCCACATGGAATCAACTATCTTTCTTTAGAATCAACTATCTTTCCTTAGAATACCGTGTTCATACTATATTTTAACTTTTGCTCCTAGTGTTCAAGAGAAAGTTTTTACTTTACTTATCTATCTGTGACCTAGGGTCCACTTCACATATCCTGTGAACAGTATAGGTTAAAATGGTGAATCTTTGGCATCCATGAATTTAAAATTTGTTGTTTTATTTATCTATGAATTATCCCCCAAAGACTATGGCTCATCATAATGTGCTATTTTGATGGGATACAAAAGATTATATGTGAGAGGTTCACTTAGCCAATGACCTTAGACAACTAACAAATGGCCAGGCCACACTCAGCATTATTGTGTGATATCCACTTTTCATAGTAAAACAGCTAACAGCAATTAGATATATTATCATGCAGTTTTGTAAGAAATTATAAAAATCAACAAATTACTTAAAGGGACCAGGATGTAACCTTTACAAAAGTTCAAAGCTCTCTGTGAAGACACTTAGTGTTTAATTGATTGTTTACTAAATGGCTTATAAACATAATATTGAAAATCTCAACTGATTCCAAGTGAAATTTAAGATGCAGATTGGAGCTATCGTAAGGCATATATTTGGCTTTCTTTTGCCAATATTTCACCTAAAATTAAAAAGGGAAATGTTATTTGTTGGATCTAAAATATCTACATTCTCAATGTATCTTTAATTAATCTCTTAAAATTACTTAGATATTATTTATTGGTATATCATAGAGACAGGATTCACAATCATTTGACTTACAATGTATGATTCAACCATAATAATGATGAAATACTTTTTTAAATGTCCTTAATGCATCCAGGAAAGCTAATACCTTTTCTTTAACATGAAGATCCACTTATATTCAGTAAAACTTTAGAACCTGTTAAATGAAGTATGCTGAAGTACATGTTATGTCATATTTAAAAAATAAATAATAATAAGTGAAACAATTTTTCTTGCAAGGGAAAATAAGATAATCACAAGAAAAGTAACTAATTTTTTTTTAAAAAATGGAAAGTATTGTAAGAAGTATAAAAACAAATGAAGTGGATTTTCAAGGAGAGCTTGGCAGGGGAAATGTTTTGAGAAAGAACACTGATGTGATGGATGAGTAAAAATTTAACTGAAATCGAGGCAGAGAGGCAGGGAGAACAAAGCACATTGGAGAAAGAGAGTCTTGCTCATTTGGCTGAGAGTGTGCCCAGTTATGATGTAGTTGTACCAGGTCCCTTCCCCAGCATGCTTCCTCCCAGTGAGGATGGGACCACACCACTGATGCCCTGGCATATCCCCTAACCATTTCCTTCCTAAGCCCCAGCCAAAACTTGCTCCAGGGATCTGATAGGAGCCATGTACTCCTTTCATACATACAACTCAGTATGTTCCCTCTCTCGTTAGGTATTTTCATTCTGATTTATATTGCCAGTTTTGGAGAAAAATGTTTAGTTGCCTATTAAAAACCACTGGCTATTACCAAGCAGGTGAAACTGGAGACAGGTTCCAGGCAGGAATGATTTCCTCTGAGGATAACTGATAACTGAAATTGCCAAATTCTATCTTGCAGACAGTCAGACAAGGGATGAAAAGAGGAAGGCTTAACACACAAAAAGCTGTCAAGTGAAAAAGACAAACAGACTGTGTAGATGAAAAGAAATTATAGCAACGTTTTTCTTCTTTAACTGACCTTGACAAGTAAAGTTCCCAAACAGTATATTCCCAAAGAAAAAAAAATCAGTACAACTTCCTCTTCAGACATGCCAGGTGGGCTGTGCCCAAAGTGAACACTTCAGGGGCACCCACATTTGTAGCTCAGCGGGTCAACATTCCGCAGTCAGTTCTGAGCCAGGATTTTTTTCACAGCAAAGGTGTAGGTGTTTACCAGACAAGTATTCTTGTAAATAAAAGACACTTTTTTTGAACGATAGATATTGAAGAACTTTCCCAAGTCAGAGAACTTACACATATCACTTAAACTGATTTGAAGATCATTTTAATGTCACTGAAATGTCTCTGTTATCCCATCCCCTATCTGGTAATAAAGATGACTTTTCAAAATTTAAGTGTCAAATTGCAGTATCAACTTTAAACTGGTTACGAAGAAGCATAGGTATAAATATGGCCTTTAAAGTTAGAAAGATCTGAGTTTTGCTACTCAATATGTGACTTTGGATAAACTTGATAACTTCATTAAGCCTCAGTTTTGTCATCTGCAGAATGGAGAAAGTAATACCTATGTCATAGGCTTGTGGTATTATTAAATGTTAACATTTTAATTATCAATTATGGTATTTCTTATTAAGGAGACATATTTCAAATACACTCTAAATGTTATATTAAGGAGATAAATTTAAGATAATTATTTTACAAAAAAGTGAATGCATTATCGTGTTCAGAAAGTACAAATTTTGCTGCTGTTTCAGGTAACTGATGCAATATATTATTAAAAACATTCAAACAGCCGAAACCGGTTTGGCTCAGTGGATAGAGCGTCGGCTAGATGTCCTAAACTTCTATTTGTAGTCCATCTCTGGAGAGCCCTGTCTTGATACACTACTGAAGTTGGAAAGAAATTTTTACATGAAAGAGGTTTTATGCTGGCTCAAAGAGCAGATGGCTGGATTTTCAACAACAAACCCAGAACAGATTTTCTGTATGCCAGCCTCAGGGCACTAGGTTTAACTGTTAGGCTGCTCAGTTCCAAGATAATTAAAAGTTATCTCCTTGCCAAAACCGGTTTGGCTCAGTGGATAGAGCGTCGGCCTGCGGACTGAAAGGTCCCGGGTTCGATTCCGGTCAAGGGCATGTACCTTGGTTGCGGGCACATCCGCAGTAGCGGGTGTGCAGGAGGCAGCTGATCTATGTTTCTAACTATCTATCCCTCTCTCTTCCTCTCTGTAAAAAATCAATAAAATATATTTAATTAAAAGTTATCTCCTTTCCACTATTTCCCAAACTGGAAAACATACGTGGCAATACTTAGCAATACAACCTCTGTCAAATGTTTTAAAAGAGCAGAATACAGAAAGACAGCTGGATTTTATAGGTCAGAATAAAGTTTTGATGTCATTAGCGCACTGAAATTCACCCTTAACTCAGAAAGATGAGAAATTTCTCTTGAGAGAGCATGAAAGAGAAAGCAAAACAGATAAAACAGGAAATCAGGATCAGAAAAAAAAAAAATGGTGCAAAAAAGAAACTGAAAATAATTTCCTATAGCAGTAAAAAACTGAGATTTTTTTCTTTTAAATAAAAATCAGTAGTATCATTATAGTCCAACCAAAACCAGTTCAAATTGTAATAGGTAAAGTGATTTATAATCACAAATCAAAACAATAACAGCATATCCCAATAGGAATTATGTAGGAACCAGATGAAGAAAAATATAGAACTTAATAGAGGATATAAAAAGGCTTGATCAAATGACTTCATGCTGTACACATATCCATTTCTTCTGCATCAATCTGTTGATTCAATGAAATTTCAACAGAAACTATAACTGGATTTTTTTATAACTTAACTTGATCTTCAGTTCAACTGAGAGAGTAATTATATGAAATTAATTAATGAAAGAAAAGGGAGGAAGGAAGGAAGGAGGAAGAAAGAAAGGAAGGAAGGAAGGAAGGAAGGAAGGAAGGAAGGAAGGAAGGAAGGAAGGAAGGAAGGAAGGAGGGAAGGAAGGAAGGGTTATAAGGCAAGACATAGTTCTAGTAGCCATCCTCCAAGATGGACTTTAACTGTACATTACAAATTTTATTTTATTTTATTACAGTTTATTTTTTTCTTTCTTTTAAAAAATTAATTTATTGAGATTATTTTTTCAAAGTTGATAGTTATTCAATGTAATTCCCTGGAATACAGTTGAGTAACATCAACCCATTCGTTCATTCTTGCCACCAATAAATGCCCAATGCCTTCTTTGTGATAGGCACTCTGTTAATCCTTAAGGATATGGATGACTAAGAGAAAATTACAGTATTGGATAAGAGCACATGAGACCACATGGCCAACCACCCCAGCAAAAGAATGCACATTGTGTTTATGAGTTTATGAAGGAACATATGATTGAGGGAGCCAGGGATTTGAAGTCAGTTCATTTAAAAAAAAAAGGGGGGGGTTAACATAGAATGGTAATCTCCTTCCATATCATACAGCTATTTACTTAACAAGAACATTCAATAATGATTAAAGCCTTTCCACTGGCCACATTTTCTTCCTATGCCCTCCTACAAAATGAGGAGATAGATGACCGATTATATCATCAAATCCATGACCGACACACCACCTAATCCATAAAAGATGGGTCTCTAGAGTGCATCTAATCTTGTTCATAAGTCTTAATAGCTCAGAGGATGGAGTTTCCACCACTTCCCTTGCATGATAAGTCAGGAATAATAAATTTTACAGTCGAGGAGTAGATCTTAATATAAATCTTCATTAAGCTTTCTTTGCTTTACATGAACTTAGGAACATATGAATAATGCATTCATTTGCCTAGGGATACATAAGTCACGGTTCACTCTTTTTCTGAATGGGACATTGGTAATCTACTTTCTTGCCAGGATTAAGGGGAATCAAATAGCAGATACTATAGAAACTGTTAGTTGCACCTGTGGATATTTCACAGTTATGCTACATCTCTCCTAGAAACCCTAAATATACAATTTTGCTAACTCCGTAAGAGCCTACCTGGACACATTAGAACAGGCCCTACAAGGTGCAGAGACTGACAACTGTAAACCTTCAAATTGAAGAGGACATGCTCTTCTGAATCATTTCTATTATTATATGACCCCATAATATCTTTTTTATTGGCTATTGAATCTGGTATTTTAAAGTAGCATTATTTATTAATTCATGCATATGTATTGAATGTAAATAGTCTCCTTCCTCATGGACCTTAGAGTCTAGAAGAAAGAGACATTAGGCAAAGATTCACAAAAATATATGTAAAATTACAATTATGGTTAGTGTCTCAAAAGGAGGGTTTCCAAGGGAAATAATGTAAGAATAAATAGAAGCTAATAAGGGGAATAAAGATAAGATATAAGAATGCCAATCAAATAGACCAACACATATAAAGTCCCTGTAGGTAGAGGAAGGCACAATCAGGAAACCTAAAAAAGCATCAGTGTGTCTTGGGTAGAGACAGTATGGTATGAAATTGGAGATATTATAGCCCCACACCATGCAGGTGTTTTAAAAGGGAAGGAAACAAGATCAAATTTGCATTTTAATGAAGCCATCTAGCTATCCTAGAAAAAAAGAATTTGAGTGGTGGGGTGTGACTTTTGATAGAGAAAAAAAAAATTAGGTTATTGCAATAGTTCAAGCAAGTAATGGTAGTACTTGAACTAATTTAGTGTCCATGAAAAAAAAATTAGCAACAATAGTAATTAGAGCAAACATTTATTGAACATTCCCTTTGCAATAGGGACAGAAATTAAGTGCTTCAAAGTTTTGTAGATTGCCAATGGGTGGTTAAGGAGAGGAAAGTGTTCACAATACAGCTGGGCATCTGATTTGTAGGCTTAGAGAATGATGGTGTCATTTATTGAACTAGAAAGTAGTATGACGGGTCTTCTGTCCACCTACATAATAATAATCCTTAACTTCACACAAGATTATGTTTTTAAAAAAGCCAATAAAATGAACTTTGATTTCTCAACTCATCGATATCAAAGCCTTACTCTGTTTGGTGAGTGGCAGTGATATGAGGAATTTCTAGGCAGCTGTAATTCAGGACTTTCCAAATTTTCATTCGTATTGATTATATTTTTAGAATTAATCCTTCTCCAAAGGCAATGACACACACCCTCTCTTAGATTTCTCATGTATAGAAAAACTGACTACTATTTCAAGAGAAACTGCACATTTCAGGGTACAAATACCAAGAGCAGAAATCAAAAGCTGGTGGCCTGAAGCCATATTTTATTTGTCCTACATAAAGTTTTCAAAAATATTTAATTATCAATTTCAATCGAGGGAGTTCATATTAAAAGCCAGCCTTTGGAGTATTTTGTACTTCACCATCACCTGGTACTGAAGTTGACTACTACCCCTTTTGTTTTTTTAAATATATTTTTTATTGATTTCAGAGAGAAAGGGAAAGGGAGAGAGACATAGACACATCAATGATGAAAGGGAATCATTGATCAGCTGCTTCCTGCAAGCCCCCCACTGGAGATCAAGCCTGCAGCCCAGGCATGTGCCCTGCCCTGATCTGGAATCAAACTGTGACCTCATGCATACTATCAAATAGCAGATACTATAGAAACTGTTAGTCCCACCTAAGGATATTTCACAGTCAAGCCCCATTTCTCAACCACTGAGCCACACTGACTGGGCTGGCTACCACTCCTTTCAAAAAGGCAAGAGCTCTCCAATGTTCCTCAGACATCACCTGACCAATTTCACTTACGCTATCACCTGGCTGACTAGTAGAGATATTTGAAACTGAGATTGCTGACTCAAAGATCACTGATGTGGATACCATTCATTATGAGAATGAAGATAAGTAACATAGACAGGAGTAATGTTTCCTCATAGAATTCACAAAATGCCAAATATGCAGATAAACAATTTGAGAATCATGGTAAGTTAGGCACTAAAATAAAACATGAACTTGATCTAAGCTTCCCTCTAGATTTAAAATTCTATAATTTTACAGCATGAAAAGGAAAAGAATTTGTATTTAATGAGGTACGTTTTAAAAATTATTAAAACATGTTTTCTTAACTATATGCCATCTTCCATTTACTATGTCATAAACAATTTATATTGCCTAGTCAATGTTATGAGACTAACTTATGAGTTTGAAATGCAGAAAATGTGCACCCAATCATTTTGTGGGATTTTATACTTTCTTTAAAGTGGTAAACTAGAATAGTGTATCTCCATTTAACTATCTAATGGGAACTTCTTCATAACCATTACTGTATATTCAGAAGGGAAGATACAATAGGGGAGATACTGCCAATGAATTTGCAAATGACACTGCTGAGCTCTGCTAGAGAAAGACATTATAATCTAATGGACTGGGTGCATTTAAAAAATATTATTCAGAATCTGGTACTTTTCTTATTGAAATGACAGTGTTGGAAAATAATTATCCAAAGGATATTCTTGGCCTGTATTGTATCAGGTACAGCCTTGGCCTTTAAAACTATTGCTCAACCAATGCCATTTTTTAAAGAAACATTTCCCATGACTACTATATGTAAAAAAAGTTTTGATTCTTGAACTTTTAAAATGTTACTTTTTAAAATTCAACCTATAAAAGTGAATTTTTAAAGAAAAACTAAGTCAGTGACAAAAGAGAAATACTGTATGATTCCATTTATATGAACTACTTAGAGTAGGCAAAGTGGTAGAGACAGAAAGTAGAACTGTGGCTCCAGTGTCTGGGGAGGGGCTGGAATGGGAGTTAGTATTTAATGGCTATGGAATTACAGCCTAAAGAGATGCAGAGTTATGGGGATGGACGGTGGTGATGGTTGCACAACATTAGGAATGTATTGAATACCACTGAACTGTAGAATTAAAAAACGTTTATATGTATTTTACTATAAGTATAGTAAAAAGGAAAATAACCAAATATACCTGAATTATTTGAGCTAGAATACAAATGACTATTACTATAACATCAAATTTAAGACACTAACAACTAAAGGATAAATCATTGCATCTATTACAAAAAAATTATCTGCGTTCAACTTCAAGTGGAATTCTCCCCGTGTCTCTCACTGTATCTTCCCATGGTCATTGGACTTAGGGTCTACACTACTCCATTATGATCTTACCTTAACTTAATAATGTCATATCTGAAAAGACTCTATTTCCCAATAAGGCCACTGTCTGACTTCATTCAAGCTGGTATAACATAGACTGGGTATAAAATGTTACAAACAACAGAAATTTATTTCTCACATTTCTGGAGGCTGACAGTCCAAGTTCAGGGTGCAAGCACGGTCAGGCAATGGCCCATTTCAGGTTGCAGCTCCTCGCTGTCCTCACAGGATGGGAGGAGCTAGGCAACTCTGTAGGATCTCTCCTAAGAGCACTAACTCTCTCAAGACTCCATCCTCATGGCCTCATCACCTCCCAAAAGTACCCCCTGCTAATATCATCACCTTTGGGGCTATCTATTTCAACATATAGATCTGCAGGACACAACATTCTAGGACATACACTTTTGGGGGATACTATTCAATCCTGTACAGTACATTTTAGGCTTGGTGAAATACAGTCATTGTTATTAACATTTATAGGAACCTATCTTATTTAATAACCACAAGCACACAAAGCCCGTTTTACATAGCAGATACAAGGAAGTTTGGAGCCTTTAACTATCTTGCCCAGTCACACTGGTGAACCCTAGACTTGAATGAACAGCCCAGGCAATGACATTTCTTTCCCACTGTGCCATGCTAAGGCCGAGAATGATGTTATTTATTTTTCATTTGTACTGCCAGGTCCACCTTTCAGTGACCTGCCCATGCTCTTGAAGCTGAGCCCTATAAACTTGATCACCAGGGCAGCCTTCCACAGGCTTCCAGATGGGTTCAGTCAAGAGGAGGTGTCAGCAGGAGGTAGGATGCTGGCAGCAAGGCAGAGCAGCATAGGGTATTCCCAGGCTCCTTCCTGGCTGGCCCTGGGATGGCAGTGGCTGCACATGTCCACTGAAGCCTCCTCGTGGGTGGCTCATCCCAACTGCTGCAGTTCCAGCTGGGTTTTCAAGAATGCTCCTTCTTGCCCTTTCAGGCATAGGCTGGGCTTCTAGATACTTTATTCCCTACATGGTTCCCTTAACCTTGCCCTAGCTTTGCAAAAGTCTTGATTAAACTTTCTTCAATTAACCTTTGAGTGTGCCATCTGATTCCTAACAGAGATACCAGATTGGATCTGGTTTCCTGAACTGGCAGGATATGCCATGAGCTCCTTAAGCTGGGCGGAGTCCCTTACAACCTTACAGGCCAAGAAAGAAGACAAATCTAATGATTTTTATGGGGAGAAAAGAAGACAGAAATGCTAAGTAATAGTGGTCAAGGCTGTAGGTGAGCAACAGAGACTAAGATATGATGTTTTATGTTCACAATAGTTCCTTGGTTTTCGTCTTTTACTATACACAAAGCCCAAGAGTTTAAAGATTTTATTTTTAAAACATGGTGAAAACATAATTTGTCTATTAGCCAGTCAGTAATATCAAACTCAGTTTTTATAATGTGGAAAAAAGCCGAAAACAAAAATTAAAAAAATGTTCTCAAAAACGTGACATCATCCCTCCAACTACCACTCGTCTTACAACTGTTTTAAATCTGTCTTCATAGACGTTTGGGGAGTTTGCAGATCTTTGGGAACCACTTCTTTAGACAACTACAGAAGTTTTGAATGTGTGGGCAAATACATGTAGGCACCACTAGGAACTGGTTTTTATATTGGAGTCATCTTTCTAAGGTGCATAAAACTGACCTCAGAGATAGACTCGCTAAGAACCGGAAATGGAACTTAAATGCTTGCAATACTTAACCTTTCTGTGAAACTATTGACTGTCTCTGCATTGCTAGATCGAAGACACACATTTAAACTAATGCCAGTTATATATTCAAGCAAATGTTCTGCCCAGGATAGATAACACGACTCTGTGGACAGTGAGATGGGACATCAACTTCCAAAGGAAAATATTTTTATAGCTACATTTTCAAGAAAACAAATTAGAAAGGTCCTTCAGTGCAACTTTTATTTCCTAAATTGCCTTACAGTTTTCCCTGAAGTTGTTCTCAGGGAAAATTGCTCTCCTTGCCATTTCCTTTTGCAACACTACTAAGACATATTTGAATTTCAGAGAAAAGATTCAGGAGAACTTCAATTTCTGTCACATTTGGATAAAATTTTATTTTGACTCTCAGCTTGCAAGAATTTTAATTAATTAGATGTCTCTTGCAGCTAATGTTTGAGTTGCACACATCTGTTTAAGAAATTCAGCGTGGAATACAATTAGAATAAAACAGGCCATCTAAAAACAAATAAACACTCTTTGCAGGTGTTAGACAAGTATCTAAATTCACTTATATGTAGTGTCTCAGGAGGTATATAAGTTAAATTCCTAAAATTGTTATTCTTTCTGAAATAATGTTAACTACAAAATGCAGAGAATCTTTTTATAATGCTTTATTATTTGTCCAAGTGTCTGATAATAATTTTCAAATGAGGTAGTGCAATTGAGAGCAATAAACATGAAAAGGTATCTGTATATATAAAATCCTAATATACAAATAGACTGAACTGCAGAACAACTGAACAACCAAACAACCAGTCACTATGACGTGTGCTGACCACAAGGGGGTGCATGCAGAACATGCTGGGCATCAGCAGCAGGCGGCAGAGAGCAAAACATGGCAGGCATCAGCCGCAGCGGGATGGTGGAGCAGGTGAGCAGGGGCACCAGACCAAGGCAGGGTGCCAGTCACTGTCATTGAGGCGAGCCTCTGGTAGTTACTGAAAGTTCTTTGCTCCCACACACCATGGTCCTGCATGGTGCTCACACCTGCTGCTGCTGCCTGGCACTGGCCCCAATCACCCCTGAGGGCTTCCCCACTTCCCCCTGCTCCTGAGGGGTGATTGGGGCAGCACCCGCCACTCACACTTGCTGATGGTGCCAGTCCCGCTTGCACCCACTGCTGGAGCCTGCCCCAATTGCTCCGTGCCATCAGCGGGTGTGAGCAGGGCCAGCGCCATCAGCGTGTGGGAGCGGCGCCAGCAGGAGTGGGGCTGCTGGCAGACCGGGGACCAGAACTGCAGCAGGAGGGGCCAGGTGGGGGTATGGAGGATGGGCTGAGACCCACCCCTCTGCCCACTGCAGCCTCGAGGCCCACAGTTCCTTTCAAAGTGCATGAATTCATGCACTGGGCCCCTCATCTATTATAAAGTGCTATAATGTGTTTCATAGTTTTGTACAACTTTCTGTACTAGGCTTCCTCATAGTCCAGTCATGAACTGCCTTCCTATGACAGTCATTGTATAACTCTGCTTGGCTTCTGTGATGACCTATATCACCCACCCCTTATAATGAGAGCCCAGCTCCTTGGACTTGAACCTATGTTGGGCTTCTCAAGTGCACAGTTTTCTCACCGTACAGTGGCTGTGGTGACAGAGAGGACACCAGAGTCTATCAGCAGCTTATATATCCCCTGAAATTCTGCTTTAAAAGATATGCTGAACAGCATGGTGGACCTCAATTGATTTATTGAACCAAGGAGCATTTCTCCATTTATTCAGTCATTGCTTCTATCACTGAATAACGATCTGCAAGGAATAGATATAAAAAAAAGAAGAAATTGAAGCTCTGGTTCATATTCTTTCTCTATTTAAGATCCTTTGCTATAACTCATGTAGTTGTGGCCATTTCTAGAACAATAAAGTACCAGGATGAAGTAGGCTGACATGACCAAGTGTGTGTATTTTTTTTCCTCCAAGGCAGAACAGAGATAGCCTGAAACTGCAAAAATGAAACAATCATATACTTCTCCTATTTCAGCCTCAATGTGAATTGTAGGAACATTCATCTTTGAAAATTTTTTCTTTGTATCTTTCTTGGCTGGCCCCAACACTACTTTCTGCTATGTTTCTGCTGGTGTTAATGTACTGACTGCAAAGGAAATTGTTGTCTATCTTGCCAAACACTTTGGAGCATGAGAAATGTGTCACAGTAAACAAAGCATGAGCAGAAGATAACTTGCTAAGATAACTCTTAGCAACTTATTTTTTAATGTTTACGCAGCAACCACAGCATGCAAAATTGCCAATGAAATCTATGCAAAACAAGCTTCTACTCAAGAAATACACTTCTGGAGAGGTAATTGCTCTCCATTGCCTTGGCAAATTATACCGTCTGTTTATAAGAAGTTATATCTTCAGTGAAGAACATACACATCTTAGTTGGAGCATTCAATACTAAGTGATAGAAAAGATAGATGATAGCCTTCATGTAGCAGAACCAAAAGTGGTGTAGAGTTAGATCCCAGTACCTTTTCAAAACCCTTGAATCTAATTTTGTTTTAGATGTTTGTCTATAATTTTAAAACAACAACCAGTATGTGTTACCTATGCAGCATTTGGCATATGTGCAGTGGGGACTGGGTCAAAACTCCACAATTAAACACATTTCTAGTTCTGCAGGTTTATGCATCAACGGCCACACTAAGTAGGTCAACTATGGTCTATAAATAGCCTTACATCAGTTTTTGTCACTTATGCCACCAAATTAGCTTAGAAAAAAATAAATATTCTTGCCAAGATCAGTGGCCTTTGGAATTGTGAATGAGGAAGGATTTGGGGTTTGAGATATTCCCTGTGGCAGCACAGTACCTGCCTTTTTATTTTTTTTAATATATTTTATTGATTTTTTACAGAGAGGAACGGAGAGGGATAGAGAGTTAGAAACATCAATGAGAGAGAAATATTGATCAGCTGCCTCTTGCACAACCCCCACTGGGGATGTGCCTGCAACCAAACTACATGCCCTTGACCGGAATCGAACCTGGGACCCTTCAGTCCGCAGGCTGACGCTCTATTCACTGAGCCAAACCGGTTAAGGCATGCCTTTTTATTTTTGAGCATTCACTCCAGATCAGCCAATAATGACAAGCACTTTGTGTATATGATTGATAATTATAAAATCTTGCAAGATTATCATTATGCCCACTTTACAAATGAGAAAACTGAGAATCGGACAGGATGAGTTATATCCAAAGTCAGCTAGATTGTGATTCAAAATGAACCTGGCTTCTCATTACAGAACCTCTCACCACTACAGTGATTCATGTATCTCACAGTTGCTACCCTGTCCTCCCAGCACTGAATGTGTGACAAGGCACCAGGGTGTCAGCTTGTATTAATTCCTTCCCAATTATGTTCTGTAGAACATAATTATTAAATACATAAATTAATTGGGTCACATTTTTAAAATTAATATTAAATTATGAAGCTACTTTTACATGGTTTTCATTCATTAATGCGCGTATCATTAATATTCCCCCATGTCTCAGGGGACACTGTGTTTCAGATTGTTTGCCTCCAAACTTTCCATGTCCCACTCCTGTGGTTGGGACCAGCCAGGGCAACCAAGCATAAAGGTGGCTCTAACCCTTGTGAAATTTTGTACTATTTGTATTCAATGTCATATTCTTTGTTTTAATTATGGACTTGGCCAAAGACAAGAAATATGAGGGCATGGATGTGAAAAATCAACAAGTTAATAAAACTATTAAATGAAAAATCATTTTATAAAAGGGCTTCAATGTTATCTTCACTCATATTTGTATTGAAAAGGTCGGAATTATTACCTAGCAATGCAAGATGTTTCTAGTACTTCACTAAATTTTTTAGAGAGAAAAATAGTGATAATTTAGTTTCTCAATCTTTAGAATAATGGCTAGTCACATCTGAAATGAATTGGTGAACACCCCTACAAGGCAGAGGCCCCTCTCTCTAACTCCATGACTTAAAAAACAAAACAACAAAGTAGAACTCATCTGATTGGGTCCTCTTTTGTTTCATCTTTCTTCTGCCCCCTCTTCTGCCCCACCTCAGATTCTTCTGCCTTCTTTCTTCCTGATTACATAAAGACAACCTTGATAACCTGCTTTGTTTGTTTTTTTGTTTGTTTGGTTGGTTGTTTTTGTTGTTTTGTTTTTTGGGGGAGCTTGTTTTGACCACACTTCTATCTGGTTATTAGTGTCCCATATTAACCATCCTCACAGTAACCATTCTGATATATATTTCTCCCAATAGTAGAATGACTGGATATTCTAGTTGAATGGGACCATTTCTGTTCATGTCTATTATTCAGTATAAATATCTATAGCATTCCTTTTTAACCTCAAAGTGTCCTTGTTTGGGCAATAAATTATATGGTCACTATTCTACATTAACCAAGTCAGTGCAATGTCCTTGTTAAGAATGCCAGACCCATGCCGAAACCGGTTTGGCTCAGTGGATAGAGCATCGGCCTGCGGACTCAAGGGTCCCGGGTTCGATTCCGGTCAAGGGCATGTACCTTGGTTGCGGGCACATCCCCAGTGGGGGTGTGCAAGAGGCAGCTGATCGATGTTTCCCTCTCATCGATGTTTCTAGCTCTCTATCCCTCTCTCTTCCTCTCTGTAAAAAATCAATAAAATATATTTTAAAAAATAAAAGAATGCCAGACCCCTTCTTGCTCACTGTGGCTTGCAGAATCATATTGTAAGAAAGAGAAAGAAACTACACATTTTACACACCTTGCCTCCCATCTACCACACTTTTTTTTTTTTTACAAAATTCTCAAACATAGACCCGTTGCTTCTCACCTACTCCTTATGTGCTATTTGCTCCCCTATAATTTTTCCCATTGTATCTTGATGGCCTGTCCATTTTCAGACTCTTAAATTTCCCTGGCACACATATATTGACATTTCCGTATTTTCCCTACATGTTGGGATTATGGCTTTTCCTTTCATCTTGGTTTTAAATTAATATAGCCTCCAGAAGTCTTCAAAGAAGCTGAACTACTGTTAGCCCTCATTTCTGAGTCCATTAGAACTCATTTGCTGACCCCTTGTGTTGATCTAACTGTGCTTTTCATGGTTATTTATTCCTTTCAGTCCTGGCCCTTCCCTTCTTCATTCTTAGGTCTTAAACTCTATTATTTTGTGATCAATAGTACTCAATTACCTCAGCTTTTAGTGTCAGACATTAAATGGTCATACTCCACATCTCCTGTCTCTTTTGTAGAATTTTTTTCTCTGGCTGACTTTGTACTTCTTATTGGTTCATTTTTTTTCCCAAGGGAAATGTAGATAATGCTTACTTTTACTAAATATACCCATGACATCCTAAACATTGTGTGGAGGCAGAAGAGAATAGTCAATAGATGATTGTGCCTTCAACAGAATTCTGTTATGGGCCTGGAGGTAAGAAGGATCCAATTTGGCCAAACCCAATTTTAAATCATTATGGTGGGCATGTCATGTATTCAAAGGGACATAAGCCATCACAGAGTCCTAGGCACACAGAATATCACCTAACCCTTCTCCTTGTTTCCACAGTAAGCAATCCAATGATAAGTCAGGGAAATCCACTCCTGAGACTCTTTATGATATGTGAGGCCAGCAGTTATACTGACAAAATTATCACTTCCTTCCCAGTATAGATGTAAAGACATGCATGTTTCACTACGTGGGTCCCTTCCAGGGACTATAAACCACTAAAATATATGCTTCCTATCATTCCAAAACTCAAGGCACCAAGTTTATCTTCATCCATTTCTTATAACAAATTAAAATCTAGCAGTGCTAAAAAACAAAACAAAATAAAACAAAAAACACGGATCAAGAACCATTGTTTTATAGTTCTTGTTTTCAATTCTTTTTTGTTTGCCTTTGCTTCGATAACCAACACCTACCCATAACCCATTTGCCTTTGTCAGGATCCAAATGGGAAAACAGAAATCACTACAGGTATTTCAAACAGACAGGATTTAATACAGCTATGGGCAGGAGGAGCAAAACAGGAAAACACATTATGAGATTCCAGGATCAATTTTCACTGAGGAGCTTTCCAGTGGGAGAAGATGAGCCACCTGAGAGGCCCAGGAGGCTGTATAATCAGAGCCTGGCTGCTGTCAGCCTCCCCATGACTGCTGTCATGATCACTGCAGCTGCAGACACGGCTTCTCTCCTTGTCTTCCACGCTGCCTCTGCTTCAGAGTCCCCGCAGGCAGAACCTATTCTGAAGCCATGTGGCAAAGGAGTTTGGGAAATTGAGTTTGTGGTGTCCCAGACCCTTGTAATGTAGAGAGTGACTCGGTGAAATGACTCACAAAGTTATGGCAGCAACATGTAGAAAGATCCACTTAGACCAGTTTCCTTCAGAGAGTAGGAGCTTGGCAGGCCTTGAGATGGTCATGGTCTCCTCTTCATATAAGAACAGTCAACTTATAGGTGATGGCCGTGCTGATAGGGCAACATTTTGTCATCATGATCACAAGTACCTCAACTACTTCCTTTTGTATGCCTTTATGGAACCATAACCTGGACTAACTGTTCCTCCTCTGTGCTCCCATAGCACCTGCACCAGACCTTTCTAATGCCCCATTTATTGTGTTGATATTTTCCATCTTAGGCCTTTTCTCTCTAACTAGGCCATCAATTCCTTGAAAGGAGGAAACATCTTATTCGATCTTATATCCCTGGGTATAGTCCATGTCTTTCTGGGTCCTCTTGAAATAAAATGAGCGTCTGGCCTTAAATTAATCAGCTCCCAGTGACAATTTGCCTCTCCTTCCATAGTAATAGAATGTGAGCAGGGCATTTTACCCAAAGAAAGATTGAATTTCCCAGCCTTTCTGTCCCTAACTGTGGCCATTGCTATAACGGCCCCATTTAAACCTACAGAAATGGAGAGGAAAAGGAGAGTCAGGGCTAGGAAATGACCCAGCGGTGGACCCCATCACTTCTGCTCACATCCCATTATCTGAAACTTCGCCACTTGGCCACATCTAGCTACAAGGAAGGATGAAAATTGGAGTCTATAATTGTCAGCCATGTGCCCAGATTAAACTTTACCAAAATAAATAACAGAAGAATGAATATCATGGGAGTGCTAATTGTCTCAGCCACATTATGAGAATTACTATTAGCCACGTAATAAGCACAGCAAAACATCATTCTGCAGAAATAGTTCCATCTGTGCACCTCCTTGGTCCATGAAATGGCTGACATCTTAGTGCCACCATATAATTACATCACTCATTGAAGTTTTAGAATCTCAGAAAGGAATGATTTATTAACTTAGCCAAAATCAACAAGTGCCCAACCATGGGTATACTGAGGCAGGAAAAGATGGGGATTTTCGCCTTCAAATTCCATGATGGGACACAACATTAACACCACTTCAATTAAACATAGGGGGTCCTCCAAATTAGAAGCCTGAAGGAGGGTATTTGATATTAAACAGCTAAAATCTCCTATAAAATGAAAAATAATTTAAAAGAAGTTTTTATCTTAAGATGATTCTATAAAGATTTTCTTTTATTTGCTTCATTTTTCCATTTAATCTAGCTCTATGATTTATAAACTCAGAGTTATTGGTGACCCAGTACTGAGAATGTCATTCTAAATACTTGACCAAAAAGTTCAATCACTATCTAAGGAAAAACAGTGATGATTTTGGATAATTATTTAGTATTCTTCTTGATCTAATAATTTCTATTCAATGTTTGGAAATAATTTCAGGTATAGTTCCACAATAGGAGAAAGAACATTACATTGGAGTTAGGCAAACCTGGATTTCACCCATGTAATGTAGTTTGGCCAAATAAATTCACCTCTTTGCATTTTATTTTCTCATCTATACAGCAAGGACAATAATCTTACCCTGTAGGGCTATTTTAAAAACCAAATTTGAGCATGAATAACAACTGCTTAGCATGTTGTAGGCCCTCGGCAATTATTAGTTTTATACCCCACCATTTTCATCTCCCAGATATGCTTCATTTAGTTGCCAAGATAATGTGATGTCTGCTCTTGGGATACAACATATCTTGCAGTTAAAAGGCATCGTTTCTGGCCAGAAAACATATGGCCAACACACATGAATAACTTGAATTGCATAGGCAGTTTTTCTAATGACTACTTCTTCCTTGTCCAAATTATATCTTAAGCTTGTCTGGAATTCTAAACTGTTAACAGTGTGAGATCTGATTGATTTAAAGAGGTGGGTCAAATGTTGCAAAGATTATCCATCCAAATGCTATCCCAGTATAATTTTCAAAAAGATAAAAACAACTCTCATACAAACATAGAATAACCATATGCTTCATGTTTTATTCAGCTCATTAATGTAAGAGAGAACCAGTAAGATGATAAAGGTAGTTCAAAGCATCCTAGGAATGGTGATATATGTAGTGAGTCAGTCAAAGAAATACTGAAATTAATTTGGTAATAGATGTAAAATTGATTAATGCCTTGCACAGCAATAAAACTGTAACCTTTGACATCAACTCTTTTATTGGATGACATCCTCAAGTTAACATGAATCTTGTTAGTGTCTGGACTCTTATCAAATAGTAAATAGCAAAGTCAAACAAATTTTCATTCTCCTAGATAATTAAATAAAAATTGCATAAGCCTGGCAAACACCATCCCATTATAACATTGTAAGGACATGCAATCACCTTTTTTTCTTTGTTTCCAAGTTTTAGATAATTTTTCTTAACAACAATAAACCTATTTTGATTGGCTGTTATACTTACATATAGGTATTTATTAGCCTATTCAAAAAGAATCAACTGTACACATCATCACTTCCATCTTTGAAATCAACTGAAGCAACAATTGTCAAATATCACATTTACCACTCAAATCATTTTCCTGAGGATGCAACCACTACTCTTTCTCTTCCCCTCCCTTTACTGATCAGAATTTCACAGTTAATTAAAAACAAAATGACATATGCACAACAGCTTTTAAACAGTAACAGCAATATTAAATTTCTACAAATTCATTAATGTTGAGTGACCCTAAAAAACTTATAAGTGAGAAAACTCTCATGTGCCCTATCTGCCCACAGAAATCATTGCATAAATGTAAGTATATATTTTAAGGTTCACATTTTTATAAAAGGAGGAATTCATATTTTAAACGATAATCAGACTGTCAGGTAGCTCCAGGGCTGGCCTGAGGCAAAACTGTAAAATCTTCGAAGTGTGATTCCTGTGTTATTTGCATTCTTTCTAGATCCTCCCTGCATTCCTCTGCCTGTGGTCCATAGTAATATTCACTCATCTTGGCTATGTAGTCTGGTCTCCCATGATACCCTGCTCCTGACTGCCCTTTACAGCAAATGCTTAAGACGTGGAAATATTCCCATCTCAGAGAATAAGAAACCGCTATGCCCTTGTATATTGAATTTATTGTACTTGCACATATCCTTCTAGAAATGATTTCTGCCAAATGTAAGAAACTGCTTGGTGCTCATATGTCACTTTGCTCCTCTAGTACAGTGTGTATGGGTATTTTGTGTGTGTAATTTACCTGGCATCTGATGGTAAAAGGCAATTAATAACTCGACATTGTGAGCCAGGCAGGCTTCTCAGGGATTCTCTCAGAACAAATCTGAAGTAGCCTTATTGGGTGGCCCATACTGATGACCCTGACTGACTGTGTTCAGATGAAAGCTACCTTCACCTTCATTGATGTCATCTTTATGCCCTGAGTCTGATATTAGGTCAAATATCTTTATTATTTCTTATTATCAGACATTGGAGAGTCTGAATATATGGAACAGTCTTTATTTTTAAGAGAAGTGGCCTGAGAAGGTAGTTGAAGAATGAACTATTTTGGGGGAACTATAGGAGGCAAAACTCTATCATGTAGTTACATTTAACAACTAATGTACCT
Organism: Eptesicus fuscus; assembly: GCF_027574615.1. Lineage (NCBI taxonomy): Eukaryota > Metazoa > Chordata > Mammalia > Chiroptera > Vespertilionidae > Eptesicus > Eptesicus fuscus. Next base: position 12,260,350 of record NC_072477.1, on the reverse strand, counting down.
ATCACAGATCCATAACATGTGGGGGTCTGGTGCTTGAAGATTTTTCATTTTGAAGTATTTCATATATTTTATTCATATCAAACAGAAATAAAAATCTGTTTAAGAAAACTCAGTACTATACCATGGGCACAAATTATCTATATATATAAAAAGCCAACGACCAGAATGCCATAACGACTGGAATGACTGGTTGCTATGATGTCCACTGTGGCCAGTGAACCTGACCTATCGGGGGGTGGGGCCGGCTGGCCAACTTCCTGTGGCCACTCCCCCCCAGCCAGCCCTGCCCCTGACCACCTCCCCACCTCCAATAGGGAGCAGGACAGCTGGCCAAATTCCTTCAGCCCCTCCCCCAGGCCAGCCCTTCCCTAGATGGGTCCCCACCACTCTGGATAGGCCCATGGCCCCTCCCCCCAGCCAGCTCCACCCCAATCAGCCCCCCTATACCGATCAGGGCCAGGACTGGCCGGCCAACCACCCATGGCCCCTCCCCCAGGCTGCTGGCCCTGATTGGCCCCCTCACCCCAATCGAGGGCAAGGCCCACTGGCCCATCACCCATAGCCACTTCCCCCAGCCAGCCTGGCCCTGATCAAGCTCCAATCAAGGCAGGCTGGCCCAGCCAGCCACCTCCTGCCATCTCCTCCCAACAGGCCTGGCCCCAATCTGCCCATTGAGGCCAGGCTGGGCAGACCCCACACATGCACAAATTCATGCACTGGGACTCTAGTTTCAAATAGAAAAGTATAGGCACTCTAGGTATTGAAAAGAATACAAATTTCATGCAATATACCAGAGGTTTCCAAACTTTCTTGATTCATAGCATCCATTGTGCCTGGCTAGAGTTTTGTTGTTTTTTATTTCTTTTTTTAATAGCATTCAATGAAAAGAAAGAAATAATTGAGTTTCATTCATTAAGCAATTAGGTCCTTCTAACTGATTATTTATGTAATAATAGGTTAATAGCAATTTGAAAAATAATACACACAAATTGAAAGAAACATAATATATCTTATTTTAGTCATATTTACTAATGGGATATATATGCCTGTTAAAAATAAAACTTGTAGATCAGATGCCATTACCCTCTTCTCTTGCCCCACATTAATTTTTTGCATTTTTATCACTGCAATTAAAAAAAAAACACAGCTTCACAAATGTGACACCATAAAAAAGAATATAGCATCACCTAATATTGACATTGTGAACTACTTCTGCTTGAGGCTTATGCAGATTTCAACTGTCCCTATTTTCCATGAAAATTCAAAATACTATCATTACTGACAAACTAGTGGGAAATATCAACTACTTCTCTTACTACATACGTGACCATAAAAACCCCAGAGCATCATTTATTTCCTTTAACATGAACCTTTCAGATTAATGAGCAAAATTTCCAAACCAAATGATCAAAATATCCTGAAATTGAAGAGAAAAATCCTTACTCCATTTGTATTCATTTGCCAAATGAATCAAATTTCCCAAACTATTGCTTTCCATTTTTCTGCCAAACTGAAATAAATGTGTATGTTCTGGCATAAAAAAAAATATTAACAATTTTTCCAAAATATTTTAGAAGTGCTTATGTAATAGTAGCAACTTTATAATCTAACAGCTACTAGCTGATATGGTTTTAAGCTTAAGTAGAAATTATTAAGCTCACATATCTAACATACTAAGATTTATCAGAAACCCACATAATCTAGAAACACACACATACTGAGCAAGAAATTAGGCACTAAAAATACCCCCTCAAGGTGTTATTTATCCATTCATCAACTAAACTGTAATCCACAACTAAACTGTAACCCACAATAAGCATGACAAATATATTTTTATGGCAGTCTTAAATTAGGATGAATTTCTTAATAGCTTAAAAACTTCCAAATTAGCCCTGGCCAGGTGGCTCAATTAATTGGAATGTCATCCCTTGTACCAAAAGGTTGCAGGTTTGATGCCCAGGCAGGGCATCTGTGGGAGGCAACTGATCAATATTTCTCTCTCACATCTCTCTCTCTCTCTCTCTCTCTCTCTCTCTCTCTCTCTCTCTCTCTCTCTCCCCCCATCTCTGTTTCTCTATCAAATTAATTTAAAAAAATCAAACACATCCTTGGGTAAGGATAAAAAAAACTTTAAATATAGACTTCCAAATTATTATACTGAAAAGTTATCTGTGAAAATCATAAAACTGGCCTTGGGGAGTCTGATTCTAAAACCCGACAGGAGCCTCATTAGTACAAAACACTAGCATAACTAAGATATGTTTGGATCATTTCAAAGTTAAAATATATAGTGAGATCTAATCTGCACCACCATTCACAAAGATCTTACAAATTATACTGCTTTTACTGAGGAAGAAACTAAAGCTCAGAGAATTTAAGTGATGGCTGAAGACCAAAGTCTGTAAAAGATACTAATCTAGGATTCTGACTCATATTTTATGTGCTTTCCAATAAATATCTAGACACAGATAAAGTATATGATAGACCCCCAGATGTGATTTGAGAACTTCTATCATGTTTTCTAGCCAATAAATGCACCATTTCCCCCCTGCTAGGAGCCCAGAGGTCTGCCATTTTGGCCATTCTCTCGGGTTAAATCATTAGACACCTTTCAAAATGAAAATGTTAACTTGGTTGGAGATAATATATGTGAGCACTTTTAATACATTTTCTGACATATAGAAAGCATTCAATAAACGCTTGTTATTACTTTTTAATGAATGCGTTAACAATCTATTACTAAGGGGTCATTTGTCAAATTAACTGTCACTTAGGAGAGTAGAATCAGGGAAAGACAAGGAGAGATAAATTTGATTGGGACTGAGGAAGGGTTTATTCCAAACGGAACACTGACTCCAACACACTGGCAGATGGGTTACTGTGGTTTTAATATTGCTGTTCTTAAGGAGAAGGATATTGCAAACATGCTTAACTTTCATCAGAATTTTTCCCTGGGGCAGCCATAAGGATCATTTTTATCCTTCTGTGTTCTCTTCAACATTCTAGGGCTGGTGATCGGCTCTTAGCTGCTGGCTAGGTGTTACAGAGAGTAGCAATCTCAAGGCATCATTAAAACTGAAAGAAAACCTAAGAATCACAGTAGGAAATGTTGAACCCCACTCTCAATTAGATTGTCTATGGTCGTTTAAAGAGATTCACAATGTTGCCTTGAGAAGCTGGATGCAAAGTTCTGTGTGTTTCTGTCTTTTTCTTTTCAATCAGGGTAGCTGTAAACTCCCATCCACTCTCACTCAGACAACATTTTCTAAGGCAAGTTCATAATCTGTCTTCAGTGGCAATCTCCTCCATGGCTTGCAATTCCTCACCCCCAACTGTCAGGGCCATCTGTGCTCTCTCTGTTCCCGAAGATGGGCCCCCTGTGCCAAGTCTTTCTCTCCCCTCCTATACCTCCCTCCATGGAAAGAACACACAGATATAACTCGGAATTGGCAGGCAACTTTAAAACACTAGAGTTTATAATAACTCAAGATAAGATGTTCCCATTCTGGCTTGTTTCAAATTACATAGAGCCAGAAGAACGACTGATGAGTCATATAACACAGAAGCATACATTTCACCAGGTCATATCCCCTGCAGACCCATGACTACAGAGACAAACTTTATAATAATGAATGATGTAATCACCTCGGGGAATATTACTATATCCTAACTATTAAATTCAAGTCAGAAAATCCTTTTCCAGAGGACTAAGCTCACTAATTTTAGGAATTTTACACTCAGAGGGAATATGTCCTTTAAAACAGAAAAGTTTATTTGCAGTCCAGAATAATCAGATTTTCTCCTTTTCCACCTTAACTCTATCCCACCCCTGAGCAGTTAAAATACTTGATTTATCACAGTACAATATGTTTGTGTGTGAGTGGATGCACATAAAACATTAAGCTTGGTGACTTCATTTAGAAGCAGAATATCTCACCTAGAAATTTCATTCTCCTCAATGACCATCCAGAGTTACTGGGCTATAAAGGAAAGGGGAAATTTCCAAGTCAGAGAACTAATTCAGAGATTCTTAATCTTCACTGCACATTGGAATCATTTGGGAAACTTAAAAAAAAAAAATGCAAATGCTCCAGTTCCTCCCTGAGAGGTTCCAATGTAACCAGAGAAGGGTGTGGCCTGAGCACCTGGCCTTTCACAAGCTCCTTGGTGATTCTAATATGTGGCCAAGGTTTGGAGCCACTGCTTCAGAGGGATGGGCCCCTGCCATGTGGCTCTCTTCCAGTGGTGGACACTGAAATATAAGGCCCTTATTGGCATGTTACATGTTATAAAAATCTATAGGATGTGTACCTACGATGGGCCAGCACCTTCATTTCATTCTCAAGACAATGCTATATATAAAGATGGAATTCAGATAGTGAAACTAATATGTTACTGTCATGAACGAGCATTAACTAACAACAACTGTTGGTTGTCTTCAAAATTAACCCTGGGGAAACTACTGAAGCAAGAGGGGAGATGGATCTAAAGAAAGAAAGACAAACTGTCAAAAACTCTTAGGGATTATGAAGCCTCTTGTGAACTAGAGAATGTCTAGGAAAGCCAAGGTGGAGGGTCTGTACTGTGGTCCAGAGCCAAGGATGGACAGAGGGATGAAATGAATACCCTGGCCAGTGTGACTCAGTGGGTTGAGCATTGTTCCCTGCACCAGGAGGTCATGGTTCAATTCCTGGTCAAGGAACATGCCCAGAGTTCAGGCTCAATCCCCAGTAGGGGGTGTGCAGAGGCAGTGATTAATGTTTATCTCTTGTTGATGTTTCTCTCTCTCCTTCTCCCTTCTTCTCTCACTAAAAAAATAATAAAAACATATTTTAAAAAAAGAATGAAATGAATAAACACAATTAGGGGGAACTTGCACGGATCAATGATAATAGTGCCCAATGAACTGAGGAGGAGGATTAGCTTGGCTCTCTGCACCTGCATGCCTAGCTCCACCAAGAAGAAACAAACTAGCTCAAAGGGTAAGGAATTTCCCTGAATCCACACAGATAACCCATGATGGAGATATGTTTCAAAGACAGATCTTGCTTCTCAAGTTATGTCTGGTGAGAAGGCAAAGAAACATACATGGCGTTAGATGTGTTCATATTTATTCTCTCCATGTGGTCATTGACCCTATTGTCTGAGGTATGTGTAAGGATATTGTCTCAGAAGAGAATACTGAGGTTCATAGATGTCACACAGCCAGGAATTTCAGCCAGGTTGTTCTGACTTCAAAGCTCATGGATTCTGATGTACAATATGGCCTCAATGAATTCTACCATGCCACATTCACTGTTTAGTTTCACTAGCATTTTATATAAGGTGTGATTTTCCAAGTAGCTACACTGATAATTAAGTCTCTACAGACCTGTAGAGTTAACACCAGACAATAGTTGCCTGTTCTCTGTTTCTAAAATGTTCACCAATGGCAAGATTTTATTATATTCCATGTTAGAAGTGAACTGCCAACTATGGCTGGAGAGAGACATTTCTTTTAACTGCTCTGGTGTGTCCACACATTTTGTATGGCCATTAACATTAAGTAGCAGTCAGCTATGTTTAGGGGAACACTCAGAGAAAGGTTTTGGAGCACTCATACAGAATCATTCATTTCTGTAAATGTGAAGTAAAAAAAAAAATCAGTCTTTTCACTACACACACACACACAAATAAAAGATCAGAAGTGATTCAGAAACCTCAAGTGGATTGTGAAGAGGGAAAAAAGGAATGAGGAAAAATGAGAGGAAAGAAAAAAGTAAGTTTAGTAAAATGTTTAACAATTAAAGGTTCTTTTCAGAAAAAATTTATAGAGACCTGATGGCAGAAATTTCAAAAAAGTAATGATCCACTTTCTGAACATATTGGTCTGCATAAAGTGATATTCTGAGAGCTCCAGGGATTCATTTGTTTGTAGAACATGCATGTTCTCATTCATGGAAAGTTTGAGAGACTTCTAGGAAGGGACCACATGTCACCTGAGAAAGTTAATGTCATCTCTTCTCTGATTAATATGACATATAAAGCCAATTTCTGTATCTTGAAGGAATAAGAAGAGTTTCAATTGTGCCAGAAACAGTTGTCTTCATCTGATGTTAAAAGAAGATAGATCTAGAAGGACTTGATTCTACCCTTTCCTTCAAAGGATCTTCCAGGTAATCCATACTATGGTACTTAGGAAAGAAACCGGAATGATGTGATTTTTCCAGTCTGCTTTGCTTTATCCTTTCTGATGCCTTCTGACTGCTGGCCCAGCTTCCTTCTCCAGCAAAGGCTCCAGATTTAACTGTAAATGCCGAACAGGTTGAATGTTTCCAGTTCTAAGAAGAAGATTGCATTTGCATTTCCCAGGTGATATGTCTTCCCTTCTTGGAAGAAGAGATTCTTTGAATTAACGGATGGAAAGAGTCAAATAGACAAATCTAGGGAATTGCAGGATCGTTTCTGGCTTCCCCACAGTCTTTCTCAATGATATTCTAATCACTGACCAATCCCACACTTCAGTTAAACTCCCAGGAGAATAGAAATTAAAATTACTGAAATATTTAAGTCCATAAATACTTAGTGATCAGTAATTTAGTCCAAGGCACAGTGCTAGATTCTTAGAGTACCAAGAACAATAGCTATAGATGTGCTTCTTGTCCTAATTGGGACCAAGTAGCAGAAAAAAGAAGATAATTACACAATTAAAATGTTAATATAACTTTTAAGGTGTCTATTTTGTGCCAGTACTCTATGCTTAATACTCAAGGTTATCTTCTCTAACTCTCAGAATAGCCATTTGAAATAAATATTAGTCATCTATTTTACAAATAAAAAAATTACAACTCAGGAAAAATAACTCATTTTTGTAAGATTTCAAAATCAGTAAGCAAAAGAGTCTGAAATCCTACATGTCTGCCTGATTCCAAAGCCCCTCTTTTACTCCCCAAGAACAGTCTGTTATCCCCATGGATTCACTTCTTTATCCATTCTGTTGTCTATATGGTGGTTTGCTGAACTTAAGTCAGTCAGGATTTATCCCTGTAGAATACCCCCACTCCTAGCACTATCTTACTACTGTTATCTAAAACTCCATTTTAGTAATGGCAATTCATTCTCTTAGGCTGCCTTTTCATGATCCACCTGTAGGGGCTCTTAGAGTAGCATTAGTCCCTCTGACATAGAGTAGAAGGTTCTCTTCATCTAGAGATGGAAACAAGAATGACCAATTGCTATGCTGCAATATGTTCTTGGGTATTATTTTATTCCCTAAGAACAAAAATGGTAATCTACTACTAAATAAAGATATTTTCAAGAGTTTGTTTTGATCTAATAGTTAAAATCTAGTAATGTGGTTCATTTATAAATAAACTGTTATTATTTGTAGAAAATCCAAAGGTAAGTCTAAGGATGGCTCATCTAGGCCATTCCAATGAGTAAAGAAAAAATACTGGCCCTTTTTCATCCAGATGGGCAACAGAGCTTGAAAAAGAGTAATGTGCCAAGGATTCAAATAAACAAGCTTTTCTATATCTTCCCTACAAATGCAAAGCTCTCTCCAGGCTTTGAACATAATCCAGCAGTGGGCAGGCCCACCCACTGTTTTCTCTCTTTGTTGACCTAGGAGAGATGATTCATGCATTGATCAAGAAAGAAAGAACCATCCATCAATGTAAGAGCCTTTGGCTGCACCAAACATCAGCAAACCCAGCCAGCATGCTCACTACATTAAAGTATTCTAGCACATTAATTTCAAACCTGCACCCTGTAGATATATTTGGAACAGTCTTGGACTACCGATCTACAGACAAATAAATCACATTTAATAGGTACTGTGAAGCATCTAACATTATCCACATATACAGTCCATATAAATCATCATCTTGGGGCAAATATTTTAAAAATACTGAACCTGAGAAACACACACACACACACAATATTAGTGTTAGCAGTAGTATTAATACAGTGAATTGTATAGTTAGCAGTATCACTCAGCCATTTTTTTTTAATCATAGCAAAGAACTTAGAGCTTGTTTTTACTTGTTTCCTACCTAATTCAGGAGTTCATTCTTCAGTATTAAAAGGCAAAGATCACTTGGTGTTTGGTTTAACTTTCTAGTAATGGCAATAACACTGTGCTGTAAAGTACTCCACTTCATTTCTTTAAGAAGTCTAATTGTCAGAAATTTCTTCTACATAATAACCCCCAAATCATCTTTTATACCTTTTATCCAATAGCCTTAATTAAACGATTAAGTTTATACAGAGGAAACTCTATTACCTCTCTCATGTGATGGCATGTGAAACATGATCACAATCATTACTTTGGTAACTTCTATGATATTTTTCAAGGCCTTTCTCAAGGTCACTATCACCAGAAAGTCTAATGGCCTTGTTATAAAATTTGCCACTTCTAACAGACTTCCTGTTTCCCCCCCAAAATGTTGTAGCCTCTCTCTCCCTCTCCCTCCTCTTCGCATTGTCACCCAGTTTACTGAGGCTTAGATTTAGCTTTGTTAAGACTCTCATTTTCCACAGTTGCATAAATTCAGATCTCTCTAGTAAAAAGACTTTAAAAATTTAATTTCAACATTTTTCAGTTTTACAAAAAAGTTGTACAAATTGTACAAAGAATCTTTTTACACTCTTCACCCAAATTCCTCAAATGTTAACCTCTTACATAACTGGAGTATAATTTTCAAGTTCAGGAAATTATCATTGATGTCATATTACTATCTAATCTACAGATTTTTTTTTCAAATTTCATCTATTATTCTATCACTGTTTCTGATTCAAGAACTAATCCAGGATCATACATTAAGTGAGGAACCTCAAAGGTCACAAAAAGCCCATAGCGAGTGGAAACAATTTTATGCACACTTCCCATATTTTTTCTCTTTACCTTACAACCCCAAAATAAAGTGAGTTCTTCAGCAGAAGTTTCATTTAAATAAAACATTACTCTGATAATAGAAGTGAGAAATTAGTTCAGAGCAACTGGCAAAGTCAAGGTGGTAGCCATGATAAGCAGCTATTACATGAGAAGAAATCAAAGGCTATTTCATGTGAATAAAGTCCATGTCCCCCATCGCTCCTGGAATTAATTTACACAGCGGCTGCGATGTTATCATAGCTGTACAGAAGAGCAAGGGAATTTCAAAGAAACTCAAGGCATTAATTACAGCAGTTAAAACTCCCCTCTTCTACCATAATTAAAGAGGAAAGAGCAGCCTTCTCCCTTAGTGTGTGCCTGTCCTTGAGCAACTCCTCCACCTAACCCTACTGAAAGACAAGTGCTCTTGTCACTTGGGTAAGTCAGGTGTGCACAGGTAATAACTCAATGCATGTGCTCAAAAATGAAGTGTAGGATTCAGGTCTTCATGCAGGACACTCTCTCAAAGGTAGGTCTCATGAAATTCCTTCATCCTTTTTCTCTGGGATGAGGCCAGTTCCCCCCCTTAGTCAATTGATTGAGTTAGGATTAGGACATGTGGAGTGGCACCTAAAACAAGGTGTGGCTCACATTATTTATGGCTCTCATCTAAGTCAGGACCTTGTCTCCAAAAAAATGAAAGGCTGCATCATTAGCTCACATCAAGCATTGTAAAAGCAATTCATCCTAAACACAATTAATTAAAGGAAACCTTCTAATGCTTTCTACCTCCACAACTTAAACTAATTCATAATTAATAAGATAACAGCAATCCACTAGGCTAACATAATTTAAATCAGTAAAGCAGGGTAATAATAAAGTAATCAATTTTATCTCTTACAGTGATGAGGCCTTAACACATGGTTTATTTATGTGAAAGAAGCATGGTTAGCAACCTATAGAGAGTGGATGTAAGAAATTAATTAATCAAAGGGACCCTGGGAGGAGAAATTTTCTTGTTTAAAAATCAAAATGAGTCTTTCTTTAGAATGAATTGACATTTCTATTCTTTAATATGAGAATATAGATAAATAATGAATAACCCACTGCTGATAATCACCATCTAGTTCCAGAACACAATTATAGAATTTCTATAGTATAGGATTTAGTGGAAGCACCATCTGCATTACTGTGAAAATCTAATTTTGGAAGAGCTAATATTCTGCGAATAAAGAATGATGTAATAATATCTGAAACTGCTGCACTTAAGAGCACAACAGTGATAAGAATGTCCAAGAAAAAGCCAAATTCATAGAAACACAGAGTAGAATAGTGATTACCAGGATTTGGGGAGTGGGAAATCTTGGTAAGAAAGTACCAACTTCCAGAAGTGACTAAGTTCTGGCAATCTAATGCACAGTATAGTGATTATAGAGAACAATACTGTACTATATATACTTGCAAGTTGCTTTGAGAGTATATCTTAAATGTTGTAAACACACAAAAAATTGTAATGATATGACTTTTGTCTCAGGTTAGAGCAGGAAATAAATTGTATTATTTTTATATTAGCTTTATTAAGAAATAATTTACATATCATAAATTTCACCCAATATAATTAGTGCTCAGATTTTTTTAATCCTCCCTGGAGCATATATATTTTTTATTGATTTTTAGAGAGAATGGAAGGGAAACAGAAAGAAAAGGAGAGAGAGAGAGACACAGAGAGAGAGAGAGACAGAGAGAGAGAGAAATATCAATGTGACAGAGAAACTTCAATGGGTGGCTTCCTGTACACACCCCAAACACCCCAACTGGAGATTGAACCCACAACCTCAATATGGGCACTCAACCTTTTGGTGTACAGGACAATGCTCCAACCAACTGAGCCACAGGCCAGGATGATTTTAAATACATTTATACAGTTATACAGCCTTCAACAAAATTTAATTTTAAAATATTTTTATAATCTCCCCAAATTTCCCTGTGCCTGTCCAGTCAATCCTCATTCCCTCCTCCAGTTTCAGGAAATCACTGATTGTGCTTACTGTCCATATAGATTTAATTTTCCAGCTTTTTCATATGAATTAAATCATTCACTATATGATCATTCATGTTGGCTTATTTCATTTAGTATAACGTTCTTAAAATTTATATTCATACTATAACATACAGTAGTTAATTTTTTATTGAAAAATAGAATTTCATTGTATAAATACATTCCATTTTATTTGCACATTGATGGGCATTTAGATTGTTTCTAGTTTAAACCTATTATGATTAATAATGCTGGAATATTTGCATAGCAGCCTTTGTGAGAATATATGTTTTCATTTGTTCTGGGTAAATTCCTAGCAGTGAAAGTGTTAGGTGTTGTAGTAAACTGTATTTTCCACCTGCAGTTGGGAAGTCATGTTATATGTAGGGCCAGTTTAAGTTACATAATATTTTAAAAATATTTTTATTAATTTTTTGAGATACAGGAAGGGAGAGAGATAAAAACATTGATGATGGATTGGCTGCATTCTGCACGCCCCACATGGGGATTGAGCCCGAAACCTGGGCATGTTCCCTGACCAGGAATCAAGTTGGCAAACTTTTGGTGCACAGGACAATGTCCAACCGACTGAGCTACACTGGCCAGAGGGAGTTACATGCAGATTTTTTTACCATACCAGGCATCTATGTCCCTAGGACCCATATTGTTCAATGGTCAACTGTATATGCTTAACTTTTTAAGAAACTGACAAACCATATTTAAAGTGGTTATATCAATTTATTTCCTAGCAGCAATGCATGAGGGTTCCAATTTTTCCAAATACCTACCAAAAGTTTATTTATTTTTAGTCTTTTGAAAAACACCAGCATACCCATTTTAGAGGGTATGTAGGTGAATGACATACTACTTCTAATTTGCATTTCCCTAATGTATAATGATGTTGGGCATCTTTTTATGTGTTTACCAACAATTGTTATATCTTTATATCATCTTTGGTGAAGTATCTATTTAAATACTTTGTCCAATTTTTAATTGGTTGTTTGTCTTCCTATTAATATTCATATATTCCAAATACAAATTATTTTTCAGATATACAATGTTCAAATATTTCTCCCCATCTGTCTCTTGTTTTTAATTTCCTTAGTATTTTTTTAAAGGAAAGGTTTTAATTTTGGTGATAAATTTAAATTTATCAAATTCTATTTCATGGGTGTTCTATCAAAGAATATTTAAATTTATATAGCATTTTTAGTTAATTTTAGTAGGGTGTGATTTACCGACAGAGGTTCATGTTTTTGTATATGGATATCCAATTGATGTAGAGTATTTGTTGAAAAAAATCATTTCTCCATTGAAATTTCTTTGCACCTTTGTTGAAAGTCAATTGATGATCTATCTCTGGACTCCTTGTTGTGTTCCACTGATCTATGTGTCTATGCATTCTCCAACAGCCTTAGAGTGGCTTTACAATAGGTCTAGAACCCAGGTTATATACTAGTAAGTCTTCAGGCCTCCACTGCACATTGCATGCAAATTTTCCATCAGCTGGGGCTGTGTGGGGAGCTTGTCTAGTCCTCCTGTGGCTCTCTCAGCTCCTGGGTCTCTGTTAAATTTGTGGTTAATCCAGACACCTAAGAAAGTCTGCAACCTCAGGCTAACAGAGCTGTGTGTTTTCTGTTTTATAACAAATCTGCTATTTTTTCCAATAATGACAACAGGCATGGGTTTTCATTCTCTGTTTCAAATAAAATATAGCCCCAATGGCAATTTTTTTTTGTTTTTACAGCCCAGCCCATCCTGATAAAACCACTTTGCAAACTGAATTGTGAAGGAGAGAAATAAGAGATGCCTTAGGCAACAAGGCTGTAGACTCCCACACCTCTTTTTTTTTTTAAATATATTTTATTGATTTTTTACAGAGAGGAAGGGAGAGGGATAGAGAGTTAGAAACATCAATGAGAGAGAAACATCAATCAGCTGCCTCCTGCATGCCCCCTACTGGGGATGTGCCTGCAACCAAGGTACATGCCCTTGACCGGAATCGAACCTGGGACCCTTGAGTCCACAGACCGAAGCTCTATCCACTGAGCCAAACAGGTTAGGGCAACTCCCACACTTCTTACTCTAAATTCTAACAGCTTTTCATGAAGAAACACTTCCAAATTTGTTGTTGGCCTAAATTGATTCGCAAAGCACTGCAATGGTTATTTTTTTCACAATTTTGTCCAGTTTTATACGTGTGTGTGTGTGTGTGTGTAGAAGATTCATTAACTCTTTACATTGCCATGCTGAAAATACCACCCCAAGAAAAATATTTTAACATATATTTTTAAAAATTGAGCCATTTATCAATATCACCACATACTTGTTAATTTTTTAAAAGCATCATTAACATAGAAAGGACAAATTTGTTTCAAAAATAAACAAACTGAAGGACTTGCCTCATTAGAAAAGAAAGGGGTTGGATATTTTCTATTTGTATTCCAAGAAAGATCTGAGAAGATACTACATCATGAAACAGGTTGATATGAAAATGGACCAAATAGGGGTAAATATTTTATTGTCAACACTAAATAGGAAAGAAAAATATCGGAACATGAAAAAATGAGATAAACAGAAGGATAGCATGACAAAAAAGCAAGGGATATAAAAGACCAATGTCTAATCAATAAAATTTCAAGGATAGAGAATGAAAGAAATAAAAGAGAAATAAATAATCAAAGAACTAAAAGAAGACCATTTTCCAGAGCTGAACAGACATGTCTACATGTTGAAAGGGCCTGAGTGGAATAAATGAAAACAGACCCATACATTACAGAACATTGGTAAACTTACAGAACACCATAGAAGAAAATATCCTTAAAATTTTCCAAAGTTAGGAGAGAGCTTCTATCTATACAAGAGGAAGAAGTAGGTTAACATCTGTTTTCTCACCAGCAGAACAGATACTGCCTTTAAGTTTCTAAAGGAAATTAATTTGGAATGTTAAACCAAATCAAGCCACAATAAATAGTAAATGCAAAATACATTTCTGAACATCCAAGAGCTCAAAGCCTGCTCCCTCACATACACCTGCTTCAAAGCCTCTAGGTTTGGATAGATGACTTGGTTTTCACAACTTCACTGTTCACACACCCAAAAGAGCCAATAAGGAAGGTCAGCACTCAGAAGAAAAAAACAATCTATTTTTTTTCTTTTGATCCATTTCACAAATCTGGCAAATCAGTCTTTTTATTTTCTACAGCCAGTTCTTCTCTGAAAATAAGAGGGAAAGCATAAAGACTTCATAAAACGAGTGTATTACGAATGATGGTGTTTCTCTCTTTTGAATTTTGTTTCAAATAGTCAACAGGAATGCAATTTTGTTTCCAGGCAAAAACTGAAGTCACTAATAAAGAGGGAGCTACAGTTCACTTGGCCACTTTCAAAGCTGTTTGAGGGATGCTAATGGAGAGCTAAAATGGCCCTAAAATAGGAATACAATGCAGACATACCTCATTTTATTGTTCTTCAACTTTACTGCATTTCAGATATTGCATTTTTTTTTTTTTAAAAATTGAAGGTTTGTGCACCCCTGTATCTAGTAATCTATCAGAGCCATTTTTCCAACAGCATTTGCCACTTCATGTCTCTGTGTCACATTTTGGTCATTCTCACAAAAATTCAAAATTTTTGTTATCGTTATATTTGTCATGGTGATCTATTATCAGTGATCTTGATGTTACTATGGTGATGGTTTGGGGACACCATGAACCACACCCATATAATATGGCCAGCTTAATCAATAAATGTGTGTGTTCTGACTGCTCCACTGCCTATATCGTCCCCCATTGCTCTCCCTCTCCATGGGCCTTCCTGTTCCCGGAGATATCATAACATTGAAGTTAGGCCAGTTAATAAGCCTACAATGGCCTCTATGTGTTCAAGTGGAAAAAAGAGTTGCACATTGCTCACTATCAATCAAAAGCTAAAAAAAGATTCAGCTCAATGAGGAAGGCATATCAAAAGCTGAGACAGACCAGAAGCTACGTCTCTTGCACCAAATAGTTAACCAAGCTGTGAATGCGAAGGAAAAGCTCCTGAAGGAAATTACAAGTTCCATTCCAGTGAACACACTAATGATTAGAAAGCAAAGCAGCCTTATTGCTAATATGGAGAAAATGTTAGTGATCTGGGTACCATTTAAGCCAGCCATAACGTTCCCTTAAACAAGAGCCTAGTCCAGAACAGGCCCTACCTCCCTTCAATTCTATGAAGGCTAAGAGAGGTGAAGGCGCTGCAGAGGAAAAATTTGAGGCTAGCAGAGGTTGATTTATGAGGTTTAAGGAGAGATGCCATCTCTATAACATAAAAGTGCAAGGTGAAGCAGCAAGTGCTGATGTAGAAGCTGCAGCATGTTATCCAAAACATCTAGCTAAGATAAATAATGAAAGTGGCTAGGCTAAACAGCAGATTTTCAATGTAGATGGAACAGCCTTATATTGAAAGAAGATGCCATCTAGTAATTTTATAGCTAGAGAGGATAAGTCATGTTTGGTTTCAAAGCTTCAAAGGACAGGCTGACTCTTGTTAGGGGCTAATGCAACTAGTGACTTTAAATTGAAACCAATGCTCATTTACCATCTGAAAATCCTAGGGTTATTAGGTAAGAATTATGCTCAGTCTAATCTGCCTGTGCTATGTAAATGGCACAACAAAACCTGCATGACAGAACTTCTTTTTGCAACATGGTTTGCTGAATATTTTAAACCCACTATTGAGACCTGATACTCAGAGAAAAAAAAAAGATTCCTTTCCAAATATTATTGCTCATTGACAATGCACCTGGTCACCCAAAAGCTCTGCCGGAGATGTACAATGAGATGAATGTTGTTTTCATGACTGCTAACACAACATCCATTCTGCAGCCCATGGACAAAAGAGTAAGTTAGATTTTTTATTGTTATTATTTAAGAAATACAGTCTATAAGTCTGTAGCTGCCATAGATAGTTATTCCTCCAATGGCTTTAGGCAAAAGGAATTGAAAGCCTTCTGGAGAGGATTCATCATTATAGATGCCATTTTACAACAGTCAAGATTCATTGGAAGACTTCAAAATATCAGCATTAGTAGAAGTATGAAGAAATTTATTTCAACCCTCAGGATAACTTTGAGGGGTTCAAGACGTCAGTGGTGGAAATAGAAGAGAACTCGAATTGAAAAACGGAGCTGGAAGATGTGACTAAATTGCTGCAATCTCATGATAAAACTTTAACAGATGAGGAGTTGTTTCTTATGGGTGGGCAAAGAAAGTGGTTTCTGGAGATGAAATCAACTCCCGGTGAATATGATGTGAGGATTGTTGAAATGACAACAAAGAATTTAGAATATTACATAAACTTAATTGGTAAAGCCATGACAGGGTTTGAGAGGATTGACTCCAATTTTGAAAATGCTACCAACCTGCATTGCGTATTACAGAAAAAATAATTGATGAAAGGAAGAATCAGTCAATGAGGCAAACTTTGTTGTTGTCTTATGTTAAGAAATTGACCGGTTTTCACCCAAACCTTTAGCAACTATCAGTATCAAGGCAGGACATTCTACCAGCAACAAGATTATGAGTTCTGGAAGACTTAGATGACTGTTAACATATTTTCAACAATAAAGAATTTTTTTCATAAAGATAAGGATATTGTTTAATTAGACATAATGCTGTTGCACACCTAATAGGTTACAGTATAGTATAAACATAACTTTTATATGCACTGGGAAAGTAAAAGAATTGTCTAGCTTGATGTATTGTGATATTTGCTTTATTACAGTGGTCTGTGGGTTGATCCAAACCAGCAATACCTCTAAGGTTTGCCTGTACAAAATGTTTATAAAAGCATCCCATTGATAAGTCATAGTTTTGACTCATTTGGGTGAAAATCAGTGTTAACTTTATTTCATTTATTTCATTTAGTTTCTTGAGTACTTTAAAATCTGTGCAGAAATAATACCTTCACATCTGAGAAGATCGTTTTTTATATCACCTATTTCAGAAAAGTATTTGTAAACTCAAGTGGTTTTGCCACATTTCAGTTGCTACAAACTTATAAAAGGTAATTCTTCTTTAAGATACAAGTAGAAAGAGAAAAGGCTATCCATCAGCCTGAAAAGGAATAAAGGAAAAAAGTAAAGGTTGGCAGTTGGCCCTTGTCAAACCTAGATTCCCAAGAAACATGTCACATTCCCATTCTGATAACAAGTTAACATCTTACCTAAGAAGGTTTTAGTCCTGAAGATGTGTAGTCAATATTCAGCAAAAGTTGAACTTAACTTTGCTCTACAAACATCTTTCAGACTGGCATGCACCATGAGATACATATACAAAGATAGTTCTTTGTATTTGAGGGGAAAGGAAATGGAACTCCTTTGGGGTTTACCTGGAGACAGCAGTCACGGAGCTTTTCACATATGCTTGTTTAATTCCCACATATTCTATGTGAGCTAGTGCTGATGCCTTTGTATTAATCAGCATTCTCTGAAGAAATAGAACCAATAGATGATAAAGATATAAAGTTAGATATAGATAGATAGATATAGATGAGAGAGAGAGAGAGATAGAGAGAGAGAGAGATAGAGAGAGAGAGAGAGAGATATTATAGAGATAGTTCTTTCAAGAAATCAGCTCACACAACTGTGAAGGATTGGAGAGTCCAAAATCTGATGGAAGAAGTCAGCAGTTTAGCGATTTAGGAAAGAGTTACAATTCAAGTCCAAAAACAGTCAGATTAGAGATCCAAGAAGAGCAAAAATTGCAGTTGAAGTCCAAAGGTCATCTGCTGCAGAATTCCTTCTTGCTCAAGAGTGGTCAATCTTTTGTTATAATTAGGCCTTCACATGATTGGATGAGTCCTACTCACATTATAGAAGGCAATTTGCTTTATTCAAAGTCCACCCATTTAAAATGTTAATCTTACCCAAAAACATCATCACAGAACATCCATAAAAATGATCACATATCTGAGCTCCATGGCCCAGCCAAGTTGACACATGAAATTAACCATCACAATCCTATTTTATGAAAAAGCAGATCAAAGATTAGGGATTTTAAGTAATATATCAAAGTCACATGGGTAATAAGGGGAGAAGACTGGAATTCATAGCATAGCCCTGACTTCATTATACTGTAAATACATTTTGCATTCCTCTTCTATGAGATTATCAGATGTATGAGGACAGGAGCTTCATCTGTCTCATCATTACATTACTATGGCCCAATACAAGTGATTGCTGTTAATTTATGCTCACATTAGCCATGTATGAGAATTTCAGGTGCCTCATCTGTGTTGAGCCACCTAGTACTGTCAAATTTTTCAACTTAGCTATTTTATTTGCTGTATAATGATATCTAATTATGGTTCTGATTTTTATTTCTTCTATGTTAAATGATGTTGAAAGCATTTTTATATGTTTATTGACCATTTGGATATTTCTTTTTGTAAGTTACTCATCTTTTTTGATTGACTTATTGAAACTCTTTGTATATATATATATTTTTTCTTTATTGATTAAGGTATTACATATGTGTCCTTATCCCCCCATTGCCCCCACCCAAAACCATTTGTATATTAACAAATATCTATATATTTCAGAACCATAAATATATTTGCCTGTTATTTGCTAGAAGCTTTATTGCATTACATTTCATATTTTGATCTATAATCTACTTGGAAATGTTTTTGGTATATATGATTTCCATTTTATTCATATTCATGTATATTTATATGAAAGCATCTAGCAGCAAGCGTGGCAAGACAAATAAATAATAATTAAATGTGAAATAAATATAAGAATTCTATGTTAGTATAATCCTAAGACTATAAGGACAGATGAAACAAACATGAAAATAAAACTGCAAACATTTAAAAATATCCTCCATTTTTCTCATTTATAAAAGGAGAAATATCACTCACCAAGGGAACAAGATACAGGAACATTAACTTGTAATGAAAATCAACATTATATAACCTTGATGTGATATCATGTTTTGACTGAATTCCAAGACAGTAAGAGGGCAATTATTATCTATCAATATATATATTAATCAATAAGCCTACAACAGAGAGCTGACACAGTGCCTGATAATCTTTCTTTTGTTTCTTTTTTTTAAACTATCATTTGTATTTTTTATAATAAAAGTAATTCAGGGCATTGTCACTTCTTAACAGAACATAAAAGCACAGTTTCTAGGTTCCTCCTAAGGAAGACTTAGTTGCAAATTACAAAAAAAAAAGGCAATTCAATATTCAACTACAATAAAACAAAGCAAGCTTAGCTTTGAGAATATAATCAAACAGCTTTATCACATACAAAGAAGCTTCTCTCTAAAATAAACTGGATTCTTAGTAAAAGATGTAATACAAAGAGTAAAACTCTTGTCCTTAAAAAGAAAGGAAGAGAAAAGCTTCCAATTAGCAGACAAAAATGTGGAGCTCGAAAAAGAAAACAAGCTCAGCATTTAGCCTTCTGGGAAAAGAAATTACAAACAAAGTTTAGGAAGAAGATGTATTTAGCCTTTGCCTTTTAAATAATGCGTTGGTATTATACTGCATTTAGTTCTCACTGTAAAAACTTATCTAACCCAAGTTAATTATATTTCCAGTGATAGTTATGAGAGCAATTGCCAAGATTTACTGTATAAATGACATATAAATTTAGTTGCAGAATAATTAAGTCAAAATTTGAGTCCATACATTAAGCAGTGGAAGCATAATTATATTCTGTGGATGCTTCAAACTTCACTTGCAATTCTTTAAAAATGAGTTCAACACAGAGTCAGACTATATTCACTGTCATTTATGACTTTTTTCTTTCAATTATAATAGGAAAAAATTGGGGCTAGTAGTTTATAGGCCATAGCACATTTTTTAATATGTTGGGACATCTTTGTACATTTCATGCTAATGGCAGTTCCAAGAGGTGGCTTTGGAGATTGGGGTGAAAGCAAGAAGTTTTTGGTAAATTAACCCATCAGTGACTCCTTCTTTGCTTTCCCAAGTAGCCTTTAAAAACAAAAACAAACAAACAAAAAAACCCCTAGAGGCCTGGTGCATGGATTTGTGCACTGGTGGGGTCCCTAGGCCTGGCCTGCAGGGATCAGGCCGAAACCAGCTCTATGACATCCCCCGATGGGTCCCAGATTGCTAGAGGGCGGTTCTTGGGTGGTGCACCCCGGAATCAGGCTCCCTCCTCTCTGGATCTGGGGGCAGCTGCCAAGTCACCGCAGCTCAGCAGCTCCTGCATGAGCGTCTGCCCCCTGGTGGTCAGTGTGTGTCATAGCTACCAGTCAGACGGTCGAATGGTTGGATGGTTGCTTAGGATTTTATATATATAAACTAGAGGCCCAATGCATGAAATTCATGCATTGGGGGGGAGGGGCCCTCAGCCAGGCCTGAACCCTCTCAAATCCAGGATCCCTCTCACAATCTGGAACCACTGGCTCCTAACTGCTCACCTGCCTGCCTGCCTGATGCCCCTAAGAGCTCCCCTGCCAGCCTGATGGCCCTAACTGCTCTCCTCTGCCAGCCTGATCCCCCTAACTGCTCTCCCTTCCTGGCTTGATCCCCCTAACTGCCTATCTGCTCTCCCTTCCTCTCTGTGCCCTTCAGACCCCCAGCGCAGGCATGCTGAGAGCTCTCTGCCAAGGTCCCGTCCCCATCCTGATTGGTAGTTATGTGACAGCATCCCAGCCAATTTGCATATTCCTCTATTATTAGTATGGATATGTCCTTGTCATGTTACTGTTGTTCAAAGATGAGTACCTTATGTTTCTAAACAGATTTGTTCTCCTAAATGTCTCCTACATAAAGAGGTATTCAGAGCTACCTCTGGAGGTAAGGTCCCAATTAAATCCATGGCTTTGCGTTTCCTCACTCCATAGGCTTGACTCACTTTATTTTTAAAATTTTATATTTCTTGCTATTATTATAATTGTTATTATTATTATTTTTAAGATAGCAAGATCTACTTTATATTCACCACTTTGATTCTTGAACTAGTAACTGAACAGGTGATATTCTCTTATCTTTGGCGTTTCATCTTTTACAGCTCCCTGGTCTCATAGGATTGGACAATAAACAGGTTTCTCATCCAAAGGAGGAAATTTTAGAGCATGCATTAACTGCTATCAGTTAACTGATTAGTCTTTCATCTTCAAAAAAATCACAGTTATTTAATTAGTGTATAACAAGATTGATTAAGCAATGCAGTGTCAATTATCACAATTAATGTGAAGGAAGATGATATCTAGCACTTAATTGATATCCTGTTATTCTTAAAAGTTATGTGATGAATAGGAATAAAGCTAGCTAATAATTTACTTTTCTATTCTTCTCACTTAACCACCTAACAGCTAAGTTTTCTATCTATTCCTGCTATGAAGTCTCATTTACTGTTTCTCCTAGCAACCAATTTATATTTAATCATTTACGAGATCAGACTTTTATAGAGAGAAAAATTTAAGAATGATATGTGAATCACAAGGTAGGAAGAGAAAAAACCCAAGACTGAATTTATGTGCTTGTTACATATAAAACGGAGTGACTATTGGAGATTAAAATTATTATGGCATTGCTATTGAGAGTTGAGCCAATCTTTTCATCCATGAAAAATTCTTATTTTAAGAGTTGTCCTCCATGGAGGTATAGACATCACCTGAGAGTTAGTTAGAAATGCAAGTTCTCAGGCCCCACCCTAACCCTACCAAAACATGGACTTTGACAAGATCTCTAGATGATTCAAAAGCCCATTAAATTTTGACAGATACTCAACTCTCTGTATCATTTTAAATGCCTCACTGATGAGTCTTTTACCATTACCTCAAAAGGCAAAAAAGCAGAGTCCTTAGTAATCATTTCCCTACCAGTTTGCAACCCACTCTGTTCCTAAGCTTCAAATCCCCAAGTACAATATGATTTCCCCAGAATTTAGTCATCACATTGTGATTATCTTTTGTTTTGACATTCTTTTTGCATAATTGAAATAACAGACATTGAAGATATGACTAATCCTGGGACTAAAAAATTCAATGTTTGCTCCTTTACCTTCTACTTTAAGATCTCTGCAAAGACACTGGATGATTCATTTCAATCTAATTTAATAAACAATTTGGGGGCACCCACTCTGGGTCAGACCTTGCTCCAGTGGCTGGAGATCCTGCCCTGTAGAATTCGCCATCTGCTGTGGTAAGCAGCCTCCTCAACAAAGCATCATGAGATTACTTTGAGGAGCAGAAAAGGCTTTGTAGAAAAAGTGCTATCTGAGCTGAAATTCTAGGAACAAATGAAGAGTTCGAATAAGATTGAGAAAACATTTCAGACAGAAAGCACAGAGCACAAAACTACTGGGAATGTTTTGGTAATGTTAAATGTTATTAGGGTGGGTGAAAGCCTTACCTAGAGAGATAGACAAGCCAAGGCCATGAAGATCATGCTGATTAAAGATGTTAGGTGCCTTTTAGACATTCCTCTAAAATTTTTATTTTTCCAATGTAAACTATAGCACAGAATTAAATTCTAAGCTCTTTGGATATGGTTCAAAAAGTTTTCTATTCTCCATTCCCAGAAACATCCATGAAATATAAGCATTATTCACAACCTGGAAAACAGTAGCTTCTGGCTTTTTAACCACTCATGTTTTTAAACATTTCTGTAGTAATGGATAGTTGCATTGCTTGCATAAGAATTTTGGAAATAATAACTGCCTTTGAAGATCTCCATGTCAGGAACCACTGGTACCATTTAGTGAAATCCTCCATTGAGCTCCCTGATCAGTTAAGAGCTTCCCTTCTACCCCAGCTCCCTCATCTATCTCTACAGATGCCCTGGCAGTAATTCTAAGGGTGCTCTAACCTAAGCATGTCTAGTCTCTCTCTCTCTCTCTCTCTCTCTCTCTCTCTCTCTCTCTCTCTCTCTCCCTCTCCCTCCCTCTCTCTCTCTCTCTCTCTCTCTCTCTCTCTCTCTCTCTCTCTCTCTTAGCTCAAGAAATTTCTTAATTCCTTAAGAGAATATGGAAGGAAGTGATGTTTTTATTCAAATGTGTGATTAATAATAGTTCCTGGAGGAGATGGTTTTAACCAATGTGTGGCCAATAAATCTACTAAATCCCTCAGGATCCTACCTCCTAGGAGAAGATGAAGGCTGAGACAGAAAGACAATAGTCTGGGGTCTGGGAGAGAGATGAGACAAGGGAACGCCATGGTGATTCCCTAGGGTGGGTAAGGGTGTGAGTGCAAACTAGGGTGCCCCGGGGTAGCATGCAAAACACTGATAAGAGGAAAAATGTCCAGCTAAACAATCCTCAGTTCTGCTTGAAGTTTAAGAAGAGGAATTTTAGATTGAATAAAGGAAGGCACTCTTGCACAGTGGAAGTGAAATTTTTGAATTGTGAGGCCCAGGAGGCAGGATAGGCTGAGTATAAATAGGCTGCTGGTTTAAGATAAAGGACAAACTAATGGTACTAATTGTCCATTTGCATCATGCCACACAATCAAAATGCTTTTATGTTCTTTATTCTACTTGTACTAGTATATAGTAGTGACTTTTTTATTATTGACCACTTTTCCACCTCTTTAAATAAAGAAAAATTACCCTAGCATTTTTAGACCAATCACAAATGATCAAAAACTTCATTCTGAGCTTGTTTAACCACATATTGCCATCCATTCATCTATCCATTCATCCATCCATTCATCCATCCATCATTCATCTATCTACCCATTGACTTTGGAACTCTGTGTGTAAGGTAGCACTCTGCACAGAGGTGCAGAAATAAGTAATTTTACAATAAATCTTAAATAGTTTATATTCCTCACAAACCGTTATATGTGGGAAATAAAAGTAGATGGGGTTATGGTTTCTCACTTTGGAAGATTTGGATTTGGTCAACGTTGCAGTACCTGATACAAGCTCAGGAATCCATGGGCTGGAGAGTAAGAGAGGAACATTTCCGGTGAAGCTCCTTTCACAGAGGAATTCTGGAGGGGTGGGGTGCTTCTTCTGCAAGCCCCCTGGTCCCTGGCAGAGAAGGCAATGCCACTGAATCAGTGTTGCATGTCTGTCTTTAGCATCACACCATGCACGCCAAGATTTATCATTCTGCTAGTTCACCATTCCTCTGGTTTTATAATTTTAGTGAAATGTTTATAGCCATTCATGAAAGTAAAATGTTTGGAAAATGCTGACCATGACATATGCAGCCTCCTGGAGATATAAACTTTATTTCCATATTAAATGTTCTGAGAGTTATTTAATAAATACATCATTTTAATTTCTTAAAATTATTATTATTGATAGAGAGTTCTTTTTCAGTGAAAGAGCTCTGAATATCTCCCAGGATACAAGTGGTCTGCACTGAGCTAGCCTGAAGCTTGAGAATAGTCATCTTCCCCCAAACTAATCATAAAAAGAGGGATGAGAATCTTTTCTTTCTCTTCACATCTCTGTGATCTGTCCACGGCCTCCTCCCTGCCCACTTCTTGCAACATTCCTAATTGATGAAATGGTAATGACCCCAGTTTTCACCTGACTTTGCCATTTCAAAGGTATGTAACTTTAGGCATAAGTTTCCTCATTTGCAAACAAATCTAAGAATACTCATCTTCTAAATAGTTTGTGAGTCTTAGAATAGTATAGATTGCCCCTTTGTTGTGGCAAATGGCCCAGGAGAACGACAGCCAGCACCCAGAGGAATCAGGAAAGTAAACCTTTATTACGCAGCGCTGCTAGTCCAGGGGACTCTGATCCAAAGCCTGAACTGCCAATGTGGGAGGCTTTGATATATATATCTTCCTGTGGCGGGCTCCTGGGGTGGGCTTTGTAGCTCCACCCAAGTCAATTCGAATGGGTAAGTAAGATTACTGTTTAACTAGATACTGAACTAGGCTATAAGCCCCCAAAGTTGCCCTCCTGTTTTCCTTCTCACCTTTACAATTCAATTTAATTCGTGCTTATATTTTTTGTGTTCATGAACACTAAATAATAACCAAAGATTGAGGGGTTGCATAAAAGCAGTACT
Source organism: Eptesicus fuscus (assembly GCF_027574615.1). Taxonomy (NCBI): domain Eukaryota; kingdom Metazoa; phylum Chordata; class Mammalia; order Chiroptera; family Vespertilionidae; genus Eptesicus; species Eptesicus fuscus. The sequence goes on along the minus strand of NC_072477.1, from coordinate 12,235,453 downwards.
CCAAGATGGTGGAAGGAGGCTCCATGCTAGTAGTGACAAGTTAATTTATGATCATATCTAAAGCTTTGGGAATAGACTATAGAATGTTCACTATTTGCACTAATAATAAAAGTAGTAATAATGACAACAGCAGTTATTATTGCAATAGTAGAATCTTTGGGGACTTACCAAATCCCAGGCACTATCCTAAGCAATATTTATGTATTAACTCATCTAATCTTCACATCAACCCTAATGAATTAGTTATTCATCCCCTTATGAGGTGAAGGAAACTGAGGGTCAGAATGATTAAGTAATTTTCCCAAGGTCAGAGGGCTAGTCAATACAGTCCACAGGCTGATGCAGCCAAGAAGTCAAATGCTAGTGGACCAAAATCCCATTATAGAGTCGGGGAATATTGGTTCTGCCTTGAGTCAATACCAATGGCTCTCAGTTTCTCTACCTGCAATGTAAAGAAGTTTACACATTAGAATGAGATCCTTAATGATGCAAAACTCAAACAAATCTGGATTGAGCACTCACGGGCCACCCTCCTATTGAGAACTTCTGATGGGAAAATGCAAATTTCCTCTGGAGCTTCACTTTTTATGTTTATTATACTTTATGGAGGTGGGGTTTTGTTTTCTAAGAGTCCTTTCCCCAAATAAAAACAAATGAAATGTCTATTGTAACAGGTGGCCCCTCATAGGAAAAGCACCAAAACAGAAGTCGCAACAGCTGCAGAGGAGGGCGTTTGGAGACACATATTAAAATGAAGCATCATTTGTTTTCATAAAGCAATGTTTATTTTGTGATAATGGATGCAATTAATAGCAACATATTCTGCAGGGTGCATACCCACCAGTAATTAATGTAGCATTAATGTAGATGCTTTTAAGAAAACGTAAAAAAAAATTAAAAAATTGCAGAAACAGCACAGCTTCCGAACAGTTCTCAAAAGTAAGCTGGCTGTTTCATCCATGGAGCCCCAGCCTTATTTCCATGTTTCATACCACAGGCAAGTTCGTCAGCCTGAACCTGATCCTAATCACAATGACGAGGAAAGTGCCTTGTGCTTCTAATTGAATCACGTGGGCATTTTGAACAGAGATCCGAGGGAGGGAGCAGTAATTATTTAACTTCAGAACAGCTGTGAACTGACACCATTAATGTTCGTCTACCTTCATTTGCACTCGCGGCAATATGGCTGTTTTCAGCAGAACTTATATGAGAGAACACTGGATTTCAATATGAAAGTAAAGATCATTGCATGAAAAATGATACCACAGCTGACAACAAAAGGCACGTCCCGGGTGGACTAATTGGACTTTAAAAGTGTAACTCTGAAACTCAGAGGCAGGGGGACACAGGATAGCAAAATCTGGCTTGAGCGGCAACTCCTATCTTCCTAACAGAACCAGGGCCTGGAACTGGGCCTAATATCTATTACTTTAACACAAGAACTGATGCCTCTTCTCTCTGTTCTTTTCCCATTCAAGTTTATTAATTATACCCGATGCAAACTTTCCCATCCCCTCAACCCCAAGGTCAGTTGTTCCCAGATTATACTTGGCTACACAAACTTCAGGATTAAGAACCCACATTTATACACCCAAGTCTGTTGGATCCTGTTGAACTTCCAATGCCTCCAAATATGCAAAGGGGATAATGAGGGGTGTGATGAGTACTGGATTCTGAGCCAGGAAACCAGGGGTCCTACCTTGTTCTGATCCCAGAGGGCAGTGTTTTTTCTTGTTTTGGAGAGTCAGCTCCTTTTCTTCTAAAGGCCATGTGTTATTACCTGCAAGAGGGAGAGGTAGATCCCAAGACCTCAAAGATTTACTTATAACATGAGAACAAGTCTATCACTTGAAATCCTAGCAATAAGTGTCTCACCTTGTCTTGCCCACTCTGAGTTTTAGATCTAGACTCAATATGGATTAATGAACAAAATGCTGAGCAAGGAGAGAGGTATTCTGTTCTCTACTCCCTCAATACTCAGAGTATATCCGGGACCAACAGCAGTGACATCGCCTGGGGGTTTGTGAGAAATAAAGACTCCCATCACCACCACCACCACCACCAAGGCCACCAACCCTAAATTGGAATCTGCAAGATCCCCAGGCAATTTCAATGCAGGTTAACATCTGAGCATCACTGCTCTCATCTCAGCCCTACCCCGGCTAAGTAGGAATCAGGATATTATACAGACCTTGAGAGTGGCATTCTTTTTATTAGAGACTAGATGCTCGGTGCACAAAATTTGTGCATGGGTAGGGTCCCCAGGCCTGGCCTGCGATCAAGGCCTATCAGAGCCTTCCAGCTGCCAGCCAGGCCTTCCTTCCCCGGCTGTCGGCTGCCCACTGCTGGCTGGGGCCTTCCTTTCAGCTGCCGGCCGAAGCCTTCTTCATTCTGTGCTGCCCCCTGATGGTCAGCACACGTCATAGAGAGCAATCAAACTCCTGGTCTCCTGGTAGAACTCCTGAGGGGGCAATTTGCATATTAGCCTTTTATATATATAGATATAGATGAGCTCTCATCATCTGTGTTGCCAACCGAATGAGATACTACATATGAAAGCCCTGGAAAAACTGCAAAGGGGGAGGCCATATAGGAAGCAGAACTTTAGATGGATCCAGGGATTCAACAGAGGTTAAGCCACTAAAATTGAAAATTGATGGACATTTACTAGTGGGATTCTAATAGATTCAGGAGGTGAAGTCAGTGCCCCATTCATAGTCTTATTCTGTCACTACAGTGCACACTGCCCAGCTTCCACCTTTTCTAGTACCTGCCTGGCTTTGCCTGAAGCCTCTCTCTGGCCATCAGAGCCAGTTTGGCCTATATCTATATCCAAGAGAGAAATATGGAAAATTGATTCCTGGCTTTCAACATAAGGGGCTGATGTGAGTTGGTGTTGAGGTACTCCAGCTCCATGACCCCAGTGATGTGTACTCTCTACTGACCCCCATATTTGCTCAGCAAGGCTGAGCACCAGAATGATGCCTGCCCTGATGCTAAGAAGGGGCACGTGCCTTCTCTGGGCCAGGCATTGCATCAGCTGCTGCAGGTGAAGGAAAGTATAAAATACAGGCACAGAGACCAAAGAACCCAAATTCAGTCTGGGTAAGAGACACATCCACAGATCATTATAAATGAGATGCCGGACAGCAAGGGCAATGATCAAGGTGTGCCCAGAAGCTTGAAATCCCAGTGGCTTGCGAGAAGAGGATGCTGAGTTCCTCATCATTGGCACATTACAATCCCCAAGCTCCCAGAGGTGGGGTCTAAAATTTGCTACTTTCAACAGCCTCCAAAAGCTCCCTGGGGCACGGACATTCTTTTCAGGAGCAGGGAAGCAGGTAACTGTGGATACCACGTAAAATATCCACCTGAGCTCCCCTGTCTGCTGCACGAGACAGCTGGCACAATCAGGGCATTTGACTTATCTCAAAAAAAATGCACTTCTATGACCAAAATTCTCTAGAGTCTATAAAAGGTTTTGTGATTCAAAAATTCAATGACAAAATCTAATTTGATAACAAATCACATCTCATTTGAGCAAATGAAATTTCTGTTGAGGCATTTTGAAAGAATGAAATGTTATTGTAACCTACATTTATACGCAGCATAAACTCTATTTCCATGTGATCCAGAGGGACCTTTTTATCGGGATCAAACATCATGAATTACTTCTAAAGTTATCTAGACATGTAACCATTTCTAGATTTCATTAAGTTTCTGGGCTCCCAATTTTTGTTCTCCCTTCATAAGTGTTTGTCACAAAGTTTGCAAGGAGGCTAAGGACATAAAGGAATGAAGCCGGGCTGCTTCGTTAGTTGTCTAGGGCTGCTGTTACAAAGTACCACAACCTGAGAGGTTTAAACAGCAGAAATCTATTGTCTCATAGCTCTGGAGACTGGAACTCTAAAGTTGCTCCTCGAGGGTTGGGTCCTTCCGAGGCTGTGAGTAAAAATCTGCTCCCTGACTCTCCCTTAACTTCTTTCTGGTGGTTCCTGGAAATCATTGGCATTACTTGACATGTAAAAACATCCCTGATCTGTCTTCTTGTTCACATGGCATCCTCCCTCTGTGGATGTCTGTCTCCAAATTTCCCTCTTGATAAGGACACCAGTCATATGGATTAGTGCCTACCCTAATGAAGTCATTTTAACTTGATTATCTCTGTAAAGACCCTATTTCCAAGTAAGGCCACATTCTAAGGTATTGGGGTTAGGACTTCAACATATGGACTGTGGGGAGACAATTCAACCCAGGCCAGGAGCAAACATTTATTGAGACTCTCCTCCATGCCAGACCTGGTTCTAGTTACATTACTAGCTTTATTTTTGCGACACTCTGAAATACATTAACATTTTGCAGTTTGATTCCTTCATTCATTTAACAAATACTCTTTAAGCATCTGCTATGTGCCAGGAACTCTGTGGGTGAGAAAAACAGGTCTCTATGGCTTTCAATAGAGTTCATTTTTGTAATGCATGCATTAATGTACAGTCTTATTAGTTAAAAGAAAAAGGTCAAATGCAAATTTAAGAGAAAAATAAAACTTTTCTCAAGATTATCATCCTCAAATAAATAAGTTACAGTTTCACATCCAATATGCATATGGCACCTTAAAGGCCTCTCCTGCTATAATGACAATAGAGTAGATGTGACAATTATTAAATCCTGGTTGATTTTTCATTTATTAGAAATAAAGATGATCTATATACCAAAAGTGTTAATTGTGGAAGAATGCTTGCAAAAAGCACTCACATATGTTTTACTTAGAAGTAAAACATGAAAGATAGCTATAAAATATTGAGTTTCTTAGTATGAAATTGACCATTTTCAAACATCATTTGGTCAAAGCAATTCAGAGATTTTTTTTTTTATGCTGGAATATACACCTCTACTTCAATAAACATTTTAACATACATTAGTTTTCAACAAGAAACAAAACAAATGTCATTTCAAAATTGATTCATTGACAAATCATTTTTTACCAACATAATGTCCACTAAAACAAGCTGCATATATTGTTGGTTACATCAAAAGATATGTTCACATTTTTATAATTTAATAATTAATATTTTCATATATAGCCTATAATTTAACAATTATATATATTTAAAAGTTTTTTTAAATGTATTGTATAACACAATATTAGCATACCTAGCCTACATAAATACTTTTATTTAAAATTGCTTTATCCTAAATTGGGTGAAATTATAAGGGGAAATATGATGGGTAGGGTAGAAATTCAAGGGTTTTTATATTGCTTTGAAAGGTTTTAGTGAGTCAGAAATAGTCTGGAATATATAAAGGAATGAAAAGTCATTTTTTATGTCAGCCTCCCTTGAAAGTCTTCACAAGCTGCACATCCTCTATAAGTGAAGTGCAACCTCCTTGGAAAGACAAAGGAGCATGGTATCCATGACCTTGCCCACTGGCTGTCATGGCTCCATCTCTCACTTCTCTCCCACTACACACACCCAAGTTTTAGGGCAAGGTGTTCCCTCTGTCTGAAGCCCTTATATTCCTCATCTGCCCATGGAATCTCCCCCCAAATCAAGGCTGACCTCCTCTGTGAAGCTTCTAGGCATCACCCCTCCCAATGCCTAACAAACTACTCCTTTCCTCATCTTCCAAGCAATCTTGTTATAGGACTACTAGAGGCCTGGTGCACAAAATTGTGCGCAGATGCGGTCCCTAGGCCTAGCCTGCGATCAGGGCCATCTTCCCCTGGCAGCCGGGCCCACCCCCTGCTACCACCCACCCCTGTTCCCGTTCACCATCCATTGATGAGAGTCTGAAGGTCTGGGGAAGGAACTGAGAGATTGGCCATTCCCACCTGCTCACTGGCCCCACCCACTCGTCTGCCCCACCCCAATTGGAGCCTGTGGGCTGGGGGGAGGGACCAAGAGGTCAGCCTGTTCTACCCGCTCGCCAGTCCTACCCCCTGCCGCCACCCACCTCAGGTCCCCGTTTGCCATCAGTGATCAGAGCCTGCCAGTCAGGAAAGGGACTGAGACGTGGACGGTGCACCTCATAGTCACTGGTCAAGCAGTTGTTCTGGTCGTTCTGTCGTTATGGTCACTGGGCTTTTATTATATAGGACTAGAGGCCTGGTGCATGAAATTGGTGCACAGGGGGGCAGGGGGTGTCTCTCAGCCCAGCCTGAACCCTCTCCAATCTGGGACCCCTTGAGGGATGTCCGACTGCCCATTTAGGGTCGATCCCACCAGGATTGGGCCTAAACAGGCAGTCGGACATTCCTCTCACAATCCAGGACTGCTGGCTCCCAACTGCTCGCCTACCTGCCTTTCTGATTGCCCCTAACTGCTTCTGCCTGCCAGCCTGATCACCCCTAACCACTCCCCTGCCAGCCTGATTGATGCCTAACTGCTCCCCTGCCAGCCTGTTTGCCCCTAACTGCCCTCCCCTGCAGGCCTGGTCACCCCTAACTGCCCTCCCCTGCTGGCCTGATCACCCACAACTGCCCTCCCTTGCAGGCCTGGTCCCTCCCAACTGCCCTCCCCTTATGGCCATCTTGTGGTGGCCATCTTGTGTCCACATGGGGGCAGGATCTTTGACCACATGGGGGCAGCCATCTTGTGTGTTAGAGTGATGGTCAATTTGCATATTACTCTTTTATTAGATAGGATAGAGGCCTGGTGCAAGGGTGGGGGCTGGCTGGTTTGTCCTGAAGGGTGTCCCAGATCAGGGTGGGGGTTCCCTTGGAGCATGGGGCGGCCTGGGCGAGGGGCCTCTGGTGGTTTGCAGGCTGGCCATGCCCCCCCCCCCCCCCAGCGACCCAAGCAGAGGCCCTGGTATCTGGGATTTATTTATCTTCTACAATTGAAACTTTGTAGCCTGGAGCAAAGCCAAGCCTCCTGCTCACTTTGTGGCAGCAGCCATTTCTGTTTGGATTTATTTATCTTCTATAATTGAAACTTTGTAGCCTTAAGTGGAGGCCTGGGCCAGCCAGGGTGTGCAGAAAGCTTGGCTTCCTCCATCGCCAGGGGCAACCCTAGCCTCCTGCTCTCTCCAGCTTCGTGGCTGCTGCCATTTCTGTTGGGATTTATGTATCTTCTATAATTGAAACTTTGTAGCCTGGAGTGGAGGCCTTGGTCGGCCAGCGTATATGGAAAGCTTGGCTTCCTCCATTGCCAGGGAAACCCAAGCTTCCCTCCTGCTTGCTCAGTGGCTGCAGCCATCTTGGTTGGGGTTAATTTGTATACTTGCTCCTGATTGGCTGGTGGGCGTGGCTGGTGGGCGTAGCAGAGTGGTGGTTAATTTGCATATTACTCTTTTATTAGATAGTACGCCCAGTCCTATAAAAGGTTCTACAGCTACAACTGCCCTCTCTGGTGAATGTGTCAGTGCCCATCTCTGCCTAAGGTCTGGGATTCCTTGAGGGCAGGAACAAAAGTCATTTCCTAGCAGATGCATGTATGCTTGACTGCATGAATGGATAACCAAATAACCAAGTGAACGTGTCTTAGGTCCCTCATCTGGAAGTTAGAAATATCTTCCCTCCCAACCTCATGGGCTATGCTGAGAGTGAGGGTGGAGGGCATGCATAGGAATGGCCACATTCTTAATTACAAAGCACAGTCCCTCTCAGGCAATGATTATTTGACCTGCCTGACCACTGATGTCTGCTCAGGATGCTTTGTTTGCTCCAGGTTTTACTCTAACTGGCAGATGCTTTAAAATTCTCACAGTGCAACTACTTTCCATGTGGTCATTCCTGCAAGTTTTAGTGAGCAACTACAATGAGCCCAGAATACTGTGTACCCTGGATGCTGGATATACACTGCTCCCAGACTCATTGAGATTGTAGTCCAGAGTGAGGTTAAAAAAAAAAAAAAGTTGTTACTCAGAGGTTTATTTTTTTAATTTTACATTCTTAATTTTTTTCTTTGTTTTTTATGTTTTCTAATTGGAGCCTATTTATCAGTAATGAGTTGTGTGGTGGGAGATTGGTAGTATAGTATGAACAAACATTTGCTATATTTCCATTTTTACTGACCAAACACAGGGTTATGGAGGACTCTTTATTCTGATTCACATTGGAATATGGCACCAACAAAATTCCAAATTAAAAAATAAAATGGAACATTTAAATAGCTGATAAGGTGAAATATGCTTTTTGAATTTCTTTTTATTGTTTTTTTTATTCGTTTGGACCATGGAAAATGTATTAGTATGAAATAGACTACATATTTTTAAAGCCTCTTAAATAGGCTGTATCCCAGATTAGACCAGCACAGACCTAAAGTCTCTGGTAGCATTTTATATACTTAATATAAATGGCCCAGTCTCAAGGCTGATGAGTTTTTCATTTGTTTCTAATGAGCAAAATGTGCTTAACATTTCACTGCACTGTAGCGGAGTTTTATAAAATCTGATTAAATGATTCAGTTACAGTGAAATTGACTAGAGGGTCAGACCAGAATCTTTTGAATCTGTGTCCAGCTATCTAATGAGGGACTTGGCAGAATGTTGTGGCTAGATGAGAAGCCATTCAAATTCTCAACAAGTATTTTAAGGCTGTACGTGACATTATAGACCACATGACTAATAATTAGCCAGGTGTTAAAAATATGAAATACTTTCAAAAATAAATTTAAAAAAATAAAGTACAGCCTGCCCAGTGTGGGTCAGTGGTTGAGCGTCGACCCAAGAACCAAGAGGTCACCATTCCCGATTGGAGTACATGCCCGGTTGCAGACTCCATCCCCAGTAGGGGTACATGTAGGAGGCAGTCAATCAATGATGTTCTTCTCTCATCGATGTTTATATCTCTCTATCTTCTCCCTTCTTCTCTCTCTAAAAATCAATTAAAAAATACATTTAAAAATTAAAATAAAGTACAAAAATATTCTAGGGTTTTGTTTCACCAACTGAAGAGATGACTCTTATGCAATATCCACCCTAGTCTCTGGATATTGTGTAAAAAATGACTCTTATATAATATCAATCCTAGACAAACTGTGCTGAGGGAGTGGGGGCCGGGGCGGGGGGACAGAAATTCCCACATAAATCCATATTTAGACTGGATCTAGAAACAAGCTTCAAATTTTCTATCCTCATATAACTGTCTATTGTTTTGTGGATTCTAATCAGTGTTTTACTATATCTTTAAAATGAGAAAAACAGGAGCAAGGGTGATATTTTATTTTTCAAAGATTGGTTGGTTACTTTTTTCATTTTTTATTAAGGTATTATATGTGTACATATCTTAAGATTGGTTACTTTTTAATAGCTTTATTTTTTTTCAATAGCTTTAAATAGTTATCTAATTGGTGAGATTCTTTCTAGAGCTGAGGGTAGGCTGTCAAGAAAAACAATGAAGAGTTTGTGGTAATTACAGGGGCCTGTGTTAGTACACACTGCTTTTTCCTTCCCTGAAAGATGCCGTGAGATTATTTATACACAAAGTGAATGAAATGGTTATTGAGCCTTTATTAAGGAGGTTGGGGACAGGTTATTCTCCCACTAAAAAGTTCAATGGTTCTTAAACCAAACAACCTTAAAATGTGGTGAGCAATTGGCAGACTAATGAGATGCAGTGGGATGACTTATAGGCTAGTAACAAATGGTGTGTCCCACCAGCCTCAGATGAATAACTCCTTAGATGTAAACACTTTTCATCCTGAAGAATTTATTATAAACTGAGACTTTTATGCACACATGCTTTATTGATTGAGTTCCTATTATATGCCCAGCATGGTTACAAAAGGGGAAAACAGCGAATTATGTCTGCACACTCCATGCCTTCCTCTGGAGATCAAACATCATTTGTAAAATAAATGAGGGCAGGGAAACTGTGTGATAAAGGCAAGGTGTCATCAGCAAAGAGAGAATTAAAGGAGAAGAGGATTTGTCGGTGACAGCCTAGTAGGAAAAGTGATTTTTTGAGCCTCAAATGGAAAGATGGGTAAACTCTTGGAGAAGATTAAATGGCTATTCCAGATGGGAAAAGAACTGAGAAAAGCCTGGACAGTATTCCCTTCTTACCCACCTTTTTGCTTTCTGTCGTTTCAGTTACCTATAGCCAACTGTGGTCCAAAAACATTAAATGGAAAATTCCAGAAAGAAACAATTTGTGTTGTTTTAAGTAGTGTGATGAGATCTCATGCCACCTTGGTCCATTATGCCTGGGACATGAATCATCCCTTTGTCTAGCAGCATATTCACACACTGTATATGCTACATGCCCATTACTCATTTAGTAGCCATCTTGTTTATCAAATTGTTGTGGTATCTCAGTGTTTCTGTTGAAGTCACCCTTATTTTACTTAATAACGACCCTGAAGTGCATGAATAGTGATGCTGACAATTTGAATATGTCAAAGAGAAGCTGAAAAGTGCTTCCTTTAAGTGAAATAAAAGGAAGTTTGCAACATAATAAGGAAAAAGAATTGTGTATGCTGAAATGGCTAAGATCTATGGTAAGAATAAGTCTTCTATCCAGGAAAAAGGAAAAAGAAATTCATGCTAGTTTTCCAAGTAACACAGAGAGAACACATTCATATAATTTTTATTTTAGCATATTGTTATAACTGTTCTAATTTATTAGTTATAATGGTTAATATCTTACTGTACCTAATTTATAAATTAAACTACTAGTATATCAGGCATATGTGTATATAGAAAGAACATAGTATATTTCTATGGTTTTAGACATCCAGTGGGGGTCTGAGAATGTATCCCCTGTGGAAATCAATGGGGGAGTGGGGGCAGTGGTAGAGCTTAATAGGTACAGTAACATCAAATTATAGAGGTCTGCTAATTTCTAATTGACTTTTTAAATTATTATACCATTTTCAGGGGGGGCGGGGAGCACACTGATTCTACAATGAATCTGTATGGCCACGAACAAGTACTTCAATATGTCTGGGCCTCGGGGTTTACCATGTACACATTGATCTGCTATCCTGAAGGCCCTTTAAGACCTCTATATTCTGCAAAAGTCTTTGAGTCTAAAATTCAAAGAGCGCCACCATTTCAACATGATATTAAAAGGATGCTGCTCCCAACACAACGCAGATGTTCACAGATCTACTTGGTCTGAAAGAAGTCACAGCAAGGAAAAGGGTAGAATGGTGATGAATAAGGCATAAGTCCCCTCCTTTTCATGGCTCCATGGCCCTATCTCTCACTGTCCACAGGACACAGTGACTCCTGCTCTATGCCAGGAATCATGCTGACACAGCACTACCAGATCACACTTCCCCAAACACCTACCTGTGAATTTATTGCTTCAAAGCTTTGAATCATTACCATTAACTGGAATATATTATCACCTATTTATTGAATATATTATCACCTATTGTCTATGGCTGTGTTCACTCTACAACATCACAGTTGGGTGGTTGCAATAGGATTTGCAGAATCTTCAAACCCTAAAATATTTACTATACTTTAAAGAAATGTTCTGGTCACTGAGCTGCAGAATGAAATTCTTATCTTGCTATTCAAGGATCCCAAGTATCTTTTCCAATTTTCTCTCCCACCACTCCCCTTAAAGAACCAACAGCACAGTCCAATTTTTTCCTTAACTGAACACATACAAGTGTAGGCCTTCTCTGAAGAATGTGCATTCTCATCCATCTTCCATCCTATCTACTTATCTAAGATTTGTATTTTTTAACCCAAAAAGCTTTATTCCAACCATAGCTTCATTCACATTGAAACTCAAAAATTGTTATCTCAGTATATCATTCTATATTGATATTTTTTCTGATGTATAATGTTCCATTTCCCCAACAAGACTGTAGACTATAGCCTTAAACACTTTGCATGTTCAGCACCTAGGACAGTGTCTCACATGGCAAAATGAAAATGCTGGGGTGAAGAGACAGAGCTGGATTTAATGCTATCTTTATCACTTACTGGTTGAACAAGCTTCTTAACTGAGCCCAGCTTCCTCATCTGTAAAATACACACACAAAAAATCATAAATCTTTCATCCTCAGTCCTTATTCCCTTTTTATCACACTGGCTTTACTTTACTTATCAATGCCTGACATCCATGCAAGATAGTAAGCTCAGTAAAGGAGTAGCCACACTAATTTGTTCAATGAAGTAGCTTCAACTCTTAACATGGGACTTGGAAGCATTTGTTCACTGAATTAATAAAAGTGTCTATTTTAGAAGGTTTTCAACAAATGCTGGTTCTTTTCCATTGTTTTTTTTCGATTTCACTTTCCTTTCTATACATTATATAATAACAAATTAACCATGGTGATTTCACACTGATTAGGACACAAGGAAACAACTGATATACAATAATTTGTTAGGAAACAAATTAATCAAAATATAAAACAAAAAGAGTTTAATGTATACGTTGATGAAAATCATGTACTTATTTTGGAGTCTACAAAATAAAGATAGAATAATTCTTTTTAAAGTGTTCATACTCTGGAAGTCATATAAAACTGCATATTTGACCTCCAAAAATAACTGGAGTTTCATAAATTCTTGATATGTCAAGATAAATGTGTTCATAACCCCAAAGTAAAGTGCCTTGAGCTTTGCAATCAAGTTTCCTTGGCCTATTTCCCTGGGCTGTTATATACTAAAGAAGACATGAGAAAGTTTGTCATATTCCAAAGAAGAAGAAAAGAACAGAAGGAAACTATAAAACAGCCAGAAAACAATTAACAAAATGTCATTAAATACATACATATCTATATTTAAATGTAAAAGACATAGAGTAGCTGAATGGTAAAAGAAAAAAAAAAGAACCATGTAGATGCTGCCTATAAGAGACATACTTCAGATATAAGGACCCACACAGACTAAAGGTGAAAGGATGGAAACCAAAATAAATCTAGAGTAGCTATACTTATATCGGACAAAACAGACTTTAAGACAAAAACTGTAATAAAAGATAAAGATAGATATTACATAATGATAAAAGAGCCTATCTAACAGGAAAATATAATATTCATGAATACATATGCACTCAACATAGGAGCACCTAAATATATAAAGCAAATATTAAAAGACTTAAAAAGATATTGACAGAAATACAATCGTTGTAAGGGGGATTTTAATATTCCACTTATATTGATAGATAGAATATCTAGACATAAAATTAATGAGGAAACATCAGCCTTAGATAATATATTTAAAATTTGTATGAACCACAAAAGATGCTGAATAGCCAAACAATCTTGAGAAAGAAGAGCAAAGCTAGAGGCACCACACTCCCTGATTTCAAATTGTACTGCAAGGCTATAGACACAAAACAATATGGTATTGGCATAAAAAGACAAACATACCAATAGAACAGAACAGAGAACCCAGAAATAAACCAAATATATATATATATATATATATAATTAATTTTGGACTAAGGAGCCAAAAACATGCAATAAAGAACAATCTCTTCAGTAAATGGTGTTGGGAGAACTGGACAGTCAAGTGCAAAACAAAAGAAAAAGTAACCAGACCATTGTCTTATATCATATACAAAAATTAATTCAAAATGATTACAGACTTGAATGTAATACCCGAAACCCAAAAAAAGTACTAGAAGAAAACATAGGCAGTAAATTCTGTAACATATATCATAGACATATTTTTTAGATCTGACTCCAAAGACAAGGGAAACAAAAGCCAAATCAAACAAACGGGATTACATCAAACTAAAAAACTTCTGAACACCAAAGGAAACATCAACAAAATTAAAAGGCAACCAACCTAATGGAAGAAGATACTAGCAAGTGATATTTTTGATAAGGGGTTAATAATCAAATTGTGCAGAGAACTCATACAACTCAACAACAACAACAAAAAGAAGAAACCTGATTAAAAAATTGGCAGTAGAACTGAATAGACATTTTTCTAAAGAAGACATACAGATGGCTAACAGACAGATTGAAATGTGCTCAACATCACTATATGTCAGAAAAATGCAAAAAAAAAAAACACAATGAGGTATCACCTCGCACCTGTTACAGTAGCTATATCAAAGAGACAAGAAATAGCAAGCGTTGACAAAGATGTGGAAAAAGGGGTCTCTGGTACACTGCTGTGAAATGAAAATTGGTGTATTCATTATGAAAAACAGTAATAAAGTTCTTCAACAAATTAAAATTAGAATTGCCATATGACCCAACAATTCCACTTCTGGAGATTTGTCCAAATGAATCAGTCAAAATCTCAAAGAGATACCTCTACTACCATGTTCATTGCAGTATTATGTACAACAGCTGAGTTATGGGGAAAACATTGACAAATTAATGGATTTAAAAATGTGGGATATACATACAATGAAATATTACTCGACCTTAAAAAAATAAAAGAAAGAAATCCTGCCATTTGCAATAACATGGGTGGACCTGGAGGATAACATGCTAAGTAAAATAAGCCAGACACAGAAAAACAAATACTGTATAATCTTTTATAATTGGAATCTAAAATACTCAAACTTTTGCAAGCAAAAAGTAGAATGATGGTTACAAGAGGCCAAGGAAAGGTAAATGGGGGAGATGTTGATCAAGGGGTACAAATATTGAGTTATGCGAAGTAAATAAGTTATCCATATCACCTGGTGACTATAGGTAACAATACTGTACTATGTACTTGAAATTTGCCAGGAGGGTAAATCCTAAGTGTTATGACAACACATAAAATCATGGTAACTGTGTGAGGTCATGGATATGTTAATTAGCTTGATTTTAATGATTATTACACAAGGTATGCATAGATCAAATCATCAAATTTCATACCTTACATATCAACAAATATAACTATCATACATACAAATATTAGGCAAAGCTTTAGTAGAAGTGACTGGTTAAGAGGTTCAGTTCAACATTAAAGAAACATCATACCAGAGGTCAAAAGTCAGAGGCCCCACCCTGACCTTGGTGCTGAAGGGCAGCTGCATGATGGACTAAGTCACTTAACCTCTGAATTTTTCACCTAAAACACAGGTAGCTGCTTTGTATCTCTGATCTGCTTCTAGCAGCAGAGGTATGCATGAAGCTTTAGCAATGCCTGAGGCACTTTGGATTCAATTGTCATGTTAGCCTTATTTTTCTTTTGAAAACACTGTATCTGTACCTTTTTTAGTAGAGAAAATCCAAGAGGGTGGTGGCCTGCTTCCAGACAGGTTTATTGAGATGGAGGATCCCAACCACACAAAAAGCATCAAGAAAATCAATGTGAGGCACTTCTAAGGGTTTTAAGGAGCAATCTCTTTCTCCTATATTTAGGTAAGAGGAATTTGTAAAAGTCTGTGTGGTAATGATATTAAGCAATAAAGCAAATCCCCTTTCAAACAATATTTTCCCCTAATTTTCTACATGTTTTTATAGTCGACCAATCTCCTATGGCCATTTCTATCCAAGGATAGATGCTCCCCCTGGCTCCTCTGTCAGCAGCTCATTCCAAATTTTCAAGTTTTCAATGCATTGTGGCCACACTGCCTTTCGTGTTTCTGTCCCTCATTCCAAGTTTTGACAGCAGCTCTTGCGCATTATTGGAAGTGCACTAAGTAATATTATTCATAGATGCCTGTAGCTCCCTCCCTTTCCCTCTTCCCCACTCTTCACGTGATGACATGGGAGCTGAGAAGGAGAGGAAGTCAGGTGAAGCACAGAATAATTTATTATACTTTATAATTCCTCAAAGAGCATTTATCTCTGCTTCCCTCCCACACACACTGCACACAAACCACTGCCCTGCGGGTCACTTCAGACCCTGAAGCCAAGCCAGACAAAGCATATATCACCCGTAAGTTATCTCTGTAAACCATGTGAATGAGATAGCGCCAAGGCAAAGGGCACATCCAAGGAAAAGGCCGAGCCCTGTGATTTATGCATTGGAGGAACTGGAGGCGAATAAGTTAGACAATTTTAATGAACCTCAGACCCACCTCTAAGATGTGTGAGGAAGGGGCATGCAGGGCATGAAGAAAAGCAGGAGCAAGATATAAGGGAAAAGAGAACATTTTGAGGATCCTGCTCTCAGCGAGGTATAGACAATTAGAAGCAAAACTGACTTTATCTTTGAAGCCATAGATTATAAAGGTCCTAACTCAAATGCCCACTTATCACCAGCCTGTGGGCACAGATGACTTCAGAAAAGCAACAGTAACTCAAATTTTAATGGATTTTTGTCTATCTCAACTGACACAGAAAGTCCATCATTTGCAGAGCTCCGTCTCTCTATCCACCCAGGCATGTCTGTGTGTCCTCAGGGATATTTTAAATGTGTTCACAAATAGCTGTAACTAAATTTAATGTGCCACTGCTTCACCAGGCTTAATGATAGCTCTATTGTTCCACCTGCTGCTTACCTGTCCCATCTGTTCCTCCCGGTGGCTGATACCACTCCATGGGTGCTCTTCTGTGCCACCCAATTGGACATAACTGACCCACTTGGCTGGCAAGTCCCTGACACTGGCTGCTGCTCACCCACTCATTTATTCATTCAACCAATGGTTGGTACCTACTCTGTTTCAACCACTCTCTGTGGTTTCAGGTACCCATGGTCAACTGCAATCTGAAAATATTGAATGGAAAATTCCAGAAAAAAACAATTCAAACCTTGTAAATTGTGTGCCATTCTGAGTAGTATGATGAAATTTCATTCCATTGTACTCTACCCTGCCCAGGACATGAAGCATCTCTTTGTCCAAGGTATCCACACTGTGCATGCTACCTGCTTATGAGGCACTAATTAGCCATCTCAGTTATTAGATCAACTATTGTGGTATCACAGTACTTGTGTTCAAGTAACCCTTATTTCACTTAATAAAAGCCTCAAAGCCATTCACATAACTTTTATTACACAATATTGTTAGACTTATTCTATTTTATTAATAATTACTAGAGGCCCAGTGCACAATTAAGTCCTGTGCATTTAGGGTCCCCTTGGCCTAGCCTGCCATCAGGGCCATGTCCGCTGCCCTGCGATGCCTCGCACACTCCGGGGACACTGCCAGCGCCCCACGATGCTCCGCGGACGCTGCCAGTGCCCCGCGATGCTCTGGGGACGTTGCCGGCACCTCGCAAAGCTCTGCTGACGCTGCCAGCATCACCAGGGATGGTGGGGGGAGGGCCCAAGAGGTGCTCCAGCACCTCCTGGTGACTGGTTGTTTGGTCGTTCCACCATTATGGCGTCACGACCACAGGCCTTTTTTGATATAGACTTGAAGCCCAGTGCACAAAAATTTGTGCACTGTGGGGTAAGGGAGGGTGAATGGGGGTGAGGGTCCCTCAGCCCGGCTTTTGTCCTCTCACAGTCTGGGACCCCTCAGGGGATGTCTGACTGATAGCTTAGGCCTGCTCCCCAGGAAATCTGGCCTAAGCTGGCAATCAGACATCCCTCTTGCAGCCCTCAGGGGATGTCCGACCAATGGCTTAGGCCCACTCCCTGTGGTGCTGCGGAGGCGGGAGAGGCTCCTGCCACCACTGCTACACTGGCCAGCCATGAGCCAGCTTCTGGTTGAGTGGTGCTCCCCCTGTGGAAGTGCACTGACCACAGGGGGCAGCTCCTGCATTGAGCGTCTGCCCCCTGCAGTGCGCATCATAGCAACCAGTCGTTCCAGTTGTTCCACTATTAGAGTCAATTTGCGTATTACCCTTTTATTATATAGGATTGTTGTTTATCTTTTACTGTGCCTACTTTATAAATTAAACTTTATCATAAGTATGTATGGATAAAAACACTGCTTAGTTAGATTGTGCTTAGTGAGATAAGGAAAATTTTAAACAAAATGTGAACAAGATAGCCCTCACTGGTTTGGCTCAGTGGATAGAGCATTGGCCTGCAGACTGAAGGGTCTCAGGTTCAATTCCAGTCAAAAACACATGCCTTGGTTGTGGGCTCCGATCCCCAGTGCGGGGCATCCAGGAGGCAGCCAATCAATTATCTCTCATCATTGATGTTTCTATCCCTCTCTCTCCCTTAATCTCTGAAATCAATTAAAGTAAAAATAATAAAGAAGTAAAAAGTAAACAAGATAATTTCAGCAATGGTTAAATATAAGAGAAAACAAAGCATGATAATGTTATGGCCAGGTATGGCTAAACAACAAAGAAAGAGCTTAAGCCCTTACACCAGGGGTCCTCAAACTTTTTAAACAGGGGGCCAGTTCACTGTCCCTCAGACCGTTGGAGGGCCAGACTATAGTTTAAAAAAAACTATGAACAAATTCCTATGCGCACTGCACATATCTTATTTTGAAGTAAAAAAAACAAAACGGCAAAAACACCCACATGTGGCCTGCGGGCCATAGTTTGAGGACGCCTGCCTTACACTATGGAACACTGAACCAGCTCATCCACTATGGCCTCCTTTCATTGAGGTTCAACATGTCTATCCCCTCCCTAGTCCAAAAAGCCCATCCTAGTCAACATAGAACAGAGCAGAGACAGGAAAAAATGCAGCCACTATCTTTAAAGTCGTATCCCCAAAGTTGCATATATACTTCTCCTTATGTTCTCCTTACAGTCAAGAATTTAGTTATATGGCCACATATACAGCAAGGGAGTCTGTATGCCAGGAGGTCGCATGCTTAATTAAGAATTTGGAGTTCAATTATTCTAGAGGCAAGGAAGGGGTTAATAGGTTAGAACAAGGAGCCATCTGACCACACTTACATAAACAAAATGTATTATTCTTCTTTAAGAGAGAGGAAGATGGTTAGCCCAAAGTTACATATGCAGCAAAGCCAGAATAAAGTTTAAAATATAAATTAGTCACAGTAAGAGATTAACAACAATAAAATAGAACAATTATAACAATATAGTATAATAAAAGTTTGGTGAATGTTGTCTTTTTCTCAAAATGTTGTGTATGGTACTCAACCTTCTTGTGATGATGTGAGATGATACAATGCCTCCGTGATGAGATTAAAGTGAGGTGAATGATGTACACATTGTGATGTAGTGTTGGGCTACTATTGACTTTCTTGGCAATACATTAGAAAAAGAGTCATCTGTTTTGGGTGATGTTGGCTCATCAAGCCATGTTGATGCTGGTGGTTGGGGGAATTTAATATTTTCAGACCAAGATTGACTACAGCTAACTAAAATCACAGAAAGCAAAACCACAGATCAGGAGGGACGACTGCACCCAAGTGAATTTGAGTTTCATCAGAAAGCAAAGCTCAAGGTCTACACTGATAATGAACTCAGGTACTTTGGTATTTGGGAACCACTCTGAATTAGTCAGTTAGACAAGTAACTGACTGCTATATACTATGCTTAATGATGAAACATACAGGAGGAAGAAGTAGATGAATAAAGAAGAAACTCATTCTTTCTTACCACCTACTGTATGTCAGGTTGTGTGCACCCTACATTTTCTCTCATTTAATTCTCACAACAACCCCTCTGAGGCAAGTTTTTTGCCAGTGCAGAAATGTTGAAATTGAAACTCAGAGAAGATAAACATCTTGCCAGTTGTCACCCTGCTTGGAACAGGAGGGCTGTTTGAAAAGAGTACATTTTGGTTTCTGACTCCGGGTTCCAACAGATCCTTGGAAACTTTCGCTCACTTTCCAGAGCCCTTGGCAGTCACCGGAGGTCAGACATCCATCCCAAATGACCAAGTCTCTGTAATGGCACCATAAATCAGAACAATAGGATTGGCTCACTCATAAATTGTCCGGCTCCCAGCCAATTCAAGAAGATTCAATCTTCTGGCACTAAAAAACTGAAGAAGGTGTTGAAACTTAATTGAGACTCACCAGATTGTCTTCACCTGATTCTTTCTAGAAAGAATAAAATGTCAAGGTAAAGTAAAGCATTTAGAGCAGTGGCAGCCGTGTGGCATCAAATCATGGCAAGTCTCAGAATTCACAAGTTCAGACTTTACCTTCTGGAAACTCTGACTCATTAGGCTTGGGTCAGGCCAGGAAATATGCAATTCTAAAAAGCTTCACAAGGGATGTTTCATATATTTCATGGTGATTTTGATATAAACGACACAGTTGAGCCCTATTGTATTAATATAATCTATGTGGCAGGAAAAGTCATCTGAATTAATGAGCAATCAATTTAAAGCTTCACTACCATGGAGATTGGGAGGGATGGGAGCTATGATGCAAGATTTCAGCTCTGACTACCAATAGACTAAAGGGAGTGTGAGATCTGCCCCTTGGTATATGATCACTTCCAAAAAAGCCAGCAATTCTCAACCTTTTTCATCTCATGGCACATATAAACTAATTACTAAAATTCTCGGAACACCAAAAATTATATTATATTTTTGCAAATCTGACCAAAAAATAGGTATAATTTTTATTAATTCACACCAGATTGCTATTGTGTTGGCTGCTGTCATTTTTGTATTTGACAATCTAAGGGGAAAGAGGTCAGTGCTCCTGACTAAGTAGTCAGGTATTGCATGTTTATAAAAATTATTGTGGCACAATGGTTGAAAATTGCTGATATAAGCAATATTGCTCCAAATTTTCTCAGTAGAGGGGATGCTAGCAACGTGATTTCATCCTGTCCTGATAGCTGCCAGGCCCTTTGGTAACTCCCAGTCTTGGTGTCTTGGATCAATACTCCTCTAGTTGTGGCTCTCCACCTGAAGCAGCTCATGGAGATCATGCAGCACAGTGACACCCCTTTCTGGACATGTGGTTAATGAAGCTTCATGGTCAGCTGGCTGGTTCTCCATTCCCATTGCCCAACCCCATTTATGGTGTCTTCTTAAACTCTCAAGCTCCCACATCATCTGCAGAGCCATGGGCATTACACATCTGCAAGGCACACTCTGGAAGATAACTTTCCTACCAACGATCAATAAGCTCTGGGATTGAGCTACTTCACAAGTTCTTTTCTTTCTCATAGAGGAGAAACTGCATATGGTTCATGATTGCATGATGAAAAGTCAACTGGTTCTTTTTTAAGGTAAAGGTAATGTCAGATATATTTGCTCTACCCTGTGACTTTCTTATCATTATATGATGTGGAGGAAAACCAAACTTGTCATATCAGAGGAGAAGCTGGACCATTCATGGTTCTCATGAAGGATGCTCCCATACAAATGTAGGCCTGCTGCATCCTAAGAGAAGCCACATACTCACAATGGATATTCAGAAAAAAAGAGAAAGGTAAGGAAGATGGGGAGGGGAGACAGAAAAAATAGAAGAAAGAGATGAAGCAGAAAAGAAAAAGAAGAGGCATGAGAGGAAGAAGAAAAAAGAATTCACTTTTACAAGTGCTCAGCATTGAAACCCTGACAGCCACTCTCTATTTTGAATTATTATCTGGGAATAAAAAAAAAATTTCTTTATCTAGTTAAAAACTATTGGAGAAACTATGGAAGTAAGCCAATGACCCTCTACTTTATTTAAGTGTTATGAAAGATGGCCATCGTCAAAGAAGTTGACAGTATTAACAATTTAAACCATTCTTCTGACAGTACATTTAATGACCAGTTACTCCATGATATGACACTACTGATTTGAACTTGTCAGTTTGATGGAAAATCATTTTTTTCCTTTGCATTTTTGCTTTCTTGACAGATGAAGTCTAGTTCTGCAGCTTCTGTAAACAAGGTAATGCATGACCTGAGTGCTATATTCTTGCCATTAATGCCATGCTTGTTTGTAGGCTTTGTCTTCTTATTTTAAAGGATGAGCTCTCTGAGAGAACATCCTTTAAAAATGACTGACAATATACATTGAAAAACAGACACAAAAAACTACTTTTTTTTCCTTACAGGGAATAAGATAAAACAAAAGAGTGTTTTCTAAAGGAGAAATATATCTCTTTAGAGATTCAGAATTATGGTCCTTTTTATATATATTTGGGGGCAGACAGGGGAATGAAAGCAGCTTTGTCCTACCATGGAGCTTTCACTGCAGTGCATGCACTCACAACAAGGGCAATATCGCCCCCTAGAGGTTAAAAATTGGGACTTGAGGGCAAAAAGACTCCGGTGTACAGCACAGATATACATATAATGCATATTCAGTATGGTGACAGGTGAGTAGGAAAAAAATATTTACAAAGGCAACTTAGGGGATGATGATGAAAAATGTAGTTGAAAAACACTTTTCTAATGTGAAATACATGTATATATAACAAATAATTACACAAATGATGTATTACATATACTATGAAGCAAAAGCAGTGTCATTAAATTGAGTTATTTTATTAAAGAGATATCATATTCAGAAGGTCAGAGGAAGCATCTCTGACTAAATTACATTTAAAATGAAATCTGAAAGATGAGAAGGAGTTAGCTAGAAGAGTTTCCCAGGATGGGAACAATATGGGTGAAGGCTTTAAGGTGTGTATTAGAGTTCCCCAGATAAACAGAATTAACAGGGTGTGTGTGTGTGTGCGTATGTGATCTGAAACTTGAGATGAATCTTTATCTTCAATGCTTCCTGAAAAATAAATGTATTACATCATTATACATATTTATAAACATACACAGATGCATACGTGAATATCCTCTACACAAAGTGAACAATCACCTAAATAATCATTCAAGAAAGTTTATTTTTAAAGCCCTCAAAATTTGCACTGCCCCCATATAGGTTTGATATTTGTTAAAGTAGTTCTAAATTCAGGAATCCATCTTCTGCATAGTTCTCAGAATTCAAATTTTTACTAGAAATAAAATGGACCCTTTTATTGCTCAGATCATTCTGTTACTGGTCAAATTAGTCATACAATCAATTGGATGATTCCATCAATGGATGACCTGAGCAATATTCTTTTTTTCACCTGCCAACCATTCAATTGAAGAAAGCAATGACAGGTACATACATATGATCAAAACTAAGAAAAGATTTTTGCATTCCCAATGTAAAAAAATAGCCCATGTTTTTATGGCATTATTATTTTATATACATTTAGCAAAGTCTGTAACATAGAAAAAGAAAATAACTATGTCATTAATTTAAAAATCCAAATGATGTTTAGTCTCTTAGAATGAAACACTCAAAATCCTACAAGGACCTGGGTCGGGGAAAAGTTTGACACCTGGTCGGAATAAACCATATTCCAACTACCTTTCTCTGACAAATCCTAGAAGGTCACGATAAGCAATTTTTTAGTGGTCAGGGGTGTATTTTTTTTCAAATTCTAGTTTCCTTGGCACTCTCTCTTCCTGTTAAAAAATATGTGTGTATGGGGGATCGAGGACTGTGATCAGGTCATCAGATGCCTTCATAGCTAATCTGAAAGCCATAGTTTTGCAGCTTTCTAAACTCTCAGTAGAAATTATAACTTCTACCAAATTAGAGTTATATCCTGTCTGATGATCACAAAATGCTCACAACAATATATATTAGTATATGCATCTTTAAAATTCTCTGAGAAGTCTAGAAAATATTTTTTTCAAACATTAAATGTTTTTGGAATCAGATGTGTCATTGGTTACTTACCAGCTATCACTTTGATTCACTATGGAAGATGTGTCTTCTCTTTTCATTCTTTGGAAATACCTTGCTGAATAGGTTTAGACAGTAATTGATTAGGAAACTTGAATTCTATTATCCACTCAAGGTTTTACTTTTGATTTTAGCTTATAAAGCCCGATTCTCAAACTCCCATTGAGCAGTGAAATTAATTAAATTTTCTATATTCTCCATAAGTGCAATTATAGTACTAATACAGAAGAAAATTCTTCTGATCATTTCCTGCAGCACAATTTTTAAATTGCCTACAATAGACATTATGTGTGTGTTTTTTAAATCACAGTACTTCCTAGGAAATTACATTTTTTGTGTGTTTTTTTATGGTGGGGCGAGTGGGAGCAATATTACTGAACTCTTGTTTGCAAAACTTTACTTATTTTACTTAGTATTGGAAAGTTGGTCAACAACAAAATATATGCAAATTAATTACATGGTTATTGAAGTCATATTCAGTGGATCAACAAAACTGGAGAGTCCTGGTGTGAGGTAGATTTGCCTCTCATTCTGTGTGAACTCCACAACCAGCCAATTAACACCAAACCACCAACTTTCAAAAAAGAATCATAAAAACTACAACTGGGAAGGTTCTAACTCTGTAGACAAGCAAAAATATATATAGAGTGTGTGTGTGTGTGTGTTATTTGTGTCCATCTACACAGAGAAATATTCTGGAGATAGTTTTGTTCATTTATTCATTTAGTAAATAGCTATTAAATGTTTGTTAAATGTTAACAGTCTAGTGTCAATGAGCTATTGCCACAAAAGGGCTCCCTAATAAAATCATCATCCTATATAATAAAGAGTTAATATGCTAATGAGACCTACAGCAGAACCAATGACCAGTGGGCAGGGGGCGGGGCCGAGAGGCTACAAGGCAGCCAGGGCTGTGAGGGCTGAGGCAGCCAGGGCTGTGAAGACCGAGCCCCTTGCACAAGTTTTGTGCATCGGGCCTCTAGTTTATTATAATACCATATGTGGCTGTAGCTCACTGGGGGTCTACTGACCTGGACTCCGTGTCAGGAGAGAAAGGAATTTTTTCCCTTTCTTGTCCTACCTGGAGCTGCAGAACAGCTCAAAACAGGGTGTTTGTAAGCTGCAGGACTTGTGTTCAGGGCCACCTCCCCCACCTTTTACTCATCTTTTACATCCACAGAGAATGACAGAAATATTGGCTTAACCTCTGTCCCTGTTGTTTTCTCTCTATTTACAAAAAAAAAAAAAATCTGATCCCACACAGAGAAGTCCCATGGAGTGACTGCAGAGATCTTTATCCATTTCAGAAACCTGACAGCTCAAATAACAGAATGTAAATCCAAATTTTTCTAGCATGAAACCCATGACACTTTAAATCCTCGTGCCTCTCCATCTGCTTAAGCTGAGTTCCACTGGGAAAAACCCCAGGGGACCGCCCGGCCCTGACTTACTCGCCTTAGATCACAAAGCGCCAGATGCCACCCAGGATACTGCATTCGGCTCCTGCCTTACAGCTTCGCGTTGTGCAGATTCAATTTCAAATGAGCCATGAAGCACTGCAATCTCCAGAAGCAGAAGAACTTTGAGTGGCTCTTGGGCACCTCAGCAGCTGAAGTCCTACAAGAAACAGCAGGGAAGGTCGTAATGGATTCAGGGCCGTGTTGATAACTCGGAGAACAACTGTCACTTTGTGTTTGGGGAATTCTTTCAGAATGCAAAAGCTGAACGTCTGGTCAAAAACTAACTTGCCTATTCCTATGACAACTTCTATCGAACAGTAGAGATTGTCATAAGAATAGGCAAGTTGGTTTCTGACCAGAGTGAAAGAAGCCATGATCCATTGATATGATCCCGGGGCCCCGATGGAGTGGAGTTGTTTGATGATTGAATGTTCAATTATGAGTCTGTCAAAAATGGGCTTCCTGCTCAGTATTTTTGCCTCTTTCCAGCACTGCATGTGTAGTGTGTGTTTGAATATCTAAATTTAAAGATGCACATGACATAATCCACGGTGGAAAATGCTCAGCAGCTGGCCCCAGCTATCAAAGGCAAAGAGGAAAATTCAGCTCAGCACACTCCTGATATTATAATTGGCGTGTGTGGAAAATGAATTGCAACATGAAGTTATCATCTGCGGCTCCAACAGAAGCTGATAAAATACTTAATGGGCTTTTAATAGAGCTTCTGAGACCCAGATCCTGAAAAAGCAAGCATGCCACGCAATTCATTCCCTAACTTTCCATTGGCAGGGTAAGGCTTTCTGAACGAAAAAGATTCAGAGAGCTTTTTCTGAGGAGTCATGAATGGATTGGAGGAAAGGCTCTCAGAGCCAGCAGCTTTTGTTAATGACTCCTCAGTGGAGAGGCAGGATTCACTGCATAGAAAGAGCTAGAGGGCATCTTATAAAAACAGGCAAAATGCTAAGCAGTGAGCTCTTGTAGAAAGCCCTTTAATGGAAAAAAAAAAAAAAACATGGAAAGAGTAAATCTTTCTGCATGCTGCGAGAAAACAAAGAGCAAGGCAACTTTTAATTAAAATTTGGACCCTAGAATTAGGAAATAAGAAAATGCCTCTGCAAGTAATAAAAGAAATGGTTTCTAAGAAATGATTGTTCGCATTGCAATAGTCTCTCAAAATAATGAAATGAATACTTTATTTCTTAAAAAAAAACACACCATGTTGGTTAGACTATGAATGCATATAATTTCAAGACTACCTTTTTTTTATGCTAAGTGAAATAAGTCAGACAGAGAAAGACAACTATCACATGATTTCACTTATATGTGGAATCTAAAAAACAAAATCAAACAGAAACAAACTAGATACAGAGGACATTTTGACAGTTGCAGAGGGGAGGAGGGTAAGGGTGATTGATGGAAAAACTGGAGGGATTCGGAAGTACAAATTGGCAGGTGCAAGAGTCACAGAGATGTAAAGCATAACAAAGGGAATATAGTCAATAACGTTGGAATAATTACTCATGGTGGCAGGTGGGTACTAGACTTGTCAGAGATATCACCTCATAAGTACTACAAATATCTAATCACTAGGCTGTACACCTGAAACTAATATAATATTGAATGTCAAGTGTAATTAAAAACTAAATGAAAAGAAATTTTAAAAAATACTACCTTATATGTCTGGGGTCAGTAGAATAATGCCATTTCACCCCCAAAGAGGTTGGAGTCTTCATTAATGCCTGGAACCTGTGGCTGTGTTAATTTACAGAGCAAAGAAACTTTGTAGTTGTGACTAGGGTTAAGTACCTAGAGATGGAAAGATTATCCTGGAATATCTAGTGGGCCCAATCTAACCTTATGCGTCCTTTAAGCATAAAGAGAAGCTTTCCTAGCTGAAGAGATGCCATGAGGGAAAAACAGTCAGAGAGACACGATGTTGCTGGTCTTGGGGACTGTTTTAGCTTGCTAGAGTTTCCATAGGAAAATACCACACGCTAGATGGTTTAAACAATAGCAATTTATTTTCTCGGGTTCTGGAGGCTGCAAGTTCAAGATCAAAGTGCCAGCAGGTTTGGTTTCTCCTGAAGCCTCTTTTCTTGGCTTGCCGACAGCCACCTCCTTCCTGTGTCTTCATATGGTCTTTTCTCTGATCACCCACACCCCTTGTGTCTCTTGCTATTATAAGAACACTAATCATAGTGGATTAGGGCCCCACACAATGACCTCATTTTCACGTAGTCACCTCTTTGAAGACTTCATCTCCAAATGCGGTTACATTCAAAGATACCGGGGTTGGAACTCCAGCATACGAATTTTGGGAGAATACAAGTCAGCCCATAACAAAGACAAAAGAAGGGGTTCATGAGCCAAAGCATGGGAGGTGACCTCTGGCAGCTGGAAAAGGCAAGGACATAGATTCTGTCCTAGAGCCTCCGGAAGGACTGCAGACCTATGACATCTTGGTTCTAGCTCAGTGAAAACCATGTCAAACATCTAACCTACAGAACTGAACGTGATTAATTTGTTTTAAGCCACTAAATTTGTTGTTTTTATTATGAAAGGAACAGAAAGCTAATGCAATGTGCAAACTTGAACCAACCAATAAATATTTCTTGTGTTCCTACTATGTGTCCATCATTATGTCCTGGACAACAGTCTGCACTCAAGGGGCTTGTGCCACTTGGCTATTGCTGGATAACGAACCCCGTGAAAGCACCATCGCTTAAAATAGCAGCCACTGACTATGACTCTCAGCAAGCTAAGGATCAGACTGTTAAAAGCCAGAGTTGGCTAGGTGCCCCCACTTTAGCCTTTTGGGGCTAGAGAAGCTCTACTTCTCGTTGCAAGTGTGTGGGTTACCTGGGGGGCTTTGCTCCACAGTGTCTCATTCATTTAGGACCAGCAAGCTGCCAGACATGTTCTTACAGCAATTGGAAAGTCTCACAGAACAAATCCTCACACCTCTGAAAGCCTAGTTTTCTAGTCTCAGACTGATACACTGTCACTTCCAACCACATGCCTTTAGCCAAAGTAAACCATATGGCCAAGTCCAAAATCAAAGAGTAGAGCAATATACTTTGCTCACAATGAGGCCGTTGCAAGAATATGAATACAGGGAGAGGGGAAGATCTGATGTCATGTTGCAATCTACCTACCACAGGGCTGGCTGGCCAACTGCAGAGAGACACTAACAAGTATCAGACAACACATCAATTTGCATAGCAGAAGATTAAAGTATTGACAAGTTTAAACTAAAATACAAAAAGGGATATAGTAAATACACTGTCAGTCTTTTGCATATGTCTAGAATTTATTTGCATATGTATGGAAATTTAAGCCATGTTCAGAACCCATCTTTTAAAAATGGGTAAGATAATGAGGAATTTAGTGGTTCCAAATTGCAATTGAATTGAATACCCATTTCAAGAGATTTCAAATGTTCTTTGAAACCAACAAAAAATAATCAAAGTATCTGAGGCTCAGCTTGAATGACAGAGAATAAGCTTGGGAAATGATGACCTTAAAAACTAAATTTCTTCTTGTAATAAAGTGCATAGTTTTCACAAAATGTTTCCATCGCTTTACGTATGCTCCTTTGCAATCTGACTTTGCAGCTTCTCCAATCCAGAAATAGAATCTATGTCTCTGCCCCTGGAATCTGGGCTTGGCCATGGCATTTGCCTTAGCCAATGGGACATTAGCAAATGTGAAGCAAGCAGAAGCTGCAAAAGTTCTTGTACCAAATTGGGCTTTTCCCTTTCTTGCTGGGATCCCTTTCATCACAATATGAACAAGCTTGGACTGTCTTCCTACAGACTTGGGAACCATGTGGAGAGATAGCTCAGCCATTCCACAGGACCAATTTTCCCACCTGAGGCCACAGATACATATGTATGAGGCCATCCTAGACCACTGAGCTCCAACCATGCTGGCTCAACCCAGAGGAACTAATACAGTAACTCATAGAAATGCAAGAAATAACCTTTTTCTATTAAGTCATTAAATGTTGAGATTACTTGCTACTCAGAAATACATTATTGTTGAACCTTCCAGGCAAGTGAGGTCATGTCATTGGCAAGTGTAAAAAAGAGCTGAGACTCAAACCCAAAATATTTACTCCTGGCTATTCTATAATTTCCCAACCTGGAGACTGAGAACTCACAAAAGGTGGCAGAACTCTTGTGAACAGTATAATACACACATAAACCATGCTTGTTTTATATCTGGAGTGTGCTAATGATATACCTGGATTATTTCATTTAATCCTCACCACAAACCTATATTATTAATATACCCACTTTACAGATGAGGAAATTCTTAGGGGTTAGCACCTTACATGGTGTCACCCAGCCAACCAACCCTCTGACACTCTGAGCACACACTCTTAACGAATATTTCTTCACTGAATTTAAAAAATGCCCTATGTGTGTAGATTTCATCGTGATACATACAATACAAAGGAATTTAATAGTGTTCCTGATTGTAAGATAGTGCTCCTGATTGTAAATTTTATTTTATTTTTACATTAAAATGGCATTCTTGTATTCAAATAACTTTTATATCAACTTACCTATTTTTCCTATATCAATGCTTTGAGCCAGGTAACTAAGATTCACTATTCGTACACTTATATGTTTATCCAACAGAGAATGATTAAGCCCCTCCTATGTAAAATTATTTTTTACAAGGATAGATGTGTTGTAGATTTTTTGATAGTCTCAAAGTACATAAGTACATAGACATGTGTATGAGGCCATCCTAGGTCATTGAGCTACAAATATAAAATACCGTTACAATAATGTCTAATATTGAATGAGAATTTCCTGCATGCTGACTGCTGAACATAGTGCTGAGCACTGTACATGCACCATCCCATTCGTTCCTCTAAACAACCCATGAGGTATGGTCAATGGCCCCATCTTACCAAAGAGAAAACTGAGTCACCAAAAAGTTTAGTAAAATACCCATAGTCACACATTTAATAAGAGATAGAATTAGGAGATTAACCCAGAAATCTGCTGCCATGGTCCAGGCCCCAATATACTTCTCAAATATCACTGCTGTCCATCAGAGCCCAGACTAGCCTTCCAATTTGCATGTAGAATCTTCTTAGTAAAATGATGTATTATTTCACCATTTTTTACTTTCATTAATGAAAAATAATAATAATTTAAAAATAGTTAGCATTCTATCATGAGAAGTCTTACCAGGCATGTAGGGGAATTCCATTGTGCATTGACTAACTCCCCTTTAGTTTTCACACCTATGTGTCAAACTTGGGGGGGGGGAAATTCGATTCTTCTAGATATTTGTAACTAGATTGGTATCCCAAACAAAACGTTCAACAAAATCTTCAGTGTTTTTGAATAGTGCTAAAGCTAGCCGGCTGTGTTCCTCCACACATGCGTTCACCTCCCATTTCCATTTCCTGGCTGGGTTTCATTTGTTAAACAATTCAAGACCTGTTTAATGTGTTCAGCGATTTCCATCTGCAGCAATTCTAACTCCCCATTCAACTTGTTACCTGAAGAACAAGCAGAAAGAACCAAAGGGGCCAATTCAGTGTAGATTTATTTTATTTTATTTTTTAAGCACATAGCTAGCCTTCCCTTTTAACATCATTAACCTTATAATAATATGTTAATTACACCACTTTTTTTTTTCTAAAGCCACATTATTAATTCTAATGTGCCAGCCAGTGGGGAAAGCTTTATCAGTAATGAGAACAAATGAGGATTCTCAAGAATGAAATCTTATTTGCAATTAGTGATGGAATTTGTTCCCCTATTTCAGATGTTTTGAAAATAACTTTCCTTTCTAAATGTGTTCTCCACACACTCTTCTTCCTGATTTGATAGGAGTGATGGACTACAGATTATAAAATTGATGGATGTCTCCCTTTTTCCATCGTCTCACCAGATGAACTAGCCAAACATGACAGTTTTGAGAAATTGAAATATTTTATTGTTCAGATAAAAAGGGGATCTTCTTGTCAACTTCTTTTGCAAAAGGAATTCCTTCCAGGATGAGATCATTGTCTGCATTTATCTTAATCAAGCCTCTACCTTAGTAGGTAAATCCAATAGTATGCTAAATATAACGACAAGATTCCATAACCCATAATGTGTCCTCGTACTCCAAAGTGCTTGGGAAAATAAAGTTCTAGGATAGATAGTACCTCAGGGATTCTGTAGACCGAGTGTTATGGCAGACTCCACAAACATCATTCATTTTATTAAAAAGTCTCATTGCACTCAACACACAATGAACCCTATCCTTCTGCTTGGAAATAAGTTTAAAGTTTCCTTTTCCCAAGAAATGAATCTTTTTCTAATTGCCAAATGCCTTCAAATAAGTCCACTCCTTCTCTTTTCACTTCGTAGTCTTTGAGAAAAGGAAGAAAAAAAAGAAGAAAGAAGAAAGAAAGAAAGAAAGAAAGAAAGAAAGAAAGAAAGAAAGAAAGAAAGAAAGAAAGGAAGAGAGGGAGGGATGGAGGGAATGGAGGGAGGGAGGGAGAGAAGGAGGGGGAGAGAAAGAGAGAGAGAGAGAGAGAGAGAGAGAGAGAGAACACATTATATATATTTTTTATTCTTCTCCAAACCTCCTGGTTTATGTCTCCATTATTCTGATAAACTTTGCTCTCAAGTGACACCAATAGCAAATATATTAGCTTTCCTATAGCAAACATTTCTCCCTTCCTAGAGATAGGAGTCAGAAGCAGGCAGGGTATGTGCATGAAGGCAGCAAATCTCAGGAAAACTCCAGGTCCCATCTAAAAGGATTACCAGTCCTCAACCCCAGCCTCTGTTGTTAGGTGTGCACTGGAGTCATGTATGCAAAAATAAATATTGACTTTCATAGCAAAGATTCTGATATCATTGACATCTCTTTTAAAATTTTCTGTAAGCCAGACATATCCCCAAAATGCTTAAGTTCTAAATGTGCTACCCATGTATGTCTTATGTTGTAAGTCTGACTTTCTTTTCTTTTCTTTTATTATTGACAGTATTATAGATGTCTCTCAACTTATCCCCATTTATCCCCCTCTTCCCAGCCCCTGACCCACCGCAGGCCTTCACCACACTATTGTCTGTGTCCACTGGTTATGCATAAATGCATATGGGTTCTTTGGTTATATTATCTCTCCTCACCCCAGTGAATTATATTCCCTCCTTCTCCTGAATTCTCATAGCATTTTGTATCTTTATTAGTGTTTCTCACATTCTACCTTATTGTTCCTGTAAATTTACTCTTTTTAAAAAAATATATTTTATTGCTTTTTTACAGAGAGGAAGGGAAAGTTATAGAGAGTTAGAAACATCGGTAAGAGAGAAACATTGATCAGCTGCTTCCTGCACATCCAAGGTACATACCCTTGACAAGAATCGAACCTGGGACCCTTCACTCTGCAGGCTGATGCTCTATCCACTGAGCCAACCCATTAGGGCTGTAAATTTACTCTTTATCAGTTCACCTCAGTAAGTAAGCATTCAGCCAAAAACTTGTAGAAGATTCAAGAGTATTTCTTTTTTTAATATATTTTAATTGATTTAAGAGAGGAAGGGAGAGGGAGAGAGAGATAGAAACATCAATGATGAGAGAGAATCATTGATTGGCTGCCTCCTGCATGCTCCCTACTGGGGATCAAGCATGCAACCTGGGCATGTGTCCTTGACCAGAATCCAACCTGGAACCTTTCAGTCCGCAGGCTGATGCTCTATCCATTGAACCAAACCGTCTAGGGCACAAGAGTATTTCTTATGCATATAACGGATAGCCTATTGTAGAATACCTCCAGTTTGGGTTATTTGAACAGAACTACTTTAAGATAGCATCAAGAACTCATGTTCTTCCCACCTTTTTGCCCCCCTATTGGCTCATCTGAGAACAAGTGAATATAGAATTTCCAGACATCAAATCTAAAAATGAAAATACCCTACATTCCTGTGCTTCTCTCTTTTTTTAATATTTATTTCTTTATTTTTATTGTTGACACTATTGCAGATTTTCCCACCCTTTTCCTCCTTCCCCCCAGTCCCTTCTTGCCCCTTTCCTCTGGGTATCACCACACTGTTGTCTGTGACCTGTGTCTCTTTTTAATCAGTGAAGAAATATTTCTTAGAAACCTCTGCTGTCAACTTCTCCTCTGTCTCCTTGGCCAGGATTGAATCACATGACCCCCCCACAAGCCAATCATGATAGGTTTAAACTAACAGAGATCACCTAGGTCATGCAATTGAGGAGGAGCCATCAGAACAATAGGTGGGTCTCTTCCTATAGAGAAAAACAGAAATAATGCTTGCTGGGTCTTTAACCAACAGCATCTGCAACCATCACCCACCAGTTTATAAATTTCCTAGGAATGAGGATTATATTCTTGAGTGCAACAGCCCATGATAGAGCTGGAAAGACTTAAAGTAAAGCAATAGGAATGGAGACTATGAATTAAAGCACTGCTAATGCACGTTAGTGCAGAACTTCACATCTAATAAGGACCTAATAAATATTTTATTGACTGAACAGATTTGAGAAGTCTCTTAACAGTGGTATATCCAATGCACGATGAGAGAAGGAAGGAAGAAATAAATCTGCCTGGGAGGGTTAGATAAGTCTTTAACACAGAGATAATATATCAAAAGCAGTAGTTATTTTGTTATTAAGTGAAAGCTATTAGTTTCTATTAAGTGAATTTTTCACCACCATAGCCAGGTAGTATGTCCAACATATATGTTAAGTTTACTGCAGGTCATAGTCAGATTTTACTGTTTTTTTGTTGATTGTCATTAGGCTCACAAAATTGGAACATATCTCTTTGTCTAAAAATAATTTGATAGTTCTTAATCAGAAAGCAAAGCCACCCCCCATTTGTGTTCCAAATATTAAGGTCTTGAGACTTTAGCACTGTTACAAAAAGGTAAATTAATGTCTGTAATATTCTTAATATTTTGTAAATACCTGTCCTGCACATTGCTCAGGAGTAACATCTATGAAATGCAGGTACATTTTGGCCTTCAGAGAGATTTTTTTTATGCTCTGCCTGGAGCTTCCCTTTTACTCCCCATTTTTCAAAGATTGGTATGAATAAGATTGCCCCTCCACTTCACCCTTGCATTTTTCTTCTGAATGATACCAGAATTGAGTAATCAGATCAATTTATTGCTAATCTGAAGGAATTTTCTTTCCAATAAGACTTGTCAGGCTTATTTATGTCCTTTGAAATCACAGTAATTGACCCAGCAGAGATAAAATGTAGAACAGCACCTGTCTTCTCAGGCAATTAATGACAAAACAGGAGGTAAGTGAAAGCAGAAATTGTGGCTCCTTGTCCCTCTTGGATCATTTGTACTGTGATGGATGTGGGTAGAGTCCCAGAAGCCTCCCTAGCTCAGGTGCCAGCTAATAAAAGTGTCCCCATGAAACAAAATGTGGACAACCAATCAGGATGAGAGATACAAGAACATAGAGAAGAACCAAAGTCCTGACCAACCATTAGTCCCAGCGGAGCACCTAGCTGGCAGCTAGCACTACCTGTCATCCATTGGAGGGAGGATATTTTGGACCTTCCAGATATCCCAGAACACTAATGGACACTATTTGAAGCCAAGGAAGTACTTGGTCAACCCACAGAACCATGAGCAATAAGCTATTCTTGCTGTTGTAAGCCAATATGTTTGGGGGTACTTTGTAGACAGAAGAGAAGTAGGTGGCTGAAGCAGAGATCCTATGGGAAACTGTGGAGCTGATACTATGGGAAACTGTGGCCCTTCAGAGAACTGTCTTGGTTTCCAAAACCTTACCTTTGTAGTTCTAAGATTTGTTTAACTTCACAGTAAACCCTCTTTTTGTTCAAGGTGGCTTCTGTTCTTTATAACAATTAATTAATCACCATGAGGGAGTGTCAGTACTCAGGACAAAATGTTTCCCTCTGGGTACTGGTTATAAACCCTGGGACTGAGCAGGTGAGGCATGCTCTAACCTGGAAGGAACCTGTGTCCTGGGTAAAAGCCAAAAGAAGAGACCAGGGTCAAGACAGCAGCCTGCAGAGGCACCAGGAGAGGCAAGGCAGACAATGCCAAACCTGATAAGTTGGGCTGGTGGCAGCTGCTCATATGTCCCCAACCAAAGTGCGGAGACCTGGGAGCAGAGTTGAGGCTACCCATGGAGATGAAGCAACCTGTGTTGGTGAGGAAGACAGACAGACAGCTCCAGAGGCAGACAAGAATAGACATTGCCCTTGTTCACCATGAGCAATACAGCTAGAGGGAGGACAAGTGGCCTAAGAGGAATAATGCAGCCTCTGTCTGTTGGCACCAGGACCCTACCCTGTCCCAGCCCCAGCCTCTCTGTGGGAACTGCATGTGGATGATGAGTTTGTGCAGCAAACAGAAAGAATCAGAGGCAGGGAATGAAAGGAAAGTAGAAGAATTGAAGCCTCCCAGAGTTGCCCTTCCCAGCCTTGGGCCTCCTTTATGTCCAGGTATTATGTCAGTTTGACAGGTTAGTGCAGTTTTTAGCAGGTGAGAGTCTGAGTAGGGTGAGTGGGAGGAGAAAAATCCACTGAGCAGGCATG
This sequence comes from Eptesicus fuscus, assembly GCF_027574615.1. NCBI lineage: Eukaryota > Metazoa > Chordata > Mammalia > Chiroptera > Vespertilionidae > Eptesicus > Eptesicus fuscus. Next base: position 12,200,049 of record NC_072477.1, on the reverse strand, counting down.
GATCTGACAGAGCATCAGCTATGGCCTTACTCTGCCCTTCTGATGGTCATTGGATGGCAGAGAAATGTGGCAGGAAGCAATGATCCGCATGGGTTGATGAGGTTGTTGGCAAGTAAAGAGAACTCTAACTTAGAGCTGGAATTGATGGATTAAGCTTGTAGCAATTAGGATGGGCTAGGTCAGTGGTCAGCAAACCGCGGCTAGTGAGCCACATGCGGCTCTTTGGCCCCTTGAGTGTGGCTCTTCCACAAAATACCACGGCCTGGGTGAGTCTATTTTGAAGAAGTGGCATTAGAAGAAGTTTAAGTTTAAAAAATTTGTCTCTCAAAAGAAATTTCAATCCTTGTACTGTTGATATTTGGCTCTGTTGACTAATGAGTTTGCCGAACACTGGGCTAGGTTATGCTAAAAAAGAAATTTTAAAAATCTCTTGGCTTACAACAGAAAAGTTTACTTCTTACTCCCACTGTCTCTAACATGGCCATCAATGAACCTGTTCATCACAGACACTCAAGGACCCAAGACCTGGAAAGTTCCATCCAGTCATGGGTTCCATGATTGCTGAGGCAGAGGGAATTGGCAATCTACAGGTTAGAGGCTCTGCTGGCAGTGACCCCCACATTTGCTTACATTACACAGGCCAAAGTCAACCACATGGACACACATGCATTCAGTAGGATAGGGTTGTCTGATCTCCTATGGAGAGGGGCTCCCGCATGGGTGAAGAATGAACGCCTGCCATAGGGCCCAGGCTGCAAGAAAGAACCAAGGCAAGACTCTAGACATCTGAAGCCAAGGTGCTAAACACCTGGCCAAAGTGAAGGGTTTGAGCTTGAGGAGGCCTCAGGCAGATGTGGCTGAGCGAGGGGCACAGAAAACAGGTGACATCGAGTTCATGAAGTCCATGACAAAAATAAACAATAGTGCTAATAGTAAATAACAGATATCTATTGAACACCCTTTTTTGAGCCAGACCCTTTACAAACAGTACTTTATCCTCACTGTACATCATATATACATTTTATACTCTCAAGAATTCTGTGACATTAGTAGTTTTACCTCTAGATGATAGATGAGAAACTGGGGATCAAAGATTACATCAGGAATTTGCTGGAAAATGGCTAGGCCAGGATTCGAATCCAGCTCTCATCGCCTCCAAACCCATGATCTTTATTCTCCTTCCACAGTCCTATCCTAACCTCTCTTGGTACAATCACAAAGCAAGACACATGTGATCTGACCTCCTTAAATCTTCTACAGAGATGTTGAAATTAGCAACTTAGGTATATCATGAATATACGTATTTGGGGAGGTGGGAGAGAATGGTGAGATATCAGAGAAGAACAGATTATAATCAAGTTTATTCTTCCAAATTAAACCCCAAAATATATTCCTTATACATATATTAAGACACTAATGCAGCAAAAATCAGCACGTAAGGAGTTATTGGTTGCAAACCAGGATCAGACTTTTCTCTTTCATGCCTGATGGAGAGGCCAGTGACCCTTAAAACAAAAACAAATCCCCAGGTCAGACTGCACTGCTGAGGAGCAGCTGGGCAGGCTTCTGTCACACACCGATTACCATATTCACTGACTTCACAGATGAGCTGCAGGGTTGCACTCTGCTAGACTATTTAAGATTCACTCAGAGCATCATTGCTGCTCAACTGCACACCCATAATGAAGGCAGCCTCTGTCCTCCATCTCTCCTTTGTGTCTGCTGTACTTGTTCACTTAATGTAAGTCTCTTGCCTTGTAGGGTTCCAATTAAAGTGCTATTTGTCATTAAGCATTAAAAATACTCCAAATACAAAACATAGCAGTTACATCTGGAGAGCATCCTGTGGCTTCTGGTTCCCAGCTAAAGAAATAAGGCTCTTCGTAGCACAGACAGATCATTTTGGCACGTGCCCCGGGCTTTCTCAGAGCACATCTGAATTGTGTGCTTTTTATTGCATGCTACAAGCCAAATCGTTGGAAGAAGATTTTGGTCAGCTCTTGAGATATATCTCTCTGGGAAATCAAGGAACTCAGAAAATACATCATCTCACTAAATGATCCAGAGACATTCAGCAACATTAAACAAGCATTTATTGAGTTTCCATTCTGTACAAGATACTGTACTCAGCAATAGGAAATCAAAAGTGGATGAGACATCAGGCTTACTTTCAAAGACTCTATCTGGAGGGGCTGGTAGACACACGGACACTGTGCCAGAGAAGCACCATGGAACACCAGGATATGTGGGTTACTTTTCTTCTGTAAGGTTCATAAACAAAATTAACATGATGGCTTTCAAATAATCTGGGTGGATTTTTCTTTATTGATTTGACAGAGAGAGAAAGGGAGAGAGAGAGAGAGAGAGAGAGAGAGAGAGAGAGAGAGAGAGAGATTTGTTGTTCCACTTATTTATGCATTCATTGGTCGATTCTTATATGTGCCCTGACCTGGATCGAATCTGCAACCTTGGCATATCAGGACAACGCTCTAACTAACTGAACTACCCAGCCAGAGACAAACTTATAATTAATCACAAAGCCCAGATATTGAAGGAAATCACAAGATATTCTACTGCAAATGGATATAAGAAACACTATATTCACTAACTTGATATATAAATTTTAACCTTTTGCACTCGGATGTCGAGTGTGACTCAATACGGTTAGAGATTAAAATTACTCTTTGAATGTATCAATAATTTGAAATATAAAAAAATCCAAATAAATAAGTTTGTATGAAAAGAAACTCCAGTTTTTTATTCTACTGTCGTGCTTTGTAAAATCTGGGGTATTTAAAAAATTAAATCCCAAGTAGAATAAAGGAATCGAGAAAAAAGCAAGCGAGTGCAAAGGGTTAATAATATGCTCATTGCATGCATAAGAGTAATTTTGGATCTGCAGAGATTTTTAAAAATTAAATGGTGTGACCATTGACTTACACATGCTTATAAATTCTAATGGAAAATAAGACATACCTCTCTGAATAGATACTATTTAAGGATATTTATGGAATATGTAAATAAATAGACTGAATAATAAATGCTGTAGGAATTGAAAGAATACATCCACTAGCCTAAAGCAGTTCAGAAAGAGATAAATCTTTGGTTGGATCCTGAGAGAGACTGACTGAAAGTTTTCCAGAAGCATTTCCTCTTTCCTCTATGCAAAAAGATGAGATTTCTCAGCCTCTCTTGCAGCTGGATGTGGCCATGTGACTAACTTCTGACCAATGAGATGTAGGTAGAAGTGATGAGCTCTCCTCCATGGCTGGTCCATAAAAGGTCCTGTACATTACTCCATGTCTAGCCCTTCCTTCATTGAAAGCTCAGAACCAATGGTCCAGTGAAGAACTATGAGGTCCCTGGGGGTAGAAAAGCCACTAGACTGGCCCCCAAATGACTACATGGAGAAGACGGCCCCTCCCCCCATCCCAATCTCCAATGAACTAAAAGGTGAAAAATAAGCGTATTTTGTTAAGGCCCTGAGATTTGAGCTTATATTTTGTGAAGATGCCTACTCTGAATAATATAATACTATTTGATAGAGTAGGGCAAAAAAAAAAAAAAACACAGAAGAATAGTTACAGCCCTAGAATGTTCTATATCTGTGCTTCTCAAATATTAATCTTGTATATGAATATTCATGGAGTTTTGATAAAATGCATATTCCAACTCAGCAGGTCTGAAGTAGGACCCGAGATTCTGCACTAACAAGTTCCCAGGAGGTGCTGATGCTGCTGGTCCACAGACTACAATTTGAGAGGCAAAGATCTCCAGAAAATAAAATTGTAAGCCTGCCTCCCTCTCCCCCTGTGGGGGTCTGCTTCATTCTGAAACTGTGCTCTACCTAGTTTAGCTCTGTGGGCAATAATGCAATTGTCAAAGAAGGTTTCTTAAATGATGAAATAACATACTGTGTGCCCACTAATTAAATGGGCTTGGACACAGAAAGTCTTTTTTTTTTTTTTTTTAATCAGAATCATGTTCAGACATAAGCATTGCTTTTCACTTTTTTTTACACCAATAGAATAGTTAAGGAGTTTCGAGTTTCATTCTGCAGTACCCCAACCAAATAAGCACCTGAATTAAGGTGCATAAATTAAACAGGCACAACTTTTGAAATTAGTTTATCTTTAAAAGAAAGAAAAAGTTAAATGAGGCATTGAAGTGTTTTCCATAATTAAGCTACTTTGACAAGAATAAACACACAGTGCACTATAAATGTTCAAAGCAACAAGGAAATTAAGTTGCCTTTTACACATAATTTCCTATTATTGCTTTTCCATTTCTACTTTAATCATTACATCTTTTTCTAAATGAGTAGGGAAAAATGTAAAAGTGAAAAAGAGAAAATCTCCGCCCCAGTCACTTCTAGGAAACAAAGTATAACAGTTTTAAATTTGCATTGTAATTACTTATAAAAGGAAATTTAATTCATCTGCCTCTCTTAACTCATTTTCAGATATAATGAAAATGACCCCAGGAAGCAGGTTAAAACAGCAGAGCCAATTTGTAAGGAATAGATTCTAGACTTTTCAGCGTGCAGTTCTTATTGAGTTCTGGCTTGTGAGAATCAGAGAGAATGTCCCTGCTAGTCTCTGGCTTAAGTGTGTTGGTTTTGTTTTTGGTTTTGTTTTTTTGTAAAGGAATCTGGTCAAAAAGATTATGATGCCTCAAGTGAGGGTTCCTGCTACTCATGGCAGAGCTTGTGTGGTCATTTCAAGGGTAGGGTAAACGCTGGGACTCTCAAGTGCCCCAGGCATGTATAAGTCATGCTTAGAATGCCTAAATTCTACAGACATTTATATCCTGCATCCGGGGGAATTATCCATTCTACCTTACCAATAACTTGAGAGAGAATTTTTCAGAGCTAACATTGGTCAAGCAAAAGTCATGTAAAGGCTGAAATTCTGGAACGTGGGGAGAAGGAACAAGACAACAGAAAAGGGAGTCTGGGAAGACTTGAGGTCACTTGGGCCACTCCCTGTTTTCATCTGGGTCTCTGCCTAATGAACCCATATCCTGAAGGTGGTGATGAGGAGGAGGAAGTTGGAGCACATGGAGTTGACAAGTTGGTAAGCCTGTGATTTCAAACAGGATCACCATGAACAGTATTACCTCAAAACTGTACAGGAAGCCCTAACCGGTTTGGCTCAGTGGATAGAACATCGGCCTGTGGACTGAAAGGTCCCAGGTTCAATTCTGGTCAAGGGCATGTATCTTGGTTGCTGGCACATCCCCAGTAGGAGGTGTGCAGGAGGCAGCTGATGGTGTTTCTCTCTCATTGATGTTTCTAACTCTCCATCCCTCTCCCTTCCTCTCTGTAAAAAAATCAATAAAATGTATATATATTTTTAAAAACTGTACAGGAAGCTTCAGGAACCTGAAAATGGTGGCACCTCATTTCAAACACAGCCAAGTGTAGTGGGGATTCTCTGCTGCTGTATCTGCATAACTCAGAAATGTCCCCATGACTGAAGCACCAAAGCACTCTGTGCCCCCTTGTGATTTTCCAGATGCTCTTCTCACTTTAGTCTTTGAAAGGAAAACTCTCAAGGAGGCATAAAAGGGAAAACCGAGTCAGTGATAATCCACTAAATTCAGCGCAGGGCCAAAGAAGTAGAGGCCCCCAGTCTCCTGAGGTTTGACATCCCAATGAAGCAAACCAGGGACAGTACAAGTTACCTAAATCGCCTAGGTCATGCCAGAAAGTGCACCATCCTCAACTTCAGTCAGCACTGGGTCCCTAAGAGAATCCACTGATCCCAAGGACATGTAATGATATAAATTAGCAATCATGGCCCCATTCTCTTAGCCAATCACACTTTACCTTGAAAGCTCTAGCCACCACTGAAGAGGAAGCAATATAATCTAAAACGCTAAAATGACTCTTCTTTGGTTTTAGAAAAATAGACATTTCTTCAGGGAAAAAATAAAAACTTTTATCATTGCACATGAAACTGTTCTCCCCATCACCTGACACCCTATACCCAGATTATACTGAACTACTTTGATTATCCTCTCCTTACCCTATCCCGTCATGTCTTCTATTGTACTCTTTTTATAAAATGCCTTTATCCCTTTTAAGACAGGCTTATTTTCTCATTCAGCAACCAGTGAACAAATTCTACAAACATTTTGAACATCTGAATACCCAATAAGCTATTCATTACTGAATATTCAAAGCACTGGAAATTCAATTCCAAATATGATCTTTTATTAGCAAACTAGAGGCCCAATGCACAAAGATTCATGCAAGAAAGGGCCTTCCTTCCCCTGGCTGCCGGCACTGCCTTCACTCTGGCCAGAGCCACCTTTCCGCCTTCCCACGCTGCCCAGAGGCCCAGAGCAGCTAGGGCAGTGCAAAACACCTGTGTCGTCGCCAAGGTGACGATGCAAGCATCCCGCCCCACCCCTGGCTGCTCGGTGCCTGTGTATGCAAATTAACCCACCATCTTTGTTGGGTTAATTTGCATACTCACTCCTGATTGGCTGGTGGGTGTCGCAAAGGTATAGTCAATTTGCATCTTTCTCTTTTATTAGTGTAGATATTTAATGTAGGACAGGCCTATGTGTCAGGCACAATCTGCCTCAAAGAGTTTGCAGTGGTTCTCAACCTTTCTAATTTCACGACCCACAGGTTGAGAACCGCTGCTGTAGAGCCTAAGACCATCAGAAAATATATATTTACATTACAATTCATAACAGTAGCAAAATTACAGTTATAAAGTAGCAACAAAAATAATTTTATGGTTGGGGGTCACCACAACATGAGGAGCTGTATTAAAGGGTTGCAGCATTAGAAAGGTTGAGAACCACTGGTTTAGAGTAAGCAATGCCCTCTAGCCAAAGGTCACCATTAATATACCTATAATAAACTGAGTTTGCAACTTATTGCTATAACAGAGACCCCATACCAGGGATCATGAAGTGTCAGAGTTAAGAGTGTTATAAATTATTTATCACTGGATTTGGGCTTGTGTTAGGTTTTGGGGGAAGAGTCAAGGAAGTGGAGCTTTGTTATGGATTGGATGTTGTCAGAAAATAATGATAGTTAATTCTATTATTCAGTATCTCAATAATTCTTATCTAAAAAGCAAGAGGAAGAAAGCAAAGCCAAAACTGCGTCTGTGCGTGTGTGTGTGTGTGTGTGTGTGTAGCAAAAAAAGGCAGCAGTCATTCATGTTAGCCAAGATAAGAGGATGTTTGGTCATTTTTCCAGCTTGAACCATGCTCTTACTTTTTGTCTGACTATATACGTGATTGTAGAGTGGCCTTGTTTTGCCTTGATCCATCACAGTCATAGTAACCTTGACTGATGTTGGTGTTCTGTGAGCTTAGGTTCAATAAGAGAAAACTACAGCCAAGCTGTGACTGCCAGATCAGCTCCTAACAACACCAAGGCTCAGCTGAGAGTGCCAGGCCACTTCCTTGGCATTTATCCAGCTGCCAGACCAGGAAGATGGTTTTGCTAAAAATCCATAGCACTGAGATGAAAGCTGTGACCCATCCTCAATCCCCCTTCAGATATGAAGAAGAGATGATGCCCACTGCTTGGGGTGCTGCCAGACTGTTGGCCCCCTTCCAGTATTGCCTCAACTAAAGAGAGTGGCCATATTCAAGGTCGTGCATGCTCCCCAGGGAAACCATCATATGACTGATCTTCCATACAAGTCTTGCACCTTTGCCTCAAGTTGGAACAGTTGTGAAGGATCATCCCATCACCAGACCATGTCATCAAGTCACCTAAGGTTCCCAGTGCAGAGTCAATCCCAAATCAACTTCTCTCTCTTCCCATTCCTGCTTCCTTCCCTTCCTGTCCATAGGAAGCCCTCAAAAGCCTTCTCTGAACCTCCTGAGTACTCATTTCCTTTTAAGAGTCACCTTCCTGGCATACATAGTCCACTATAGAACCTCATGCACATCTCTTGTAATTCTGTGGCATAATCATCTGTTACTGGGTATGCATTCTCTAGCACCTTATACAACATCTGATTTATAGCCATTTTATTAACAAAATAAAAAAGCCCAGGGAAAAGCAACCGGAAAGATGTGCATTCAATATTGTGCTATGGGAGGAAAGAAAACAGGGATGGATAAGTAGGAAAAGGGAAGATTTTGGAAAGGTTTTCATGATAGGTACAATAGTCTGCCCCCAAAATGCCTATGTCCTAATCCCAGAACCTGTGAATATATTAAGAGACATGGTAAAGAATTAAGGTTGAAAATAGAACACATTTGCTAATCAACTGAGTTTAAAGTAGGGGGACCATATTAGCTTATCCAAGTTGATTCAATGTAATAACAGCTAATCAAATGGGAAGAGGAAGGCAAAAAAAAAACAAAAAAAACAGAGAGTGAAAGAGATGTGATAATAGCAACAGGATCAGAAAGATGTCACCTTGGTGGCTTTGAAGATGGAGAAATACTGCTACGCGCCAAGGAGTATGGTGGCCTCCAGGTGCTCTAAAAAGCAAGGAAATGAATCCTTTCCTCAAACCTTCAGCAACGAAGACAGCTCTACTGCCTGAGGAAGGGATTTTAGCCCAGTGAGATTCATGGTGGACTCTGATCGCTAGAGCCATAAGATAATAAATTTGTCTCATTTTAAGCTACTAAGCTTGTGGTAATGTGTTGAAATAGAAAATGAATAAAAGTGGAATGGATAGCTATAAATATTTGGAGCAATGATTGATTCAGAATTTTTATAGACATGTGCTGAAGGGGCTGTGGCCTGATGGAGGAGACTTCTCCAGAAGCAGGGCTTACAAACACATTGTTCTCAACACATTGTTCTCAGCAAGACAGTGTGTTCATTTGAGATACCTTGAAACTACTTTCTCACAGCAAGCACACTCCATTTAAACCCAAAGTGTATGCTCACTTGCAATATGGAGGCTATGGATGGTAACAATGATCAGAGTAAAGCCCTTCTCCAAGGCACACCTTAATGTCTCCAATAATCATATTGTTTGTTTTCTGGTGTGTCTGTTTGTCTGTTTGTTTGTTGTTGTTTGTTTTGTTTTCTAAGAATCACATATAAACTTGGTTTGTTACAAGATGAGCTAGGCTAAACAAAATGGAAAACATCGAATTATATACCAATAGCTTACTATGAATCCTCCTTCCTGAAATGCTGGCAATAGAAACACAGTTGTAATACTTGTTGAAGTGGAAGAAAGATTAAGTAGATTTTGTGTTATTAGAAGAGCACACAGATGAGCAATGCTTTGTAGTTTACAAAAATACCCTCCCATATCTGTGACTCTGGAGGACAGAAACAGGGACAAGAAGGTGAAAGTTATAAGGTTGAAGATTATAAATCAATCATAAGAAAAGAGGAACAATTAGCCTTTTCACCAAATAAAAGAGCTACCTTTTGAGGGTATATGTTACACATTCAAGGTCAGTTTGATATCTAGCTAGTCAAGGAAGGTAAAATGAGGTATGAGATAAGAAAGTAAAAAAAATGATAAAAGATTGGTTGCTCCTGGAGGTTTCTTCCAATTTTGATATTGTATGATCCAAAATTTTTAATATCTAAGATAATTCTTAAGATGTTTATCAGAGCCCCACCTGTCATATCTCGTGAAACAAAACATGCATGCTTTCCTAAAAGGCAAAAGAGCACTTTTATAGGAGCCCACGAATAGTGACAGTTAGTTAAATAAAGCAAAACTTACTTGTAGCATTTTAATGTTTCCCCAAGGTGGTGTTTGTCTTTATTCAACTTTCACATCAAATATAAACACCAGAAATCAAATGGTAATAAAGATCCCTTTAACTGGAAGTGTCAGCAAACACTCAGTTTATTCCCTGGAGCCCAGCTTTTTCTCCTTTTAATTGGGTGTCCCAGTTACTATTCAGTCTTACTGAAAATTATAAAATCTATAAAATGCAATTTATAGCATCTGTAAATATAAAAGAGCATTTGGGAGAATTTGGGAGGCAACACAGTATAATGAACATGACAGAGCATTTACATTTAGAAAACCTGGCTTTGAATCTCAGCTTCAGTGGGCTGTCACAATCAGCAAGTCATGTCACCTTCCTCAATCTCAGTTTTCTCATCTGGAAAATGGACTTAAATTACATCATGCCTTCTTCCTTTATAGAGTCTTGAATCTTAGGTCAACACGGGTATAAAAGTGGTTTCAATGCAAATGTGACTCCTGAAAAACACTTATTGAAGTTTCTATCCAAGTTGTAAAATGTTCCTGTATATGCTCCTAACTAGGCGGAACTCTGCCCCCTGTTCACACCATTGTGAGCACTGTGGCTCACTAGTGCTCTGAGGGTCTGACGGTTCGCCAAATGGAATCAGAAAGTTCCACGTCTGGGGAGAGAAGAGCAACTATTTCATCAGCTAAAGCTTGCCCATCAAATATTATCTATCATAAACAAAAATGGGTGCACAGAAATGTGAAGAAACACTTCTCTATGAAATTTCTAATGAATTTAATCCTCCAGTGTCCTTACAGCTTACCAGATTTGGGGAGTGAATGAGAAGAAGTAGCAATGTTCCAGAGAATAAGTGCCAGAAACTGCAAGATGTCAAGTGGTCATTCAAAAATGGTAAAAGATTGGTTGCTCCTGTGGAGGTGGGCAAAGGGGGTTGGGGGAATGGGGACATCTGTAATAATGTCAACAATAAAGTCAAATAACTAAATAACAAAAAATAATAATTTAAAAAATTTTATAATAAAGATGTGTATGTTTACTTTGCAAAACAAAGTGTTTAACCCTTACAAATAAGTCTAAAGCCCTTTAAGAGCCATCCTTAATCTTGGCTTCCCCCCTAACCCTTTCTAGAGGCAACTACTATTTCGTTAAATATGTATCACCTTGGACCTTGTTCTCTACATTTGCATATGTCTATCACATGCACCTATTCAAGTAAGTCTTGTGAAGTGTTTAAAATGTATATATATATAAATGGATCACACTGAATATATCTTTATGAAAAATAAGAATGTAGACTCTATGTTCAGACTTTAAGATTCAAATATCTTGACTTACTAGGTATGCAACTTTGGAAAATTACCTAGCTTCTCTAACTCTCAGTGTTCTCATCTGTTAGATGGGGACAGTAATACAATTTATGAGACTGAGATGAGGATTAAATGAGCTCATTCATGGGAAGAAGTTAGCTCAGTGCCTAGCAAATCACTAAGCATCCTAGAAAGGATAGCAGCTGGTTTACCATCACCCAAGCTTGACCATGTGAGCAGCTCATATGTATGCCTTATTAAACATTTGAAATGTCTGTGCTACTAGGACATCAGGTGAACATAAGAGATGTGCTGGAAACACAGTTCAACCATGTTAATATGTTCAGACAATAGGTTTCTCCTCACTAAGGTAACTTGTTGTGAAAAAAAATGGTACATACTAAATACTCAGTAAGCATAGCTTCAAACAATGCATGAAAGTCTGCTGCTTGGATTCAAGATAGAATTGAAGCTCGACAGAGGTGAACATATTTGAGGGTATATATTGATATATTTTTGAGTGAGAGGCAACTCGCTGATAGTTTGGATGTGGGTGATGAAAGAAATAGGACATGGTGGAGAAACTGAGGGGATGAAGGAGCCACTTACCAAATGGGAAAGAGAGAGAAAAGAGCAGGCTAGGGAAAACAACAATGTGGCAGGGCTGATCCCTGTGCACCTCAACATGAAAGGATAGGCCAAGAGGTAGGAAGAGCATCAGGTGAGATCCTGCTCTGGAAGTGGTCCATGTAAAGTGTTTCCTGATAGGAAAAGTGGTAAACTGTGTCAATAGGAAGAGGACAGAGACATGACCATGGATTTGGCTACATGGAAGTCATGGTGGCAGAGAAGTCAATGTGACAAAGCCTTACTGAAGTGAAGAGGAGAGAGACATCAAAAGAAAGGGAAAATATCAAGTATGGGACACTTTGAAGACACCACACCATAAAAGAGGACAGAGAAATAAGTCAGTTGGTTCCTGGAGGGCAATATGGGGGCAATAAATACTGTTTTTAAGATGGTGATTCTAGAACTTGTTTGCATGCTGATGAGATTGATCCTATACAAAAGGAGAAAGAGGTGACTCTGGAGATAACAGGAAAGAAGATACAGCAAAGCCCATGAGAAGGTGAGAGGGGATGAATCCTGAGCAAAATCAACAGGATTTGTGTCAGACGGGAGAGTGACAAGCCCACTGTGACAGGAGAAGTCATCTGGGTATCTATTTATGTGAGTATATTGATAGAAGGGGTGGTGGGAAGGTGAGGGTGGTCTTGTCTCACTGTTTCTATTTTCAATGCCTACTCCTGACTGGCCACCTCTATATAAGCTCCACAAGAGGAGGCACGTACTTCTAATTAGCACACTTCTCTCTTACCCTACTAAGCTTCCGCCAGAACCTAGCACAGCCTGCATAGAGGGCCAGTGTGAGCATATTCAGAGCTGAAGATTCCAGCATGCTTCCTTGAAGCCCTGAGACCCGCCTCCTGCCCCACAGCACAGGGGAATTGTTTTAGAGCCCAATGTTGCCTAATTCCCCGAACCTTCACACATGCTGTTTTCTCTGTCTAGAATGTTCTTTCCCACTCTGGAGAGGTGCATTACTGAGCACAGTTTCTATTGCAGAAAGGCTATCCTAAAGCCCCACGACCAGTGCTGGGGGCATGCTTACTGACCACAGGTGCCTAAGCTTCCAGAAAAGTCTCCACCATACACTCCTTTGGTTCTCTACACAATGGCATCCAAAAATTACCCGGCTCACCACTATCCAGGCTTTGTTTTATTCTCCTGCAGGTGGAGGTAGCCTGAGGCATGAACAATGTACTGCTCATTAGCAAACCCTATGACTGAGGACTTCCAGCAGGCATTAAGCAAATGCTCCTGGAATGTTGAATAAGTGAATAGCATTGAGAGAAAAAAGAGAATGGGATGCAGTTATATATACACTAGAGGCCCAGTGCACAAAATCGTGCATGGGTAGGGTCCCTAGGCCTAACCTGTGATCAGGGCTATCTTCTGCCTGCTCACCAGTCCTCAGTCCCGATCCACCACCACCCCCTGACCCCTGATTTGCAGTGGTTCTCTGATCACAGCATGGCTCTACTTCCCCAGAGCCTGCCGGCCAGGGGAAGGGACCAAGAGGTCAGCCATTTCGCCCGCTCACCAGTCCTGCCCTGCCAATATGCGCCACCCCCCCCCACCCCTGGTTTGCCTTGGTTCCCCATTCACCATGCTGCAATCAGAGCCTGCGGACTGGGGGAGAGGGGAAGGGATCGAGAGGTGGTCAATGCACCTCATGGCGACTGGTCAAGCGGTCATTCCGGTCATTATGCTTATGGTTGCTGGCCTTTTATTATATAGGATACAAAATATGATTTCAATGAGGAATATATGCGTGGGAAAATGAATTTTAATAAAGGATGCTGAGTAAAACATTCAAAATGGTTAATTTGGATGGGGGAAAGGATGGCGATCACAGACAATTTCTTTTTTCTTCTTAAGAGTTTATTGCAGTTTCCAAGTTTTAATCAGTAAGCAGGTATCACTCTTATAAACATTATATATATACTAGAGGCCCGGTACACGAAATTCATGCACAGGGGCAGGGGAGGGGTTGTCACTCAGCCCAGCCTGCACCCTCTCCAATCCAGGACTGCTGGCTCCCAACTATTCGCCTGCCTGCCTTCCTGATTGCCCCTAACTGCTTCTGCCTGCCAGCCTGATCACCCCCTAACCACTCCCCTGCCAGCCTGATTGATGCCTAACTACTCCCCTGCCAGCCTGTTTGCCCCTAACTGCCATCCCCTGCAGGCCTGGTCACCCCTAACTGCTGTCCTCTGCAGGCCTGCTCACCCCTAACTGCCCTCCCTTGCAGGCCTGGTCCCCCCCAACTGCTCTCCACTGCAGGTCTTGGTCCCCCCCAACTGCCCTTCCCTGCAAGCCCAGTTGCCCCCAACTTCCCTCATCTGCCAGCCTGGTCACGCCTAACTGTCCTCCCCTGCGGGCTTGATCGCCCACAACTGCCCTCCCTTGCAGGCCTGGTCCCTCCCAACTGCCCTCCCCTGATGGCCATCTTGTGGTGGCCATCTTGTATCCACATGAGGGCAGGATCTTTGACCACATGGAGGCAGCAATCTTGTGTGTTGGAGAGATGGTCAATCTGCATATTACTCTTTTTTAGATAGGATAGAGGCCTGGTGCACGGGTGGGGGCCGGCTGGTTTGCCCTGAAGGATGTCCCAGATCAGGGTGGGGGTTCCCTTGGGGTATGGGGCAGCCTGAGCGAGGGGCCTGTGGTGGTTTGCAGGCCAGCCATGCCCCCCAGTGACCCAAGCAGAGGCCCTTGTATCTGGGGTTTATTTATCTTCTACAATTGAAACTTTGTAGCCTGGAGTGGAGCCAAGCCTTCTGCTTGCTCCATGGCAGCAGCCATTTCTGTTGGGGTTTATGTATCTTCTATAATTGAAACTTTGTAGCCTTAAGCGGAGGCCTGGGCAGGCCAGGGTGTGTGGAAAGCTTGGCTTCCTCCATTGCCGGGGGCAACCCTAGCCTCCTGCTCTCTCCAGCTCAGTGGCTGCCATCATTTCTGTTTGGATTTATGTATCTTCTATAATTGAAACTTTGTAGCCTTGAGTGGAGGCATAGGCCAGCAAGGGCAGGTGGAAAGCTTGGCTTCCTCCATTGCCTGGGAAACCCAAGCCTCCCTCCTGCTCTCTGTGGCTGTAGCCATACTGGTTGGATTTATTTGCATATTCGCTCCTGATTGGCTTGTGGGCGTGGCTTGTGGGCATGGCTTATTGGTGTAGTGGAGTGATGGTTAATTTGCATATTGCTCTTTTATTAGATAGGGCTAGAGACCCGGTGCATGAAAATTAATGCACTGGAGAGGGGGTCCCTCAGCCTGGCCTTCCCCCTCTCACAGTCTGGGAGCCCTCAGGGGCCCTGGTTACCTGAGCCTCGGGCTGGCCCTGGGTGGCTGGACAGCCACCATCCGAGGCTTGCCTGCGCCTTGGGCCAGCCCTGGGTGGCTGGGGGACTGAGGGTACTGGGGGACTCCAGAGGCAGGTGCCCCAGCGGGGCTGAGGGGACTGGGTGCACCATCTTGTGGCTGTATGCACTGCCATCTTTGAGGGTGTGGCAGTCAATTAGCATATTCCCTCCTTATTGGTTGTGGGTGTCACCATCTTTTGTGAGGGTGTGATGTTCGATTAGCATATTCCCTCTTCATTAGTTAGGATATTTATATACACTAATAAAAGAGAAATATGCAAATTGACCATACCTCCATGACGTCCACCAGCCTATCAGGAGTGAGTATGCAAATTAATCCAACAAAGATGGAGGGTTAATTTGCATATGCAGGCATGGAGTGAAGAATGAAGGCTCTGGCTGGAGTGAAGACTGAAGATTGAAGATGACTGAAGACTGAAGACTGAAGACGACTGAAGACTGAAGACTGAAGACTGATGAGGCTTGGCTTCTCAGCTGCGGCTGGAGCAAAGGCCTGGGTCCCAGATGCTAGAGGAAAACTCGTGCCGGCAGCCAGGGGAAAGATGGCCTATTGCATGAATCTTCATGCAATGGGCCTCTAGTATATATATAATTTTTAAAAATGAAATGTCACTTTGCTTCCTCAAGCACCTTCTTTGGGCCCACTTAGCAGCTGTAAATCCTGCAGCTTCTCCAGGTCTTTATTCTGACTCTTCTGGGCCTCACTTTCTTCACTGTCCTGGGTCAGCATGGCTCTTGGTGGGCCCAGATTGCAGGAACTGACTTGCAGCAGATCCCTAAGGCTTCCCCATCCCAGAAAGCTCTCTTCTCTCTCAGGCTTCACCAGCCCAAATAGTCAAGAAGCTCTGTCCTGGGTTTTCCAAAGCACTGGAGGACACATTCTACCTTATAATAGAGAAACAAGCAAATTGACCGCACCTCCACTATGCCCATGATTTGGCCTGCGAGAAGCTGGGGGTGGGACTCCGGGTGGCCTATCTGGCGGATGAGAGGACCAAGATGGCGGCACCCAATCCTCTTAGTTCTGGGGGTCCCCGGGCGATTGCCAGCCAGGGGGCATGGCCGGGCCGAGCCAGCCGCTCCCCGGGGGTCCCTGGGGCGATCGCCACCCGGGGGGGGTGTGGCCGGGCCCAGTCAGCCGCTCCCTGGGGGTTCCGGGGGCGTGGCTGGGCCCAGCCACCTGCTTCCTGGGGGTCACTGGGGCGATCGCCACCCTGGGGGTGCATGGCCGGGCCCAGCCAGGCACTCCTGGAGGTCCCCGGGGAGATCGCCACCCTGTGGGGGGCGTGGCAGGACTCGCCCAGCCCCTCCATGGGTCCCTGTGAACATTTCAGGCATGTGGTTGCTGAGACCCAGACCAGGCCTTTGGCCACAGATTCATAGCTTTGCAGAGACCTAGGGCAGGGATCTCCCTCATCTGCAGAGAGACAGGTTCTGCAGTGCCCCCAAGACGTGGGTGGGCCCAGCCAGGGATCAAGGGGCATGGAAGGACTCCTGGCAGAGAGGCAAGGACCCTCACCCCTGAGGTGGGGGTTGAGGGGTGGAGCCACCTCAGTGAAGGGGTGCTGCACTGCAGGGTACTGGACTGACTGACATGATTCAGAGAAGCTCCCAGTGCTAATGGGCCTCGCTCAGGCAGCCTTCACACTTCAGAGGCAGTGACTCCTGCTCCTGCCTTCACCCAAAAGCAAGCTCGCTACACCCTGCCCCATAGCAGAGCATGCCTAGGCAGTGAGTGGGAAGCCTTCCACCTGCTTTGGAGAAGGGGGGGGCAGTAAAGAATGGGGGGAGAGGAAAGAATGTGGAGCATCCGCAATGAAGAGGTGCTTGAGAAAGAGGCTGGGAAGCCTGACTGGAAGGTTTGTTCTGTTTGCTGGGCTGCTGCCCCTTAGGAAGCGCAAAGAGCATGGCTCTGAGGGCTCCCTGTGTGCTGAGTCAAGTTCCACAGCCAACTGGAATTGGCCTCAGTTTCCTGGTCTGTAAAATTGATTAAGCATGTCCCAGTGCCTTCACTGAGCTTTGATGGCCAATTGAGATACTATATAAAGAAAATGAGGGAAGAAGTGAGAAAGAAAAGGAAGGACAAAAAACACAAAAGAAAGACTGAAAGGAACCTGTAAACCCATTGTCACTTAAATAGGGAATATAGTCAGTAGTGTTGTAATGATGGTATGATGCCAGGTGGGTACTAGAAATATCGGGGAACACTTTGTAAAGTATATGATTGTCTAACCACTATTCTGTAACTAATATAAAACCTGAAACCAATACAAAATAATGTTGAATGTAAAGAAATAAAAATTGGAGTGAAATTTTTATAAATTTCAAAGTTTAAATAAAAGCTGTAAAGGAAGGAAGGGGAGAATAAAAAGTGTTTTTCATTTTGCCACTTCATTAAAAAGACAGTTGTCTTTATATGGTGCTTTTATACTTTTCTAAGTCATTATCTCATTTTAATTTCCGGGCAACTTAAAGACAAGATAAGTATTCCCTCCACTATTCAAAGAAAGGAAATCTTAGTGTCTGGTCCTAATGATTCAATCGTCAAGCCCTTATTGTAAAGCAGGGTTAGTAAAATTTTCTGTGCAGGGTCATATCTATACTAATGAAAGCCTTGGGGGTGATCAGGCCAGCAGGGGAGGGTATTTGGGGGCAATCAGGCCTGCAGAGGAGCAGTTAGGGGGCAATCAGGCCAGCAAGGAAGCAGTTAGGGGGCAATCAGGCAGGTAGGTGAGCGGTTAGGAGCCAGCGGTCCCGGATTGTGAGAGGGATGTCCAACTGCTGGTTTAGGCCCGATTCCACAGGAATCGGGCCTAAACATGCAGTTGGACATCCCCCGAGGGGTCCCATATTAGAGAGGGTGCAAGCTGGGCTGAGGGACACCCTCCCCAGTGCACGAATTTTGTGCACCGGGCCTCTAGTCTGTAGATATAAAGTAGGACTTGCTTTTCCACATATCTCTTAAGTGTTTACCTAAAGATGAACAGGGATTCTCTCTTATCCACTATATTAAATTGCAAAATTCAATCTCGTAAACTCTCTGAAGGCAGCACATTCAATTTAGTTACAAAGCACAGGTTATAATATGTAAGGGAACTAACTGAACATCAGAAGTTCCAAACTCCAGGGAAGAAGATATGAAATTTCATATACCATCTATCCTGTGAGATTTTATATGAGTGTAAAGTTACCTTGCCACCAACAGCAAAGTAGAAAGGATAAATTATTCAGAAAATATAAAACAAATTTATTCGTATCTTTCCTTTGCCTTTAGGTGAGTTAAAAATGCGATTTCAAGCTTGCTAAAATGTGTTTAAATGCAGTGTATGGTTACTAATAGACATTTTTTCTTTATATCTTCACACATGTGTAGTGATGGTAGTTTTGTGTTTTATTTCTGTTTTAGAGGCATGGTCTTGCCTTTGGGAAGTATTATACTTTAAGTTACAACCCAAAGACAGAATTGAAATATTTGATAGCATTGAAAGCAACTACCTTCTTCTTCAACACATACAGAATCATAAAGTGGTGTGCTTATCATTGATCTCAGTGGCATGAATATTTGGGCAGAAAGATCCATATCACTAAATGGCTCTATCACTGGTCATTCCTGACCTGAGAAAATGTGCAAGGGAGACTTTTATATTCTCCTCAATAATTTCAGTATTAGAGGACATAAAGCCTGCTGATCTTCATTCCTCAGAACATCTCCCATCTCAAATAATCTTTCCAGAAGCGTATTTTAAAAAAACTGAAATAAAAAGCCTACAGAAAATTCCAGGGGGGTGGGGGGTGGGGGATGAGATAGCTATGAGAACACTTGAGTACAGAGCAATAAATCCTTATGCTGACTGCAAATCTGATGCCTTCAGAAGAGCCACCAACAGCTGTGGCATCCTTATTTAGAATAATGTTTATAAATGATTTTATCTAATTTTAATTGTCATGAATTCACAGCAATCTGTTAGCTTTTAACCGGGTTAGTCAGCCTCACAGCTGGAGCGGACCCTCAAATCACCAGAAAACCCAAAGGAGCCAGTCAGAAAAATCCTGGATGCCTTCTTCTTACCTCCTCCCACCCCCAAGCCCCCTGCTGGTCTCCAACATATTGTGGCCAGAAGCAGCCACGTGGGGTAAGAATGGCACTAGAGCTCCTGCCACTGTGCTCAGGGGCTTCATCAAGCATCTTGAGGGGAATCATTTCAACCAGGGGGCTCCTTCACCCAGCTCCACCTCTGCCAAGTCTCTGCTCCTCTCTGCCTCCATTCCTGCTGTCATTCCTGAGAAGACCTCCTCCTTCTCAGGAGGGAATTTTCAGTACTGAGCAAAGCAATTGAGCAATCCACAGAAGTAAACTCCTCCTTTAAGAACAGAGCAACAACTACAGCAGCCACAAACTTTAATTTTTCATGGCCAACTAATGTCCGCCATCCCCTGCTCATCATGTAAGACCTGTCCTCCTGTCTTTGTAATTCTGAGTTTTCCTTCGGCCCCATTTTCTTGAAGTCTCCTCCTAAAAATGAACAATCCAAGTATTGTCTGGATGCTCCATGAGAGTTTGAATGGATCTACTTCCTCCCATTCCCACCCAGAAAAACCTCTTATAACAGGGATAAATGAGGCCTGTGTTGGCGTGCATCCTGTGAAGCTCAAGGAAGATACAAGTTGAACATATAAAGAGCGTTAAGAAGCAATTTAAACTGAAGTCTTGCAGAGTGGAAACATGGTTTACATGTTCATGACACACATAGGGAAATTCCCTAAATATCCTCTCTGTGCACAGATTTCACCCAAATCTTCCCAGCAGCTGCTCAACAATCTCTTCCCCAGTAATGTATTTTTCCAGACTTGGTTCACTGCCCTTCCTAATAGGGATAAATCTAGTCTTTCTCAGCCACTTTTAATTCTGCAGCTTTAGATGTCTACCCTGCTCAGCCAAACGAAGTCATGACCAGACAGTTGGCTGAACATCAGAGGACTCAGCCCACTAAGAAGCAGAGGGATGGGAGGTTTGAATAGTTATTTAGTGGGTAGTGTTTTCTCTGCTATGTGCAGACACGAGAGGCCCAACTAATTTGAACCTGTTCTCGTGTCTTTTAATATCTCCCCTAGCTTCTTCCCTCCCTTTCTCCCTTCATCCTTCCATCCCTTCCTCTCCCTCCCTCTCTTTCTTTTTTCCTTTCTTTCATTCTTCCTTCCTTCTTCCTTTCCCTCCTCCATCCCTAAACTCCCCTCTCTTTTCTTCTCCCCTCCCATCTCATCAGTTTCCTTCTTTCCTCCCTCCATTCCTTCCTTCCTTCTTTTTCCCCACCCCTTAACTCATAAATCATCAAATATCACTGCAAGAAGGCTCCTCAAAATCTTCTGATGCATCTGCTCTTTGTATTGAAGAAGAACCCGAGGCCCAAGGGGCTGTTTGTCCACAGTCCCCCAGCCAGTCATCTCTGGCAGAGCAGGGACTAGACTGGAAACCTGGGCATGTCTCTGCATCCTGTGCTTACTCCATTCTCTCAGACCACAGTGCCTTAAAGGAAGCAATGGCAGCCAACCAGGTTTGTGTCAGGAACTATTGGTAATTTAAGTTCTCGAGGATTATATGGAATTTGTACACAATTAGCCATTTAGCCTAAACCTCCACACCCATATTACTATATAATGAAAATCAAGTTCAGAACGATGGCCCTCAGCTACTATAAATTTTCAAGGAGAAAATCAAGACCCATGTATGATTCCTATAATGTTCTGGCTTTTAAAAGGGGTCTTAATAACGGGTTGAAATAAATATAGTTTACTGCTTAAATTTATGTAAACTAGAAGATTCAACTAAACAAATACCCTTTGCATGAGTATCCTGCATTATAGAGAGTTCTTGAAGTAATGATGCTATAATCAATTTTGTTCTCCCTCCCACAACCACTGCCCAGTTTTACAAAGAAGCCCCACCTGCCTGACCCACAGGAGACAGGATTGCTCCTGTCCCTTGGAGCCTTTTCATTTGCATTAGTGACTGAGTGTCTAACAGCTTGTAGCTCTAGGACCTCATGTAGGATGAGACTAGACCTAACTATGGCTCCAGTCCCTCCATCTCTCTTAACACATTCAGGAGAGTCTCCATAAGCATCACCTTCAAGGACAGAAACAACATCCTTATCAAAGCAACCTACATTCTCTGCAGCCTCCAGTGCCCAAGGCAGTCCACTTCAAAATCTATCTGCTCCTAGAATGAGTGGCCATTCTGAAATCAAAGCGTGAACTTTAAACAATGATTTCTTTACAAAGCTTTAAGAGAATTACTTCTGGGAGAAAAGAGGGTCAAAGAATCTGAAAGGGAACAGAAGTATATGTAAATTATTAAAAATGGATCCTTGAATGATTCTGCAATTGTTCTCTCAGGACATATTCTGGAGTATGACAGGCATTTTGGTCCCCGTTCTGAATGCCATGGTGCTGTCAAGCCCAGTGCAGCTGGCATCCCGAGCCATATGGGCAGGATACAGGAGGGTGTCCAGTCCTGGGAACACAACAGCTCCAGCACCTGGCATGGTGGTCTATTTGGTTAGTGCCATAGAAGCAGGCTCCTCGTCTCTCTCTTGTCTGTCTCAAGGGAGGACCAGGTCATGCCCTTCCACTCCAATTGTAGGGAGCTATACTTTCCTTCCCTGAGTGCCTCAATTTCCTTACTATAAAAATAGGGATAGAATGATAAAACCTACCACCAAGGCTTACTGTGAAGATTAAATGTCACCTCTAGTAAGTGCTATAAAAGTGTGAGCAATTATTTCTATTATTATCTGCCCTCAATTATTAATATCACTGCTATATGCAGTCCTGAACAGAGCTTTAATTCCCAAGCTTGTGAGGAGCTGAAAGAAATTTCCACATAACAAGTGAAGTCTTAATCTGTCCCTCTCCCTCCCTCACACTTCCTCACCCTCTGTCCATCCCTCTCCTAGAATGAGGCGAAAGGACTTCCCATATTTCCATTGTTTTGATCACTTAGAGACTTCAATCTACACACGGGAATTGCCCTGTCTACCTTTACAATATTGCAATCCTGGGCAAAACCTAATTCCTTGAAGGTGCTAGGACAACACTGCCTTGAATGTCATATTGGAATTCAATACAATGGGAAGGTCAAAGGAAGAAGCCAAGGTCTAAGAAATATGGCTATGTCTCTGAGGTTCTTGGTCAGAATCCTTTCTCTCACCATGAATGATTTAAACTGACCCAAGAAAGGGCTCCTAGTTGTTAAAGAAAATCATAGCAATCCCATACAATAGACTACCAGGTAGCCATTAAAAAGCATGCTGTAAAATAAAATTGGTTGAAAAATTAGTTGACACATATTACTATTTTAAAAGATCTCTCCATGTTAGGTAAGTATAATATACAGAAATATGCAAGTAGTGAAACACTGGATTCATCAAAATAGAAACATGGAGCCCTTGCCAATTTGGCTCAGTGGATAGAGTGTCAGCCTGTGAACTGAAAGGTCCCAGGTTCAATTCCGGTCGAGGGCACATGCCTGGGTTGTGGGCTCGACCCCCAGTGGGGGACTTGCAGGAGGCAGCTGATCCATGATTCTCTCTCATCATGGATGTTTCTATCTCTCTCTCCCTCTCCCTTCCTCTATGAAATCAATACAAATATATTTTTAAAAAATAGGAACATGGATAAAAATCTGGATAATGGAATCATGATGGCATTTATGCATTTCTTGAACTTTCTTTATTAGGAATTCTGAAATTATTCAAAAAAAAAACAAAAACCTGAGAACAATGCATCATTTCCTTTCCCCTTATTGAAGCACACACACAAAAGTGGTCATCAAGGTGTCATCCTTCTGAGGGCAGGGCACATCCCAACTTCCTCTGTTTTCTCTGCTAAGTGAGGATAGCCCAGCCTAATCTGCCTCCTAGAACTCAACAATAAGCTCAAGAAAGTAGATTCCAATCAGGTAAGATAAAGTTTAACTAGCCAAACTGCCAGAAAGGCCTGAAGTGCCCTCTCCCAGGCTCTGGGGAAAGCTGCTGGTTGTAAGTCATGAGCTGATGCCATGGTCAGCAGTAAGTACCCAGTTAGTCCCCCCACACAACTCCATGGCTGGCTTCAGGCCTGAAGTTTGCATTGAATGCACTTTTAAATTTTAAGAAATGATGGGGTGATTTTCAAGTTTCCATCAAGAGAATTCAAATCTAGATCTTTCTTGTAAAGAAGAACTAGTCGTCACCAGCGACACTGAGAACAGAAGCCCTGTTTGGACCAGGCTCCTTGAGAACGGAGGCTGCCAGGCACATGCCTAAAGGGAAATATTAGAAAGTTGGTTCATGAAGGCATTTGAACAAAATGAAAAGGAAGAGGGGAACTTGAGCAACCATCATCCTAGTTGAAGGCCTTTACTTTAAAGGGGACACGTGCTGGTTGAGAGCATCAGCCTTGGCGTCAGGCCATCCAGGGTTTGAGTTGCTGGGATCTCCATTAGTAGCCTTGTGGCCCCTGGTAAATTTGTCCGTTATACAAAATGAGACAATAATGGTAACTATCTCATTAAGACTGTTGACAATGTAACAGAAAACATCTATAATAATAAAAGCATAATATGCTAATTAGACCGGACAGCCAAATGACCTTCTGGACGTCCTTCTGGACGTCCTTCCAGACAAAGCCGTGGCTGGGAGGGCCGAGCCCCTTGCACAAATTTCGTGCATCGGGCCTCTAGTTCTATATAAAAATGCTTAGTAACATGCTTTGTCCATGTTCAGTGGCCCATATGCCATTACTATTACTACCACTATAAACTAGTACTACTATTACTTTAAGAAAGGTACTGAATTAGGCATTGTATAAAACATATAAAAAGGAATAAGATATGTTTCAACCTAAAGAGTATCAAAGGAGATCTGGAAAGAACTATAAACACTTGAGAGATGAATAAAAACTTCTAAAGGAGGGGGAACATTTTATCCAAGGACTTTCTCCAAGTTAGTTTTCATTCTTTGCAACAACAACACAAAATAGTTCTGTATGCAGGGATTCAGGAAGACTAATCAATATCTATCCCTCTTAAAAATATCATAACTTCATCATTCTTTCATCAAGATGAAAGTCAAAGTAAATAAATCACAAATGGACACATTTCTATATGAAAAGACCTTGAACTCTCCCAGCAGAAAATTTAGTCTAGGTAGCTATTTTGATTATCATTCTAAGACTGAATATAAATATCTTAATTTTTGAAAAAAATATTTTATTATAGTTTTATATTATGGCATTATGTTATAGTTTATTATAGCATTTTAGTTTTATGACAGTATTTATTATACACTATTATAGTTTATTACAGTTTTATTAGTTCATTATAACTATTTATTATTTAATTATAATGCACTATAATAAAAAAAAAATCTTGATTCTCCTAATAAAAAACAGAAAGTAAAAAGGGGTGGCATGTAGGTTGTGAGTCATAGAAAGTGAACTAATTTCCTCTTCTCTCCTGGGAAAAGGCCATGGTAGACTTAACTTAGGGTCATTCTACTCTCAGGTAAGTTGAGAGAAGCAGGAGCGGTTACCTCTCATGGGCATGGGCAGTGCTTAGTACATAGGAAGTGCTAAATACGAAATTAGACTCTGACAGCATATTGCGGTTAGGTAAGAACTGTTTCTACATAATAGTCTACTCAAATGTTTCAATGCACAGGACTTTTTCTGAGAAGAGCTTCAGAGTTTATGTATTTTCAGAGAAATCGGTGACTGTAAAATTACTGAGGGCCACTGGTCTAACACTTCCCTCCTCCCAGACACTGCATTAGTTATCAGACACAGATTGCATTATTTCTTTTGCCTGCCACATCCCACCATTGGCTTATATTTAGCTTAATTCAACCGAAACTCCAATTTATTTTCCCCACATTGCGCTTTTAGTGTAGATCATTTTTGTTTATTTGTCTATCCTGGTGATTAGTGAGTAACTGTGTCCATTAGGCCGAGGTGGATGCATCATTAACCGGAGAAAAAGAGAAAACAGGTAGTGAAAAGTCAATAGTTGGGGATATTTATGACACCCTCAGAGTGTGAACAGAAGAAAGATGGCTCTAGCATCGTGACTCCAGTTGTAACCCTATGACTCATTCTTTGGAAGACTTTGGTGAGTTAGGTCTTCCAGCTACTTTTCTGGGCAGAAAAATCCACTAGAAGTCAAAGGTACAGGAAAGCATCCTGGATCCATCTTGGATCTGCCACAGCTGCAGTGGAGCTGGTTACTGGGCCCCTTCTTCCACAATGTCTGACTCTCCCCCGGGATCCGACACAATGCCATGCCCGGAGCCGGGGCTCAGCAAGCCTTTTTTTACTGGAACATTCAAATAAAAAGCCAATTTGCAGTTCACCTTTACTGCAATAATATTAACCTCCTTGAAAACCCACGTTTGGGGAACAGGATGACTCTAACACATCTAATTCACTTGTTCCTGCCCAGTTAAAGTGACCATTGGGTTTAAAGTTAATGAAGGCATACATTCTAATTTTACTATTTCAAACCAGCCTCCCCTTCTTTCGAGAAGAATATCACATTTAGGAAGGGACTTCTTTAAGATTTTAATTCCTTCCTCATTCCTCACCTCATTTCTATATGAAATGGCTATATCATCCTGAGTGAGCCAGCCCTTCATCTGTGAAATGCTCTCTGGGACTGACTGCCTGCAGTGGGAGTTCTGTGGCCAGGCCCATGGTGAACCTGCTTCTGTGCTCAGAAGGAAACAGTACTATGATTGATTGCAAAGTTTGTTCTAAAGATGTATCTAAAGAAACCCTCCTCCCAGCTCTCTGAAAGAGCCCAGTCACAGAGAAAAATAACTATTAGTTTTGTAATGGCGACATTTGTTGAGTGACTACTGAATGCTAGTATCCTGGTGCTTAGTGCTCACAACTCTATCAGTTAATTACTATTATTATCCCCATTTTATTGATGAGAACACTGAGGCTCAGAGAGGGTTTTTTACAGCTAAAACTCTGAATAGTAACCCAGCTGAGTTCAGTCTTGGAACAGAGTCTTTCCTAGATTGGAATACCTTCCTTAAACAAACAAACAAAAAAGGCCCATCTCTCCCACGGTGGAGTGGGTAGAGGAGGTAACCTTGGTGAGTTGATGTCCCTCCTAAAGAACATCCCCTTTTAGAACAGAGCCTATCTAAGAGTAGCTCTCTGCTGCTCTCTAGTGGCCACTGACCACACTGTTTTTCCTGGAATGCAGACCGCCCACATTGCCTGGCTGGAGGCAGTTGGCCATGTGCATAATAGCTGTTATTTAAGTATACACACACCAAAATAAGACACAAGAAATTATTTCTTCTGTCTCTCTTATTACTATTAAGTAATTCAATGGTTGGAGTTTTTTGTCATTCTGTTGTGTGTTTTTTTGGGGGGAAGCAGTAGTTTGAGGAACTAAGTTTTCTTCTTCCACATCCATTTGACATATTCGGATAACTAAAAACGTCTTGTCCTGTCGTCTTCACTTTCCATTTACTATTATTCTAGACTTCAACTTTCCCCTGAGTCTGTCACTTCCCTGGTTCTCTATCTAGGCCCACTTCCATGCTGATCTGTGTACCTGCAATCTCTCCAGTTGCTTTTTCAATAATGATTAGAAGATACCTAATAATACTAGATAATCCCCATTCTGATTTAAATACACAGGAACACAGAAATGTGTGATGATAATGACTATCTTTGATCTCTTCTAAAACATCCAAAAATTCTGCAGCATTAAATGAAATAAAAGGAACTAGAGAGAATAGCAAAGTGACCTATAGTGAATGACAAGAGTTATTAAATTGATGTATGGGTACTGACAAAGATGGTTCACTTTCAACTCTATTCACGGATAGATGGTAAGAAATGTATCATCTGTAACTTACTTCTTGCCCAGAGATGTGTAGTAGTTTTTTTCTAACTAATGGGTAATAGGTTCCCTAATGGTAAATATTAATCAATTACTATAATCCTATCTAATAAAAGAGTAATATGCAAATTGACCGCACCTTCGCTACGCCCAAGCCACGCCCACCAACCAAGCCATGCCCACCAGGAAACCGTTGCAGGGAAGCTGGGGTGCAGCGGAGCCCAAGGCGCCAGCGGGGTGCTGGCAGGAGCGAGGTGCTGGCAGGAGCGAGCCGACCTAGGGGGTCGGCTCGCTCCTGCAATCGGGTCGCAGGGACGCTGGGGTGCAGCGGAGCCCAAAGGCCCGGAAAGCCGCCCGGCCTTGGGCGCCAGCGGGGTGCCTGCTCAGATAGCAGGAGCGAGCCGACCTGGGGGGTCGGCTCACTCCTGCGATCGGGTCGCAGGGACGCTGGGTGCAGCCGAGCCCAAGGCCACCGCCCAGGGCCAAGCCGGGACCCTGAAAGAAGGTAGGAGGCGGTGGCCACAGCCAAGGCCAGGGTCCCCGGTGCCGGCAGAAAACTGGTGCAGGCAGCCAGGTGAATGAAGGTCTATTGCACGAATCTTCATGCAAACGGGCTACTAGTCATTAAATAAACATATATCAGCTTTTATGAAGAACTTTGAATATTCATTATGGCCTTATTAAAAAATCCTCCATTTACCCCTAAACACCTTGGAGATATTTCTGCTTCCTCTAAAACAGAAACAGTTCATGCGCTTCGTCAACATCTCTCCTTAGATATTTTTTAGTTAACTTTTGCTTTTCACTGTCTCCCTCGAAACAATGTTGTCTCAGTGTACAATTATTTCAGTAAAGGAAGAATCAAAGAAAATAAAGTTCCCCAACTTGTCTGTGGTGGGAGGGGAGGAAGCAGAATACACAGGGGGGGACTGGGATTCTCAAATGTATAGAGTATGGATGAGAGGATTGTTGGAGCTGCTCTTTACCAGCCGGGGCAGTTAAGGAAAAAATTGCTTTCTAATGATGACATAACAGTCAATAAACAAGCAGTCAAACTCAACCCAGAAACCTGACACATAGGTGACAGGTGTGATTTTAAAAGTTCTAGAATGTTCTCAGGTCCAAACAAAATCCACCTTTTTGCTTCATGCTGGTTCTTGAAATTATATGAGAGCATGATTGAACCTTTCTAACACATGATCCTTTATGATAAGCATATCTCAAACCCTCCTTTAGTCTCATTTAAAAATTCAAATTAAATTAAATACCTTACCTAAAAGCAATGATGCATCTTAGTTCAGAATCAATCTCCTAGACTCACTCTCAGAAATAGACTCTGAGCACATATTTTCATGCAGGAAGTTTATTGGAGGATATTTCCAGATCACCCTTTGGGTGTGAGGTGGCGGACAGTGAGAAAAGCAGATTGGGCAGAAAGAGAACTGTGATGCAGGTGCAACAAAGGCCTCCATCAATTCCACAGGGAGCTCCAGAGGTGAGATGGTCTTCAGAGTTGTCCTGAATTGAGGTAAGAAGCCTAGGCCTTTGTGCCCTGGCACCAAACGTCATTGGATAAAGGCTATGCCTGGGGAAGGGGCATAACCTTGGGCAAGATATCTCCCCTAAGCCAGGGGCAATTCCTAAGAAAGACACCATGGTGAGCTGGCATTAATTAACACTCTCAACAGTTGGGGTGCAAGTGTCCTCTCTTAAAGGGAGGACCTGGACTGGGTACCAAAGCATCTACGATGCTCACCTATCAGATTAGAATACTCCCCCTGTGGCAGAAAACTAGAGGGACTCAGGTAGCAGGCCTCTGACTAAAGGCCTGTACCTGTCATCACTGCCATTCTGTCCTCTGAAGTTTCAAAGCACAAAGGTAGGCTCTCTGACCGAACTCACACAGTGCTCCCAAGGAAGAGTTAGGGCTGGAACGGAAGCCGCCAAATCCTCTTCCAATCTCTAAGCAGAACTAAACACCCAGCCCTTCTTAGTCGATAGCCTTGGCCTATCAATAAATCTCAATGAGTGCCCATTGATCCAACACCCCAGCGAAGGCATTGCAGTTTGCAATTACAGAAAGCCGCTTTATCTTCTGTGACCCCTCTCCTACCATAATTCTCCCCAGGACTCCACATTCTGGAGCTAAGGGTGATGTCAGTAAGAATGCAGATCACTCATGATGTAACCTTAAGCCTTAAATACTCCAGATTCTCTGTGGAAACAGCCACGTGGAAGATGAGGCTCTTCTGGTGGGTGGGTGCTGATATCCTATGGATGCTGGGGAGTGGCTAAGGCTCTCAGGCTTCATCTCCTACCTTGTGTGCTAAGGGCTTGTCTGCTCTTGGAGCAGAGAGTTCAGGAGTCCAGCTTCTCCTATTATTGGGTTTGTGCAGACATGTTTATACTCTGTAACCCCACCGTATCTCTTCACACAAGACAACTCACAGGAACATAACTCAGCTTTCATTGTCTACCTCTTCCCTTAACCCTTCTGAATTCTGCTGTGCTTATTTCTTCATTGGAAATGGTGATTGGCTGACAGAAATTATATTTATGATCTCCTCCAAGAAGTGTCTCTCCACGTATGAATTAATAAATCAACAGGCAAACTTGGCAGTGTGTGTGTGTGTGTGTGTGTGTGTGTGTGTGTGTGTATGAAAGTGGCAAGTTTGTGAGCCAGGTAACAGGATTTTAACATACCAGGTCTTGCTTTGTGTACCTTTCATTTTCCAAGGAGATTTCACCCCCTCGTGTTGAGCCTCAGTTAAATGTTCTCTTCAGATAAACACAGAAAGAGCTTCCTCAGGGAGCAGAGGGTCTGGAATTCTGCTTCCCCCCCCCCCCATCTCCCCCCCCCCCCCCCAAGCCATGATGCATCCCTAATTTAAAACCTGGAAACCAGATTTATTTAAAACTCATCAGTGGTGAGAGAAGACTGCTTTCTCCCTTAACCACCCGTGCTGATTATCAGCCCACTTTGTTTGTAGTCAGAGGACCCACAGAAAGAGCCAGAGCAATTTGCTTCTTGGTTCAAGTTCAGGCTTTGCCGAGAGAGACAGAAAATCATTACCAGCTGAAAAAAGTTCAGTTATTTATAGAAAATGATTAGAAGCCTTCTACCCAGGCCCCATGGTCAGCTGTCCACAGTCCCCAAATCACCCTCACAATTTACACTTTTGTCAGCAGCGAGGATGAAGGGGTCAGAGCAAGCCTATCACCCTGTCACACTGAGGGGGATGCAGACGCTTGTAGTTCAGTGGGACTGTGGACAAGACCTTGAGAAGTGAGAGGGTGCGCAGGAGGGATGCCACATGGACGCTCCCTCCCCAGTAGGAACTTAATCTTCTGTGGATGAGTGTTAAATATGGGAGTGCCACACAGAGGCATTTTGACTTTTTTTTAAAAAGAGGGCAATGGATTCTGGGAAATTAGTCTTTTGCACCCTTGATTGGCATAGATACACTTCTTCCTTTTCCCCAAGTATAATCTTTCGGTAATGCTGATCTTTGCCTCCCTAAACACAAGCCTTCGCATTTCCACTTCTCATCTATAGTATCCCTGGCGATTCAAATTCTATCCTTGCTCAGATCAAATCTTACCCCTTCCACCACTGCCAAGACCACCATGATCTTTCCCTTATCCCCCACAAGAGTTCTGGCATTTAGCAAAGAAGTTAGCACCTAGGTGCACACTTACATAGGCATGCTGTTCTCTTGTCCTGGCAGCCATTGGGCTCATGGACGTGATGTGACGTCCATCTCCACCTCAGCTGCTCCTGCCTCGCTCTACTGGTCCTCTCTCTCTCATTGTCTTCACAACATTGCCTCTGCTACCCCCATGGAATCTGTCCCCTGCCAGGCTTCTGCCATATCCTTCGGTGCTGGCTCCTTTGTGTTTTATATTCACACTGACAATGAGAAAAAAACAAACAAACATGTTGGGACCAACTGGTCATTTTCCCACAGAGAGGCCATGTTGGCCACAGCTCTCTCACCAACACCCACTTAGACCGCACAACCCCACATAGACTTGTCCTCATCCCAATTAGCCAAAGCCAGGCTGCCAGGGTTGTGTGGTGCTCAGAATGGTGACCTATGTGTAAGGAACTGCTCAGACAGGGGTGAGGCTGTGGCAAGCACAGGGAATTTCTGAAAGACAGAGTCCACAAAGCCATGTCTAAGTTTTGTCCCTTCCCCATCCCCTCCATACCCCACATGGCATATGGAACTACATACTTTAAAGTCTTGTTTTTAACTTTAACTGAAACTCATTCTGTAGTAGATAACCCAAGACCTACCACCATCCATAGAAAAGTTAAATACCTGCCAATTTTTATATGAATATTATATCTCAACATAACTCTATTCTATCATTTTCCTCATTCATTTCTGAAACTAAAGTCCTTGTTTCATTCAAAATGTAAATCCAGGTGAGTTAGATACCTATTTTGCTTAAATATTTTTGGTCAGTCATGTAGACTGTGAGTTTGGGGAAGGCAGAATATTTTTTTTTTGAGTGCTTGCATAACCTCTGGCATTCCTAGTAATGTGGCTGTCTCATTGCAGGAACCAAAACTGTTCTCGAATTGTATTAAATTCCATAACAGCATTGTGAAACCTTAGCATAAGAAAGAACTGTAAAAGCAGTATGGTTCAATCTTTAATTCAATATCACTCCTGAAAAATGGTTATTCAGGCCCAAAAAGGACAATCAATTCTAATGGAAGATCAACTCTCAGCAAAAGGTTTTCTGTACATTGAAGCAAAATTCCCCTTCCTGTATCATCCACTCATTTGTCTTAATGTTAAATAAGGTTCTGCACAGGGAATGTCTAATTTTATTTTCCATATAAAAGTTTGTTAAATATTTAAAGATAGCAATTGAGCCTTTCCCAAGTGCTTTTTCCAGGTCAAATATGCAAAATTAGCTGACTCAGAGATTTTTTTGGGGGGAGGGTGGGGGTGGGGGGAGGTGGTTGGTTTTGTTTCAATATATCAGATACCATCAATTACAATAGCAATGGCAATAGGAAACCCTCAATCATTCCATGCAATTCTTCTGTGATAACATTTTTCAATTTTACTATCTTAGCACCCTCCTCTGGAAACACCTTGGAATATTCTTTACAAGAACTAAACATAAGTCCCCATATCCAATAGGATTATGTAATAAGTCTACAATCTCATGAGCCAAACAACATAATGAATGAAATTCATTTTTGCTTGACATCTGCATGACCTGCCCTCTATGATGACTTCACATGGATGGATTGTGTTGTATCTGTGATGTTCAACATTAAATTCCCTGTTCCAAGCACTTTCATATTCCTCATAGCAACCAGCTTGTTGACTGGCACTTAGTTAGTAGCTGCTAAGCAAAAATACATACTTAATGAATGACTCAGCCAATTCTGACCCTTAGCCCTTGGTTACAGAATATTCTTGTAAGCCTAGGACACTCCATCTTCTAATTTTACTTTTAATTAACTTTATCCTTATTAAATTCTATTCTATTAGATTTGGCTTATCATGCTAGTCTATTAAAATAATTTTGAGTTGTGCATCAGTAACCTAACATTTTAGCTATTCCCTCTAATACAATGTATTTGGCAATGATGTCTGATATGTCTTCCATGAAGGCACTGAATTAAATATTAAATGGGATAGAGCCAGAAACAAAGTTCTCTGGCATATCGCTGAATCCATGCTACCATAACCTATTAATCAAACTCTCTGAGTCAAATATCTGAACTGATACAAATCTATCAGACTTACCATCTAGCCCATGTTTCTCCTTTTCCACAAAAGGAGACAAAATAATTTGTCAAATCATTTCCTGAAGCCAAGGCATTATGGAATATGTATGCTCTCTCTCAAGTTCCTTAAAAGCAGTGGTTCTCAACCTTTTTAATGCTGCAACCCTTTAATACAGTTCCTCATGTTGTGGTGACCCCCAACCATAAAATTATTTTCGTTGCTACTTCATAACTGTAAGTTTGCTACTGTTATGAATTGTAATATAAATATCTATGTTTTCCGATGGTCTTAGACGACCCTGCTAGCAGTTCTCAACCTGTGGGTCGCCTAAGACCATTGGAAAACACAGATATTTACATTACGATTCATAACAGTAGCAAAATTACAGTTATGAAGTAGCAACAAAAATAATTTTATGGTTGGGGGTCACCACAACATGAGGAACTATATTAAAGGGTCGCGGCACTAGAAAGGTTGAGAACCACTGCTTTAAAGCAAGAATTTCTCTATGGAAATGGAAAGATTGTTTCACCTAGAAGGCCATTCCCATCTTTCTACCCTAGGATAAGTCACATCCATGAAGAACATCATATTTTGCAGGATATATTTACAAGTACCAAATCAACCACTTAGTGAATGCCTGCCAAATATAAAGGATTCTGCCCAGTGAGAGATGTGTGGTATGCTATGAAACAATCTTAATTACAACCTCATTCATGGGGGTATTTTTTTCTTAAATATATTTTTATTGATATCAGAGAGGAAGGAAGAGGGAAAGAGAGATAGAAACATCAATGATGAGAGAGAATCATTGATCTGCTACCTCCTGCATGCCCCACACTGGGGATCGAGCCCACAACCCAGGCATGTGCCCTTGACTGGAATCGAATGGTGACCTCCTGGTTCATAGGTTGACACTCAACCACTGAGCCACACCAGCCGAGCTTGTGGGGGTATTTTTATCTGCACTGTAGAGCTGAGGAAATCAACACTTGGAAATGATAAGTAATTAACTTTCCCAAGTTCTTATATGTGATATGACTTACATTATCACCATGGCCAGCAATATAACTTGTGAAGTTCAATGAAAAATAAAAATGAAGGCCCCTTGGTAGGGACTGAAAGTTTGTGTCTCCCAAAAATTCATATGTGGAAATTCTAACCCCCAAGGTGACAGGGTTAGGAGGCGGAGCCTTTGGGTGGTAATAGGTCATGAGGGCTCTGCCCTCTTAAATAGGATTAGTGCTCTCATAAAAGGTACTCCAGAGAGCTCCCTACTCCTTTTTTGCCTTGTGAGGGCACAGCAAGAAGACAGCCACCTTTGTATAAACCAGGAAGAGGCACCAGGCACCAGGTGCCTTCATGTCAGACTTCCCAGCCTCCTAAATTATGAGAAATAAATTTATGTTGTTTATAACCATTCAGTCTACAGTACTCTGTTATAATAATCCAAATGGACTAAGATAATTTTTGTTCAAAAGTCAGGAAAGAGTGAGTTCCAGTAAATGTACTAAAATATAAGGTTTTTCCTTTCCTCCACAGTTGCCTCTCAACCTATCATAATCTTTTTTATTTGCTATTTAATGTCACTCTCAGGAAATGGAAAATGAAAAATTTAAACTATTAGCATAAATTTTACTGTTCATCTTTATACTATGCAATGCCAGTGTTAATGCAAATATAAATGCATTTAGTTTGTATGTGAAATCACAAAAATTATACAATCTGTATTCAGTAACTCATACATGTATATGTATTTCATTCTTACCAGAATGGTGGAAATTCTGCACAAACTAACTGAATTGTTTTATTTCTACCAGTACTCTTGACCTTTGGCTGACTGCTGAGTAAGGAAGGACTAAAAGGAAAATGGCTCATCTTCCCTTTTCCTTCTGTGTCATCATTGTCAATGTAAGTGGTTGGCTGATACTGAGAAGGAACATGAGTGGCAATGGATTTTATATGGTTCCTTGATGCTCAGTGTTTCTTAGAATCCCATGCCTTCTTTCTGCTTTTGAAGTTGGTGTTCTGGTTCAAATGCAGAGCCTGGCCTCTGGGAGCTATTACTCAATTTATTTATATAAGAGCCAAGAGACCAGAATGCTGGAATGACCGGAACAACTGGAACAACTGGAACGACCAGGACAACCTGAATGACTGGTTGCTTTGATGCACACTGCGGCCCCAATCAGCCCCCACCACCCTGATCAGGGGTGGAGCCAGTCAGCCAACCTCCCATGTCCCCTCCCCTCAAGCAGCTCAGCCCCAATTGGCCCCAATCAGGGCAGACTGGCCAGACCCCACCCATGCACGAATTTGTGCACCAGGCCTCTAGTTGTTAACATAACACAATTAACTTGTGCTTGCTTTGAGTCTCACTGAAATCTCCAGCATCGTGAATCCGCTGGGATTCTGTGTTCACATGCCACCACAGATACTATATGCAAGCTGAGTAGTAAGAAACAGCAGACAGACATATAGTATATACTAGCGTTCTCGTTGCAGGAAGAATCCTGCAATAGGGTTTCCTGCTGCACTCTACCCCGCCCCGCCTGCTTTTCTCCCTTCTCCCCCGGCCCTGCCTCTGCTCCTCCCTTCTCCCCCGCCCTGCCTTCTCCGCCAGCCCGCCTGCTCTCCTTCCTTCTACCCCACCCCGCCTACACTCCTCCCTTCTCCTCCCCCCAGCTTGCTTGCTTCTCTGAAGCTTTGCTCCCTTCTGCAGCTCTTCGCTTCTTTCTATGCTGTCTTGATATGCAAATTAACCGCCATCTTAGTTGGGGTAATTTGCATAAGCATCCTGATTGGTTGGTGGGCGTGGCTTGGCTGGTGGGTGTGGCTTGGGTGTAGCAAAGGTGCGGTTAATTTGCATATTTGTCTATTATTAGGTAGGATTGCCTCTGCTTGCACACATGCACCCTTGTCTCATCAGACTTCATATACAAAAAAACACTAGTTCAAGATAAAATCATGAAGAATTTCAAGACATCAGCAACAGAGCATTGAACCACATTCTGGCATCTGATTTCGAGGCCCCGTGTGATGGCACAGATCATGCACCCATGAAGCTGATCTGGTTATGGCCAGCCCTCGTTGAACCCCTGAGGACTCTGAAACCTCTCCTGCTCTTCATTCCCTGGCTCACCACCCTCTAGACTGGCTATTTTTCATGTTTAAAAATTTTTGACTGATTTCATGCCTTAGTTTCCTTGCACTTGCTGTTCCCCTTGCCTGAAAAGCCTTTTCCCACAATGTTCACATGCTCTACTTCTCATCATCCAGGCATCTGCACTAACATCAAAACTTCAGGCTTCCCTGAGTGTGCTAGCCAACCTTCCCCCATCACTCTGTTACAGTACTCTGTTTTATCTTCATGCCACATAGAATTATCTGAGTCATCTCATGTATGCATTTGCCTGTTCACTGCCTGCCCCATCCACTAGAATTTAGGCTCCAGGAGAGCCATGCCATTGTCGGACACATTCATATTTATGGGACACTGGCACAAATTAATAAATTATGTTATCTGTGCTTGACCATCCCTCATGGTTTATTCTCAATACATATTAATTAAATTATAAATGTGTATAAGACAATGCATTTTGTAGAATTCAAGGTCCTTGCAAGGAGAGAATTATGCAAAAGAATTTGCTGTGATGATGGTGATGAGATAAATTACTTAAAAAACAGGTATGTGGGAATGGCCACATTTCTCCTTCTCTTTCACTCACTTCCCTTTTCCTTTTCTTTCAATAAAACCATAACATTGAGCTGGTAACAGCCCCACTGTTGCCATGACAACAGATTTGCGGACACAAACTTTCAGCCCAGATGAAACCACATGATAGAGAAAGAATTGTTTGGCCAAGTACTATTGGAAATAATTACAAAGATGACAGAGGAAGGAATTAGCCAAGTAAATTGGTTCTGAGCAAGTGCATCTTCTTAGGAAGATAAGAAAATAGGAGATAAAGCTGAATCACACCTAAGAATATATATCTGTGGTGGAAAGTCACACAAAGTCAAAACAATTTTTTTTTTCTATTTTGTAAAGAAATAAAGTCAAATATAAGCTGATCTGGAAGAAATAGCACCCTTCAGACACTTGGGTCACTTCTAATTCAAGTTGAAACTGAACTGGCCTGGCTTTGCATTCATTTCAATATGTTCTTATGCAATTGAAGGGTTCTTGAAAATTGTGGGTAAATCAAATATCTAAATATCAAATTGAAATTCAAGTGCACTGGATGGCTTGGTTTTTAAATAAATTTTGGAAAAGTTCTAATGTAAAAAAAATAATTTCTTTGTTATAGAACTAGACTTTCCTTCATGTGCAGATCTTATAATTTTTCATATGACAGATATTCTTAAAGACAAATTCTCCCAGTGACCAAACCAGCATTATTTAACTAATTATTTTCAAATACCATCGTCTTTCTGGGTGTCAATTTGTCTGCACGTAAATGGGAGGATGATGGTTTGCCAGCCACCAACTTCACCATTTGAATATCTTAGTTTTTGAAAGTTCTCTGAATTCATTTCTTTGAAAGCACAACAAATCAAATGCCTTGAGGACTTCTGAATTAGCTGTATTTTTTCTCTGCCATATTTCTCCTCCACTGCATTTCTGCTTTATGACTGTCAAACGTAGAACTTACCTTTGTTATTTTTGGGTCACATAGGACTTTTGATTTCTGCTATTCAGAAACTTTGTTTTCATGATTCAATCTGGGAAATCAAACAACAATAAAAACCTTATTTAAACTAAAATGAACTCCTCGGGCCCTAGCCAGTTTTGCTCAGTGGATAGAGCATAAGCCTGCAGACCAAAGGGTCCCGGGTTCCATTCCAGTCAAGGTCAGGTACTTCAGTTGTAGGTTCCTCCCTGGCCTGGACCCTAGTCGGGGCTCAAGCAGGAGGCAACCAATCGATGTGTTTCTCTCACATCGATAGTTCTCTCTGTCATTCCCTCTCTCTTCCACTCTCTCTAAAAATCAATGGAAAAATATCCTTGAGTGAGGATTAAAAAAATAAAAAATAAAATAAAAATAAAATGAACTCCTTGGGCCAGGGAAACAAGCAGAAATAAACAAATGGAACAATATTACACCTAAAACCTTCACAGCAAAGGAAACCATCAATAAAATGAAAAAGCAACCTACTAATTGGAAAGATATTTATAAATGGTATATCTGATAAGGGGTTAATAGCCAAAATATAGAAAGAACTCATACAACTCAACATAAAAATTCTGTTTAAAATATGGGCAGAAGACCTGAATAGACATTTCTCCAAAGAAGATATATTGATAGCCAATAGACAAATCAAAAGATGCTCAACATCACTAATTATCAGGAAATGCAAATCAAAACCACAAGGAGAATGGTTTATCTGTGTATATCTCCTGTTTTTCTAATACCTCTTACCTTTTTACTGTGCCCTGTTAGTTTTATACCAGCCATTCAGTAAGGTTTACCTTGAAACTCAACTTGGTTCCAACCCAATAGCTATTATTTGTTTTTTGCAGCATGCTTGTCACCAAGGATAAAAGAGAAAGAGTTACGGGAGCTTACAATCTAGTTGGAAAAAGGAGTAAGGCTCAAGGATGGTGAAGATGAGTTGAACATTGGTAGATAGTTTTGAAGATGGTGGAGCAGGCTGTGAGTCAGAAATCTGAATTTCAGAAATAATGCAGTTGAGCGTAATGGAGAAACCTGGAAGGTGAAAGAACCTAAGTTGGATCTCAAAGAATGAGAAGAATGTGCCTGGTCAGAGAGGAAGAGGAAGAGTATTCTAGATTAGGAGACGCATAAGAAGAAAGATGCAAT
The DNA here is from genome assembly GCF_027574615.1 of Eptesicus fuscus. Lineage (NCBI taxonomy): Eukaryota > Metazoa > Chordata > Mammalia > Chiroptera > Vespertilionidae > Eptesicus > Eptesicus fuscus. The sequence continues at coordinate 12,161,568 of NC_072477.1, read as the reverse complement.
TCTATTCATCATCCACCATCTCAAGGTATTTCTGAATATATTATGGGATACTGATCACTAATACTAGTAAGTGCTCATCTCCAGTCAAGTCTAGTCTGGTCTGTTCTTCTGATAGTCCACCTTCTCCCAGGTCCTCTTTCCCAGCTTATCTTCTACCTTATCTCAAAGTGATGATAAAACAAAGCTACATCCATGTCATTTTCATGCCCAAAACAATTCCGTGGCTCCAACACTCAAAAAGAATGAAACAACTTCATCAGGTAAAGTCACAACCCACAGTAAAATGTTTCCTTTCCTTCTGTTTCTCCTCTTTCTCTGCTTTGTGTCTCATATGCAGAGCACATCAGACATTCACCATCCTCTTCCTCTCTTTCCAAATTCCCAAGTGCTTTCTCCAGCATTTAGTCCATTCTGGCACCCTCTTCCTCTCATGTGCCTGCAGTTAGAACTTTCCATCCAGGAGTAAATCTCTTCCCTTCCCACTGTAATTTCAGATGGTCCTCCAGACCTTTCCAAAATGCCTTCTCCACCCACTCGCTTAATTTAAACACCCACAGCAGGCAAAGGACCTCAAGTCTCCCTTAGAGAGTGAGTGAGGAGATAGGCTATGAAAACACTTTAAACTTTCCTATTAAATATGTTATCTCATTAAATACCCCCAAGGGCCTTTGGGTGTTGACTCAGTTATTACATGTAAAGACACAGCCCAAGGCCCAAGTTAAGAAGGGAGGTAGGGCCTGTAACACTGGTCTGTTGGCTATGGGTCCCATCTATGACACTGAAATGTCACCTTTTGTGTCTTGCATAGAAGAGGTGTCAAAAAATCCTTCAAGAAAAAGTGATAAACCAAGGCTTGGTGCTTCCAAGACTATGGAACATTATGAACACTGTACAGTTCTGTGGTTTCTTAGCATGACCATGGGGCTAGCAGACAAGCAGCGAGGAAGCCCAGGAGCCCTGCCTCGGCAGCTCCCTCAGACAACTTGAGCAGCTTTAGAAACTTTTCACTTAAGGAAATTAGAGGCTTTATTCCAGCAACACCAAATGTTTCCCGAGAACTTGTCTCCCTCAAATCTGAGCAGCTGTATGCAAATTAATCAGTGATTTGCAGGCTAACAGAGCCGAGCTTAGGGAAACAGCTGGGCATGTTTATGAAAGTTTGTCAGGGATGTACCAGCGTGTTCAGAGATACCTTCTTCGTTAAGTGTCATTTTGCTGGCAAAGAAAAGGAGAAAGCGAGACAGATCCTGCCAGTGTCTAGAGGATTAATGAAAGCCTGGCAGAAATCTGAAGCTGAATATCTATCTCTTCTCCTTCTAATTTAGGCAGAGATTTACGTGAGAGGGTCTGGGGAGCCAGTATGCATCAGGCACAGTGCTGATCACTGGCTCAGAAGATAACTAAGGAGCATTCCATTTTCAGTGAGAACTGCCAGCTGCCCTGTGGGAGAGATGTGACATACATCGGCCATTGGCTAGAGCCCTGATCTGAAGTACCATGGCCAAGCCAGCCCCATCTCTCCTGTCCCTCCTGTGATGACCCATGCCTTCCCCTCTCTCTGCTTCTAGTCCTCACCCAAATTTAGAGAAAGAATGAGAGAAAACACGCCAAAGAATTCACAGTGGGTCTAAGTAAGTCTAACATGTCATGACTCAGGTTTTTATCTTTAAATACTTATCGAGAAAGCACAGATCATGAAAAGAAATCCACACACATACTGAGAGGAGGGAACAAACTCTCCTGGAATAACTAATTGCCAAGCAGAGATAACCTACTTTTGGAGACCAAAGGTCCTGAGCTCATTTGTTCACTTAATTGGGCCTCTATGTGTGTATCTCTGTCAAGACAATACCTGGATGTTTCCAGATCCCTTCCTGCTACCTAACGAGATATCATGTGAAACTTGATCCAGCTCACATTTAATGATCAGTTCCTAACATTTGCTTAGAACCCAACTGTAGAGCCCAATCAACTGATTTAAAATTGTTTCGATGTTGAATTCAACATTTCCCACGTGTCAATTATTGAAACATCCAATTTCAAAATGTTAGAAGGTAACCACTCTACACCCAAGTGAGGAAACCAAAGGCATGAAAAGCAGAGCAACTTCCAAGGGCCCACTGTTGCATCAAAGAAGAGCTTTGGGCAGAATCAGAGCTCCTCCTTTCCCAGGCATGAGGTAGATAAGAACTCCTTTGTAAGACGGGAAGCTGAGGAAGAGATTAGTTAATTATCAGAACTAGATAGAGATCAGTTCTACCCCAGTGTGTAAATAGTGTTTCCAAAGTAACTACAGGATACTCATTGAAATGTGAATGTCAGATAAAAAACAAATAATTTTTGAGTATAAATATGTCCCAAATATTGCAAGGGATATACTTATACTCAAAAAATTATTCGTTGTTGCCTGGCCAGTATGGCTAAGTGGTTTAGCGTCAACCTATGAACTAGGAGGTCACGGTTCAATTCCTGATCAAGGCATATGCCAGGATTGTGGGCTCGATCCCCAATAGGGGGTGTGCAGGAGGCAGCTGATGGATGATTCTCATCATTAATGTTTCTATTTCTCCCTCTCACTTCCTCTCTGAAATCAATTAAAATATAATTTTAAATTATTCGTTGTTTATCTGACAGTCACATTTAAATGGGCATCCTATGTTTTTATGTTTTAAATCTGGCAGGCTTACCTGTAAAGGAGAAAAAGGAAAAATATTTGGCAATCACACTAAGTACAACTACCGTGGACGGCTCCTCTGTGTCCACCCACAGCCTGGATCTTCCACACAACCTCCGTGTGTGGTTTGTGTCTTTGCCTCATCTCCCTAATCAGAATTTATCTGAGCACCATATCTGGGTCTCTGGCACTATGTCTTCCTGTTCCCAACTTCCTATCAGAGGCATTCCACAAACTTAGGTTTCCCACAGTTTACCAGTTCATTGGGGGATTGCTTATGTAAAGTTGGGTTTAAATGTGTTGCGTAACTACTACTTTGTTTGCTTTTTATCATACTAACTTGTGTCTACAGATGTTTTTAGTGCATCTCTGTATCAGTTAGAAACTAATCACCTGCAACTGACATACAATCCACCTTAAAGAATGGTTAACCTCCCCACAGGACAAGAAATTTGGAGATAGATTGTTGATGATATTAATTCAGTGGTTCAACAACATTGACACCAACACTTCTGCTGCTCGTTGGGTCTTCCTTTCATGATAGCAAGGTGGTTGCTGCAGCGCCAAACTTCACATTAATATTTCCCGCAAGAAGAAAGAGAAGAGGTACATCCTTCCCATTTTTTTTTCTGCATGTGGACATTCATCTGTAGGCACAAATACACACATTTTTCTTATGGTTTTGGTTTGATTGTATACAAATTCCCATATGTGCAAATCACACCACATATACTGCTTTTTTGTGTTTTCTTTAAGTCTTGCAATTCTTTCCAGGTCAATACAGACATAACTCATTTTATTGTGCTTCGTTTTATTCCACTTCATGGGTGTTGCATTTGTTTTTACAAACTAAAGGCAAGACCTTCCACCAGCAAAAATAATTATGTCTCGCTTTATTGCAATACTCACTTTATTGGAATGGTCTGGAACCAAACCCACAATATCTCTGAGGTGTACATAGATTCTCCTTATTTTATTTTAGACATTCCAGGTAGAAATACCTTACATAGATCCAGCACTTTAGAATTTGTAGAGTCCCTTCATCAGACCTTCACTACATGGATCATTACCCACATGTTTCAAAGATAAAGAATCAGAAGGTCAGAGAAGTGGTCAAAGTCAGAAGTAAAACCCAGGTCCAGCTACTCCCATCCCAGTGTCCCATTCTACAAAGTGCCTTTGTCTACAAACACATACTAAATTTGCCTTGTGAATACTTGACCATTATTGTTTGGGCAAATTTCTGTAATCTTTAATACCCATGACTTCCCAAGTATAATTTCCTAATATAAGTAAGTGGGAAGACAGGATGAAAGGGAGAAAGAAAAGAAAGAAGGCAAAAGGTGTCAGACAGTAGGCATAGGGGTCTTAAAACCATAAGGGATTCTTTCTGATGAATTTTTTACATGTGAAACTAAAAAGGAGTTGTGAGCAATTGCAGGCTGGTTTAAGCAGAGCTGGGATGCAGTCCTTGGAATCAGCATGGAAAACTCGGTTCTTGACTCTGACTTGAGGTTGGGTACACACACTTCCCAGGAGAGAAGAGCTATCCCATCTCTTTCTGCCTCCAGCTCCTAGCACACAACTTGACATCAACATGGAGCCAGACACCAAGTGAAAACTGGTGATGTGCTCACCCCGCAGATTTGGATTTCCTCACATACTTTAAAAGGCAGTCTCGCATGTGCTTCCAAATATCACAAACCAGCTTGAAATGCCTCTTCCAGGGGGCATAGGAGGAAATCAATACATTCTGATTTTCTCCTCCGTTAAACTCTCAATGAGCGAAGCAGTAGTGCGGCTGGGGAGTTAAGTAGCTCAACAACTACATACTAAATTCTTCTTTAAGATTACAGGACCTCTTGTAGGTGCCTGTTGGTAGAGCTTTGATGGGTTCAAAAATGCACCAGTAATCAGCAAAAATAAATACAGCACTCATCTAAGTATGAAGATAATTATTTGTGAAATCATCTGGCATAATAGCTTCCCTCATGGTGTGGTAAATAAATGCCACAACACTATTAATAAATAAGAGAGATTGTTAAGTGAAGTGGTGCCATGAAATTGGTGAGCTAGGATTTCAGAGGTGTTATGAATATTTCTCAGCTAGAGATAGACTGGTAAGATAGAGGGAAACTCTCACAGACTTGCCCATTCTTGAGCCCTTTCCCTACTCACATGTCCAAGCCACTAGCAATTTCCATTGGATAAATTGCCGGAATGCATCAGAGATCGATTCTCTCCATCTCCACAGTTATGACCACAGTCTCTGCCCACATCATCTAAGACCTGGATCCCTGTGAGTCCCAGGCTGGTCTTCCCCCTTCTGTTCATTTGACAAAGCAGGAGTCATCTTTCATAACCATAACACATATCACTCACTGGCTGAAAATCCTTTAATGACTTCCCATTTATATTTGTTTCCCAGGGTTGCCATCACAAAGCTCCACACGCTGTATGGCTTGAATTAAATGAACTTTATTGCCTCACAGTTCTGGAGGCTAGAAGTCTGAAATCAAGGTGTAGGCAGGGCCATGTTACCCCTGGAACCTATAGGGGAATCCTGCCTCTTCCTGCTTCAGGAGATTTGCTGGCAATCTTTGGTACTCCTAGGCCTGTAGATGCATCACTCCAATCCTCCATCATCATGTGGTGTTTTCCCTATGTCTTCACTCATCTTCCATCTATGCCTGCCTGTGTCTGTATTCAAATTTCCCCTTTTTATAAGGACACAAGTCATTTCAGTTTAGGGTCTACCCCAATATCCTCATTTTAATTCAATTAATAGATAAAGACTTTATTTGAAAATTAGGTCACACTCTGAAGTAATGGGGGATTAAATTTCAATGTCATTTTTGGGGGAGGGGAGTTGAGATAATTCAACCCATAACACTTACCTAGAACAAACACCAAGAGCCTTGCTTTATTGACAAGTGCTACAGGTTCTGACCCCTGCCCACCTCTTTAACCCTAGCTCACTACACCTGGCCCAACTGGCCTCTTTGATATCCCTCAAGCCTGTAGAGCTCTCTGCTGCCTTTGCACTCGTGCCCCCCTCCACCTGAAAGGCACTTCCCCTGGGTCTTTACATGGTTGACCCCTTCTTACTCTTACTCATTAATCACCTCCTCAGCAGAGGCACTTTCAGATTTTGTGAAGCTCTTAAAATTAGGGGAGGTCCCTCGAGGAGGAGCACACAATTGCACATTTAAACAGGCCTAAGGCCTTATACAACCCAAGCAGCACCATGATCCAAAGAAATTCCCACCACATACTTTCAATAGTTACCCTATTTTATCTTCTTTGTATAACACCTATAACTCTCCCTAGCATTTATAATAATCTGAAATTGTCATACTATTTTTTATACATAGTCTCCTCACACCAGATTGGAATCTCTAAGAAAGAAGCAGTCTGTTGATTTTTACCAGTAAAGTCTAGGTCCTACCCTAGAGCCTTGCAGATAGCTGCCACTCAGTGAATATTTACTGAATTCAGAAATGGATGAATGAATTAATGAATGATAATACCAATGACTACCAGTCACATAGTGCCTACTTTGTTCTAGGCAAACCTTATTATTATCCCTCATAGCATAGGTGCTCCTGATTGGCTGCCAATAAGTGGCAAAGCCCAGGATTTGGAGCCAGCACTGGACTTAGATTTCATGCTCCTAACCCCAACACTACTCTATTGGAGATAAACGAAGCTTGTTCCATTGACTCAATGTTCATTGTTGTGCTCTAAAGACAGCAAACAGGAGATCCCATTTCACAGGAATAAGGATTTGGCAGAGAAGAGTAAACTAACTTGCCCTCCACACCATGTACGTGGGAAAGAGAAGAAACATGCCAAATCGTTGGTCCTATAGTTCCCATGGAGCAATGGAGGCCTTTCCTGAAACCCAGTCACACAAGGTCGGATCACCCCTGCCTCCTTTGAACTTTTTTCTTGCTTACAACATCAATATACGATGAATTAGTAAAAATTGGTAGTCAAATTTAAGTCAAATATGCAATTCAATAGGAGCTTTCCATAGCTTACCCAAGGATTCATAATTATTATGGAAGTCTTTGCCCTTTTGACTTATATGTTTCTCTTTCTGGGTGGGCATGTGGGCAAATACAGATACAACTGCTAATAGCTGATAAGACTTAATCTTCAGGTATGCTCACCTCTACTGACCCACTGAGTTTTAGAAGAGGGAAAATAATTCAGTTCTTAAATTAAAAAAAAATAAAGACTTTTGCATTCTTCCAAGCTTAAAATAAATTCTTCTTGACTTCTCATTGATAAATCTGACAGCTCCTGTCTATTTGGGCTTTTACTATCATAAATAAGGCAGAAGGAAAAGTCTACAGAGGTCTCTAGCTTTTTCTGAAGCATAGCAACAGCAGATGGTCAACTTTATTGGAAATGAGTAGATGAGATAACAGGGCAAAGTTGATGGAAGGAGAAAGGAAAGTATGCATTTTTAACAAAACTCCTGGTATAAAGAAATGTCCCTGTGGAAGCATTCTTTGAAATTAACTAGCAGAAGACCATCCGTTCAGTACCACCTCCCCTGATTGGTTAGTTCTGCTCCTGTTTATAGTCTTTCTTTAGCCCATGATAACAACTGGATCTCAAATGGCTGGAATGGAGCATTCTCTCCCACCAGCATCTGGCCAAAGGATGAATTTTATCCTCAGCATAACCACACTCCCAGAAGTGATATGAGAAAAATGAGGTGAAATGCATGAGACCCAGTCCACCTCAGTTTTATATTTCCTGATGTCAGTGATGAGGAAAAAAAATCATAGGCTTAACTACAAGGAGCAGGGGGAGGGAAAATACAACACAAGTCCTCCTTTGCTTCAGCTAGAATTTCCTCCTTTAGCTGAGGTTTTCTTCTACCAATCATGTTGTGGAAATATTTATGAGCTACTCACCCGTAAACTCTGAATTTACAACATATCATCAGGGAAGGTGAAGAAAGGAAGAAAAAAATGTTTCTCTTCAAATGGTTGTAATATGTTCCTGGTGATATAGAAAGTCTTGCTTTATGCGGTAGATGATTTCTCATCGTTGAAATAGAAAGGTACTTAAGGACATAGCAATTGCTCATCTACTTTAGCCTTAAGCTTTCATTAGCTCACTGGAATCATGGCTGAGACCTGTGGACTTTCCAAGCTCAGCATCTTATTCATGTCTGACCTGGAATCCACACAGATTATAAACAGGGTCCTACTCTGGATTTGGAATACATTAAACCTAGAAGGACACTCACCAGGGACACACCTTAGTTATTGGTGTTGCAATGAACTCAATGGAAAATTTTCTATTCTGAAACTACGGCTCAGATACTTCAAAGGGATTCCATAATAAGGTCATTGGTCCTGAACCTCTCACCACTTGTTAGGACTGTGACACCTCAATAATTCTGATGGAGATGGCCAACACCACATCTGGCTTTAGGTGGGGTCAGCATTTTCTCTCTACTATCAACAATTTTACACTGCAGTGGTTGCCCATAAATTTGGAATTGTTGGGTCCTTCTGCCCATGCTTGAATTGGTCCCTAAGATTAGTCAACACCCCTGGATCCATCAGGCCAAGAATGCTATCCCCTGACACCCTGGTAGCATATCTTATACTAAGTCATGTCACTGTCTGTTAAGCACCAAAGCAAAACAGCAAACAGTGCCATGATTAGCAGCATTTTCCTTGTACCCTCTCCAGATTCACAAGTCACTGCAACCATCCTCTCTTCCAAAGAGTAGATTCCTTGAAAACAGTATTTATTTGCTTGCCCTTATATTTAAAAACTTTAACAAGCAAGACTTCAATAAATGCTTGTTCTTTCCTTCATTCAAAAAAGTTTCTTTGAACTACTATTATTTCCTAGGCTACAGTGGTGATCAAAACATATTAAAAAAAATCTTGCTCTACTGAAATTTAGGAACTAAACTCAATATCAACTGAAGAGCTATATAAACCAGTCATTACAACCTGTTATAAGAATTATTAAATAAGATACATAGGACAGTGAATGAACGATTGAATAAAGGTTTAAACTCTTACTTTCCAAGGGCTTGCTAGCCAGGCTGGGGTGTGAATTGAGATCTCAAACAGAAAGTGTTCATGTTTTTACAACTTCAGTCCTTCATTTCCCAGGCATTAGAATCCATGTGGAGAATCCTCTTACTAAATTAAATGCACATGCACTGCTCTTGCTCCAAAATGCTCCCAAACATGAACAGCTTTGGAAGCCCTCAATGATGGGATTTCTTGTGCATATAAGGGAAGAACAAGTATTAAATTTCATATCAAACCATTTTCTTTCTACTAAATCTGTTTCTTAAAGATGCTTCCACCAAGATAACTTTTCTTTGCAATGGCTAAGAATGAAATATATGTTGGGGCACTTAATATGAAATGAACAGTTTCAAGTAGCTTTACACATGTTGAAAGTTTAAAAAGTTGTTTGTTAACTACTTTAGTTATAATTCATTTAAAAAATCCCATTATGTTTGGTTACACAAGAGTGACTTTAATACACTTAAAGATGCGGTACTCCTTAGCTGTGACATATTTATAGTCTGAACATTAAAAGGTTTATAAAATAAGGCTATATTTTCTCAATGTCAAACATCCCTCAATGAAGACAATTATTCAGTCTGCCTATTGGTAATTAGGTATAAAATAATTTATGATTATAAAGATAAGTGAACAAAAATTTTTAGAATAATTGCATATGGTATTTTATTGTTAAAAGATTTTCGTAATCTTCCCAGGGTTTGAGGAGTCATAAATTGCCCAGATATGATTTCTACTGGATTTCTCTTGGAATTAATAAACATATGGATCTAATCTAAGAATGTGTGTCAAAAACAATGAAGGGAATGGCTTTCACACAAAACTGGAAATCAAATGGGATTGACATAGGCTGACTTTGGTTTGGGCCACTATGACACTGAACTGCCTACAGGCAACCCACAAAGACAGAGTCTAGCAGTTCTGAGAGAGAAAGAACACCCCACTGGGGTTAGAAATGCAGCCTCAGTTCAAATAACCCACAGCTGCAGGCCTTGCCCATATTTCCTTCTTCTTGACAGGGACCAGGAATTCTTTCAACATCTCATTCCCAGGTGCCATCTATGGCTTCCTGGGTAGGCAGGTGGTTAAAAAGGAATGGATAGAGCAAAGTCAGTCTTTTTTGGCTCTGCCTCTGCCAACAGAATGAACAAACACACAAGACATCAACCTATTTCTTTTGTTTCATTTCTTTTCATTCAAAAGAAGTAGGGAAAATATAGGGCTGCTATTGGTTTCATTCAAGTTTTATTCTGTCCAACATATTTCTCCAATTAACTTCTCAGTTAATATCTATTTCTTCTTCTCAAACCTGGGCAGGCATTGCCTAATTTTTGCTAGTAGTTTGTAGTTCCTCAAACTCCCAAAAATGTTCTGTGTAAAAATTATTATCTTTTCAAAGTTGAAGTGAATTGAAGAAAATTTTGTAGAATGATTTTTGTTATGCCCTCCAAAACTCTTGCCATGTCTAATAGTGCCAAATAATGAGGATTGGAACACAAAGTTAGAAATACTACAATTCCACTCCTTAGCTGCCATACCGTCCTAGAGAGAGCCTCTATGGAGCCTAACCAGGAAACTTGCTAAGCCAATTATGTGTGAGTGAATCTGAACTTGCTACATGCAGAAGTAGCCTCTGAAAAATCATTTCTGCCAACTAACATTCAGTGAGTATTCACAGAGTACTTGGCCCGAGGCCACAGGTGGAGGTTTCACCAAATGAGAAGATGTAGTTACAAAAAACAAAGCTGCCTGACTCTACCTGCTCCTTTCACAAGTGACCCCTGACACTTTCCATTAAGGAAGCTCACCAAGAAATGCATGCTGGAATCAGCTTTCTGATTAAAGCAAATCTGACACACACACAAAAAAGGAAAACACACAAAAAGTTTGAAATTAGGCTACCAGAACTAAAACAATGTATTCTGAAATGTTTTGCAATGGCAGTTGTTTTTGTGGGTTGTTTTTTTGTTTGTTTGTTTTTGTTTTTTAATATTGTCTATACCATGTTATCAACCTTAGCTACACCCAAGAGGAGGGGTAATCATCAAACAGAGTAGGTGACTTCAGGCTACACCTAGCAGTAAGTCTGTACTATCTGGTAGAAAAGAGCCTTCTTAACCTGAACAACTCTGAGACCATTTGTATCATCCTAATGCATTCTTTTATTGATCTTTCTCCCATCAGGCAATGCACAAAAAAATCATCCAGTATCATGGTGCAGAAACAACCCCTAAAGCAAGCATCCATGATCTCTATGCATTTCTCCCAAATAGGGGTGGCTTTCACACGTCAGACATACTACTGAATCATGACTATTGAATAAATGAGGTGCTTATTGTCATTCTCAGTTTCTTTGTTCAAAATTCTTCCCATTTAAGACTATGAAGCAAAGGTAAGACAGCAGAGATATGGTAGAAAACAGATGACTCCTGAGATGGAAGGAATTCAAGATATCATCTAGTCCAACTCATCCTGCTATACAATAGACCCATTTACAACTACATTTGTCAGGGTCTGTCTTGAACATTTCTAAAGAAAGAAAATGTTCTTCTTTGAAGAGGGAGCCATTCCTTTGTTGGATATCTCAAATTATTTTAAAACTTCTTATGTTGAGCCTGAACGTCAACAATTTCTCAACTTGGCTCTCACTATGACCCCTTAAAACAGAGTATGTCAACTCCCCTACACAGGCCTTCAAATATTTAAAGACAGCTATTAAGTCTTTCCTGAATTTCACTTTCTCCAAGAAAAATCATCCCATTTCCTTCAATCATTCAATACGGTTTCCACATCCTTCATTATCCTGGTCACCATCCAGACAGTTAATGACAGTCTCAAAATGCAGCACCCAGAAGTGAAATCCATACTCCACACATATTCCTATGGTACCATGGCAATTGGCAGGGATTTCTCCATGCAGGGTTAATGTTATGAAACACCTTTTAAATTAGCCAAAGCAGGGGTCCACGTTTTCTGTTTGCTTTATGTTTCCTACTTAATTTACAGTGTGGGCCTCCAGCCATTAGGGAGGTGTGGGGAATGCGATTGTTGCCAATAATTGACCATTCCCTGGTTCAGGAGATACATAAAATGCTAATGGAACCGTTATTTTCTTAAACCCACAGGATATATAATAAGAACAATAAAGTGATGCATTTGCAATATCTACTTTAAAAAATGCACAATGAAAATATCCATCTTCATTTTATCTCACATGGTGAGGTATAAGTAATTACCTTAAAATGAGATTCTTATGTGAAGTACTAAGAGAACATAACATGGCCTTGTATTCGCACACACTCCCAGAGCATACAAAGTGCTGAAACATCCCATTAATGCATCAGTGTCATAGAGCTAGATGACTTTAGAGCTTGTAATACCGGCTTCCATAACAACCTATTGTCCTTGCACACTTATTTGTTGAATTGAATGTCTGAACATGGAGCTCTGCCATACCTAGAAAAATAAGTGTTCAATCACCAAGCAGCTCCAGTAATGAGCTCATACAAGACTTTCAAAGTTGAAGTGGTTTGGCCCCACATCTAGAGTAATCTGTATGAAAGACTCTTATCTATAAAAATAAGAGGATGAAAACCTGGCTGGGGCGATGTGAATTCAAAGCTGCTATTAAACTCCTGGGTTAAATATGGCTTAGAAATGGAATCAGGATCACTAGTAGAGCATGGAAAAGGTTGAGGAAAGCCAAGCAATAACAATAATTGCCATGACAATAGTTATCCTATCTAATAAAGAGGGAATATGCAAATTGACCGTCACTCCATCACAAAGATAGTGGTGCCCATAGCCACAAGATGGTGGCGCCCAGTCCTCTCAGCCCCGCTGGAGTCCCTCAGTCCCAGGAGGGCAGTCACTAAGAGCGGGCAGTGTGAATGGCCTGGTGGAATGCTTGCTTTGTCGCCGCGGCTACGAGGCAAGCATTCCGCACCCGGCCGCAGAGGGACCTGCCCCCCGTGCATGAATTTTGTACACCAGGCCTCTAGTAGATAATAATTAGTTAGTTATACTAACAAAAGCCTAGGTGGCTCTTGCATGTGATGTTGCCACTTAATGGCTGCCACAAGATGGCCAAGTGCACAGAGGAGGCGGGGCGCAGCAACCACTTCGTGTGGTGAGGCCTGGGGGTCCCAGCATCTCCTCCGCCTCACACAGAGGAGGTGAGTCCTGGCAGAGAAGGCAGGTTGCGACAGGGGAAGGCAGTTGGGGGCTATCAGGCCAGCAGGGGGAGCAGTTAGGTGTCAATCAGGCCGGCAGGGGAGTGGTTAGGGAGTAATCAGGCTGGCAGGCAGAAGCGGTTAGGGGCAATCAGGCAGGCAGGCAGGCAAGCGGTTATGAGCCAGCAGTCCTGGATTATGAGAGGGATGTCCAACTGCCAGCGTAGGCCCAATCCCGCACATCCCCCAAGGGGTCCCAGATTGGAGAGAGTCCAGGCCGGGCTGAGGGACACCTTCCCCCCACCCCTGTGCATGAATTTTGTGCACTGGGCCACTAGTAAATAATAACTAATATCATCGAGGATCTAACAGCTCCTCTGTCATGTGCTTGACAGCATTGGTTCATTATAATCTTGTGAGAAAAGACTTTAAAGAGAATAAAAGTTCAACTTCGGAAACTTTGTAAAAGGTATTCAGTACTTTGATAATTCAAGGTCATCATTATGATTACTTGTGAACTGTATAGACTTTATAAAGATGATTGTAGTGACACATGTTACCATATGTCCCTGGACTATATGGCCTCACAATTATATGCTTTTTGAACTTCTGGTTTTGTTTTGTATTTGTTCTGTCTTACCCAAAGTGGTCACTTCTTGGTACTCTTGAGGTCTGGACCTCTGGTAGTCTATTTCTTCCCATTACTTCTCTCCTAAGAACAAAGAAGCCAGAAACCAAGACTGAAAGGATTATTAAGCTAATAGGAGAGCCTCTTAGAAAGTCTTTCCATTGAATAAGCACATGACTATTAGTACCCAAACTTTTTAATATCTATGCTAACCACTCAGGTTTCTATTTACTCTTCTTTATTATTTATATTATGTTCTTGTTGAGTAGAGACATGAGCCAGAAGACTTGTGGATACACTGCTTATTCTTAAGGGTAACCTTATTGTTTCAGACATAGCAATCTTATTCAGCAATCCTCTTTACATGAAAGAACTATTAACAGACTTCCTTTGATGGAAATAGTTAAACTCCTACTCACTCTCACCTCTACTGAAGAATCCATCTGTATAGTAAAGGCTAGTGTTTCTCAAATTTTATTTTGACATTGAGATTATCTTTTCATTACAAGCTTTGGATAGAATAGTGAATGGGCACTTATAAATGGCAATGTGCACTTAAACAGCAAAACTAGTTTTTAATTTCATTATGCAATAATAAATTTGACAAAGTAAAACATTTTATAAAATACTACAATCATAAGTTGAAATTATAAGGCAAACCAATACATTAAATAAATGATGTCCAGCATTTTAAGGATATGTGATAAGGTAGCAATGAGTTGACACATGGTGCACTAACCCATCAGATAACTTCTCAGGCAAATCTTTTTTGGGCCTGACATGCCATTGTTCAGTAAAAGATTGCAGCCAAAGAAGAACAACCATATGCAAGTGAGTAGCAAAGGTCACTAGATGCTTGCTTATCTGTGCGGGACACAACCCAGAGGGATACCAAATAAGTCACTCCCTGTATAATCCCTCTCCTTGTGTGTGGAAGGACCTGTGACTTGCTTCTAACCAACAAAATACAATTTAGCAAAGATAAAAAGATGTCTTTGGGTCCAAAATCAGTTGACGTTAAAGTCACCAAAAAAGAGATTATCCTGGGTGGGCATGAATTAATCAAAAAAGCCTTTTTAAAAGGATCCAGACCTTCCCTGGAGTCAAGAGGCTCCTTCTCTGTTGCCAGCTTGAAGCAGCAGCAGCCATAAATCTATGGCCAATGAATTTAGCCAACAATCTGAGAAAGCTTCAAAGAAATCCTCCATTAGTTGAGATTCCAGATGTGAATGAAGCTCAACTGACACTTGGTTTCAGCCTGGTAAGACCCTGGGCAGAGAAGTCAGCCAATCCATGCCTGGACTTCTGACCCATAGAAATGGTAAAATAATAAATGGGTATTGTTTTAAGACATGAAGCTTGTGGTAATTGGTTACACAGCAATAGAAAATGAATGCATTACCCAATAGTGTTTCTCTTTTTGTAGTACTGTCTGTATTTCTAGCTGAAATCCTGCTTCACAGGTGAAAACTATATGTCCCAGACATATCTAAGGTGGGTGTGGACATCAGTTAGTTTGGTGTGTGATTAAGTCAATGGGGACTTAGTGTAAAAGATATTGGGACATTCCAGATGCATTTTTAAGTGAGAATTTTCTCTCTTCTCCATCCCTTTTTCCACTACATAAAATGTGATGGCTGGAAACCATGAGTATAGAATCTACATTTGAGGTGGAACAGTGAACTGACATAAGTCTGGATTACAGGTGACTTCATGGAGATACCAATCTAGCTCTGTAATTCTACCTCTAGACTTCTTTTACGTAAGACAGAAACAAACATCTATTTAAGCCACTGCTCTTGGAATGTGTATTACTTATAAGGTAATCTAATTCTAAAATATTTTTACTTAAAATATGTACATATATTTGAAACATATAAATATAAAGTAAAGTAGCATGGCTTATTTTGCTTCAACTCTTAACAACATTTTACCAAAAAATATATTTTAAAAAAACTAGTAAATGCTTCATGCTGGTCCAAATGCTGACATGAACTGATACTGCTAACAAAAATGAGACCCTTCTGAGGAAGTAACCTAGAATCAAATGTGTAAAAGGGGTTGTATATGAAAATACACAACTTGACTCATGCCTTCATAATATGAAAACACCTAATTCTGTTTGTAATTCAAAGTAGTTATTTGAAAATAGAAGTACACAACAGGGCAATATAGAGATTAAGTGACCACAAATGTGTATGATTTTAGGGGTCTAGAAAGGCCCTAATATTCAATCATCACTGTGTACCTGCATATTAGGCCTGCTTGATGCCTCAAAGTTTACCACTGAGATTCCCATTCTTTCATTTGAAGGTCTCTGCTCCATGTTAATTGAGGGCAAGATGCAAATGAGTGCATCTGTAGATTTCAAAAATCTCAATTGCAAATGGAAGTCCTTAAATTGTTGATCAGTTGGTCAGCTAGTTCAAAAATACCCAAACCACTTTATATGTCTGAGTAGGCGCAATTTTTAAAGCATAAATACATAAAATATATTAATGCTAGTAGGGGAATTGCTAAGGTTGTCCACATTGCCAGCAAAAGCATTTTTTTCTGGCTCTTGACCAAGTCTAAGAAAGTTTATCTTGACAGTATGTGGGGGAAATTATTATACCTGCTGATATTGAAAAGGACCATTCAACCATAAATGTTACATTACTGTAAGACGCTATAATGTTCTGCAATACAGTCTACTATACGTTCTTACTTGCATGGTAGCATATTTCATGATTATACACATCCATGACAGAGATGAGCATGTATATGCTAATCACTGCAACATGGGCAGCTATAGCTTTTCCGTTTAAACCATGAGCCTTCTAATAAAACAAAAACAAAAAAAGCAATTGGGGAACAATTTATCAGCAGAAAGTGTGTTTGGCTGGCTTTGCTTTTCAGAAAAAATATTTTTTCTTGCACATGTTTTAAGTAGTAACTGGAAAGCAGGCTGAACTTTCGCATCAAAATAACAAAACAAATGAGTGTTTGAGTAGTAAGAGACTAAGTATACAACAAAAAGAAACTAGCAAGTTTCCTTCCCTCTGCCCCCACCTTGCCAGTCAACACCAACCTCTATGTGCAAATAGGAAGAATGTCACCAGAAATAGTCAGTGACTATAGCGCTTAGTAGAAAAATTATTATCGTGGGACTAGTGGTCTAGAATGGGGTACTCAAAAGTATAGGACAGAAGAGGAAATAGTAGTTTATTATGACATTAATACTTCTTTATAAAAAATGGTGACATCAATAAATGTTGATAATAATAATTCTAATATTTATTGATATTCATTATATGGATTACTCATTCTGCTTAGTGCTTTACACATGCTTCTCATTTAATTCTCATAAACATGTCACCTTTTCATTGCCACTAATGACCCATTTTTATAGCTGGGTAAACTGAGATTTAAAGAAATACAGTAACTTGCCCCAAATCAGTAAGTGGTAGATTTGAATTTTGGAACCATTTCTGCCTGATTCTAATGTCCAGGTGCTCATTTCACGGAGTTGGAAAGAAGGCCATTCCCTCAAGGGGGCTGCAGACCACTGCACAGGGGAGCCACCCTGTGGGCCCCGGCTGGTCACCAGAGGGTGAGTGCTGCATCTGCTGGAATAGTGAGGAGTACTGGGGCCCAGGAAGTGTGATTTGGAGAGGCCTGACTTCCCCAAATGTCTGTGGCTAGTGACCCTCAAAAGCAGGTCAGAGCTGAAGAGAAAGTAAGCATGTACTGAGAAGCTCCCAGGAAACATGATTGACAGGGAGGTGAATGAGAGAGTGGGGGGAAAGGGTCCTCGAGATCCTGCAGCTGTGCAGATGGGGGCTAAGGGGCTGGCCAAATTGAGAGCCTGTAGCCTCATATTTACCGATGTGAGGGCATTGGCTTGATACCCATCATGTGATTCCATAAAACTTTGTGGATCTTTGTCTGTGTGCCTGTGCTCTTCCTGCTGAAGGGATAACTCAAGTACTTTTTATTCTGCTCTCCCAGAGCTTCCACTCTGTAGGAATATATATACATCTTGATGCAAAATTGATGCTGCCTCCTAACAGCAGAGGCATCGTCACAGTAAAGCATCCTTAGCAATCTATTCTAGAGACGTTGCCAAGAGGAGGGGTGACTATGAACATCATTTTGGCAATTAGGGGGGAAATGTGCTATGAAAAGAAGTGGTGTGAAGTAAAATATTTCTACTTTAAAGCTCTTAGATTTGGGGTTTTCCTCTCATTTTCATTGGTGTATGTTCAGCTTCAATGCCAGGCAGGAGAGATACGGCTTTCCGGCTGGAATGGGCTAAGCACTCATGGACCCATCATCTGCTTTTTAAATTAGGGTCGGCCCAGAATCCTCTGCTTCAGTTAGCCACAGCTAAGTTCTTTGTCTCAATTCACAGCTTTGTTAAAATCGCAAGTGATGCTGAAGTGAACAGAGGAGTGTGGGGTGGGGTGGGGTGGGGTGAGGTGGGGTGGGGTGGAGAAGAGCAGAACATCTGGCTAGGAAGACTCTTTGAATAAGTACATTGTGACTCATTTACTTTGATTCAGAACTGGCATTTCAACAAAGGTAACTTTACTGTAGGTCATAGGCAACCTTTTACCTTGAAATCAGATCAGCTCTACAAGGAACGCTATCATTCATATATCTCACTAAACAAATCAGTTGCATTGCTTGTGCAAAAAGATGTCAGTTGCTTTTGACATGCAAAAATAGGGAAGAAAGGCAAATTGTTTCATCCAAACTAAGGCTTTCGCATAATTTATGCTTAGTGACATACTTCACCAGAGGACAGCTCCAGGGCCCCTATTTTGAGGAATTATTCTTTAAAGGCAAGCTGAGTTGTATGGATTTGTCAAAAATATTTGGGGGAAATCAGTTTCAGGGACTTGTGAACCTAGATCAGAGATCCAGCCCAGAGCCTCTGGCACTAACCCTGCTTTTTGTAAGCCCACAAGGGTGGGACCTTCCTCATTCTGAGTTTGATTCAAAATTCATTGTCTTTAAAAAATGCCTTAAAACTGTGCTAGCTGGGTAGCTCAGTTAAAATATTAATAATAGTAATTACCTACCCTTTTTGTTCCAAAGTGACTTTTTAAAAAAATTATGTGCCAATACTTGGATATAAGGATTTCTGGTACAAAGAATTAAGCAATCAGACACAACCTTATTATGCAATGTGACCAATAAGACACAACTCTATTATGTGGTCTATATATTTTTGGTTCAAGACAGAGCTACTGTTGTGTTGGCTGTTGTCATTTTTTTATTTGACAGCCTAAGGGAAAAGAGGTCAGTGCCCCTAACTAAATAGCCAGGAATTGCATGTTTTAAAAATTCTTAAGGCATACCGGTTGAAAATTGCTGGTGTACTCCAACTGTATGAGCACAAACTGGCATAACCCAGGGCATGTACTGGAGTCCCAACGTCAGATACCAGTACCTACCAGGGTTCAGCCAGGATGAGGGTCCAAGAAGAAAGGTATTGGGGGAGAACCAAAGTAGCCACAGAGAAGCAGGTAGGAAAAGAGAGTTCCATGAGAAAATCTGGCCCAGGCAGACTTTTGTGTGAGTCCCCTGATGCTGTGAATAAATTCACAGTACTACTTAGCCATGCCAGTCATCTGCTAATTAACACCATGGCCTTGTACTATTAACTTTTCCATATGTAGATATTATTATTCCAATGAGTTTATAAGCAGCATTTTGTGTGTGTGTGAGAGAGAGAGGCAATCTGTGAAAAGGTCATACATACTGCTTACAACTTCCTCTCCCCCACAAATAAAAACATTGGGGAAAGTTTAATAAAAATTCAAGAGGCAAATTTCCAGACCCACTTAGTGATAAGATCTCAACACACACACACACACACACACACACACACACACACACACACACACACGTTCCTCCTCAAGATTATTTCACCATCAGGAATCTAGGGAACAAATTTTAACTCTGCATTATAATAGAATAATTTCTTAATGAATGGAGAAAAAAAGTCTCTCATCAGTGACAGGGAAGTCCTAGGTCATGGCAGCATAGTCTGTGATTTCCTCCACTGCTTTGTGATCTTCTGGGCTAGTTTACCAGCATTTCTCATCTGCGGGGTTGGTGGAGTGGAAAAGGAGTCTGGCTGAATACATTTAAAAGGCAGAGGAAAAAGTCACATGAAGCCTGAAGTTACTTCCCTCCTAATAAAGCTCTGAATAATAGAAAAATACAGACATCTATTTGTTCTTGTACCGATTCGAAAAATGGCAAGTCTTATGAGGAAAGTGGTGATATTCCCTCTGCTCCTCCTCGGGGCTGAGGTGGGAGCCATTTCCTATACCCCAGGCCTGAAGCTGGGAAGACAGCTGCCTCGGCCAGTGAAGGCTCCTCTGCCAGGGCTCTGGAGGGCATCCCTAAAGCTGCCCTTCTAGCACCTTCTCCGCCCTAATGATTCCATCCAGGACCTGAAGCTCCGAGTGGACAGCAGGGAATTTTGTTCCAGACCCAACGGCCATAATCATGCACTGAAAGTAAGCCACAGGCGGTTGGCAGATAAAATAATGTTAATAATTAAGGCTCATACAACTTTTTGCACACATTAACTAATGATGTCTTACAATGCCCCAAAGGCGAGTAAAGTACTTACAACCTCCACTTTATTAATCATTTATTTATCCCAGAAATACTTACGAAGCACTTATTATGTAGATGGTATTGTGAGTGGGCGCACAAAGATAAATTAGGCCTGTCTTTGCTTAAAGTACTTCCCAGTCCAATGGGAGAGAAGGGGAAAGACTCATCCTTGGGCATTGGTGCCTAAAGGGGCAAGGTGCACACTCAACCTCATGTGTGTAACATCCTTCCCCCTGACCACTCCCCACATGCACAGAACATACACAGATACAATAACACATCCTTCCCCCTGACCACTCCCCACATGCACAGAACATACACACATACAATATGTCCACACACATACATATACCCACTCATATATGCACATACACCCACACTCACACACACACACTCAGAAAATACACAAACCCACATACACAATACACACCTCCATAGATAGCTACACACATACAACATGCACACATACAACAAATACACACCCATATACATACATACACCCACTCATATATGCACATACACCCACACTCACATACACACAGGAAATACACACAATACTACACATACCCACATATACAATACACACCTCCATACAACTAACATATACACATACAATAAATACACACTACACATACACAACACACATACATATTCATATAAACCTACACACACCCACACATAAAAGCACACACACAGATATACAATACACACACAATATAAACACACATACAGACACACACACATACACATAGATCCTGAAGCACCAAAGAGAACTTAAAGTTGTAAATGAAGGAGGAAACTGTCTCCTTGAACTTGAAAGCAAAACCCCCATGCTGCCCATCAGCTCAGGTCAGATTGTAGCCCTTCTGTGCTCCTATGTCACTCAGACCCTTGACAACATGGTGTCCATGCCCACTGGATTGCCTGCAAGAAATGGATTATTAATTATTGTGTTTCCAACAGTAAAAGAGTGCATGGCACAGAATGAACTGCCAAAAAGACATTTGCTAATTGAAGAGCCTTTGAGACCTTTCAAGCGTGGGGCAAGACAGATGCACCCCGGCCAGTCTGAGCACCCTTGGGGGTAGGCAAATCAGATCATGGAGGGTGTAGGCCCAGTGTCTCTTTATAAAAATAAAACATCACTTTCTCCATCTTCAAAAGCAAGGAATCTCTGTAATAGGGTATAATGCTTTCAACAAATACTATATATCCAGAAGATTTTAGGGGTAAAAGCCAATAGAGGAGGACATTCACATGTAAGTGGATGTGTTCAGGGCTTATTTGAATTGGAAGGGATTAGAAAACAGGATTCTAGATATCAAATGAAGCCAGACATAAGCAAAAGACAGGCAGATGGGGTTGCAACTGCGTGAGGCATGAAGTAAGGGCCTCAGGAGAGCCTTTACTTCATGCTTCACAGAAACTAGAAAACTTCACAGAGACCCCGGTTAAGCCAGCAAAGAGACCCTCAGTCCACCCACCAGGGCAGGACCTTGCACTGTGAAACAGTCACTTCTAATCTGTACCCCTCCTTCCCTTCAATAAATATTCATTGAACTCTAACTTTAAGCCAGACAGTGTTCTGAGTGTTTTCACGTGCATCAGGCCACCTCCCAGAGAAAAGGGAGGTTCCACTAACCTAACCAGGGAAGAAGAGCTTGTCTAGGGATAGAGACTAGATATTCCTATGCTCCATCCTGCTGTGCTCCAAACAGTCTCCTCTGCATGGACCATTCTTCCTTGCCCCTTCCCACCCATCTGCCCCATCACCTTCTTGACTAATACTTCTCCTCTAAAGCTCTGCTCAGGGAGTGAGACCATCCCTCTATGCTCCCTCTATGTTCCACCTGTACCCCTAAATGCATCTCTGCTATTTTTTATATTCAACTGAATTACAATGATGTAGACACATCTCTTTCTCCCACTAGATGCCTTGAAGTCTGCATTTTATTCACAACATAGCCCTTGGCACTCAGTAAACATTCAAGCAATCCTGCTGCATGAATGAGCTCATATTTGCATGCACTTATCTTGACTTCAGGGGAAGATGTGCAACAGGGTGGTGGCATGCAGAACTCAAGTTCAGCCCTGGAAATCAAGTTTGGGGAGTCATTAGGATTGAGATGATGGCTGCATTCTTCAGAGATGGTTAAATTGTGAAAGGAGAGAGAAAAGATGTTTGAGAGGAGAAGAAGCTAACCATAGATCTGACTAACCAGTAGGATAAGAACCCAAAAAAAATGCAATATCTTGAAAAGACAAAGAGGCTCCAAGATAAAATGTGTGGTCCAACATGGTGACATTCTGCAAAGATGATGGGTGACATGGGAACTTTATGCATAAAGTAGATTGCAGGGAACTAAGGAACAAGGTAGAGCAATGGAGATTGTGTATGGTTCTTCCAAGGAATATGGTAAAGTCAAGAACAGATATCAAAGGAAAAGAAGAAATAATTTTGGAGAAGATATCTTTGTGGATGAGCACATATGTAAGTTGAAGATGATGAGATAAAAGTGATGGAGAATTCAACAAAACAGAAGGAACAAATGATGGTCCAAGGTCCCAGAGGAGGTGAAATCTGGAGCTTAGGGATAATGCTGGAAGGAGTAGAGATCTGTCTTACTCTGGGACATAGGTTAAAAATATAGTTGAAGCACTGGAAAGTAACTCTACTTGATGGAGGGGCCATATGTTCATCAGTTAAAGCACATATTTTTGCCTTCAAATCCTAGTTCTGCCACCAACCAGCTGTGAGGTCCCAAATGTCTTTGTACATAACTTTCATCATATGTCCAAAGAGAATTATAGTAGTGCCTATTTCATTTAGTTGTCCCGACAACTTATATGACAGCTACCTTTTCCTCTACCAAGAAAAACTGGATATCTAAGAGAAGCTCATCAAAGAAGAAAATGGATAGGTTAGGGGGCCAGATTTGCAAAGATATAAGGGTCTGCTGGAGGGCAGAGTTCAGGCAATCCCAAATGAGAATGGTGTATTGGAAAGACACAGCAGTGAGTCAATGGCCCTGGGCAGGTGATGTGATAGTCAGAATAATGCCCCCTCTCCCCCATGCCAAAGATGTCCACATTCTAATCCCTGAAACCTGAAAACATGTTATCTTAACAGCAAAAGGGACTTTGTAGATGTGATAATCTAAGGATTTGGAGATAGGGACATTATCTTGGAAAATCAGGTAGACCCCATGTAATCATAAGGATCTTTATAAAAGGGAAGCAGGAGGGTCAGAGTGAGAGAACTACAGGTGAGGAGGAAGCAGAAGTTGGAGTGATGCTCTTTGAAGGCAGAGAAAGGGGCCACAAGTCAAGGAACGCAGGTGACCTCTAGAATCTAAAAAAGAAAAGGAATCAGATCCTTCCCTAGAGTCTCCAGAGGGAATAGAGCCCTGAGGACACCTTGATTTCAGCTTCATAAGATTTGTTTTGAAATTTTAATCTCCAGATATGTAAAAGAAGGCATTTGTGTTGTTTTTAATCTGTGTACTTTGTTACAACAGCAATAGGAACCTAATATAGGTGGGGAACCCAAGGGGCTGACTCAGACCTTTGTATATAACAAGACCTATAATACACCACTCTGTTATTTCTCATACTGTGTCCTCCTTCAAACCCAGGTGGGGATATAAAAGCTAAATGGAACAACTCATAAGGAAACAAATTTTGAAATTCAAGGCAAAACAGTAACAGACATTTTCCATTCCATTTACTTAAGCAGAACCCAGAAACTTGTCAGTGAGGCAGGATATTGTAATTAAATGCTAAATTAAACAGTGTCATTGCTTTATTCTTGAAAACTTGATAAAGCCACTCTTATCTAATTGCTAAATACACCAGGGAGCTACAGAGGATAAAAATTTGGCCCAATCTCCCAGTCAGAAGACAGGCAGCCCAGATGCTACAATGTGGGTTTCATCAACCTCTACATAAATATGAGGATGTGCTGAGTCTGGAATGTCAAGGATCTGAAAAAATCTGCCAAGTAGCCTTACGATTTCAATAATGAAAGGCCTCTTGCCTATAGGCTGGCCTTCTAGCAGAGCATCACACGTGACATCAATGGGCCTCATGTAGCTTGTGAGGCAGGAACCCCCTTGGTTGAAGAAACTGAGGCTCAGAAGGTGAAAGGATGAACTGAAGGCCACATAAGCTAGTAGAAGTCAGAGGCATACTCTGCAACTTATGGACTCACTCCGGGGGTTTTCCTCCCCATGATGCTGACTCCCTGGAAGACGTCAGAACAAGGTCTGCAGTACATACCTAGCACCCCTGTAAAAAGAAACAATGATCCTTGAGCAACGAAGTCCTAAAGAGCTCTCCTTCATTTCCCTCCTGCCTTGCTCTGTAGGGCCTGATCCCCCTTGCCAAGTATTGTGCTAATGGATCAAAGAAGGAAAGATTTGCAGTCATCCCTGGAGTTTCTCTGGGCCTGTAGTAACCTTTTAAAAGGGACTGACTGAAGGCCAGTTTCTATGTAAATGAGGTCTTCTGTGAGCTATGGGGGATACTGGTAGTCTTCACTAAACAACCTTTGTTGACTTAGAAGTTTACAACGGTTAGTAATAACCAATGGTCATAGGCAAAAGAATAAGCGAGAAGGGCTAAATTGCCTCTCTCATTTGACAAAGTAGGAGCTACAGCTATAGCTCCTGTGCCGATGCTGCCAAGTTGTCGCTTTCCAATTCTGGAACTTGGAACTCACTAGGGTGAGGAAGGGGTGACTCAAGAATGGAGCCATCTGTTGTTCTCTAAAAATGTAGTAGTGGGAAGCGATGTTGAGTCAGAAAGTGTTTTTGAAAATAGTCCAGACTCCAAACAGAGTTAATAGACCTGGTTGTCCATTATCAAATCATCAACCTACCCCTCTGTTGTTCTAATTTGCCTCATCCACGGTATAATATAGATAGTAATTAATAGCACAGGCTTTGGAGTCAATTATATTTGGGTATAAATTCTGACCCTGTTACTTAGCAATGCTTTGGCCATGATTAACCACTTAATTTTTCTGTGTCTTTGTTTCCTATTCTGTTAAATGGGTATAAGAAGGCTTATTTATCATAGTTGTTAGAATTTGAAATAACAAATCTAAAGTACTTATTCCATACTACTAGTATTATTACCTCCATGTTTGGTGATAATTTTAAGTATGAACACATTCATATACTTGGAACCCAGCAAAATTTCTAATAATATGAAAATATATGTTTAACAAAGAAAAAATAGACTTAAAGAAATACTATACACTTATTTGAGATTAATGAAATCATATAATTTCTCTAGAGGGAATGAGTCACTGTATTCCTCCTTCAGTAATGTATTATTAATGATCATTTCCTTGAGATACATCCAGAGTGGATTCAGGACAGAGAGAGAGAATGAGAATTTGCCCAGTGCCGGCGCTCCAATTAATCACCTTCTGTTTCTGTAAATAGCCCTAAGTGAAAGAATCAAACTATTATGTTTTGTAGATGAATGATCAGCAAATGCTCAGAAACTCATCTGTCATGGTCTAGTTTTGCCGCCCGACAAGAATAATGAAGCCAGCACATTCTGAATTCATAAAGAGTCTGGGTTGCGGTCTACATAAAGTCCACATTTAATTAGGGTGGAAGCAGCAGAGAGATTGAGTGCCTCCCCGGCTTGGCAGTGGGGTCAAGGGCACTGTCATCTGTCCTTCCAAGACGTAAGAGGTGAAAACCACGTGCAGGAAGGGCTCCAAGCAGAGGCTAATCATGTGATGGAGATGTTCTTTTTTCACCAAGAGTAGACTCTGTCTCAGAGAAGTCTGTTCTTGTTATCCCTGTGCCAAAGATACTTCAAAAAAGGCAAAGTTTAACCTTGGGGGTTCTTTTGGTTTCTTTTGTAGTAGCAAATAAGTAGGAAATCTAACCCTTAAATATTTTATATATCAACATCGCCTAAGATTACAGGTATATGAGGTTTATTCCAATTCTACAGAGAGATGTTGGGGGGAACAAAATAGAAGCACTGTACTTTTTATTGTAGTTGTATTGAAAGTGACAGTAATGTGGTTTTCTACGGGCAAACAGAGTTTTGTTTATTTCAATGCAGAGTACCATGTACTAGAATCTGAAGCGATTTCTTACCTACCTTAAAATAAAAGGAATAAAATCACAAAGCTAAAAGAGAAATAAGTTGGTATTTGTGAACACTGATATGGAGCAGGCCACAAAAACAAATGTCTCAGTAAATGAAGCCCCAGACTGTATAGTATTTCTGCAAAAACTAATGTCAGCCCCGTATTTCTGTAGACACTAAAAGGCAGCCTACAATATAAAGTGGGTTGAGCTAATTTCCACATAGTAAAGGCAGACAAACTAAATAGATCAGGAAAAATCGACACAAAGGAAATAGTAAACCCGCTAAATTTAAGCAACTTCCTGTGCAAATAGTATGGATTACACACAGTAGAGACAACCATGGTGCTTATACTTGAAATCCCAGCTGTGATATTGAGGGTAGCCACATTCTGCCACCAAGGGATGGCCCAGCAATATTGCCCTCCACTCTAGTAAATTCCGCTTGTCAATTGATTTTCTACTCACATGTCCTTCTTTCTTTTCCCCAAATGCACTTCTAAATGTTGATGATAATTAAGTGTGTTATAGAGTTAGGCGAGTAATTAACTTAGGAGATAATTCTGGTATGAGCTTTGATTCCTGGGAATTTGATAAAAATAAAGGGAATAAATAGAAATATCCTTCTGCCATTGCATATATGATCATTTGTCTTTGCAAAAATTCAGCTTTGGCAATGAGCTGACTAAGGTGAGCTGAAAGGATTTTTCTGTAGCTCATTTTCCATAAGATTCTGCAGCCTTACCAGGAGCAGAATATAAAGCTATTAAAGAAAGAAAAAGTACAACACTTTTTAAAAATTTGTATTGAATTTAGGGGGGTGACACCTACACTAATAAAAGAGAAATATGCAAATTGATCATCACTTTGTGATGCCCAGCAGCCAATCAGGAGTGAGTATGCAAATTAACCCAACAAAGATGGAAGCAGCCCTGCCCCCCAGCCACTCCGGGCCTCTGGGCAGCACACATGCAGGCGTGGAGCAGCCAGGCGGGGCAGGATGCCTGCTATGAGGGGGAGAGTGGGGAGTGGAGGGAGCTACAGGAGTGGCTCTCCAGCCAAAGCAAAGACTGAAGGCTCTGGCTGGAGTGAAGACTAAAGGCGGCAGCCAGAGCAAAGGCCTGGGTCCTGGGTGCCAGAGAAAAACTGGTGCTGGCAGCAAGGGGAAGGAAGGCTTATTGCACAAATCTTCATGCAACAGGCCTCTGTTTGGTAATAAAATGATATGGGTTTCAGGTGTTCAATTCTATAATGCATCATCATGTATATTGTATTGAGTGTTCACCACCCAAGTCTCTCTGTCACCATTTAAGTCCCCTTTACCTTCTTCTACCTCACTCCACACCCCTTTCCCTCTGGTAATCAGTATCCTATTGTCTGTGTCTGAGTTTGGTGTGTGTGGTTTTTTGCTTAATCTTTCACACTTTTCCTTTAGTCCCCCAAAGCCCCCCAATCTGACAACTGTCAGTCTGTTTTTTGTATCTATGAGTCTGTTTCTATTTTGTTTGTTTATTTTGTTAACTAATGGCCCAGTGCACAAAATTCATGCACATTAAAAGGGAATTAATTAGAGGAAATATTTTAATATTGCTATTTGCCCTTTCTGAATAATAGAAGTGTCAGAGATGAAAGAAAATTAGTAAAATGTATATGAAAATCTCCTCCTGTCAGAGTCTGGGGTGTGCCGTGGGACCCAGAGTCAAGTCCCTGCCCACCCATGCGTGCCTCAAAACCGCATGAGACCCAGACCCAGTCGGCCCCACCCCCATCAAGCTCCGCAGGGTTGGGGGGGGTGGTCACAGCCTCAGGTCACCCGGCCCAGCCCCGGGCGGGGGGGCACAGCTTCCGGTCCCCCATCAAGCCCTGCAGGGTGGGAGGCACAGCCTCAGGTCTCCCATCAAGCCCCGCCAAGCGGGGGTCAGAGCCTCAGGTCCCCCGTCAAGCCCTGCCAGGCGGGGGGTACAGCCTCAGGTCCCCTGACCCGACCTCTGGTCCCCTGGCCCATCACGAGGGCACAAGGGCATGAGGGCATGATGGCAATTTGCATATTAGCTCTTTATTACATAGAATTAGATTCCACATATAAGTGAAATAATATGGTACTTGTCTTTCTCTGACTAGCTTATTTCACTTAGCATAATGCTCTGCATGTCCATCCATGCTGTCACAAAAGGTAAGATTTCTCTTCTCTTTTATGGCCAAGTAGTATTCCATTGTGTAAATGCACCACAGCATTTTTATTCACTCATCTACAGATGGGCACTTGGGCTGCTTCCAAATCTTGGCTATTGTAAATAACACTGCAATGAAATAGGAATTCATATATTCTTTAGAATTAGTGTTTCTGGTTTCTTCACATATATTCCCAGAAGTGAAATTATAAACACTGGGTCATAAACACTTTTTTAATGCACTGTATACTTCCTTATCACACAGGAACAAACATGAAGTGTACTATACTTCATGTCTTATGTCCTGCAATGTTCTTATTAGAATTTTGAGAAATTTGCTTTGTCTCTCCCTCTCCCACCACCATCCTGATTTTTCCATGAAGGAATCAAAAAACTCCTCTTGAGCTCTCTAGATCTAATGAACATCAGTCACCACATGGTACATCCCCAGGGCATCTATGTGAATGGTGCTCTGGGAGCTGTGTGGCAGGGAGCTACCACTTAACCTTACAGAGCTCTGGGAAAACCTAAATGACCCACGTGTGTGTGTGTGTGTGTGTGTGTGTGTGTGTGTATGTGTGACATATATAATATGCATATATACATAATATATATACATATGATATATATGTATATGGCTTCTCAAATGTCATTTGGACCACTTTTTGTATCTTATTAGTTCATTCATTAATTAAATGAATTAAATAAAGTCTTTACATTTATATGAGAATCATACTTTTGTTCTTTTGAAATTATAATTTCACATTTAAATACATTTAATGTTGAATTTCACTAAGCATAATTCTAAAAACTATAGAAAGAATCTGGGCTCTCAATATAAAGTTTTAGTTTTGAATTCTGGCACCAGCAATAAGTTAGATTAAAATAGATAGGTTAGTAAGAAAATAGATTTTAAAATAAGCTTTATTTTTTAATCTATTTTCTTAGAAGAATTTTATGTTTACAGGAAATTTGCAAAGGTAGTATCAATAATTGCCATATACTCCACACACAATTTTTCTATAGTTAATCCTTTACATTATCATGGTACATTTGCTGCAAAAAAGGAACCAACATTGATATAATACCACTAACTAAACTCTACATTTTATTCGGGTCTCATTGGATTTTCTACATGTCCTTTTTCTGCCCCAGGATTTCATCCAAAATACCCCATTGCATTGAGTCATCATGTCCCTTTAGCCTCCACTGGACTGTGACACTTTCTCAGACTTTCCTTGTTTTTGGTGACCTTGACAGTTTTGAGGAATACTCCTCAGGTATTTTGCAGAATGTCTCTTACTTTGGGCATGTTTGATATTTTTCTCATGATTATATTAGAGTTATGGGTTTGGAGGTGGATGACCACAGAAGTGAAGTGCCATTCTCATCCTGTTATGTCAAGAGCACATGCTATCAACAACACCTATGAGGGATGATATTAAAACGTTGACATAGAATTTGTCAAGTTGTTCCACTGTGCTATTACTTTCCCCCACTTTCCAAACTCTTCCTCTTTGGAAACCAGTCATCAAGCACGGTCAACAGATGGTAGGGACAGGGATTATTCAGCTGGATTTTCTGTAAGAAAGCGTATTTACTAAATTACTTGGAATTTTCTGTATAGGAGATTTGTCTGTTCTTCCCTATTTATTTATTCAATCATCTATTTATATTAGTGTGGACTCATGGATATTTATGTTGCACTTTGGGTTCAATCCAATATCACATCACTTATTTCATAGTTCAATTGCCCCACCTGTGGCCATTGAGAACCCTTTCAGGTGGGTGCTGTGTCCCTTTGACATGCCCACCTTTTGTTTTTTGAGTACTGTACATTTTTAACACTGAACCTCGGGGTTCTCACCAGCAGAAGAGGAATAGTAAATCTGACCTTTTAATACTGTTGTGAGGAATTATAACAAATAAGAATGGTAAAACGATGGCTCTATTTTCTGAGCATTTATGTGCCAACTATTCTGAGCGCTTAACAATATGAAGTCATTGAAAAGAATTTGTGTTAATCAAGTGCCTAGCCCAGTGTCTGGTACTTACATATTTTTTAAAAAGGAGACTCCTCATCAGCGGTGACCCAGTTCCAACTAGGCATCTGCTAGTGGAGCACAAAGTGGTGCCTTCACTAGTGGTTTATACCAGGTGGCCAACTTTAAATGACACGGGGAGTCCGTGTCCCACTCTCTTTCTGATTATTCAGCCTCCACTCAGAGGTCTGCCCTACAATTGACAGTTTCATTAGGTGAGATGTCATTATTGGTGTAGTCAGCATCCTCCAGGCACCAAAGCAACTAACCTTGGCAACCCCGAAGCACTGGTCCTTATTGAGAATTTTACGTTTGACTGAGATGAAATAGAACTGAATGACTGAGAAATGGATAAGACTGAGTTAGATGGCTTCTTCCACCATTGTCTCCAAGTCTTTTATTTTTAAGGCTTTTTTTGAGGGAATTTTTTATATTAGACTAGAGGCCAGGTGCACAAAATTTGTGCACTTGGGGGGGGGTGTCCCTCAGCCCAGCCTGCGCCCTCTTGCTGTCCAGGATCCCCCTCGCAGTCCAGGGCTCTCGCAGTCATGGACCCCTCACTCCGTACCATCCCACCTGGCAGCAGAGGCGGGAGAGGCTCCCGCCACCACCACCATGCTTGCTAGCCGTGAGCTGGGCTTCTGGCTGAGTGGTGCTCCCCCTATGGGAGCACACTGACCACCAGGGGGCAGCTCCTGCATTGAGCATCTGCCCCCTGGTGGTCAGTGCACGTCATAGTGACCAGTCGTTCTGCCGTTCAGTTGATTTGCATATTAGGGTTTTATTATATGGGATGCTTAACAGCCAGAAATAGTATAAAAAAGAAATCTTCCTCTCAACATGAAAACTTCAT
Source organism: Eptesicus fuscus (assembly GCF_027574615.1). Classification (NCBI taxonomy): domain Eukaryota; kingdom Metazoa; phylum Chordata; class Mammalia; order Chiroptera; family Vespertilionidae; genus Eptesicus; species Eptesicus fuscus. Next base: position 12,130,217 of record NC_072477.1, on the reverse strand, counting down.
TGAATGGTGAAGGTGTCTTCACTGATCTGGAGCAAACGCTCTCATTAATATCATCCATCATCTTTATAAGGGATAAAATTAGAAGACTTGGGAGTAATGGGTCCAGCCATAGACTCATTATTGAAGTAGCATATATTAACAAGGGTGTTTATGCCACCTAGTGTGGTGAATAAAATGAAAAATGAGCAGGTCTGCTTAGCCCTACAAAATTCACCTAAAGCAATATGCGCTTTTGGCAGAAAACTTAAAAGCAATGTACAGAAAGAGATAAAATTAAATTATTTGCTCTATTCCAATACAGAAGAAAGGGCAAGGAGGCTGCCAAGAAATGCCAGAGGCTCCTTTTGCCCAGGTGGAGCCTGCAAAATTACACAGGGGATTTCAAAAGAAAACTCAGAGGTAACATGTGGACCAAAAATGATTTATTCTTTTCAATAAGCCCTTTGCAGACGAGGAAATGGGATTCAGACCTGGTTTGGAATAAGAGTCTAAGAAAACTCACACCTTAGGTCTCCAGAATGAGGAAGATGATCACGTGGGAATGAGAAACTGAGAAGGCTTTGAAGACTTAGAGAGACAGGAAGATACAGAGATTCCTTAGGACCGGTTTCCTTCTTCTACTTTCCATCCCCACCTCTGCTACTGGCTGCTACCTGCCCCACCCATGGCAACACGTGCACCTGTATAGACAGGTCTGTTATAAAGTAAAATCTGAACCCGTGTTGGCATCTCTTTCTGATACTACCTTCTGAAAAAAGAGCCCAGTAGTAGGTTTCTGAAACCCACCAAAGAAGGATTTTTATTCCCAAGCACCCAGGAAGGGATAGAGAAAGGAGGTGCTTTCACAGGAGACAGGGATGCTTTCAGATCAGCAGGGATGTTGGAGCATCAGATAGTAGGGTTGGGGATGAGGATTTTCATGACAGCAAAGAGCCAGGCCTCTCTTGCATGCATTGTCATAGTCCTCATGGAAAAAGCATTGGAATGCTTGCAGGGGCTGGAAAAGAAGGCTAAAAATGCTTGCACAAATGTGCAAAGCAGGGCTTCTCTGTGTGGGCCTCACTCTCAATAACAGTAGCTATAGAGGAAGGGCAACCTAGGCAAAGGCTCCGGCGAGACCCCCTGTTCTCACCACCCTATAAGTCTGAGGTTACTATCACTCCCACACAGAAGGAAAGGGACTCCTAATGATGACTAAGATTGAATTTCCCACCCTCCACGTGATAAGAGCAGAAAAAAAAAAAAAAAGTTGATTTAGGAAAATAAAGAATGTGATATTTCTTGCATGTTAGAGTTATGGATTAAAAATCATAAGCTGATTTTATACAATATACAATTTCTCATTAGCATTGTACAATACATAATTCCTCCTTTTTCTGGAAGCAGCCACCAGGAAAATGGGATAAAGAACAGAGGCTCACAACTCATTCTCTGCTCCGCCCTCCTGCCTTGCTCCCTGTGGTCCAAAGCTCACTTGTGATGTGCATGATGGGAATGAAATGACTCAACTATGTTCTTGATGGAATATGCTCCCAGCATTAATGAGTGATGTCCAATCCCAGAGCTAAAATGCATATTCATGATGCTTATTTAGACATTCACTGGTGTATCTCCTCTGTGCTGGATGCTTATGGTAGAAAGTGATGTTATACAAGCAAGCTCTTCACCAGTGTCCAATCTAGTAAAGGAAGCAGGTTACTTAAACAAAGGGTTCCAATCCAACCACAGTGTGCTCACTGCAGGGTAGCTCTGTACGCTGAGGGGAGGTCAGGTTTCCATAGTTAGACAGACTCGCCTTCAAACCTTGGCTCTTCCACTCACTACTTGTATGCTTTTAATCAAGTCCTTTAAGTTCTCTGGACCTTGGTTTCTACATATATAAAATAATGATAACCATGCCCGCCTGATAGGGTTGTTGTGATGATTAAATAAAACAAAAGGGATAGCTAACATGTATTAAATGATCAGTAGGCACTGTTCTAAGAATTCTACATTTCTATAATGCCCTTCAACTACACAATATCCTATGAAGTACTTATAACTATTATCCCTGTTACACAGATGAGGAACCTGAGTACAGACTCAAATAATTTGATAAATAATAGAATCATGAATACTAAAAACTTAACATACTGTTAAAAATAATTGAAATAAATAGTAAGTGGTTTTGTAGACATGTAAACAAAAATCTTGCTGTAAACCAAAGAAAAGAGTAACTAGTCTACTAGCTCAGTGGTCAGCAAACTGCGGCTCGTGAGCCACATGTGGCTCTTTGGCCCCTTGAGTGTGGCTCTTCCACAAAATACCACGGCCTGGGTGAGTTTATTTTGAAGAAGTGGCCTTAGAAGAAGTTTAAGTTTAAAAAATTTGGCTCTCAAAAGAAATTTCAATCGTTGTACTGTTGATATTTGGCTCTGTTGACTAATGAGTTTGCCAACCACTGTACTAGCTGATTAGGAAGGCAATAATTTTGAGCTGGGTTTTGAAAGGTAAGTAGGAATTTTCCAAATAAAGACATGGGGCAGGGGGGTGGGATTAATCAGACATAGGAGTATTTGCCAGTCAGAAGTATGAAATAACCTGAAATGGAGTTGCAGATGGGGATCAAGAAGCCCAACGGGACTGAGGTACAGGGCTTTCTGAAATAGGGAGGTAGAACTGGAGAGGCAGAATTTTAGCCTAAGTCAGTCTCATCCTGCATACACAGCCTAGCTCAGCTCAATATGCACAAGGAGAATTCTTTGAGTGAGGGATGTATATGAGCACAGTTTTGTAGGTGGATAGCAAAGAGGGGTTATTACAAATGGGGGTAAGAACACACTGGCAGTGACTGAAAGACCAGTTAGAAGAATGTTTCAAAAATCAGGGTGGACTGTGATGAATCTGGCAGCAGTGGGAATGTAAAAGAAGCTAGGCAGTAAAGGAGAATCGGCAGTAGTAAATTGGATGCATCTGTCTCTTTATTCAAGAAATAGTAGATGAGAAACTACTAAGTACCATGTACTATGGATAAACCAAGAAACAGCATGGGAACCAACAATGAATGTGTTGGTGATGGAGAGAAGAATACAGCCTTCTGACAAGGAGCTTGCCAAAGCCTTGAATAGAGAATGTAAAAATTGAAGGGAAGCTGAGTTGGGAATGGAGAGCTGGTTGAGGGATGTGTTTGACATGTCAGGTTGACTCAAGACTGGAAATGTGAGTCTAAAACTGGTAAAATAGCTCAAACCCAATATTATAAATTCAAGAGTGATAGCATTTTCACAATCATATGACTTGAACATTCATTCAGTAATTTGGATTAGGCAAGACTCGTTATCGCCATTTCACAGGATGTGCCGACCTCTCATGGCAATGCATCATCTTGGCAATTGACATCCTTTTTGCAAAGGCGGGACCCACGCTGTTGGGATGTGGCACATGGAGCGATGTGCCACAGAAATCCTTCTGTCAGGGAGAGCTAGAATCTCATGTTTTGTCCATCAACCCTCAGCATTCATGATAAGCCCTGGAGTAAACATATCTCCAATAAATGTCCATGTAAAACAATGTTTTCTTCCAAATTTAATTATTAATTGCTTTACTATGGGTTTCGACATTTTAGATTTGTTCACTGGGCTTCCTTGGCCCCTCTCTATGTAACTAGAACTATTATTATTACAAGGATGTTCTCTGATAAAATACACTGTAACTCTAGCTCTCCAGAATCCTGCAATGTATTCTGTGCTTGGTAAAGAGCAGCCGACAGATTTCCCAGGAAATTAAATGCCATTTACACCCAGAGCTGAGAAGTGTGTTTGAATGTGACTCCTCCTCACTGTGCAGACCCAGTGGTTTACTTCACTTGGATAAATGCATTTCCCTGTTAAATATTCCCAGAGCCCACTCCGCTGGTAGATGATGCATCCGTATAAATGTGTCCTCACTCAAACTCTTTGCTGACGGCTATAAATACACTTGTCAGCACCTCATCACCCATTTTGGGCCCCACCAACTTGGGGAAAACACCTACTACTTTAATGGCACTCCTCTATGTGTTGGAAGGAATAGTAACAATAATCTCTAATATTTATTGAACACATGTATCTGGGTACCAAACACTATGTCACATGATTTTCTTGCTTTATTGCCTTTATTTTTCACAATGTCTTTCAGTATCTTTTATTTCCAGTATTCAATAGTTTCATTTTCTATGTCCCTTTGCACAGTATCTGATATACATGAAATACTGAATAAATTATTTTGGAATATATAGAGTCAAGGGCATAATGGAGTAGATGATGAGTCTCTTTTGCAACCGAACATTTGTTATTTGATAGCATTTATTAGTCTTGGTCTCAGGAAGAATCTTACAATCAGGTTGTTAATATAAGCAATGCACAAATAAAAGTGTAAAACCCTTGCAAAGCAAAATAATCTAAACATAAGCGTAGATGGCAAAGGGTGAATGAGTTATCTAAGAGCCTGGGAAATCAGGAGGGAAGGAGAGCTTGGAATCTGATAAAGACAATCAGAAAAAGTTGCATGGAGGATAGATTCCAAAACAGCCAGATTTGTACAAAGCCTCACGAAAGTGGGAAAAATTACCAATAACCACAGTTGTCTTGTTTCTTGGCGAATGTTTCCATCCCTGTGCCAGCAGGTGCCCTGGAGATCAATAACTCCTTAACTGTTGTTCTCACATAATTGAAAAACTATAGGGGGACTTTTGGCCCACCTTTAAGGACGAGTCATAACTTGACAGCTCTATAGAGAGAGGACTTGAATTTCCTCCAAAAATGCTAGTGCTGACACCCGGCTGCCCAGAGTAAGCCTTTCAGTAAAAACTCAATCACCTCTTTGCTGTATTTCATGAAAGAGGAAAAGGGAACACTTTTTCTGACAGTCACTTAACCTCTTCAAGCCAGAGCTCCTCATCAGTAAAACAGGAATGTCCTCTGTCTCTGGGAGGTGTTGTGAGGAGAAACTCAAGCAGCCCAAGCTTCGCAGCTCCCAGGTGGCACGTATTTCTGAGTCTGTAGTATCAGCTTCTAGAGAGATTTAAGGTGATCTCTGAGATTAAAACATGGGACTGTGTCCAATTCTATAAATTGTGAAGTCCACATCAGGGTTTCTTAACCTTGGTGCTATTGACATTGTAGGTGAGATAGTTTTTTTGTCGTGGGGGCTGCTCTGAGCATTGTGGAAGGGTTAGCAGCATCCCTGGCCTCTACCTACTGGATGCCAGTAGCATCCCCTCAGTCATGACAAGCAAATGTCTCCAGACATTTTCAGATGTCTCCTGGGGGACAAAGTAGTCCCCAGTGGAGAATTACTAATCTATATTATTATAAAGTGAGATAATTTTGTAAAGTCTCAATAAATAGAAGCTAAAGGTGTAAATGAGTGAATGTATGGATGAATTACTCAGGGGACTGAAAGACTTTCATGTCTAAACTAACTGAAAATAAAATTAGGACATCATCCCACACTCCACGTCAGAAGACAAGAAAAAACAAATATTGTCACTATGCATAATGGGACATAAAGACAGGACCAGGACAACCAAAAGCCAAGTCTAACTGTGATGATGCAGAATACTGATTAGTCTAATTAGTCTGTATGGTCTCGTCAAAGTAGACACAACATAGCATTAATCTTTGTCACCTAAATAGCAGCTGACACCTAATAAATGTCTTATTTCTGATAAAGAATATCCAAGAAGTTGTCCTGGAAGTCCATTTGAGCAGAGGACAAAAAGGAGTGCCCCAGGCAAAGGGAACAGCACTCATAGGGTGTGGAGGAGGGAGTGTGCATACTTCTCTTTGGCTACATAATCCTGTACAGCCTGTAGCTCAGACATCTACAAAGTCAGAAAACCAGTGGATACCATCATAAAGACACACTTTCTTCATATGTATACAATTATCATTAACATTTAATTAAGCATATAGATGATAATCAATACAATTTTGTTGAGAAAAAAATGGATACACTAAAACCACACGACTCGAGAATAAGGGATTCTGCTCAAAGCACAGAGGAGGCACTTAGCTCAGTAGGTAGTAAACAGGCAGTGACCCCTACCGATAAAAGGTAATAAAAGCCTAACTGTCAATAATATGAGTCAGTTCAAGAATAGTACAGCCACGGACAGCATGGTATGTGAGAACTCTCTGAGAAAGAATTGGACCTCACTCTGCTACTTAGGAACCATATGACTGACGGTGGGAGGGTCATTTATCCTCACCCCCCAGGATGTCCTCTGCTTGTGTGTCAATGGGAGTGGTTATCCCTTCCTTAAAATTGCTTTGAGAATTGTGGGGGCCATTGTTATTATCTGTGCTCATTTCCTTGCTTCTTTTGGATAACAAGTCCCCCACTTGCAATCCAAATGGAAGCTCTCATTCTCACAGCCCTTCACCAGCCTGACTGGCCGTCATCTGTAGTCTAGAGAGGTGGACATAATCCAAGCCAGGCCCTGGGAACTTTCAAACAGGAAGTCGGAATGCACATTTTATAACTATAAAGATGTGTCCCTGCACTGTTAACAACAGCTCCAAAAAATGGACATTATTATAACAATTATTCATGAATACCAGACAATAGCATTCACACACTGATGTACATGAAAATATCTATTGAGCACCAACTCAGTGTCTGGCACTGTGTCATGTACTTTATAGACATTTTCATTAACTCACAAGGTGACCACAGGAGTAAGGAATTATTAACATCTCTATTTTACATATGAGAAAATTGAGAACAGAAAGGTTGATTAAACTTTCTGACCTCAGCTGGTAAACGATAGCACTGAGAACCCTCTCAGAATAAGGTGCATATATCATCACCATTCACTTCTACATGCTTTGGTGTGTATTTCCTAAGAAAAAGGAACATTTACTTACACCTCACAGTACAATACATGATTTTTTACATTAATACAATGATATTATATATTAATATATTATAGCTCACATTTAAATTTCACTGACTATCCCAATAATATCCTTTATAGCAATGTTTTTAAGGCATAATCCAATGCAAGATCAAACATTACATGTAAGTGTTGTGTCTTTTTGGTCTCCTTTAAACAGGGAATATTTTTAAGTGGGTATGTGTTTTAGGCCCAGGGCCAACTAAAATGGTGTATCTAGTCTCTGGCTGTGGCCATAGTCCCCACACTCTCAGCATAAGCATAGTCTTCCTTTTTCTATAAGGAAGAGATATCTATAATGTCTCTTAAAATTAGGACCTCACTGCTTCTTAAAAGTTACTGCCACTGAGGAAAGAAGGGCCCATGAGTAGGCAACTCACAAAGGCAACAGTGAGGATACTTGGGAGATTGAGGAAATAAATAAATATGCTAAGAATAATGGGAAGCAGGTTTTCACTGTCAGATAAAGGAATTGCAAATATGGAAAAGGAAATGAAACAGAATAAATATTAAATTCATATTGAAGGTATTTGTGTGAACTACTTATGGTAATGATAGATAGATAGATAGATAGATAGATAGATAGATATAGATAGATATAGATAGAAGATAAATAATGTGTGTGCGTTACCCACAGTACCTGTGGCTAGAGCCTAGAAGCAATGATAACAACCATGCTCTCTACCGATATCATCATCTCTAATTATTATAATAAAAGGAACCACATTTCCTGGGAGAAAAAATTGATTGCAGGGCTGGGTCTGGGAAAGTACAAGATAAGCCTGAGACATCTAGTTTTTTAGAAAGTAAGAACATGCTCCAAAAAATGGTGTCAGAGGAACACAGAAATCAGCTTGAAAAGGCTCCCATAGACAATCTAAGACATTTTGAGATTAAAGACAAGAGATTAAAATAACTGTACATCACATATTAAATAAAATAAGACTCACAAGCCCTTAAAGGTATAAATAAATAAATGAGTAAGTAAATGAGAACAGAAAGCTCTCTCTTACAGCCAGCTAATAAATATAAATAAATTAGACAAAACACACTTTGGCATCCATAATAACAGTAATTGATAAAAACTTCTTGCATGAAGCAAGAATCCTCCAATGGATGCTAAAATTAGTGAATAAATGTTTAATACATTAAAAAACCCTATAAAATAAAAGCCTAATATTCAAATCGAGGGAATGGCGGAATGACCGGTGGACCAACCAGTCACTATGACGCGCACTGACCACCAGGGGGCAGACACTGTATCCAGTCTTATCCAGGGCCCCTTTGGCGATGCCAAATTTTAAGTCACATGGCCCCAGTAAGGCTTCCCAAATTTTAAGTCACATGGTCCACAGGCCCCAGGCCAACCAAGGCAAGTGCCAGCAGGGAGCTCCCCCCACCACCACCTATCACCCCACCAGTTGCCCCACAGATCGGCCCTGATCGCTGGCCAGGCCTACGGACCCTATCCATGCACAAATTTCATGCATCATGCCTCTAGTATATCTATATAGTCTCAAAATACACCTCTGAAAAATACTTATTAAACATGAAGGGGAAATAGTAACTTTATAGTGGAGAGACCCAGCAGAAGCCATCTGCGCCAAGTGACCAAAATTAACATCCCAGTAATGAGACAGTGAAATTATGTGCCACGTGATAGGGAGCTCTGAGAAGGACACAGAATCCCTCCTGTTATATTTTTTGCCAAAAATGCAAACCTGAACTTAATTATGAGGAAATATCACATAATACCAAATTGAGGGCCACTATACAAAATTCTGTGCTCTTAAAAGCTGAGGTCAAAAAGACCAAAAAGACTGAGGAACTCTTCCAGCCCGAGGGAGACCAAAGAGGCATGAAAACTAAATACAATGTGTGATTCCAAATTGGACCCTTGTTTAAATAAAGGACAGTGTTGGAACAATTGGTCGAATTTGAATAAGGTCTATAGATAAGATAGTTGTAATGTATTAATTTTATTACTTTTCAGAATTTAATGTCCATGCTATGGTTATGAAGTGGTGCCTTTATTTTTAAAAAATAGACAGTAAAGTATTTAAGATTCATGGGGCACCATGTCTGTAACTTACCCTCCAATGGTCCAGAAAAAAAAAAAAAAGTGTGTGCGTGTGTGTGTGCGTGTGTGTGTGTGTGTGTGTGTGTGTGTGTGTGTGTTCAGAGAGAATGAGGAAGAAAGAGATTGACAAAGCAAATATGAAAAAATGTTAAGCCCTGGACAGGTGGCTCAACTGATTGGAGGGTCATCCCATACACCAAAAGTTTGCAGGTTTGATGCCTGGTCAGGGTACATACCTAGGTTGTAGTTTCCATCCCTGGTCAGGGTACATCCAAGAGGCAACCGATCTATGTTTTTCTCTTCTCTTCGCTTCTCTCTCTCTCTCTCTCTCTCTCTCTCTCTCTCTCTCTCTCCCTCTCTCTTTCTTTTTCTCTCCCTCTCTCTCTAACAAAGTCAATAAAAACATAGCTGAGAATTAAAAAATATATTAATAGTAATTGAGGAAACTTAATACAGGATATATGAATAATCTTGTAAAATTTTTGTAAAGCTTAAATTTCAAATGTTTAAATATTTAAAATTTCAAATTGTTAAAAATTTTGAAAAATAAAAGGAAAGGCAGAGAGCATATTTATTCTCATGGCTTCCTTATCTGGAGACACGTAGGCTGCAAAAGAAATTCTGAAGGACATTGCAAAATACACAGACGTATCAAAGTGATCATTTTTCCTAGCTATCCAAAATACTTTTAAGCATGATAGATCGTTGAGAGAAAAAGGCATGTCAATTCATTGATTTAGGATATCTTTCAAAACACTGAGTATTTATAGCAGAGATGATGGGAAAACAGGAACTGCAGTAGAGACATGGTTGTGCCATCTCCCTTCCAGAAGCTGACCGATCAACAAAACTCAGCTGGGAACTCTAAGAAGGAAGATGTCTCCCCAAATAAAGCAGGGTTCCTCAGCACTGTTGACATTTGGGGCTGGATTATTCTTTGTTATGGGGCCATCCTGTGCATTGCAGGATGTTCAGCAGCACCCTGGCCTCCACCAGTAGCTCCAGATGCCAGTAGCATCTCTGAAGTCTTGTCCATCAAAAATGTGTCCAGGCATCGCCAAAGGGGCCCTGGATAAGGGAAATTGAAATCCTTCCTGGTTAAGAACCACTGGACTAAACCCGTGGTCGGCAAACTGCAGCTCGCGAGCCACATGCGGCTCTTTGGCCCCTTGAGTGTGGCTCTTCCACAAAATACCACGGCTTGGGCGAGTCTATTTTGAAGAAGTGGCATTAGAAGAAGTTTAAGTTTAAAAAATTCGGCTCTCAAAAGAAATTTCAGTCGTTGTACTGTTGATATTTGGCTCTGTTGACTAACGAGTTTGCCGACCACTGGACTAAACCAACATATTTTTTTGTCCAATTTATGAGAATTAGCACCCTCCTCACCTCACCTCGCCAAGGGATTTGTCCTTCTCACTTTCTGTAATGCTCCCCCATGTGCTTCTAGAACATTTTAGGTGTAATATAGAAAAACAAATTAAACTGGAGAAAGAAAAGGCAGGAGGTTTGAGCAAAGTTTCAGCTGAAGTCGCGGCTAATAGTATCTCCTTATGGGAATTTGAAATATGAGATAAGGGAAATGCCATAAATAATAATAATTGCCACCTGCATTTGTAAAGTATTACACACCTTTAAAGTGATTTCCTGTGCACTGTTGCCTTGAATTCTCAAAGTGATTTTATGAAAGGGGCTATTATTCCTTCTATTTTACAGATGAGGGAAGTAAGGCTTCCCAAAATTTAAGTCACATGATCAATAAGAAACAAAACAAGGACATGATCCAGATTTTTCATTCCAAATTCAGTGCTTTTTCCACAATGCTGAGCTGCCATGTGAAGTCAAGAAGAGTTATTAGCTTTGTAGTAGGTGAGAAAAATCCTAAACCAGTAAATGGAATTGAACTTGACAGAAAGCCTGGAAGTTCACGCTCTAGGACATTAGCAATGCAGCCCAATTGCATCCTCAGCAGAAAGAGGTGACCTCGTGGAAATGAACAGTGCTGCTCTGCCAGTGCCCCCGCAGATCATCTCACACACACACACACACACACACATACACACACACGCACACACACAATCATACTATCCCTTCCAGTCCTCATATCCAATGCTGTTTTGACTTCTCATTTTACCAGAAAAGCTTACAGTTGAAAATGGTGGGGGTGGGAGGAGGGAGAGCACCAGGGAAGTGAGTTCTAAAAGCCAGTGGGTGCCAATAGCCAGGATTAAATTATGTGCCCTCACCTCCTTTAAATATTTCCCCTTCTTTGGCTTACCTCTGTTGGATTTCTCAAGGCTGCCCTGTAAAAATAAGTTGTCAGCACTTGAGTTTGTGTGATGCTAAACTTACACCCTTAGCTCTCTGGTTACCAGTAATAACGGGAAATGATATATACATATACGTGGGTGTGTTTTGAGTTTGCCCAAGTGTGACAGAGGTTCTGTAATGCTTGGATGGGAGCCTTATTCCTGTCTGCATGGTTTATTCCTGCTTTTCAGTGGTATTTAGAAGATCTGTTTGGCTAAGGGTTTTATCCTCATGCAGTGGTATTTGGGGCTGACTGGCTGAGCTATCACTGCCTGTCAAACCTACTCCCCTACTCCCTCTACCCCCAGATAAATCAAGTGATGTGATAAGCAAAGGGGTGCTAACTGAGCCCTCCGCCCACAAATGTCCTTGTGAAAAATGGCAGGCAGTTTTCTTCAACATAGAAAATAGGGTGCTGGCATTAAGGATGGATTTAGCATGAACACATGGATTTGGGGAATGTTAAATGAACATCAAATTCTCATCCTGGAGGAATTGTAGGGGATTCTTTTTCTTTTCAATTCTTTGGAAGAGTATTTGATGAGCTAAAAGAAACTCATTAAACAAAATAGAATGCAATTCAATAGTGATTCAAAGCAGACTTGGCCAATATAACATACAGAAAAACTGAATAAAGCATATTGTAACTTTGAAGGAAATAATATTTATTGTGAAACATGAATCTCTAAGTTACCAACATAGTACTGTGAAGAAAAAGTCTACTATAACCTTGTTCTAAATAATTAGAAATAGGACTTCTGGTCAAGATGGTAGCATAGATAAATGCAATACTCACATCCTCCCACAACCATATCAAAATTACAACTAAACTACAGAACAACAATTATTCAGAACTGCCTGAAATCTAGCTGAAAGGAAGTCCTACAACTAGGAGTTAAAGAAGCCACATGGAGATTAGTAGGTGAGGTAAAGACGTGGAACCAGTTAGTTCCACACCCATATCTGATGGACATATCTCAGCTACGGAGGTGCCGCTGAGGAATGAGGGGTCCCGGCCCTACACCAGGCCCCAAGTCCAGGATTCCAGTGCCAGGAAGAGAAGTGCTCATAACTTCTAGCTGTAAAAACCAGTGAAGATTAAAGCAGAGGGAGATGAAGGCTGCTGGAGTCCCAGGCAGTTCCTCTTAAAGGGCCTGTACATGAACTCACTCTGATTCACTCTTTCTGAGCTCTAGCCCTGAGATAGCAGCTCAAAAGGTACGAGGGACATTTGGGGAGGAACTGAAGTATCTGGCATGAGGGTGAGAGCTGGGGAGGGGGGAGGAGGAGGTAGCTTTCTTCCAGACAAAAGCACTATTTTTTTGATGAACCCTCCCCACACAGAACTAGAAGACAGGTACCATATCTGAGTTTCCATCAACCTGGCTATCACTGTTTGGCCCATTGTGGTGATTCTCTGAGACCTTGCCTCACCAAATTTGGTGGTCCATCCACACTGTGTCCCATGCTTTTTCCATACAAATGGCCTGTCTTGTCTCAAGCTTCAGACTTTTCTAAAATCTCTTAAACTAGCAGCATCTGGCCTCCGTATGCCCCATGCCACTCCATAAGTGGCCCCAAGCCTGGCACTAGCAGCAGTCAGCCTTGCTTCACAACTTGGCCTTTCCTGGGCACCTCAAACCCCAGCAAAAGTAGCAGCCAACTTCAGATTGCTTTGTAGCTCAACCTGGGCGGCTGTGGACAGAATACAGGCAATAATTTAACCTTGGTCTTAACTTCATAGGAGGCTCTAGAGCCAGCACACCTGGTGGAAAATTTCAGACCACGTCAAAACACCACCCAGTCACCTATACAGCAACACAGTGACCAGAGTCCCTCTGAAGTAAGTCCTGCTCTCTGGGACAGGCTCCTGGAGAGCTGATCCTCCACAGTGGTTGGTGGTCACAGCCAGTCCTTACAGGAGATCAGCCTGGGTGTAAATCCGTTCCATTGATGTGCCAACAGCAAGCAAGGCTCAACTACAATAGGACCATGCACAGAGCCCACATGGAGGGTTGGGGGACACAAGTGGAGTTCTCAGCTTGGGTGATCATGGAGGCTATATCACTGGACCCTACAGGACACTTACTACATTAGGCCACTCTACTCACCCAGGGAGATGTAGCAGCTCTACTTAATACAGAGAAGCAAACATAGGGAGGCTGCCAAAATCTGGAGACAAAGAAATTGAAGGGTCTGCAACAGGCCAATAGAGGTGCATATTCCATCTACCAATACACCTGCTTCTGCCTCAAAAAAAGGGGGCGGGGGGGGGGAGCCAGATAACATGTGGGCCCATAGCTTATTTCCTCCAAACCAGCATAAGCATAACACTGCAAGTGCCCTGGAGAAGAAAGTCGTCCCTGAAAGGGATCACAATACACACAACTAAATATTTATGATTGAACCTTGAGGCTATAACCTCAGGGAGACCTGTGAGCAGGTGTGGGGCAGGAACTGAGTACCTTTCTGTGTCAGGGAATCCCAAGACAATGCTTGGTTTCCATGGTTCACGAGAAGAAATCACAGAACTCAGAGAAGCTTATATACTCACAGTGAAGGTTTATTACAGCAGAAGGATACAGATCAGAATCAGCAAAGGAGCAAGATGCTGAGGGGGCAATCCAGGAGAGACCAAGGAAAGAGTCCACTACACTGGACAGTCACTAGATGCAAGGGACGGGAGAATTAGTCCTCTAGAACTTGAACAAGCAGAGCCATCAGAGGGAGAAAGCAAAATAAACAGACAAAACATTAAATGACTGAAGAAATAAAGAGGGGAGTAGAAGCCAGAAAGGAGGAAATGAAGGATATGAAACATGCATACATTTTGAATAAAATCAAAGATGCAAAATAATCACTTTGCAATTTAAAAGTCAAGGGTCGGTTTCAATAGCACGTTAGACCGTTGAACTGGGCTGTACATTTTACACTCAAAAACTTTTTGAAATCACCCCTGCTTTACCAACACAGTCGGTCTTCAAAGCATAAGGCTGCACTCACCTTTATTGACCATTGGTGTTTCAATTATTTAGTGAATCTGCCTAGTTCGCAGTTTCCATCCTAGCTCTCTCTGCTCCTCCTGAGGCAATGAGCATGGGTCAGTCCTGAATGGTCTACTCAGAAGGACCAGTGAAAAGAAGCATAGAACCTTTGAGGAAGGAGCCGGGTGGGGGGGTGGGATTAGCCAGCCTCCCACCAATCAGGGACATGTCTGCTCCCCAGGAGACTTTGCTTCCTGGTATTCACAGGCAAGTGCAAAAACACCTTCCGAAAGCAGGCCTAATGGTTTTCTGCTCCACTGCTCAATCTCAACCTCTGCAAATCACTATGAGACAACTTTTGTCTGAGAACAGCCTGTTCAAAGGGAGAATGGCCTGGTCAAGGTGCTCACATTTTTACATCAGGGAGCAAAGTAGTCCTGATCATTGCTGTGAGAATAAACAAATCATCTTTTCAGTCAAAGAACAGTTTAGACAGCCGCCATTTTGGACTGCCTGACTTGGCAGCTACCATGTTGCCCACATGGCTTGCAGCTCCCCTGTGGGCTGCCATCTTGAAACAGCAAAGGCCAATCCCTCCCTTTGAATTAGCCAATCGCAAAAGACTGTGCACCTGAGCTCCAATCAAGAGCAAAGGACAGGTCACATGCGTCAGGGATTATAAAGCAGAGCAGCCGGCCTGCTTGGTGTGCACGCGCTTCCAGACCATGTTGTGCACACCCTTCTGCATAGAAGTAAGATGTTTGCCTTGCTACCTGGCTCCTTAGTATGCTTTGTGTTCTACCAGGACCCCTGACTTGGAGAGGCTCGCCTTATTTCTAACATTGCGCAAATTATCAAATCTCCCAGAATTAACCCATTACATGTAGGTGTTTTCTCACCTAAATATCAAGGGGGGGGGGGGGGAGGGCGAATTTGTGTCTGAAACTCATTGCATATGAATGGATTCCTATTTCTCTCCAAACTCCTCCTCCTCTGTCCACCATCCCCCACCCTCCCTCCTCTCCATCACTCCCTCTGAAATCATTTCCATTTATATTAGCCTCTCCTAAGCCTTCTTTTGTAGGAGTATATATAAATTTGAGAGCTTAACTAAATTGAATATGTCCCTTTAAATAAAGTCATCTCACCCTGTAAAAGTCAGAGAGATGACCGCCTGGGTCTAGCTCTCACTCCCAGGGTTAAAGTGCCTGCTATTCAGTGGGGCTTAGGGCTTCGCTGGAAGGGGAGCTCCAGGTGGTATTTTGGCTTGCTGCATGCAAACACAGCAGCCGATGGATCTCATAATTTCTAAATGTCAGCCTTGGTATAATCCCTCTGACCCGGTTCCAACACTTATAGGTCACAGAACATTCTATCTGGCAGTGTCTTTTATACATACAGTTTTTTTTCAGGTTTAAAATGTTAGCCATTTTCCTTCCCGTCCCTCTCTGAAGGAGAGCTGGCTCTTCTATGCACGTGATGAGTAAGGCATGAAGGAATTCAAGCAAATGATAAAAATATGTCTGCAAGAAAATAATTTCTTTTTCTGAAATCAATCATGTGCTATTCACACAAGCAGAAGAAAGAGTTTGAAATACCCCTTATCTCACCACCTCACTCCACTCATGCATCCTGCGCAAACACTTAAAGGCCAGAGGCTTTCTCTCCCTAGGTTTTCTTTCTCCCACGAAAGGGAAGGGAGGCTGACAGATGGGACACATGGGCCAAGGACATGATTAGCCTGAAACAATCGGCGGGCGGTGGTAGAAGTAGATAGCCCAATGGGCCCATCACTATCCTGTGCAGATAGAGTGCATAGCAATCAGCACCAAGGGGAGAAGAGGCGGCCTCCTCCCCCTCCGCACCTCCTCCCCGCCCAAGTCATTCTCACCTCCCTGTATGGCCTCATGTTGATTTTGGTGTCCAGGGCTTCTTGTTTTGCAGCGAGCAAGGATATTGCTCTCAATAGTACTTTTTGGCCGAGCCATGGCTCTCCACCATGCCCTAGAGAGGGACACTTTTGAGGTGTCCACATGTTCTTCCTGGTGCCATACTGAAGGGGAGTCTGGGCCAGACTGCCTGGGGGCCTGCCCTGCCATTCACTGGGGGAAGCTGGGAGCCCCGCCAGCCTGACAGAGCACTCAGAGTTGTCCCTGGATTAAACAAAATGTGCATGTCAGGACTTAACCCAGTGGTGAGCCTACAGTAGGGAGTGCTGTGAGTGTCAGGTGGGGAAAGGGGTTGAATCTGATGATCATTATAGTCTCTATGGAAACCCATTTCCAACCATTAAAATAGTTCATTTAAAAGTTGGGAGTCCTGACTTGGGACCAACTAGTGTTTGTCTCTGAGGACCTCATAAAATCTTAGAATCCGAAACTTTCTTTGATGATGTCTGTAGTTGACAGTGGAAGGGGCAAACAGGGAAACCAAAGCAGAATGGACTAAATTGTTATTGATATAACTGATCATACTCTGAACAACAAAAACCTCAAGTCTTAAAATAATTTTCATCTGAGGTTGCTTGTGAAAAAAAAATTGAGTCTAATTGTACCTTTTGTTTTATGTCTATATTCCCATTGATTACTAAGAAAATAATATTTGCTTAAAAATAAAGAGAAGTATAGTAGAGGGGGAAAATGAACAAATTCTGCCCTTAGCTGGACCCACACAATGACTACTGATAGTCTCATTTTTAAGATATTAAATGAGAGAATTTAAGCTAAAAAGAATAAAATAGAGCAATCCTAAAGAGGGCACTACTCATTTTTCCTTGTTTTATATAATCAATTAAAATTAAGAATAATTGCTATTTATTGGGTGCCTATTATAAGCTGGACACTGATCTATCATCTTGAATCCTCACATAACCTGACCAAATAGCTATGGTGTTGCCCATGTTAGAGATAGAGACACCCAGAGGTTGCATGACTCTCCCAAACTCACACAGCTGATCAGTGACACAACCAAGCATTGAATCCAGGTCTACCTTGAGTTCATTCTCTCTCTCTCTCTCTCTCTCTCTCTCTCTCTCTCTCTCTCTCTCTCATTGTTTGTTCTTAAGGAACAGCCATTTAAGACATCTTATGGAATAAAGTAAAATTTTAATAGCTTGCAGACTTGAACTAAAGCAAAACCAAACACCAGAGCATTAGATAAAGGCAAAACCTTCATTCAGTCATGCAGGCCATCAGGACTGCATGGACTTAGATGGTCACATCTGAACCCAGAGAAATTAGGTTCCAGACCCATGCGGTGGAATTGCAAATCTGGGTAAGAACCCCAAGGCCTACCTTGAAGGTGCTGGTTATAATCATCCAACGTCCCCTCCTAACCGTGCTCAGCCAGGGGTGAGATTGAGAGCAGGTGGAGACTCAGATCCTGACAGCGCTTCCATTAGCTTGCTCTGCCCAACCTCTACCCGCTATGCTCTCACATCCTATTCTTATGATCTCCCTCACTTTCTGAATGATTTCCTACTTATTTCAAAAGACTATTTTTATTAACCCTCCATCCACATAATCGTTCTTTAATCCCAGTCCCTTTCCGGAGTGGTTTTACTTGAATGCTACTCTGCTTTCCTTTGTATCCAGCTCCATCCAGCCTCTTAGCTGAACCCCACTGCCGCTTGCTCCCTGGTGACTTCCCTTTGAACCGGTGCCCTTCCCCAAAGCCCAGGGAACATGTCACAAACAGAACTTCCCCAGCCAAGGGCCTCTTTTTTGAATCACAACCCACTTTTCGAAGTGCACTTAGGCTGATGTGTATCAGGCAGCTTTGCGGGGAGCCAGCAGAGAAATGCACCCAACCTGGTCAAAGTCAGCACCATTGTCTTCACTTTGCACTGATGAGCAAACTGGCAGCTGTGAAGTTGCAGAGCTTGTCCAAGGTCACACAGCTCATGGAAGGCTAAGCTGGGGATTCAACTGTGATCTAAGTCTTTTCTAAGTATGCTGTGCTGCTGGGAGTAGGAAAATAGTGTCGGACAAGTACATAGAATGAGGAGAGATTGGGGATGTTGGTTTCCTTAGTGAACTGTAACCAGGAGATCCGTGTGCTCATTCATTCAAATGAGTCTTCTAGGGACAGAAGTAAAACATGAGAGTGAAGCTGAAAGTCTCAAGGATCAGACTTCCAAAAACTAAATCTGGGTTCTGCCCCACCTAACTGGTGAGATGTGTGAGTTGGGAAAGTTGGTTACACAAAAGTTTACTTATTTATTAAGTGGCTCTCCCCACCAGAAGATAAGCCCCCATCCAGCCGGTATCTTGTCTACTGTTTTCTTTCCACCCAGAACAAAGCCTACCCCTTGTAGCCAGTGGAAATGGGGTACTTCCACTGAAAGACACTTTGGGGGAGACAGAGGGTGTTAATCCCCTGGGCAGAGCAATGCTACTATCTTCTGGAGCGTGTGAAGCTATAGCGTCCGACCTAATTAAGCTTATCCCAGTTTTGCTCCCTTGTCTTTTATTAATATCTAGCTACCTGTTTTATCACCCTGACTGGGTATTTAATAAATATTCATTGCCTGAGGGCAGGCCTCTTTTCTCACTTTTCTCTCAAGGTAATTATGTCAAATGTGTTTGTTTTACTGCCCTTTCCTGCAATGCACCCCACCCCATCATCAATCATCATCATTATTATCCCCACCAAGGGTTTCTGCATCTCTCAGAGTTTTAGCAACAGAAGGACTTTTGTGATTAGTCACAGACCTGGTAAGATGTATAGTTATAATAATAAAAGTATCAATAATATCCAACACTTTGTGAGAGCTTACTCTAAACCAAGCACTGTATAAAGAGCTAAGCAGGTAATTCTCACCACAGAAATCCCCATTTTACAGATGACACAGTTAAGGCTTAGAGAACATAGGTAACCTACCTGGTATTGCACAGTGAAGAGCCAGGAATTATACCCCCAAACTAATTCATTCTAGAGCCCAGTGTTGACCATGAGACGACAGAGCTTGGCAGCATTAGAATGAGAATGTAAATCTTTTATACCAAATACTCTGCTCTTTCCAGGCCTTGCCTTGAATCATATGTCTTGCTCTAAATCCACAGGATGAGACTGCAGAATTTAATACAATTCCCCTGGCTTGGAGACCAAATGCATTTCGCTTCTTGGCAAAGCTTGTGAACAGAGAGAGAGCCTATAAAGTAGCTGACTGCTTGTGCTCAAGCTGTGCCGGAAACCTGGGGACACGGGCAGCTCAGAGGCAGAGCACGCGAGCACAGGGCCGGCCCCTTCAGCTGGCAGGTGCACGGTGGCATCTGCAGCGATTCCCGAGGAGGAGTCGGAGGTCACAGCCCTCTTTTCAATTAGAGCATTCCAGGCCTGCCAGCTCCTGGTACCACCGCAGTTCAGACAGACGGTGCCTGTGTGTGGGCAGGATGCTTCAGCATCCTCACCAGGCATTCCTATCAGCCGCTTCATGCGAGGGCAGAGATTAACAACCCCCAGGCATCCAGTCACCTCCACAGGGCCTGTAAATGGGCCACTGCACAGCTGGTGTAGTCCTTGGTGTGTAGCAGCAGGAGAATCTCGGGACCCACTCTTACTGTCCCCACAGTTTCCGTCCAGGAAGGAGATGCCAGCTCCTCGGAGAAGAAATTGTGTTACGTTGTACTGAGCAGTGTACCATTTCAGCTGCTGAAACAGAGGCCAAGATAATAGCAATGGCTTATCCCTCTCTCTCGTCTCCAAGTCCATGCACAGAAGTCCATGGCTGCATAGGGCTCCGCAGTGTCAGGGAACCAGGGACCGCATATCTGGCACTTTAGCATCTTCAACATGCAGATTCCTTTTACTTGTGGTCTGAGATGGCTGCTCCAGCTCCCTCCATCATGGTCAGATTCCAGGCAGGAGAAACCAAGGTGAGGAAAAGTGCAAAAGGGAGAATGTGTCTATTTCTTTTAAAGCCTCAACAAAGAATCAGCACCCATGTTGTACACCTAAAACTAATATTGTATGCCAACTATATATTTTTTAATTTTTTTAAAGAAAAAATTAATAATAAATAAAAATAAAAAAGAATCAGCACCCACATGTCATTGGGCAGAACTTAGTCAAGCAGCATGCTAGCAATGGGAGATTAGGAAATGAAGTCTTTAGCGAGGAAGCCAGGCACGGGTACATCTGAGGAATTCTATTACTAAGCGAGGTGGCAAATAAATATTCTCCGATATAAACTTCCCTTTTTCCCCCACCAAAAATTTAAGCTTGCCCTTCTTCCCTGGCATGCAACACCTTCCCATCATTCCCAAGAAAAGAAACCTAATGTAGTGCTCAGTCCCTGCCTGAGGCTCACATGTAGTAACTGTGGTTGTCACACAGCTCTCTCCAGAGGTCTGGGAGGGATGTCCCCAGTCTGAGCTCTCTACAAGTCACTGTCCCCATAGCAACATGGTTGACAACAGTGAAAACTGTCATTCAAAACAGAATGAATGACAAACTCAGGAGCTCCTGTCTACAGCGATCCCCACGTTCTCTGGGCAGGGAAACAAGTGCCTTGCATCGGCTCTCCAGCAGTCCCTGGTTTTCTGGAAGAAACACCTGTGACCATGATCCTCCATGTCCTCATGTGAAATGGATCCTGGGGAGTGTTTCTCCCTTGAGAGCTGCACAAGTTTGCTGTCTATTCCTAGTTGTACATATAAGAACATCTGGGTTACTTTGTGGGCTGAATAATCACCAATATTTGCAGACCAGGCTTGCACTTTCTTTGGAAATACTATTTCCTCAAAAACTTAAAGGTGTATTTGCTTCCAGACACTTCCAAATGTAAGTAACCGCAACCAAAGTCTCATCTAGACCAATGTTTTGCAATTAAAAACACGGGTGCTTATTTATTGGCCTCTGTGCTCTGCCCAGTCCCCTCTTACGTCTTCTTCCAGGTGACTGCCTTAAGGACATCTGAGACAAAAGCCTCGGGTGGGAAGATAGTGCCATAACTTGATTTTGCAGCTGGGATGACTTCCATTGTCTGGCCAAGAGCATTTACGGAGACACCTGAGCAAGGGTTGGGGCACTATGCCATCTGCTGCTATTGCTATTTCTGCATCCACTTGAGGGGATGACTATTTGAGGTGGTCCTTCAAGTAGCAGGAAGAGTCACCCAACACACACCACCATCCTGAGTTTTTACAACTGGTTCTGCTGTAGTCATGGGCTCCGTTGGCATGAGGCCTGCCTTCTGAGAGGTTGCAGGTGGTAGTTTTACCAAATGCTTTTCTGTGCCACACCGAGTAGCACCCACTTTCTGCCCTGCAATATCTGTGTCTTTGCCACCCACCCACTGCTAACTATATAGTAAATTTTTCATATTTTATGTCTTCTTGTGTAGCACCTCAATCACCAATTCCACATTAGTGCGGATACCAGTTCAGCCGCCTCTAGTAAGCACTGGAATAAGAGTGGATTAAAGAATATAGTGTCTTTCTCTTTCGGAGACAGTCTGAGCATACACAGACTGGGACTGCAGTAGTAGAACTGTGTGGTCAGAGACCCAGGCTCCTTCTGTCTAGTTGCTTCTCATCCTCAGTGGGTTGTTCCCACTTTGGGGTCGAGTATGGCTGTTCTAGCTTCTGCTGCATTTAAGCCACCAGAAAGGGGAAGACATGGAGGGGGCATGTCCTTTATTTGGGGGTATCACATGAAATAGCATGCTTCACTTCTACCCACAGTCCTTTAAACCAGAACTAAGCCACGTGGCCACCTCAGCCTTGAGGGAGACTAGGAAATGACTCTTTAGTTAGATAAGCATGCATTCTTATTAGTAAAAGAGAGGAGAATGGATACTAGGAACAGGAAACTAGGGACAACCTCTAGTTTCTGCCACCAGCTGAAAAGGCTGTTTTCAGGACGATCTAGCTCTGTGTCTGGAGACTGAGAGAAGAGGGCCTGGCTAGGTGGGGCTGGAGAATTCAGTATTTGCGACTGACAGTTTTTTCCCCCCATAAAAGTAGTTTTGAAATGAGTCAAAGTTCACACAAAGAAAGCTCAAAAACCACAGCCAAAATAAGACAAAACTTCCTGGGGACACATTGATTTTCCAACACTAACCAATCTTGAAGGTGGAGACATCAATTCCGGGGGAGTGACAGGCTGAAGGCATACTCGGTGTGTTTTAAAAATAGAAAAGAAACGAATGGGAGAAGGTAAACTCTGATTCAATGAATATGAGCCTGTCTTCATCAGAGTTGACAGAGATCATTAGAAAGTGAAAGCAGGAACCCGATATATTGACAATACCTCTGGAACCTGGCCTTACAACCACAGGCTGAATTCAGGGGAGTAGGTTTTTCCATCTCATGCAATAAAATCCAATCTCATACAAGTTTTTCTTTGTTCAAAGTGATAGATAAGCCCCCCAAAGTATGGCTCAAATCGATATTCTATTCCCCAAGTTAACTGAAAGTGTAGGTTTAAAGAATAATATACATGCATCTTTATAAACACAGGGCCATAATAAAAACAATGGCAGGGGGGGTTCCCAAACAGGACTTTTCTTTGCATGATGCACTTGATTGGGTTCTAAGACAAAAATAAATAACATATGAACATATTCTACATTGCCTAATGAAATATCTCACGTTGTCTGATGGCAGGCTGGCTTTATGAGCTAGCATGGAAATAGAACACCTGAGGAAATGAAAAAGAATGGACTCAAACAATAACAATAATAGCTAACATTTACTGAGTGCTTTAAATGTGCCAGGTTCTGTTCTTAGACCCTGCTTCCACTGACTGTCCCTTGAGCCCTGGGGTGATAAGAACTTCCCAATATGTCTGGCCACTGGGGGCCTTGGTATCCCTTGACAGTTCCTAAATATACAGCCTGTGGTTGCCTTCTCCCCGATAAATATTCTCTTCATTGGAAAATCTCTTCAGAACTCTTGCTTGCCAGAACCCTAACTGATACATGTTGCATCTGACTTATAAACCACGTTCCCAAAGATAGAGGACACTTTGAACTGAATATGGGAAAACTTGGGATTGCACCTCCTATATTCAAAATACTCAAGGCATAGTGCAACTGTAGTGATACTACTGAAAGTGAGAGGGTGTCCCCTATCTTCACAATTCTAAAGCCATAACATAAACGAACAAAATAATCAATGTTTGCCCTCTCGCCATCCTGCCAGCCCCAGGATGTGCCAACGCCTGGCACACTTTACCTCATTATCCCAGGCCATGTCCAACATCATCTCATCTTTGAAGCCTTTGCTCACCTCCCATTCCTACCCTCGGGTGGTCTTTTCTATGCCTTATAAATGATGCATATTAATATATAATTATCTGTTGACTTTTATCACTCTTGCCTAGACTCTGTAATTCTGAGCGGTAGGAACCTATACCCTGTGTCCCCAGCACCCAACCCAGAGTCTGACACTCCCCACTCTGAGAACATTTAGAAGCAGTGTCAGGGGAAGTCATGAGAATGAGCTAAAAGAAAAACAACGCTGAAAGAGCCATTTCAAAAAGTGTATGCGGAATTGAAAAACAGTATGATCTTGAATCTTGAGGACTTTGAGTCATGAGGAGGATGGTAGGACCTGTGGCAGATCAGGAGATCTGGAAGGGAACAGGTAATAAGGGAGGGGAAGTCGGAGCAATTGTGTGCAACAGGGGGCAGTTAGGTACAACTGTGCGGGTGGCATTGGAGCCCAAAGAATGACATTCAGAGGGACAGGACTGAAGATAATCTATAGGGAGGCAATTAGTGAAACCATGAATGAGGGAATCATTTCCAAGGACAGGAGTGATGAACAGGCATAGATTTTTCAGTCACCAGCCTGGCTCCCAGGTCAGTGTCTGTTGGACGCGCAGAGTTAAATCCTCAGTCCTCATCAACACAGCATCATTAGATCAAAGACCCAGCTAATTTTCTAATACAATTAAATACATAAAGCCATCAGAAGTAATTTAATGCTTATCTGATATGCTTACTCCCTAATAAACCCTCACCTACCCCTTATTTCAGCCTAATGAGCAAAATGGATTCAGAAAATGAATATATAATGAAGATTCCTTCAATTTAGTTCCATGAAAGAATTAGAAGGGGGTTTAGACAAAAAAGGGAATTGGCATTTAAGGGGGCATTTTGCTCAACCTTTCATTGGTCTGGGTAATTCATCACATTTAAATATCATATATTTAAGCTACAAATGCATTCCCACCATTTAGCATGCATCGAATTTTCCTTAATTTACAAAGGGAATCACTGAGTGGTGGCCAAATAAAGGAGCCAGTTTATCCATCAGAGGGAGTCCTGTGGAGAGAAAGACCAGCAAGGGATAGCCCAGCCACCCAGGAGGCACTCACCATCCTGTTCATGACCCTCGCCTGCTTTCCCTCGACCCATAAAAGTCTATCTCTCATCCATTACCATCCCTCCGTCTTCCCTCTCTCCATGGAAGTGATGGCACAGAATCCTTAACTAGAAGAATGCTAACTATCATCTGGTCTGAGCCCCAAACCCCTCACTTTCCAAATGCAAACATTTGGATATCTGACTGCCACTGGGATATCCCCCATTCTCCCAGCCTTTTGGGTAAAAATAACAGGCTCTTGTGTCAGTGTGGGGACTCTGTCCAGTGCTCTCCGTACATTCTGTTGACTCCTTGGAAATGCTCACTCCGAGTCTCTGTACTCAGAGCAATGGGTCTTCTTTGGGTTTCTCCTCCTATAGATGTCTTGTCTGTTCCTTACATCATGCCCGTTGTGGACCACAGTCTCTTTCCTGTGATTGCTAAAGAACCACTAACATAAAACTGCTCGTGCGTGCATTCATCCACTCGCTAAATACAAGCCAAGTTACCTATTGGGTGCCAGACACTGTGCTTGGGACCAAGTACTCAGGGATGAGAAACACAGCCTTGGTCTCCGTCCTCTCAGAGAACACAGATGAATGGCTGAGATAGCCACAAAGCAAGGACACTGTAAGCACAATCACAGAATTATTCTTTATATTAAGAACAGCAAGAAAGATAAAAAGGTAATATAACATTGTGGACCTCTCTTAGGCTGGGATGTTAAAGAAATTCAGATATTTAGGTTGATATCTCAAGGCTAAGAATGTACTACCCAAGCCAAGTATGTGTGTGAGTGAGGGGTAAGAGGTGTCTGGGGAGGGGACACAGAAGAGGGACAAGTTTGAGAACTAAAAATGGCCCAAGTGCCTGCTGACATGGTTCAGTGATTGAGCATTGACCTATGAACCTATGAACCAGTTGGTCATGGTTCGATTCCCCATCAGGGCATATGCACAGGTTGCAGGTTCGATCCCTAATGTGGGGTATGCAGGAGGCAGCTGACCAATGATTCTCTCTCATCATTGATGTTTCTATCTCTCTCTCCCTCTCCCTTCTTCTCTGAAATAAATATAAATATATATTTTTTAAATGGTCCAAGTAGTTGGAGCACCATGAGGAAGGGAGGGAACAGTACAAGGTGTGGTCAGAAAGAACTGAAAGCTGGGCAAGATGGGGAGCCGATTTTATTTTTAATATCCATGTGGTGACTTAAGGATCATGGATTGGGGTTGACATGGTTCAGGGACAGTGTCAGCTGTGTGTGTTGCCGACTTTTACTTGGGGTTTGATTTATTTTAAGATGATGATATCACTCCACAGACAAACAAACCACTGAAAGAGTACTCGCAACTCACTGCTCTTCAACCCAGGGCCCCCAAATCAGCCTACATCTGGATTCCCTCCTTTCTCTTCTTTCTCTCTCCCCAAATCTCTGCTTCCCCTTCTTCTTTAGCCTCCATCTCCTTTCTCAGACTTACCTCAGAAACTCAGAATTCCCCCCTTTTTTTAGTGCAGAGGAATTCAACTCAATTCTCTCAGCTTCTCCTTCTAGACCTTGCCTTTGGGTGGGGGATGAGGGATAGGGGTAGACTCAACTTCCACCCCCATAGAAGCCCATCAGAATCTGTTCCTCCAGGAAATACCCATTTCTCCTTAGTATATTATCCCACAGGCCTTCTGTATTACTTACCCTTAGTTACATGATGCTGCAGAACAACTAACCATGAAATCAAGTGGCAAACAAGTACTGGTATCTACAGCTCACACATTTGGGGTGTTGAGCTCAGCATCTCTGATGACCTTGGCTGAGTCTGCTCATTTAGCTGGGAGCTCTGGGGGAGCCTCTGCTGGAATGATAGAGCAATTTGGCTCCTAGGATGAGTGAGATATATGCTTTTCACAGTGATGGGTGAGGACAAAAGTAAAGAGAATCACACAAGCACTTTTCACCCTTTGCTTGCATCAAGTCCGTTAATATCCCATTGGTCATAGCAAGGCACAGGGCTGAGCCCAGAATGGGGTGTGGGGAGATATAAAATGACATGACTATGGGTCTTGATGGGGAGAAATGACTTGGGGCCATTAATGCAATCAATTTAGCACACCTTCGTTCAGACAGCTCTACTTATTTGGACTTACGTAGTTAGGGTGACTTACTCCAGGGCGCATGCCATGAACCCTGATAAGCATCCTGACAGCCAGAATTCAGCTCTCTAGCCAATCCAGTGCTCTTTCCACTCACTATGCTATCAATCACATAGATTCACATCTCCTTGGGCCTTAAAAGCCACCAGTCACGTAGACTCACATTTCCCTGGGTCTCCAGTAGACCTGGCATGAAAGAGTTAAAAACTCATTGGTGGAGCCAACGAATCACATCTCATACTTAGGAGTAGAGGGAAATGCACAATTAACTTTAAGTCTGCGTTATCACCTTGTCAGAGGATTTTAAATAGCTCAACAATTATAAACTAGGATTGTTTACCTACCTCTGTTTCTCTGGGAGATTGTGATGTAGGCTTGAAAGAGCTGCAGTTCTTACACCCACCCAGGGTCCCCATATGGATAACACCTTTACATTTTTGCTAAGTGCACATACATTTTTCCTATTTCTGCTCAACAAGTCAGTATAAGTCTATTTTTTCTGCATTTCATGGTAAAAACGCTCCCCTGCTCCCCCATCTGTTTAAACATATGCACTGGATACTAGCAACCTGACGGAAATCCTTTATAGATTGCACTTCTTTTTTATTTCTCTCCTGACTTATCTCTACTTTAAATCAGTGGCTTTCACATGGGAGCAATGTCTGGAGACTTTATGATTGTCATGTCAGGGGTGCGGGGGGAGGTGCTACTGGCCTGTAGTGTATAGAGGTCAAGGATGCCACTAAATATCCTACAGTGCATAGGATAGCCCCCTGCAACAAAGATTTATTTTGTCCAAACTGTCAATAGTACTGAGATTCAGAAATTCTGGTTTAAAGAAATATCAGTGTCTGGATTGCTGACTCCAAAAAAAATGATTACAGAAGATTTTTTTGATTCTTTTGAATTTTTTTATTTATTTGTTTTTTCTTTATTTTTAGGAGAATATTTTTAAAAATAAAATGATTTACCCTGGGAATAAAGTGCTTTGCTTAAACAATAGAGATGGTGACAGACATAAACCATAATGTTAGTCCCAAATTTTATTATTCCTATATCTAGTTCATCTCTTCTCTTTGAGTCACACAATAGTCCAGAAGGGGATAAAGAGGAGAAGGCAGAGAAGGATGGAGAGTTAAGAAGGGGTCATATGTAGGTTTTGGGTGCTGGACAGACCTGACATTGAACCCCAATTGTGCCAATGACTAGCTCGATGATACTGATCAAATTTGTATATGCACCCTCTGCCACAGTTTCCCCTTTGGAAAAGTGGGAAAATGGCCAACTACCTCACAAGGGCATTGTGGGGATTGATTTTTAAAATCCATATATAATCTGTGTGGCCCAGAGAAAGAATTCAGTAATTGCCAGTTCCCACCCATTCCTATTAAAATTCCTCTTAATTTCAAATCTGGACTTATACCCAGGTTCTTTGGGACTAGTCAGATTCTACCAAGAGCCAGCAAGTACCGAATGAGGGGGAAAAAAAGCTAATGAAATTCCTTGACTCCTATTTTCCATCCCCAGAGGATCTGGCTAGTTCAAATGGGTTTACAAGAGCATCTGAACGAAACTCTGCCCACTTGTTACTAATAAATTTTGTGTTTATATATTCAGATCGCTTCCACATTAACCACCTGAAAAGTTCCATGGCACTTTGTAGAATAGTGGTCTCAAGATTGGTTAAATGCAAACCTGAACACAAGAGGCTGGTGGCAAATATATTCTAACACAGGCACAGTCTGTGATGCATTCTGGAAAATGATGGAGAATATGGTCCTTGGGCAGAAGCCACTGAGATAATGTTGGTGAGTTTAGGTCAGAGCCAAGCTCACTCCTATGTCTCCTGGAGCCTCTTCACCCTTCAGTGGAAATATAAACACTAAATGTTCAGATGCAGAAGAATGAAATTGGACTCCTATCTTACACCACTCACAAAAATGAACTCAAGATGGATTAAAGACTTAAAAGTAAAACCTGAAATTGCAAAACTACTAGAAGATAAAAACGTAGGGAAAAGTCTCCTTTACGGCGGTTTGGCAATGATTTTTTGGATATGACACCAAAAACACGAGCAACAAAAATAAACAAGTGGAATTACATCAAACTAAAAATATTATGCACAGCAAAAGAAACCATCAACAAAATAAAAAGGCAATACATGAAATGGGAGAAAATATTTGCAAACCATATATCTGATAAGGAGTTAATATCCAAAATATATAAGGAACTCATCAATAGTAAAGCAAATAATGTGATTTTAAAATGGGCAAAGAACCTAAATAGACATTTTTTTTCAAAAAGAATATACAAATGGTCAACAGTTATATGAAAAGGTGCCTAATATCATTAATCATTAGGGAAATGAAAATAAGTTATCATTTCCCACCTGTTAGAATGGCTATTATCAAGAGACTAGAGGCCCGATGCACAAAATTCATGCAAGATTAGGCCTTCCTTCCCCCGGCTGCCGGCACCAGCTTCCCTCTGGCACCCAGGACCCAGGCTTCCCTCTCAGCCCAGCTTCGTCCGGAAGAACATCCAGTCTAATTAGCATATTAGACTTGTATTATTATAGATAACAAATGCTGGCAAGGATGTGGGGAAAAGAAAACACTTATGCACTGCTGATGGGAATGTAGATTGGTATAGTCATTACGAAAAATAATATGGAAGTTCCTCAACATTTTAAAAACAAAACTACTGTACAAACCAACAATCCTACTTCTGGGTATATATCCAAGGAAATGAAATTACAATCTCAAAAACAACAAATAATCAAGCACAGTCTACCCCTTTGTTTTCTCAGCAATTTTATGCACCACTGTTAGCCACATTTAACTCCTGAATAAAGACAATAACAACATCACGCTTCTGCCTTGCAACTGTTCCTTGTAAAACTGAAGATGAACTCGCCCATTCCCCCAAAGAGGAGACATACATCCTATGTCTATTTATCCATCTCTAGGACTGTTTACTCCTTTCCTAGTTTAGTCACAATCCCTCTTTGATATCTTATAGTTTAAAGTCAAAAATATGGGTTAATTATAATTAAGAGATTTCTATTTTATACTTGGGCAATGGGAAAGGGGGGGAATAAATACTTATAATGAATACTAATAAATACAAATATATCAAAGCAAGTAAGTATCAGACAACTAAGAACATAGTATAAGTACCACAGTTCCTGCTTCTGCAATTGGTCACATGGTCCTGGGTTTTGTAATTCACTTCTCTCACTGTCCATTTCGTATTCCTTTTGCCCTCAGTCAGCACCTTAGCTAGTTATGGTGCTTTGTCTGTCAAGGTGATTCAAGTCTTTATTCATGAAATCTCTGTCTCTGTATCAGGTTACTCTAGTTTTCCATTAACTATTAAAGACTACTTTTTAGAGCAGTTTTAGGTTCACAGCAAAATTTTGAGGAAGGTACAAAGATTTCCCATCTATCTCCACCCCCACACATGCAGAGCTTCCCCATTATCAACACTGCCACCAGAGTGGTGGATTTGTAACAATTAGGGAACCTAAATTAGCATATCATAATCATCCAAAGTCCGTAAGTCACATTATAGTTTACTCTTGGTGCTCCATTGGATAGCAGCAACCCTAATTTCACGGGGTAATCAGAATCATCATCACAACAAGTGCAGGGTAGCAATCCCTTCTTTGCCTGTTGGCTCGGTAGGGTAGCATAAACAGCCCAAAAGGCCAGGTGGCAGTCTGAGTTTCCAGTTCAATGGAACTCTTGTTTATCTATCTAGAGAAAGAGGTCTTCTTTTGGGAACCAAGACCACCCAAAGCAGCAGAGCCCAAGTTGCAAAAATAGAAGCAAAACTTTGTTATTGGAACACAGTGATAGAAGCCATGACCACATCTTCCCTTTGGCTCCCAGATCCATATATTCCACCTATAAGAGAAAGGACACTATATAGTATATATCCCATATGGGTTCAGCACATATTCTGCATCCTGAAGGATATCACCTCAGTCTTGCTGTGTGCTTTCACTCACCAGTGTTATAACCAAGTATTCAACTAGCCATTATATTGCTGCATTAGGTCAAGTTCTTTGGAGTGACAAAGTGTGTATGAGACCATGACTTCCATGGGTATGAGCCCATGGCTGTACTTTTTTCATTCCAAAGTGAGTTCCTGGTCAGAAGAGATGCTGTGTGGAATAGCATCGTGGTAAATGAGGCATTTCCAAATCCCACGCATGGGAATGCTGGCAGAAGCAGTGCAGGGAGGGCAAATTGCTGCCCCTTTCATGACAATGTTCTCAGAAGCGGAGCCATATCTGGAGCTCGGGTTTAGTCTCTGTTGTTGGCAGGTCAGGCACTCATGTTGTGTTGCCACCTGATTGTTGGAAACCTCTTCTTCAATAGCTGTTCTCTGGCTGGCATTCACATGGGCACAAATACTACATTCAGGCTCTGTGTCCATTCTGAGGGGTCCATCTACATATCTCTTTGCCCAGACCTCCTTGTTGCCAATGTTCCAACCTTATTTGTTCCAAGTCCTTGACCACCGGCCAAACCATCACCCACAGCCCAGGAATCGCTGTAGTTGTATACCACTGGCCACCTCTCCTTCAGACAAAGTGAATAGCCATGGGCCTGGCTCAGTCCTGCCCACTGGAAGGAGTTCCCTTTCATACTATTCTTTAGGGAGACTCTTGAATACAGCTCTAATACTATGACCATGCACTTTTGTGTGGTGCTAGCATATCATGCTGTTGGTCCAACAAGCTTGTCCCACTCCCTTCTTGCCAAAAGAAATCCAATACTGTTTAAATATTCACAGCAGTATGCTCAAGGAAGGTGGACCCAATCCCAGGGCAAAAACTATAATTGATGGAAACCCATCCCTATATACTAGTGATTGATTTAGGGGTGGTCACATGACCAAATTCTGGCCAATGGGGCCTAGCCGGAAGTCTAGGACTTTTAGAAGAGATTCTGTCCTCCTGATAAATAGAAAGACTTGAGAGAAAATGTCTCTTTTAAGTATCTCTTTAGATATCACAGTGTAAATTAGTGAATTTTAGAATTATGGCTTATCACCCTGAGAGGAAAGACAGTGTGGAAAAAAAAGCTGGCCAGAGCCCAGGAATCTCTGAGCTGCTGAATTTAAAGAGCCTACAGATGCCTCCCTTCCCCATAATTGCCCATTTTTAGGTCAATTTAGTCAGGTGTTCTGTTGCAATTTAACTGAAGCCAGCTTAAAAATAATATTTGACATGTTCTATTTACGTGTCCTATTACCTTGTCATAAGGGCTTTATATAAAAACGCAGCTCTACATAATTTGAACACCTTTTTGGACAATCGTTATGGGGATGGAAGAGTAGAGAAGAGAAGAAACAAAATATCTATTCAGGGTGATTTCCCCCTTCCCATCCAGGGATTAGAAAGAAGAGGAGGTTATTACCTCCTCATATCCCCAAACACACACACACACACACACACACACACACACACACACACACACACACACCTTTAGGTCTCTAGGTAGAATCTAGCTAAAGAATTGGTTTCTTTAGCTTCAGGATCAGGATATGAGGCAAGGCTGAGGTTCAAAATGAAAAGAATGAACTGATAAATCTGGGCAAAACACTTGCAAGCATTCCAGGCCAGAGGTTTGGACTGTGTGGTTTACATGGGGAGTGGGGGGGCATGGTGAGGGGGAGCCTCAGGAGGAGCCCTGGACCGGCTCCACACAGTGATTATGGGTTAAGCAAGGATACTAGGAAAGGCAGCTGTCAGATTCAGTAGCAATTCACCCTCTTGTGAACATTACAGTCTGCGCATATGGAAGAGATAACAGATGATGCCTGCTACTAGGAATTTTATTTTTGCTCAACTCCTAGATCACATTCCCCCACAAATGAACTGATGAATACAGTTGCACAGTGTATGAATTCATCTTCCTCGAATGAAATCAATATGTTTTTGCAAAGGACTCTGCTCCGTGTTCGCTGGTGAACATTTGTATCCTCCTGCCTAGCAGACAAGACCCGAGGAGCTGCAGCCCTGGAGAGAGTGAGCTCTGCTGCCATCTGCTGGTGCTGGGGGAGAGGGACAGGGCGGAAAGCGAGGACGTGCACCAGCCCTTTTTCTAATGAATGAAGATGTCCTAGGCCTAGGGCAGTGGTCGGCAAACTCATTAGTCAACAGAGCCAAATATCAACAGTACAACGATTAAAATTTCTTTTGAGAGCCGAAAACCGACTTCTGCGCATGGGCCACGAAATTTCAATCGCACTGTACATGCGCGCCCGCACGTGGTATTTTGTGGAAGAGCCACACTCAAGGGGCCAAAGAGCTGCATGTGGCTCGTGAGCCGCGATTGGCTGACCACTGCCCTAGGCCTAGGGAATAGGCTAGAACTGAAGGCACTATCCCCTTGGAAGTCACAGAAACAGACTCCTCATTCAGCCCTCAGTTCCTTCCCCATCTCATCCACCCTGTCCACCGGCCCATGCAGGCTCCACCCAGGTACAGCCATCACCGCTGTGAGTGACTCACCAGGAGTCAGATTTAGACTCCGCCACTGGCCAGGCGTGACCTCTCCAGGTGGTTTGCAACCTAACTCAACAGGAATGGAAGCTGCACTTTCTTATTGTGGGTAGAAATAAAGGGGGGTGCATTGGGGCTCAGGTGTCCCCAAACAGTGAACAGAAGGAGAGCCATTACAACCAGGATATTAGTATTAATATGATCCCAATGCCCCTACAGGCTGTAAAATCTGCGGATGTGCACGTCATACCATGTTAAGGATTTCTCTAAATAAAGCTCTTATACAACTGACCGTCCTTCCCTCCCCAAAGAAACCATTCCAAAGGCCAGAAGTGTTCGCCCCTGAGAACGGTTTCCAGGCATTTCCCATAGGAAGTTTCCCTTCGCTTATTTCATTTCGCCCCTTTGCTCCGAGTCGCTGGCACTTCTCATCTCTCCCAGTTAATAACTGCTTGGAAAAACCAATGCACGTTTTATTGTTTCCATTTCAAACCATGAGGCCGGGCTCCCGTTCCATAAACCGCTTTGAATTCCTTCGCTAATGCGAACATTTCCCTAGTCTTGAGTTATCTGAAAGAGCTGAGCTTAGAGTTTTAGGTGATCTCACCTTGACACCTGACAGGGTCAGTGGCCTTCTAGGCTGCTTTCCAGATGCCTCAGCATTTGTAGCCTTAATCAGAGAGGGGGAGTGGACAAAAGGTCTCATGTTAAGTGTCTCATGAACCCAGGGAGGCAAGAGCTTGATATCCACAAAGAATGGTAGAAAGTGAGCTCCATTTCCCATGCATCCAAATTTATGGATTGAAGTTCAGACCCCTGCACTGGGTTCAAAGTGTGGTATGTCCTCATGTGACCTTGAATAACTCACATGACCTCCGAGTAGACCTGTTTCTTCATTGCTGAAAATAGGACGATGAGACCTTCCCTGCATTCTTCACCATTCCGTCCCCTGGACTTACCACCTAGGCTGGCCTGGAGTACATGCCCCCCAGATGTTTGTTAAGTAAATCTTACAGCATGCATGCATGCCTGAGTGTCCTGGCCAATTTTGTGTTACTATGAAAATTAAATGGCATAATACATGTGAAATCGTTCTGCACACACCGAAGCCCTTCACAATGTAAGGAAGCAGCATTGTTATTCTCTCCTTGATTTTTTACCCTGCACTGTTGGTAGTGAAAATTGATTACCTATTAAGTGCTGAGTGAGAAGGTTAGCCTTAATAATTTCATTTGGCTTGCATACAGAAAGCCCTGTTCCTGCTGTACCTTGAGTAATCATAGGCAGGTATTTCAGATGCTCACTCCTGCCCATTTCAGTTAAGGGTGCCAAATCCTTCCTCCAATATATTGGATCTGAGATTCTTCGATGTCAGGTCTAATCAAGAAGTGTCAAGTTGAAAGGAAGGAAGTCAGCCGGATCTTTCTCCATAGATCCCGGTGACAATGCGGTCCTATATCAGCAATAATTCTTATTTATTTCAAATACATTATAGCATCATGTTACTATGGACCCTCTTAGTGGTTTCCTTCATGGCTTATTGTAATTTGTTTCCAAACACAATAAGCATAAATGGGGTAGACATTGATAACAGAGAATATCAGGGGTATGTCATTTGCCTTAATCAAAAGGTGGAGGGCACAGAATCACCAAATGAATACCTAAATGAAAACAGAATATTCTCTGGATTTATACAGTAAAATTCCTAGAAACAGAATAAATGAATAGGAAGAGACTTCTGTACATATTTGATATAGTCCTTTATTTAATCAGGTGAAAATTATTTAGACTAGGTGGTTTTTCTATTTAAAGAAATCTAGTATTTGAAATGTTAACTCATCGCCTGCTGGTCCACTCTTGGAGTTTAAAGTCAATCAAATGTCATTTTGTCACATACTTTGTATAAGAAACTGATTAGGGTTTTTTTCCAAATCTTTAGAACAACACTGAAATAAATAAAATACAACCTTTGCATTCTGGCTGGGAAGAGAAGGGAGGTAAGCACAGACACATAGACAGTCCATGTCTGTGGACACACGTGTGCAATCCACAATAATTCTGCATAGAACAGTCTCACTACTGTGAAACAGGTAAGGGCTGTAGAGGGACAGGAAGGGAAATTTTACTGGAGGCCTGGAGTTTAGAAGAGTAGGGGCAAAATAAAGACAAGGCTCAAGCAGTGAACATGGAATGCCCTCATTTCACCAAGAAGATGGAAGAAGCTAATACCTTGGGGGGCATCAGTTGCATACAAGACTCTGTGAGGAAGGGTTACCTATGCTATCTCACCAAGACCTCACACCTACCACTGAGGTGGAGATTAGACAAGGAAACTGAGGCTGGGGGAAGTTTAGTGATTTACTCAAAATGACACACCTCAAAGTAGAACCCACATTCAAACCATGGCTGTCCCTAAAGATCAAGTTCACATCCATGAGTCTAGTATAAGACTCTATGGAGGGTTTGTTTAAAAAGAGGTCAAAATCTTGTACTGCATGAATTTTGTTAATGACAGGAAAAATGCGTGTAGATATTGTGTGTTGGGGGGAGGAAGTATAAAATCAACAGTAAACAATTCCAGTGGAAACTATTCTGTATGTTCAGAATGTGGGAGAATTGAGCCACGGTCAAATGTGCCATCAACCTTTCACTTACGCTAAATTCTTATTCCACTTCTACTAGAATTTCCACCTTCTTTACAGCATTATTTAGACGTGCCAAAAGGTGTCATTTAAGCACCTAATTTGAATTCTATCTCTGCATTCTGGCTTTAATTCAGGGCCATGAAAATTCACTCCTGATAGCTGGGGGCATGTAAAGTCTCAGTGCATTTCACCTTGACCCTTGGAAAGCTTAGCCAATCTGCACTAAATCAGGGAACTAAATCTTAATTACTCTCAGTAACCTCTGGTGGAAAATGGCTCGCCTGAGTGGAAAAGGGTCCAATGTGGAGAAAGGGCATCCCCAGGTGGGGTGATGGAGTAAACGACACAGATGGAACAAGAACAGCCAGGGCCTGGGAGCAGAGGTGACCACACTACACCCTACTACACCCCCAAGAACAGCACCAGGAAGTGTCTAGACTGAGTATATAGCCCTGAAACCAGAGGCCTATCATGTAGAAATCCAGGTCTATGGCATGGATTTTGAAGTCACCGAAATGGACAGGACATATAAGGAAACATAGATGATGTCACTTCAGAAGGTAGTTTCCAACACAAACAACCATGTTATGTCAATTACTTTCCCCAAAGTTGGACCATTCATCATGCAATCAGATAAACATTTATTGAGCATCTGTTTTATGTCAGGAGCTATATTAAACTGTGAGACAAAAATAAATAAAATAAAATATTTGTCCTTAAAAAACTTGGAATATGGGGTTCAAGACAATCTTGTCAGGGATGGTACCATGTTCAAGATGGGAAGCAGAGAACTAACTAGGAGATGATGGCAGACTAACTTAGCAGAACATAGATCAATAAAGAGATTTAGGTTTTTAAATATTTTTTTTTAAAGAGAGAGAGAGAGAAACATTGATGTGAGAGCAAAATATCCATCAGCTGCCCCCTACACGCCTCCTAATGGAGATCGACTCCATAAACCGGGTACGTGCCCTGAACAGGAATCAAACCCGCAACCTTTCGGTGCAGAGGATAATGCCCAACCAACTGAGCCACCCTGGGCCAGAGCTTCAGTTTTTTTTCTTAAATATTTACAAGATAAAAATCATCAGTACTTGGTAATTTATTGGATATGGAAAATAACATTTTATAAAAATAGAGGCAAAGTTGTCTCTCAAAGATTTCTAATTTGGAGAAAAACCAAGAAATAATATGAATTGCAGGTATGTTTGCATCCATCCATTAAATATATCTTTATTATATACTTCTTAAATGCCCGGGACTTGATATTTTTTATCGAATTGAATCTATATAATTTTTCAGATATTTAAACATTGAAAAGGAACCCAAGATACAATGCAACCCAACTATTTCAAATAAAAAATGAAAAAGCGGGACCAAATAATTTTGAACACCTACAATGTACAACTGCTTTTTAAATAGTAACTGCTTTACTAGTATAACTAATACTCAGCATAACCTACCTCCCAAGGTCACTTTTGGCATCCCCATTTACAAGTGATGAAACTAAGGCTGAGAGGGAATAACTGTTTTATTCACAGACCCACCGCCATGAAGAGGCAAAACCCAGATCCCATGTGGTTCCCACAAAGTCTTGCTGCCCCCAAACAGGGCAGGGAAGCACCCACAGGTTCCTTCGTAGCCATGTTTGAGCTAGCATTCTTTTCCCAACCCTCTTCTTTAGTCCATTGGCCCTCAATATTAAGCAACTGTTACATTTTATTTCAGACCTGCTCACATCAAAGTCATGTGATTCACTGAGAGCACTGTTGTGAATTTCTTTGTACAAACTGTGGTGTGCTGAACCCATCTGGGTCTGTCTTGCAAGGGCCAATTTTGCACATGGCTTCCCAACTCTCTTCGGAAACCAGCCATTGTGAGAGTACTCACAGAACAGAAATTGAGATAAGCTCTAGAAATCAGGGCTTTTTTCTGACTGTTTTGGGAGAAGCAATTGTGAACCATTTACCAGCCCAGCACTGTGTATAAACATTTATCAATATGCATTTGATACACAGAAGTCTATCCGAGGGCTTTTAAATCACTTCCCTAATCTGAGTGAACTCAGGCTTGGTTACTCTAAGATTTTTTTTTTTATCAACTTTGATGTAACTTAAGTAAATAGAAAACGGTGTATTATCCGATGTTTCATACACCATGAAATTAAGTTCACTTACATGCAATTTTAAAATATAACTTATCCCAGGATTACTGTTTTGGTACACATTTCCCTTTCCACTCGCCTGTGTGAATTTCAGGTTTCTAAATCATAGCGTGTTTGGGAGCTTCGTTTCTTTAGGTAGATTTATGAGGTTTTGGGGGAAGAATCTGCAGTTATGTATTCATCATGAGATTCCAGGATCACCCCTTAACAGTGACTAACCACCAGCTCTTAGAATTACATATACAATTCTCATTACATATGACAATTACTCACAATCAGGTAGCTGGCATGACTTCTCAGCTGCCAGGACTGAATGACTAAACCAGTTTTTTCAATACTATAGCTCTCACGGAGGGCAGATGCTTTACTTGGAAGCTCATCATTCATTGCCGGTGGCTGCATCAGTAACAGAGAAATTGTCTTTCAAAGCAACTAATGTGCAAGTCAAATCGTCTTTC
Organism: Eptesicus fuscus; assembly: GCF_027574615.1. Lineage (NCBI taxonomy): Eukaryota > Metazoa > Chordata > Mammalia > Chiroptera > Vespertilionidae > Eptesicus > Eptesicus fuscus. The sequence continues at coordinate 12,091,685 of NC_072477.1, read as the reverse complement.
AAAACAACTAATGCTACAGAGATATCTTCCCAGACCTCAAGATGAAAAACTGAACTATAATTCTTCCTTTCACTGGGAAGAAAAAATGTACATTTTGATGAACTATGTAGGCACACATTAGCTGAGAATGGTGGATTCGAGGAAAGCATGAATATTAATTTGCAATATTTTGAGAGGGACGTGTTTATGGCAATTGGATGATTACTTGCTGGTAATTGTGTCATAATAATGTTAGTAGCTTATATACAATCTCCAAAACAAATAACCCAGGGAGCTGAGCACTGCAATATCATCAGCAGCCCTTCGAAAGCAAATCTTTCTTTGAAGACAAATACCTTTTAAAAAAAATTAAATGAGACTTGCAGAGTGCTGAATCTCGGCTCTGCTTGGATAAGCAGGTTTCCAGAGAAGGCTGGTGCTCCTTGAGCGCTGCCATAAGCGCACAATTTTGACCAAAACCCCGGCCAGACTTGGATGCTAAAACCCGCTGTTGATTTCCCCAACGCTGCCTGGGATAAGGAGGAAGTCGGAATGGAAAAATGCTGTGGTTTGGGTGCAGTTTTGTAAAACCTGCAGGATATTTTAAATTGGGAAATTCAAAGCTACCCTTTCCAATCCACTCCTGGGTGCAGGTAATTTTTTCTTAAACCCAAGAAAGTAGGAGTGCAGCTGTTAAAACAATAAATACTCTTTTCCAGAAAAATAGCATATTGACTGTGTTATAGACCCCTGGAAGGGAGCCCACAGCCTGCCACCTTGCATTTGAAAGGACGGGTGTCATGAATCACAGACACAGGACACAGGGACACGTGGGACAGAGCCTGGATTTTCATCACGGGCTGGGAATTTCCCAAATCATGCTCTAAAGAAGACATATGTGACGCCCTGGGGTACCACTTGCAGGGAGGACACCTTCCAAGCCTTGCTATTTCCCTGGCACGTGGATTCCACAAATGTGCATTTGTTATGCATTAGCACACACGGTTCACATTGGCCTGAGCTCCTCGCATTGGATTCGCTTTGATCATGGAATTCCAAGGCTATTTTTTCCTCTAGATCATTTCCCTTTTTTTTTTTTATTTTTTTTTAAAGTACATAGTAGGCACCCAGACTGACTTCTGCCCTGTCTTAGTCTGCTAGGGCTTCCATTACAAAGTGCCACAGATTGGGTGGCTTACACAACAGACATGTGTTTTCTCAGTTCTGGACACTGGAAGTCCAGAATCAAGCGCTCAGCAGGTTGGATTTCTCCTAAAGCTTCTCTCCTTGGCTTGGTGATGCCTGTCTCCTGTCTGTGTCCTCACATGGCCTTTCTTCTGTGCTTACACCTCCCTGGTGTATCTCCCTCTTCATATGAGGACACGGGTCATATTGGATTAGCTCCCAACCCTGAGGCCACTTTGGCACCAGGAGCATTTTGAGCTGAAGACAATTGAGAAGAAGCAAGTTGAAGGAGAGCTATCTTCCCTTCCTATATTTGCAAAGGTTCTCCTTCTCCTCCCCTCCCCCCTATACCAGGTAGGACAATCCTCAGAAAAACTTTACACCTTTTTCACAGAGAAGGCACTGTCTTAAACCTGCAATGCAATATTATTCTTGTTTCCCCTGGTTTTCTACTAGCTTCCCCATAACTGGTCTCCCCACACCCTTCTTTCTTTTGTCTTTAGCTGAAAAATGATATTTGAGCTTGAATTCTAAGCCACCTCAGTGAGATACTCATTTCTCCCTCAGTATGACATGTGTACATGAGTTATGCATGTTAACAAACTTCTCTGTGTTTTTCTCTTACTAATCTGTCTTTTATTACGGGTGTCTGGAATTCAGAAAGGTAGAGGAAAGTTATTTTTCCTCCCTTACAATCCTATTTTCAAATACAGTCACACTGGGGATTGGACTTTGGCGGTTAGGAATTAAACATATAAATTTTGGGGGGACACAATACAGGCTGTAGCACTCACTTCTTCACTATAGAGGCAATAGAAAATATATATAGTTATGTGCCACTTAATGACTGGGATATGGGCTGAGAAGGGCATCATTAGGTGACTGCATTGTTGTGCAAACATGCTAGAGTGCACGTACACAAACCTAGATGGTGTAGCCTCCTACACACCTAGGCTATATGGCATAGCCTATTATTTCTAGGCTATAAACATGTACAGCATATTACTGTACTGAATACTGTAGGCGATTATAATTCAATGGTTAAGTATTGCTGTATCTAATCATATGTAAACATAGGAAAAGTACAGTAAATCTGCATTATAATCTTATTGGACCACCGTTGTATATGCCATCCATGGTTGATAGAAACATCATTATGCACATGACTGTATCGCACAGTGATAGATGGCAGAATGTGAGATACCAGGACTTGCAGTTAAGCAGAGAAGATTTCAAATTTGCCATCTACTTGCCTAGTAATGTCTTATAATGCCCATTGATGTCCTGTAATTCCCAATGATGCCCAGTGATGTCCGGTAATACCCAGGGATATAATTGCATTAGCTGTCTGAGACCCAGTTTTCTCCCCTAAAAAATATGAATCGATTAATCTATTTATTTAACAAACATCAATTGAGTGTCAAACACTTTTCTAGGTACTGGAGGATATGGCAGTGCACAGAACAGATGGAATTCCTCTTCCCTCTCCCTCCCCCCCAACACACACACTCCTTGAGCTCATGTCCGAGTCACAGAAAGAGAAGATAAACTGATCAAACATGTTTCATGATGATGAGTGTTGTGCACAGAAGTAAAGCAGTGGTAGACAGAGTGAGCGAGGGTTATTATAATTTTACATAGAGCGGCCAAATAAGGGGTTTCACTGGGAAGGAGACATTGGAGCAAAGGCCTCTTAGAGGTGAGGGAGTGACCCCTGGCAAGACGTGGGGGAGAGCATTCCAGGCAAGGGGACTGGGGTGCTGAGCCCCTGATATGTTTGAGAAGGAGCTAGAATGTCAGTGGTGGCTGACGAGGAGTGAGCCAGGATCAGACTGATAAACTGATCAAAGAGGTAAAATTGTGTGTGTGTGTGTGTGTGTGTGTGTGTGTGTGTGTGTGTGTGTGTGTAGAAGCAGGGAAAACAGTTAGGAAACCATTCAGTGGTGCTGGAGCAGGGGAAGAGGGGGAGGAGGGAGAGGTGGCCGGGCTGTGGATGTACTTTGTAGGTCAAACCAACAGGATTTTGCTCACAGATTGGATGTGGGAGGTCTGAGAGGAAGAGAAGTAAATATCATGCAAAGAAAAAATGTGAGGGGAGGGTGACTTAGAAAAATATAGCTATCCTTTTTTACATTTTTTAAATTAAATTTATCAGGATCACATTGGTTCAGAGGATCACATAGGCTTCAAGTATACATTTCTATGATACAAGATCTGTATATTTCACTGTGTGCCCACCACCCGAAGTCAAACCATCTGAGACAGGGAATAACAGAGGGAGGATTCTGAGTTAAGTTTTGAACAATTTAGATTTAAGGTGCTCGTTAGACATCCTGGCAGAAAAGTGGAGTACACACTGCATCCCCCTTATGGAGTTGATATAAGAATTAATTAAAAGACAGAATGTGACAAATAGAAATCAAAAGAAAGGCTAATATTAGCCAACACTTATTAGTGCGTGCCTCCGTGTTGAGCATTGTTCTAAGTGCTATCATCTCATTTAATCCTCACAACAACCCAATTAGAGATATTATTATCTCATTTTACTGATAAAGAAAACTGAGGTTGAATGCTTCCCTGAAGTCACATACATAACTGGTAGAGTCCATGCCCTTTACGCTAGATACTCCTGCCTCCCCCACATAATGCGGAGTATGACAAGGTCATGTGGTAAGACGTCAAAACAGAAAATCTGTGCTCCCTACAGGTTGGTTCTCCACACGGATCCTTTTGACTTCTGGTTCATTTTGTCTCTTGGGGGCATCTGTATTTCCATGGAACAGGCAGCCCAGTGTGGTCTCCGTCCATCTGCAAATACTACCCCAGCTTCTGCTAGTCCATGCAACAAAACTTACATATCAAAGATGTAGCAAAGCAAGAAGCAGAAAACTACAGAGAGCGGGAGAACATGAAAGTGTGAGAGCACAGGCCGGCAGTAAGAGGACACAAGCTGCAGGGTCCTTGTGAGCCACCCAGATGTCCCCCAGGGGAGCATGTCTTTAAGCTCCTGGATTCAAATTAACAAATGAGCCCAGGCCCCTGAGCTGGAACACTGTGCTCTGCTTCCTGTGCCTCTCAACAGCAGGAGAGGGCCCAGCAGGAAGGCGGGAGCAGAGGCGATTCATCCCTGTCACAGCAAGAGTTTCCTCCCAGCCTTCATTGTTTTGCACCAAGACTCCTCCACATGCACAAACACAGGCGGGATTCAGGCAAAAGGAGGGACAAGGCATCTGAGATTCCTGAGCAGCAGAGCATGTCTGATTCTCTCGGAAGCCTCCACATCTCCACATGCCCCACCTCAAGAGGCAACAGCCGAGTCCACACGCATTTGAGCCATTGAAATGCAGCAGGACTATGCAGCTATGCTTTTTTGAGAATAGACTTGGAGGAGGGGACAACAAGGTTCATTTTCAGTCAAAAATGATCTTCTGATGCAAAGACTCTGAAATCTGAAGAGTGAGACATAGAGGAAGAGAGTCCCTTCTCCACAGGCAGCAAGTTTAGGGTTAGGGTTAGAGTTGGGGTTGGGGCTGGGGTTGGGGTTAGGGTTGGGGTAAGGGTAAGGGTTGGGTTAGGGTTAGGGTTAAGGTCAGGGTTAGAGTAAGGGTTGGGGTTAGGGTTGGGATAAGGTTAAGAGTTGGGGTTAGGGTTAGGGTTAGGGTTAGGGTAAGGGTAAGGGTAAGGGTTGGGTTAGGGTTAGGGTAAGGTTAAGAGTTGGGGTTAGGGTTAGGGTAAGGGTAAGGGTTGGGTTAGGGTTAGGGTTAGGGTCAGGGTCAGGGTCAGTGTTAGAGTCAGCCAGCTTCTGAGCCACACTATCCAGCTTCCTGTAGGAACTTATCAAATATCTGGCTCCAGGTTTTCCACTTTCCCACTTTCCCAACAAATTGTTGCCACTGGGTGAAGCTCTCTGAAGAAATGTCCCACTTAGATAGACCTGGCAAGGAGCTTAGCAGACAAGCCTGTGGCCATTCTTGTAAGTGGCTTAAATATAGGCTGGAGAATTCACAGGAGTCCTTAGCTGCCCTCTCACAGAGACCACTCAGGTAGCCAGCCAGGGCCTTTCTCGGGGCCACCTGGGCTTCATTCTGTGGGATCCCCATTGCTCTTCCCTACACACACAGCAAGTGACCTTTGGTAGCCTGTCCCCGGAATCCACAGCTGGCTCTCTGCACGAAATCGCAGTTTTTAGTGTTCACAGAACACAGCACGTGTGTGAGAGGTTGACTCTGGCACAAGACCCAGGCCACCAGGTAACCTGGGGCTGAGTCCCTCAGCTGAAAGAGGAACAACAATGGGAACCAGAAATGGCATTGCAGCTCGATCCTTTCCCAGGAAAGGAAATCACCATGGAAAGGTGTATTTGGAAAACCTGTTGGGCATTTGTTCTTTCCCACCTGAGTAACCCTCCAGAGGGAGAGAAGCCCACATCCCAACAGCTGCATGTAGAGAGCACTCACTGAGGCCAGACTGACAGAGCAGGAGAGCTCTGCTGTGAAAGATTCAGCCACCACAAGCTGAAATGAGAACCCAGCATTTGGAGCATCTTCCCTACAAAGGTGCTGTCTATTCTTTTTTTTAAAAAATATATTTTTATTGATTTTTTTTACAGAGAGGAAGAGAGAGGGATAGAGAGTTAGAAACATCGATGAGAGAGAAACATCGATCAGCTGCCTCTTGCACACCCCCTACTGGGGATGTGCCCGCAACCAAGGTACATGCCCTTGACTGGAATCGAACCTGGGACCTTTCAGTCCGCAGGCCGACGCTCTATCCACTGAGCCAAACCAGTTTTGGCAGGTGCCGTCTATTCTTGTTTCATGGGTCGATGCTCAACCACTGAGCCACACAGGCCGGACAAGGTGCCGTCTATTCTTAATGCAACCACCCACGCCTGGACTTCCAGGAGGCAGCTCAGAGTCTCCTAGGGTAGGCTTTGGGCCTCTCATATATTAATATTTATAACACGAGCAATGTCCCCACCATGGTTTCCAGCATGAATCACTCAAGAACACTTTCCTGAGGATCCTTCTTTCAGGATATGATGTCATTTTGCAGTTTATCTGAGAGGTGACCCCAGGAAACTGTTAAGGGACAGAGGGAGGAAGGGAGGCAGAGGAAGGGAGGAGGGGTGTCCTGGAGTTGAGTCGCCACAGTGGGGAGCTGGAGCTCAATCCTGCCAGAGGATCTGGGGGTGGGGTGTGTAGAGCACACACCCCAGAGTCACCCAGTTGAAGAGCTAAGGAGACTATGATGACTCCCTGCCCATCATTGGTCCAGACCTGCTTCTGAGGCAATGAGGCATCGCCCTTGTAGCTGACCCTGCCCACCGGCTGAGCTGTCCCCAGTGGCCAGATGACAGCCCTCAGCCAGAGGTGGACAGGTGCTCATGGCCAGTGGCCTTCAACATGGCAGTGAGTACCAGGGGAATGAGAGGGGCCCCAAGAGGGATGGATAAATAGAGAAATATATGTTGTTTGTTTCTTTCTTTACACAAAAGTTAACCAGCAATATACATTGTTCTGCAGCTTGTTATTTTCACTTTACAACAGTTCTTGGAAATTGTTTCAAATTCAGCATATATAGACCTTCTTCATTTTTCAACTGCTGTATAGTATTCCACTGTATGACTAAACCATATTTTATTCAGCCAGTTAGATAGGTTTCGCCATTTAGTTTGTCTATGTTCTTTCACTATGGCAAACAGTATCGCATACCCCATTCTTGTCCCCTATGTGCCTGAAGAAGAAATTGCTGTGTGAGTGGCTACTTCTAGGGATATAAAGAGGACACGGCCACTGGTCCTACCAGCAATGCAGAGGGTCCATGTCCTGCTCCTGTCCCCTCCTGAGCTCTATCAAACTTTTTTTTTGGGGGGGGGGGGTGTCTCCCATTCTTTTGACCTTAGCAAGCCAGGCCAGAACACGGGACAGTATACACAGCCCATTAGGCAGGTGTGATTCTGAGCAAGGTGCCACTACTGAAGAGAGAAAGGACTCATAGGAAGATTCCATAAGGAAGGGGTGTTAATGATAAGGGAAGGGAGTCACACTCACACACACACACACACACACACACTCACACACACACACATACACACACACACACACACACACACACACACACACACCTCCTTTCCTGGGCATGAGGTGGCTACCTGGCCACAGCCTCCTCTCACACATTTTAGAAACTGTGACCTTAATTGGCCCTGGCATTGAGAGCTGCAAATGGTGCTATCCTTTTCCATTCCTCGGACACCAGCTACAAGCAGCCTAATAGAAAAAGACGCCCGGCAATGGCCTGTTAGCAAGTCGTGTTAAGTCCCCAGGGCAAACTGTCTCTTGTACTGTTTTATAGTACATTCCCTTTCCTAGGCGATTTATTTATTATAAACCCACAGAAAAATAATGTGTGTGTGTGTGTGTATGTGTGTTTAAAAAAAATGACTTTTCTATCTCACAGCACAGGTAAACTACTTCACCTATTTCACCGTGACTTATTAGAAATAAATGTCAGCGGTAATTTTGGAAGTACTGAGAACAGGTGTGAGGGTGCGCCCGCTGGTGATCTGTCCTGCTGACAAGGACGAATTTTCCGTTCTTATGAATCACCTTAATGCACTCGTACAGGAGATTTGCAGTGGCGTTCATACATCTGTAAGGCTGTGATGCTGTACAACTTGCATTCCAGCTTTGAAATATTTAGCATTCCTCTTCCTGTTTGCTCTGAAAACATTAGGTGGCAAACTTGGAGGTGAGATCAGCATCCTCTCCCCTCCGCTGCAGAGAACTCGGCCGGGTACCGCTGATAACACCACGGAGAAGCAACAAAATGAAGTCACGGGCATCCTCTTCGCAGCTGCCACAGAACTGCTCTTAGGAAGAGACAGGTCCGTCCGTGTGTAAAGGTATATTGTGCAGAATTCTCCGCTGAGACAGGGGAGAGGTTCAGTTGTGGATCCAGGGGATGGAACATATGAAGATGTCACCAGAGACAGGGGAAAAGGCTGAGACACCTGCCCCCCCCCCTCCCAAGACCTTCAGCAGAAATCCAGACTCACAGAGGGCTTGTTTTATTCAGTCATGTCCCAACTGTCTTCCGAGGGCCTGCTATGTCTTTCAGGCACCAATACAATGGTGGGAGACGGGGTCTGGGTCCAGTTAGAGACCTTCTCTGGGCATTGGGATGACCCAGTGCTCAAATCTTGGACTCATCATTTGCTGGCTTCATGACTGAGCAGGTGACATAAAATCTCTAAGCTTCCACTTGTTTTCGGTCGCTGTGATGACATTAATAAAATCTCCCCTCACAGGACTGTTACGGGGTTCGTTATGCTGATGTCGGCCATAAACCTGACATTCAATAAGCCCGACTCCTTTCCACCACTCATCTCATGAGCAGAGAGAAGCTGTTTGCGGGTTCTGATCAGGGCTGAGCCTGTCGTAGTTACCTAACCACGTTGCATTATCAAGAATGGATCAGCCACAGGGAGCTGTCACAAAAAAACAGAACAGCTTCCTCTCAAACCTAGAGAAAAACCTGAAAATGTATTGATAAGTAAAGTATTAGAAGCAGGCAAACCTACAGTCAAATATGGTCTCTAGTGCTGTGTGTCCTTGGGCAGGTATTCGACCTCCCTGAACCTCAGCATCATCAGATCCTCACCTGTAAAATGGGGATAATTACAGTACACATTGCATGGGTTTGTGGTGAGGATTAGGTTAGATGAGGAATCACACACACACACACACACACACACACACACACACACACACCAATGTCTGCCACATAATAAGAGCTCAGTAAATGTTATCCGTCATTATGGTTGTGTCATTCAGAAAGTCCCTCCTTCCTGTCACCATTTGACTCTAAGAAATGCCCTCATGAAGTTTGGGATACATTTGCTTCCTGGATGGAAGGAAAGTAAAGGAGACAGAGCATTGGGCCGAGTCAGAAGTGGTTTAAGTCGGGATTCTGTGGCCGACCAGCTCTGTCACCTGGGCCATCCAGGTTCTCCTTTTCTGAGTGAGTTTCCTTCCTGGTCACTGGGTGTAGGGTTCTGTCGGGCGAAGGTGTATGTAAAGGACACAGGGTGATTGAAATGTAAAATAGGATCACTGTACAAGGCAGAGAGAAGGTGGAATTGAAATCAGACCGACTTGGGTTGCTTTCCTGCTTTGCCTCTCACTGGCTGTGTGGCTTTGGGCTAGCCACACACCCTCTCTGATGAGCCTCTATCTCTATGTCGATGAAATGCCGATAATAATAGCTGCCCTGCTGCTCTCACAGGGCTGCTAAGTCTCAAACCTGAAAAAATAAATCCCAATGAGCTTTGCCATTTAAAAGGTCACATGGCTGCTAGTTGGGGTTGTGATGGATCACAGTTAGGCATTTCTTTGGGCAGCTATTTAGCCCACAGCACAAGAACGAAGAGCAGAGAGCCGAAGCCGATGCAGCCAGAGAAAACAGGGGAAATACGGAGATAGCAGAGGTGACTTTTCCACCCAAGGTCTGACAGGAACCCAGGTCCTGTAGGATTTGGGACAGGAGGGCTGGGTAGAGGGTTTGCCTCTCTGTGGCTGGAAAGTGGCCCCCAAGCTGTCTCTGCTCTCAGGGACCCTGGGAGCGGGCAGAGCAGGATCCCAAGCGCTGTGTCCCCATGGCCTCCTTCAAAGGCTCCCATGCTAGCTCGCAACCTGCTTCGCTCAGAGGGAATCAGGCTCTGCAGCCAGAGGGCACCAACAGCGTTGACCTGTGTTCACTTCCAAATCAACACCCAGGACGGTTTCATTAAAGCCCTGGGCACCTCTCCATCCTGGGTTAACTCATTATCTTCCATGGATAACAGAAGGGTGGCCCTTAAATTATGCTTCCAAGGCCAAGTCTGGTCTGATGCACACACATGAATTATGCTGTCTTCCCAATGCTCTGCAAAGACACTCGGCAATATCCCTGTTGAGAAAGGGGAAATCTTGGCAATCATCGACTTCCCGAATCTGGGCTCTGAAATCAGCATTTCATTCGCATCGGTTGCTGGTTGCTATGCGTTCTTCATGCTTCTGATGTAATCCGCTTTCACTCTGACCCCGTTGGAAAGGAAGACTGGGCAAAATAAAGGAATGTCAGAAAGCCAAATGATCCTCTTTTCAAGTGCTTCTCGTCCTTTTCCTTTCCCGTAATGTTTACGGAAACAAGAAGGTGGTGGGCAGGATCAAGGCCCCTCCCATGGCCAGGCTCATCCACCATTTGTAGCCACAGGAGGCAAAGACCCATCCCCGAAGCCCCACTTTCAGGACAATTTCAAGCGTCCAGGAGTCAGCAGAGGCCTGGAGGCCAACTCTTGCTATTTGAAAATGATGGTTATTATTCACCTCTGTTTGCTGTAGCCGTTGTTTTTTTAACCATGAAAACGCCTGTTGTGTAAGTATTTAATGTCTTCCCACTGGGGCCCTCCCTCCAAATGTCCCTTCTCCCTGCCGGCTGGGGGAAGGGCGTCCACCCCTCCCCTGCGTGTCACAGAGCCTCTGTCAAAAGAAATAATAACTTGTTACCTTGCCTGCAACCCTCAAATCCCAGAGAGGCTGCAGCTGGCACGCATTCCCAGCAAAGGCGATTGGCCCTGGCACAGGCCAGGCCAGGCACCTACTAGTAAACACACCAGCCCCGCGTGCCTTGTTCTACCACATCCCCATTGGGGAATGTGCAAACGCTTCATCAAAACAAAACTGGCCACGGAGACTCTGCCTGATTCACAATTTGTATCGCAGCCCATCAGGGAAGGATTGTAGCTCTAGGATTTGGAGAGTTCTTGTGCGATTATTAAATCCTTTCAAATCCAATACTCATTTCAGACAGAATGGCCACCTCCCGCTTTCCCATGAAGGCCCTGGACATCTGATCAGAGAAGCACAGGCTCTGTCTTCCACAGGCTGTGGGCTCGGAAGCAGCGGTAGAGGCCACAACCTCAGGTCGGGATGGGCACGCAAACAGACATGGTCACTCCACCTGTGTGCCTCGCAATTGAGAACCTGTGAGTCATCTCAGCCTTCCCTCTCCCTACCCCCACCCCCCCACCCCCCGCCAGATTCCAACCTCCTGAATATCTAGGAAGGTGCTTAAATAGAAAGAGGGACTTCTCCGGCCATCTGGACACAAGATGAGGCAAAAAGTCACGTAAAACACACCTGCACTGCTCTGCCTGTACCCTGTAACAACAATAAACAATTGCTCAGAAACCGAGGGTCCCTATGACTTTGATTAAATTTAGCTTTAGCCCTGGCCAGTGTGGCTCAGTTGATTGGGTGTCGTCCCGATCAGAGCCTATGCCCAGGTTGCAGGCTCCATCCCTGGGGGGCGGGGGGTGCAGAAGGGGAGGCCGCCGATTGATGTTTTGCTCTCACATCAATGTTTCTCTCTCTCTCCCACTCCCTTCCTCTTTCTCTAAAAATCAACAAAAATCTCTTTTTTTAATTTTGCTTTAAATCCTAGCTCTAGAAATAATATCCCTCTCTCTCCTTCTGTACCCCTCAAAGACTTAGCCTTTCCCCTTGGTAATCATCAACCCTGGAGGCAGCAGAAGACAGTAGTAGCTTGAACCTGAAGGCATCACAGGGACATCTGTCACGCTAAAAATAGTATCTTGACCTAAGGAATGCTTCAGTGCCTGAGCCCTGAAATTGGATAACCCCCTGGTTACTTTCCCCTGAGACCACACAGAGGGACACAGGAAAACACCTCAGAACTGTCCTCAAGACCTGAAGGAATGATTTACTACCCTCACCCCACCTCCGACCCATCAACTCCCATCAGGACCCCGAACTCCTAACCCATGGTATCTTGTGATTTTGTCCTATATAATCTGTAACCCACATGCCACCAGAGAGTCGAGTCTTTACACATAAGTTCCCCGTCTCTGTTTTGGCCAATTCAATATTAAACTTTTTTTCTTTCTATCCTGCAAACTCTTGTTCATGCATTTCTTTGGGCCAGGCAGGTAGACTCAGGGAAAAAACACTGAGGTTCTAGTAACAACCTTCTTCCCAAAACGTCGAAAGCCTATTTGTCATATAAATACACGAGTATTTAAACAGAACCTCAGGGCAGTTTACAATTTTAATTAAGTTGCACTTGTTTTCAACATCAAAATATCTTTTTTCATATTTCCCAATTATAAAAACTATGACATTCTTGTGAAAAAAAAAATGATTTAAACAGTGCAGCCAGGAATAAAGTCCAAAGGGAATGTTCTCCAAAACCCTCTCCTTCCAAAAAACAACCAGAGTAAATATTTTGGTGCATATCCTTCCAGAATTTTCTCTATGCAAATATATTGCTTTTAAATAAGATCAAAATTCTTTGGATATTGCAACTTTTTGAGGTACAATTGACAAATTACTGTGGTTTTTTTTGTAATGAAAATGCTGAAACAACCTAAATGAGCATTAGTAAGCAAGTAGTCAATTGTCATAGGGCACCTATACAGTGGAATACCTTGCAGCTACCAAGAGGATGAGAGAGATCCAGACCCATGAACTATGACAGATGCCCACAGTATATCTATCATTAAGTGAGATCGCTTCTCGGCCTTTTGGCTAAGATCAAGTGTAGTATCTATCATTAAGCGAGAAAAGCAAGTTGTAGAACAATAAATAGTGTCCCAATGTGTAAGTAGTTGCCTGATGGTTTTACTTCATTTTTCATTATTTGTATTTGGGTAAATGTGCAATTGCTGATCAGCATGTAGGAGGCCCAGGATACTCATTTTCCAGGAAGTTTCTCTGCTGTTTGATGGGCCACTTCCTGTGGACCAGCTCTGGCCCACCAGCACTCTCGAGTGAAGTTATTGGCTACTGTTAGGCTGGCCCTGGGGACCAGGTCCAGCGGAACCACGCCCTCTAGTAAGCTCTCCCTACCAACCAGCTCCTGCCCCAGTCCTCTGGCAGATTTTGAACAAGTTAAAATATCTCCCGGGGTTTTTTCATGAGTTAAATAACATCTCCAGCTTGTGTTTACTTTTAAAATCTGTATGACAGTCGAGAATTTTTAGTTTTCTGAAAGTATTTTGTAGCAAGGGTGGGAAAGTGTGCCCAGTTACATTTTCCTATTGCTACTGTGATGAATTGCCACAAACATAGTAGCCCACAAAAGCAGAAGTCCAAAATGAGTCCCACGGGCTCAAATCAGGATGTCTGCAGGGCTGCCTCCTTTTGGAGGCTCCAGGAGAGAACCTGTTCCCTGTCACTTCCAGCTCCCAAAGGCTGCTGGCATCCCTTGGCATGTGGCAGCATCATTATAATTTCAGCTTCCCTTATCACAGTGCTCACACCGCTCACTCTAAGTCCTCCAGCATCCTGCTTATAATGACCATTGTGATTATTATAAGCTCACCCAACTCATTCAGCACAACCTCCCCATCTCAAGTCCTTAGTCACAAAGGCCCTTTTGTTATATCAGGTAACAAACACTCACAGATTCCAGTGATTTGAGGAAACTATGATTCAGCTTCTCACATCAAGGGTAAGTTGACAAACCAGACACTAGAAAAAGAGGAAACATAAAGAGCTAACATCCTGCTTTTCCTCAAAGGCTTAAAACATGTTATGAATTAAAGAATTATCAAATAAATTATAATACGTACCTCCATAAGTGAAATACTATGCAGCAGTTACAAAAAATGTTAGGTCATCAAGTTTTGACGTTACATTCCAAGATATGAAAAGATTTTCCAGACACAGTAAGTGAAAAGGCTCTATAAATAGGGGCATTCATTTGCATACATTAAACAAAAGAATACTATATGTGTGAACAGGTGGGCTCTAGGTACACAGCAAACTGGTATGTGTGGTTTGTTGTGTATCTAAGAGGGAAACTGGAACCAAGTAGGGATGAGGGAAAATTTTATTTATTTCTGCACTTGGGAATTATTTGAATATTTATAATAATACTAGAGGCCCAGTGCATGAAAATTCATGCACTGGAGCAGGAAGGATCCCTCAGCCCAGCCTGCCCCCTCTCACAGTCCAGGAGCCCTCAGGGGCAGGAGGTGACCCAGCGATCAGGGGAAGGCAACACCCTCATCACACCTCTGCTGCTGCCACGCTGGCAGCACAAGCCTTGGCCGGCCCTGGTTACCTGAGCCTTGGGCAACCCTGGGCAGCTGGGCAGCCGCCATCCGAGGCTTGCCTGCACCTCGGGCCAGCCCTGGGCAGCTGGGCAGCCGACATACGAGGCTTGTGTGTGCCTTGGGCCGGCACTGGGCAGCTGGGGGGCTGGGGGCGCTGAGGGGACTCGGGGACTCCTGAAGCAGGCATGCAGAGCAGCCAGACCCACCTGGGGGCGGGCCCAATCATGCCACACACCTGCCGCCCCGGCGGGGCTGAGGGGACTGGGTGCCGCCATTTTGTGACTGTGGGCGCTGCCATCTTTGAGGGTGTGACAGTCAATTAGCATATTCCCTCCTTATTGACTGTGGGCACCATCTTTGTGATGGCATGGTGGTCAATTAGCATATTCCCTCTTTATTAGATAGGATATTTTGCATTATGGAAAATTTTTAACCTCAGTACTCCAAATGTTAAGGACCATCCAGAAGGAACAAAATGTCCTTCCCTCCCTCCTCTACAAAGCTCTGTCCAGTGCAACTTCACAGTTGTGTTAGTGAACAAAAGAGTCATCCCATCCTGCAGTGTAATTTATGGAGAAGGACAGACAGACACAGCAGTCCCTCCCCAGAGGTAAACACGAGCCTGCTTGGTTCTCAGGCCAGAAACCCACAGGTAGGGAGCTCCTCATTACATTCCCTCCCCTGATCTCTCCTCTTCAGCTCGAAAACTGAGCTGGGCAGGCAGGCACCCTAGCTGCTGGCATGCACTCCACAGTGGTCATGGGAATCATTTCCTGCTTTGATAACCTGCCACTGTTGGCTGGGTGCTAATTAGCAGCCGCTACAAAACACAAGGTAACGTCTAGAAATCTGCAGACAGTTTCCACAAGCAGCCTGCTTGCCTCGCACTATGTTAGTAATGAAGACATTCCCCCTGGTACCTTGGGACAGCGTATCTGATAAAAGCCGGCAGAACAATTACATGTTCCAGACATTCATGCTGAATAAACAGAACAAGCAGAGATGGGAGCAGCGCCGATTCAGCCCTTCACACGAATACAAATTGGCAAAAACTGCCATTGAAAATCCCGTGTTTGCTCTATTAACTGAGCACACTTCACACCCTGGAACACCCAACACTACAATGGAGCCTGAATGGGGCCCTGTTAGATTATGTCTCTGCACCTGAGGATAGCAGAAGCCAGGTAGCTTGCTTCTACATGCCTTGGCCTACTTCAGGGATCGGAATTCTGTTTAGGTGGGCAGTATTTGCCTGGCCCTCTTCAAACACATAAACACGCCATGGTCTAAACTAATGTGTGCATTTGTTGAACGCCATTGGGCTGTAGCAGGTGCCAGTTGAATCATCAGTCTGAACCTCACACCAGTGATGCTGCTCCGAGACCCCTTCTCAAGTTTATGGTCTATTTAGAGGTAAAAAATCTACCATTGACCTCTATTAGATAAAAGATCTATTTTTAGCATGTCTTTATTTTTAATGCATGCAATGAAAAATTCAATTATAAATTCAGCAGCTCTTTAAAATAAACTTGAATCTTACCATCAAAACAGCATTTACATATATTTGCAAACATGTATATGCTGACACTGTTAAGGAATGAATGTTTGTGTCTCTCAAGATTCACCCTATCCCCAAATGTGATGGTGTTAGGAGGTGGGGCCTTTGGGGGTTAATTAGGTCATGAGGGTGCAGGCCTCATAAATGGCATTAATCTACACTAATAAAAGAGAAAGATGCAAATTGACCGTACCTTCACGACGCCCACCAGCCCATCAGGAGTGAGTATGCAAATTAACCCAACAAAGATTGGCGGGTTAATTTGCATAAACAGGCACCAAGCAGCTGGGGGCAGGACACTTGCGTCATCGCCATGGCATTCCGCACCACCCTAGCCGCTCCAAAGGCAGAGTGAAGGCAGAAAGGTGGCTCCGGGCCAGAGCAAAGGCGGTGCCAGCAGCCAGGGGAAGGAAGGTCCATTCTTACATGAATCTTCATGCATGCATCGGGCCTCTAGTAGTCTTATAAAAGAGAGCCCACAGAGCTCCTTAGCCTTTTCGGCCATGTGAGGACACAAGGAGAGGTGTGCAGTCTGCAACCCAGAAAGGGAGCCCACCAGGACCTGACCATGCTGGCACTGTAATGTTGGACTTCCAGCCTCCAGAACTCTTGAGAATACATTTCTGTTGTTCATAAGCCACCCCATCTATGGTGCTGTGTTATGGCAGCCCAAACAGCCTAGGACACTTATTATTTACCCAGGCCACAGACTACAGCCCAAGGACCTCTTACAATGTTTCCTTGGCATTGCTCCACAGAGTGCAGAGTGCTCAGTCCATAACTCAGGAATCACTAGCGCAGAGTGTGCAAAAGAAAAAACATCCTGGTTTTTTTTTTTACCTTCAAGATCTTACCATTTTAAAAACTAATGGAGTCAAGAGTTTCAAGTTAAGCCAGTAGTGGACCGAGGGAGGAGAGATGATGGAAGCCTAGAGAAGACAAGAGCAGTGGGGATGGAGAGGGAGCAAACAGAATTGGCGAGGTAATAAAGAGGCAAAACTGCCCTGGCTGGTTTGGCTCAGTGGATAGAGTGTCGGCCTGCAGACCGAAGGTTCGATTCCCATCAAGGGCATGTACCTTGGTTGCAGGCTCCTCCCCCACCCAGGCCCTGGTAGGGGCTCATGCAGGAGGCAACCAATCAATGTGTTTCTCTCACATCAATATTTCTCTTTCTCTTCCACTCTCTCTAAAAATCAATGGGAAAATAGCCAATGAGGATTACAAAAAAAGTCAAAACCTACAGGAGTTGATGACCATCTGAATCCAGAGTGTGACGTGAAGGGAGGGCTTCAGGCAGATGCTCCATGGTGGGTTGGATGGTGGCGCTCTTCTCCAAGGCAGGGCTGGGAGAGGAGGAGTGGGTCTAACATCTCTCTCCCCAAGTCAAACATTGATATGCCAGTGCACCTGGATAAAGACTTGCAAACCCAGATGTCCAAATGGCGGCTGAAGGGATGTGTGTGAAGAAAATGAGAAAATTAGTGGGGAGAGGGACACAGAGTTATTAATCACTCTTGATCCTCAGGATTTTTAGCTGCAGAGGTGCAACCACCTCATCTCTCCCACAAGCTGACTGCTGGTTTCTCCACCTCCCTTCCCCACTCCCCTCACACGTTTGATAAGAAGAGGAAGTCAGTTGACAAATGCAAGCCCCCGTGAGCCTGGCACACAGTTGGAACTCCCCAAAAGGCAGTTATTATTATTACAACTCTCATGGAGACAGAAGAGATGGATCCCAGAGCAACCCAAGGACTCAAAGTATGTGTCTCATTTGCTTTCCAAACGTAGTGAATACCTTCATCTCAGTCAAACACATCAGTGTGTTAAGGCTCATTTCCTCTGACAATGACTGGAGGGTGAGGTAAGATAGAGGGATTAGAAAATATATGTGCATATCTTTATTTATATACGTAAATGTGTGTTTATATATTTGCTTCATAGTGGCTTTCGTGAAGTTGATACAGATACACAAGCTGAGCTTGGGAGTAAATTGCATCGGAATTGCTCCCTGCCATTTACTTCATGCTGCTTGGAGATTGCTACCTTGGGCATAGGATGAGACAGGAAATGTGTTTCCTGTTTGCAAAAGGAAATAAATAAGCAGTTACCCTTTAGTGGCAATGAACGGAATATCTTGTGAACGATTCCCTTTAATGTTGTTTGTTTTGCAAGAGCAGGAGAGTATCTTAACAAAGTTTTTCTCTTTGTCCTCCACCCACTCAACCCCCAACCAAAGAAAAAGCCTTTCCAATCAGAGCTGCCACCAGATTACTAAACTTCAAGAATAACAAAGCCCACAAGTGCACTACTCCATCCTTCCAGCAGGAGGAGCTCTGATTGATTAGACAATTTCAACTCCCAATTTATCATCCAATTGTGTCTGTCCGGCTGAAAGTGTTATTATGAATGCACATCCCTAGGTAGCTTTGAAGCGGGGGGCAAGGACACCTACACAGCCTCTAAATGTTTCTGGTATAAGACTAAACCAAAAATGACTCCTTCTATGTCTTTTGAAGCTTGTATGCCACACAATTCAACACCCCTTAAAAAGAATAAAATAAGAAGGAAGGAAAGATGGGAGGGAGGAAGGGAGAGGGAAAGAGGGAGGGAGGGAGGGAGGGAGGGAGGGAGGGATATCCTAACTAAATACTGGTAAGAACTGAGGAGGCTCAACTTCTAACCTACAAGTATATGCACAGAAAAGGAAAGAGGAGGGAGCAGAAGAGAAGAAAGATGACAACAAAAATCCACATTAAAAGGCAACATGTGAGTGATAATGATAGCTTTAGGCAGAAAGATGGATTAATCACAGGAGTATGAGTAAATTCAGCTGGACAATTTGCCATTACTCTACCGAAGTCTCTGGTAATTATCAACCAAATGTGGTCAGAATTGGAACCTTGGTCTAAAAGGACAGGTTTGAAATGAGGAATAATGAATTGCCCTGTGGATACAGCAGTCTTCACTCCCGATGTTATGACAAGTGCAGGGCTGTCCCAGAAACGTGCTGCGGCTCCTTCACCCTGCAGTCAGCGTGGCTTTCCTGTTTGGTCAAGACTAAACATACAGTTCCTCTCCTGCAGCTCAGCTTTAGGCACCTGGCACATCGGCGGGGCAAACAGTGGCAGTTCCTCATAATCAAAGGAACAACAAACCTCCAGTCTTGAAATTTAACAACCACCCCCCTAAAACGTGCTCTGGCTCAAGGAAGCTAGAGAGACACACCCTATGTCTGCTGCTCTGCTGGCTGCCTCTTACAATGCAGGGGTCAGTGTGGAGTGTGATAGAGGGAAGATTACAAGTTTCAGCATGGGCTGAGGCTGAATTTATGACCTCTGAGGAAGGTGCTGGTCACTGCAAAGCTAAGCTAAGCTAGGTATCTGGAACTTAACCTTAACTGTTTATGAAAATTAGGAAAAGGTCTGGGGGCCCATCATTGTAGAACTCAGGCAGTAGCCAAGCAAATCCCACTTTAAATTGGGAGGGCAGTTTCACTCCCCCAAGTGAAGTTGAAATTGGGAAGGTATGCTCTTTTTTTCCAAAGGATGATTTTCCCTGTGAGACATTAAGAAGGAGAAGGATGTGCTCTGGGAATCTTCCGTTCTCTTCCATCTTGAGTCCAACGGATCACTCCAGCTTTCCGGAGCTGGGAGGGGGTCATAATAGTGAGGAAGAAGAAGAGAAGAACATGGGCACTTCGGTCTAATTCTAACTTGCCATATAGTCAAGAAAATGCTTGTTTAGTAGAATGTGAAATTCATAAGGGTAATTATCTGCTGTATTCATAAGAGTGGCTAAAAGGACATTAAGTCTACAACCACATTTAACTATGATGCCTTAAAGTGTATATTTTCATTTATAGAGTTTCAGAATATCAAGGTTTTGCATTACTCACCCAACACATCAGTTTTAAAATATATACATAAGGGGAGCGGAATGGGGGTGGGGGGGGGCTGGATAAAGGAAAGTGAAGGAATTAGCTGAAGAACATATATGCATAGCCCATGGATATAGACAAGAGTGTGGTGATGGCAAGGGAGGGGGGGAGTAGGGGTTTGGTGGAGGGGAGCAAAGGGTGGGAAGGGGGAACATCTGCAATAGTGTCAACAATAAAAAAATCTAAATTAAAATAGTAAAATATATACATAAAAATGCATACCTAATACTAAAATTTGTATTGTTTATATATTGCTGTAGCAGCTTAAAATAATAATAAATATGTATTATCTCACACGGTTTCTAAGAGTCAGGAATTCAGGAGCAGCTTAGCTGGCTTAAGGTCTCTCATGAGGTCATCAGCAAGCTGCCAGCCGAGGTCTCAGTCATCTGAAGGCTTGACTGGACTGGTAGGATCCATGTCCAAGATGGTCCACTCACACAGCTCACAGGTCAATGCTGGCTGTTGGCAGGAGGCCTCAGTTTCTCATCACATGGACCTCCTTGTAGGGATACTTGAGTGTCCTCACAATATGGCAACTGGCTTCTCCAGATGTTCATAGTAGGATATGACTGTACTCGTTTAAAGAAGAAATGTGTTCTCTCATTTATAAAAGTCCCAAGGTCGGCAGTGCACGTTTGGCATAGTGGCTCAACTATGTCATCAAACACCCAGGATTTTTTTATTATTCCATCCACCATCCTCACTATAAGAACTGGAGGTTGCCTCCTTTATCAACATGGTTACTAGAGAGCCGGCCATCTGTCCACAATTCAACAGAACATAGGATTTAGAAGGGAAAGACAAAAACGGGTCCACACTAAAACTATGCTTCATAATTTTAACTCCCAAAGGAGCTACGCAGGAACTACTATTTCCATGTCATTAGCCAGAATGGCTACATCCTATATAATAAAAGCCTAATATGCAAATCAACCAAACTGCAGAACAACCAGTGGAACAACCAGTCACTATGACATTCACTGACCACCAGGGGGGCAGATGCTCAACACAAGAGCTGCCCCAGGCCAGCCAAGGCAGGTGCCAGTGGGGGCCCCCCAATTGCCCCACCAGTCACCTTCTCCCTGCGGGAGGCAACTGGTAGCGGCCAGTTGTGGCTGGTGAATGGGTGTGCCAGGATGGCCAAGGAGGGTGCCAGCAGGGGCTTCCGCCCCCGTCATATCACTGGTCGCCCCACAGATCGGCCCTGATCACCAGCTAGGCCTAGGGACTCTACCCATGCATGAATTCCATGCATCGGGCCTCTAGTCAAATTATAATGGAGGCCGGGAAATTTATATCTCAGGCAAGCATACTGCCACTCCAAATAAAATCAGCTCTTATAATTAAGGAAGAAAAACAAAATGAACAATGGATCAGTAACAAATAGTTTCTGTCCTATCTGTTTTTGTATAAATGGCCAGAAAGTGATATGTCAGAATGCACACATGGTATTTCCATAGAGTGGCATATATTTTTAAAAACTGGTGATAGAAGGTCAGAGCAGAAAAGGATGGGAAAAATGGGTGGGTGAGAAGTAGCCACAGCAGAAGAGATGTCTCGTCTTTGGTAAAAGCATAAATTATCCTGAGAATTATCTCATTATAAGGATCAGAATTGTGCCATGCTCCCTAAAGAGTTTTAATGGTTCCAAGAAATGAATAATAAGTGGCAGATTCTCTGTACCTTAGCCCATCATAACTGGATTTTCCCTTTCCAATGTGACTGGGGACCCATTTGAACATTAGGCTGAAATCCAAGGCTTTATTTATTCTCTCTCCCTGACATTTACAGTAAAAGGCTGAATTCTCTGCCTAGTAAGCTGTGAGGCACTATCCGTAGTGGGTGTTAGAAAATAATACAGAAACAAACAGAACATTACTTATGCCAATGGAGACAGTAAATCACCCTTTCTGTGCACCCAAAAGACACAACAGGAGAAGTGCAAATCAAAAGTTCCCATGCCGCAGAAGAGAAATAATCCATGAGTTTCTCAGAGGAAGGAATTACCTACCTGCCTATATAGTGCAATAAATGTCCCTTTTAAAGTGAAATAATTTCTGAGCTCCTCAGCACAAGACTTATGGTGAAAAAGACAGCGCCAATATTAAAATTTAATATACCCAATATTGTCATGTAACAATAAATCAACCGGTAAAAAAGCAGCAAGTTTTTTTTTTTTCTACTCCTCAAAAAAGAGTTACAGTGCTTTAACTTGAATGGATGTTGGGTTACGATTGTGGGTTACGATGGTGAAAAGTATGAATTTGAGCCTCTCTAGCAATCAGATGGGGCTGCACAGAGCGGTTTATAGAATATGTAGTGTACCTCTCTGTCAGTGCCAGGGAGTATTTGCCTCTCATTAATTCAAAAGACTGTAAAGATGACAAGTTTAGGAACTGAAATAATGACAAAGTGAAAGCTTTGAATAGTTCAATCTTTCCTGCTTTCATGGGGCTTTGCAAAAGTTGTCTAGTTCTACTCAGACTTGGCTGTGTGGAGATTGGTTTGAGGATGTATTAATAATAGAAGAAAATTCCAAGGCTTAAAGGAAAAATTCTCTTAGTAGGTAAACTTCTCATCCTGATACCATTGTAATTAACAGTTATTAAAAAAGAAAGGGGCAAAGGGAAGACCAAGTATTAGAGACATGTCCTTTGGGCAGCTTCACCAGGAAACTAAAGCTTTTACACGCCCCAGGGAGCCACTGGTCTATTCCCTGCAGATCGCTGGGGGGAAGGGAGGAGGATGGATGCATGCCCAGTAAAGTTGGGATGATGTTGAGCAGGTACCTGTACATCAGTCACACCTGGAAACAGGTCATTGACCAGAATGGGCATGGCCGCACTGCAAGGGCATGAAGATTGGGGATATTTAATCCCCTTAACAAAGAAACGCACTCTCTTGTTCTTGTGCTCTTGCATTCTTACTGCTCTTGTTTGCTCTTGGGATTCTTATTGCTCAGGAGGTGCTCTACTGGTTCGCCAACACACACAGTGGACTAATGGCCTGCAGCTAGCCTGATGCTGAATTGGAACTGGATGCAACATGGAACAGAAACTCTGGACACTGGCTTTGCTTTTAGCTCTACTGAAACCCCAGCTACACTTCTTCTATGTGTGGACTAAGGGAAATAAGACTTTGGAAACCCAGTGATGCAATTCCATGCAAATAAAAATCACTCATCCCCCCCATGCAAGTCTCAGACAATTCTTTTTCTCAAGATATGATAAGGACCCCCCACTCCCAGCACTCAGTAGGAAAGAAGACACCCCAATCCTATTGTCTACAGGCCAGGTAGATTCTATTCAGACCATATCTACCCAGGAACAGAGTTTGAAGTCAGACAAATTTGGTTTAAATTCTGGTTCTGCCACATAAAAACCTTGGACATGCTACTAAATATTCTTCAGTTTTCACCTATAAACATGTAGGTAAGAGGCACCTTAAGTAGCAAGGTTGTTGGAAGGGATACCTTACATGAAAGGGCTGAACCTGGTGTAAGTACTAGATAAATGCTACCCCACACACCTTTCTGGATTATAAAACCAGGATTCAGTCTCTTCCATCTGCATGCATCCCCACCAAATAGGTCTTGGACCTGCTTCCTTAGCTCATTATTCCTGGAAGATTAAATGCATCTGGATGTAAAGTGATTAATGGCCCAGGTTACTGGTAGGTCTCATGAATGTTAGCGTTCACCATCATCATCATTATTATGGGAGGTTGCTGGGTTCTATCTGTGGCACTGCCAGAGACTGTACAAATGACCCCAGCCCACAGATTCCTCATTATGACATGAATGGGGGAGGAAAAGCTGAGCTCCTAATAAAGTGCGACTATTTTCACTGCTAAAATTTGTTCAAAGACCCTTTTTCAATCCCTTTATTATTATAATTCATCATAAAAGGCCAAACTTAGACCCCAGGAAGCCCTGGCTTCCCAACCTCTGTGCTATATTGGCTATGTTCTGATTTATGCGAATTCAAGTATGCAAAGGAACCAGCCACAAAAGCACAAATCCACTCTGGCCCTAATCCTATGGCTGTTGAAAATGCTGCCACCTTGCCTGGAGAAGAAAGCATGGGCGGGGCGCCTGGAGTCCCTCAACAGAGCACAGCTTTGTGGAAAGAGAATTCTCCCAAAGCTGTGATGATTTACAGAGCACCCACAACTTTGATCTGAACCCAAGGGGGACAACAGCCCATTGCCATCCAAGCCTATTCATCAACTAAAGATCAATCATCAAGGCAGATAGAAATACAGTGGCAATTAGAAACCACAGGGTAAATGTGAGCTCCTTCCCAGGGAGGGAGAGGTGGAAAGACAAAAACTATGGATAAGGCTAAACTTGATGAATCAAGTATCCTTTGTGGTGATGTTACATCACCCTTAACTATAAAATATGATTCACTTTCCCCAAGGCTAAGGACAGGCAAGGCAATGCTTTAGGGATCACATTGCATTAGTTGAAACATATTTTTAAACCCATAGGAGGTGAAAAGAGAAGCAGCCAGTGGTCAGCAGCGCAGCTAGTAGTAATTGAGCACCAATTACTAGTAGGTCTACATGTTCCCTCGATTCATAACAATGTCACTGAAAGTTAACATCATGCCAATGTTGTACATGAAAATAAACCAGGGTCAGCACGCCAGGAAGTTCATAGATGTTTATTGGGCATCCATTATAGACCAAGCACTGATTGGTCTATATGCTAAGTTAGTGGTGACTACAAGACAGTGCACCACAAGGAACCGACATTCTAGTAGGGAAAATTAAAAACAAACAAGGCTTAAAGAGTCTGATTTTAAGTACAAATAAGCACTATGATGGGAATGTTCCAGAGTGATTTGTTAGGAGAGGGGCTGCCATTTCAACTGGAGTGCTCTGGGAAGAGGTGGCATTTAAGTAGCATGTTTGATAATGACAAGTCAGCCATGAAAATGTGGTGGAGAAGGCCTTTCGAAATGCAAAGGGCCTGAGCAGAAAGAAAGCAAGTGTGGCCAAGGGCCAGGATGGTGAGGCTGTGCAATCTATCCAAAGTCACACAGGAAGTGAGAAAGTTAGAATTGTCACCCAAAACTGCCTCAGATGCCCATGGGTAATCCGTTTCTGCACACTGAGATAAACACACAGCAACATCCTGAGGAACACAGCCCATGGGTTTGGAGTCAGCCCACCCAGGTATAAGCCCTGACCTTCCCAGGTACAACCTGTAGGACCTACTTTGCAGAAGTTACTTAACTTCTCTAAGGCCTCAGCTTCTTTATCTGAAAAAGACAATGACTGCGTAAACATTTAGAAAGTAGTGTTATTCTTCCTACTCATATGGATTTTTCTAAAAGGAATGAGGGAAACATTTCCCATTCTTACCCCAAGAGTTAGACAGGTCTTGGTTCTTGAAGGCTAAACTCTCTCTAGAAAAAGATAATAGGTTTACTCATTTAAGGTCTAAAAAAACAAATTTCCCATCTTGGGGATATCCCCAAATAAGACTAAATATATGTTTTCCAGGATTTCTCCCTCATTTTGCAGGATTGTCCAAAAGCAAGCCAGTTTCCCTGAGCTACCCTCTCTGAGCCATTCTTACATCTCAAGGGTTTAGGTAGACCCACTGAGTCTAGCGTCCTAAACTCCAGATTGGAAGGAGGGGGGACAGAGAGGGGAGGGAACAGGTCCAAAGGAGAAGAGAAAGAAAGAGTGAATATGGGTACCTATGTATGAACATTAGGATCTATCTTTTACATTTTAATTATTTTTCAAACTAGAGGCCCGATGCATGAAATTCGTGCAAGGGACTCAGCCCTCACAGCCCCTGCTGCCTCTGCCCTTGCAGCCCAGCTGCCTCGCAGACCCACTCATTGGTCATTCCAGAAGGTCGTCCAGAAGGTAATTCTGCCGTCCGGTCTAATTAGCATATTAGCTCTTTATTATATAGGATGGGCACTACATTCACATGGAAAAATATTCCAACAATACATGATGGCTACAGAGTGCCATGTGGTCTATTTCCCATCTCCACTCTCACTTTCCCAATTTATTTCCCCAGCAGTAACTACTATTATCAATTCTTAGGTGTCCTTCCAGAGTATTGTCTACAGAAACAGAATTCAATTATCAGTTTCTATACATCGATCCATGACGCATAACTCATATGACATTTCTGTTGACATTGAAGAAGCAGACTTTGAGATAACAAAGAAAACCACCCAAATTTGCCACTTTCAAATGCTGGCACTACTGGCACACATCTCCCAAAGAGAACTTTATCACACACCCATCACAATGAACACAGAGAGATTGTTCCTCCAGGCAAAGAAGGAAAGTTTCAGTATCTCTTTGTTGAACACTGACCACCTGCCAGGTCCTGATCCAGGCGCTTGTGAGCACATCTGGAGAGAAGAAGGGGTCCTTTCGAGCCAGCCTCTGGACACAGCAGCAGAGGGGAGTGGGTTGTGTTAACGCACAAATAGTGAAGACGACAGCAACAACAATCTGCATCCAATCACACACAATCCTTTTTGGTTTGACATGAGAAACCTAAACAAAATGCCCCTTTCCTTCCTAAAAAAGGATACATCTGCTTCCTGCAATCCAATGTTTTTCTCCTAAATAAATAAAGCAGCAAGAGGAGTACTGAGGGACGCAGGGGTCCAGATGCAGGCAGGCTCTCTGAGTAGCAGGTGCAGACGGGTGAGGGGCAGGGAGGGTGGAAAGCACTGTTGTTAGGATGGCTGTACCATCCTGTGGTTTCCCTAGTTCTTTTTCAATGTCTCAGCTCTCCACAGGTAACCAGATCTTACTGCGATTAATTATAGAAGAGATGTTTTGGAATGGATGCATCACAATTATTAAAAGAAAAAAGAGCCTTTGATCAACCCTCTGACAAATGTGCAGTCAGATGTGTAGTTAGGAGGGGAAAAATTATTTCCCAAGAAGAGCTGATCAGAAGCAGGCACCGTGATGCAAATGATGATGGTCCATCCACCGGCAGTCACAAGCCCAGGGCAGCCAATCACAAAAGGGGCCAATTCTTCCATGTATCACCCTTCACCCCAACCCCAATTTTTTTTAATTCACACATGGACCAAGTAGGACAACTAATTTCTAAGGTTTCCCTTTGCCCAAAAATTTTCAATACTGTTCAGTTGGCTTTACTAAAAGGCTCTATGCCAAAGTAATCTTTCAAAAGAAACTACCTTTGGGTAATAAATAAAGGTTTATGAGTGAACATGTTGTAAATCTTTAAATAAAACATCTTCCTGAGTTTTTTTCCTCTTTATTTCTAATCAAAACCCACACTCTCATTCTCCTCCCATCCCCATCAGTGTTATCTTCTCTCTGAAACACAACTTCTGGTCCAATCCTGGGGTGAATTGGATGCAGGGATAACACTCAACCATACTTAGACCCTCAACTATCCAATAAAGAGAGAGAAACAAATTCTTGAGAAACCTTGAACCTGGAAGTATGACAATAAAACACAGCATCTCCTCTTTCCCCCATGGTCCCCCATGGAAGCTACATCATCCTGGCTGGTTTTAGGGAGATGGAGAAAGGGCTGTTTGCTTAAATTTCTTACTTAGACCTACAAGGAGTCAAGGATGGATGGGTCTAAGTCATCATCGTCACTACAGTCCATCAAACCAGCATCCCATAAATAATTATTGCCCACTCTGTGCCAGGAACAGGCAAGCAGTGAGCAGGGGTGAAGAGGTGACAAAGACCAAGTCCTTGCCCTAAATGAGTTACTCAATGTCAGAACCAGGTTAGAAACAAACATGCCACCATGTGAGGTGCCAAAAACAGTGAACCAAAGCCCCTGCTTGCATGGAGCTTGCATTTGGGAGAGGAGACAGATACTAAGCAAGACAGGACATACTTGAACAAGATAACCTCCGCAGGTGATAAGAGCTACAAAGACATTAAAACTCAGGGTTGGAATAGAGTGTGATGGAAGATGCAAGAGGACTGTATATGGTGGTCCCGAAAAGGTTCTCTGAGAGAGAGCTGAGCTGAGACCTGGTGAGAAGGAATAAACCCTGCAGCAACCTGGGGTGGAGTGTTCCCAGCAGAGGGAACAGCATGTGCAAAGTCTTTCTGGTGAGAAGAGCTGGACATCCTGGAGGAGCAGGAAAGGGGCCGGTGTGGAAGGGGCATCAGCAAAGAGGAGGGAACAAACAGATGAGTAGGGAGAGGAAGCAGAGTGAGATCACGAAGAGTCTTATATGGAATCTGGATTTGAGACCAAGTTCTTGGGGAGTCGTTGTTAGAGAATTTTGAGCAGAGAAGTAAAAGGTTTCGGCATGATGCCGAAACCGGTTTGGCTCAGTGGATAGAGCGTCGGCCTGCAGACTCAAGGGTCCCAGGTTTGATTCCGGTCAGGGGCATGTACCTTGGTTGCGGGCACATCCCCAGTAGGGGGTGTGCAAGAGGCGGCTGATCGATGTTTCTCTCTCATCGATGTTTCTAACTCTCTATCCCTCTCTCTTCCTCTCTGTAAAAAAATCAATAAAATATATTTTAAAAAAAACTATGACACATACACACATAGAAATATTAAAAAAAAAAAAAAAGGTTTCGGCATGATTTCTTTTTTAAAATGTGACACTAGTCCCTGCGTACAGAATAGAGTGTTAGGACCTGAAGAAAGCCAACAGAAACCATGCTATGTAATTCAAGCAGGAATGCATTTAAGATGGGGAAGGAGACATGAAAGGATTGTTGGAAGGTCTAGGGGATGAGGTCAGCTAAGCTCCAACAGCATTCGGGAAATTGCAGGTGCAGGAAGCCCAAGAGATTGTCCCCAGGAATCTCAGTGAACTGGTACGCCACCAGAGTGGGCGATTCACAGGACAACTGGGAAACTACCTAAGCCACGGGAGCAGGTGTGGCTTCACTTCCCCTCAACCTTCTGAGGCCCACAAGAATACCATGTCTCACCAGGCAAATCCAACCTGGAGCCCTGCCAGTAGGGATTCTGAAAAATGAGGTTCCCACACTGACAGCCCTTGCAGAGGAGGAGGGTGGTCTTATGTTGCCATCGCCCTCTCCAGCACAGTGGTCAGAATGGAAGTAGTTAGAAGTCTACTGCAACAGTCCAGATGGGAGATGAGGGAAACTTGGGATGAGGGTGGTGGCAGTGCACTATATAGAGAGGATGACAATGATCTAGAGGACATTTTGGAAGTAAAGTCAAGAGGACTTGTTGATGGGGTGTATTTGCTCATTATTGTAACTCCTTAGAATGTCCTCTCCCCCAAATATGCCTTCCTCAATGGCCCTCAGGTGTCACTGTTGTTTTTTTAACAACTTCATTGAGATTTAATTAATAAACCATACAATTCGCCCATTTAAGGGTGTAATTCAAGGACTTTTAGTATATTCATAAAGTTGGGCATGCATCATTACAATCAATTTTAGAGCACTACTCCCTCCCCAAAAAAAATCCTGCACCCCTTAGCCATAACCCCTCCATCCTCCCATTTCCCCAGCCCTAGGCAAACAATAATCTACTTTCTGTCACTGTAGATTTGCCTGTTCTGGACATTTCCTATAAATAGAATCATACAATAGTTGATCCTTTGTGGCCGGCTTCCTTCAGCTAGCATAATGTTTTCAAGATTCATCCGCATTGTAGCATGCATCGATACTTCTTTTTTTTTTTATGTCAAATAGTATTCCATTGTATGATACCCCATTTTACCTATTCATTCATCATTTGATGAACATTTGGGTTGCTTCCACTTTGGAGCTATTTGAATAATACTGCTATAAACATTCATGTGCACGTTTTTGTGTGGACCTATGTTTCATTCCTCTTAAGTGTATAGCTAAGGAATAGAATTGTCGGGTCATAGGGTAACTATATTTAACCTTTTGAAGAGCTATCTGACTGTTTTCCAAAGTGGCAGCATCATTTTACATCCCCACCAGCAATGTGTATGTGTTCTCAGGGGTCACCTTGGAAGTACTCCCTCACCTCTTCTTTCCATAAGGATCCACTGAGTTAGAGGCTTCCTCCATTCTCATCAGGACCCTGTGCAGATCCCTAAGATACTTTTGTCTCCACTGACTTCCCTAGTTCTCTGTGAGCATCTTGAAAAGAGACCATCTCTTTCATCTCTTCATTCCCATTGTCTAGCATAATTCCTGGCAAAAGGTTGATTTCCACTTTCCCCACAGTTGGGTCAGAGAGGCAGTCTAGATTAATTGGAACATACTCCGAGATACTCTTGAGCCAGTCAACAACAGGTGTGATGTCTTCAGGGATGCTCAGAAAAATAAAAACAAAATATGAACGCAAGCTGCTGCAGATCGGGGGCTGGAGGAAAAAAAACTTAACTGCCTCTGTAGCTGCCTTCCGACAGATGTTATAAATGAGTAATTTATGCATGTGTAATTCACAGGATTTCTGACAGTGCCCAGAATGCTGATTCGGAGAGATCACGGGAGACTAATGAGAATTTTATGGGCCATTGTGTGCAAGTTTGTTTGGGATTTCTGGTATTGGTTTTTCAGCAATCACTAAAGGCTTCCCTGGCCACTCCCAATCCCTCGGGCTGGAAAACGTGGATTCAGACAGGGCCCCAATAATATATACTTTAAATAATTATTTCATACCTGACAAGGCCTACTTACTTGCTGGACAAGAGCACCTGGTCTGTCTCCATGGTAGTCCCACTAAATCTATATGGGCAAAGGATCCCTTAAGATGGTGTTTAGGAAAATCTATTCCCAACTGGGCACTTTATCCATTTCCTCCTCTTATGCTTTATTTAAGAGCCCACATTTTTATGGAAATAAGGTTCTTGTTTTATCCAAAAGGCATTTGTAGGCTTAGGGCTTTCTACTAAGACTCTTCTAATTATGGCAACAATCTTGGGACTGATGAGAAGCTCAGAATAGAATTATAACTCACAAGAAAGAGAGAGAGGAAGGAAGGAAGGAAGGAAGGAAGGAAGGAAGGAAGGAAGGAAGGAAGGAAGGAAGGAAGGAAGGAAGGAAAGAAGGAATGGAGGGAGGAAGGGAGGAAGGCAGGCAGGCTCCAGATTGAACAAGAATAGCATTTCTCAGCATAGAGTTCTAGGATGATAGAACTCTTCAAACTATGCTCTTCTTAGTTTTTAAAACTTTATAGACAGTGCAAACATTCCCTGCCAAGGTCACTAAATATCTAAAATTGAACAAAGGCCATTAATATCTAATAGTCTCCACATATTTAAAAATAACTCCATTTTAACCACTTTTAATCCACTTTATTACACCCTCACTCAATGAAACAATAATTCAGGCTGTTGCTCATGTGAAAAATAAGACAACCCCCTTTGATTTTTCTTCAGCCCTTAATCCCCACATCCAATTTTTCAGGAAGTCCTATCAGCTGTACCTCTAAATGCATCCCAGATCCATCCATTTCTCTCCATTCCCGCTGTTTCTGCACCAGCCTGAGCCATTGTGCTCTCTTCCCTGGCCTAGGTCATTAGCCTGCAGCCTCCCAGCTTCCTGGGCAATGGATTACCCCATGACAACTCATTCTCCACACTCCAGCCTGTGCCACACTGCCTCAAACCCTGCCATAGTTCCTTTGCCTTTGGCATGAAATCCTACTCTCTATAGCCACCTATAAGGCCTCCCTCCCAACCCCACCTTCTCTATCCCTCCACTCCATATTGTTTAATCCTCACTGGCCCTCTTTCTAGTTTTAGAAAATGCCAGTTTTTTCCCTCCTCTGGGCTGTCCTTGCTGTACCCTCTTCTTGAATTTTCCCTCCAGATCTGTCAGTTGGGTCTCAGCTCAGATGTCACTTTCTCTATGAGTCTTTCACTCCATCTAATAATGCTCTATCTATCTAAAATTGATAGAGCCACTCTATTTAACATTGACCACCATCACTCTATTCCAGTCTTTATCTGCATTTTATTTATTATTACCTAAAATCAAGTTAGATCTTTCTACTTATATGCAATTCTTTTCATTTTGTTTATTTTACTTTATACTAGAACAATGCCTGGCCAAAAGTTCTTTCAACTCAATTATTCACACTGATTCTCTTGGGCTGATCTAAACTCTGCTTGGCAGTGACATATGGCTTTGATCTTTAGAAAGGAGAGGAAAAAAAAACATTTGATAATAATGATTATGATGATGACAGCTAAGATTTATTAAGCCTTTACCAAGTACCAGGCATTGTGAAAAGTATTTTATGGGCATTTAAGCCTCACAACTACTCTATCACATAAATACTTTTGTTATACTCACTTTACAGATGAAACAACTCGAACACAGAGAGACCCTGGATGTTGTGAAGGAAGGTAAGAGGTCCAGGGTTCAAAGCTATGTTGTCTGAATGCAAATTCCATGCTCTTAATCATCATAGTGTTCTACCTCTCTTAATAGTCACAGTTCAAAAATGTTTCTTCCCTAAAATTAAGTTTCTAAGCAATAAAAATAACAAATACATATCATTATCTGAAACAAGTTTAGATATATTTTAGGACTATTTATAAGTGCCATAGGATTCCAACTGGTCCCAAACTGGGGTTCCTTATTCTAACAAGGCAGACAACTGATTTGTTATCACCTCAAGTTTCAGATGCCAATCAACCGAGTTGACAGCCACTTTGTTGTTAATTTGTTCATTTCCAATGAGAACATCACTGTCAGGCAGATATGATAGGGATATTGGAGGATCGAGCCATTCTCTCTCTGTAGGCAAATGCACATGGAGAGCAAGATTATGAGCCATTTACTCTGGAAGGATAGAATAAAAGTGGGAATATGTGTATAAAGATGCTACAGGCTGATGTCCCAGGCATCTCTGGGGCAGGCAGCTGGAGGTGGAGTTTCTCTCCTGCAGAACCAACTTAGGCATGGCCTCTCTTCAACTTCTTTCTGATACGTATTCTTTCTTTGCCTATATCAATTCCTTAACCTAGGAAACATTTTATTTCTAATATGACATTGCATTTCCCCACACTGATCTAAGTCAGTTTTATAGCTTAATTCTCAGAAAACAATATTACCTATTTTGAATTCTCATGAGGCAATTTGTGCCCCTGTATTCTATCTAAGAGTACTGGTTGGTCTAACATGGGAGGGAGGGGCAGTGGGAAACTCTTAGCTAGTGATCTAGTTTCCTTCTAACTTTCAATTCCAAGCCTTAAATGAGCAAAGGAAAAAATGTTTCCCGTTTTCCCCCTTTTCCCTTCAGAAGTTTAAATTTGATAACAGCAATAAGGCATCCTCTGCTTGTTTGTCTTAATTCATCATTTGTGACAGCTGATCTTACAACTTTTCCTGGTTATATCATGATGAAGAGAAAAATTGATGGGCAGTTGGGGCAAAGGTTTTACTAACTGCTGTTGCTCTTACCTCAGGATCCTGTGAGCATGGTTTTCCTTTCACTTCTCCCCCTTAGCAGTTCATTATAAGAATGAAAAGCCATAGAGAACCTGGCAGAAACATCTCTAGCAAGGTTCTGATTTTTAGGAAGTTTTACAGCCATGTCTTTGGGGCAGCGTAGGGGTAAGTCTCCTCTATCTTATTTTAATCAGAGAAAATTTTCTTGATATTGGTAATACAAGAAAAAACGAGATTCTGGAAAAGAGGTTACCCTCTGAGAATTAAACTAGTACACGGTATGATTGTAATTAGCCATTTGTGAGCATAAAGCGAAAGAGAGTGTGTGAATATGTCACTCAAGAATTTGCAGACACCCAAACCTCCACTAATGAGGATGGGAATCACCTCAAGGGGATGAGGCTAAAATTTAATAGCAGTTTAGAAATCAAGAAACTAATCACTTGCAATGTATTCTGCCTAAGAAAAGCTTGGGGAGGAGGTAAGACCACCACTCCAGAGAGCATGCAACACATACTTCCCAGGAGTATTACCATCCTGAGCCAAGTAAAGAGAGAGAGAGCCCCAGGAAAAAGATCCTGTATCTTCCTAGAGCATTGATTTTACCTTAAGATCTTGGAGAAATTATATAAAATAAACATGAGTATTTTACAGAGTAGATAGGGAGAGGGAACATTTTTTGAACCTTGACATTAACAATTAACAAAAAGAAAATATTTTCTACTGCTTTTCTTTCTGTATACACTTAGGGAAGCCCTGCCTAAAATGTTTGCTTGCTTGTTAGTTTGACTGTTTATGGCTGCCACTAATTTGATCATTATCTATCATTCTATCCATCTATCTATTTCTCTCTCTCTCTAAAATCAAATTTTTAAATGAATTGGTAAGTGCTCTCATCTCTAAAATAATGTTAATAACTAAGAACTATAATACATCATAATTAAATTTTATTTTTATAAATATTCGGGGGGGTAGAGTTAACATTTTACCCTTTTTTTTCATTTTCTTACTTATTATGTGTGCCTATACTTAATTTCTTCATGCTTCATTATGTTTCTTATACATCCATCCATATTATTTTCCAAATGGTCAAATAAATAAAATAACCTGCAAACTATTTTTCCCTAGGTTCTTCTCTTCAAGTGTTTCCCCTCTTTGTTTCCATCTGGACATTGCCTCCAGGCCTGCAGAGTGGTTCTCATCATAGACTCCTTGTGTTCTTGTGTTGAATCCACTGTGTCCTAGGAAACAGTGGATTTCTTCGTTTACTCCTTCAATTCACTGGAGTGCATGTTCCTGGATTCACAAGAAGTTTTTCATAGTAATAATTATGTGTGCTTTTTTTTTAAAGTGTTTTTAATCTACTTTGGATTTAGCTGATAATTTTGCTGGGTATAAAATGCTAAGCTGCAAATCCTTTTGCTTCACAATTTTGAAATCATTTTTCCATTGCTTTCCAGATTTGTTGTCAAGAAGTCTGATAAAATTATATCCCATGTTCTCTGTCAGTGACATCTTCTCCCACCTCTAAGAAAATTTGCAGGATTTTTTTTTCTTTTACTCCATGATCTTATGAATTTCATGATGAAGAGCCTGTGTGTTTGCCTGTTGTCATTCACTGTGCTGGACACAGTGGGCTGTTCTTGCCATCAGGGGGCTCTGGGAAATGTCCTCTGTCTTTGAAAATTACTTCCTCTTCATTTTTAAAAATAGTTTATTAATATATTGTTGGGCTTCCTGTGTCAATACTCCAAGTTTGTTATCTATTCCCTCATAGTTCTTTTTGTTTTATTTGCCCTGCTTTCTGAAATGTTTCTTAGTTTTTATCTTCTAATCTTTGTGTTGCTTTTTGTAATTTAACAAACAATTTTCTAGGTGTGTTTTATTCTAATTTTTCCTCCTTTACCTTTCTCAACTCCTCTTTTTCTTATATCTGTCATGTTTTTTCTTAGCTCTCCAATTTTATTTAGTATAGCTTATTGACTATAGTGGATCATTTTTCTTCCTTCTCCTCCTCCTTCTCCTCTTCCTCCTCTTTTATCTTTTTCCATTTGCTGTGCTTTGGCTTCTTCTCATGTTGGATGCTTTCTTCCAAATGTCTTATTGTCCATTCACATTCAGTAGTGATGATTTAAAAGCTTAGAAGGTTAGAAGCACTGAAAGTGTGGATTGAACATATCCATAAGTAATTTTCAAAAACCTGGGACTGATATCAGTATCTGGCAGTTCTAAGGATCTTGGGTTTTTTGAAAGCAGACTTACAAATCTCCTACATGTATGGCCTATTTCTAGAAGTACAAATTTTACTTAAACTTTTTCTCTTCCCTGGATTTTGACCTAATGTCCTCAGCTCTTTCCATTTGACTCTTCCTGAAAATAAACCATTGGTCATGTGTGTGTGTGTGTGTGTGTGTGTGTGTGTGTGTGTGTGTGTGTGTGTGTGTGTTATTGGTTATTAACATTTCCATAGTCACAATAATGTCAATCTTGACTGTAGATTTGATCAACATTTTTATATCATTTTAATGTGAGTGCAAGAGAAGAAATGGGAGCAGAAGCAGGGAGAGAAAGGTAATCCCTCATCTATCATAAGACAATGTCAATACATAATGTCTAAAATGGATCCATTCATAAGTGACAAGGCACACATTTTATTTATAAATATGGAGGTAAGTCACAGAAAACAAGAACTAAAAGAGTTGAAAGCAGTTGCTTGTGGGAGTTGAACTGTAGAGTAGGGAAGGATTAGTTGGGGACTTCTGTTTTTCATTATAAGCCATGGAATATTTGAATGCATGCATTCCTTTATTAAAAATAGAATTTAAGAAGCAATGAATTGAGCTAGGAGATTGGAATGAGAGGTGACAGGCAAGTACCTGGGAACTGGAGCACCTTTGGAACCTTATAAATATTGGAGTGAGTAGTGGACTTCCTGCAAGTCTGTGTAAAGGGGGTTCATGTTATTTTTAACGATATATTAAAGGAAGAAATGAGGGCAGCAGACTGAAGGACTTAGTAATATTCAGGTTAAAAGCAGAACCCCAAATTCAGGAACTTTAATAAATCCTCGGGCCCTTTATAGCTTAATGTTTGCAGACTAGTCATCAAAATCGATTCAAAAGTAACTCCATTCAAAAAAGTATGAAAGAAACTCGATTCACAATATACTACAACCATTTTTAAAACCTTTCCTCCTGTCTTCACTTCTCTGCTCTCTTCACAATGTCTTTGGATCTTGCAAGCCAAACTCTCCTCTCAGCTCCATACTCCCAGCCTGGATCATAATTTGGCTTTTCTTCCCTTTTTCTGCATCTGTGGTTTGTCCCTCTCTATGTATTCTTGCAATTTTATATTCACTAAGATTTTTTTCTTTAGTTAGCAGAAGTGAGGAAGAGAGAAAACCATAACAAGGTAATAAATTCCCACTTGTAGAATTTTCTGGGTTAAGATTGAAGGCATGGACAGGGGCGGGGGGGACTTCACACCAAGTTGCCCTTTTTTTATGTTATTCCTCTGAAGCACTGCCTCAATATGCCTGCACTTCTGGGGTGTGTTTTCAAGCTCTGAGCAGAGAAAATTGAAACTTAAACATTGGTGGTGTCCAGGGGTAAGAGACCTAGACCTCAAGGCCCAAATAGTCACTAGAACATCCAGACCTGAGGGCAGAGAATCTCATCTGCTTTGCTGACCGCTGTATCTTGAGTGCCAGCCCTGACAATGTGCTCAACAAGTTGTAGAAGACCTAAACCTCAGCAGCTAGCATCCTAGTGAGGTCACACGCCAGCATGTCTGGGTCTCAGCAAGCAGGCCCCTTCTCCCTGCAGTGAGCTAGCCCCAACCAAGCATTTGAAAGGTGGTGTTTCTCTCATAAACTAAGAAATTGGAGTGCCATCCTCTGCCTCAGCCTCACAATAGTCGACACAAGGCCATTTTCCAACACATTCTTAATAGTCTAACACAGTGGTTCTCAACCTTTCTAATGCCATGACCCTTTAATACAGTTCCTCATGTTGTGGTGACCCCCAACCATAAAATTATTTTTGTTGCTACTTCATAACTGTAATTTTGCTACTATTAATGAATCCGATGGTCTTAGGCTCTACAGCAGCGGTTCTCAACCTGTGGGTTCGCGACCCACAGGTTGAGAACTGCTAGCAGGGTCGCCTAAGACCATCAGAAAACACAGATATTTACATTGCGATTCATTAACAGTAGCAAAATTACAGTTATGAAGTAGCAACGAAAATCATTTTATGGTTGGGGGTCACCACAACATGAGGAACTGTATTAAAGGGTCACGGCATTAGAAAGGTTGAGAACCACTGGTCTAACAGAAGCTGGTTTCTGAGTATACACTGCCGGGCACCTGACCTCAAACCAGGGTAGAAAAAGCCATTCAAGAGACCTCTTGAAGCCTGCCAACCTCCCCTGATGATACTCCCAGCTTATTTAGGGTGTCCCAAAAAAAATGCATACACACACTTTGAACAATTATAAAGGCAGTGTTTATTAAAATGCATTTTATTTTCAAAATTGAGCTATTGGCTGTTAAAGCGTGTATACATTTTTGGGGATACCCTGTATGTATAACCTAGTTCTTACAGTATGAGAGCCCTGGGCTATAAACCTTAAGACCCAGAATTGAACACCAAATGTAGAACCCCTCACTCTATAGAGTGTAGAATGTTGTACACAGGACCTGGAGGAGTTGCAGCAGAAATACCCTGAGAACAAAACACAGAGCAGATCACAGAGCTACTGGGCAATGGGCACGTGGGAGAAACCAAGGGCTCCCTCCTGTGTCACTGGGAGAAACATTATGATGGTGGGAGTCAGCCAACATGGATGACTCCAGCAAGATTCAACTTTATATGACCTTTAAGGACATGTCAAAATGACAGGGAGTTACATAAAATGCATCTCTGCAGCTCAGATGCCCCACAGATATATTTTGAAATAAGCTATTTGACAGGCACCTGCCCCCAGATGACTCTATTTTGTTCCCAAGGGTAGAAAGCTTGCCACATCTCCTGGGGAGGAAAAGGAGAGGGAAAAGAATGTCCCATTATAACCTGGCCTCTTTTGCTATTTTAATGCCTACTGTCATCTTAAGTCCTTTCAAAAATCTGAAAAGAAGTCTTATTTTTAAATTCATAATGTTGACCAAAGAGACTTGCCTTTATTATGCTCATAAATCATTCATACCTCCTTCATAACAAAGAAATTATTTTTAATTTTTATAAGGCTTATTTTTCTCTTTCTTCCCAACACGAGAGGAAATGAGAATAATATTTTATGTTAATAGGAACAAAATGTTCAAAATGTATGCACTGTATAGAAACCCTGTAAAATGTTTCAGTGGAGACATTTTTAAACCAACAAAGGAAATGAAACACAAAAAGCTACATTAAAAGAACATTGATGATTTTCACTTTAACGAGGAACCTGAGAGGAGTGGATTATGGGTAGGTGGAGGGGGCCTCCGAGGGGAAATTGTATTCCACAGGACTCTGTGGTTAGGGGCTGTCCCCATCCCATCAGGAACCCAGGCCAGCTCTCAGGTGCACCCTTTGTTGGTCACCCCTTCCAGATGCCAGGAAAGTCCCCCCCCCCACGCGCCGCCCCCAGAGGGGTCCAGGCAGCATCCAGGGACTGAGGCAGGTGCTGCCATATAGGGAAACTTCTCCCTCTGCCAGAAAGATGTCACGACTCCTTGGACCAGGATATTGTTCCAATGATATCCCAGGAATTCATCTTCACCCACTGACGGGTTAATAATATGGGGAAGGGAGAAGTAAATAGTTCACAGTAAAGAAAAGGCAGCCCCGGCGGTTCATCAGAATCCACAGCATCAGGGACAGTACTGGTGGGAAACAGGAATATTTGGAGGAGAGAGAGTCATTTCTTTAGCAGCGACCAAGTGGCGTGAGGTTGTTCCAAACACGCCAGTGAGTGTAAAGGCGTGTACCTTGCAGTTGGACCATTTGCATGCAGTAGGATGGAGTCTGGGGGCAATCAGGCTTCCCAGCCTCCAGAGAAATGTATTCATCGCACTTGAGGGTTTCAGCCCTTTCCTGTGGGAATAGCCACATTGAGTCCCACAGGCAAAGCCCATGGGGCCCTGAGCAGTGCGGGAAGGACCTAAACCACCAGGGCAGGGCAAGCAAAACATACATGAACTCAGAGAAATGGAAACAAGCCCTCTTATGTCCCTCGAGCTCCCCAAAATATCACTCACTGAGTTACTAACGTCTACAATACCCAAAATGCTTGAATTAGTCTCATCCTTGTTAAAGGGCTTTTGTAGACATTTACAGCTTGTGCAATAAATGAATCACAATTTTCAGAGAGCACGATTTGACAAATGAGAAAGGGGAAGATGTGAGAGGAAAAAACGTATTTCAATCACTCTGCCTGCATGCCTTTTATAGTTATCTCATTTCATTCTCACAATAGCCCTTGTAAATAGATATCAGCTATTGAACTGGTTATTCTTTGCTTTGCTAGCATCCTTCCTCCTCTTTGTATTCACATTCTGCCATGTGGAGAGCATCACCCAGGCTATTTCTGGAAGGGATGGGCCCATGGGGGCGCTGGTGTAAGGTCAAGAGGCAGGAGGAAAGAGAGGTCAAGGTGTTACCTCCCTATGACCTCCAGGTTTTCAAGCTGCATTTCTGTCTGCCAATGTTTTTCATTACAAGTTCTTTAATATTGGACTCTGAAACTATTGTTTGCATTATTTTTTATAACAATTCGTTTTAAGAAACGAGGAACTGGGCCAGAGGGAGGAGATTGGAGAGAGAGGTGACAGTTACCTGGGAACTGAGGCAGTCGCCTTGGAACCTTGAAACTCTCAGGGACTAATCAGAAGGTTCATGGGGACTGTGGTACATCACACAATGCTCATCACCCAGAACCCCAGTAACCCTCCAGTGGTCCTCTCATTAGGGTGGATTCCCTAGCTTCTTGCTTGGGGTAATTGTTATCTCTCCTCTTCATTCAGAAGTGATAAACTGGATGGTAACTCTGGGCCAAAAAGCCCTCTTCACTATTTGCTTCCAGAAAAGGTAGGTAAGTAGGAAGTCTATGCCCAGCTCTGATACCTGGGCTCTATTCCGACTCAGCCTCCCCACCCTGACTCATGCTAGACTGCAATGACCTAAAGAACATCTATAATGACCAGCACCTGCCTACTTGTCTCTTTATTCCTACTGAAACAGCGGGGGCGGGAGAGGGGGTTCACTAACAAAATTCAATACGATTGAAAAGAATGCTAAACTTTGGATTTTTTTTACTGTAATTATTTTAATATATTTCCTCCCTACATTTTTCTATGCTTATGAATACTGTTTGAATATATAACATTTTTTTATTTTTATTGATTTAGGTATTACAAATGTGTCTTTATCCCCCCATTGTCCCCTCATCCCCTCAGTCCTGCCCTCACTCTCAGCCCCTGTTGTCTGCGTCCATCGCTTATGCTTATATGCATGCATACAAGTCCTTTGGTTGATCTCTCCCCCTTACCCCCACCCAACCCCTAACCTTCCCTCTGAGGTTTGAGCATCTGATCCATGCTTCTCTGTCTCTAGATATGTTTTTGTTCATCAGTTTATGTTGTTCATTGTAATCCACAAATGAGTGATATCATGTGATATTTATCTTTCTCTGACTGACTTATTTCACTTAGCATAATGCTCTCCAGCTCCATCCATGCTGTTGCAAATTGTAGGAGTTCCTTCCTTTTTACTGCGGCATAGTATTCCATTGTGTAGATGTAAGAAAAACTGGTAATAAATTATCTAACCTTGCAACTTAAAGAATTAGAAAGAGAGCAACAAGAAAAGCCCACAGTATCCAGAAGGAAGGAAATAATAAAGATCAGAGCAGAAATAAATGACATAGAGACCAAAAAAAAAAAAAAAAACAATTCAAAAGATCAATGAAACCAAGAGCAGATTCTTTGAAAGGATAAACAAGATTGATGAACCTCTCACCAGGCTCATCAAGAAACGAAGAGAGAGGACCCAAATAAACAAAATCAGAAATGAAAGAGGTAAAGTAACAACTTATCTTACTGATATACAAAGGATTGTAAAAAAAAATACTACGAACAACTCTACTCCAAAAAACTGGACAACCTCGACAAAATGGACACATTCCTAGAAAAATACAAGCTTCCAAAACTCAATCAGGAAGAATAAAAAAACCTGAATAGGCCGATAACTACTGATGAAATTGAAACAGTAATCAAAAAGCTTCCAGCAAATAAACTTTGGATTTTTACTGCCCAGATAGGAATGACACAAAGTAAACAAATCACATAAATAACGAGAAGAACATCAACTGTTTCCATATCCCTGAGAATGCATTATCCAACGTGTGTTATATTGAAAGGGGGTCGTTAATATAAAAATACGATCTTCCATTCATTATGCTCCTTTTGTTTTGAATTTGTTTTGAGGGGCTTGTTGTTCAAGACATGCTTTTTGATGTTCGTAAATGAAGACTTTTGTAGCCACACAGCTCTTCTGATGTTAACAGAGCAGCTGTTAATCTGAGAAGTCAGCCCCTTTGAGGAAGCCATCAGCATTTTATTGTGCAGAAATCAATACCTGTGAACGGAGGCTCTGGCATGCCATGAACTGTCCCTCACTGGCTGGGATGGCCCTACATCCAGACCTTCGGGGAGGCAAGCAAGAAAGACCAAGATGGAAAGTAAAATTCTATAAAGTAGAAAAGAATCAGCAACCGATTCACGACTTTGCTCAGAGTGTGACTTCAATTAGGAAGCATTGCATAGGCCATCACGTGCTCTGTAGGAAGCTCCAGGATAAAACCTACACGTGCTGTGCTTTGTAAATAAAAGAAGTGTGACATACCTTTTTCTTAAGAGCAGCTTTTTAAAACGTGCAGAGTAAAATGCTGTCCAGTGAGCTAGGGTAGGCACATTTCATTAGGCCAGAAATCTCCTAGAAGGCACTTCCCTAAAGTTCAGAAATCATGAATGTTCCTAGTGATAACCCTATGACCCTGAGGCACCACAGGACAGGACTGAGCTGTCTGACTCACCTTGTTTCCTGCAGTTACTGCAGAGTCTATTGAGACAGAATTTTTGGACTGGAACCCGGATTCTTTGTCCGCCAGAATCGAAGAATGAATCCACGGACAGAAAGTGGTATGGCAAAGGTGGAGATTTATTGAAGAATAAGTACCGACTCCTACATAGGGAGAGGGAAAGAGTCCCACAGAATGGACTCCCATGCAGGGAGAGAGAAAGGGTCCCACTGAGTTCCTTTTCCCTATGGCTTATAAAGTCTGCAGGTCCTGGTGCCTTGATATCCCTTCTGACTGGTCACTATTCCCTTGACTGGTTACTATAGTAACTCCTGGGCTCAAAGGTCGAACCTCACAGGGGACATGTGAGGTTCTCACCCTCCTTCCTTACTGTTTTCCTAATCCCTTTGGGCTTTCTTCCTCTCCTTCTGGATGAAGGGCTTCCTTCTCTTTATTTTATAAATATAGACCTTTTGCTGTTCCCAGCTCCCTCATGCTATGGAAATGTACCTGTTGCAGCTTTTCAGCTTCCCCTATTCTATGGAAATACACCTTCTGCTGCTCTGCAGCCCTGTGCTTCCTCCATGGTCCCCTTAATTTCCAAAATTTCTAAAATTTCCTAAACCTGTCCTGTTTTTACCCCTAAAATTCCTGTTTCACTATGGTACAGCATCCAGATCTTGAT
Source organism: Eptesicus fuscus (assembly GCF_027574615.1). Taxonomy (NCBI): domain Eukaryota; kingdom Metazoa; phylum Chordata; class Mammalia; order Chiroptera; family Vespertilionidae; genus Eptesicus; species Eptesicus fuscus. The sequence goes on along the minus strand of NC_072477.1, from coordinate 12,048,802 downwards.
GAAGTCATAATCTTTGTACGCTGGGCATATTCCTACCTCCAGAGCAGACAGACTATTGTAATAATCTGTGCGATTCATGCTTGAGCTAGGTTTGTGAAACTTTACTTTCAAAAATTGAGTGAAAATGTCATAGATGGACTCACCTAGTCAAGTTAAATCACTCCCTGTGGGGGTCAATTACATTTCCTTTGTGGCACTATATTATCCTAATTGTAATGATTAATTTTATATATTGCCTTGACCAGGTCACAGGGTCCCCAGATATTTGGTCAAATATTGTCTCTGGGTGTGTCTGTGAACAGGTTTCAGAGGAGATAAGCATTTGCATACGTGGTCTGAGCAAAGTAGATTTCCCTTCCTCAGTGTGTGTTTGGGAAGTTGGGGAGACATCAACCAATCCATTGAGGGTTTCTCTGGCTTCTTGCTTAGGCAATTATTATCTCGCCTCTTCATTCAGAAGTGATACACCAGATGGTATCTATGGGCCAAAAAGGTAAAGGAAGGAAAAATTTTGCTCACTAGATCTCTCTCTTTCTCTCTCTCTCTCAAAGACTCACATCATTGGTGTTCTTGGCTTTCAGACTTTGGGCTCAGACTATAACTTACACCACCAGCTCTCCTGGGACTCCTTGTTGTAGACAACAGATCGTGAGACCTCAGCCTCACATGAGCCAATTCCTCATCATAAATTATGGAGAATTCTATACAGCATCATCGTCACTGCTGTAAGTAATATAAAGTAATACAAATAATACAAACAAGAACGCTAGCTAACAGTTACTGAGTACTCACCCTGTGCCTGGCACTGTCACGTCTAGTTCACAAGGATTATCTGAGTTAAGTGTTACAGGATCTTTTAAGCGAAGAGGGACTATTATTATCCTCACTTTTCAAACTCAATGTTCATGTCTATTTATTGAGGTTTTATTGTGTTTCAGGCACTGATCTGACTTTACAGCTGTAAACAAGTTTGACATTGAGTCTATCTTCTCGCATGAAACATACAATAAGTTAGTAAACCAGTAGGTAAACTAGATGACTCAGATAGTACAAAATTCCATAAAGACAGTAAAATGAGAAAATGTCAGTGAGAGTCACCTAGGGACAGAGAGCAGGTGCTTTTGAGACATGATATTTGAGCAGAAGCTGAAGGATGAAAAGCAGTTACCCCCTGACAGCTCCAGGAAGATGGCTGGTCAGCCTAGTCTGGTCTCACAGTGTTTCAGAGGATGGGAAATCTCCCACTCTGACCTAACTCCAGTGTTCCTCCATGTTCACACCACTGCATTGTTAGTCTCTCTACCCACAAAGGGTGTTGCTCTAGGTTGCTATCCAGTGAACTGGGAATTTACTTATCATTCTCATGCCCCTCCTCTCTGATGATGCCTAGACAATTACCATCTCTAATCTCCAATTGCTGTTTTCATTATAATTACATTTTCTTTCCAGTATCTCACATTTTAGTTCTAAACAATGCAGGTTATAGCTACTGTGTGTTATCAGACCCAGCTGTTTGGCTCTTTTCTTCCAGTCTGAATAGACTGAATAGGAACAGAAGCATAAAGGCATTTCTGATGAATAAAGGACACACGCACACGCACATGCTCACACACACCATCAGAATTAACACTAAAGCCAAACAAGTCTGGGATAGCATTCATCAGTTTCATAAATACCAGAAATACCCACATGCTTCTTGTTCAGCATGATATATTTTTTTCAAGAGAGATGCTTTAAATTTTCCATTTTGTGCCAAGGTAAGTTTTATGCCTCTATAATGTACAACATATGGATCGTATGACATTATGTGTTATTTGCATCCCAATAAAACAGCTCATTAATCAAATGGTCTATTGTAACTTCCAGCTGCAGAAACCACAAAACACACCCAACAAGGAGGGTCATTTTTAATTCAGTATGTGTCCTTTTAAAATAATATTTGTCTGATCCTGTTGAACACTGGTCAAATGCACAAGAGATGTTAGTGTATTAGGAAAGAGATGGTAATACCGACATAGCCAGTCCTGAAACACACACAGTGAATTTCTTCTCTGACTTTGAGCCACTGTTTTGCTTTTCTCCATTGGATTTTGAATGGTGTTTTCTTATGAGGTCAAAATGAGGTCTTTTTGTAGCAACCAACATTTAGCTATACTAACGTACAGCTAAATTAGGAGCAGGTCAATCGTTGAAGAGTTCATTAGAAAAGTAAATTGGTATGTTACACTCATACCGATGATTGCAAACTCATCCAAACCTAATGAAATATGCAAACAAGACCATAAGCCCTAGTCTATTGGTTCATGCATGGCAGTTCTTGATGCGTGCATCAGCCACGGTCCTAAGGGCAGGCAATAAAAGCCAACTCTAGCTAACTTAAGCAAAAGAGGATATCTCTGGAAGAATATTGGTGGAGGGAGGGTGTTGCTGGGCATGAGTAGAGAACCAGGAAGCTCCAGAGGGAGATGAGGCTGGGACACAGCCATGTCCCACAGCTTAAAGAGCTTGCTCAGGAAGACTCAGTCACCACTCCCCTCCATGTGTGATGTTTCTTCTCACCTTGCATCAGTCACTCAAGACAAAAGTCCCGGAAGGGAGTGGCTAACAGGGCTGAGTTCAGGTCATGGGCCTACTCCAGTGGGAAGAGGACCCTCCTCTTGGCTGGGTAGGAGGTGGGTGCCTGAAATTGCACTCCTACTATGACCTCTACAATGTGAAAGCGAGTCAGTATGCTCTAAAAGAAAGAGTGATTACCAAGTTGTGCAAAACAGTGATTGAGTACCTATTATATGCCAAGGACTGTGCTAAATAATTTTCAACAGATGTGCTTTCATTTCATGATATTTAAAACCCCACAGCCATCACATGGAATTTTCTGCTCACTTCATAGTGGGGGACAGTGAGGATTGGGGATATTAAGTGACCTGGACAATGTGACAGTGTTTAGTAATGTGCAAAGTCAAATGTCCAGTCTTGGTTTTCAGAACTTGAGCTATAAATTAGAGACTCTGAGTTCACCCTTCTGTTTCCCTAGTTTCTCCAGGGCAGTTAAGACCAACCAGCCAATTTCATTATATTCCTTATTTTGACTAAAATGTTCTAAGATACCAAGCAAATGCATGGTCACCCAGAACCTTGCCTTTTATACACATTGATCCAGTGACTGTGTTTTGTGTATCTCTGTTGCAGCATCATGACATGGATTACCAGTATCCTCTTTACCTCAGGAAATAGAGTTACTAGTACCTTCAAATCTAATGAATCTAATTAGGTTACAGAGCCAATTCCAGAAAATCTAGAATCAATTCAGAAATTTATCCTTGAGATTCTGTACTTCTAAAACTAGTCTTGGCACCAAAATCTATACCAGTCAGGGCTCTAATAGAGAAAGAAAACCAGTTTAAAGTGATAGATAAATAGAAAGATTGAATGATCAAAGATAGAAAGAGGAAGGAAGGAAGGAAGGAAGGAAGGAAGGAAGGAAGGAAGGAAGGAAGGAAGGAAGGAAGAAAGGAAGAGAGGGAAGGAAAAAGGGAGGGAGGGAGGGAGGAAGGAAGGAAGGAAGGAAGGAAGGAAGGAAGGAAGGAAGGAAGGAAGGAAGGGAAGGAGGAAGGCAGGCTCCGGATTGATCAAGAATAGCATTTCTCAGCATAGAGTTCTAGGATGATAGAACTCTTCAAACTATGCTCTTCTTAGTTTTTAAAACTTTATAGACAGTGCAAACATTCCCTGCCAAGGTCACTAAATATCTAAAATTGAACAAAGGCCATTGATATCTAATGGTCTCCACATATTTAAAAATAACTCCATTTTAACCACTTTTAATCCACTTTATTACACCCTCACTCAATGAAACAATAATTCAGGCTGTTGCTCATGTGAAAAATAAGACAACCCCCTTTGATTTTTCTTCAGCCCTTAGTCCCCACACCTAGATTAGTGTTTGATTGAATAACTCAGAACCATGGCCTAACCAAGTTGACACACAAAACTAACCATCACACTATTGTCTGCTCAGAAAAACTGGAACATTAGAACATGTGACATGTCAAGAAAATGAAGTCCATGTGCTAGTCCATCATACCGCTCTGGCGTTGACTGAGTCCAGGTAATTCTGGAAATAAATCAAAATCCAATAACTGAGGCGAGGCCAATGTTGGTCTGTCGACATGAACACTAGTGCAACGAAACCTGCATCTCAAGATAGTTAAGCCTCTGGGATGGGCACCGGGCACTCAGTGGCTGAGAATTAAAGAGTCCTCCTGCCCCAAAGTAGTTCTGTGGCATGAAAGCACACTGTTTCCAGGAGTCTCTTTTCAAAGCTATTCCTGAGAGTGTTTATATTATGCCATTGCTAAGAATTATAGTAAATAGTAAACAAGACTTTTGGCAAGTATCCAAGGAAATAAAACACAGGGAAGTGTGTTGTTGAACCAAAGCAGAAAGAGGAGGGCAGGCTGTTGGTTGAATAGCTATTTAACTCTAAGATTCTTTTATATCACTTTACATGAATTTATCTTATCTTTAAAAAAAAAAACAGGAGCAAACATTGTAACCCCCATTCTAAGTGGGGACATCGAGACTAATAATTGTCAATGCTGAACATTTCCCCATCAGTCTGGCTTGGAATACACTGTCTGCCTTCTGGCCAACCGAGATGGATCAGTAAGAGAGCCCAGGAGCATAAAGAGAAGTCCAAAAGAGAGTTGGAATCTGTTTCACTTCTGCCTGGTATGAACCACTCTAATTTCTTCTCAGAGAACAGGTTTGTTGTCTTTTGGTATATCTATCATTTCTAACCTAACACTAGGCCAAAGTCTTGTATACTCTTGCAATGCAGCCAAAACTGCCAGTCCCAGCCCTAACATTTGCAGGGCCTGTGGCAGGGGTACACATAAAGGCCCATACACCATATTTATAGACTTTTAGGTGTTATGAACTAAGCAAGCAAACTGTTCTATATAACACAGTCTATTTTTCTGCCTTGACAAGCATGCCATCAGAATGACCGAGAAAGCCAGTTCAACTTGCCAGTCTCCGACTCTTTGGAGTTTCATGCAAGGACACGATGATCGTGTGGGGAAAGTTCTGGCCCTCAGCCCAGAGCCCACCCCACTTTTTCTACCCCCAGTTTGATTATACCATGAGGAGCCTCAGGTACACATGTGTGGATACCCCACCCATCATCTAAGCTGTGTCCACACCGCTACTATCAGCCTCCCCTTGGCCACCCAGGGACCTGGGACTCCTACCTGTGGAATGGTCTTCCCTGAGGAGGACAGACTCCAGGAGGAGATCTTAGGAGTGGAGTTGGGCTATGTGGGCAGGGAATTCCAAACACCAGGTAGGTTGTTGGAGCATGATCTAGAAGGGATGGATATGGATTCTGGGGAAGCATAGCCCCTTGCCTCTCAAACCCAGTGGAGAAGGCCCAGCTGGAAAAGGTCCAGAGCAGGACCCTCGAAAGCAGGGGGACCTATGGTAGGGACCCCTTTCGGCTTAAAGACTCAAGATGACTTCCCTGAAAAACTGGCTGCAGCTCTCTGTCTCTCAGCTGCTACTGGATCTGGCGCGCTTCGCCTGCCCTTCTTACTCACTGCCAATCCCCAGCCCATGAAGACAATGTATTGTTGCAATGTTCATTTTACAGTAACATACACAGGCCTGAGTTCACAGTCACCACGTCTTAGTACACTTTCAAACAGCTATCGCCAGAGGAAATGGTCTGGTGGGATTTTTCACTGTAGTATTTATTGTGGCAATAAAATAGAGTGTCCCCAACAATTCACAGGCGCGCACATGCGCGCGCACACACACACTCACACACACACACACACACACACACACACACACATTGCATCAGCTTGTTTCAGAATCCAATAAAAGGGAGCAACACATAGAAAGAATACATTTGATTAAAGTCACTAAGTATAGGCTTTTCCTTTTTTTAAAAAAAAAAGGAAAATAAATATGAGCCTAATTTGGTTATATGCTTTTATTTCTCTCCATCACAAGGCATAATTTTTCAATAGGACCTTGAAAGATTTAGAAAAAAAACCATTGTAATTTTTCTAATTTCTCTGGGCTCTCAGAAATCTCAGGGGATTATTCATGATTCCTAATGTTCAAACTAGGCATTTTAGCCTTGAACATTATAACACCAGAATTTACATACCATTTTTAAGTTGGAAGGATGAGTCTGATAGCTGTATTATGGGAAGTTGTTGGCCAATGCCCTGCAGACACTCACGATTCTCACACAGGGAGGTTCTGGGGCTCCTGACTCCTGTGACTGTGTCCCATTAGGTAATTTTTCAGCCCCTTTTTTAATGATAAAAACTAGAGGCCCAGTGCATGAATTCGTGCACATGTGGGGTCTGGCCAGCCTGTCCCAATGGAGCCGATCAGACCAGGATGGGCGGGCTGGGCTGGTAGGGGCGGGGGAAGGGTAGGGGGGGGAGGGCAGAAGTGGAGGGGCCATGGGCAGATGGTGGGCTGGCCCCACCCCCTGGTTGAACTCTGGTGGAACTCCCGACAAGGGGACAATTTGCATATTGCCCTTTTATTATATAGGATGTTATCTTTTATTATATACTGTTAGAGGAGTAACAAAATCCAAAAAAAGATGGTACAAAAGCAGCCAAACCTAAGGTCAAAAATAAATCTTGTTTTGATTCCAAATGCATTATCTGGGTATTGCAATGTAGCTAACATTAAAAGAAGTAAGAACATATACATACATATATTAAAAGTTTATTAAATTTTAATTAATACTACCAAATAATTCAAATTAACAGTCAACTTGTCCATAGTTCATAATTTTTGTTCAATTTTTTTCTTTTTTTTAATCTTTATTGTTAAAGTATTACATAGGTCCTATTTTTCCCCATTAACCTCTTACAGCCTGCTCCCATCCTCCCCTACCCACGCCCCCCCCCCCCCCAGGTCCTCACCACTCCATTGTCTGTATTTTCAGCACTTTTAATCTTTCTCATCATCTTATCTGAGTTATCTTTCATTTTAACCCATGACATTTCTATCACATAGGGTAGTACCTTATTTTTTATTTTTTATAAGTTATGATACTTCTGTTGTAAAAATCATTTTCACTATCTATTGTGGCATAAGATAAGCCACATATGGCATTTCAAGCCCTGCACACTAGGACAAGTACTGGGTGTGTTCTGGACACAGCAGACAACCTATCTTCCTGCAAAAGTCACTCCCTTATTTTAAGTAAAACCAACTCAAATTAGAAGTATCATAACTCATTCATGTTTTTGAATTATGCCCAGAAACACAAGGGGAAGAACCAATCATTCATTGGGTTAAATGAATTGACCCCACACCAGCCGTACGTGGTTTTTCTTTGCTAACCCTCCAAGAATGAAAAACTAATTAATGCATAAAATGATTTCTGTAAATGGATTTTATTTCTTTGGGCAGTAGAATGGTGCAATGGAATACAATAGATCCCTTAAAACATCAGGTGCACATGTAACTCACATGTAACTTACTCTATGACAGTGAATGAAAAATCTACCCACCCAGAGAGCCTGCTCTGTCAGTAACTGGAGATAATTTCTACCTAACAAAGTTGTTTTAGAAAGAAAAAAAGCAATATGTACCCTGGTACAGCAAAAGACATTTTTTTTTTAATTACAAAAGATATTTAATAAATGTTAGTTTCTTCCCTTCCCCTTGGGTATAATTAGGTCAATGTACAGTAATCTCTCCTTTATCCACGGTTTCACTTTCTGAGGTTTCGATTATCTGCGGTCAACCAATGTACAAAAATATTAAATGAAAAATTCCAGAAATAAACAATTCCTAAGTTTTAAATTATGTGCTGTTCTGAAGAGCGTGATGGAATTTCATGCCATCCAGCTCTGTCCTACCTGGGGTCTATGCTGTATACGCAACCCACCTTCTAGTCACTCAGTAGGCATCTCTTATCAGATCAACTGTGTAGGATCCCAGGGCTTGTGTTCAAATAACTCTTATTTTACTTAATAGTGCCGCATTCACATAGTTTTTTTTACAGTCTATTGCTATCACTGTATTACTTTATTATCAATTGTTAGAGTCTCTTACTTGCCTAATATATAAATTAAACTTCATAATAGGTAGGTATATATAGGAAAAATCATAGTATCTATGTGGTTCAGTACTATCCACAATTTCAGGCATCTGCTGGGAACCTTGGAACATATGCCCCATGGATAAGGGGGACTGCCTTCTGCCAGTAACTATGACACAGGTGCTACTGAAATTAGAAAGACCAAGGTTCAAATCCTGCCACTTTCCAGTCTTGGGCAAATGATTCACCGTCTCTGAACCTGTTTCTCCATTTGTAAGAGGGCACCCACCTCAGAAGGCTGTGGTGAGAACTACAGAGGCTCCCTTGGTACAGCTATGGACACAGAGTAAAGACTCAATAAATTTCAGTATAGCTGAGAACATAAAGTGAAGCAGGCCACATTTCAACTCTGACTCTATCACTTACCTACTGCATTACCTTGGGCAAATTAACCTCTTCAAGAGTCATTTTCTTGGTGGATATTCTTGAAATAATTATTTCTACCTCACTAGGTTTTTATGAGGTTTATATAAAATAATAAAAGAAAAGTGCCACCTTTAGAATATGCACATCTTAAGTGTTAATAAATGATAGCAGTTATTAATAAATGTATTTTAAAGGAGAGATTAAAAGCTACCAGGGGAAGAAAAGTATTGGATCACAATATTGCAGACATATGTGGCTAAATTGGGGAAAAATAGGCACAACTCAGAATCTAAAAGTAAAGATGAGCTAGAGAGCTGTTTCAGGAAACTTTCTCTGATAAAATATATACATACATATTTTATATCTATCAATATAAAAGACTAAGTGTTCATCCGTCTGACGGGTAGCTATGGCACACATTGACCACCAGGGGGAAGACGCTCAACGCAGGAGCTGACGTGATGCGCATTGGCCATTTAAAAATAAACAGCACCACGGACCTGGCGCCAACAAACCAACACTCAGCTTCCCCCAAGTGGAACACAGGCCCCGTCACCACCCCAGAGCGACACCCCACCAAATCTCAGCCAACACTGCCAAGACCCCATGGCACAAAATGCGGCCCCAGCCCAGCCTGGAAACAGTCGCTGTGGGCACCGGGTAATGTCGTCACATAGCAACACCCGGCTTCCTCTCCCTAGTGACTAGCCTCTTTAGAGTTTCTTCAGCCCAGGAACCCGACTTGTTTTATAGCCAGGTGCAAACATTTTACATGTTTGTGAAGCATTTTCAAGTGCCTCATCTCATTTGATCCTTACAGAAGTCCTGGAGTAGGTACGTAAGAGACTCGGTAGAATCCTATTTTCTTTTCATTCACAAGGTGCGAATAGCGATATTAAAATATTTCTTCTAATTAATTTCCTTTCAATGTGCATGAATCGGTGCACTGGGACACTAGTGTAGATATAAATGTATACATAAACACATTATATAATTGTAAATTGTATATATAACTTTAACAATTATTCTAGGTCACTGATACTTTGCTAACACTACCTGTTACAGAACACTAATGCTCTGGAATAATTATTGAAGTGCATTGGATGAGTCCGCTATTAAATTCCTCTATTAAAGTACCTATCACTCTGATAAAGTGAGAGCTGCTTAAGGTCAGACACTATATGCTTTCTCCCTGGATGCTTTTCATAAAGACTGGCACCCAAAACTACTCAGTAATTTTAAATAAAGCTTTCTGTCTCCATGGGCCTGTATTCCCAGCAGAACATAAGCACCTGGAATGCATGGGTGGTATATTTCATGTCTGTATCCCTTGCATCTGAAAGAGAACCAGGCACATAATGGGTGCTCCACGGGCTTGAACCACTAGTTAATTAATTAATTGACATCAATTAATTGGGCTGAATTAGTGAAACTGACAGAGAAGCATTTTGAGTGCCATTGGACTCCTGGGAAGCATGGGAATCCAGCCAGGGTATATTCTTATCTGCACACCTATCAATCAAACGCTAAGCTGCTGGGCTGTAACACAGCCCTGTGATTGCTCTCTCCTCCTACTGTTCTAACAAGCATCTCCTAATCGGCCAGACCCTTCAGCAAGCTGCCCCATGCTGGGATCCCACCAGATAAAGCAGAGGGGTAATGATAAGGCTGGTCTTGCAGAGATTGAATCACAGGGACCCACCAAAGGAGGTGGGGATGTCAGAGGCAGGGGTCTCCCAGGCAAGTACTCAAAGGAGAAGTGGGAGGGAAGGCAGGTGCTGAATGAGGGTCCAGAAGACCCTGTCTGAAGTCAGAGAATGGCTGGTGGGTTAAGACCTGGGGTGAAGAAAGGCCGGGAACAAAGGGCAAGGCTTCTCCATTCAGAGCCATGTACTTGCAAATAACAAAGATAAAACTGTAACTTTTTAAAATCAGCTTAATTTCTTTGAAAAGAAATCTCATTCAATCTATGGTGCAGCCTTCCCTCTCTCGCCCTCCCAAGACTGTGTGTGAGTTCTAGGGGACAAATGCAGGGTGAGATTATTGCTGTAAGTTCTAGAAGAGGCTCTCTGGACCTCGTTCAACTCCAACAAGTCTCCGTCCTCAGTCCACCCCCTCGATGCATATTGCTCTTATTCCGGATTTCAAGGCCTCTCCGTGCCCTGCTCTCATTTTCCCTGCCTTTCTCTCAGAAGTGGGAGCCCTTTGCTGCCTCTAATCACCTCGGGGGCCAGAGGGTCTCGGTGAGGCCAGGAGCCTCTGCCTCTGATACCCTACTCTCGGGTGCTGGGGATGGCTCCACCAGTGCCTGCCACGGTGGGCTTGGTGAGCTGGGTGAGTGAGGATGTGTCAGGACCACCTGCTGGACAGCCTGGTCAGCCTTATCTGCTCTAGAGCCTAATGCCTTCCGAGTCTTTACCTGAGATGTGGACACCGACTAGGGGCTTTTTCTCTATCCTCAGCTCCTCTGGGGCTTATATAACCCTCCCCTTCCCAGGCTGCAAGGCTCAACCCCCAGATGAGTCTCTTCCTCTCCTTCCATTTCCCCTCCACCCAGGACCCGGAACTGGGAAGCTGGTCATTGATCTTTTGCTGCTGATTTTCCTTAAGCCCAAGATCTGAGACTCAGAGGCTAAAACCCAGCTACTTTGTTCCGTCATTTATCGTGCCATCCCTTCCAGAGGCCAGGAGTGCTGCTCCACAGGGCAGCTGCCCGCAGTGGCGATCACACAAGAAAAGGCAGAGACGTCTGCACTCAGAGATCGGAATAGAAACCCTCCAGGGCGGCTCCAACAGGCCCTGGTGAGGGCACTGACCCCTCCCAAGCAATCTCCCACACACAGCTCTGCGGGCACACAGCTCTGCGGGCACACACCTCATTTTCTTTGTTGCATGAAATTGCACATTACAGAGAGGGTCTAGCTGAAGAATGGTTCAAAATCAGGTCAGTGAAGCCCTGGCAGGTAGCTCAGTTGGTTAGAGTGTCATCCTGATACACTAAGGTTGTGGGTTCGATCCTTGGTCAGGGCACCTACAAGAATCAACCAATGAATGCATAAATAAGTGGAACAACAAATTGATGCTTCTCTCTCTCCCTTTCTCTCTCAAATCTTTTTTTTTTTTCTTCAATATCAGGTTAATAGAGGATGCAAGCGAGTAGATGACATTGAGGAGTTCTGAAGATGAGGCTGAGGCCAAACTGGAAGCTAAAATAAGGCACCAAGTCCCACCACTAGGCTGGGGGTGGGGGAGAGACTCCAGAAACATGCTAAGCTGGGGAAAGTGGGCCAGGGAGAGAGGTCAGGTGGAGGCAGATTCCAAAAGCAAAGAGACTTAGAGCAGAATTTAAGCCGGGGAAATGGAAACAATACAGAGTTCTGAGCCTGAATGACCTGCAGATTACCCTGTAGGCTCTTTCTTTGTTCTGCCCTGGCCAGACACAACCTTGGCCTGAGCTGAGGCTTGGTAGCCTGGTAGTGTGGTTCAAACCCCAGCTCGGCTCCAGTTAAACAGCTTGTTTCATCTCCTGCTGTGTTTCTGTTTCATAATTTCTAAAAGAAGGTGAACTCTCCCCCAAGCTTCAAGTTATTGGGGTTGTCACACACGAACTCACGCACACCCGATGCAAACAGGATAGGTCACGGCTTTGACTCTCCTCCTCCTCCCTGAGATCTCAACCCTTTAAAGAAAGATAAACTCTTTCTTTTACTCCCTGACAGTCTCAAGCCCACTGGAAAATTGAGGACTGAGACTATAGATTTTATTTAGTGAGCTTTCCTAATTATCAAGGTGGTTGCAAACTCCACCTGGGCTCATGATCAATCTGGGGTCTGCACCAATTATCATAAAACACAACGGCCTGCAACCCAGATGCACAGCAACGCCCAGTGGAGGCCCAGGGGGGAAGCGGTGCCTGATCATGCCCTTATCTTAGAAATTCAGGATGCTCTTTATTTATTTTCCTCTGCCCCCCCCCCCCGCCCCTCCTATGAGGACTCAGGGCTAAGAAGCAACACTGAGCATTGAACAGAGCGTGGAGTGGGGAAGGAGGAAGCAGGAGACCTGAGCACGGGGCCAGCTCTGCAGCCTTCAGCACTCACGTTCCCATCTGTGCATGGATGGATTGGCTCAATGGTTCCAGTGACTAATCATCAGAATCATGATAACAAAGACTCCCGGGCTCTCCATCCATCTCAGACCTATCGTCAGAATTCCCAGGGCTGGTGCCCATGCATCTGTATTTTTCAAAGCATTCCAGGAGATTCTTAAGATCTGTCAGGTCTGAGAACCACTGGGCTCAATAGATAAAGCCCAGGCCACTCCAGCTTCAATAACCACCTCCCAATACATTTACATTTGGGTCGCTGCCATGGCGAGATTCTGTTACAAGGGAGCAGGGTCTGTCGGTATTTATAGCAGCAATCCCAGAGTCTGAAGGGTTCATCTTATAAGAAACAGCTTCATGTCACACCGAAGGAGTGCTGGGATGCTTCACAGAAACTTGGGGGTTTATTTAGAGCTCACATGTTCTCAAGAGGGATTCTATGGGCATTTTGAGCTTTGAACTTCACCTTTTAGGAAACTGCTCCATGCATTAGAGCATATAGCATACCTGGCTTCCATTCACTTATTACATCCTTGGATTCACTGTGACTATCAAACACACTTCTCAGATGAGGAAACTGATGCCCCGCTTGTGTGTGTGTGTGTGTGTGTGTGTGTGTGTGTGTGTGTGTGCGCGCGCGTGTGTGTGTGTGTGATATGATTCCTAACTTATAGGAATATTGTGAGAATTCAATGAACAAAAGCACATGAGGCACTTATTAGCACAATGCCTAGCCCTAAGAAGTGTTAAATAAATATTAATTCATTATTATTATTATTATTATTATTATTATTAAGCCAGAAACACAATGAATTTTCAAATAGATGAGTATGGCTCTATAAATAAAATAGCAGTTGCAAACCAATCAAACATTGATGTTGGCTCAATCTCCCAGGTTTGGTACAAAACAGGACCATAGTTACCCATTAATACAAGAGTCCTCTCTGCCTCACCCCACCCTCCTCATCTTTATGTTCTGCCATAATCTAGTATAAAAGCGTGTGTTTGTGTATGTATAGTAAATATGTTGCCCAGGCAACCACCTTAGTGATGTGGGTAGAAATGGAATTTCCAGTAAGCTCCCTCAGTATGTATTAATATCATATTTTAAACTAAATTTTCCTTACTATAATTTAGCCCCCCTCCTATTTCCTTTACCCTCCTTTATAATGAGGAAAATCTTCTTTCACCTTGTCCACTCCATCAGCACGCATATTTATAGTTATTTCTCCCCTAAGTCTTCTTGACACAAGGCTGAACACGTTCAGTTCTCTTACCGCTTCCTCAGGGGTCTTATTTTGAAAACACTGCATTATTTTTGTTGCTCCCCACTGAGCTTCCCTCGGTATGTCACTGTGAGGGAATTTATTCCAAATTGAATCCCTCACAGAAGAGAATTCCAGGAGAAAAAAATGTTAAGCCAACACTGAGTGCTCGCGTGGCTCTTCATACCTTCCGGGGTGCTGCTCTCATTAATGGATTGCTGTGGATGATTGTTTACAATTTTGCCTCCAAGGATCAAGAAGATAAAATTCTATAAGTAGTAAAACACTGTAAGAGAGAATCAGTGCATTTAGTTGCATTAGGCCAAGTATTTAATAGATCCATGCGGGATGAGGGAGAAATTGAAGGACATTATAGGAAGATTCCATTACAATCATTGTAATCTGTTTTCCACATTTGCACCAGTGAAGGGTTGGCTCTCAAGTGCAAAATCAAAGTGAAAACAGTAAGAGTTACTTGCTCAGAGCAAAAAGCACATTTAATCATCAAAATCAAGGAGGTAACATAATGAGGTTAATGGAAATACCTCAGGACTGAGGGTAAGGAGACTTTAACACTGTGTTTAACCTCCTAGAATGGCTTTATATTAGCCATGTGGTTTTGGGTGAATTACTTAACCTTTCCGAGTATCAGTTACTTTATTTTTCAAAGACGAGGTCATAGGAGCAGCCTGAACTGGGTAGGGTTGTTTTAAGGATGGAATAACACAACAGATATAACATAACACTGCACACAGTAGGTATCAATAAACGGTTACTGTTATTATTGTTGTCATAGTATTTTCTAGCTATGGGAAAGTGCATATCACAGTGTAAGGTATACAAGTCCTAAACTATGAAACCTCCATCTCTAGCCTTCACCAGTTTCATTCAACCTCTTTATCTATAAGTGAAAAAGCTAATAAGTAACAGAATATTTAAAAAGCAAGGTGTTTGAGAGGGGGCAGTCATGATGAATCTATACTAATCTTTTATATTCTCACTAGAGGCCCGGTGCATGAAATTTGTGCATGGCGGGGAGGGAAGGGGAGTGGTCCCTCAGCCCGGCCTGCACCCTCTCCAATCCGGGACTCCTCAGGGGATGCCCGACTTCCGGCTTAGGCCCAATCCCTGCACACCCTCTCATAATCCGGGACCGCTGGCTCCTAACTGCTCACCTGCCTGCTGGCCTGATCCCCCTAACTGCTCTCCCCTGCTGGCTTGATCACCCTAACTGCTCTCTCCTGCCAGCCTGATCCCCCTAACTGCTCTCTATTTCCAGATGACCCCCCTAACTGCTCTCCCCTGCTGGCCTGATCACCTCTAACCCTGCCTCGGCCCTGCCACCATGGCTTTGTCTGGAAGGATGTCTGGAAGGTCGTCTGGAAGATGTCTGGTCTAATTAGCATATTACCCTTTTATTAGTATAGATTTTGTCACCTTGATGTTCAATGACCGCATGCTAGGAAAATGCATCCAGCAATAGAAACTGGACATCTCTCTTGCTTCCAGTAGAATTCATTTTGAGTCAGGACTTTATAGAGCTCTGTCCACAGTGACGGCCCAGCAGGATCTTATTATAAGATGACCTCATCTTTATCTTGCTTCCACAGACAACTCCTACCACGCTGTTTTCCGAAGCTCCAGAGTGTAATCTGTGCACTTCCTGCCTGCCAAGAAATTCAGCTCTTTCTTTCCTCCAGTTGCTCACTAACTAAATTGATTATTCTACTAAGTCAGGCAACACCTCCTTTCTTTATTAGGGCCTGCTCTCTGATCACATGTCTTAACAGTATTGAAAAAGCCATTAGGCACTTACATTGGAAACCACACTGTCTCGTTCCATTCTACATTCTAAACACTCACACAAGGCTGAGCAGATAGTAATGAGAAATGTAGGACTCAGGGGGGAAGCCTTTCCAAACATCTGAATCACTAAGACACTCTATTTAAAGCCCCTTCTTTTGTTTGCAGTGAAAAACAAACTTTTGATTTTTCGTCATTTTACAAAAGCAATACATGTTCTTAGTAGAAGAATAAATACAAATAAGCAAAAAGAAGGAAAAAAGCACCCAATCTTACACAAATAGATTACCATGATCAACCCTAGGTGGATTCATTGCTTATGTTTGCTGTATTTATCAAGACAAAAGGGGGCGCAAAGAGTAATGTTAGATAGTGGCTATTTTCCCACTGCGGGAGGAGGCCAGGAGAGAGGTGAAATATAAGGACCCCTGCCTAGGACAGATGCAAGTAAAGGGCAGTGCTACCAGACACAGCTCTGTCAGCTTTTCCTCTGTGATAGGTGTCCCAAGGGCGAAAGTCTCCTGCACCCAGCAGCCTTGTATGGCCGGTGCCTGTGGGGGGGGGGGGGGTGGGGAGGAGTGAGGAAAGTGGCCTTGGTCCCACTGGCTCTCCCCCAAGGCAAGATAGTGGTAACAGCATCACAAACAGCAAAGATATTTGCCCCAGAGTTCCAGAGGTGACCAGCAAGGAGACACTGGCCCAGAGCAGGAAACAGCAACCAAAGGCCAGAAGAGAGCAGAGGTGCTGCATTGATAAAGGAAACAAAACAAAAACATTAAAAGGAAGATACATTTTGAGGGTGTAAAGAGACTAAATCCTTCTTTGACCTGAATAAGGCCCAGCCACAGACTATGGCCCAACCAGGTGGCCAATGCCAGAGTCCCACACACATTATTATAGTGAATTCAACAGCTTTCTGTGAAGTGTGAGAGCACATGCTACAGTACTGCGGTAGGGTGCTCCGGAGACAGCCACGTTAGCCCCTCCTGTGCACCTGCTGCTTCACACCATCCGGAGGGAGGCCTTGGAACTTGCCTCCACCAATAACAGAATGCAGTGGAGGTGACACTGTGCCAGACAGGGATGCTGATGGCCCTTAGACAAAGGCTACCTGGAGCACACCTGTGGTGGGGCAAAATTGGATTTATTGACCAGCTGCAATAAGGGGAATGCACAGGAGGGGGCGGCGTGGAGTGTCTCAATTAGCAGGTGTGAGAAAGGATTTATAGAGACTGGGCTGTGGGAGGTGATTTTGGAGAGTTCAAAGAAGTGGGGCTTTTCTCAGGAATGGATGGTGTGAGGAAGAGGGATAATTCTATGCTTGGGTATCGTAATAATTTTTATCTAGAAGCTAGAAGGAATGGATTAAGGCTGACATAATTAATAAGAAACAGCACGGATTTGTATTAGCCACAATGTTCCTGCTTTTGTTTACATTTGAACGTGATTATGGCGTAGCCTTTGGGGACGGGGGCAAGTGGGGGGGGGGCTGGTGGAAGGGAGCAGTGTTGCTTTATCTTGATCACAACGTGAGCTTGTTTGATGTCAATCTTAAGTGAAATGTTTGTTTAGTAGGAAAAACTATGGTCTAACTGTGAGTACAGGACAGTCCTAGCAACACCAAGGTTTAGCTGAGAGTTCCAGCCAGCCCCCTGATGTCAAGGATTGTTTCTCTCTTTCATGGGGACATAAACTTTAAGAGGACTAGCAGCTTCCGTTTTAGCTCAGAAGAAGTCCAACTTGCAAGGAGACCACCAGGCTATGGAAAAGGCCACGCTCGTCACCCGGAGAAACCATGACACGGGCTGAAAACAAGAACTGCACCCCAACCATATGGCTGCTCCCAAGCCACCCAGCCAGCCTGTTCTGAGGGCTCTCCACTGACCGAGGGGCAGAGATCAGCGGTGCTTGCTATGATCTGATGGAATTCCTGGTCCATAGAACCCTGAGAAATAGAATGGCATTGTTTTAAGTAACTATGCTTTAGGGGCAATTTGTTACCCAGCAATAAATAACTGAAACAAGTAGCAAGCAAGTTTATATTATGCTGGTAAGATAGCCCTGACTTTATCCAACTGAAACTAAGGAGTTGGACACTGAGAAGATTATTATTAAAACTTTTAAAACATTCATTACAAGTTGGTGCAAATAATAATTCCCTCATCTTTATACGATAGGAGCAAATTTCAGTACATTGCATGTCCTTGATGTGTATAACTATCTATTAATAATCTAATTTTATACCTGTGAAAATGTATGCTATACCATTGTGATAAAACCAAGCAAAAAAAGAAGGCATCATTGCTGACATGTCAAAAATCGGCCAAGCACATCCCAAACTGCGGAGACAAGGGCATATAGACAGTCCCTGTAGGGAATGGCAAGAGATTGGAGCCAATATTTAGACCCATTCCACACAGGCCTGTCATGATGGAGTCATTGCTAGGCTTAGCCCAACCTCCAGAGCCAATCTAGAAGTGGCAGCGTGAGCTGGGCCTGAGCCCCCCGGTTTTGACTCAGTCACCCAGAACACATCCATCACGTCAGAACCACAGCCCGCTTCACAGTCCCCTTTGGGGGACCGTGTTCTCAGCCCTCATTATTCTCAGCCCCAGGGCACCATGACAGCCAGCACAAAGTTAGGGGATTTCCCGTTAACCGTCAACTGGTGTGTCAGCTGGATTCTGGTGGGGGCTGAGTTCTAAGTACAGCAGCAATGGAGGGGGAAAGCCCAGGCATATTTTCCAATACCGAGTTGTGTTGGCAACAGGGGTAGGTTGGGAGAGAGTGGTTACTTTTTGCCTATTAGACAAAGTAAGTGGTACTAACTTGTGAATAGGAAATGTGAATAGGAAAAATCTCTAGCACTTCTCTGTTGCCATTTCTTTGCTTCCCTTCTCGCTGACTCGGTTCTACCACTGTTCCCTTCATAAGCATTGGCTCTTTAAGGACTTGCTGCTCTCCATGCTGCAGTTCACCAGAGTCCCACAGGAACATAATCAAACCATAAATGAGAACCACTACTGTAATTTTAAATATTATAAAATTAAAAGAGATAAAATTGGCTTTAACTATATTTTTATTTAACTTACTGTATCTTAAATTTTATCATTTCAACATGCAATCAATATAGAAACACTTAATGATCTATTTTAATTTTTTTTTTTTGGTTGTTGCTATAAAAACCCAGCACATCTCAGTTCAAACTAGCCACATTTCAAGTGCTCAACTGCCATATGTGGCTATGGCTACCACTGGGACATTATGTCTCTATTTAATTGAAACGTATCTATCTAGTATCCCATTCGCTAATGATTAGCTGGTAACTTTGCCCAATAAATTAATCCAACTAAGAGACAGATGCACCGTCAGTGCAATAAACTGGTATTAACAGAGGAATAGCCTGCCTTCAGAAACATTCCCAGAATGATGGCAATCCATCCAATGGTCAACCTCTATCATCCCTCACATCATGCAGGTGGGCTCCTGTACCTACACAGCATATAATCATAAAGGAAAAATGAGAAGCCTCAGGAACATTTTTACCAAGCCCTCAACTGACCCCAATTTGGGCTAACTTTAAGGTAATGTTTTTCTAGAAGAATTTGCAGAATAATAGGTAAATACATCCCTCAGAAATATCTTAGTCATAGCAATGATGTACATTCTCACTTTTCTAAAAAGTTATGTTGTCAGGGGAAAAATTAGCAAGGCAGCAAAAAAAAAAAAAAAAGAAAGAAAAAGAAAAAAGAAAAAAAAGAAAAAAGAAAGCAAAGCAGCAACGTCGGTAGAAATTACACATTAAAAAAAGACACATTGGGTCAAGACCAAGATGGCATACGCAAACGCCTGTACTCGCCATCTTCCACAAGCACATCAAAATTACAACTAAAATACAGAACAACCGTCCTCAGAACCACCAGAAAGCTGGCTGAATGGCAGTCCTACCACTAGAGAAGTAAAGAAGAAAGCACAGAGACTGGTAGGAGGTGCAGAACTTGGAACTGGCTGGTCCCGCACCCACGTGTGCCGCTTTTTTAATGGGGAGAGAGATCATCTCTGCGGAGGCCGCCCCGAGGAGCAAGGGGAACTAGCCCCACACCAGACTCCCAGCCCAGGGTCCCAGAGCTGGGAAAAGAAGTCCCCGTAACTACGGGCCGTAAAGACCCAGAGTGGATAGGGGCTCGGTGACATAGAGGCTGCTGGAGACCCAACTGCTCCTCTTAAAAGGCTGCGCACAAACTGAACTTACAAAGTCCTGATTCCTCTGAGCTCCAGTGCCAGGGTGAGGCTCTTGGGGACACAGACACATACAAGGAAGAATTGGGTTGTCTGGCATCGGGGCAGGAACTCGGGGGCCGCTTTCTCCCAGATGGAGGTGCTCCCAGGGATCATTGTTCCTATGCTGGGACCTCCCAGGTCACAAGTCTGACTGGCAGCCATTTCTGTTTGCTCCACCTTGGTGATTCCCTAAAACCCCGCCTCATCCAATTTACAACCCCACCCAAGCTGTGTGTAGCAGCTTTTGCATATGAATGGCCTGTCCTTGTTCAGGGTAAAATCTGTCAAACAAGCTGCAGCTGGGTCAGGGAGCCCCAAACCAATCAATAAAAGGCCCAAGATCTGGCATCAGCACCAGCCTGCCTTGCTTCACAGCTGGGCCTCACTTGGGCACTTCCAAACCCAACACAAAGAGGAGGAATCTGCTGATCTCTCTGTAACTCCTGCTGGGTAGCTCCAGGCAGTGGCTGCCTTTTCTCTTCCCTGGAGACCCCAGAGCCAGTGTACCCAGTGGTCAGTATCAGACCATATCAGATTACAACTCTACACATCCATAAGTGACACACTCAAGGGGCAGACTCATTGAGTACCAAAGCCCCAGTGAAACAAGTCTTCCTCCATAGGGGTGTTTCCTACAGAGCAGCTCTCCCACTATAGTCACAGCTGGTCCTCATAGCCAATTGGCCTGGAGGTCAATTCCTCCCAGTGATACCAACAGCAATCAAGTCTCAACTACAGAAAGACTGTGCACAGAGATCCAAAAGGGGTGCACCTAGAGTGTCCACCTCAGGTGATTAGGAAGGCTGAGCCACTGGGCCCTCCAGGACACCTACTACACAAGGCCACTCTATCAACTCAAGGAGACATAGCAGCTCTACCCAATACATAGAAACAAACACAGAAAACAGCCAAAATGCGGAGACAAAGAAAGATGTCACAAATGAAATAAATAGAAGAAAGCAAACTACTGGATATAGAGTTCAAAACCACAGTTATAAGGTTACTCAAGAATCTTCTAGAAACATCCAAGGGACTTAGTGAGACTTTCAAGGATCTTAGTAAGAATGCCAAAAAAATGGAAAAGGACCAGTCAGAAATTAAGCATACACTGACTGAAATAAAGAATAATATACATGGATTCAACAGTTGACTAGAGGATCCTGAGAATCAAATCAATGATTTGAAATATGAGAAAGCAAAAAACACCCAACCAGAAGAACAAAAAGAAAAAAGAATCCAAAAATATGAAAATAGTGTAAGGAGCCTCTGGGACCCTTCAAGCATACCAACATTCACATCATGGTGGTGCCAGAAGAGAGAGAGCAAGATATTGAAAACCTATATGAAGAAATAATGACAGAAAACTTCCCCTACCTGGTGAAAGAAATAGACTTACAAGTCCAGGAAGCACAGAGAGTCCCAAACAAAAGGAACTCAAAGAGGACCATACCAAGACACATCATAATTAAAAATGCCAAGGGCTAAAGACAAAGAGAAAATGTTAAAAGCAGCAAGAAAAAAGCAGTTAGTTACCTACAAGGGAGTGCCCATATGGCTGTCAGCTATTTCTCAACAGAAACTATGCAGGCCAGAAGGGAGTGGCAAAAAATATTCAAAGTGATGAATAATAAGGACCTACAACCAAGATTACTCTACCCAGCAAAGCTATCATTTAGAATTGAAGATCAGATAAAGATACTCACAGACAAGAAAAAGCTAAAGGAATTCATTACCACCAAACCAGTATTATATGAAATGTTGAAGGGTATTCTTTAAGAGGAAGAAGAAGAAAAAGAAAAACGTAAAAAATATGAACAACAAAATGGCAACAAATACATGTCTATCAATAATTGAATCTAAAAATCAAAATAAACGAATAAGAAATCTAATGAACAGAATAAACTGGTGAATAAAGTAGAATCAGAGGCATGGAAATGGAACAGACTGTGGATTCTCAGAGGGAAGGAGGGATTTGGGGGTGGGAAGAGATAAAATAAAGGTTTTATATGCATATATACATTACCTATGGACACAGACTGTACTGGTCTGTGTGGCAGAGGCCTGGGGCAGGGCAGGACCCGGGTGAAGGGAAAAAAGGGAACAACTGTAATAATCTCAACAATAACAATTTTTAAAAAAGAATACTGCCCACAAAATATTTAGAGAAAATGGAATTTACAGAGGAGTTATATATTATGTATTTTTTAATGTTTTTAATTTTTTTGTTTTAAATACATGTGTATATGTGCATAGAAAAATATGGAAAAAAATAGTAAAATAGTTAACAATTTTTATCCCGAAGGTTACATTTACAAAGAATGCACCTTCTACACCTTCTACTTCATACACTTCTGTATTATAAAAATTTCAAAAGATAAGTATGTATTATTCTTAAAATTAAAAATAGCAATATTCAATGTAATAAATAAAATTTCCACCATTTTGAAGACTCTGTAAATAAAAATTTAAAAAAGACACATCAGAAAGCACAGAAGATGCCATATGGTTGTGAAAAAGGCATGGGACCCACATGTGAAGGCTCTGGGAAAGCTGTGTTATGGAACTCAACAATGATCCTGGGTTAATTGCTTATCCATTGATTATAACAAATGATTTATTCTAAAACTGCCTTAAAATTGCTGCAAAGGTTATTTCCAGCAAATCTCTCTTCTCCCACACCTGTGATGAAGATGCATTCATGGCTTGTCCATGGGGTAGTTGGTACTGCTGAGTAATGAGATCATGAACAGTAACAGATCTCCTGGCTTGGAAAGTTGCCACTGCCACTTAATAGCTGTGAATTTGGGGATATTTCCTGAACTGCCTAGTGCCTCAGTCTCCTTATATGTAAATTAGGAATAAAAAGGGTACCTATATGCTCCACATCACTGATTATCAGGAAGATACAAATCAAAATCACAATGAGATATCACCTCCCACTGTTAGTATAGCTATAGATCAGAGATAATAAGGCTATGGAGAAAGGGAACACCATTGGTGGGAATGTAAATTGGTGCAGCCACAATGCAAAACACTATGAACATATAAAAATACAACTACCAAATGATCCAGCAACCCCACTTCAGGGTATATATCTGAAGGAAATGAAATCACTATCTTGAAGAGATATGTGCACTCCCATATTCATTGTAGCATTATTAATAATAGCAAAGACATAGAAATGATTTACATGTCCACCAACATAAGAATGGATAAAGAAAATATAAGATACACACACACACACACATACACACACACACACACATGAACATGCAATTAGGGATTTATTCAGCATAAGAAAGAAGAAAATCCTACCAGTTGCAACCACATGGGTGAACCTGGAGGACATAATGCTAAGTTAAGTAAGTCAGACAGAGAAAGACAAATTTATATATATAAAAGCCCAGTGACCAGAATGGCGGAATGACCAGAATGACTGGTGGCTATGATGCGCACTACCGCAGCCAACCAGCCTGATCTGGGCCCCAATCGGCCCTTCCCCGCCGCTGGCCCAGCTCAATGGGTCCACATCAGGGTGGGCCAGCCGGACCCCACCCGTGCATGAATTTGTACATCAGGCCTCTAGTATTGTATGATATCACTTATATATGGAATCTAAAAAAGCCAAACTCATAGAAACAGAGTAGAGAGGTGGTCTCCAGGGTTCTAGGGGGTGAGAGAAATGTTGGTCAACGAGTATAAGTGAATATATTTTGGGTGTGTAATAGAGAGCATGGTAACTATAGTAAAAATACTACATCGTATTCTTGAAAGTCGATGAGAAAGTATATCTTAAATGCTCTCAGCACATACACACATACACACATGGCAATTATGTGAAGTGATAGATATGTTACCTAGCCATATTGTGGTAACCATTTCACAATGTATATGTGTATCAAATCACCACACTGGACACTTTAAACTTACATAATGTTGTAAGTCAATTACATATCAATAAGGCTTGGGGGAAAGTACCTATAAGTATAAGTACATAAGGATATTAAGTGAGTTAGCACATGCAAAAGACTTAGAGAAGTGTTGGGCACATGTAAGCTCTCAGGAAGAGTTGGCTTATTGGTATCCACTGAGCACGAGCTAGTCCTTCTGGAAGTTGCAAAGGTCAAGGGCTCAGCAGCTTGGCTACCTGAGTTCAAAGCCCACTTCCACTCCTATTAATTATGAGGCTTGGGCAACCTACTTTACCTCTCTGTACCCCAGATTCCTCAAGTGCCAATGGAAATAATGATAGCACCTGCCACTTAGGATTTTTGCAAAGATAAATTATATGCAATGCACTTAGAATAGAAGCAGACTAAAGGTAAGAATGCAACCAATGTTTATGATTGCTGTCACTCTCATTATTATGATGTGTCTACCGTGCACTGAGGATACAAAGGCAAAAAAAAGGAGCTTCAAGCATAGCCTTGGTCAGAGCCAAAAAGAGATCACAATATAAAACCTTTGATTTAATGAGGTTTTACAATGTCCAGTCATCCTTGAAGAGAAAGTAGGAAAAAGAAAATTCTGTCAGTTGATATCTCCTGTATCTCGAGTCATTCTCTCGGTTTACAGCAGTTACTTTTACTATTTGCTTTAGGCCTCTCATTTGCTTAAAACTGATGGCTTGAAAGGGAAATTCACCCAGATTCCCACAGTCCACTGCCACCATTATTACAATGATTTATCACTATTCTTTCTCTGCTGTTTTTGACAGGCACAGAAAGGGGGTTGCTGTCCTATGTCTTGATTTTGATGGATGCATCCCCCAAAAAAAGACACTTATGTTTTCCAATATCATATCATAAGAGCTGATTTCTCTGGTCCACCTAAGCACAAACCTCCCAAATATATACCACACACAAAGTTTTCAGGGGCCTGAACCCTCACCCCTGCTGAAGGAGATCTCCTGCCCCCATGGCTGCTCAGCTTCACATGCCCAGCTCAAATCGGGACCCAGGTAACAGAGACTTGGCTGACAGCAGATGCCCTCTCACTGCAACAAGACTTGATGGAGATGTCTTGCACCCATAATCCGGGGAACTGGGGTCTATGATATCTAAATCCAGCCTAGCACCAGGAATGCTCAGGGCCTACTCAAGAAGGCAAGTAATCCTCTCCACTAATAATTACAGGATAAAACAAGATGGTTGTTAGAGTATTAAATTTGACAGTAAAATAGTAGTCAAGTTTTCAGACTAATTTAAATTGGCCAATCAAAATAAGCAAATACTCTAGAAAAATCAATTGTACTGGACAAAAAAGCTGTTACTAAGTGTTAACTAAAATTTTTATTGGTAGTTCATCTCATGGTAAAATTGTGTAACATATAATGAACCTAAAGCAGTCACATTTTAGTGCAAAAAAAGTAAAATTTAAAAGCTATCAAGATTACAGCATAAAATTTCCAAAAGCCTCCCAATATTTAAACCAAAAAAGGGGGGATAGTAGAAGAATATCATGTAAGGAAAAATATCCTGCAAATAAATTACATCTAGAAAATTTTTACTTTAGAAAATTAACTTTCATTTGTAATGCTAACAGCAAGTCACCCAGGTAAAACATACATGGTGTCAAAACAAGCCAAAGGAAAATCGTTTGGGCAAAAAAATGAAAAAGGATCGCAAGTCAAATTTATAGAAAATATTCCTTTATTAACTTTTGGTCGAGAATATGTTTGTATATTTTCAGAAAACAACTCCGAGACATGTGGATTCCTGGAACAGAGAGGAATTGACAGGAGTGCTCCAGCCATGAAGACAGAAGAGACACAGTCTAGAGATGGAAGACGCTGACGACGCCTTGCCATACTAGCAGTCAGCAGATGTGCGTCACTGCAGATTGCCCAGGACCAAACCAGAGAGGGTCGGACCTGCATTACCACCATTTGTCCACCATCCAGAACTGAAATATCATTGCTGTTATGAACACATAAACAACTGTTGGACATAGAAACCGGGACTCAAAAGAACTATTGGCCCAGAAAGAAACTCACTATAAACTGATTCATTTGCCTCTCAGCATAACTATTATTGCTTGTCTCATTTTCAGTTTCTATAAGTGTATTCCTAGTATCACATGAGCTCACTCATCTAGGGGAAAAGATGAACAACATAGACTGAAGAACAAGAACAGCATTGATCAGACTGTCAGACCTCAGAGGGAAGGTAGGGGAGGGTGGGGACAAGGGAGATAGATCAACCAAAGGTCTTGTGTGCTTGCATATGAGCCTAACCAGTGATCACGGACAACAGGGGGAGGGGGGCATGCGTGTGGGGGGGGTTTTGGGAAGGGAACGGGGGGAGGGTTGATGACAAATATGTGATACCTTAATCAATAAAGTAATTAAATATATATATATATATATATATATATATATATCACACACAGTATAGATTCCTACTTATCTAAGTCATTGCCAGTTATGTGTTATAGAAAAAAAGTCATTTCATCACATAGTTACCAAATAGTAATTACTAACATATATTAGCATGTTTCCTAAGTATCAGACTATTTATTATAGAGATTTGGCCCCGAATTCTTGGGAACACCTGCTTTCCACACAGCATACTTGGAATGTCCCTCCCTGGGGTTCAGCAGTGCTGAGAAAGTGACCCTAACGAATAGAGATTTATGCACGTGAAAATTACAAAATAGACATAGTTTGTGTTACTTGTATTTGTTAAGACATACACACATACACACTCACCTGTATCTCCAGGGACCAGCCAATAGCCCCAAGCTGAGGGAGGAGGGAGCTTCCATTTAAAATAAAGATAGGAGTTTTTACTATTATCCTATAGAATAAAGAGGTAATATGCAAATTAACCCTCACACCCTCACAAGATGGCTGCCTATGACCAGGCTGGCAGGGGGGTTAGTGAGGGACAACCAAATGACTAAACAGCAGGCTGCATAGGGTGACCAGGCCAGCGGTGGGGGGGGGGCAGTTGGGGGCAACCAGGCTGGCAGAGGGGGGCAATTGGGGGTGACCAGGCCAGCAGGGGGAGCAGTAAGAAGCGACCAGGCTGGCAGGGGGAACAGTTAGGTGCAACCAGGCTGGCGGGGGGGGGGGGGGCAGTTAGAGACGACCAGGCCAGCAGGGGGGGGCAGTTAGGGGCAATCAGGCCGGCAGGCAGGTGAGTGATTAGAAGCCAGTGGTCCAGGATTGTGAGAGGGATGTCCGACTGCTGGTTTAGGCCCAATCTCTGGGATCAGGCCTAGACTGGCAGTTGTACATCCCCTGAGGGGTCCCAGATTGGAGCAGGTGCAGGCTGGGCTGAGAGAACACACCCCGCCCCCCATGCACGGATTTCATGCACCAGGCCTCTAGTACTTAATGATCACAATAATTGAGGTTGTTTCTATGACTGAAAGTAAAGGGAGGTATTTTTATTACCACAAAAAGACATAAGAATTTTCCTGGATTTCATCCAACGTGAAGAAGACACTAGTCCCACAGAATGGGTAGAGTGGGTGTTGGAGAAAAAGAATAAAGGTGTTTTCTGAATACATCCCCAAATTCATAAAAGGTCAATATACTAATGACTATTTGTTGTTGTTGTTGTTGTTACTGTTACCTCCTTCATTAGACTTGGGATGACAGGAGGTTAGAAAGCCCAGATCATGCATCTGTATACTAACAGCACCATCACAGTGCCTGAAATACCGTGAGTAATACATTAAATTACTATTTAGTGAGCATATGTATCAACACCCCACAGTAATTGGGGGTCAAGCATGATTCCTAATGGAAGCAGCCCTCATTAGAAGCTCCCAACCACATCTGCCATCTCCCAG
This sequence comes from Eptesicus fuscus, assembly GCF_027574615.1. Classification (NCBI taxonomy): domain Eukaryota; kingdom Metazoa; phylum Chordata; class Mammalia; order Chiroptera; family Vespertilionidae; genus Eptesicus; species Eptesicus fuscus. Next base: position 12,021,042 of record NC_072477.1, on the reverse strand, counting down.
TCAGGAAAACCCTTTTGCCAAAACTCCAACCCTCATAAGTTATAGTCATTGCTTTCACCCTGACCTCCAAACTTGTATAATTATACCTTATAAGTTAACAGCACACACACACAGCTCCCCAGGAAGAGGGCCCCATCAAAATGTATATGGCAAAGAGCTTGCATCTTTGATTTTAAAAGGGCTTCACTGCACGAATTAGAGTGGTTTTTCTATTTTAGAGAGAGAGAGAGGAGAGTGTTCATGAATTCAAGAACAATCAGGATGGCGATACCCTCCAGCCACTGTCAGATTCAATCCCTGCTCCGAGGGAACTGAAGGTGGGACTGAGGCATATGTGGGCTTCTGACAGAAGAGAGTGAACACAGCTGATCAGAGCTGACAGGATTTTTTGCAGAAAGGGGAGAGTAGGGTAACATGAAATATTGCAGTCAAATCTAGAGAAACAATAAGGTGCTTCCTATAGGAAGAGAGAAAGTCACCTTCTTAGAGTGGATGGGGTGAAGATCAGAGAGTGATATCAGCAGTCCCATCCACACTGATCACCTGGCTGCAGGGGCTCAGGAATGCTCCAAATTCAGGCGGCTGGGAGTTTCCTCAGGCCTGATTGCAACGGAAGAAAGTGGTAATGTAGGCAAGGGGAATAAGAAGAATTATGCTAAGTAGACAGTCTCTGTGTGTCTAGGGAGAAGAGACAGGGGTAATAAGCTGTCAGGTTTAGGGCAGGATGAAGGACAGGGGTAATAAGCTGTCAGGTTTAGCCCAGGATGAAGGACAGTGTCCAGCAAGTGAGAGGTTCACCCGATCTCCCGATGGCCTGGATGAATGGTCCCTCCAGGTCAGCTGTCCCATGCTCCCCAAATAGTTTTCTGTTTGCCAGTTTGGTTTCACAGATTCAAGGAAGGATTTTGGAATAACCTAGGAATTAACAACTAATAATGTCCTCTATAACTTAATAAACTTATGTTTTGGTTTATACAGCTGATCTTAGGACAGTCTGAGTCACTAAGAGTTTTTCTGGGATTTCAGAAATCCTCCATACTGTGACCATCCATTGAAGGCCATCCTGGGTAGCCCAGCACAGCTCTCTCTGAATTCTAGTCTTGGTTCCTTGGCCTTCGAGTCATAGATCATTTAGAGGAAAAAATGATATCCTGGAGTAAACACACACACACACACACACACACACACACACACACACACACCCCTCACAGAGAATTCCTACTCTTCCTTCAAGATCCAATTTAAATGCTATAACCTTTGAGAAGTTATTTTTGTTTGTTTGTTTGTTTGTTTGTTTTTGAGGGAAGAGGTTGGGGGTGGGGGAAGAGGTTACACCATCTATTGGGAGTAAGAGACATGGAGAAAGGGAAGCATAAAATAATTGATGAAATTTGAGAGATCCTGTTTTACTAACCTTTTTAGCTGACGAACCCTTGTCCAACCAAAAGTTGATATGGAAGCCAATATGAAAAACATAAAAAAAAAAAATGGATCTTCTCTCACTAAAAGGGGGGATAGAAACTACTTCCTGGATTTCCCCAATCCAGCCCCATTCCTGTGAAACCTCTCATACCACAGTTTGAAAACCACTTATCTAGTCAAACTCACATTTTACAAATGAGGACACATACAGAATCTGATATCAAAAAAACAGCTTGTTCAGTTGTTTTATGTGGTTCTCCCAAACCATAGATGATAAATAACATGACATTAATATTGTCCATTCCCAGCTTTGGCAGGCAAAAGTAATCAATCCCATATGTGGCCTCAGACTCCTTCTCAATACAGTGGTCTAGTAAGCTGCTAACAGTTGAGTAGAATTGACATGTAAGGTTATTTACTATTTCTATTCTAAATATCATTTTTTCCTAAATGTTAACATGTTGTTTTATATCTGTTATATTATCAACTCAAGTCATTAATATGTAAAAGTACATAAAAGGCTTTATTTAATATGATGCATAAGGTAACAGCAATCCCTTTTTAACATGAGCTCTCCCTTTAAGTAATGGCCTTAAATTATACATTTTGGTAGTTGACCTTCCAAGTTTAGTGGTATTAAGCAAACAATTACTATCTGATCACATTTCCTTTACTAGATTAGAATGCAAAAATAAATGTGCTAGATCTATTCCTTGGTGGTGGTGGGCAAAGCCAGCTCAAAAATAAAAGGTGGGAGGACACCCTTGTGTTCTCCATCACTTCTACTATCGCCACCCGCACACTCCCCCAATACAAAGTTTAATGGTGCTATACCAGGAACCCTTTATTCCAAATCACAGGAGAATCAGGAAGATAATCCACCCTCACTCTGTCACTGCCATCACCACTTATCAGTTGTCTGTTCTCCAGTAGTAGCTCAGATTCAGCTTCCCGAATCTCTCATAAGGTTAAATTGTGAAAGTAAGACTAATGCTCTCCATCCACATCACCTCCATGCACTCTTCCAGGTGGATGTCTAATGGTTACTCAGAGTGACCGTCCAATACCTCAGCCCCTGAAGCTGACCACAGTCAGAGAAGACAGGCTTTTCCCCTCTCTGGAATTGGAGCTGATCAAACATTTATGCCACCTGACTCAAATTTTAGCAGCAAATCAGTATTATGGCTTAAAAGCATGAGTCTTCAAAAGACTGACTTATTGGGAGGCCAACATGAAGTTTGGATTAGCTATGATATAGATACAGATAGATAGATATAGATATAGATATGGATATAGATATAGATATGGATATGGATATGGATATGGATAGAACTAGAGATAGAGATAGAGATAGAGATAGAGAGATAGAGATAGAGATAGAGATAGAGATAGAGATAGAGATAGAGATAGAGATAGAGATAGAGATAGAGATGGATAGAACTAGAGATAGAGATAGAGAGAGATAGAGATAGAGATAGAGATAGAGATAGAGATAGAGATAGAGATAGAGAAAGAGAGGTATAGATATAGACATAGACAGACAGACATAGACAGACAGACAGATAGACATAAATATCATGATGAGGAGTGGGAGGAGTTTCAAATCCACATGTTATCTCTGAAATCAGAACACACCTTCTACTGCCACTATTTCAGGGCTAAAGTAACCATGAGCTTATCATAAGCTTTCTTCCAAAAACAGCTTGTCAAGTACATTGGATTTGAGCCCTATGAAAAATTCATAAATTTTTCTGGAATCTTGGAAACCTTTATGGAAAAGTTTTCATTTCTGTTTTTAATAACTTAAACATAAATATTTTAAATGTGTATCCATATAGTGATACAGATTCAAGGAGCACTAGATGACTCAAAAAATAAGTCTTCCCTCTTTGTGACCAGGAGTCCCACTCCTCAGAGGTGACCACTCATAAATGCTTCTTTTGTGTAACTTTTATGAGCTCACCTCCATAATACTAAATGGTATGCATTATATTTTCTTTTTTAATTTGCTAACTTTAAGCATTATATATTGACTCCTTACAATGAAAAATAAAGAATTTAGTTCATTTATACTGCCTTCCATACTATATCTTTTATATTTCTGCCAATCCCTTTTTTTAATTCTGTAGGTTATAATCACAAACCTAAATCATGCATTTTTAGTTTTTGAACCATTGATTTCACACATTGAACCATTGACTTCACATATTTCTTGGAAGATATTGTATAGGATTAATGTTAATTTTTCTTTAAACATTTGGTAGCGTTCTCTAGTGAAATATACTGGGCCTAGAGATTTCTTTTTCAGATAGTAAATTATAATCAAGTTATAAATTCAATTTTCTTAATGATTATAAATCTATTCAACTTACCTTTTTAATTAACTTGTGGTAGATTTGTTGTTGGTTTTTCTTTTTGAGTAATTGATCCATTTCATCTAAGTTGTCAAACTTAGGTGTTTAGAGTTTATTATAATAACACTTAAATGGTAATTCTGATGAATTGCTGGAGGCTGGATGTACTAATCTGAGAATGAGAAACTCCTAGGGGCCACAGTGTTAGGGGAACCCCCACACTTTCTTGGGTTTAGCCTCTTGGAGCCCTACAGGTTCTCCTGGTGAAGAGTAAAGAAAGATTCCCCAGTGAGTGCCAGGAAGAGGGGGGAAGTTAGCATTGTCGATGTTCTCCATAGTACAGGCCAGGGGGAAAGACTTTACCAGAGTGTCCGGCCATCCTGTCTCACCGAAGCAGGGGGTATGGGATGAAACTAGGAACACTTGTGAAGATCACAGCCCTGAAAGAGAAGCCTGCTAAGAGACTGAGATTTCATCTAGATCATAGAATGTTTCCCATCCCACATATCTTATCACCAGAGGAAAAGGTTTCCAGTATAAAGAGCACATCACAGCTCAAAGAGTTGCAAGGCACAGACTCTCCCTGGGAAGGAGAATTTAGAAAAGACCAAAGCCAACAGGGAGACAGAAACAAGGACATTAACGATTTGAAGTCTCTGGCACCTGCAGCTACAGCAAGCATTTAACATAACCCAACCCCTTGCCAAGTTAGGGTAAAACATCACACTAAAGGCCTGTTTACCTCAGTTTCTATTACCCAACACCTTGGGCTTTCAACATAAAATTATATGGCAAGCTAAAAGGAAAAGAAAAACAGTCTGAAGACACAGAGCAAGGATCAGAACCAGATTTAGTTGTGATACAGATGTTGGAATTATCATATGGAGAATTTTTTTAAATGATTACTAATATGTTAAGGGCTCTAATGAAAAACATGGACAACTTGCAGGAAAGGATGGGTAATGTAAGCAAACGTGACTATACACCTTCTCATGTTCTCCTGCATAAGTAGTAATAATGCCTCCTTTTCACTTTCAAACCTTCTCTGGAATTGGTAACAAAACATACGGTCATCCAGTTGGTATGTTTATTACTGAATACATTGAATTCCATTTTTCTTTTTGAAAGCCCCTTGAAGAATAGATATTCTACTGCTCCTGATTTAGATTCTTTTAGTTGATTTTAGAAATTTTAAAACTTTGCAGGTGTCTTGATTATCCAACATAACTATCCCAGAATGTTTCTAATTTGTAAAAATCAAATTATTTATTGTTTGACTTCTTCACCCAAAAGTCTAATGGCTTCTAAGTGAAGCCATAGATCATCTAAAGGTCATTTTTCTAAAAGGTATGGCAACTACACACACTAGGATACCAACAGGACTGCACTTGTCCCCCCTTATCTTTCAACCTCCTCCCTCCCATTCCCACTGCCAAAGCAGCCATTTGGTACAAGGTCCTGCCCACTGGCCATAGATGATTGGCCCAGGGACAGATACTTGACACAGTATGGACCAATTAGAGCCAACCAGAATCCCTTTGAGGAATGTATTAACTGAATCTGGAGGACAGTTCATGATTCTCTTGGTAGCTAAAGATCTAAGATGCAAAGCTGTGGAATTGTTGGCAGCTTAGTGGAGAAAGAGAGAAGGGGGAGGGGGGGACAAGGAGAGGCAGAGAGAGAGAGAGAGAGAGAGAGAGAGAGAAATGAAGCCAGTGGCAGCAAGAAGCAGGAACTGGACAGATGCCCTGGCCGGTTTTTCTCAATGGTTAGAGCCTCAATCCAAGGGGCACTGGTTTGACTCACGGTCAAGGTCACGAACCTCGATTGCATGCTTGATCCCCACCTGGGTTGGGGAGTGAATAGGAGGCAACCAATCAATGTGTCTCTCTCACATTGAGACTTCTCTCCCTGTGTGTCTCTCTCTCTGTCTTTCTCTCTCTCCACCCACCTCCTCCCTCTCTTTAAAAAAAAAAATCAATGAAAAAATACCCTTGGGTAAGGATTAAAAAAAAAAAGGAAGAACTGGACAGAAAGAGAAACCCTGATGACATTTGAATACCTGCTTCTAGTCATTTTGGAGCCTAGCTGCCTCCTTATCTTTCCTGTTACTTTGCTGTTCTGTCTCCCACAAAGTACCCAGACTCCTGCCAATAAATTCCCTTTTCCTCCAGTAGAATGAGTTTCCTCTCTGTCACCTTTGATCAAGGAGTCCTAACTAGTACAAGAGGTTAATGCATGTGTCCCATTTAAGAATAATCTTATGGCAGGAAGTTCACAGAGAAACTATGCAGTTAAAAGCCTTTAATTTTTAGTTGAGATGCCCTTAAGCGATCTGGTGCAATTTCTCTACTAAAGGCAATTTTTTATATCCTCTCCTCACTTTCTGTGTATCCCCAGAGTCATTCAACCACCCTTATCCTTTCAACTGTGTCCATTAAGGAAAATAGCAGATACTTTTAAAGAAAAGGGTATTTGGCCTCAACATCCCTCTGATTAAAAATATTTTTTTTCTATGTGGGCCATTTCCAGCATTTACTTTTAAAGCATCAAGACCTCACTTTGAAGTTCCTGACTCTGTACAAAGGGTCTTTGTTATGGGCTAAATTGTGCTCCCCAAATTCATATGTTAAAGCCTTAACCCTCAGTGCATCCAAAGGTGACTGTATTTGGAGATAGGGTCTTTAAAGAAGTAATTAAGTTAAATTAAGGCCACTGGGGTGAGCCCTAATCCAATATGCCTGGTGTCTTTATAAGAATTCTAAGTTCTGGAAATTAGAACATAGAAACGTACAGAGGAATAGATGATGGAAAGACACATGGAGAAGGTGGACATCTATAAACCAAGGAGCGAGGCCTCGGGAGAAAGTAACCCTGTTGACCTCTTTATCTCAGTCATTTTGCCTCTAGAATTTTGAGAAAATAGATTTCTGCTGTTTAAGCTACCCAGTCTGTGGTACTTTGTTATGGCAGCCCCAGCAAACCATAGTACACTATCTATATTCGTCAGGGTTCCCCAGGGAACCAAATCAATAGGAAAAATGGAGAGATGGGTGGATAGGTAGCAAGGAATTGGCTCGTGATTATGGAGGCTGACAAATCTCACTACCTGCAGATGAATATAGTGAGAATTATCATCCTCCCTGTAGTTCCTGGCTAAGTGCCCACAGGCCCCAGACCCAGGAAGAACTGATGTTGCAGTTCAAGACTGAAGGCAGGAAAAAAGCCATTGTCCCAGCTCAAAGGCAGTCAGGCAGTAGGCTGTCTTGCAGGTGAGTCACCCCTTTTGGTCTATTCAGACTTTCAACTGATTAGATGAGGCCCACCCACATTAGGAAGGACAATCTGCTTTACACAGTCTACCTGTTTAAATGTTAATGTCTCCAGAAACACCCTCACAGACACATCCATGTTGTTGGACCAAATGTCTGGGCACCCCATAGCTCAGTCAAATTGACATATAAAAGTAACCATCACACTGACTTATTAAATGAGATCTACAACTTAGTCACTAATATTGCAAATTATTGAATCCAAGTCCCATCTAAGCTCTCTCTATATACAATATGTCATTTCAGTAGTAGAGTCACCTGGTACCATGACGATCCATAGATGAAGCCACTAAGTTATATAAACTTCCCAGTGAAACTGTCCTTTCTGCCAGTAACTTAAATTTCTGATTCGGATCCCATCAGGAGGCATCAAAGATAACAAACCTGTGGGGAGAGAGTTCTCATCAAAGAGCAGTGCCTGGAGGCACTTCACTTCTTAAGACCCCCTTCACTCTCTTTCCTCTAATCTAGTGCAGTTTGCATGGAATACAGTAAAAGGAGCTTTTGTATTAAAGTCCTCATGGGCAACTTTGCATATGTCTCACTGCTGAAGAGGGCAACGGGCAAAGTCATTATCTGTTCCACTCACCTCTGTGTTTTGTCAGCACTCTGTAGATGCAACTTATTGCACTTATTTTTGGCAATCAGCTCCCTTCAGTGTTCGCATGTGTTAGGGTAATAATGGCTAATTATGAGTTGCAGCCCATGAAATGAGGCTAATTGTGTGTAATATGTGAATTATCAGAAACTAGAGGCCCGATGCACGGAATTTGTGCAAGGAGCTTGGCCCTCGCAGCCCCAGCTTCATCCAGAAGTTCATCCAAAAGGTCGTCCGGAAGGTTGTTTGGCTGTCCAATCTAATTAGCATATTATGCTTTTATTATTATACTAGTAGCCCGGTGATGGCGGACCTGGGCAGGCGGCTGCAGGCCTTAACCCACACAGCCTGCCCCGGTCTGCGATCAGTGATGGCGGACCTGGGCAGCCGGCTGCGGACCCCGGTCTGTGATCGGTGATGGTGGACCTGGGCAGGCAGCTGCGGGCGTTAACCCACGCCGCCTGCCCTGGTCCATGATCGGTGATGGACCTGGTTAGGCAGCTGCCCTGGTCCGTGATCCCTGATCGTGGACCTGGGCAGGCGGCTGCAGGCCTTAACCCCCGCCGCCTGCCCCAGTTCGGGATCAGTGATGGCGGACCTGGGCAGCCGGCTGCGGGCGTTAACCGCCTGCCCCAGTCCACCATCATACCTTGGATCTCACTGGCATGGGTGCTTCCCTCTCCCCTGCCATCTTTGCTGGTTTAACGTGTATATTTGCTTCTGATGGGCTGGTGGGCGTGGCTAGTGGGCGTGGCTAGTGGGCGTGGCTGGTGGGCGTGGCTTATGGGTGTGGCGAAGGTGCGGTCAATTTGCATATTACTGTTTTATTAGGTAAGAGGTGCCTCACAAGTTGAAAGTGCCAGAAAGTTCAGCAACAGGGGCAAAGAGAAAACCAACCTCCTCTCCTGAACACTACCTTCTGAACCTCTTTCATCCCCACACGTCAAACTACTCATTATTTCACCCTCAAAGTGCCAACTCTTTGAAACCCCTTTAGGAAATAAGAAAATGACCAATTGTTAGAGATGTCCATGTTGTTTTCAAATTCATCACCACAAGTATATTCAATACACGGTCATCCTATATTATAAAGAGGTAATATGTAAATTGACCATCATGCTATCACAAGATGGTGGCACCCACAGCGGGGGTGGGCCCAGCCGCTCTGCGTGCCTGCCGCTGGAGTCCTCTTAGCCCTTCCAGGGGCCTCAGGTACTCCTGAACTCCCCACTGACTGAGGCTCAGGCAAGCAGGGCCAGCAGAGGTGCAGGCAAGCCTCGGATGGCTGCTGTCCAGCCACCCAGGGCCGCCCAAGGCTCAGGTAACCAGGGCCGGCTGAGGCTTGCACAGCCAGCAGTGGCAGCAGCAGAGGTGTGATGGGGGCATCGCCTTCCCCTGATCGCCAGGTCGCCTCTCACCCCTGAGGGCTCCCAGACTGTGAGAGGGGGCAGGCTGGGCTGAGGGACCCCCTGCCCCTTCCAGTGCATGACTTTTTATGCACCAGGCCTCTAGTTTAAAATAATTGCCAGACAAAAAAACAGGCAGGGATCAATATATGAAGAACTCTTTGAGAAAACGGAGGAAGAATGGTTAATGAGTACATTAGCTCATTCAGAGGATCTTGAAAGAAATGGCATGATTTGGGCAAAACTTTCTCCTGGCCTGGTGAATGTTGATGTGTAGGTTGACCACAGAATGTCCCTCCATTAGTTTGTCTAATATTTTTCTCATGATTACACTGGGGTTACGTGATTTTGGGAGAAAAATCATAGGTAAAATAACTGCTTTCTTGCTTCTTGTTATTAGCATCACATCGCTGTTGACCTAGATCTCCTGGTTGAGGTAGTGTTTGTCAAGTTTCTTCACTGTAAAATTATCCTTTTCCCCCTATTCTCATAGTGTACTCTTTGGAAGGAAGTCACTATGCACAGCTCACACTTAAGTCGTGCTCCACCTTTTGGAGAACAGTATCTACATAAATTATTTTGAATTCTTCTCTATTTGTTTAATTATGTAGTCATTTATTTATGTCAGTATGGGTTCGTGGATATTTATTTTATACTTTGTGTTATCATCTAATACTATTTTATTTATTTTCTCATCCATATTGTTTCAGCTCTGGCTCTTTCAGTTGGCTATTGTGTCCGTTTGACATACTCCCATCATTACTTTCTAGCACTATAAGATGATCCAGGGTCATCCTGCATATTTCTTCCCCAGACCTAGAATCAGCCATCTTTCCAAAGAACTCTGGATCCTTTTATTAGGGAATGATATTACAAACCAAGACGTGGGCACTGGATGTGTGCCAACTAAGTTTGGATTTATCCTAATTCAAGTGAATTTTTAAGGGGCCTTGGTATATATACCTATTTCACACACATAAGTGATAATAAATATGTAAAGTAATTTCCCCATCTTATTTACAGCTATGAATTATATTAGAATGCTTTCATTCTAGCTCCTACTGATTGGATAACATTGGTGAGGTAAATAAAATTAAAATAATAATGATAATGGTTATAGCAATGAGGAGGACATTAAGCTAAATACCATACAGACATTATCTTCTTATATCCTAATTATATCTTTGAGACATAGGCATTATTATCATGCCATTTAATAGACAATAAAATGATATCTACCTTGATTTTCACTCTGAGAGCTAAATGAAAAATCACTTGTAAGTCCCCTAGCACAGAGCACGTAGAAGTTGCTCAATAAATCACTATTTTCTCACTCCTTTGCCTCTAGATAAAAAGAAAATAGGCAAACTTCAGTAACACATTAGCTATAAAAGTTCAGCTCATAGTCTGTGAGATGAAAAATATAGGGGTTATATTAGCTCATTTGTTTTCTTTGTTGCTGTATAAATGTGATCGGGTGCACAGGAGCTAAAAATCAACCTGCTTCATGAAAGCCCTCAAACACAATGAAGACATTCTTACCTGACAGCCAAGTGCATTCATGGAATTGTGCCTTATAACCCAAATTCTCAGACACCAGCAAAACCCATTCGACAACATTTTAGGAGATATTTAAGTAGTTCAAGGCACTTTTCCAAAACTTTAATGTTTGAATTAAGGTGGAGAAAACATTATAAAAAATCCACTGCAGCTCTCAAGCTTAGAAAGCTATTGAAATGGTACAAAGTTACCAAATACCTCAGTAATATGCAGAAAAGCTCTGGAAGCTTTGCCTCTCCAAGGAAGCAATTTCACTTTTGTTATAAATCTTGGGCAAAGCGGTTGAACCACATGCAAATGTGCAAGCTTGCTTAGAACAGGTAGAATATTCAGGAAAGTAAAAGGCTTGCATTCATTCTCCATTGTCTTTTTCCAATCATGCCCTTCTCTTAATGCTTTAGGAAGATGAAAATTGAGAAATAAAGAAAATACTTTGCTGCATCAGAACTTAGATCTGCGCTGAAAACCCTTTGATAACCTCTCTGCTGCCTTCACTTCAGCAGAAGTTTTATTCCATCCCAAACTTCAGGAAGGGCCATTCTCCACTTGAAGATCCTTCGCCTTCCTTTCCCACACTCCAGATCATCCACTTACAACCAGGCATAAGTCCCGCCTCCTCCGATAAGTCGCCCCCATGGGCAGTGTCAACTCCCAGTCGTGGAACTCCACAATGATACACTTTGAACTAGTTTATGGTTCTGACCGATGCACACCCAGTGTCCCTAGCTGAGTGATAAGCTCCCTCAGGCCTGTTGCTGTCCCTCAAATTCTCTCACCTGCTAAGCCTGGCCAGATGTTCTCAGCAAATATTTCTGAGTTCTTTTTATTGATTGATTATGCCTGGGTTGTAGCCTTGCTCCTTGGAGGAAAAGGGCTGGCAGGGGGCTCAGGAGGTACCTGCCCTCAGCAAAGCTTGTCTCTAGGCTAGCATTTGGGAAGCTCCAGAGCTCCAAGAATGTTCCTTTGATCAGATTCCTCTGCAAGGGAATAATGGAGCTTAAGACAATTCTTTAAAAAACGAAAGAGCATAAAAAGTGAATTTGAAAGCAAATGGGCCAAGGATTTTCCCTAGGAAGTCTTCCAATTTCACACACAGCAAATTCCTACGATGTGGACCTATTAGAAATGCTTTTTTTGGTCTCTTTCTGCATATTTATTATGTTCTTCTACGGCTCCGTTACCACTTAATTTGACACCGAGCCTCCAAAGCCACATCTTCTTCCTTCTCAAACTATGAAAAAGGGGCAAAATATTTTAATCATGAAGCTCTGTATAATTTAGAGATTATCTTCTGTCTGTGTGAGTTACAGCAATAATCAAAGGGAAGCTGGGGATTTATAAAACTAAGGCCCTAATTTTTTGACAGATGTTCTGTTTGGTATGGAACTAACCTCTTTTCACATCTTACACATACATAAGAGCAAATCATTCAATATATCCTCGGTACACATCGACAACAAAGAGGCAGAATCCACTAGGTGAGAACTACCCTGCCAGAGCCATAAGCCAGGCTCAATTATTCACCGATGAGAGGAAAATAAATGATGGGGGATTCTGTCAGCTGCAAGGTCTGAATCTGATTAAACAGCCCATCTGGCAGTCCTGGGGAGACCAAGAGTCTTGATCCAGCTATTGGTTACATTCTCCATGGCAGCCAGAAAGAAGGTTGGGAATGGTTACTGGGACCTCTATTACCTTCCAATGTCTAACCAGTTCAGAGAGTAGTGATTGAAAGCATGGCACCCGGCATCAGACAGAACCGGGTTTGAGTCCTGGAGCCACTGCCTGCTAGCTGTGTGCCCTCCATAACCTTCCAGAATTTCAGTACTCTCATTTATGTAAGTGGCATTCATCACAGCTACCTGTAGGGTGCTGTAAATGAGGTAATGCATGGAGAGCACTTAGGATAGTACCTGGAATGCAATAATTGGATAATGGATGACACTTCTTCTCTGGCAACCTGATTGGTATCTTGTCACCCATTCATTGGTTTGTTCATTCATTCAACAAGTATTTTTTGGAGCCAGACATGAAGTACCAGGTAGTGAGTATGTAGTGGTGAATAAAATCAGCCTCCTCCCTATCATCATGGAACTCACTATCAGGAGAGAATACATGCACCAGATAAATAAACAAATAAATTTTAAAACTACATATAAATGTGTATGAAAGAAAAAATAAGGTGAGTGAGAATAGTGGAGACAGGAGACATATTTAGATGGAGTACTGTGTCCATCAGGGTCCTGGCAGGAAGCATATGGTGACCTCAAGCAGAGTAATTGAGGAAAGTATAGAGAAAGACTCTTTACTAACAATGTGTGAGGAGGGCTGGAAGAAGCCAGCAAGGAGTGATGGGGAAGTTCCTTGTGGTGGAGTGGAAAGCTGACAATAGCCAATTGCCTTCACAAACCAAAAGGACAAGGGAAGGAAGCTGTCTGTGGCTACAGGAAGCATCCTCCTGGCAGAAGCTTTCAGTGGGGGCACCCTGCCCACACATGACTCATCAGAGAATAAATACCTTGACCTCTCTCCACCCTCTGACTTTCTGACCCAAGAGGAAGCAAGAGGGCATGGAAGCCTGCCTGTACCTCCCAGAACACAGACCAGGATAGATATCTGTTTTGGCAGAAGGTCAGCCCCCATGACCATAATCACATTGTCTCACGGGTAGCCAGAAGCAGAGGAAATATATACACACTTACTCACACACTTTTGTGGCTCTATCTATAATTTTTAAAGACACCTTTTTTGTTTTTTGGCGGGGGTTGTTTTATATATATACTAGTGGCCTGGTGCACGAAACTCATGCATGGGAGGGTGTCCCTCAGCCTGGCCTGCACCCTCTCAACCTGGGACCCCTCAGGGGATGTCCGACTGCTGGTTTAGGCCTGATCCCTGGGAACTGGCCTAAACTGGCAGTCGGACATCCCTCTCACAATCCAGGACCACTGGCTCCTAACCACTCAACTGCCGGCCTGCCTGATTGCCCCTAACCACTCGCCTGCCAGCCTGCTCACCCCCAACTGCACCCCTGCTGGCCTTCTCACCCCCAACTGCCCCCCCACTGACCTGATCGCCCCCAACTGCCCCCACCCTGCTGGCCTGCTCATCCCCAACTGCCCCCCCATTGGCCTGCTTGCCCCCAACTGGCCTCCCCACCAGCCTGCTTGCCCCCAACTGGCCTCCCCACCAGCCTGCTTGCCCCCAACTGGCCCCCCTGCCAGCCTGATAACCTCCAACTGCCTTCCCCTCCTGGCCTGATCGCCCCTAACTGCCTCTGCCTCGGCCCTGCCACCATGACTTTGTCCGGAAGGATGTCTGGAAGGTCTCCCTGTCTAATTAGCATATTAATTAGTATATGTGTGTGTGTGTGTGTGTGTGTGTGTGTGTGTGTGTGTGTGTGTGTGTATTGATTTCAGAGAGGAAGGGAGAGGGAGAGAGAGATAGAAACATCAATGATGAGAGAGAATTATTGATTAGCCGTCTCCTGCACACTCCCTACTGGGGATCAAGCCTGCAACCTGGGCATGGCCCTTGTCCAGAATCAAACCCTGGACCCTTCAGTCCAGAGGCCAGTGCTCTATCCACTGAGGCAAACCAGCCAGGGCAAGACACGTTTGACTCATCTCAAAGTCTCCCAGTGATCGGGTGAAGGCCCACAGCTCTAAATCCTATGTTAGAGGGAAGCCAACCTTATTCAAAAAAGTATTGTGAGCAGCTGTGACCAAATGCCTCTTACAGCCTGGTCTTAGCAGTAAATGCCTTATAGACTGGAAACTTTGCCTTTGGAGTCCACCAGGATGAGTCTGCAGCAAAGTGGCCATGTAAGTACTTGGGAGATGTAACCTGGAGTGTTTAAGAGTGATTATTGGAAATTGTTGAAGCCCTCCCAAAGCTCACTTGACTTTTGGTGTAATTCATGGTAAACTGTTCCTTCCACATGAATATCCAACTAATGGCCCCTTAATTTTCTCTCCTTTTGTAAGCTTTCCCCACTCAAACTTTCGCTTTTCTCACATTGAGACAAAGGGACATTTGGATAGAAATTGTTAATGTGCATACTCAGATCTGATTGTCTGTTAAATATCCTTGTCAAGGACAGTGAAGGTGGAGAGGCATAGTGAGGGACAAATAAGAAAGACATACAAGGAAACATGATGCTCTATATACCAAAAATCAAAGGGTTCAGCTTTGGGATACATTCTGATTTTGCAACAGCAAATTTATGATCCTAATCTTTTACTTTTTAATTTATTTGTGCTCCTAAAGCCCACAGCATCTGGGTGCATTGGCTGGCAGTGGGGTACAGTGGCCCAGGTATATTTCCTAGTATAGATTATTTGCACTCAAGGCTGAGCGAATGAAGAAATTCCGAATGGATGCGCAGGTGGACCGGAAGGAGCCCCTGAAACCAAGATGTTTTCCCCACAAGCAGCAGCACATGCTCATTGCCCCAGGAGGTGACATCTAATGCCTACTTCCTGGGGCGACAGCTCAGAGCTAGTGGAGACACCTCACTACTTCATAAAAGCTGCCCGATGAGGGAAAAAGGAATTGCTCTTTAAATGACTTGATATATTTGCAGAGATTACAGAATTTCAGGCCAGCAACAAATGTGTTCACCTATCTTTTCAAAAGAGGAATGATCCTGAGATTACCTCCAGGAAGTTTAAGTGTCTGGAGAAAAATAGCCCAACACATCTAAGAAGTAATGGAATCAGAAGCGAATAAGCAGCGTGGTGTTGCCACAGATAAATCATCCAGGACCGATCGGAAAGCTGTTTAACATTCACAGTGGAAGGGAACAAAGTCACGGCAATACATCTTGATTTTGGTAACACATTTGATACCACGTCACGAAATTTTACTTATGAAATTAATTGACACTGGCTTGGATATGAATACTGTCACCGCGATTGATAATTTTCCGGGGGTCTGTAAACAAGGCACAGTGATGAATAGTGTGACATCCAGCCAGAGGTAGTTGATTAGTAGGGGTGCCAGAGAGATTGGTGTTAAGCTTGATCATATGCAACAACATTATTAATGGTTTCCAGGAGAAAGCAAAGAAAATGTTAATGAAATTTGCAAATTATACAAACTGGGGCGGGGGCTGGAATAAATCCACTAAGAATGATGGATAGAATTTATTCCAAGAGATATAGACAGGTTCAATATATGGGTAATAAACAGCAAAATGAGATTCATTTTCAAAAAATGCAAACTAGGGTAGATCAGAGGAGGAAAAAGAAAAGAAAAAAAATGATTCCTATCAGGGCACTGAGAACTGACTTAATTTGGAAGATGCTTCAGGGTTCCTTTTAGTTGGGTACCAACCTGCTTCTCTACCTCTCTATCTGAATCACCCTTAAATATGTGTTGCCACCCCCCTGCACTTTTCCCTATAATCTTCTTTAATGATCTGTGGTCTTTTGTACCTCTATGCTTTTGCAAAATCCTGTCCCAAGTGCCTTTTCTTTTTATTTCTATTTGTAAAATCTGATGCATTCTTCAGTACCCTAATAATTGTTTGTCTTCTTTGTGATATGATTCTCCTCCCCCAGACAGTCACTTTCTCAGCTGTATCATCTGCTTGGTAAATGCTTTCACTGGGGCTCTAGTCCTATGGCATTCCTTGGTGGATGTATGTGTGGAGAGAGAGAGGAGAGGAGAGGGGAGGAGAGGAGAGGAGAGGGGAGAAGAGGGGAAGGGAGAAGAGAGGTGTCTTGTCTTCTCTTTTTCTAAGAGCATTAATCCCATCATGAAGACCTTACTCTCATGATCTAATCTAATCCTCATTACCTCCCTCTTTCAAATACCATCACATAGGAAGCTAGGGATTCAACATATGAATTTTGGAGGGACACAAACTTTCGGTTCATAGCAGGCATTTTGCAAGGATTCAACGACATACTCTTTATTTAAAAAGAGCTTGGCCCAGTTTGTGAACAAGTTTTATTATTGTTCTTAGGGGTAGCATTTGTTTAAGCCTTTTTGTTTTTCTAATCCATGAACTCTTTGAGGGCAGGACAATTATTGTTACTGTTTATACCTCCTCCCGGAAGATGAAGAGCTCACACCTGGCTTTGGGAAATCTAGAAAGGCTTCATGACGGAGTTGGGATTTAAAGGAACACTTGGCAAGTTGAAACAGGTAGGAAGGCTTTGTAGCCGAAGTGACATTGGCCCCTGTTGAACCTGGGTCCACTCAGAGAACAGTTAGAAGGCAGATGTGATGGTCTGGACCTGAGTGAGTGCAAATGGGTGACATTACAAGGAAAAAAAAAAAAAACACCTTGAATGTCAGGCAGCATCTGAGTCTGAGTTTAATTCAACTGCAGAAATGCCTTCAAGGAGGTATAATTTAATCACACATCCTCTGTTGTTAGAGTGGACCTGATGACCGATGTTTACCAATCTCGTGTAAAACTGTGCTCTTTATGCCCTTTATGCATTCATTCATGAATACATAATTTATGGTGCCCCGCTATGTGAAAGGTGCCACACAAGAGCCTACACAAAGGCAGAACATATAAATTCTGCCTTCAGCCTTTCTCAGGGTCAACCAGTGAGGGCAGGTTCAATGACATGTGCCTAATGTAACCCACTGGAACTCTTATTGACGTTGCCTTCTCCCTTGCCTCCTTGGAGAATGCTCAGCCCTGGCTCTCCACCAGTATCCTTGAATCCCCTTCTCTGTCCACTTCCTTGTTTCTTGTCCCTCTGTCTGCTCTTATGGTAGACTTTGCCTGATTCCAGAACTCAATCCTTTACCCTTCTCTCTGTTCAAACTTCATGGCCCCTTTGAAACAGCTCTTCTGTTTCCATGACTTTGCCAACTATTTTTGTGCCAATAAAAATGAGGTGCCTAAAGTAAAAGATCTACAACTCAGAATTCTGATTGGGTGAATGGATTTGGGGGTCTTCCATGGAGATGGCAACCACAGAAACTAGTGGGAGCCACTGTTTCACCCCAGCTCAAAACACAACAAGAAACTACCGTCCCTATTTCATGTAAGTGGTAGCTAAGATCATGAGTGCAGATGAGGTTGCCAGAAGAAGCAAGGAGAGTGAGAGGACACAGGACCCAAGAGCACTCTGAGAAACACCAGCATTAAGGATCCAGCACTCTTGAAAGAGATTGAGAAGGAATAACCACAGATAAATGAGTAGATGTGAGATTTCATAGGACAAGGGGAAAAAATGACATTATAAATGAAACCTATTCCCCAGAGAAGTCACAGAAACCAAGGAGAAAATGTGTCCATTGGATTTCCAAGTGTAAGAGTCTTGCTGAAGTTGGCAAGAAGAGTTTCAGCAAATTGTCAGGAGTGGACATGGGAAGGGTGTGGATTGAGAAGTGAATATAAGGTGAGGAAATATAAATGATAGTTGAGGTTATTCTTTCATGAAAGAGAGACACAAGATAAGGGTTATCTGACACAAAAGAACCCCACGTTGTTCAAATTGGTGAAATTGAATAGAATAATTTGTTAGAAGGAGGGAAAGAAGGAAGGAAGGAAGGAAGGAAGGGAGGGAGGGAGGGAGGGAGGGAGGGAGGGAGGGAAGAAGGAAGGAAGGAAGGAAGGAAGGAAGGAAGGAAGGAAGGAAGGAAGGAAGGAAGGAAGGAAAGGGAGGGAGGGTGGGAGGGAGGGAGGAGGAAGGAAGGAAAGAAGGGAGGGAGGGAGGGAGGGAGGGAGGGAGGGAGGGAGGGAGGGAGGAAGGAAGGAAGGAAGGAAGGAAGGAAGGAAGGAAGGAAAGAAGGAAGGAAGGAAGGAAGGAAGGAAGGAAGGAAGGAAGGAAGGAAGGAAGGAAGGAAGGAAGGAAGGAAGGATCATTTCACTGAGATTCAGTTCCTGGAAGAATTTTGTTTCTGCAGTAAATTTACATCTTTTAAGCTAACAGAAGACTTAATGCAACTCATCTCATTCTCACTCTTTATCTTGGTATAAAAACTATGTAGGAGTCCTTCTATTCCAATGTAGTCAGTATTTTCAATTCAGGAGCCTACAAAGCATGCACTACTTAAGCTTCATTCATTCAGACTTTCTAAATGGTTTTATTCTTTATTGTGTTTCCAAGAGAGAATTTGAAGCACTTACACAGTAGGCAACAGAATTCAAGCCGGGGAGAGGACAGTGGTGCTTTTCTGCTCTCATCACCAATCAAGAAACAATTTCTCAACAAATTAAATGACTTCCTCTAAACCCAGCCCTCCTGGAGACAACTGCATTGTACGGATATGATATAAACTTGCCTTCCTGACACACTCAGTTATAGATTCTTTTGATGGGTAAATTGTAAAGTCCTTTCCATCAAGAGTGATTACATAAATTCAATAAATAGGCACTCCTTCAAGTTTAAAGAAGAGATTTTGCTTTGTTTTGTTTTTGCTTGTTTGTGTTAAAAGAGTGGCAGAATGAAGAATTCACCCACACGATGGTGAATGAGTAATACTTATCCACAAACACAATAGAGGTTTTGGTTAGCGATTTTAATGGGAAAAAGCAGAAAAATACAGTATTAACAACCCCATTTAGAGTCATGATATATTTCACTGATTTGGATTTTCTGCCCTTTTCTAGGGGAAAAAAATTATAAATACAGTTGAAAGCGTTTATCACCTGAGATGCACCATTTCGAAAAGAAAAGAGGAAAAGGTATTTTAAAACCATAAATTTCTATCGCATTCACCCCTCACATAAATAAGCAGCCCCAGTCTTTGCAAGAATTATTAAAGTTCATTTAAATTGCAAATCTGACCTTATTAAAATGACTTTCTCAAAGAGCCATAAGCAAATAGAGTGCCTTAGTAATACTGCCAAACAACAGAATACATTCTCAACCAGTTCTGTAATTAAAGTAGAAAAATAGGATCTTCACAGTTCTGAATGACTAAGAGATGAAAAAAGAAAACATGTTATGACAAGAACTTGAGGTGGAGAGCACACATCCATCTGGAGGGTCCCTTCAAAAACCATCTCAGCACAATTACTCTTTGAAAGTCAATATAAGTTTTTACGAACAGCTTGGAAACGTTGTTATATTGTTGCTAATCTTATGTGTTTCGAATACTTTTTCCTACAACTAACACATTCCCTCTTAAAGTTGAAAGCGCGGCCATTAAGATTTACTATGTTTGGGGTGAGAATAAAAACGAACAATTAAGAATGAGCTTACATCTGCAAATGGCTAGGAAGAGCTAGTAAATTTCAGAATTAAAAGCCAAACAGGCTGGTCTGCTTACTGGGTTTTATGGAAAATCCATACCTAAAGGTATATTTAAAATAGTGGATTGTCAGCAAGCGCACAGTTTCCTTTTGTTTGGAAAAGTAATCCAAGGTGCAGTAGGCCACGCAAATCAGATGGAGATGAGGTGAAACGTAACTTGGTTCTAGCTGAGGTTAGCAACTGTGGGGTTACCGCTAAGTGCGTGCTTCCATGCATATCCACACAGAGAAGTGATGAGTTATAAAAATAAATATAAATGAAGATGTAGCCAGATCACAAACACTCAAAGGTCTTCACTAACTTGAAATGAGGTTGCCACCAAAACAGGCTAGCTTATTTAAGCTTCACTGTGTTCTATGTAGAGGCGCTTTTTTTTGTTTGTTTTTGTTTTATTCATTGATTCATTCAGCAAATGCTTATAGAATGCCTGCTCTGTGCTACATACAGAGCTACGTGCTCAGGATGTCACATAAACGAAATACACATGATTCCTGCCCTCAAAATGTCTTGTGTAATCTGTTTAAGAAGGTAGGGCAAGTTTTATCTCATTTTATAAACATTTCTATCAGAAATGGCTAAAATAACTTTGGATGCTTAAGTAAGTTGTAAGCTTTTTGTTGTGCCTTCAAGAACTGATTTGGAGCGGGGCAAGGGGGAGCGTTGTGTGTGTTTCAACGGCAGTTTCTTCTGCAGGTATTCTGTAAGATTTTAATGATTCCAAGTTCCTTTCACAGAAAGCAGTCTGCACCTCACACAAGCTGCCATCCAACCCAAAGACATAGATCTCTTCACTGCTTTTGCTCACCATCTTTGGTAAACAGACTGCTCCTTGAAGCTTGCCATTTGCCAACTTCCTACATTTTCCCGGAACTAGCTTGTGAGGCCAAACGCCTAGCAGCAAGTTCAATCTTTATAGCACACTGTCTTTGAATAGACTCAGATACATCCTTTAGCCTCGCTAAGCCTCGATTTCTTTATCGGAAATGAGAAAATAACTCCTAGCTCCTGTGGTTGCTCAGGAGACTAAATGAGATAATGCAGGAAAAAAGCTTGTGTAAACTCTAATCTACAGATGCTGTGCTGCATCTACCATTGTTATAAACTATCACAGCTACTGCAACTACTACACTAACTCTGATACCACAACTATGATAAGGAACCTTGATAAAGCAATCTAAATTAGCCCAGAGAATCCTAACTTGAGCCTATTTGCATGAGCACCCAAATATCCTAGAGTCAGTGCAACAGGCAGCTATGCAAGTCCACTGGGAGACCTACAATCTCATTTAACCTGTCAGAACAGGAGAATGTAGGGGAGGAATTGTTTTCTCTCTACTGATCTTAGGTTCTCAGCTGGGGCTCTGTAATAAAAGATAGATTCACAAGAAAATAAAACAAGTTTATTAACAAGTGTGTTGCACATGGAACACATGAGAGTATCCGAAGATAAGTAACCCAAAGAAGTGGCTTGGAATTCAGGCTTACTAGTATGAAGCATTTATAACAAGGAACAATAAATTTATAGAGAAATGATAGAACAAAGGAAAGTGATTTTAGGCTTCTGAAAGGGGGTGGGGGCAAATTGTAGGAAGGTAACTATAATGGAAACTAATGGTAGATCAAGGGTCATTCATAAAATTTGTTATGCAGAGTCCTCTGGTTTCATCTTCAGCTGAGAGGGTCTAAAGTTATCTCCGGTGACTAACTTGTGTCCTCCCTGCTTTTAGGCAAATAAGGGGAAGGCAAGAGCTCTTGTATCTGCTTCTTCTCAATTGCCTTCAGCCCAAAATAATCCTATACCAAAGTGGGGTATTTTAAGGTGACTTATTCTGGTTTTCTTCAAGGACAATGGTTCTCTGCAGATCACCCAACTGTATATACTTGGCTACTGAGAGTAGCCTCAAATTAGGCGGAGTTTACAACCAGGCTACCTGACATAACTAAAGACAAGCCAACATTTTGAAATTCCCTAGGATTTTCAGAATATCTACCTTCATTCATTCCTGTGGATTAAGGGTTCATGGTTTGAGCCCACTATGTGCAATAATCAAATGTGAACTGAGTACCTTTCTGGAACCACGGTAGGGAGTTAGGTTTTATGATAGGTGCCACAGGAACTCACTAAAGAGTTAATGTATATGCATATGTACCCAGCCCAGTATGCATTCCATTGTTCTTAGTTCCCATATAACGAAAGATTTGAATACAACAAGGCTTTAAAAAGAGAAATAGAAAATATTAAAAGAAGCAAACCACCAGGTTAATAGAGTTACTCATCTTAAGCATTTTATTTTGTTCTACATCAGCAATTCAGAGAGAGGAATGTGTTTTAGTTCTTGTCATTTTTCTCCTCTATGTAACACCAGCAGAGAAAGTTTCAAATGACTAATGACTAAAATGGCCCCAGATTTCTCATTCAGAAAGAACCATTTTCTATGTTTGAAATGTAATGAGAAAAATATCCATCAATACTTAGCGCTTGAGTGTGGCTATTCCCAACTAATAAATCACAAACCTTGGTCAATCTGTTGATCCCGAAGTCTGTCCTGAGAGATTGTTATGTTCCTCCCTTTTCCACTGTGTCCTCACCTTTCCACATAGTCCTAGACCTCAGAGGCAATCAGATTGTGGAGAAGGTATGGGTATAAGTGACCCCCATGACCCATGCGCTCTGCTCTCTCTTTATGTGGCTCATATACATATACATATGCCTCATATGACGCATGGTGCTGTTACTACATCAAAATACTACCAAATGATAACCACCACCCCAATTTAACAATGTTTTTTATTATCACCCAAAACTCCATCTTCTCAACCCAACCCAGTAGCATCAAGACTCAAGGAAACGGAAACGGAAAGGCAAGTCACTGTTAGAGAAGGTTGGGAAAGCCCTTTGAACAGAATTCCAAGTGATCTGAGCATTAGCATTAAAGTTCAGGAAAACTGCTTCTGCTGTGGTTTGCGGTTAAGTTGTGGAAGAATATGCTAATTTGGGAAAGGAAAGATGGTGTGGGGAAGAAAGCAAGCCCTCCTTGGGCATCAGTTACCTGCTGCCTCCACGCATGTGCCCTCCCTCCTACAAATTCTGGCTCAGGAAATAAAATCAAGAGACTGGAACTGAGGGACAACAAGAGGCAAACTTGATTTAAGCTTCGATTTTCCATGTAACACAGCTTGAAAATAGCAAGCTATATGACTCCTCAGAGGGATAATAAAGAACGCGATGCATTTCTCTGAAGGCTTAGGAAAAGGTTCCCCCAGCACAGTGTATGGTTTTATTTTCTAGAAGTTGTAAAGAAAACACTCTTTCCATCCAAACCACTATTTTTTATGACTTATGTAACTTCCTAGAAATGCCCACTAAGCAATAGCTCCAGGAGAAGGCTGTCTAGTCAGAAAGTCAGCTGGGCCAGCAGGATTTATCACCTACTGTATGCATTGTCAGGTGCCAGGCAAGGTTGGACTTATGGAAGACACTCGAACATTCCTCTCCCTCAAGAATTTAAGTCAGGGTGGAGAAGCAGCCCCTATACACATAAAAGCAGAGACCAAAAGAGCTGAGCACAGAATCCGGCCCTGGGAATCACAGTGTGATACAGAATAGAAATAAAGGGGGGTGAGGTCAGAAGGAGGCAACAGGAAAGGCATCGTGGGCCGGGCAACGTGGGCAGACCTAGAAGAATGCTCATTGTTCTGCCGGTGAGGGTCCAGGCACGATGTGGCAGCTTCCAAACCCTGCATTGTAGAGTGCGACCAACCCACCGTCACCTGTTATCCGTTTTCCAATTCCAGACACCTGTTCGCTGTCTTTCTCAGCGTATCTGCAGGACCACAATATTCCTACCTACTTACAAATCTCAGGGTGAGCAGGAACTGGTACATCCTAGCCATGTTTATATTGATGAATATTAACCAGAGATTGGGGGCGGGAGGGGGGCCTAATTTGGCAGGATGGTTTCAAAACCTCAAAAAGGTGCCTTCAGACTCAATTCTACTTGGAAGAATTTATGCTAAGGAAAAGTTAAGTCTGTATGCAAAGATGTAGCTCTGTCTATTTTTTGTATATGTCATGAAAAGTTTGAAGCCACCTAAGTGACCAGAAGAGAAATCAGTTAAGAGAAGTCTTCTACAGTGGTATGAAGTGGGTACTATTTAGCTCTGGAAACTGAAACAGATGAATATGCATTGGCATGAAAAGATGTTCCTGCTACAAAAGATTAGGTATGATACGTTTCTAATTTTTTTTAATTAAAGTGTGTATAAAGTGTGCTTGGCCACTTTATCAGAGGCACACACATAGTTATGGGTCCTTGTATCTGCCTATAATTCTAGACATGATTAAATACCAAGGTTATCTCTGGAAGGTGGGATTCAGGGTGCAATTTTTTTACTATTGTGATAAAAATTACTATACTCATTTTTATATGACACGCATACTTGCCTTGAATATTAGGGAAAAAAGTTTACTTTTTATTTGTTTAAATGTTACATAAAACACACTCTCAGGAGATAATTATAAACAAAACAAATATGAGAGCCCCCAGCATGGGCCCCCTGTAGGGTCTGTGGGGGCCACAGGTTGATGTCTGACTGTATGTAATCCAGGTCCAGGCCAAAATGCAGCAGAGAAAAGAAAGGCATTTCGATTCTCAATGGGTCGGCTTGGCCACTTTATCAGAGGCACCCCAAAGATGGCCTGGAAAATAACTCACAGCTGCCGGAACCAGCAGCCTCACTGGCTCCCAGTTATTACTCGGGAATCAGATAAAGGTGAGAACCGGGCACCTGCAGAGGGTCCAGTCATGCGTGAAAGCAGCAAGGTTTTCTCGCTGAATTTTAAGAGCTCTAGCTTCACCACTTACTCTGTGGGAAGAAGTAAGAAAACGATAATGAGAGACCCTCTGTATCACTCTGTGATCCCCAGCCGAGCCTTCTGGGCGGATGAAGCAAGCATCCTCAGAGAAGTCACACTTACTACACAGCTTCACAGTGTCTGGGTGAATGACAGAAAGCATTGAAACCACGCTACCCACTGAATAGGGAAAAAATAAATAATGCAGACTTTACTAACAGTGGAGAAATGATTGCAGGCTAAATGAAAATGCCTCAGGGCAATGGAGATGAGGATGTATTAAGGAAGAAAGGAGCCCAGCGGGCGTGGCTCAGTGGTTGAGCACTGACCTATGAACCAGGAGGTCACAGTTCAATTCTCACTCAGGGCACATGCCCAGGTTGTAGGCTTGATCTCCTGTGTGTGTGTGGGGGGGGGGGGGGGGGAAGGGGGAGGGGAAAGGGGGTGTAGGAGACAGCCGATCAATGATTATCTCTCATCATTAATGTTCCTATCTCTCTCTCCCTCTCCCTTTCTCTCTGAAATCAATAAAAATGTATTTTTTAAAAAGCAGAAGAAAGGCTATTTCAGCCATAGAGGGTCTGTAGGGTGAGGTGAGAGAAGGCAGGCTGCGGAGAGTGAAGCAGAGAGATGGGCCGGCACCAAAGGCAAAGTGGAAACTCCTCCATGGTTCTCTTAACGCAAAGGTGGTGAGGCGGGCAATGAAACGGAGCTCACTGGTGCACACGTTGTCAGGGAAATGCACAAATCAGAGTCCTGGTGTGGCCCAGAAGGGGCACCTGCGGGATTGGGAGTCTCTGTGGAAGGGAATCTACGTGAGGGCTGGAAAAGGGCATGAAGCTAGAGAAATGGCATGACTCCTTCCAGCAATTTCTTACCTACCTGCCTGTGTGGATCCGAGGAATGTAACCCACAATCGGTAGAGAAATAAACATCATAGAATCCAACTCTCTGTCGGTGTGGTGTGGGAGCTGAGGGCTTGCACGTTTCAGCGTGTCTGCCGAGAATCCCTCCTCCAGCTCCGGGAGAGACCCTGGAGATAACCCTTGTCTGTCTCTAAACATCACATCAAAGATGCGGCCTCCGCTCTGCCCAGCGCTTTACTAGTAGACGTGTGGGCGTGCGCACTGGGACTCCACGGGATGCATCCCGAGCTACACATGTTATCTAAGATTATGTTGGTGAAAGTAGTAATATCCATGCCCCAGCTGCAGTCCCTGCAGCATTTATTTCCTTGGCTAGGGAGACACCTTACTTTCTGTAGTTCTGCTGACACACAGCTTATGAAAAATCCCCCGACCCCCTCAACAACCAGGCCCTCCACAGCCTCTAGCCTTTGGGGTAATGCTCCCTGCTTCCTCCTCGCTGACTCATGGACTATCCTCCTGTGGCAGTTTGTCTCAGGAGACTTCTGTGCCGGCCCTCCCTTCCTCCCGGCAGGGCCCCACCGGGACCTGTCATGACCTCCCTCTGTAACTGGACTGACAGCCCCTTGAGGACATGGATCCAGCCTTCTTCCACGATCACATCTGTGCACCAGGCCCAGAGTTGCTGAATGCTGCTAAACGAGTGAACAATGGAGCATCCAGTTTCCTCTCAGAGCCACCTCCTTCCTCCTTTGGTTCGTGTTTTGGGAAAAAGAAAACAGATTTGGGGAGACAAGAGGGGCGATATGTTCTTGCACTGGTGGATGCCTACCCTTCCTGGGTTGCTAGGTTCAGTTCATCTCAACCTTCTTGCTGGTACCCAGCCATTCAGTATGTGTGATGGACATACTGGGCAAGGCCTCACCTTGGCACAGAGATTCCCAATTGCCCTGCCCTCTACGAGTCAATAATGTAATTCTAACCCTATGGCTCATCATATTCCTAGAGCTTAAATATTAGCTCCCATGTATTTAATACCTGCTACTAACACCCAGCAAGTCAGGCTCCCTTGTATGTCCCTCTGTCATCATCATTTGGTCTCCGGTGCCATCATTTGGTCTCCGGTGTCCAGGGGTGAAGCCCTCCCTTACTCCAGGGCTCCTTCATAAATGGAGCACCTACATCAGTTCCTTTCCCCAGAACCATGCGGCGTTATCATTCCCTTTTTCAGGTGAGAAAACTAAGATGCATAAACATGATAGAACCCACTAGAGGAATTATGGTTAGTGAATATCTGACTGGGATTGGAACCTGTGTCTTCCCAAAAATACCAGAAGGCCACTCTAACTCTATAGGTCCCCCCTCTCACAACCCTTTTCTTTGTGATTCCTTTTATACATTAAAAAAAAAAAAAAAAACCCTACCAAGAAATAGTACATTAGCGGTCACTAAACAGAATAGTTGGTGGAAAGTGCCGAGCTAGTGGCCCAGGTAATAGCAGCTGTGTTCTGAAGTTAGAGAAATGGAGCGAGAGATGGAGTCAGTCTGTTTATAAACTCGTTTATGAACTCTGCACCTGGAGTTACCTTGTCAGGAGGACAGAGAAGGATCGCAACTTGCTTGGGAAGGTAACAGATCAATGCTGAGTCCCCAGGAAAGGTGTTCGACCTGCTGCATCTTCACAGCAAGAAACGCCCCGGTGAGGAGCTGACACTCCGAGATGTGGAGGGGTCTTCTTTGGCAAAAATGCACATAGCAGAAGAGCGGTTCGAATCTTTGGGTTAGTGGCCATCAAGAACACATCTGAGAGGGCAATGTGGCTTTTTATTCCCTGCTGAGGTGACCACAGCCCTGCCAGCAAGGGAACACGTTTCACTCCGTTGCTTTACATTAGTGGAAGGAACAAGGGATCTGACCTACCTGCTATTAAAACGAGACTCCAACTGAACCCCATGCTCAACCAGGTGCATAAACAAGGCCCTGCCTGCAACTCCTATCTTGTTAGTTTGGGTTCTCCGAGGAGCAGATGCCAGAAGGGGGTTAGATATGCAAGAGATTGATCAGTGAGGGATGATGGAGAGGGAAGTAGAGAAGGTGAGGGAGCCATCAGACCCCGGTGCATGTCTGGGCCCTGGAAGGAGACAGGGGAAGAGGGGGATGAAAAGGAAGCCTCAGACTGCCATGCAGTTCTAAAGTTTCCACCAGACCGACAGGAAGTCCTCAAACCAACACACGCAATTCATCATTTATCTTCCATGGCCACTTTTACGCAACAAACTCAAGAGTCGCTGTAGCGAAAAACATAAGGCCCATAAAGCCTAAGAATTTACTATCCGGCCTTTTACAGAAAGTTTTCAGATAACTGCCCTGCAGCCTCTTAGCTCACTGCTTCACTGAGGAGAAAAGATCTGTCACTGTGAACCACTGTGGCTCCCAGCGTAAACCCCGAGGGAAGGAGGGCCAGAAGCCAAGCTTTCCCACCACCGAAGCTCACAGGCAGGCAGGAGGAGCTGAGGGCCTGGAAATAGTGGTTCTCCCTCTTTGCTGCATGACAGTCTCACTAATGCTATTGTAATGGCTGTTACCATATCTTCAGCCCTCCAGGGACTGTTAGGAGAGGGGAGAGGAGGAGCAGGGAGCTCAGGAAGAAAATGCACTGGGTAAGAGTGATCCCGGAACCCAGCGAGCAGGAATGCTTCCAGGAGTCATGTCTCACACTCTCATGGACTCAAAGAATGAAGCTGCTCACCACAGGAGTTCAAGCAAAGCAGGAATCAAACACATGCCCCCGCTCAGGGAAGGGACCCAAATGGGTTGCCGGAGAAGCATTCTGCTCTTCCCCCTATATCTGCTAACGGCCCGCTTTCTGTCTATCTGTGTTGCTCTCTGATTGATTCCAGGCCTTTTTGCAACATTTTATTTTGCACTTGCAAAAAAAAGTCTTTGTCTCAAAACATCCTGTTTTTCTGCAAAACATCTTGTGGTTTCAGCTCCAACGGTCACATCCACGCTTTCTCCTTCTTCCACCCCTTACCCCGTCTGCCTAATCCTGCTTCTAACTCCTCTCAAGAAGAGACACGGTCACACTTCAGAGATGGGGGCAGATGAGGCAAACCACATCCTATCTAATAAAAGAGTAATATGCCAATTAAACATCACTCCAATACACAAGATGGCTGCCCCCATGTAGACACAAGATGGCCACCACAAGATGGCCAGCAGGGGAAGGCAGTTGGGAGGGACCAGGCCTTCAAGGGAGGGCAGTTGTGGGCAATCAGGCCAGCAGGGGAGGGCAGTTGGGAGGGACCAGGCCTGCAAGGGAGGGCAGTTCGGGGCAACTGGGCCTGCAGGAAAGGGCAGTTTGGGGGGACCCAGGCCTGCAGGGGAGAGCAGTTGGCAGGGACCAGGCCTGCAGGGGAGGGCAGTTGTGGGGGACCAGACCTTCAGGGGAGCACAGCTAGGGGTGACCAGGCCTGCAGGGGAGGGCAGTTAGGGGCAATCAGGCTGACAGGGGAGTGGTTAGGGGTGATCAGGCTGGTAGGCAGAAGCGGTTAGGGGCAATCAGGAAGGCAGGCAGGCAAGCAGTTGGGAGCCAGCAGTCCTGGATTGTGAGAGGGATGTCCCAGATTAGAGAGGATGCAGGCTGGGCTGAGGGACACACACCCCCATGCACGAATTTCATGCACTGGGCCTCTAGTATGAGCATAAAGAAGAAAGTGAGGAAACACAGCATTTTCAGTGGATTCCTTGGAGCTTCTCTGAGAGATGATGTGCAACAATGGCTTTGAAGGAACCACACAGACAGCAAGGAATCCTGACTTCATTACTGTACTTACCAGTCAGCACAATCATGTTAACAACCCAACTTTCTCAGCTGCAGACCTTATTAGAGGAGGGGGTCCTGCTGTGGATTCTCACATCACCCTCTACCTCCACAGCATGGTGCCTTCCGATCCAAGTGTCTATCTTCCTCCCTAGCTCTCCCTGCTCACTTGCAAACCCAGTACCTTACCTCACCTCGTGTCTGCTCAGTGGTAGGCACTCAATAACTATTAGCTGAATGAATAAAGGAATTTCGTGGCAATTAAACTAGATGTGTGTGAAATTCTATGTCAATTGCATGTTTGTTAAAGCCCCTAGCCCAGGACCCAGTACATGCAGAAGGATCCATGCATGTTCATTCCTTTCCCCCTTCTATTTCATATACGAAAGAAGCCAAATCAACCTGCCCTTTTCTTGTTAGCTGCTGCAATTTCACAAGCTTGTCATGCTAAACACCAAATTGCCACCTGCTGAAGCTTCACACACCCCTGGGAAAAGAATAGAGTCAAAAGCAGTTTCCTTGATAAATTACCCTGGGTGTTTCCTTCCAAAACTGTTTGCTGATATAACCATGTATAAGAACAGACTCCCATTCTCCGCTACCATTCTCAGATACAACTTATTTCATAGAGAAAATTGGAAAAAGAAAACGTGTGTCTTCCATTTATGCAATTCCTCGTGGAGAACAGACATTTTCCTTTCTTGTTGGTTTTAATTTTTAACAAAAAATGATTTTGAACACAATGATCGAAAGTTGTATCTCAGATGGTCTAGTCTCAGAGCATCGAGGCTGAAAGAATTTGTGTAGCCACTGAAAGAGATTTCAATGTAACTCCCATTCTTTTGGTAAAATACTCCTTGTGAATCACAA
Source organism: Eptesicus fuscus (assembly GCF_027574615.1). NCBI lineage: Eukaryota > Metazoa > Chordata > Mammalia > Chiroptera > Vespertilionidae > Eptesicus > Eptesicus fuscus. The sequence continues at coordinate 11,990,726 of NC_072477.1, read as the reverse complement.
AGCAAACTGGTTGAAATCCTCCTTTTCGCCTGGCTGGTGTGGCTCAGTGGTTGAGTGTTGACCTATGAACCAGGCGGTCATGGTTCAATTCCCGTTCAGGGCATATGCCCAGATTGCAGGCTTGATGCACAGTAGGGGGCATGAAGAAGACAGCTGATTAATTATTCTCTCTCATCATTCATGTTTCTATCTCTTTCCCTTCCTCTCTGAAATCAATTTTTTTTTAAAAAAATCCCCCTTTTCTTCCTCCCTCTCACTTGCTTCTCCAGTTGCAGGTGCTCCCACCTCTGCACAGGTGAGACCGAAGATACCTGGGCCTTATTTGTTTTAAAGGCCACAGGAGATCCTGAACAATAGGTGGCTTGTCCTCTCACTGACCGCCCCCCTAACCCCCCCCCCGCCTCCAGGAGACTTAGGGGAAGCTATGTAACAGCCCCCAAGCCTGTTTCCCATCAGCAGAATGAGCGTGGCAGTGCCTGCATGAACAGATGTATTAATAAGACATCTATGTGAAGCACTTAATATGTTGCACTAGCTAACTGGGGGCTTATTATTGTCTTTGCAGCATGTATGAATGGTGTACCTATAAGCAGTCTTGTGTCATCTACTGATGGCTATCATTGACGGAGAGCTCGTGGTGTCCTAGGCATCGTTCTGAATGTTTTCTCCATGTTTTCATGTTACCCTTGCAACAGTTATGAGAGAGGACGTTTTATAATCCCCTCTTAACAGATGAGGAAACATGCCCAACCTTACTTCACTTCCTCCTCGAGTACACAGCCAGGCTGGAACTGGAACACGTGACCACTAGCCTAGGAGGTTCACCTTTCCAATAAATACCCTGTGGTCTGATAGTCCAGAGAGACTCACAGAGACACCAGCGACCCATGGGGCAGGCAAAAAAGGCTCTCACAGTAATAACAGGCCAATTTTTTTTTCTCTTTATTTTTACAGTTTTTTTGCTCTGATTTCCAGCAAAATTAGATCCTCTCCTTGGGAAATTTGGACATACTTCCATAGATTTTCAATAAATATTCATTTTACATAAAAAGAAAAGGGAATACAAATTATTTTGTGTATCACAATGTCATACAACTATGTAAAATCCAATCACTAAGAAAAGGCATAAGAGAAAGAAGACTGAAAGAGAATCCTCTAAAATGTTGATAATAATCATCTTTTAAAAGTGATTCCCATCCTACTTTCTATCTTTCTATATTTTCCAAATTGCCTATATTTTCCTATGCATCACTTTTATGAAGGAAAAAGTATTTCATAAAACAAATATTATATACAACGTAGCAGTTCATAGCACAGAAACCTGCATTTCTCTTATTATCTGAACTACACAGTGGAGGCCAATTGTGCTCGTTTAAATACTTCAAAGTACCCTTAAACGTATAAAAAGTTAACATTTTTCCTATTTAAATTCAACAACCCATTCTCTCCCACTCTTCACATGTGCTAGTTTAAGCCTGACATTTAGAAAGTGCCTAAAACCATTTCGGTGAGTGGAATCCTGCCAAAAAATAAAAATTTATTTTCCCTCTAGTTTTATGCCATCGGACTGCTTTGCCCTCTCTTGCCCAGGTGTTCTACAAAATTCTCGCATATGTTTACTAACCATGACCATTGTGCTAAAAACTACACAAACACCCAGTGGAAAACAGGGACAAATAAACTTTATTAAGTGTCATTCTGCCTCAGACCTAAAAGCAGGCCAACTCATTGCAGTTAGAAAGCTTTCTACAATGTGCCAAGCATGGTGCTTGGTATGTTCTGGGACAGTTAATATTCTGGGAAGCCTGTTGTATTAGGGTTGTCCAGAGAAACAGACCCTACAGGAGATAGATAGGCAGATGAATAGATAGATAGATAGATGATACATAGATAGATAGATAGATACATACATACATACATACATACATACATGATTGATACATACATACCAACATACATACATACATAATGGATGGATAGACAGATGATAGATAGATAGATAGATAGATAGATAGATAGATAGATAGATAGATAGATATTTTAAGGAATTGGCTCATGTAATTATGGAGGTACAAGTCCAGAATCTACAAGGTAGCCCAGCAAGCTGGAGACTCAGGGAAGAGCTGCAATCCAGTTCAAAGGCCATTTGCTGGCAGAATTCCTTCTCCATCAGCACAGATTAGTCTTGGTTCTATGAAGGTCTTCAACTGATTGAATGAGGACCACCCACATGAGGGAAGGTAATCTGTCTTACTCAAAACCCAGTGATTTAAACGGTAATCTCCTCCAAAAAAATACCTTCCTATAAACATCCAGAGTAATGTTTGACGAAATATCTAGGCACCACGGCCCAGCCAAGTTGACTCATAAAATCCACCATCACCAACCCATGATGCCAGCCAAGGGTAAGAAATGAGCCTCAATGCATTTCCAACTCCCCTTCCTAAACACTTATATAGTTGCCGTTTATTAATATTTTCAAGACCCCTGTGTAATCTGTTTTTTATTTCGAGGAATAAAAATTGTTCAATGTAAAATTTAAACATGAAAAGAAAGCTGTCAGCACAGAAATACAGAAAAAAATCTCATTAATTAGATGGATTCTGCCCAAGATCAGTCAGAGGGAAAAAAAAAAGCCCTGAATTATTGGGTACTCCAAGATATGCAAGCTTATTAGGTAAGCTATATATTTTAGCCAAAACAGAATCACTAGGAATTAGCAAGGCAATTTCCTTCCAGATCTGCTTTAATAATCAGATTTAAATGACCAGTATACAGCACATTGATTATTGATATAGAAATAGGTACCAAATGGACTTTCAAATAATATATTCTCTGGAGAGATTCAAGCATATGTCATGCAGCCTAGTTTTTGTTATTAATGAATGCAATTTTTCAAGCATATGTGTGACTTAGAATAGGTTCTACGTTAGTGAGGTCCAGATTATTAATGTTCTTCTAAGGGCAGGAGAGGGAGGCTTGTCTAAAATTTCACCAGACATGTGGACTCTTTTCTTTTTTAAGACACAATATCCCCATTAGTGCAATTCCTGAAAAGAGGCCAGGAAATGTCCCTTTGTCTTCCCTGGTGAGGGATGCTCCTTTTAGTGTGGTCAATAGAATTCTTGAGGGCAGGAATATTTCAGACGGACATATAAGCAAATGTTTAGTACAGGACCTGAATAAATGTTCGCTCTCTCCCTGTCTGAGTCTCAAATAAGGCCTAGCTGAGAAACAATGTGTAGGTTGATTCAAGTGCAAGACTTTTGTGATAGGCTTGGGAGAAACAGAACAAATTAAGGTGGTTTATCAAATAGGGAGTGAAGAGTTATTCTAACAATAAAACTAGATGGATGGAGTCTCCTTCCAAAGATGTTTTCTTTCTAAAATTCCAAAGTTCTTGCACCAACAGGATTTCATTCATATATAGTTTGAGGTACCCCCATTTTATTCCCAGAGGGATAGTTAAACCCAAAAAAAATCTTTTTTAAATCTTTAGTGCATTTTACATACAGGACATGTCCAGAATTCCTTCTCTGCATCATCATGCTTAATGATTTCCCCTGATAGCAATCACTGTCCATTCAAGACTATTTTTTAATAATGCTTCTTATAAACAACATCCTATATAATAAAAGCCAAATATGTGGAACGACTGGTCACTATGATGCACACTGACCACCAGGAGCAGGCGCTCAACACAGGAGCTGCCCCCAGCCTGCAGGCCCTAGGCCAGCCAAGGCTGGTACCAGAAGGGCCCCCCCCCCCAATTGTCCCACCCATCGGCCCACAGATCGGCGCTGATCACCAACCAGGCCTAGGGACCCTACCCGTACACATATTTCATGCACCAGGCCTCTAGTATAAAATAATCACTATAGTTAGACACACTCTTCTCAATTTCAGTTAATCTAATCCTTTATCCTTTTTGTCTTGAATCACATTGATTAATGATTAACCCAGAACATTTTGCAAAGAGGTTTGGATTCCATTTGTTATGAAAAAATTGCTGGGTGAACAAGAGCTGTGGTTTGAAACCCTTTGCAATTATTCTGCTTCTGGATGGACTGTGGAGCTAAACAGCTTTGAATATATTACACTGACACTTATTATTTGTTCAGAAAGGATCCCCAAATTCAGAGGCAGGCAGGCATTTCTGTGGCACCTTCATTAAGGGGTGAGCAGAAAGAGGGTGGCGGTTCAAACATTTGCTTTGACACTTGAGCAGATTCAGTTACTTAGGCAATCGAAGCCTCAATTTCACCACTAGTAAAATGGGGCTAATTCCACATGCCTTGCAGCCATTCTAGAGATAATCCTATATAATAAAAGCCTAACATGCAAATTGTCCCCTCGGAGGACAATTGACCAGGAGACCGGGAATTCGACCACTCACTATGACATGCACTGACCATCAGGGGGTGATATAGAATATGGCGAGTGTTGGCTACAACCTCTCGACCTCTCGCCAGCTACCTGGGGGTGGGGATGATGGAGACGGAGGTGCAGTGAGAATGCAGGGTGTCCTCCGAGCTTGCTTTCACTCCCCATGCTACCCTCCCCTGGGACACCAGGGCTCGCACACTGGGAAGGCCCCCGGCATTCCACGCTCAGGTGCCCAGTGACCAGAGGAGCTCGTGCCCCCCCGCCCCCGCACCTGCATGGCCTCTTCCAGGTGAGCCACTGGGACTGCAGGGGCTGGTCGGGCTCCCCCTGGGTTCATGCAGAAGCAGGTTTGTGAGGCCAGCAGGGAGAGAGTGCATTGCCTGCCAGGCTTCCTTGTGGCACCACTGGGGGCCCCAAAGGCCCACACTGCACCCCAGTCCGCAGCTTCTGGCTGCCCTCACTGCATCTCCACGTGGGGACTCGGGCGCTGTGACTCAGGCGGAAGGGGGCGCACGGGGGCCCAGGGGCCCAGGTGCTGCCCAGGGCCCAGGTGCTGCCCAGGGCCCAGAGCTCATCTGGGACCTGCCCTTCCGCCTACAGACCGCACTGGTGCATGAACTTCGTGCATCGGCCTCTAGTGTAACATAAAGGGCTGAACCTGTCACATGTAGGCACTCCGTAAACGGTGCCTTTTCAATATTAGAGAAGGAAAAATCGGGGCTGTAGAATTCAGGGAGTTTGGGAGAATGGCTATAGAAAGCAATATCAAAGGAAGATAAATCATTTATTGATGCAGCTTTTTTATAAGAAGTTTGACACATTTACTTTCGGTGTTAATAAAGAGAAGAGTGACAGATATTCAAACTAGCTGCAGGTAAATTCAGCTCAGCTCAGCTCAGTCCCTGAAGACCATGCTGACTCAGACAGGCCTGCGCTCCTCAGAGGTCTTTCTGCAGCAGAAGCAGAGAAGATGCACGCGTCCTCCTAGGCAGGCAGGGACCAGAGCGGTCTCGGAGAGCCCTTGCCGATACCAGCTCCCGGTGCCAGAGTTCTTTCCACTTTTCTTCCATGGCGCCCACCGTCCTGCTTACCTTCCTGCACCCACCGTGGCTGCTCAAAACCCTGGGCACACGAAAAGGCTTCCACCCAAAGGGCTAGGAACACCAAAGACCACCCCCCGGGGGAGCCTTCGCTATTTGGACACGTCTGCCCGCCCACTTTTCACATCGGAGCTAAAAGAATCCTCTGGCAAAGCGAACCTGGGAGGAAAGTGTCGTGCATCCCTCCAGGGCTGGACTGCTGCCTGTGAGCGGGTGGGTCTGCAATCCGCCGGATCTATTTATGGCACCTCCTCTGTGTGATACCTTCAACGAATGCGATGACCAAATGCCACCACGTTTCCTCAGAAATGCACCAGAGACCCAATAAATCCACACATGAGTTGACATTTCGTTGACATTTATTGCTTCCTATAGCCATTCTCCCAAACTACCAGAGACTTCATGGTATATGAAAGACAGGCCACTTGAATTTTAAACAGTATCCCACTGTCATAGCTCGGGTTATTGTTTAAAAATACTTTGATCTAGGCACTATCCCCACCCCCAATACCAGTGAAGTAAAAGAAACGGGTGTTGAGGAACTACACACACAGACCTTGGCAGCCCATCCCTCCTGCAGGAGTCCAACCTCCCATCTTGTAAGGAGGAACCCACTGCACTAAAGGTTTAATGGCAGCCAGTTCGGTTGGAGGTGATTTGAAGAAACTGCGTTAGCCAGTATATAAAGGCTCTCCTTCGGTCCAGGGACGATTGTGATGTGAATGACTGACACCACTGCAGGGCACAGAGTCAGGTTTTTCCTTTGAACCACCTGCTCCGACCGGTAACATAAACCCCCAAGGAGAAGCGCCAAGCTGATCATTAACCTATTTCTTTAGACATCTTGAATGAATATGCTACGACCCATCAAGAAAGCAGTATCTCAGCCTCAAAGGCTGAGCTTTCTGCTACAGCCCACAAGAAACACTATTTCTAATTATAACCAGATTGTCCCCCCACCGCCCCCACACCACCACCACCACCACCCCACCACCACCCCACCGTGGAATCTGGTAATAAAGGTAATGTTCTCCTATAAAACAACGGTTTCATAAAATGATCAGAGCCTGGCCCAGTGTCCTAAACACTTACCTACCCCCTTAAAGTGTTGGATTAGATTAAAGTGCCAGGGGGACATAACTGATGTAATGTTTCAAAATCATAAATGCAGGGGGAGGGGTTTTAAAGCTGGATAATGGAGAGAACGGGATAATGCAATAAAAGCTGGTGCGAACGCCGAGTCTGTGATACTTGATTTATTGTTTTAATATAATGCTGTAAAGGCCATGCTTGAATATAGAGCAGTATTTTATTTATCTGATAGCCAAGATCCTAACGATGGGTGTTTAACAAGGGCTTTATCCTGGAGATGGTGACAGAGACAAATGCAGCTGGTTTCAGGATGCTCCCGAGAAAGGTGACAGAGCAGCAGGGAGAGGCAGAGGGGCTGTGTTTCACAGGTACCTGAGGGCCCCTCTGAAAAGTACAATTCCTCACCTACCAGCAAGGCTCTGAGCTTTAACAACCTCCCCCAGCACCGCAAAGCTCAGCAAATTGGTAGCAAGATGAAGACCCTGGTGAACCATAGCAGCCCACAGGCCTGACCCTGAACTCACAGTACTGGGTGCTCCCTGAAGCCAGTAGGGGAAGAGGGACACAGGAAGTTAGGGAGAAAGTAGCACCCCATGTTTCTCATCCCCCCGAAAGCGCAGCTCTACCCTATTGGAATATGCCGGAGGAAATGCCATGAGCCATGGGGTCAAGGTCTCGCTTCGTTTCATGGAGCTTTTCAAGGTGTCCTCAGTTGGGAGAAGGAGTAGGCTTGGTACATTGGCTGACAACCTTTTTTCTTAAAATAAATCAAAACCCATGAGCTATTTCCAACAGTTCATTGTCCAACTGTCCAATGGCTGGTCCGTCACTGCTTCCTAGGTTGCATGGCACAGTGGCTAAGAGAGGCTCTGGGCTCAACCCCTGTTTGACTCCTGCTAGTTTTGTGACCTCATGCTGATTAGTGGAAACACTTCATCTTTACAGTGGGGATAAGATTACCCACCTCTGAGAGGGTTAAGGAAAATACCACATACAACCAGTAATGTTAGAACAAGAGTGGTTTGGGGGTTATAATCAAAACAACACTTCCCTTTAACATGTATTCGTGGGGGGATTTTCTCTTTGCATTTGGTGGAAGCCTGTCTGGAGCATGGCCCACAACATATGGGCCTTAGATAATAAAACGACCTCCAGCTGCATCTCAAATACAGTCTCGATTCAGAAATTGGAAGGTCCGGTTTGTGACAATAATCACATTTGATTTGTCTTCGAATTTTCTCCCTCCCCAAGCCAGTGTCTACTCCACAGAGAACTCAGAAGTCTAGATGGTCTTCTTGGGCATTCTCCTTTTAAATGACTCTAACCCAATACTCTGAGCAGCCTACACCTCTGGCCCACCATCATGTGCCTTTGACCTACTTCCCTACTTCCTTCTCCCTCACCTCTCACTCTCCTCCCTCCACCCCACCCACTCTCCATATCAAACCCAGTCTGCCATGCCCACAAAATGCCAGGAAAACAACCCACTCTCCAAGTGGTCTTATGGAAGCCCCTCATTGCAGGGGAGAAGAGGGAGGGACGTGGTATGGGCTGTCTTCAGAGAAATCCTCTTTACAAATGCACTCTTACAACCCTGTATATCCTGCAGGTGAATGCTCCCACTCCTTTGAAAATCTGCATTTGCTCTTACATCTCACTTTGGAATTTATAACTATAGCATCCTGGTGCCTCTCTTGAAATTTCCAGTTTACTTCCTATCACATGTGTGCAGAGTGGCTGGCACATGCCTGGCACACAGTAGGTACTTAATAAATTCTTCTATCCATAGTAGTAACGTGGATCACAGATTACAGCACTTAGAAAACACATCAAGTACGAAACAATGAGCAGGGCACTCTCCACTCGGCTAAGATCCTCCAGGAGCTTGTCACTTAGGATGAAACCCTCTCCTCCAGCCCTTGCCCATCTCCCAGACGTCATTCCTACCACTCGCCTCTTCCTGCATTTCCCCCAGCCATACTGGGATCTGATGCCATTGTCTCCCCAACACCCCAAGCTTTTCCCCATCCTAAGTCCATTGCCTTCCTGCTCCCATTTACCTAACAACTCTTCCCAGATCTCTGTTCTCACTCAGATCCCAGCCCAAAGAGGCCCACCCTAACTAACCACCTAACTGGAGTAAATTTCTCTTATCTCACCCCAATCCCAGGCACAAAGGAGCCCATTCTTACAAGAAACATTTTCTTCATGACATTTACTACAATCTGAAACCATCTTCTCCACTTTGCTGTTTGCTAATATTATGGACTGAATGTTAGAGCTCCCCCAAAATTTGTATGTTTAAGCCCCAGCCCCCAATGTGATGGTATTTGAAGGTGGGGTATTTGGGGAGAAATTAGATTTAGATGAGCTATTGAGGGTGGGGCCATTATAATGAGATTATTGACATTAAAAAAAAAAAAAGGTGGGGGGGGGGGACCCTAGCCGGTTTGGCTCAGTGGATAGAGGACTAAAGGGTCCCAGATTCTATTCCAGTCAAGGGCACATGCCCGGCTTGTGGGCTCAACCTGCCCCCCCCCCCCAGTAGGGGGTGTGCAGGAGGCAGCCAATCAATGATTCTCTTTCATCATTGATGTTCCTATCTCTCTCCCTTCCTCTCTGAAATCAATTTTAAAAAAATTAAAAAATTAATGGGTGGGGTGGGACCAACTCTTTCTCTCACTCTCTGCCTTGTGAGGACACAGTGAGAACGCAGCCATCTACAAGCCAGCAAGAGGGCCCTCCCAGAACCCATCCAGGCTGACCCCCTGATCTCAGACTTCCAGCCTCCAGGACTGGGAGAAAGGATGTCTGCTGTTTAACCCGCCCATTATGGTATTTTATTAGAGCAGCCCCAGCTGATTAAGGCAGCGTATTATCTGTCTCCTTTCCTCCCTCAAACCATGAGTGACTCCCTTACCATTTCCAAAAGGAAAGCATCTCCCTCTTCCCAAATGCATGGGGATCTCCCAAGCCCATTAGAGACGACAAGGGGATAATAATAACAATTAGTGTGTACTCAACACTTATGTGAAAGGCAAGTGGCTTTTAACAAAACCTTCTATGGTAGGTATCATTTTCATGTTCATTTTCTCCTGAGGAAACTAAGGCACAGAAAGGTTAAATAAACCTGATCCAGGTTACACAGCTAGTAAATGGTGGAGTCAGAATTTGAACGCACACCATCTGGCCTCAGAAACTGGGTGGCTACCCGCCAAGCAGTGCACTGTCTTGTACTTCCCAGGTCTCTGTGAGCGCAGTGGAGGTCTGCCAGAGGGGAAACCGGCATGGTCACCTCTCACCACCCCACCCTCTCTCTGACTTTCCAAGTGCTGAGCACGGCTACAGAGTCAAGACCAAATTTTTACACACATGCACAGAGTAGCCATAAATGTATAGATTTAAGACTAAGTTTTTACCATTCAAATTCTTTTTAGCTTAGTCATCATTTTATGATGTTTCTCTGAAATCTTTCTATCAGCGATCTGCTTGGAACCGGCTTCAATGCCAGACTACAAAATTACAAAATCTGTTCATTGCTCACGTGTGGTGTCATCCATGGGCAGGTGGCTCACTCAGGTGTGACTTCTAGAGCAAGTCGATAAGAACCTCTCTCACTCGCCCTAACTGGTTTGGCTCAGTGGATAGAGTGTCGGCCTGCGGACTCAAGGGTCCCAGGTTCGATTCCAGTCAAGAAAGGGCATGTACCTTGGTTGCGAGCTCATACCCAGTAGGGAGTGTGCAGGAGGCAGCTGATAGATGTTTCTAACTCTCTATCCCTCTCCCTTCCTCTCTGTAAAAAATCAATAAAATATATTTTTAAAAAATAAAAATAAATTTTAAAAAGAACCTCTCTCACTCTATTTTGCTTTGAACACTCATTTGAGACTTTGAGCAAGTTACATCTCTCAGTGCCTCGGTTCCCCCATCTGAAACATGGGAATACATTCAACCTTGAACGTTTTGAATATTAAATCACAGATTTAAATGTCCACTGGTCCCTCCTAAACAAGCTTCCCGACAGTATAAGAATCACCCTCTACCAAGCCCGCCCACCCCCATCCCCATGGCTAGATGTCTAAGTCCAAATCCCCAGGACCTGGGAGTGTTATTTCATATGGAGAAAAGGACTTTGCAGGTGTGATTAAGGATTTTGAGAGAGGGGGTTGTCCCCGATTATGCAGGTGGACTCCCAGTAATCACACACATCCTCATAAGAGGAAGATCTGACTACGTAATCAGAGATTTGATGAGGGAAGCAAGAGGTTGGAGTGAGGGGAGGAAGGAGTGCAGGTGGCCTGCAGAGCGAAAAAGGGCAAGAAAATGGATTTCCCTTAGATTCTTCAGAAGGAACTAGTCCTGCCAATACCCTGACTTTGAGATATTGAGACTGATTCCAGAATTCTGGCTTCCAGAACTTTAAGAGAATAAATCTGTGTTAATCCACCAGATTTGTAGTAATTTGTTAGAGCAGCAAGAGAAAGTGAATACAGACCAGCACACCAGTGTGGTTCTCCAGCTCTGCACCTGCGACGTGACGATACCTTTAACCCAGATCCCCAACAGCGAAAACTGGAATGAATAAACTTATTCTGGGTAAAAATACTAGTAATTGTGATAAGTTTTTTTAAAAAACAGAGCACCATTGTCTTAGTCCATTCGGACTGCTATAACAAAATACCACAGACTGGGTGCTTATAAAAAAAAAAAAAAACCAGAAACTTATTTCTCATAGAGCTGGAGGCTGGAAAGGTCAAGGTCAAGGTGCCAGGAGGGTCACCTTCTGGTGAGGGCCCCCTTCTGGCTCATGGCTGGCTCCTTCTCACTGTGCCCTCACATGGTGGAGGAAAATGGGAATCTCTCCCAAGCCTCTTCTAGTAAGCATTAATCCCATTCATCAGGGCTCCACCCTCGGGGCTTAAGCACCTCCCAAAGGCCCCACCTTCGAATAATGCCCTCACTTTGGGGGGTTAGTATTTCAACATATGGATTTTGAGGGGACACATTCAAACCACAGAAACCATAAAGTTTTTCCCTATATAATTTCAATAAATGTAATCCTCACAACAACTCCCTTTTTATAGATGAGCCAACAGGTTTAAAATGGTTAAGTAATTTGTCCCAAGTCATAAAGCTAATTAAGTAGCCACATGGGCATTCAAATCCAGTTTAAGTCCAAAAAGAAGCACATTGAATTTAACATATAAAAATACGTAGAGCTTTAAGTTTCCCCAGGCCGGAGTGGCTCCGTTGCTTAGGCATCGTCCTGTGCAAAGGGTTGCCGGTATGATTCCCGGTCAGGACACATGCCTGGGTTGTGGGGTCCATCCCCAGGCAGAGCGCATTCGGAGGGCAGCTGATCAATGTTTCCCTCTCACATGGATCTCTCTCTCTCTCTCTCTCTCTCTCTCTCTCTCTCTCTCTCTCTCTCTCTCTCTCTCTCTCTCTCTCTCTGTCTCAGCATGTCCTTGGGTGAGGATTGAAAAAAGAAAAACAACCTTAAGTTTTCTGTCAGTGGAAGACTTCAGTGAAGTCTCCCATGACGTGTCTGTTGGCAGGTGCTAGCAGAGGTCCACCCAGAAGAACTGGGGGAAACAACATCAACAGCAAAACTCAGACTCCTCAAAGCTAAGATGAAACCGCATACTTGAAACCACCAGGTAGCTGGACTTGTAACTGTATGCAATCTTACGTTACAGAATGTACCGTTGAGTTGTCGTCAATATTTCTCAGCGTTATCAATGGAAACCCAGTACCGAGCGGCGACTGAGTTTGTCATCTGTTAGTGCCTGTTGGTATTCGCAGGGGCCAGGCCAGGACGGCACTGCATCCTCACAACCACGCTCTGACGCTGGCAATGTTCATTTCTCTGGTTTCACACGGCGGACACTGAGGCTGGGAGCTTTTAAATAACTTGCCTGATGTCACCCAACTCCTGAGCGGCAGGGCCACCATTGGAACCAAAGGCAATCTGATTCCAAAATCCCTCTCTTTTCTTCCAACCCCATCCACCTTCCCCCAAACAATGCCACCAGAGGAACAGTCTGCCCCATCCTCCCTGGGGAGGGATGAGGAGGAGAGGCCAGAGGGGAAGTGAGAGAGCTGCTCCATTCACTGGGGGGTGGGGTTTGGGGGGTGGTCCTGCAAAGATCACGGGGACTTCAGGGTTCATTGAGCCCACATCTGTTGGCAGGCGACTTCAACCCCTTTCCCTGGGTCTCACTCCTGGGGTCACAGAGAACAAGCCTATTCCCCCCACCAGTGGAGCGGTCATGCCCCTCTACATTTGCATTTGTTTCTGGGCTAAACATACTCCTCTTCCTCCGTCACCCTTGATGGGAAGGTTTCTGTGTTGGGATCTGCGGGAGTGAGAGGCAACTCCTTACCTGGACTTCCTGCGTCCTCTCAGCAGGACGGCAGCCTCGGGACAGGGAGAGACTGGTTAGAGACTTGTTTTCTCTTCCCCTAAATTGCTAGTCAAGACCGTGCAAGGTCATGTTTAGCTCTTCCAGTCACTGCTTCTAGCTCTGGGTCATGGGAGCGACAATTGGGATAGCACTGCTCCCTTACACAGTGGTGGCCTACACCCCACAGCCAGCCCTGTGGGCATGACCAGGAAACTGCTTCAGTGGGGAGGGGGGGTCCTTTATTCCTCTCCCCCTACCCCCCATAGAAACACTACCACCTCATCTGAGCTGGTCAGAACTCGAGCTTTTTTCACCTCCTTCTGCAAGTCTTGCTTGTGGTTTTGCACCTCATCTTGGACTGTAGCCTCTAGTAACCTAATGCACAGCTGAAATCGGGGAGGGCAGACCTGCCTTTCGATACGTCTTCACAATAAAGTAGAAACGATGGTGATAGTGGCAGCCAATACAGACCGCTGGCCGAGATGTGCCGGGCACTGCGCTGAGTGCTTTGTGGGGTCCTCTTAGACTCCACACCACAACCCTGTGAGGAACCTGCAGTGCTCCCCTTGTCTGACAAATGAAGAAACAGGCTCAGAGAGGGTCTGTGCGTGGCTAGGATCAGAGAGTTCATAAGGGCAACGGTGGGATTAAAAAGCAGGTGGGACAAAACAGCAGGTCGGTCTGGTCCTGGCTGGTATGGCTCACTTGGTTGGGTGTCGTCCCATGCACCGAAAGGTTGCCATTGGATCCCTGGTCAGGGCATATGCCTGGGTTACAGGCTCAAGCCCTGACAGGGGGCACACCAGAGGCAACCCATCAACCGATGTGTCACTCTCACATCGATCTCTCTCTCTCTCTCTCTCTCTCTCTCTCTCTCTCTCTCTCTCTCTTCCCCTCTGCCTTTCTCTTTCTCTAAAAATCAATAAAAAAATCTTTAAAAAAAAGCAGGTCAGTCTGATTCAGAGGCCAGTGCTGCCACCTCTGTTCCCACTCTAGAATGCCGTGCAATCATCACATCAGTCATTTATTTCATTGTCTGTGAGAAAGCCTTTTGTAAAACTCTAAAGTATTCTTCAATTATTTATAGTGTTATTGTAGTTGTAAAAAACAATAACTTTTATTATTCCATCCTATTGGTATGGCTTTAGGCTGCTTCCATAAGATACATTAAACACTCCAGAAAGATTTAAGCTGAGGCTAGGGGATTGGGAGGTGATAGAGTGTTACAGTGGCCATTAAAATGTCTTAAACATTAAGGTACCTAAAAATGGAATATTTAACTGTGTTAAGATGGCCAAATTAAATTGGCTGTTTTCCCAAGCATGGTCCCTGGTAACTGCCACTCGACTGAATAGTGAACCAAAGGGACTGAAATGCAGGCAACAGGAATGATGGTCAAGCCCCCCGCCACAACCCCCCTGTTAGGTCCATGTAGCATTACCGATTGCTCAGAAAACAGAATGCCAGGAGGCTTTGCTTTGGATTTATACAAACATCAGAAACATTTGCAAAGGTTTCCCCACTATTTAAAAAGAGTTAAAAGGAAACCTCTTCATTAAAACATTATGGATGAAAAACGATAATAATATTAGTAGCTAGCAGGTGCCGAATGAGCTGCCGCTCTGTGCCAGGCACGGGCCAGAGCGCTTCATCAGAACGCCTTCCTTCAACCTTCTCAACAAGTCTCTGAAGTAAAATCACAAGGACTCTAGCCCTGGATGGCTGAGCAGTGGTTAGAGCATCAGCCCACACACCCAAGGGTCTCAGGTTTGATTCTTGGTCAAGGGCAAGTACCTGGATTGCAGGTTTGATCCCCCATCCTGGTCAGAGCACATGTGGGAGGCAACTGATCAACATGTCTCTCTCACATCAATGTTTCTCTCTCTCTGTCTCACTCTCTCTCGCTCTGTCTCACTCTCTCCTCACCCTCCCTTCCACTCTCTCTAAAAAATCAATGGGAAAAAAGTATCCTAAGGTGAGGATTAACAACAACAACAAAACCCACACAAGGATTCTCAAGATATAGCAGGGGCTTAGGAGAGTCACGCTGATAGGCAGAATACCCCTTCCACCCACCCCCAAAGATGTCCAGATCCTAATCTCGGGAACCTGTGAGTATGTTACCTCACATGGCCACAAGACTTTGCAGATGAGATGGAGTTCAGGATCTTGACGTGGGGAAATGATACTAAATTATCCAGGTGAAAATCCCAACAATCCTTAAAACCACAAAGGAACCACCAAGGCACTTGAAAAATGGGAGAGGGAGGCAGAAGGTCAAAGTCAAATTCAAAGTGAGATTTGAAGATATTCCATTGCTGGCTTTGAAGATGGAAGAGGGAGCCACCAGCAAGAGGCATGCAGGCAGCGTCCAGAGCTGAAAAAGGGGAGAAACTGATTCTCTCCAGGAACCTCCCCCAGGATCACAGTCCAGCTGACACCTTGATCTCAGCCCGGGAGGGCCCATTTTGGACTCTGGACCTCTAGAACTACCTAGAAAATAGTAAATTTGTATTGTTTTAAGCCATTAAATGTACGTGTTTTTGTTACAGCTGCAATAGGAAGCTAATATAGCCACCTCACATTTGTAAATGGTGGAGGCTGGATTTGAACTCAGGTGTGCCTGACTCCAAATTTTATCCCCGTGCTTTCTCACTGTCATTGGATGTTGTGCCCCCTTAGCCCCCAAAAATATAATGTTGAAGTCGTCATCCCCAGTATCTGTAAATGTGACCTTAATTGAAAATAAGGGCTTTGCAGATGATCGAGTTAAGATGAAGTCATTGGCGTGGGCTCTAATCCAATATAATCGGTGTCCTTATAAAAAGGGGAAATTCAGACACAGACGTGCACAGACAGAAGATGGTGTGAAGAGACACAGGGAGAAGACAGCCATCCACACGCCAAGGAAGGCGTGAGGCTACCAGGACAAGGAGAGACGCCTGGAGCAGATCCCGGGCCTTCAGAGGATGCACGGCCTGGCCAATGACTTGGTTTTGAACTTCTGGCCTCCAGAACTGTGAGACAGTAAAACTGGGCTGTGCTGAGCCTCCCCGTTTGTGGTGCTTGGTTTGGAAACCCCAGGAAACTAGTACACCCACAATGAGAGGCAGCGCATGGCACTGGAGTCTGCAGTCTTAGGTAGACCCACTTCCCACATCCAACATTAAGAGAGCTGTTAATAACATCATTACCTTACACGCACACGTGAGTTTTTATTTTATAGGCCATTTTCACCGTAAATATTAACTTATTTCAGCACCATGATCATGTAAGCTGGGCGAGGATTGGGTCTCCAAGTAGGCTCCAGTGGTTTCTGACACCAGCCTTAGCCTGACTGTGGCCAAATCCCGCCCCTGCCACTGCCTCAGGAAAGTTACCAACCTGTGTGCCTCAGGTTCCTCATCTGTATAACAGGTATAATAATAATAGTTCCTGCCTCATACGGTTCTTAGGATGGTAAAATGAGATAATCCATGTGAAGTTCTTCACCCAGCCCATGGTAAGCCCCCAAGAAAAGCCTGTTACAGAGAGGGAAACTGAAGCTCAGGGAGCTACGTAGCTTCCCCAAGCACATATGAATCCTAAGACACAAAACCAGGACTAAAACCCAAGTCTCCTAAGTACTAACGCAGAACTATGTTCACTATCATATCCTGCCTTTCTATTGCCTTTCATTTTCATTATTCTTTGGGTTTAAATCAACCTGAACCTTTTTGTCCTTTAAATAATTAAATGCCTCTTCCCGTGTCCACCCCACTCAGTCAATAAAGATCACAGTTTCTATAAACCACTAAGTCTTCTTGTCTAAATTCTTTGAGGAGACCCTCTCGCCCAAGAAGTTAAGTCGTTTGGTTGCCCAACAGCAAAGGAGTTCTCTCAAGACAATGCCGTCACCAGGAAAACCACCCAAGACATAAAGAGATGGAAGACACAGCCGCTCCCAGCATGCCACCCAACTGCTAGCCCCTGAGCCTGCCATGGTTTCTTCCTGGGTCCCCTTTTGCTTAGTCATGTGGCCCCTGGTACCTTATGAGTTCTCCCGGTGTTTGCCAATAACTTAGGGCCCCACAGGTTAAAGACCTGCCTTGGAAACCTCACTTCCTTCTCACTGTATTTTCTGCATTTATCCACCCAGCTCAGAAAGTGGTTCTCCTCCAGATTAGGGGATGCAGAATGAAAAGCCCATCAGGATTTAACGACCCTATTCCAGCACCTTACTGCTTTAGAGGAACGTGGCTTTTCAGCACTTTTGCAATTGTGCAAACTGGGAGCAGATCAAAAAGGTAGAGCGAGAGGTGTGTTTTGTTTTTTAACTGCCACAAACCATCCATCAGAGTTAAACTATTGATAGGAAGAAGGGTGGAAGAATCAGGAGCCATGAGTGAGGAGGACTGGGGAATATTAAAAAAAGACAATCGCTCAGTCCTATAAAACACAATTAACTGAATTTCACCAGGCCTTCCATAAAAAATGCGCACAGAATCAATATTAGACATAAAACCCAAAAGTGGGTTGTGATCCCTAAACCAGAGAAAACATTTCATTAGGCTGAAGGAGTTTACGCTCCCGATGGGAAAATTGCTTCTTCCTCACACCCCTCTGTGGCTTCGTACAGAAACTCAATGGGAAAGTCAATCATCAAAATCACTTAGCAAATGTCAAAAGGTGCTGCCACTTTCTAAATATATTGGTTTCTTTATGAAAAATTCAAGGTCCTGGAAACCCTGGCACCTTCCCTTGGTCCTAATGCACGTCCTGCCTTCATTTTGCTGTTCTCGCTTTTTGTAGTTTTGTTTCCCTGTTCACCTGCTTGTTTGTATTGTTATTGGAAACAGAAAGCCCCTTGAGGAGGTTATGGGCAACAGCTTTTCCCGGGACATTGTAATATTGTCTACCAGCCACTGCACAGGCAGGATCTCCCCCGGCCCAGGCTCTGACTGAGCGTCGCTCTCAAGTGCCACTCACCGCAGCAGGGCGGGCCTTTTCCAGGCTCATCCATCACATGAGGTGTCAACTTTTCACGTGGCATCTCCGAAAAGGGATGCTTACTTTAATTTCTTAAACTATATTTTTCTCGATTTCAGAGAGGAAGGGAGAGGGAGAGAGGGATAGAAACATCACTTGATGACAGAGAATCATTGATCGCCTGCCTCCTGCATGCCCCCTACTGGGGATCAAGCCTGCAACCCGGGTATATGCCCTTGACCGGAATCGAACCGGGGACCCTTCAGTCTGCAGGCCAACGCTCTATCCACTGAGCCAAACCAGCGAGGGCCTATTGCTTATTTTATACCAGGCGTCCTCAAACTATGGCCCGCGGGCCACATGCAGCCCGCCGAGGACATTTATCCGGCCCGCCGGGTGTTTTTGCCATTTTGTGTTTTTTTTTACTTCAAAATAAGATATGTGCAGTGTGCATAGGAATTTGTTCATAGTTTTGTTTTTTTTTAAACTATAGTCCGGCCCTCCAATGGTCTGAGGGACAGTCCCCTGTTTAAAACGTTTGAGGACCCCTGCTTTATACTCTGCCCAGTAACACAGCTGGTTCAGGGTATGGTCGTGCCAACCACACACCACCAAAGCATGCTCTCCCCATCCATCACTTACTAAAACCCAGGTGGGGCAGAGGCACACAGATGCAGAAGGACCCCAGGAGCAAAATTTGAGGGTCAGGCACACACACACAGTCGAAGCAGTTGCTTGTAGAATCATCAGAAAACCTCAAGTCATAAATTATTGAACTGGAAATACCAATGTCAGGGCTTCTAGTAAACAGCAGCCATAGTAAAACAGCAAGTGACCCGGTACCTCCGATGTCCACTGAACATGCTTTGTCGTCCTACTTCTGAATTCTCTCGTCACTAGCTGGCTACCGCATTTTCGGTCATGGGGTTGTTAAATACACATGTGAAATATTTTAATGCACCTTATCAACCATGAAGCGCTTTAAAAAGGAAAGAGTTGTTTTGCCTAGCACAATGACATTCTATTCCTTGACCAGTCTCTGTGTGTGTTCATTTATTCAGCTAACTGAATCAACCAGGCTGTCTGCATACTTCTAGCTGACTTTGTGTTGGCCATGTGGATGTGTCCTAAAGGTGACAGATGGTGACAACAGCAGACAGCTGCAGCATGGCCCCGGTCCCCAATGAACAAGTCTGGCATGGCTCTGCTCCTAGTAATCCTTCAATTTGGAAAGTCACCTCTGATACCTTCCTGAACGCACAGCTACTTCCAAAAGAACTTTCCATCATCCACAGAATAAATATCTAAGTCTTAAAAGGACCCGTGAGCAAGAATTTGCTTTTTGCTAAGGTGTGTGCTTTACGCATGTGTCCTGGTACAGTCCACGAGCCTGGGACCCTCCAGGACAGTCTTGTCCTGCATTGCCAACAGCTCACACACAGCCTGGCAGGCAGGACGGACGTAATCATTTAACATATTGCATCAGGATATATCAAGAATCAGGTTGCAGGCCATATTAAATCATGGTAGAAAAAGGAGCTGCCCTAGCCGATTTGACTCCATGGATAGAGTGTTGGCCTGTAGACTCAAGGGCCCTGGGTTTGATTCCGGTCAAGGGCATATGCCCGGGTTGCGGGCTCAATCCCTAGGAGACGGGAGGGGGTTGCAGGAGGCAGCCAATCAATGATTCTCTTTCATCATTGATGTTTCTAACTCCCTCTCCCTTCCTCTCTGAGATCAATAAAAATATATTTTAAAAAAAGAAAAAGGAGAAAATGACTACATCATACAACTGAGTGAAAATCACACAGGCAATTAGCAGGATCACAGCTGTGTGGCGAATGCTGCAGACTAGAGCCATTTCATAAATAAACACCCCTGCCCTGTGAAGAATGTGGTTTTAGCCAGGCAAAGCGGAAATTAGCCAAGAAAGGTGGTGGTTTCCAGCCAAGGACTTGTAGCCATAACATTAAGCCTGCTTAACTCACACGTGGTACAGGATAAGTAATGATGGTAAGAATTAGAGTAAGAATGCTGCTATGATAGTTTACATAATGATAGTAAGAATTATATATTAGATATATATGTTCTATGATTTAGAATGCTTTAACAGCATATTCATATCCATAAAACCTTTTGAGTTCCAACCTTGGTTCAGTATTTTAAAAAATCCTGTTTTGTGCCAAACCAACCAATATGATACTTTAACCGTGATCATGCTGCCATCTAGCGGACATCGGTGGGAACTGAAGTTCTGTCTCCTGGAAATTGTCAAGAAAGGATTAGAAGTCTAAGGGTCGCGTCAGACATGTATTATTCTTTCTTAGGAGACTAATTTTTGGAATTCCTCTATAGGCTTCACTGTGGGTATAATGGAGTATTTTTACTCTCCCTTTCTCCTGCCTTAGTAGAAAAATACTTTCACACCTGTCAGTCACACGCGGTGAGCCAGAATAAAATCTCTCTCTCTGTCTAAAAGTGAGAAAATTCGCACAAGAGAAAACGTGTCCCCCTGGAGAGGAGCCATCAGACTGGGAACTGCCTGCCTGCCTTCGGCTCCGTGGTGTGTCTTTGAGAAACTAGACCTCAGACAGAAACAATGACAAGTCCCTGTATTGCTGTTGCTGTCCTGACAGTCATTAACCCTGTTGTGTGACACACGGGCTATAGGGAAGGGGACATTTTACTTGAGCCCTCTGACATGCGTCGCTGCAGAACTGAGGTCGCACCAAGGAAGAGAAAGGAAGTGAGTAATGGGGTGGAGTCGGGCTACTTTCTCAGCTCGGGGGCCTGAATGAGCCTGTTTCTCCCCCTCTGGTGAGCAGTGGCGTGAGATGATGTTTAAAAACCTCCTCCCTCGCGAGCACATTCAGGTACATCTATGTTGTGAGTCTAACCACCCCATGAGCCAGGCCAGGACCAGGTCGAGATTGCAAACATCAAAATCACAGGATTTTCCCGTCTCGCCCCTCCTGGGGACCTCCTGCCCTCACTGTGATCTGGAAAGACTGTGGAGGGATTTGCTTCTCTCCGCTCAGTGGATAGAACTGACGCGTGGGATTCACAGTTGTATCTGAGCCCTCATTCCCTACAGTGCATGGGTCTCAATGGTGGGTGCATGTTGGAACATCTGGGGAGCCTTCGCCCAGGTTTAATTGGAATGGGGTGCTCCTGGGCCCCGGGGTGCTCTTAAAGCTCTCTGGCGGACTGTCATTTGCGAACCACTGCTCTAGAGGAAATAAAACACAGAGCCCCTGGATGAGAAAATGAGTCTTTCCGGGAAAGGGCAGGAGGCCACGGCTCCCGTACCAGTCACCTGGCCCTTTCTCTTCTCTCACCTTGAGAACCATGGCCACTCTGGCTTCTGGATGACCCAAACCCCACTGCTGGGGTCCTTAATGCATACTCATGCCCTGCGGTAACTCATTCTCTGCCACAGGAGGCTCAGTCAAAGCTAAAGGACTATTAAATCCTCCTGGCTCCAGTCTTTTTGAGTACTATGGGTGGTTTAAAGAGAAAGGGGAAGGGAGAGATCATCTATTCCAATTCCTTGATTTGACAGGCAAAGATGCGGACCAGGACAGATCCAGAGCCGGAGATGGGTTATCAGCCCTCAGCCCAGGCCAGGCTCCTGGCTCCCACTTTTAAGTACATGATTCCATAACTCTTCATACAACCCATCAAGGTTGTCACTTTGTACCTACGTTAAGATTCCAGGAGATTAAGTCAACATAGGTATGTTGGACCTGGACTTGACCTTAGCTCAGCCAGTTCCTGTACTATGGGAAGTCCTCGAGCTCAGGGATGGCCAAGTCACACATGAAGCCACTCAGTCCTCCTTCCATGATGCCTTGGCCGCCCTCTGGATTATTACTGGACCAACCTGGATTATTTTTTGTATAAAGCGATTCATTTGCCAGTTCTTCTTAGAAACCTACTTTAGAGAACCCTTCATTTTTCTCACCCCCAAATTCCTAAAGCATCTTATGTCCCAAGCCAAAATGAAATACATAGTCTGACAGCAGAACAGATTTTGGAAAGTTGGGATAAGTTGGGGAAATGCAGAAGCTTTGGTTTTCTCAAGTGGCTTCATATGCATAATGGTTTCTATGTGTCTTTGTCATACTCATTGAAAGAAACGTGTAAACTTTAAAGTATAAAGAAGAAAATAAAAAACCCTCTTCTGACCTCCCAAAAATAATATCCATTTTCATTCTTATATTTTTCATTCCTTTATTTTCAGCTGCTTTTATGAATGCTTTTTTATTTTCTTTGCAAATCTGGAACATAATATAAATACTATTTTATATGCTGCCTTTTAAAAACTTAATATGAGCACTTTTCCCTGTCACTAATACTCCTGCAAGCATGGTTTGGTTTTTTTTTTTAAGGTTTTGATTCCACTGTACAGGTATGCGTAGTTTCTTTATCTATTCTACTATCATTGATCATTTAAATAATTTATAATCTTTCACTGTTATAAAGAGCCATGTAATAAACATCCTCACACACAAATTTGCACCTATAGCTATATGTTTAAACATTATATAAAGATTATATAAGTATATAAGTATATATAATCTTTATAAATATATTACATAATATATTGTTTTATATATTACCTATTATACATGAAATAACATCTACACTAATAAAAGAGTAAGATGCAAATTGACTGTACCTTCGTGACACCCACCAGCCAATCAGGAGTGAGTATGCAAATTAACCCAACAAAGATGGAGGGTTAATTTGTATATGCAGGTGTTCCACACCTCCCCAGCCGCTCCGGGCCTCTGGGCAGTGTGGGAAGGCAGAAAGGCGGCTCCGGGCTGGAGCAAAAAGGTGGCTCCGGCCAGAGCGAAGGTGGTACCAGCAGCCAGGGGAAGGAAGGCCCATTCTTGCACTAATCTTTGTGCATCAGGCCTCTAGTAATATATAAATATATACATATAGTAATATTATACTGCAATATATGCATATTTGCCAATGTGATAAGTCAAAAAGTGCTTTTTTTTATTTTTTAAAGTTTATTTCAGAGAGGAAGGGAGAGGGAGAGATAGAAACATCAATGATGAGAGAGAATCATCGATCGACTGCCTCCTGCACGCCCCCTACTGGTGATGGAGCCCAAAACCCGGGCATGTGCCCTGATCCGGAATCAAAATGTGACCTCCTGGTTCATAGGTTGATGCTCAAACACGGAGCCACACCACTGGGCCTGTTTATTATTTTAATTAACCTATACATTTTCACAATATTGCATGTGAACTGGGAGATGCAAGTCCCTGCTGGTAATCATGAAAACAGTGTGGTGGGCCTGGCCACTGCTTGGGAATGGCAGCTGGGACAGCTTCCCTTACCAGGAAGTGCTGACAAGTCTGTCCATGGATCTGCAGGGCGTCCACAGGTCCTCAAACAGAACAGCTTTACCTGCACCAGGCACAGCTGTGTTCTTAGGTGACACACTCAAAGGGGTGCTGCAAGGACACAGTCGCTGCGGCTGAGCCGCTGGCGGCCCCCTCACAGTCTGCCCCACGGTGTTCCAATTACTCAGCAGCAAGGCAAGCTGCTGCCCGAACTGCCACGCCGGACCCGCCGAAGCCTGTTAGCAGGCCCCCCAGAGGCACCCAGGTGGGCGCCTTTTAGGGTTCCGCAGCTCTCGGGTCAGGGACCTAGGCCGCTTACGCCAAATCTGTATGCCTCGGTTTCTCCACCTGTTTATCTGGGGCCTTACAGACTTTATACGGTAAATAGTACTTTACAGGATTAAATGAGCTCATAGTTAGAAAGCAGCAGACGCACAGGCTGACTCAGAGATGCTGGATCCCGATCTCCCCGCGGAAAGGGATTTCTCTGCCATCCCCAGTCCTTCCCTTCCCTGTTGAATGGAGCAGGCCAATCAGAAGGCAGCTTCAAGGTCCCCCTGCCTTTCTCCAGACAGCCTGAGGCAGCCTTTGGAGCTGGCTGGTGTGTCCTCTCTTTTGAGACGCCCCAGCCTCACCCCCACGCTGCTGGTTGCATGTGGAGCCCTGCCCCTCCGTGCCCAAATGCTTCAGCTACAAAGCCCCCTGCCAGCCCCAGGCAGAACGACCCACCTCTTCCAGCTCTCGAACTCTAGAATCCCTTGACTCCTTCTTGAAAAGATATTTATCTCTGCAATGAATGTAAAAAAACAGAAGCAATCAACATGACTAAAAACAGGAACTGTTAAATCCACAGCCTCAACTGAATGGTACATGGCCGCTAAAATTACAATCCTGGAAACCAGGTAAAAATATCTACAGTTCATTTTGGGACGATGTAGACTACAGAGCAATGCTATAAACCCGACTGCAGGGATGTCAGACGGCACCTGTACCTGGGCAAGGGAATCCAGAGGGACGGAAACCATCCTTTTTGTAGGCTATAAAGATGATGAATAAATGATTTTTAAATTTTGAAAACTTCCTTTTCATTGTAATAATGTGTACTTACAACAAATCAAATTTAGCCTAACTGGCAGGAGGAGCAGAACTTATTTTAAATTTCCATCTTAAATGGCTGAAATAAATAGAACGTCTGACTCTAAAAGTAATAGTGTTGTGTTAAACGCTACAGGCGTATCGTAATAGCAGCAATCATTTAGGGAGTACTTAGCACATGCCAGGCTTGAGCTGAGTACTTCTGCATGCACTAGCTCATTTAACCTGAGTGACAGCACTCACGGGCTTAACTAACCCAGGTTTACAGGTAAGCAGCCAGCAGCCCAAAGAAGGGAAGGGAAGTGGCATGCCCAAGTTCAGAGAGCAAGGGCAGAGGTCTGTTTGGCCCTCAAAACCCAATGTGTGTGCTTTTCCCTTACGTTGCATAACTCAGTCCTAACACAGCTGAGCACTGAGGAGCATTAGTAACATAAAAGTTTGGTAAAGTTTTCTGCCTCGTTTCACAGTGCAAGCATGCCCAAATACTTCATTTGGGTAATTTATACGAGTAGAAAGTGCTTAAAAGCAGATTACGCTTTTCACTCGGCCTATCTCTAAAATGCATTTAATGGGCTACAGGTAAACTATGTGATATTTATTAAAATGGACTTTTATAGCATCCTAAAAAGCTGTGATGGCTTCACTGTGAATTTTAAATTTGCCCTGCCTTTCCTTTCACTCTGAAGATACACTTTATGGGACTCCTTGCTAATACATTTCTCTGATTAGCATTTGATGACCGGAGCTCAGCGGCTGATGCATCGGAACGGTGCTGTATGCTATCGCGGAATAGGGAAGGGGAGGGTGGGCCCCTCCAGAGGGGACAGGTGAGTTTCCACATGAATTCTGCAGAGCCATTCAAGACTTCAGGGGAACACCGCACTCACGTTTTGTCATCTGGATATGCAGTAGCTTGCACAAAAATCGAATTCATCTTATACAACCGGGGCCCTAAAGTTCCAGGTAAACCAAGTTGCTTTTAGGGAATTATCCTTTTAAGGCCCTGAGTAACAGTTGACAGGGCCCTACATCCCAAGCCACTGTAGAAAATCACACCGTCGCCCCTCAACAGTGTCGTCTGCTACAGTTAGGTTTAAAGTGCCTTTGATGAAAGAGGAAATGGAAAATTGTCGAAAGATGATAACTAGAGAGGAGTAGAAAGCTAGAGGAACAATCCAGAATATTGACTTGGTTGGGAATAAAGGGCAGTTATGGTCAGATTGTAAGTTAGTTAAACCTCAGGAGTTATTTTACCGACAGTCAACGAAACCCCATAGCACATTGAGAACATGTCACGAGCAGCATCATACCTCTATAATCTAGACAAGATCGACTGCAACTCCCATTTCATGTCAACCACCCACAGGATTTCTGGGTAACTATGCCTTTCTGCCACCTCTCATTCAGAGTCCTGCTTCTGCTGAATTTGCTTGATTTCTGGATTCTCCCCTCAACCAATCCCTGCTCTGCACCGTGGCAGCCCTTGTGGGGGAATGTCAGTTCCTCCCACTTGCACAAAGCACTCTGTCTCTCTCACACACACGTTTACCTACGTAATCCACACATACACACACATCCATGCACATGCACACACACAAGCACACCACTTAGAAGAGGCATACATTTGTGTGCACAGCACACTTGAGTAAAGATTTCAGCAAACTGGGAGAGTTGGGGTGGTTACTTGACCAACTCGCAGCCCCTTATACTGAGCCCTCGTCACCTCAGGGCATAAAATTCCTTTGAGCTCCTTAGCAACAGGGGCACTGTGATGCTTGCTTCCATGTGTCAACCTGACAGGGTCATAGGTACCCAGACATCAAGTTAAACATTATTTTGAGGTGTATCTGTGAGTGGATTTCCCAAAGAGGTTAGCATTTGAATTGGTGGACTCAGTAAAGCACGCAGCATCACCCAGTCTGAGGGCCTGAATTGAAAGAAAAGGGAAGGAAGGTTAAATTCACTCAACCTGGCTGTTTGAGCTGGGACAGTGACCTTTTGTTTGCTGCTCTTGGCCCTCAGGCCTTTAGGTCTGGACTGGAATACCCTTCTAGCAGACAGCAGATCACAAGATTCCTCTGCCCCCGTAATTATGGGATTATGGGAGCCAACTCCTTATAATAAATCTCTTTCCATATATATATGGAAAGAGATTATATATATATATATATATATATATATATATATATACACATATATATATGTATATGTATATATATATATATATATATATATATATATATATATATATAGTCGTAATATCTGAACAAGTCGTAATATCTGCACACAGCACTTTTGAAATTCCTTGGGTTGTCTTGACTCCCTAAATGACTCATCAAGATACTTTCCTCAAATAGCTCCCTTTCTGGGAATATTTCTGGTAGCAGGTGTTAAAATAACATGCTTTCTACCACCTACTTGTTTTGTGACCTGCTACCTGGTACCCAGGACATTACATAAACGTGACATTATGGATTTGAGAAAGTCCCGTAACAAAAAGAATCGTTACATAAGTCTAGAACCATTACATCTTTCTGGGTACACCACTAATCTAAAGGACATATCTGGCCTGACCTTTTAAACACAGGGTGTAGTCCTTGGCTTGGGACCCAAACTATCCAAAAGTCCCCTCAGTTCCCTGGCTCCCAGCTTTATTCAGGGACAGCTGGTCATCCATCAATCACAAGATTTGGAGCCTAGAAGACAGATATTCAACAATCCAAGAAGACCACTGGGGGGAAGAGCCAAGCGCATGATACTGTGTCAGAACAGTGGCCTGACCAAGACTCTGCTCAGTGGGAACTGAAGAGAGCCATGCCAAGCAGGAGGGAGTTCGAGATGATTCAGTAGAGTGGGTGTGGAGGAGATAGCTGGAGTGTCACTTCTAAACCTCAGATATCCAAATTGAACCCAGTTGGGGGAAAATAGCACAAAGGCACGAACAGATGCGAGCTCAGAGTGCCAGGTGTCATCTTTGCTGTGACGGAAAAAGGGAAGAGGAAGGAGGGGACTGATTTCCTGGATCCATGGCCTTAAACATGGGGCCAATTCTGGGTCAAAGGCACTCAAAATGATACAACAAAAGTTTGCCACCTCCATGAGCACCATTTCTGCATTGGTCTTTCTCCTTCTGCCAGACCTCTCGCACCCTCTGCCCCTTCTCTCTCACCTCTCTGGCCACCGTCCTCCTCACCCCACATTTGCCCTATACACACACCCTCACCCATTCATGAAAGACCATTCCTTTTGCCTCCATTTGAAAGCCAGAAGGCTTCCCATTCCTCTCAGGGGGAGCTGCATTTTCACCCTGTGAGAAGAAAACTGTCTTGGCCAGGAAAGTTCATCCTGCCCCAGGGAACAGGGAGAGGGAGGTGGGGTGGTAGATGATGTGACTGTATTTTTGTCGGAAATCTTTCCTCTTTGTTCCCAGAAATCATTCTCTGACTCTGCTGGCTTCCTTTTTTTCAGCACAAAGGGAGCCATTTAGCCAAGGATTATGAGCAATTTGGGAGGTACAATTTCTCCGCCAAGTCACAAAGAAAATACAACTTGTCTGGTGATAACAGGATCAGGAAAGAGTGATGGCCTGGCAGCTCACTGAAAGCTGCCGTGGGGACCACGGAGGGAATGAAATGCGGGGTCCAGAGGAAAGGCAAAGCGCTCTCCTGTTGAGCTCCAGCAACCAATCACAGGACATTCTCAGCCCGCATCCCAGCGGCACCATCCCACTGGACATTGGGCTTGTCCATCCCCCTCTCCACTCGGAGTCCACTCTCCCGTGCCTCTCTCCTAAACGCTGGCCACTCATTCTGTTTCTTCAGCTGAATTCTCTTCTCCCTGGTCTCTGCTCCATACTCTACAAACACCAGAATATCCCAGGGATCCATCCGTGGGCCTCTCTTCTACGTCAATTCTCACTCCCAAGCTGATCTCATCCCCACAAGCAGCTCAAATGTAACATGTCCCAACAGAACATTTGGTCTTTTGCCCCAAACCTGCTCCTCTTCTCTTATTCATCTCAGTGGATGGGAAAGCCATTCTTCCAACTGGCTCAAACTAAAATCTTAGAGTCATCCTTGAACTTCTATATAGACCCTCACCAGAGCCTACTGGTTAGACCTTCTAAATCTACCTAGAATGCAACCACTTCTTACCTCATCACTGCCATCCTAGTACTAGTCACCATTCTTGACGTCTGGACCATTGCAATACCCTCCCAACCAGTCTTCAAGTTTCCATCCAGTGTGCTCCACTGGAGCTGGGAGTCAGACAAGACTATTTCCCTATTCAAACTGTCCAAGGATTTCCAATCTCACTCATCATAAGTTCCTACATGACTGGTCCCCTGCTGTGCCTCCTGTCTTGTTTTGATTCTTAGCACTTAGTCATACCTGCCATTTCAAATCTCTATTTTATTGTCCAGAACAGGAGTCATCAAACTACAACACCCAGGCCAGCCATCTGTTTTGTAAATAAAGTTCTATCAGAGACAGCCATGTCCATTCATTTCTGTCTTGTCTGTGGCTGCTTTCGTGTGGAAATGGCCGGGTTGAGTAGTGTCCAAGAGACCTATGCACCACAAAGCATAAAATATTTACTATCTGACCATTTATAGGAAAAAAAATGTGCTGATCCCTGCTCTAAGGATATAAATTCCATGGAAACAGGGGCCTTGTTAATCTCTGATTGCTATTTGTTAAATAATAAACAAAGTTAAGTGACTGGGTTTCTAACAAAGGTATCATGACATCCAAATGAGTGTTGTCCTGAAAAAGACAATAATTGTAATAATTAGATTACTGAGAATAGATCCAATTGTGTGTGTGTGTGTGTGTGTGTGCGCGCGCGCGCGCATGCACTGCAAATGGCTTCTGCCTCCTAAGAGAGGAATCTTAAAGTGACTCTCAGGGAAGACTATTTTGGGTTAGGAAAACATTTTTTGGCAGATCCCCACCTGTCACTCCTGGGGAAGACCTATGTGCAGTGGAGTTGCCCAAAAATGTTAGAGGTGTGTCTGCTCTACCTTTATACCCCTAGTACCCAAGAATTCCTGAAATCCCCTATCATCCTATATAATAAAAGGCTAATATGCAAATTGACCAAACAGCAGAATGACTGGTCACTATGATGCACACTGACCACCAGGGGGCAGATGCTCAACGCAGGAGCTGTCCCCTGGTGGTGTGTTCTCATAGGGAAAGCGCCACTCAGCCAGAAGCCGGGCTCACTGATGGTGAGCGCAGCGGTGGTGGTGGGAGCCTCTTCCACCTCCGCGGCAGCGCTAAGGATGTCCCACTGACAGCTTAGGCCCGATCCCCTAAGCCGTCAGTCAGACATCCCCCAAGAGCTCCTGGACTGCAAGAGGGCGCAGGCTGGGCTGAGGGACCCTCCCTCCCCCAAGTGCACGATTTTCGTGCACCGGGCCTCTAGCAGATGATAAATCAATACCACTTCCTAAACAGTCCATGACAGTGACCTTTATCTACTTGAAGGGCTGTGTGTTATGGTGAGAGTTACGACTTTCTCAGAGTTGATTCTGATCTAGAATCAGAAATAAATGGATGGAAGTTCTAGAAAGGCAGATTTGGGGCTCAAAACAACTGACTTCTAATGATTGTAACTCTCCCACAATGAAGGGGATGAGAGGGACAGCTGTCATTCGATGGGCAGGCAGAAGCTTAGCCATCACACATCGGAACAGCAGACATGGGCCTCCCCTCCCCTCCAGCCTCCCAAGCACTTTCCGAAGGACTCAGAAATTGGCTAGCTCTGTTTTGAAGAGGACACCACTCATTTAGATGCCTCATTTCCTGCGTGTTTATTAAACAGCACCTCCAGAGTCCACAGGTCATCAGAACAGGAAACATCTGCCGTTTATGAAAAGAGCGTATGCACCACATCGTTTGTTCGTTGTCTGAGCCTGTGGTCAGAGGGCTGGAATTCTTGCTCTGGGAATTTGGGGATGAAGGAAAGAGGGATGCTGTCAAAAACATAAAAATGATAAGCTTCTCATTTTTATGCTCCTAATGATAAAGAGAGGCACTTTCTTCCCTTTTAAAAAACTTTTCATGTGGTTGCCATGGAGATCTGAGCTGGTGCCTGACTCCTGCTGGGAGACCCCAACTCCCTGCTGTGATCCAGAGTCTTTCCAAGCATGGCCCATACTTCCAGTTTCTCCTCGGGGACCGTGGGGCCCGGTCTGACAGCCAGGAGTTGTGTCTTATTTTAGTCAAAATCATAAGAGGGAGTTTACACTCTCCTTTTGTTTTTTAATAACTTTTAAAAAATGCAGCATGGCACATTGTAAGCACACATACATACACACAAATATAAGACAGTGCCAATTACGTAAAATCACCTGAAATCTCAAAGAGCTTAAACCTAATAAGATTGAACAGACTTTCATTTTTAATGACCTCTTCTAATATCTTAAACACACTCTGGAAAATTCCATTGTTGCCTCTGCCATTTATGTGTGCGCACTCACATGTACACTGCTTTTTATACAACAGATCATAATGTACTTGATCTTTTAAACCTTCTTTTATCACTTGAAATGTCACGTCGCGGTCATGGATCTTGAGCAACCACCATAATAACATTGACTATTCACTGAGAGCTAAAAAGGAGGCATCCTATTAACTCAGATAATTCTCATAAGACCCCAGCCAACACGTTATTATCTGTTATGATGCCTACATTGCTGTTGTTATCTCTATTCTACAAATGGCAAAACAAATTATATTCAAAGATCCCATTGTAAGTGGTAGAATCAGGGTTCAAACTCAGGCATTGTAGTTCCACTGCCTGTGCACAATGCCCTCACTGAGCAATGCCTCTCCTTTTCAAAGGCAGTGGGGTATTTTGTGGTGTAAATGTACCATCACTTATTTCCTCAGTCCCTGTTTGATGGGCATTTTGATGCTTTGCAGTACTTTGCCAGGAAGAGCGATACTCTGGTGCTTGGACATGCCTCTGGTTAACTTTATGAGCTCCTCTCCTTTCTCAGCAGACACTCCCAGCAGCAGGGTCGCTGAGTTAGGGAGTCTGCTCTATCCTTTACAAAGGCTTTCTGACTTTGTAGTGGCATGAGGGTGCCTCCTCCCCCTACCTTCTTGACAATATCAAGTTTATCCCTTGTGATTTCAGTTGCAATTTTTCATTATAAGAAGGTTGAACAGACTTTCATTTTTAATGAACTCTTGATTTTCTTCTTTTGAGTGATCAGTCTTCTCCATTGCCTGTTTTTTAAAGTAGAGCACTTATTTTTTCTTGTTTAGCATCTCACAGCTCTTTATTTGTGTTCCAGGGCACATCGTCGTGAGCAGTCAAGTAGATTGGCTCTTTCAACATCTGCCCTAAAAACCTATTGCTAAAAACCACACTTGCCAGGCTCCCTTGCAGCTAAAATTTCAAATGTGATGTAATTCTACCACTGGGACATGCTGGCAGGGATTTGAGTGAGAAACTGAGTCAGCCCCCGAGGCACGTATGGCAATCACATTTGCTGCTGTGGGATCACTAGGCTCAGTGGGACTCACGAGCCAATGGTTCTGGCTGCAGCTTCCTGCTCTTGGCTCACAGCTGTGACCCTGGAGCCCAATGACCAGTAGAGGAGAAAGCAGCTTCCTCGAAAGCTTCCTAGGTGAGCCCCAGCAGCAGGTGCCCTGGCAGACCAGCTCGGGGATCTTCTCTTCCAGCCCTCCAAAGGGTTTAATTCCTTGTATTAATCCCTTCCTATTTAAGGAGCCAGAGTGGTCCTGTCATCTGCGACTGAACCCTGAGCACTAAATGCTGAACCATGCAAAATACTTCTTGCACATATTTTCCCAAGTTAGCCATTTGACTTCCAACATTGTTTCCACTCTTCCCCTGCCACTTAAAATGTTTATAGTCATATCTGAAAGCTCGTCCTTTTTCCTTGTCTATAGCATCCTGGTAAAACTTCTTCCAGCGCAAATTGATAAAAAAAACTGCCTTTACTTTCAATACAATTACTATTTACTACTAGAGGCCCAGTGCACGAATTCGTGCACCAGTGGGTCCCTCAACCTGGCCTGCAGGGATAGGGCCAAAACTGGCTCTCCGACATCCCCCCAAGGAGTCCCAGATTGTGAGAGGGCGCAGGCCAGGCCAAGGGACCCCACTGGTGCACAATCAGGACTGGGGAGGGACGCGGGAGACTGGCCAGTTGGGGAAGGACCGCGGGAGGGCTCTAGGGTGTGTCTGGCCTGTCTCGCTCAGTCCTGATTGGCCGGACCCCAGCAGCAAGCTAATCTACCAGTTGGAGTATCTGGCCCCTGGTGGTCAGCACACATCATAGCCAACGGTTGAGCAGCCTTAGCTTTGATTGGTTGAACAGATGACCGGACGACTGGACACTTAGCGTATTAGGCTTTCATTATATAGGATTTGCAATTTGTATGTGTGTATGGGAGTGAGGGGAGAAATAAGACAACTGCCATAACCATGTGGTTCCACTGATTTTTAAATGATATCTACTTGATTGTGGACTTTATTCCATGCCAGGGGTTGGCAAAGTTTTTCTGTAGAGAATCAGACAGGAAATATTTTTGGTTTTCTTGGCCATACGGTCTCTGTGGCAACTGCTCAGTTATGCTGGTGTGTCACAAAAGTAACCAAAGACAATATGTAAATGGAGGGGCAGGGCTTTAATTGGCCTTAGTTTGCTGACCCCATTCTTTGACCTACACTAGTTAATTACTGGGCCATTACCATGCTCCCTGCTTTGCTACAATTTTAAGTCCTTTCTCTTTATACTTCCTTAAAGATTTTTTTCTGGCCTATCCTTGAATATTTAACCCTTGGAGGAACTTTAAAATAATTTTTTCAAGGTAAGAATTATAATTGGAGTATATCTTAATTCACTAATACATAGAGAAGGAATGCCATCCTTACAAAATTATCTTCCAATCCCCATCTACTCAAGGTTCCCATTAGCAAGAATTTTCTTCCTAGAAGGGCAGGAGAGGCACAGATTCTAATCCCAGCTCTGTCACTCCCCAGCAGTGCGACTTTGAGCAGGTCACTTCCCTGTGTTTCTATTTTCTCACAGGTAAAATGGGAATAACAGTGTCTCTTTTGTGGAGTTTTGGGAGGATTAAATTATTTATCTGGAATACGTGAAGCACGGTTCAGTTGGTGCTCTAAACTTCTTGTTCCATCTCTCAAATAGTGGTTTTGCTGTGGGAATCTACTGGAAGCTAATTCCAGCATGTCATAATAAATGCAAGAAGTCCTCAAAAGGTTGATGGGCTTCTATATTCAGCAGGGCTGAAAATACATATTATTGCCTGCTGGAATATCTGAAAGCATTTCCCGAAACCTAAAGATTTGCATATATTATTGCCTGCTACTGGAACAGTTCCTCCAACCTGACAATGCCTACTGAATACCAAACCTTGCCTTTGATATGTATATCTGCTTTGTCTTGGGGCAATTTGTGTTAATAAAAAGCTAGGGGTCCAGAGATTCAGAGAACTTGGTTACTGAAGCTAGGTCTCCTCTAGCTCCCCAAAATGCCTTCCAAATTTATATTTCATGTCTATTCTCTTTATTAATTTACACACAGCCCCTTTTCCAGATTCCTGAACACTTCTAGATACTGAGAAACACCCCAGCAGGAATCCTGTCCATTTCTAACTTGAAAAACCTGGTTCTCGTGTTTCACCATTAAGCATCATGAAGATAACTCGTGGAAATTTCCCTAATATAATCTATTACTATTTTATTGTTTTGCTTATCCAGGACATATATTGACTTTTATAAAATGCCTTTGCCATGTTCCCCTCTCTCCTTTACCCATCAATATAGAGAATTGCCTTAGCTGACTTCCACTACTGATCCCTCTTTGATTTGGTAAAATGGACCTCACTTGGCCATGGTGCTATCCTTTTCTTCATTGCTAGATGCTATTTACTTATACTTTATGTAGGACTTTCATGTCAATGTTCTTAGGAAAGATTAGATTGCTTAGCTCATTGTTTTTAAATGCTACCCTCACCCATAATTTTATGCCAACATTGTTCTTGCTTCATAAAGATAATTCAGAAGCTTTACCTCTTTTTCCTCTGTTCTAGAACACTTTTAAGTGGCCTAAGAACCATCTGATCCTCAATAAATTAAAATTATCCAATTGGAAACTGTTTGTGCCCGATGTTTTATGACAAATGGCTTAATTCCTTCAATAACTGGTCATTTTCTTTTCTTTTCTTTAGTTCTTCTTGTGTCAGTTTTATTAAAGCCTTTTTTTTCTTAGAAAAGCACACATGTAGCCTAATGTTTCCATTTGTGGGAAGATAATCTGCACTCAGATTTACTGCTTATAGAAAAATCATAAAACTTTTCTAGTTCATACTTGTTTGCTGTTTATTATTTTGCTCATTAGGTTTATTCAGAATTTTTAATTAAAAATAAAAATAATCCATTGCTCTATATACCTCACTCTGCTTCTCTAAGAGCCTTCTGCTCCCTCCCCTCACCTACTCCAATGGAACGCACAGTCTTTGACTGCCCTAGAAATGCCATTCAATGCAAGCACAAGCCCCCATGCTACATGAGCCAGGTCACAGGAAAGGAGGAAAAGCCAAGAAAATCAGTGGTTGCTGGGGCAGGCAGGAGCCTTGTGAGGCTACAAGAATGACTCTCAACCCTGACTACACATCAAATCACCTGAGATGCTTCTAAATTAAATGCCAATGCCTGGACCACTCCCCAAACCAAATAAATCAGATCCTTTAGGGTACAACCTGGGCATCAGCATTTAGGTCTCCTCAGATGATTCTAATGAGCATCCACAGCTGAGAACGAGGCTCTAGAAATATGGAGGGATATAAATAAAGTTTTAAAGGAATGGCTCCACATGACCTCTAACCCATATCCAACACTCAAAGACTTGAGCCCTAGCCCAGATCAGTCCCACAGGTCAGCTTTAGGGGTTCTGTCTCCAACACAATG
Source organism: Eptesicus fuscus (assembly GCF_027574615.1). Taxonomy (NCBI): domain Eukaryota; kingdom Metazoa; phylum Chordata; class Mammalia; order Chiroptera; family Vespertilionidae; genus Eptesicus; species Eptesicus fuscus. Next base: position 11,955,335 of record NC_072477.1, on the reverse strand, counting down.
GCTCAGATCTCTCTGTAAGAGGATGAGAAACAGGATCACATCCTCACCACTAAACACAGGCTTCAGGCATTAGAAATGCCTCCAGCAAAAAAAAAAAAAAATATACACAAAAATATATAAATTCTCTCCCCTGGAGGCGGAAAAGCAGGGCCTGAGGCATAGAAACCAGAGTCAGTTCCTGTAGCTCAGTGCTCTTCTCCGCTAGTGCACAAATTCACTACTTCCTCTGAAAAAGATTTCGCATCATGGAAACAAATCCTGGAGTAAGATTCCAATGTCTCTCATTCATGCTCTCGATGTCATAACACCATTTATGGCTCAGAAGAAAGTCTCTGGTCATCTCAAACAAGATAGGGTCGCCTGGTTGGCATGGCTCAGTGGTTGAGCATCAACCTATGAACCAGGAGATCACGGTTTGATTCCCAGTCAGGGCACATGCCGGGGTTGTGGGCTTGATCCCCAGTGGGGAGCTTGGAGGAGGCAACCAATCAATGTATCTTTCTCATCATGGATGTTTCTATCTCTTTGCCTCTCCTTTCCTCTCTGAAATCAATAAAAATGTGTTTTTTTTTAAAAGATAGGGTAGAAACTTTATGAAATAACTACTCTCCACTCAACCCACTCTCCACAATACCCAGTTATCTTTGGCCAACCCAACAGGTCAGTTTTTCCTATTTTATTCTTCTATTTTTTGTAAAGCTAAGTAACTTATCTTTTGTGCTGGATAACATGTCAGTCAGTCCTTTAAAATTCACCATATTGAACCTAAGGGTAGTCTTTTACATTCCATATGCTAATCAACAGCAACCCCCAAGCCTCCAGCTTCCCTAGTAATTCAGGATGGAGTCAGACAGACTAATCCATGAGCCAACACTCACTGTGTCTGTATCCCTGGGCACATTTTCAAGGTTCAGTTTCAAGTATTACCTACCTCATGGGGTTGTTATGAGGATGGAATGAGATAACTCATGAAAAGTGCTTAACGCAGTGCCTGCCACCTCGTAAACACTTACATCCATTCATCCAACAGCTATTTATCTGTTGTATTATATGTTATGCATCAAGGACCACGCTAGGCACGATGGACACAGTGGGGCGTCATCAGCCTTGATCCCGGCTTCCATGGAGGCTTACAAACTAATTCTCCATAGAGGCCGGCTGTTATTTCAAGATGCTAGAAATGGGAATGACTTTTTTGCTGCTTAAGAAGAAACAGTGTGAGTGGCACAGCAAGAGTCTGGGCTCGCTGATTCCCAAATGGCAGGGATCTGCACAGTTAAGGCAACAACACAGCACTGCAGGGCTGGGTAACTTTCTGACTTCCATGAAACTTGAAATGGCAGAGAGGGATGTGTGTGGACACAGGCTGAGATGCTGGCTCCCTGCTCCCAAGAAGCCTTCCCAATGCATTTAACATCTACTGAAGTCACCTCACTTCTGAGGGTTTCAGGCTCTTCCTCTGCCAAAGTCTAAGACCCCTCCGGCTCTGACATGTTACAGTCATGTTCAGCGTGTGCGTTTTTCATTGTGGTTCCCCCCCCCCTCCCCTAAAAAGCCATGAGGATCAGGTCTACCAGCTTGAATAAAGCAGTACTGAAAGTAACTTAGCAACATGCCTTTCCACAGACTGAGATTTTAGTGCAGGTCACTGGCTCCAACCTGCACAGTCCCCTTCGCCCTTAATAACTTAGCCCCAGTTTTATTTGAAGTGTCCGGGAGCCCAGCTACAAGGCTGTAGTTCCCAGCTTCTCTGGTGACTCTGGTCAGAATTTTACTAAATTCCAGTTAATGACACATATGTTGGTCTTTCTAGCATATCTTCTTAAATGGGAAGGAAAGGTCCAGCCCTTTTCCCCCTCATGAACAGCAATAAAAAAAATAAAAATAAAAAAAAGGACTATGTGGGAAGTAAAATGCTACTGAACCATGCAAAAGAGGGATTTTCAAGAGTCAGTTGTTTAAACAAACTTTTGACTTTAAGCATTACCGTGACCCAGCAAGCCATGTGCACTCTCTTTAGAGGATTAAATTAATGGTCCCTATATCATTTACACTACTAGGGGGAAAGTCATCCCAGTTACACTAATTGTAAGTTTTTCACTCAACAGTCACTCACCAATGTTTATGGTCATCGAATATTTCCCATGCACTCTTCTATGCTCTCTGAAAACAGCTCAAAATCCCCATGCTGTAAGTTACATTTTTATTGGAAAATGTAATGCAACGCTCCAAACAGAAGAGTTTATCTACTTTCACTCGGATAAGGCATCTGTATTAGACAGGGTTCTCCAGAGAAACGGGACCACCAGGATATATACACACACAGAGAGAGATTTATTTCAAGGAATTGGCTCGCGCAATTGTGGAGGCTTAGCAAGTTCAAATCTGTAGGGCAGGCCGGCAGCTGGAGACCCAGGTAAGAGTGGCAGTTTAAGTCCAAAGGCAACCCACTGGAAGATTCCCCCTTCTCCCTGGAAAGTCAGTTTTGGGGTTTTGGGTGGGTTTTTGGGTTTTTTTTTTAATCATTTAACTGACTGGATAAGACCCACCCACATTATGAAGGGAAACCTGCTTTACTCAAAGTCTACTGATTTAAATGTTAACCTCTTCAAACAAACAAACAAATAACCTTCACGGAAACATCTAGAATAATGTTTAACCAAATAGCTGGGTACCATGGCCTAGTTACGCTAACACATAAAACTATTCATCACAGTGTCTTTGTTTTATGTGCAAACCTTAATTACTTGCAAAAATAACCAGAGTCTGTGTGAATGGGTCATAGAGGATGTGTGGGAAGAGAGCTCTGGAGGTGTGTGCTTGCCTGAAAAACCGAACTTCAACTCACCCAGCCCTGCAAAATATTCTCAAATTGTTTGGGATTGTCACCCGTTACATCTAGGGATGAGCCAAGTACACATCTAGTCTCCACAGCAATTGGAACGGGGCAAGAGGGTAGAGACACCCCGAATCCTCCCATGTGTAAACAGCCTGACCCTATATTCACACAGCATCATGAGCAACTGAGGAACCCTGTGGACCTCCAGGGCCAGAAACTGTGCAGGCCCACCTGGGGAGGATACCACTGTGTCCCTCACACTGCAGAGCCATCCATCAACACACAGGTAGGTTCTAGTACCATGTACTTACAGGAAATTGTATCCTCTGCCTGTGTCTATCAGGGCCATCCAGTTGAGTGGCTGACAGTCTGTTTGTTACCAAACACAGCAGTGAATCCACTGCAGCAAAAATCACAGATCCAAAGTCCAGGTGCTTCCCAAAGCACACGGTACCCCTTGCGTATAAAATATTACATATGGGCTTAAAAACACTCCCCACATTGTGTTAAATACATACCACACAACTGAAAAACATTAATCAGTGCAATCTGTTGAACAGATGCAGAAAGCAGTAAACTGTCTTTTCAGTGTAATCTTCAAATCACTTAATTCTATAGTGTTTCCCTCTCCCCATGAAAGTAAAAGCTATAAATATCCTGTTGGAACAAAATCACTTCAAATGTCTTGTTCAACAGTCCCCCATCATCCCTCAAAGTGTCTGCATTTTTCTTAGTTGAGTAATAATTACCAATGCTATGGAGCATCAAGTTCAATTTCATTGGAGAAGGAAGGAGAGGAGGAGAAAGGAAGAAGAAGTTGGAAAAGGAAGAGGGACAGGAGGAGAAGGAAAGGAGGAGGGAAAGAGTAGGAGAGGGGGGAGCAATGAGGAGGAGGAGATGGAGAAAGATGAGATGGAGGGAGAGGAGGGGATGGGGGAAGAGGAGAAGGAGCTAGAGGAAGAGGAGGAGAATGTGTTTTAGAACAGCTTCAACTTACCCATGAGCTTTAATTAAGCAAAAAAAAAAAAAACTATGTTCAGAATATAATGAAATTATAATGCTTCTGACATACAAGGAAAACCAGGCTTTCTTTCAAGTGAAAGTAACATATTAACAAGACAAAAGGAAAATGTTAGGAAGAATCCACCTCTGAGCAAAAACTATAGAACACTGGTTTCTAAATCTTACCTCCTGATTCTAATCTAGCTTATCGCAATGTTTTGACAACATGATAATTTAAAATATTACTAGCAGTGCTGTGTGATAGACAGTCCTTTCTAAGCAGGTCACATATAATGGAAGAATGGAATTTAAGCGTGTCTATGTTACTTAAGACGAAGTAAAATACCACTTGCAAAGTGATTTCACTTGATGAAGCCATATTTCACTGGAGTTAAAATGTACAAGGCTTCGTATGATCATGTTCAGTATGAGAAACAAGGGCAGGTCGGGGGCAAACCACATTGACTTAGAAAGCAATTACCTCTTTACTAAGCAAGATTTGAATTGAATAAACACGGATTTACAAGTCACGGAATTTATGTTGAATGAAATAAATCCTTCACAAAATAGTACACAGCATCTGGTGCCACTTCTAATGTGTTTAGGAACAAAGTAAATTTATCAGTAGTGGCAGAAGTCAGATCAATGGGTTCCTGAGATGGGGCGTGAGAGGAAATACTGCACAGGTATACAAGAGAGCTTTCTGGAGTGATGGAAATGTTTGGTATTTTGGTTTGGGGTGTTGATTACATGAATGTATCCTTTAATCAAGACTCATTGAACTGTATACTTAAAATAATAACATTTTATTGTATGTAAGTTATACTTCAGTAAAGTTAGTTTTTTAAAAATATGTAGGGACTGAACTGGAAATCACTTAGACATGGTTTAAATTTAAATTTTTTCTCTGTAATCTGATTTATTCTAATATTTCGTTTCTTGAGTTTAATAGTAATACAAAATTTCATGTCAGTTTAGCCTATATGAAACGATTATAAATTTCAAAATTGAAGAATCGGTTCATTGAAGCTTTAAACTTTCCAAAGAATTCCAGAATTTACTTTATCCACATGAATGACTGAGTTGTTTCTAGGACGTACACTAATTCTTAAACATAAACTATACTGCATGACAAATATGCTCACCCATACTTAACTATAAATGCATTGGTAGTATATGACATAAATGCATCTAACCACACAAAATATTAGATCCAATTCTAGGCATTAGCAACTAGCTAAGTGCCCCCCTTCTTCTGCATACAAGCAGATAAAAAAAATTCATTCATGGACTCTTTTAATCTCTTCCCAGTGACCCATGAGAAGACAAACCAGGAAAAGCACATGAAATGATTCAAGAAAATTTCCTTCAATTTCATCTTTAGACCCACGTACAGCATTGGCTGTAGGGTATTTTCTTCCTCCTTCCGGCCCACCTGGGGAAATGTTATAACAGAGGGTTATAAGGTTATATGACTAAAAGTGGATCTGAAAGAATTTTTTAAAATGCAGATAACCCAAGTAATCTATTATTTATTATTGCAGAAATGGCTTTAGAGGTAGTTTATTAAGGAGACAATTTTCAAATCATTCCATTCATCATATCTATAATTTAAAACCATCATCATAAAAAAGGAAAATAAAAAGTACTTTTTAGAATAACACATTGAAGTGGTCTTCAAAAAGCAGCATTTCTAGTGTTCTTTAGTTTAAGACAAAGACATCAGCTCACTTAGACACACATCAGCATGAATAAATACATTTCTGTGATAATCAAGTTATTATCACCTGCATGATCACTTCCAAATAAGATGACGAGGGCGGTCTCAGCAGTGACACCAAGTGTCAAGGTCTGGACCACCCAAAGCCCTCCTAGGGGTGGAACCAATGTACCATTTGAAGAGTAGGGTACACACCAGGTGATGTTAAAGATTCACCTGTTTTTCCCCTTGGAACCGGTTCTAAAAATATCTTCCACATGATCAAATAAAAACATATTTCTTCCTCATTTACTCTTCATTATTTTTAGCCTCCAAAGGCTTATATATCAATCCATCAAAAAAAAAAAAAAAAAAAGAATTGGCTCTGAACCAAACCAAAAAGAAAGAAAAAAAATCCAAAGAGTGTTCTACGGTGCTCTGTGAATATTAGGGTGTGGCATCCACGTGAAAGTTGTCAAACTGTGCAAAATCAAAGGAGTGAGTTCCAATCGCAGCCCAGCCATTCTTGGGGAAATTCACTGGGACCTCTGACCACAGAAGCTTGCCATTCAACGTGCCGGAGGAGAGATGACCCTGGGGGCAAGAAAGGCGACCCTTGAAGACATATGAAAATGATTGTCCAGAGTCCATTTCTTAATAACCTGTGGCCCACCCACTTAATGGAGCAAACACCCTCCTCACTTAAGACTTACTGCAGGGAAACAATTCCAAGTGTTGGAACAAAAGTTTGAAATATAGGAACAATGTTCTCCGAGGAAATTCTTATCTACCTATGTAAATAGTTTCCAAGGCACAAGGAATATCACAATATTTCCTTGGACTCCACCTAAATGCTGTAAAACCCACAGAAATGTGAAACTCCTCATAACATTATTATAAAATTTTAGACAAGAGCCTACTGAAATAAAAGAAAAACACATTTGTTTTTTACAAGTGGTTGTAGGTGCATGGGTCGTGGGCATACATGACTGATGGAACCAAAATGTCCATATATGTAAGTCCTTTCTGTCCCAGTGTACAGAATGTAACTTCAAAGTCGTATGACGAGCCCACCCTTAGTGATAAAACTAGCCACCATCAGTGATGACTGCCAGGGGCAGTAAGAAGGGAAGTCCCATAGAAATGACTTACTGGTCACTGATAGAGAAAGATAAAGTAACATCCTCTTCAAGCGGCTGCCATTCCTACTTAGCTAAGGGCCTGGCACACGGTGAGTAAATGCTAGCCGGCGCTCATTATCATTATTATAGTACATTTATGAGCATATATTCACAGCGTGCAATTACAGCTAAACATTTCAAACTAGCTAATTTCAAAGGATGAAGAGCTAAAGATCCAAAGCACGAGGCCAAGAACTAAAATTAAATCTGTTTTTAAGTCTATAATGCAATAGACTTCAATTTAGCTTTTTCATTTTACAGATGGAGACACTCACACTGAAGATTAAAAACCAAAGTCAAGATTTACCAGCAGAGCTTGGAATCGAATCCTAGCTGTCCACACGCATCCCTGTTACTACACACATGCACAGCCACCTCAGCTCTAGAAGTGCTCATTAAACATCTCCTGCCACTTAGGGACTATTAACACAGACCCAAGGGACTCACATACACAAATCATATTAAGCACAACACCTATCTAACAGTACCTCCTCTCCTCGCCGCCCGCCCCTCCCCCCACCACCACTCCCTAGGCATCAGCCAACCTGGCCGAGCTGCTCCTCACACTGGCCATTCCCAGTGGCACCCTCAGATCAAACATCGCCCACTCCAAGAGGTCTCGCCTGACCTCTCTATCGAGAAAATCCAATCAGGTAAGCTACTTTATCTCGTTATTCCATTTTGTTATTCATAATTTTATTTATTGACTTATCTACAAGTTCACTGCCTTAAGAACAAGAGTCAGCCAACTATGGCCCACAGGCTAGCCACCTGTTTTTATAAATAAAACAAGAGGCCCGGTTCATGAGATTCATGCACTCGGTGGGGGTGGTACCTCAGCCTGGCCTGCGCCCTCTCACAGTCCGGGAGCCCTCGGGGGATGTCCAACTGCCGTGGAGGCAGGACAGGCTCCCACCACCGCCGCTGCGCTTGCCAGCCGTGAGCCCGGCTTCTGGCTGAGTGGCGCTCCCCCTGTGAGAGCACACTGACCACCAGGGTGCAGTTCCTGCATTGAGCGTCTGCCCCCTGGTGGTCAGTGTGCATCATAGCAACCAGTCATTCCACCATTCAGCCGATTTGCATATTAACCTTTTATTATCTATATATATAAAAGGCTAAAATGCAAAGTGTATATATATGTGTGTGTGTGTGTGTGTGTGTATATACATATATATATACACATATATGTATATATATATATGCGTGTGTGTGTGTGTGTGTGTATATATATATATATATATATATATATATATATATATATATAGATAAAAAAGGCTAATATGCAAAGTGTTCCCTCGGGAGTTCGACCGGAAGTTCGATCGCTTGCTAGGCCAGGTCTAGGGACCCTACTCATGCATGAATTTCATGCACTGGGCCTCTAGTATAGGATAATAGACAAACAGAGCAATATAAAGAACAGAGAAATGTTCAGAAACAAGCCCACGTGCACGTGATGATTTATTACATCAAAAAATGCAGTCTTCAAATCATGGGCAAAATTCTATATAATAAATGATGATAGCTATCCATTTACTTAAAAAGATGATATCGGGCTCTTCACCTTATAATTCACAAATAAATTCCAGATGGATTAAAGAGTTAAACGTAAAACGCATCCCAAACTTTATTTAGTTTGGGCGCAGGGAGAAAAGCTCCTAACCTAAAGAAAAGGGACACCTTCTTAAACAAAATATAAAACAAATAAAGAAAATGTGAAATATTTGATAATACCAAAATTTTAAATTTCTATTCATGAAACACACCATAAGCAAAATTAAAATACAAATCATGAGAACAAGAAAACAGGAGAAAATATCTGTAACACATATAACAGACAATGGGTTACTATCCAGAATATATAATAAACTCATATAGGTCCATCAGAAAAAGACAACACAGTAGGAAAATCAGGAAAGTATTCAATGGGTAACTTCAGAGAATATAAAATACAAATGACCAATAAATATAAAATGTACAACCGCCCTAACTATCAATGAAATATAAATCATATCTATTAGTTTGAAAAAAATCTTTAAAACTTGATAATATCAAATATTATTATAAATGCTATAAAATTGATACAGTTTGGCTAGCAAGAGGGTAGTATCTGTTAAAATTTAAAATGCAATTCCACCTCTAAATATCTGCCTAAACAAATAATAGAACATGTGTACCCCAAGAGGCATGTAAAAGATTTCTCCCCCTATCTGCAAAACGGCATCCCTTACTGCCTCAGTTCCCCGTACAAGGAAAGAACTGGGAACAAAGTTATGCCCATCAAGTATGTATAGTTAAGTAAACGATGATGGTCCATGCATATTGGTACTTCCTGAAAATTTAGTATTGTAATTTTGGTGATTGGGTAAGGGAAGAGAACAAGTTCAAAAAGTTCTCTGAATTCCATTTTTTAATATCTATTATAACGTGAACAACGTTATGCCAGGACTATCTTGGCAGAGAGAAGCATGTTTATACAGAAGAATTTCTCCATAGAGCATCCCTTAGAAGCATGTCAATCAACAATTCATGATCAACCAGTGATTCTGACAAATATTCTTAGAGGCCCATGGTACTTCAATGAACCTGGTATCTTCTCTGACAAATATATTCATGGAAACCAACTTTGAAAATATTGTGCTTACAGTCAAAAACCAAATTATATTCAACCATCAAAAATAAAGTTATGGGACTTTGCTTAAACCTATAAGCTCCAATGATAATCTTCATTCAAGCAAACTTGAAAAAACAGTTCAATTATTGGGGTGATAAAGTCAACAGCTGATGGCACTCCTGTGGGTTTACCCTGACACATACGATTATTCCAGGGAGTGGTGGTTTGCTGGTATCATGCCAGACTTTCTGCCTATTTCCATTATTTATCTCCTCCTCCCTCCCCCTCCCCCATCTATTCACAGAAAATGCTAGAAGGGGACAAGAGAAGAACATCTTACCTCCAGGCATGCTGATCAGCAATACTTACCTTAATAGTTAAAGTGAGTGTATACCATTCTTGTGCTGTAACCTCAACTTGCCCTACAGCATATATGAGCCATCCAGCTGCAACACAAAAAGGTTATCTAAATCACAGAATCACATAACTCAGTGGGGGCTCTCAGGTGGCTTTTGTATGTAATAGAATCGACCTTAATAAACATCTACGTTTCCAGATCTACAAATGACTTAAAACAAAACATCTTTCATTCGAGCATGAATTCTATAAGCACATATTGAGATCCTACTCTGGACCACATACTATCTGCAAAATCACCAGAGAACCAGTAGAAATAAACTCACAAACCAACTATCATATAACACATTAGCTTCTATAGTTCCGCGGTACACTTTTACCTGATTGGACTAAATATGAAGGACAGGAGGAGGATTAAAAGACTACCATAAGATTTCTAGCTGGTGTAACCGATTACATGATAACAGCATTCACTGAGAATCAGAGAGAGAAAATAATGAGCTAATTTGGGCTGTTATTACTATATTTGAGTGCCTGAGAAAAAACCCAGGATGAGACCAAGAGGGTAGTTTAAAACACAGAGCAGTAGGGACTAAAGACACAAATTTAAATTCTTAGTTCCTATTCTGCCGCTAACTCATTTTGAGACCTGGGGCAAATCAATTAACCTCTCTGGCTCTTGGATTGGAAAATGTGAGGTACCTTCTAGATCAGTCACGCTATGCTTATGCAATTTCTACTCTCATGTCCTTATTACCCACTTCCTGTTTCATTTTTATTTTACTTATGGAGCCCTTAGGAAGAGGTGGAGAGCAGAAAACTATAGAATTTTTTATTAATGCAAGAGGAAAAGCAGGAGACTAAGAACCAAGCAGAGCTACCACCACAAGGTCTAGTTTCAACAGAGCAATGTGTATCCAAAACCAAAGGGAACTGGATGGAGTTCAACTTGAACCTGGTCTAAGCACCTATCCTATCTAATAAAAGGGTGATATGCAAATTAACCATCACTCCATCACAAAGATGGCGGCGCCCATAGCCACAAGATGGTGGCGCTCAGTCCTCTCAGCCCTGCTGGAGTCCCCCAGTCGCCACAGTGACAAGGCAAGGGTTCCGTGCCCGGCTGCAGATGGGCCTCTGGGCCACAGAGAGCCTCTGGGCAGTGGGTGCGGAGCGGCCAGGCCCCACAGAGAGCTACTGGCACACAGATTCGTGTGCAGGGCTACTAGTTCTGGATAAAACACTATTCTACATAAAACAAGGACTGCTAAGATGAATGAGAAAAGTCACAGTGTTTTCAATTTATTAACTAGATTAGGAAATAGGATTACTCTATTTTAAGCATACCAATCCCTCTCCTTCTACTTCCACAAGCACAGCGGCCACCTCCTGGCTTTTTCTTACGTTTCCTGAGCACTCTCTACCCTCACCCCCACCTACGCAAATCCCACCCTTACTGCCAGCTCAACTCTGTAATATATGAGAAAGCTTCGTACAAGTTGCCTCTCTCTCATGCTATAGAATAAGACACTTACCCAGATCACCTGTAACTCTGTAGGTTCCATTTGCAAAAATCCAGAAGAAAATCCCTCTGGCACTTCTAATCAAGATGCCACCTTTATTTACTCTTCCGGCAATGAACACACCTCCCTTCCTAGGGGTCTCTATGTAAACATCACACGTGATGGTCATATTGGACCTGCAGAATGAAACTGTTGGTTAGGCTTTCCATTATGCCATGCCGAGCATAGCAGAATGATGCATCACTGCACACCCACGTGCTTCCAAACCTCTAATGGAGGTGAGTACATGATCTGCTACGGCTGTGCTTGTAGCAAGAATGGGCTTTGAGAGTCTTCATTGATGATGGCTTTAAGTTTTACAAGACTAAAGTCAACTCATTTCATTGCCTCTTTTAATTAATTACTTGAAAATAATATTTACTGTTTTTAAGTTTCTTAAGACTATATTTCTTCTCTCTATAACAGTGTCTCATCCATCCTAAGAATAAGTAACAGTAAAAGAAGCCATTTTTCTAGGAATTCATAAAAGGCAATCTCCCAACAATTGTGAACAAAAAGGTTTATTACATTCCCATCAGTAAAGATAAACAGTGAAAGCAATGGCAGGGGATTCTGGGAAAACATCAATGACTTGAGGAATAAGTTTTACACTTAACACTAATAAGACCTAAAAACTCCAGACGAAAGATCTAAAATAATTTCTCTGCAAAGACAGAGCCAACTCTATGTAGACTATACAGTTGGGGTTTTCAACCTGAGCGGCACTGAGACCAGCAGGAGGGCCTGTTAACCTGAGCAGGTGGAGGGTGGGCCCCTTGAACCTGCTGTCTAACAGATTCCCAGGTAATGCTGATGCTGCTGGTCCGGGGATTCCAGCTCGAGAACCCTTTTCTCCCACAGAGCATCTCTGTTTATACAGAGGCAGTAAAACTCTGGCTCTGAGATGACTAATCGACAGTAGATTCAGCCAACCAGGAGCCATCAGGGCTAGGACTTGACTCTCCTCGAGGCTTGCTTTTATAAATGCTACTAGATACCTTAGGCAGCGACCGAGCCACCTCAAACCAACATGATCTCTGAAAACAATTCACCTTGTACTCAAAACATAACTGCAAACAAGAAAGAAAGCCTGACCATAGCCAAGTAATAAAGCAAGCAATCTACCTAAAATAAAAATTAAGAATGCCCCCAAAATATATTGGAAATGGGGTAAACTGGATCTAGAATTATGTGGCCTTTACATAATTTTTTTATCAGTAAAACTTGCACAGTAGAATTTTACTATGTAAATGAAAATATAAAAAAGAAGCACCTACAACAGGTATCCAACAATAAGGGAAATCACATTTAACCCTCTAATCAGAGCTGGGCTACTTTAGGGGAAAATCAAATGCTAAGTAAGTAACGCCAGTCTCTCAGGTATGTCCTCCCTTAGTAATCAATACATCCCTACCTCTTTTCTGGTTCCTTCGAGTTCGAATGTGCTACAGATACTGTCCGCATCATAAATTATTTGATTTAGAGTGAGAGAAGATGGACATTTTCCTTTCTTTTACGTCCCGTCCCATTCTAGAATAAGTGATTCCTGCATCAGAACTTACAGGCAATTTTACAGATAATGAATGAAGTAGAGTAACAGTGTGGTGTACTCTGCCATAGCCATGGTCTCTCAGTGGTGCTGAGAGAACAAACCCCAGCCCACATATTAAGCAAATTTGATCAAAGGGATGTAGAGTTTGGATGTGTGCAGCCAAAAGGTAACTTTGGGAGGTTCTTTGGTGTTTCTAAAGATTTTTCTAAATTAATTTTTAGAGAGAGGAAAAGAGAGGAAGAGAGTAAAACATGGATTGGCTGTCTCCTGCATACGCCCTACGGGGATAGAGCTCACAACCAGGCATGTGCCCTGACCAGGAATCCAACAGGACGACACCCAACCAGCTGAGCCACTCCAGACAGGGCAAAGGTAACTTTGTGATTGTCTTCAGATCCCAAACAAAGCTTACTAAGAAAATGGAAAATCTTAAGTCGCTCTGGGGAAGTCTACCTAAATTACTGTGCTGGTACTTACCGACTTGTAAGCATGACAGAGAGGAAGTTCTACTGCAAACACAGATCTAAGAACCAGCGGCCCTGTGCACACATTGAGAGGTGATTCACACATAGAAAACTAGAGAGAAAGCTCACTAATGTTCCCTTTCCTACTCTGAGGAAGAAGACGACGATTAAAATGAGGCTGTGAGGTGTGGTCCAAAGAGCATGGGCTACAGAACCAGAGAGATCTGGCCTCTTACGTGGTTCTGCAATTTACCAGGGTGGGATCATGGAAAAATCTCGCCCGGAAGCCTCAGTTTCCCAATCTATAAGCTGGGAGGATGAGGCCTCTTTCATAAGGTGGCTGTGGGGACTCACACCAGTGTTTCGTATTACCTCTGTAAGGGTCCCAGAAACTCTGGATGGCTGACAGCTTCTCAAGATGTATCAGAGCTGGGAACTAGAATTGTGATTTTGAACAGAAAAGAGGCAATACAGAAGGGATAAGGTTTTCTGCAGCATTCCACAGATAAACAATTCAAGGTTCTTTTCAGAACTATATTCCCCATCCTGTCCAATTTCCAAACTGCAGATAGGCTCTTTGATAGGCTTGGCATTAATAGCTGGTATCACTAAACCTAGAACAGTTTCACAGTGGAATTATACCAGCTAAAAAGAAAAATAGAAAAAAAAAAAAACACCCAAAACAGATATAATAACCAGTACATTGAAATTCCATAACTGACTTAACAGGGAAGAGGAGTTTTGGTTTGGTCATTATATTTTAAGTGAAAAACAAATACATCTTGTCTCTTTAACAGATGCCTAAAAACAAGAGTTGAATTCCCTATCCAACTAAAAGCTAATTTTCACGATTGCCATCTACAGTCACAGGCTAGAATAGTGTAATTCTAGTATAAACCCAGCAGGTGGCACCACCAGCTCAAAAAACAAACCAAAAACAGCCACTCAAATTACAGTGTGTAAATAAATGCTAAATTACGATTTTGGTCCAAAAGTCCCCAATTTTTGTATTAAAATCTTCTGTTACTGGAATAATTACTACTAAACTGGGCAAATTTGAGGGAAGGAAACTGACACCGCAAAAACGATTTGCTACTTTGGGGTCACCAGAATATTCCATAACTATCACACACCTATTGGGTGCCTGGACAGGAGGAGGGTGGACAAGTCTCTGTTTCAGAATGTACCCAACAGCACAAGGTTACTGCAGTCAGATCTACGTCAAGAAGGCCAGCATCACGTACCACTTGTAATCCCCGATAATGCTGATGGTGCTGGCCGCGTCCGCAGCCCACGTAATGGGTCGCTGATTGAGAACTTGGCGCAGCGTGAAGCGGTGCTCGCCGGGGTCTTCCGAATTCATAAAGTATTCAAACACGCCCGTCTGGTCAGCAAAATTCGGGGCTTCACTGAAAAACGGGTATTCTGTTCAGAATATAATAAATTCTCTGTTTAATATCAAATCCTCACAGAACATTTTCTCCCGGAGATTTTACGGTACATTTCAAAACACTGCTGAAAAGTTCCAAACAAGGAAGTGAAACTTACAACCGGTCAGAGTTTAGGGTTGAGGTTAATAATGAGATATTGATTTTACGCTGTCATTATTTAATATCAATAAGATCGTGGTGACATACAGACTTTAACCTGTGCACCTGCTGAAGGGGAAAGACCATGAATGCTGGAGGAAGGCAGACCTGGGTTCAAGTTCTAGTCTGGCCCTGGGCAAGGTGCTCCACTCCCCTGTCTCCCAGTTTCCTCATTTCGAAGTGGGAGGAGGACAGAGAATAAAGTGTGTATACAAAGTGCAGACATAAGCCAGCCCTGACCAGGACTCAACAAGAGACGGTTTTGTTATTTCTAATATCTGTCAGACAAGGTTCTAAGTCACTGCTCACTGTCATCAGCTGAGAGAACATTAGAAAAGGCTCACGATACCAAACACAGGATTTAGAAATCACAAATTTTCTATTTCGAAAATGGAAAAAAAAAAAAAAATCCGTGTTGAGCCTAAGCTATCAATCCCTTCTTAGTTTTATTAAATTATAGTCTTACCATGTTGAAGGCACTAGATAAGCAATTTTAGTCATAATATCTCACAGCAATTTCTCACTTCATGATTTTCCAAGTGTTTTCACATTCGCCACATCATTTGAGACATTAAGAACCCTATTAAGTAGTTCTGAAGCCTGGCCTCTGGCGTTTAATTTCCGTTTCCGTGTATTTTAGATTGGAAGGGTGAGGATTGCCTTCCATCTGCAGGTCACAGAATAAATGGTCGGGGTGCCCACAGGCCATGTCCCATGCTGACCCCTCCTGACCGAACGCAAGGAGGGTTACTGTTGCAGACAGAGGGCTGCGCCTGACGCCAAGATACTGGAGGCCATTTCAGGGACTTGTAAGAAAACAGCACCACGCTCTGCTGTGGAGGGAGGGTCCCTGTTGCCTGGTTTATCCTAATGATTGAGAGGACTCAGTGCACAGTGCAAAGGGCCTTATACTCCTGGGGAAGGAGCTGAGACCCTGGCAGGGACCACTGGGCAGGGGTGTAGGAGTCTGGGAGTCCCCTCCACCTGTGGATCCTAGGAGCAGAGAACCTGACCCTGTCTGTGAGGTCCATGATGCTATGCACCCACACCTACTAGTCACCAAGTCTTGTCGATTACTGAGGGATCTAGGAATACAATGACTAAATTACCAACCCTTTTCCTACATTTGCAAGATTTCCTAAATTTCCTAATAATCAAAAGCTTTTCTAACAGCAGCAGGACAGATCTTCCCAGAAATTCAGGAGAGCACACACATAAAACCCCCTGGGCACACTAGAGGGACAATGAGTTGGATTACCCAAGGATAGAGCAACTGCCCACAAGCACTCAGTCCACTAGCACTATGGGAGGACAGATGTGAATGTGCCTTAAATTCTACATAAAGGACGAAAGCTTTCATGAGACATGGGCAAGGGGCAGTAGCAGTGCAACAAATCTTAAGTTTCACCAAAAACTAGTTATAATTCTTTCATCCTGACAATGACCTCGAGGCTTTTGCTGGCATTGAAAAATACAGGGTCTTCAAGTAGAGATTCACCCTGAAGTAACATCCTATATAATAAAGAGGTAATATGCAAATTAAACCTCATGCCCTCACAAGATGGCTGCCTACGACCAGGCTGGCAGGGCGGTTAGTGAGGGACAACCAAAGGACTCAACAAGCAGGCTGCATGGGGAAACCAG
This sequence comes from Eptesicus fuscus, assembly GCF_027574615.1. Lineage (NCBI taxonomy): Eukaryota > Metazoa > Chordata > Mammalia > Chiroptera > Vespertilionidae > Eptesicus > Eptesicus fuscus. The sequence goes on along the minus strand of NC_072477.1, from coordinate 11,938,835 downwards.
GCCGGCAGGGGGGTTAGTGAGGGATGACCAAACAACTGAACAGCAGGCTGCATGGGGCGACCAGGCTGGCTGGGGGCGGGGGCTGGGGGGGGCAGTTAGAGGCGATCAGGCAGGCAGGCAGGTGAGCAATTAGGAGCCAGTGGTCCAGGATTGTGAGAGGGATGTCCCAAGGGGTCCTGGATTGGTGCAGGGTGCAGGGTGCAGGCTGGGCTGAGGGGACGTGCACTGGGCCTCTAGTAAAAGATAAGAGACTTAGAGCTAAATGAATGCACTTTTCACAGCTCTCCGTCACACACTGGTTTCACAGGTAGAATCTCTCCACAACTGATAAAAATGGGAACCAAGCTAAAGTTGTAGTGAAGGAAACTCACCAACGTTGAAGTCATCCGTGTAGATGGGTGGGAAGGGCTGGGACTTGGGAGGCGGCGGGTAGCTGCCTTTGCTGCCGGTGGTGAGAGTGGTGAGTGTGAACAGCTCGTCCTCTTGCAGCTCCACTGTGAAGCTGCCGCTGCTGTCGAGGAGCTAAAAAGAAAACGTGGTGTCAAGGCCAGGGCTTTAGCTCATCTCATTTGGGCAAAATGTCTTTTAAAACACAGGCTCAAAGGTAAGCCAAACTCATTTCTGTTAGAACTTCCTAACCACTTGTAAAGGACACACCCTAGATCAAGGCCCTCCAAAAGAATTTCAAGTTATTTTGAAGAGTTTGTAAGATTCTTCTTCATAGAAAGCATTTTTTAAAGAATTTCACTGCATCAAAGGAAGGACTAGATGATCCCAAAATCTACTTCTATTAGTGTGTTATTTTCCATTAGACTCTAAGTTCCTTAAAGTTTGTACAGGGGTAGGCAAAAGTAGGCTTACAGTCACTTATATGGAAAATAATATAAAAATTAATAATAATATAAGAAAAAATTTTTGCATACTAACAACTGTAAACTGACTTTTGCCCACCCTTGTACATGTGTGTGTTTTAAATATAACATCATTGTCTATAATAAAAATTGCATATATGTATACATATATGTATATGTAACACTTTATATGTGTTTATGTCTACATATAATTATATACAGGGTGGGGCAAAAGTGGGTTTACAGTTGTGTGTATGGAAAATAATATAGTAATTAACAAATAAAATACAAGAATAAGTTGTTTCACATATTGCCAACTGTAAGCCTACTTTTGTCCAACCCTGTACATATTCAATACACATAACTAAGAGATCTGCTTATTTACTATTTAAGACTTTACTAATTTTTTACTAAGGTAGAAAAATCCATAAAATCTCACTGGTGACTCAGGTGTTAGTCACAGAAAACCTTTTACTGTTAAGAAAAAAAAAAAGTTCAACTCATTCTATATTCAATATATATTTCAATTAGCAACTTAGGTTTATAACACATTTATGATCTTAGCAAATTCATCTCTTTAAGTCACAATATCCTCATCTACAAAATGAGGCAAAACTATGCATACTTCCTAGGGCTTCTGTGAGGATTGAAAGAGGTAATATTTCTCCAGTGCTCCTCGCCCAGTGTGTGACCTATGAAAACACTTCCTCTGTCTTACCTGCTGTGTGCCAAAAGTAGCCTAGTGTACAATTAATGTAGGCACTTGATGTATGCCTATTCCGTGAAATCTGAGCAGTTTTCTTTCTACTTTGAACTAAAGGGGGTTCTATTCTATCTTTGCTTTAATAATAAATTATTGGTCAGATCTACGAAATATCTAACACCATATTCCGGCTCAGAAATAACCCCAAATGATACTATTTTTCCTGTGGGGAAAATCAATTTTATTATGCTATTTCTAGAAATTGTTGTACAAATAAAACAGACTGTTCTTTTTTTTTCCGGATTTAATATTAATGCATGTTCAATCATTGAGAGTGGCTAATGGGTTCACAGGATATAAATAATTACCAGATTTTCGTCAATTAGGGGAAGTAATGTGCCTGCTTAGGCCAATCCATTCTCTGAAATACTTCCTGAGAAACCACCATGTACTCAGCGCTACAGCAGGCCCTTGGATAAAAAGCTAAAGAGGGCAGGGCCTCAGTTCTCAAGGCGGCCAGTGCAGTGGGAAAGTGTTTAACTGGACAAGCACATATTCCCAGGTGGATATGAGCTAAGGCTGGTGGGAAAGGCCCCGAGGAAGTGACCTTGAGCTGAGTCTTGAAGGATGACAAAGACATGTGGTGAGACATTCTAGGAGGAAGAAAAGGCATGTGCGAGGTCACAAAAGTAGTTAAACTGGCATGCTATGCTCTGGAAAATGCAAGAAGCTTAAGCTGTGAGGCCAGTGTCACAGGAGATGCATCTTGAGGTCATATGGAGGGTCATGGGCTACACTAAGAGATATGAACTTACAGGAAAAATCACTGAGGCATTTTGAGCAAGAGATGAGAAAAACCCGATCTGCATTTTAGACACATCACTCTGATAGTGCGACGGGTGTCTGGAGAGAGTCAGATTAGCGGCTGGGGAAACAGGAGGTGGTTTCCAAAACCCGGGAGCAAGATGATGAGGAATGGAATCAAGCAGTAGCAGTGGGAAAGGGGAATGAGGAATGGGTAAGAGAGACGTGTGATGGTAGAATCCACTATCCTCGATCGCTGGTGGTATATAAAGTGTGAGCACATAAGGAGTGGGAAAGACAGTTTTAAATGAGACTCAACTTTCTGACTGGGGCAGCCAAAGAAAATGATGGTGGTATCATTCACTAAGACAAACCAAATAGGAAACAAGCAGATCTATAAAACCCAAACTGCTCTGAAGAGGATCTCTATTTTATAAAAAAAAAAAAAAAAAAAAAAAAAACGGTTAGGGACAACTTTCTCTCTATTACACTTCAGCCATAAAATCAATTATAAAATTAAACATTCTTAATTCATTAATCAAATTTCTGTTCCCTTGAACTGTTGCAATGCTCAACACATAGGAATTTGTTTTAAAACTACCCATAGGGAATCCAGTTGTTTAAAGAGAAACCTCTCCGATGACTTCCCAAGCTTGGTGTACCACACCTGCAGCTCTGGTATTTCACTCTGAGGAGAGAACACACAGGAAGCACAGCTGAGTGGCTCGTCGTACCCTTCTGAGGATTTCCGAAATCAGTGCCAGCAAGAACGAACCAGTGGCCATGTGCACTTTTCTTCTATCCACCAAAAGGCCTGCCTCTCAGATTTAAATGGTAACATTTTGAAAGTAGAAAAGCATTATTCAAGCAAATATTTTATTTCCTATAAAATATTCCCATAAAATATTTCCTATAAACTTTTGGCAAATGTTTAATTATTTTAGTGCCTTGGCTTCAAAAATACTCATTATTGTACTTGTGTGGACAGCTTTTTAAGAATATTCTGGTATTGCCAGGCTTGTGTGGCTAAATGGATGAACCTTGATCTATGAATCAGGAGGTCACGGTTTGATTCCCAGTCAGGGTACATGCCCAGGTTGCAGGCTTGGTTTCCAGCAGGGGGCGTGCAGGAGGCAGCTGATCAATGATTCACTCTCATCATTGATGCTTCTGTCTCCCTCTCGCTCTCTCTTCCTCTCTGAAATCAATTTTTAAAAATATTTTTTAAGAATGTCCTAGTATTAAAAAACCATCCTTATACGATTAGTAGTTAGAAAGAGTGCTGCATTTTCTGTATTCAAATCTAATAATAGGTAGAAATAGCTAGAGTCTGGTCTCTCTTTTATGTACAGAATACTATATAGATCAATGCTTGAAAGGTCCCCATAACTGATGCTCCTACTAATAAGAATGACTTTCCTGCAGGTCACTTTTGTTAAATGCTCTTCAAGGCCACAGAGCTCTCCCTCCTAGCAGCTCCTGGAGTGATAGACTAAAACCAGTCAGCAGCTAGAAGACACGGCATTTATCCACACACACAAACTTTTTTTTTAACTTTTAGTAAACTTTATGGTAAACAACAACAAAAAGACAACATTATTTTATAATGATTTTTCTCACCCATAAGAACATGGGAGGCAACCAGTGACTTTTTTATAAAAATCGTTTCTTTAAGACTCTAATAAGACAACATCTTGTCTTCTAACTGTAACATATGATTTCATTTAAAAACCAATAGCCTATGATAAAATATATAAATTCTCAAAACCAAAATAAAAGCCCCGCATCTTTACTTACAAAAGAACCCTGAAGAAAGAAGGTAGCAATTTGGTGTGACACGTTGAAATAAGGAAGCAGTGGCCGTATACACTTAGAATGTTTATGGCTCTGGGGAGAAAGAAAATCACATAAATTATCCAAATGATGCACAAGCCATTAGGAAAAAATATAAAACATTTAATGCCCCAATAGTAAGAGAAACTGTACATATTAGGTGACAACTATGAGTTTATTTTAAATTTTTAAAGACTTTTTTCTAATATAACCTTTATTGAGTGTCCATTGCGTATCACTAGGCAAAGTAAAGCTCACTGGCATTTTGACTGAACCAAATTTTGAATTCATAGCTAAATTCCAGTCATATTATAGCACCCACATTAAATTTTTTATGTTGCAAATATTTTCCAAGTAAAATACATCAAGAAAACAAATGCTTGAGACGTTTTTATGTTTTATTCTGAGTGAAAGCAGCAAGACAAAAAATAGTATATACTGTATGATTCCACTGAGACAGAAAACTCCAGAAAATGCAAACTATTCTTCAGTGACATAAAGCAATGAAGTCACAATGTATGGGGAGTAGCAGGACAGAGGAACTACTTATACAGGGACATGAATCCTCTTGGGTGGGTGATGGATACACATTCACTACCTTGGTTGTGATGATGGTTTACTGGGCTTATACATGTTAAACCTTGTGATACCCTTCAAACACATACTTAAAGTGCATAATTTCACAAGGTTGAAAATGTATAAGCCCAATAAACCACAAAATATGCCACTTTGGTATAAAGATTACTTGAAGTTGAAGATAGTTGAGACTCAACAAATGAAGGAAAACAAAAGGAAGATTAAAAGTAGCACGTTTGGGGAATAAGGCTGCCATAAAACCTCTTCAGGGTGCATCTACCCCAGAATGGAGGAATGGGAATAAAAACCTACCCCAAATCTCTAGGGGAGTTTTATGGCCCTGAAGGAGAGGGAAAGACCGCTCATATCAGTCCAGTCAAACACTATCCCAACTTTCTCATCTCCTGTTTGCTCTCCTGAAAACCCATATCTTTCCCAAAAGTCATTTATTTCCCCAAATGTTCCCTTCCTCCTTTCTCCATTACTCACTAAGCTAGGTGTATAAACTCAAATCCTAACCACCCGTTGAGTGATTCATCACTGAGTTCCTCCCACGTGTATGTGCATTGCATGCACAAATAAATTCTGTTTTCTTTTCTCGGGCTATTCTGTCTTTTGTCAGTTTAATTTGTGCCTCAGCTATTGAACCTGAAAGGGTATAGGGAAAAGTTCCTTCCTCCACTACATACTGCTTATCTATAATAATAAAAGCATAATATGCTAATTAGACTGAACAGCCGAACGACCTTCCGGACGTCATTCTGGACAAAGCCGAGGCAGCGGGGGCTAAGGCAGAGGCGGATAGGGGGGATCAGGCAGGCAAGTGAGCAGTTAGGGGTAATCAGGCAGGCAGGTGAGTGGTGAGGGGTGATCAGGCAGGCGAGTGGTTAGGGGCGATCAGGCAGGCAGGCGAGTGGTTAGGGGCGATCAGGCAGGCAGGCGAGTGGTTAGGGGCGATCAGGCAGGCAGGCTAGTGGTTAGGTGCGATCTGGCAGGCATGCAGAGTGGTTAGGGGCAATCAGGCAGGCAGGCAGACGAGCAGTTAAGAGCCAGCAGTCCTGGATTGCGAGAGGGATGTCCGACTGCCGGATCGAGCCTAAACCGGCAGTCGAACATCTCCCAAGGGGTCCCAGATTGCGAGAGGGTGCAGGCCAGGCTGAGGGTCACCCCCACACACATGAATGTTGTGAACCGGGCCTCTAGTTGTATATATAATCTTCAAAAGCTGATTTAAAAAAAAACAAAGTTATTTAATCCAACCCCCCTGAAAAAAAAACAACAACAAAGAATTACCATTGTTTCAATGATGATGGTGAGGTTACCTAAGCCATCAGTCAGAGCTACATAGCTTCCTCCTTTCTCTAAATGGCCAACTGTCTTCAGGTAATACCAACCTGGTCGAGTAAACTGAGTAGTATGCGCTACAGAAAAGCATAGAAAAAGCCAAATAAGATAAAAATGGTAATAACAGGGTTGTTTTTTAAAAAGCTGTCTACTAATTTGAGTATGATTAAGTCTAACAAGCTATTTTTTTTATTTTGGAAGAAAATACTTGCCAATTCCATGTTCCAACTTTGGAATAATTAGTCCAGTTAAATGGTACAATTGTGGGAGGATTCTTAGAATGACTAGTAAAAATAAATGAACCACACTCTGTCAGTTCAAGAATGCTGATTATCTTTTTCCAATAGTAAAATAAGGTTATCCCCTCCCAACCTTTGTTCATCTCTATTTAACCCACCCTAGTATAACTACAAAAATAAGGTTTAAAAATTTAATAATGCATTTCAAAAACTAAGCTTTATGGTTTCAAACAAGTTTATTTCCACAATATATATTTATTGGGTACCTCCATTGCTGGCCCTGAAAATGTACTGAGCAATACTCTACAACCTGACCCCACATGCAAAAAAATCAAGTTCAACATTTAAGGAGTTAACCAACCAGGACATGTGCCAAACCAGCATAATGATTTTTAATTAAAGTTGAGACAGCAGTGCAAGAAGAACATGCTGCCTCTCCTCTCTGTCCCCCTGAGAGCGGAAAATAAATCTCACAGGTGAAAGGTACCCTCCCTGCACCAGGAGGCGGAGAGACCGACTCCTTATTGCCAGATTTTGGACACTCAGAGCAGAGAAAGCTGTGTAAGCAAACGCTTAGTTTTTTTTTTCTTTGTTTTTTTTTTAATATATATTTTTATTGATTTCAGAGGAGAAAGGGAAAGAGAGAGAGATAGAAACATCAATGGTGAGAATCATCAATCAGCTGCCTTCTGCATGCCCCCTACCGGGCATCGAGTCCAAAACCTGGGCATGTGCCCTGAACAGGAATCAAACCCGGGACCCCTCAGCCCACAGTGACACTCATCCACTGAGCCAAACCGGCTAGGGCACTGCTTCGTTTCTTCACTAACTAGAACCCAAGCCTCTTTTGTTGTCCTCTCAGCTTCTCACAGGTTGATTGTTTCTTTGTCTAAAAGGTGTACCAAAGGCCTGCTCTAATCACGGCTTAGGTCCCATATCTCTGAGACCTCCACACGTACAAACTTAAATTTGTTTGTGTTTTCCTGCTGATAATCTGTTTTCTGTCTATTTAATTGTTAGATAGCCAAAAGAGCCAGGAGAATTAGGGGGGGAGTTTCTGCCTTCCGTGACAACCCCCTCTAAGAATGTTCTGCTTTGCCCTTAGAGAGGACTTTAGGGAGTGAGAGGAAGGGAACCATACCTGATATCCAGATAGGAGCTTCCACCACGTAGTGCCCACTCCAGGGCTCCTGAGCAGTCATCAGCCCGCTGCGCCCATAGGGCAACTGCTCATAGTAACTGGCCACCACATTCCAAGCAATTGTTCTAGAAGATTTGTTTGATAAAAGAGAAACACCAAAACAGCTTGTGATAAAAATGTAAATGTCTAGAATCCTACACAGTAAAAAGACATACACATAATTTATATAAATACTAGAGGCACAGTGCACGAAATGCGTGCATGGGTAGGGTCCCTAGTCCTGCCGGCGATCAGAGCAGATCAGGGCCTTCCGGCTGCCGGCCAGGGCCTCCCTTCACCAGCTGCCAGCTGTCGGCCAGGGCCTTCCTTCGTTCTGTGCCACCCCCTGGTGGTCAGTGCACGTCATAGCGAGCGATAGAACTCCTGGTCTCCCGGTCGAACTCCCAAGGGGACACTTTGCATATTAGCCTTTTATATATATACTAGAGGCCCGGTGCACGAAATTCGTGCACTGGGGAGGGTGTCCCTCAGCCCAGCTTGCACCCTCTCTAATATGGGACCCCTCGGGGGATGTCCAACTGCAGGTTTTGGGCCTAAACCTGCAGTTGGACATCCCTCGCACAATCCGGGACTGCTGGCTCCTAACCGCTCACCTACCTGCCTGATTGCCCCCTAACTGCTTCCTTGCTGGCCTGATCACCCCCAAGGCTTTTATTAGTATAGACTAGAGGCCCGATGCACGAAGATTCGTGCAAGAATGGGCCTTCCTTCCCCTGGCTGTTGTCACCACTTTTGCTCTGGCCCGGAGCCGCCTTTCAGCCTTCGCTCCGGCCCCAGAGGCCAGGAGCGGCTGGGGTGGTGCAGAACGCCTGCATCGTTGCCATGGCAATGACGCAAGGATCCCGCCCCAGCCACTTGGCACCTGTGTATGCAAATTAATCCCCCATCTTTGTTGGGTTAATTTGCATAGTCACTCCTGATTGGCTGGTGGGCGTCCCAAAGGTGTGATCAATTTGCATCTTTCTCTTTTATTAGTGTAGATATAGATATTAAATACTGAAAAATGGCCACCCAAAGCAAGAAAACGTATGTTTACTAACTTCCTTCACATTCTGAAAAATCCAGTGGTGGGTGCATCTAAATATCATTAATAGTGACTCACACAATTAAAAAATTTAGATTAATCCAACGTGTGCAGTTTTACTGAGCTATGGTGTAAACAGAACATGGACCATGCCCTACCAGTACCAGAAATAAAGGCTTTATTCATACTTGCTTTCCTTGTGACAGTCAGCCTTCCCAGTGCCCTAGTTTCATGATATAATTTTATGAACTGCAAAGTTTTAAAACTGAGAACTCTGACAGTCTGACTGCCTGGGTTCATATCACGGTTCTACCACTTAACTTCTCTGGCCCTCAGTTTCCTCATCTGTAAAATGGGGATCAGAACTATACCTCGCTCATGTGATTGCTGTGGGAATTAAATATGTGAAGAGAACAGAACAAGGTCTGAGCTGTAGCACTGCTATGATTCTGCTTCATCTACAAGTACTAACTGGGTCAGCTTGCTGGTCTGCATTGTGGTGCATCCTTTCAGAGAGGGTGCTGACCCCTAATATTGCGGTTCTCAGGAAAATCCAAGGACAAAAGGGAAGCTCTGGACCCTGGTACTGCTGTATTCCTCACAGCCAAAAAAAAGAAAGAAAAACAGAGAGAGCTTACCAACAAAATTGTATTTTTCTTAGCAAGTCCTCACCCATAATAAAATGATAGACTGGCATTCTTAGAAAGTCAAAGACTTCTAATTCTGCCAATGCAAAGTAGAAATAATAGTCTCAATTTTCAAAAAGTGCTTAATACCAGTGAAAATGTAAAGAGCTCTCAAGACTTTACCCGTGGATTACAAGATGCATGGTATCTCCCCTGGCTAGTGCCAGAAATACAAATTAAACTACCTGGAGAGCACTTTGTGATATACACAAATGCCTTGACAAGCTATACACCTCTGAGCAGACACTGACTCCATTTCCAAGAACACACCCTGAGGAAATAATCACCGATGTCTATGAAGACATCTGCATACAATTGATCATTTCAGTGTATACTCAGCTGTTAACAAAAACAGAAACAACTTCCAATTCTAGGAAGAGGAGAATATTCATGAGGTATAGTATATATTTTCTGCGTCAGTGTTTCCCAAAGCTGCGTGCCATCAGAATCACCCAGGGTGCTGACTAGACCACCAGAGTCCCAGGAGCCTTCCCTGGAGATTAAGGTACAGCAGGTCTGGGCAGCTGCCAAGGAATCAGGTGCTTCCTGAGACAAGGCAAGTTGGTAGATTCCACTTTATGTAAAAGAACATATATAAACATTTAAAGTGCTGAAGTCAAAGTATACCTAAATATGAGGGAAAGTTCATAATGCCTTGTTAAGTGAAAAGCAGCTTATTTCCTGAACATTATATAGTATAATGTATTAAAATTTTGTATTAAACTTTTACATATATAATGTAAATGGGAAGACATATTCCAAAAATTTTAAGAACAGTAACCTCTGGATGGCAAAAATATGAGCGATTTTTGCTTCCTACTTTGTATTTATATGCAGTCACTCAATTCTCTGCCTTAAGCATGCCTGACTCCTAATACCAAGTTAAGTCATTAGAACCAAACTCTCCATAAGAAGAATCTTTTCTTTCAAAAATAGAAGAAAAAGAACAAAGAAGGCTGTCAGAATAATATGTCAGCTCTCATTAACATCACAAAAGCATGTATTGGCTTGCTTTTACTCTATTTATTTTGTTTTAGAAAGTTAATTTGAATCTAATTATAATTAAAGATTATAATCCTATCTAATAAAAGAGTAATATGCAAATTGACTGTCACTCCAACACACAAGATGGCTGCCCCCATGTGGTCAAAGATGGCTGCCCCATGTGGACACAAGATGGCCGCCACAAGATGGCCAGCATGGGAGGGCAGTTGGGAGGGACCAGGCCTGCAGGGAAGAGCAGTTTGGGGGGGGGGGGACCCAGGCCTGCAGGGGAGAGCAGTTGGGGGTGACCAAGCCTGCAGGACAGGGCAGTTAGGGGTGACCAGGCCTGCAGGGGAGGGCAGTTGGGTGTGTGTGGGGGGAACAGACCAGCAGGGGAAAGCAGTTAGGGGCAATGAGGCTGGCAGGGGAGGTCAGTTAGGGGTGACCAGGTCAGCAGGGGAGGGAAGTTGAGGGGGGGGAACCAGGCCTGCAGGGGAGGGCAATCGGGGGCAACCAGGCTGGCAGGGGAGGGCAGTTAGGGGCAATCAGGCTGGCAAGTGAGCAGTTAGGCATCAATCAGGCTGGCAGGGGAGTGGTTAGGGGATGATTAGGCTGGCAGGCAGAAGCAGTTAGGGGCAATCAGGAAGGCAGGCAGGCAGGTGAGCAGTTGGGAGCCAGCAGTCCTGGATTGTGAGAGGGATGTCCGACTGCCCGTTTAGTCGTAGGATCGGGCCTAAACAGGCAGTCGGACATCACTCAAGGGGTCCCAGAGTGAGAGAGGGTGCAGGCTGGGCTGAGGGACACCCCCCCCCCCAGTGCATGAATTTCGTGCACTGGGCCTCTAGTTAGATTATAAAAGATTATTATAATTAGTTAATTTGAATCTAATTATAATTAAAGATTCTCAAAGCATTTAAGAAATGTTTCCCTAAGAAGTAAAAAAGAGTGCTCTCTCTTTGGAAACTCTGTTTTGTAAACAGACCGTTAAACAAATTAATGAGGCTATGCAGAATCAATGGAGCAGATTGGGAGGTGGATATTCCACAAGCCTAGTCTTGTCATAAGAAATGAGGAAGGAAGGAAACTATTCTAGATTAAAAGAGATTTTAGGGTCATCTAAGTGCAATGCATGGTGCTTGGTTGGCTCTTAACGTTTTTAAAAAAGCTATAAATGACACTCTTTGAGACAATTAGGAAAACCTGGATACAGACTGGGTATTAGAAATACTTTTTAAAATGTTCTTATGCTCTTATGTATCAAAATGATATTGTGATCATGCAGGAAAATGTCCTTTATCTGGAGCCACATGATAAAATGTTTAGGGTAAAGTGCCATGACATTTGTAATTTTACTTTACAAACATTCCTTAAAAAATGTGTGTGTGTGTGTGTGTGTGTGTATCTTATTTAAAAAATCAAAGAAATGCATGAATTTTACTTTATATAAATTATATCTCAATAAACCTGACTTTATTTAATAAAGACTATATTCAAATACAGAAAAGTAAGTGGATGTAGCTTAAGTACAGAAATAGGTCTCGATGAAGCTAATAAGGCAAAATGTTTACAATCATTGAATCTAGGTTGAGAGAATATGGAAGCCCGTCGTACATTTTCTACTGTGTTTTAGAACATTTTCAAGGTAAAAACTTTTTGAAACTTCTTTATAACTTACGAAGTCATGTAGCCATTGACATAATTCTGATTCAATATGCGACCCCAGCAGCCGGCGCCCATGGCATTGTTCAGAGTGCTAAAATCTTCAGAAGACCAAAGCTTCTTCTTAGTCAGCCGTGCATCCTTGACTGTGTGGGTCCCAGGATAATGAGCTCTAGGAAAGAAAGGGTGGGAGGAAATGGGAAAAGGTCACGGGCACTTATATCCATTTGTTAAGCAAATAAAAATACATGTCTTCTCCAGCATGTTCTATTTTAAAACAACGGACAGCCTCCAGGTAGATGCTAATTGTCATCAATATCTGCTTCCCACCCTTGTGTCTCGGGATGTCCTTAAGATAAGATAAATCTATAACCACACACAAGATGGGAAGGAAGATCAAAAATGAGGTTCCACCAAGATTCTGTTGAGTCTTGATTGATGCATGAGACATTTCTGTTATGGAAACCATAACATGTATGGAAGCATGTTGATAGATGGAGGTAGCAGAGGAGGCCAGGGTCTAGGACAGTGGTCGGCAAACCGCAGCTTGCAAGCCACATGGGGCTCTTTGGCCCCTTGAGTGTTCTAACGCCACTTCTTCAAAATAGACTTGCCCAGGCCGAAAAACCGACTTCTGCGCATGGGCCACAAAGTTTCAATCTCACTGTACGTGCACGCCCGCACGTGGTATTTTGTGGAAGAGCCACACTCAAGGGACCAAAGAGCCGCATGTGGCTCGCGAGCCACAGTTTGCCGACCACTGGTCTAGGACACTCCAAGAGATTAATGAGGTGGAGACAGGATTCAGACTTCCCAGGGGAAGTACAGAGTTTGGGACACTGGAAAGGAAGGAGTAAGAAGGAAGCCAAAAATAAAAGACTCATGAATCTATTATATAAAGTAGTACTGCCTCCCTTGTTCCCATTCCTAGCAGACAGAGAAAGACAACTTGGCATTTACTCCCAGGCACAGACAGAAAAACAATAAAAACCCGCACAGAGTTCCTTGAATACTTATAACCCCAGAGCAGTGGTGGTCCTCAACCTGGGTGCTTTTGCCTGGCACAGCAGGCAGGGTTTGCTACTGGTATCTGGGGAGTAAAGGCCAAAGATGCTGTTAAACATCCTACAAGGCACAGCCCCACCACAAAGAATCATCCAGTGGAAATATCAAACATGAAGAGGCTGAGCAACCCTGCCCCAGAGTAATGAACCTTTCCCTTATTCTAGTATTTGAAAGGAATCAGTCAGTTGAAGTATAAATGTATATTCATTATTCCAAGAGTAAACTATTGTCATAATGATGATGGTGGAAACTAGTTATTACTGACTAAAAACAACTAAGAAATTTCAAATGTAAAATAGAAATCAGACTGACAGTTAATATAATAATAAGAGAGCATATGAGCTAAATAACTTTAGGGACATGAGCGTATACTTTTTAGGCCAACAATTGCTTACAAAAAAAATGTAATAACACAAGCAGATAATAAAGATTGGATTATCTCTTTGTAGTTTGGTGTAGCAGCATCCATTACATTAAAAGAATGACTGAAGTCGTGTTTTAGTTTGTAGTTATTTATTAACATTTAAGTTATGAATCTTTTAAGAGAAAGTCCTTTTAGGGAATTCATTATACCTAATAAAGATGGAATAGGGCACATTATCAATTTGGCATTCCAGAACTTCATTAGGAAAAAGTATTATCTATAACTAGAGGCCCAGCGCATGATTAAATCGTGCACATGTAGGGTCCCCTAGGCCTAGCCTGCCATCAGGGCCATGTCCACCACCCCACAACACCTTGCATGCTCTGCAGACACTGCCGGCACCCCATCCTGCCTGCCATGAGAGCCGCTGCTAGTTTGGTCATGATGCCATTATGGTGTCACGACCACAGGCCTTTTATGATATAGATAATAAAAGTATAATATGCTAATTAGACCCGACAGTCAAATGACCTTCCGAATGACCTTCCAGACAAAGCGGGGGCTGCGAGGGCCAACCCCTTTGTACAAATTTTGTGCATTGGGCCTCTAGTCTATATATATAAAAAGCCAATGATCGGAACACCAAAACGACCAGAACAACCAGTCACTATGATGCCCACTGTGGCCAGTGAATCAGCCGATTGGGGGATTGGGCTGGCCGGCCAACCTCCCAAGGCCCCTCCCCCCCGGCCTGCTCCACCCAATTGCTCCCCACAACCCAACAGGGGGCGGGGCCAGCCAGCCAACTTCCTACAGCCCCTCTCCCTGCCCAAACCCACCCCAGATCGCCCCCCCCAACCCTGATCAGGGGCAGGGCCAGCCGGTCAACTGCCTGTGGCCCCTGCCTCAAGCTGGCCCTGCCCCTGATAACCTCCACCACCCCAATTGGCCCGCGGCCCCTCCCCAAGCCATCTCCACCCCCAATCGCCCCCCCCCAACATCAATCGGGGGCGGGGCCCACCAGCCAATCACCCACAGCCCCTCCCCCCAGCCAACCCGGCCCCGACCCACCTCCATTGGGGCCAGGCCAGCCCAACCCCACCCGTGCATGAATTCGAGCACTGGGCCTCTAGTATATATATAATAGAGAACACACACACAAAAAAACAGTTGAACAAAAATGAGGTCACTGACCTCAGTTGCAAACAGGCATCTATTCAGTATTATAAATATGCACTACAGAGAACACACAAACAAGCTAGCACCTAATGGGGTTAAGAAATTATTGCCTTGGCACCATAATGCCCAACTCAGAAAATCTGGCTATTAATATTTATAGTGATATTATATCCCAGAACTTCACTCCATTACATGATATTCAACCTCAATGCCTCAGCCAAAAGCCAAATGTATGTTTCTTGTATCTCTGATTAAAATATACTTTATAAAAAAATAAATCCTGGAAAAGAATATGCTATTATCTTCCCAATGATCTTTAGATGTTGGATTCTGAGTAAATTCTAACTCTAGCTTTATGGTTTTCTCATTTTCTAATTTTTCTATAATGAGCATGCATTATTTTTATAATCTGAGAAAGTATCTCCTTTAAAATTATAGAAAAAGATGTTATATCCCTCATTCAGAAAACAATAGAACTGTTACATTACATTTAAAACCTGCTCAGAGTAAATGATCTGAGCAAAGAAGGGCAGAACTAATACTATATCTGGGTCTCTTCCAATATCCGGATCCACTGCTAATTCAACAAAATGTAAAGGTTCTTTAGAAATATAATTGTTTAAATATGTATGTAATCAGACAAAATGTCTCTCATTTCACAGTATGATATGGCCATGGGTTCATCCTTATGGAGGCTGAATAATGGGAACATGGATATTCATGATATTAACCTGCCTACATTTGTGTACATCAAAAATTCTTCATTAAAAATGCCATTAGATCAACCAGAGTCTTTACATTGAATAAAGAATAAATTACACACACACACACACACACACACACACACACACACGTGTATTCTATTTTTCAAATGTGTATGTACATTGTCATGATATATAAAATTAAAATTCACTTTTTTAAAAAAGTAGCTGGAAGTAGAATTGTAGGAAGGTGGTCAAAAGGTACAAAATTCCAGTTATAAGATCAATAAGTACTAGGGATGTAATGTACAATGTAATGACTAGTTAACACTGCTATACAATATATAGGAAAGCTGTTACGAGAATAGGATCCTAAAAGTTCTTATAATAAGAATTATTTTTCTTTTCTTTTTATTGTGTCTATATGAGATAATAGAGGTTAACTAAACCTATTGTAAACACAGCACAATACATGTAAATCAAACCATCATGCTATATAGCTAAAACTTATATAGTGATGTATGACAATTACTTCTCAATCAAACTGGAAAAATAACAAAAATAAAACAGGGGGAAAAAAATACTGCTGGAACACAGTGAGGCCAGGGCCCAGACAGAAGACTGAAAGGCAGATTGGACTAAGGAGCAAGGTCAAAGCCATATGGCTAAGGAGACATGACAAAAGTCATGGCCAGTGTTCATGCCACACCATGTACACAGTGTTCATGAGAGAACTGCACCCACAGTAAGTCTGATTTCACGGCATTGCCTTTTATAATTTCTAAAATTTAAGTACTATTCTGTCCCTTAATCTAAACAATTTATTACTGCAAACATTAACAATTTTTTAAAATTACCAATTCCTTTTATTGTCATAGAAAAATCCCAAAATTCAAACATTTCAAAGAAAAAGGAATGAAATATCAGTTATACAGGCTTTCATTAAGTAAATAGAAGAAAGCTCCTTTCTGAAAATGTAACCAAATGGAGAGGAAAACACAAAAAGAAAGGCACAGTCAATATTCAGAGCAAGCCTCGGACCCATAGTTTTCAAAGTAAGACATTCCTTACCCTATAACGTCAACCACTTCCATGAGCTCCTCGTCGAGCAGCATAGAAGCAGAAATGGGCTCCCAGAGGTTGTCGCTCGCTATGATTTTCACTCGCTCGAGACCTTGATAGTTCAGCATTCTTCTTAAAACCTTGTGGAGGATAAACAGGACATAGGAGAGGTTACAAAAGAGACTGCAGCTCTTGCATTACCACCAAGGTAGCTGAAGTATCTTCCAAAATCAACAAACTGGACCATAGGGCCAATATTATTTCTCAGTAGAAACGTGACACTCCTATGGAAAATAAAAGCATTACCCAGATAAATTTGGGAATATAAAAAAAAATAAACCTATGAAGTTAAAATGTTTTAGAGGGATTTTCCCTCTACCTTCAAAATTATGTTTAACCATAAAAAATTTGGGTGGGAGGGTGAAAATTTTTTTAAAAATCGTAATAGTACTCCCCAGAAATAACCACTATTGTTTTGGCATGCATTCTTAGGAAATTCCTTAGGCAGACACAAAATCAAATTGGCATCGCATTAAACATACCATTTGGTAAAATGCTTTAAACTGTAATTTTATTTTTAGTACTAGAGGCCGGATGCACGAAATTCATGCATTGGGGGGAGAAGCGGGGGGCACAGCCCAGCCTGCACCCTATCCAATCCCGGACATCCGTCTCACAATCCGGGACCACTGGCTCCTAACTGCTCACCTGCCTGCCTGCCTGATCACCCCCAAATCCCCCACCCCCTGCCAGCCTGATCACCCCTAACCATCTCTGCCTGCCTGCCTGATTGCCCCTAACTGCCCACCTGCCAGCCTGGTCGCCCCTTACTGCCCCTACTGCCAGCCTGGTTGCCTCCAACTGCTCCCCCTGCCAGTCTGGTCACCCCTCACTGTCCCCCACCTGCAGGCCTGGTTACCCCCAACTGCCCCACCTGCGGGCCTGGTCGCCACACACAGCCTGCTGCTCGGTCATTTGGTCGCCCCTCACTAACCCCCCTGCTGGCCTACTCACCCCACCAGCCTGTTCGGTCGTCTGTTCGGTTGCAATGGTTGCTTAGGCTTTTATATATATAGATTTTCCTGTGTCTCTAAATATTCTGCCATTACTGAAAATATTACAGCTCTCAAGATTTTGTAGCATACTAGAAATAACCATAAGAAATACTCCCTTGCTGCCTGCAAAGTTTTTCACATGTACAGAGAGAACAGGCAATAAAACCTACCTGTAGGACTTATCCACCCCAAAAAATTAAAAATAACAAGCCAAGTGTTAACAGGAAATAAGTCAGCAAAGCACCCAGTGCCAATCTGGTGCTCAGAGGGTCCCGAGACTCGCATGTCCCTTTCGCCCACCACCCTCAGACCCCAGATGGGATTTTCCAGACACAACTTAAAACCACATCACTGAAAACCCAAGGTCAATCTCAAATACAATGTAAGTGGCAAATATAAAAGAAACAATAGCCCTGTCATTTTTATATAAATGGCTTATTTGTATTCTATTAATTTCTACTCTTAAATTAAAACAAACCCAGACTATTTCCAGGGGCCATCTTACCACAGTAGATGGAACATATGTTCACAACCTGAACACCTATATTCATCTGCCATTACTGAACTCTTTATATAGGCATTTTAACAAACAGGACACCAATTCCAATGACATCTTGCTACAAAATGGCAATTACAAACTAAGTTTTTATATCCTGAGATGTTTTACTGCAGATAAACTAAAGATGGAGAGAAACAGAAATGAATTCTAAATTGTTTACAATAGCAGTTTTTCACACCAAGGTAAGTTGAATTAGAATACAATGGAATCAAAACAGACTCATAATAATAAAAAATACATATAAAGTAAAATTTGGGACTTACAGGAAATTATATATGCTTTCATCAGGAATACAAATATTAAGATTTTGCTTAAATTTTGTGTCACAACTAGCAAAACGAGTAACTGTGTTGTAAAAAAAATACAGTTTTTACTACTAATTTCCATAGAACCATAAAGGAATTATCACTGATAATTTAAAGATTAAAAGATGTTTAATTTGTACAGACCTTGATATAATTGATGTCAAATGACCTCTCATTCCAAATCTGCAAAACAAAAAGTCAAAAAGTTTGAATTAAAAGTTTTTAAATGTCAGAAACTACACATAATCATTAAATGCCACTTCTTTCATCATCTTTCAGATCACCTGGAAAGCCATTTTTTTCTTACTTTATGGAATGCCCTGGTATAGAATTTATAGATATTTGTAAGACAATATAATTTTAAAATTAAAATACTATTTTCAAAAATCGTAAAATCAATGTGGGTATTTTCAAAAACGGTTTATACCAGAGATTTCCAAAAACAGAATATGCATTCAGTCTTAAACAAATATTGACAATGCGATGTGTGCCAGGAACTACGCTGGCACTGAGAAGCACAGTCATGTGCTACATCACAAAAGCAAACTCCTACTAAAGGTGAAAGGAACATACACATATCCCTTAGGTTTCAGATCAGGAAGAACGGGAATTCAGAGCTAAAAGAGAACCTCATGACTTTCATTTTGCAGCTGAGAAAACCATTAGTAATGGAGATGAGCCTATATCCAGGTGCTTTAACTCTTTTTACTCCAGGGATACAGGGAAGAGTTTCTCATCAAAGAAGCTCCTCATCATAGCATGGGATTATCAAGCGTCTAAAAAAGATATGAGTCACCCATTATTTACCAAAAAGAGCTTCTAAGTGTGACTTTACCATAACAGAATACTATTAGACCCAAACCTACATTTAGTCTCAATATAGGGTAACAATTTAAAATTTAAGGAAGTTTTCATATATAAACTAACTTTCATTTATAACTTAGGGAAGGATAATAAAAACAAGTTATATCCATGCTTCTGGCTGACGGCCCATGGCTCATCCTCATGTCCTATACCATTCCTCCCGTGACACTGCAGTTTGTCTGTTCCCATGACTACTCCTCCCACTGAACCCAAGAGCTTATTACTCCTGTAATCCCTGGAACATAGTCACATGTACCTGCACCATAGTAGGAGCTCAATAATTGCTTGCTGATTACATGAAAACTTTCAAGTCAGTTTGACAGATGGCATATTAATAAACATAAGTGTGTGGAGACGCACTGTGTGTGTGTGAGGCTCTGTAGGGTACAAGGCAGTCTGAGGTATGCCTCCAGCCTGACAAGAGAGCTGCTGGAAAGACAAGATACTGTGTGTTACATTTTTATATCCTATATAATAAAAGGGTAATATGCAAATTGACCCTAACAGTGGAACAACCGGTCACTATGACGTGCACTGACCACCAGGGGGCAGATGCTCAATGCAGGAGCTGCCCCTGGTGGTCAGTGCACTGCTACAGGGGGAACTCTGCTCAGCCACAAGCCAGGCTGATGGCTGCGAGCACAGTGGCGGTAGCTATAGCCTCTCTCGCCTCCTCGGCAGAGCTAAGGATGTCTGACTGCGGCTCAGGCAGGTGGACATGCCCCGAGGGCTCCCGGGCTGCCAGAGGGATGTCCAACTGCCAGCTTAGGCCCGATCCCCCGGGAAGCGGACCTAAGCCAGCCGGTAGACATCTCCTGAGGGATCCCGGACTTCAAGAAGGCACAGGCCAGGCTGAGGGACACCCCGAGTGCACGAATTTTCATGTACTGGGCCTCTAGTTATTAAATAACAGAACAAGGGTAGGCATATTTTGGCCAGATTGCCAAATCTGGCACATCACTTGTCTTTTCATAGCCTAAGAGCTAAAAATGGTTTTTATAGTTTTAAATGGATCCATTTTAAGTGGTTATATAATTACCTACATAATATCCTTAATAATACCTTTGACCCACAAAACCCAAAATATTTACTCTTTGGTCCTTCAAGGAAGTTTGCCACCCCCTGGTTTAGAACAACAGAAGACTCATAGAGAAAAATGAGATTAATCATTAAACAGCACAGTAAACACAGTATTGTCATAAGAACTAGAGAACTAGGAAAAGCTTTGAAAAAGGAGAATTTGAGCTGGGGTGGTACCAAAAACAAACATTAAAAAAAATATTTTAGCCCAACTGGTGTGGCTGAGTGGTTGAGTGTCAATTTATGAACCAGGAGGTCATGGCTTGATTCCTGATGAGAGCACATGCCCAAATTGTGCTCTCAGTAGGTGGCATGCAGGAAGCAGACAATCAATGATTCTCTCTCATCATTGATGTTTCTATCTCTCTCCCTCTCCCTTCTTCTCTGAAATCAATAAAAATGTAGTTTAAAAAATATTTCAGAAAAGGCAAACTCTTAATACATTTTTCAAAAGTGGAAAAAATATGGAGGGGCAAAGAAGAAGAATTAAGGGGTTACATGTAGTTAATTTATGTTATTATCAGACACCAATAGAACAAATTAGTCTCATGAGACAAAATGGTTAGTTAACAAAGTACCACTTTAAAAAATTACAAATAAATGTAAGCATGTTTTAAATCTGTTACTAACCCCAATATAATCAATGTCTAAGTCATGATAACGCTTGGCGCCCACAATCCAGGACACGATATAGTAGGCAGTCAGATGACGGTTTACGTAAGGCCAGTCGAAACGTTTCCCCAGCCATCCAGGGAATGACCACGGCAGCCCTGCAGAGAGGGAGAGTGGGTATAACAATGCCAGCACTATTAAAAACAGAGCAAAGGAAACCAAAAGGAACACTATAATTCCTTCCTGATCCCTAGAGTCAGATTCAGTAACTCCAAATGCTCTTTCAAGGAAAACAAATAAAAACAAACAGCTCTCTCAAAGATACCAACAGAAAGAAATATAATGTACAATTTAACTTAACATCCCTAACACCTACTATAGGGAATGTTCAATAACCCATTTCTGTTCTCTCAGGTCAAGTCAAAGAGTTCTAAAAGGCTTCTGTTTAACTACTCCTATGAGGTAAGTACAATACAAATACCTCATTCACTGATAAGGTTACTTAAAATATAAATTACGTAATCAAATTCAGCAAAACTAGTTTGCCCTGATATCAATATAAATGCCAATGACTCAATAGGGAAAATATAGCTTTGTTAAATGATGTAGTTTAAATAATCCATATTGTTCCTATATGCTAATGATTGTTTTATGTTTAAAAAATGAGAAGAGTAGACTTTACAATTCTAAATCTTAACTACATTACTGATGTATTAAAATAAACTCAACAGTTAAGTGCCCTAGCTATTTATATGTTACCAATCTAGTTCACCACTGAAAAGTTCAAAATCAAAATGACAAAATGTTTATTTTTCTAAACTCAGGAGGAATGCCTAAGTGTATTTATGTAAGAAATGTGACATTAAAATAACAGAGCATTTTAAAACAATGAAGTGCCACATACATTCTACAGGCCCACTGTGTGTCTCTGCTAGGACATGTTCAACCGCCAGATTTCCTGCATGTAAATGAGCAGTGACCTTGAAAGCAGCCCAATGGCAAAAAACACTGAAGTCAATGGTGCTTTGACTGCCCCAAATATTTCTGGAATCTCTTACAAAAGCCCATTTACAAAGCACACACTCATCCCTCCATTTTTTTAATTTAGAAAAACTTATATTTGTCCTTTAAATGTTTAAAGTGGTTTTTGAAATCAAGTCTATAAAAGAGATCTCATTAATCTCCCTGAACTTAATCCGAATGTGCAAGCCTGTTTGAAAAAAATCAAGTTCATTTCAGATGATGAAAGTATGCCACCACAGTGTATACTTGAAATATTTCACAAGTGTGGACACTGCTACGGAGAACAGTGAAATGAATATAGTCCCATGTGGGAGTCATCCAATTTTCCTGCCACTGGAACCTAAGCTCCACGGGGCAGGAGTTGGGGGCTGGATTGCTTGGCATCCCCAGTGCCTGGAACAAAGACCACCACGCCACTGAGGTTCAAAACAAACAATGAACCTTTTGTATGCACCACTTCCGGAAATGGGGTCTACCGCTACATGTAATACACAATTTTGCAAAGAGCTGGAAAATACTACTGCATGTAATATACAATCTTATAACAGCATTGCCCTTTGACAAATTTTGATGAGAAATTTTGTTGCAGAAAGTAGTTTAGCATAAAAAATAAATAAAACACCAGAATGGAATAGTTCCTGTATCTAATTTTTCCATTTACTAATTGCCTGACCTTAAATCAGTGGCATAACCTATTTCTCTACTGCTTCTTCTGTAAGATGGGGAAAATAATGCCTTACTCCAGAATTATTATAAAGATCAGAGGTAATATATACAGGCAAAGAAAGGATCATGCCTGGCACATGTGCTTTGCTATGGGTAGAATACTGGTAGTATTAATGACATTATTAGTACTTCAGTATTAATAGGGTCTTTACATACATGATTCTGGTTTTAAAAGTTAAAGGAAAACAGATTGCAAAAGCTTGGCAAACTCCACTTCTTACCCATGAGTGTGATATTAGAGTTCCGCTTCTTAGCCTCCTTCATTAACCACCACTCATATCCTCGCAAGTAATTCTCATCTAATGCGTAGTGCATGTGGGAGGGCTCAGTGCCATCTGAGTGGGAGAGAGTAAAAGAGAGGCAATTCCATTAATGGTGCATCATAGGGCCACTCGCCCCGACACACATACACGTTTCACAGTAGTAGTACTCCAGTTCCAATCCTGAAATGGGGCAAATAAGAATAATCCTTTATAACTTTGTGGCTGGATGATGAAAGCATATTGTTTCATCTTTTTTCATTATCCTAAGCATCGTAAGCATCTTCAATAATAAAACCACAACTTTCTATTATAAGGAGTTTAAGAGAAGTGTTATTACCTCATATAATTGCAAATTCCTACAACTACATTCTGCTGGGCTTTTGGTGTCTTTGGGGTTTTCAAATTCCAACTTCAAGTTCACATCTCCTGAGCTTCCAGCTTCTCAATCCTGGTTGTGAATCCCAGGGCTCCTAAGGGCCAATTCTCACACTCCATTCCTTTCAACATAAATTAAACACTAATACCACCACATAGATATACCTGGTTAACAAAAATTACTTCCAAATCACTAACAGGAACTCGAGTGTACAGACAAGTCTAAAGTTCATTATAATGGAATCTGACCTAAATATATAATAATTGTGTGTGTGTGTATGTGTGTGTATATATATATATATATATATATGTGTGTATGTGTGTGTGTGTGTGTGTGTACTGTATATATACATATATATGTATATAATAATTGAGATAATTAAATTCCTTTTTCTTTCCATTTTCTTCTTCCTGGAAATTATTGGCCCATAAACTTTTAACTGACTACATGTACTACACAAAGCCATCAAAACAGTCACAATGAAGTTTGAAGATTTGGTGGTTACAAAAAATTTTGTTTTGAAAAGAAAAAAAAAAGAGCTATGTATCTGATTACTTATATTTTTACCACCTATTTTATTTAAATCTAATAACACTTTACATTTTATATAATATTCAAAGCTTTTTATTACTTTTCAATACAATTCCAAACTGACCCTATGCTCTGTCTAGTCAAGTGAATATAGCTCTTAAAAAATTGTGGATTTACTACTAAATACTTCAACTAAATAAACAATCTAAAATCTAAATGCTGTTTTTGATGGGTAAAATGCATATTTTGATACAATTTTTAAAAAATAAGTAGAGGAAAAAACAAACATTAAGGAACAATCTACTAAGCAATAATCAATATCAACAAATGTTGGTATTATTTATATTCTGAAGTCACAGTCCATAAGTTTAAGCATAGTTCAAATGTTGGGCAGGGGATACTCCTACCTGTTGTCTGCCCATCACCACCTATTTCGACTTTTAGAATATGCAAAGAGGCACCGAAGTTTGGCTGGAGAAAGAATTAACAGTATTAACCTGTGATTCATGGTATGAAGGACAAAACACCACTTCAAGACAATTACTAATTGCTGCCTTTGATTTTACAGTTGAGAAAACCAAAACAAACCTTCAAATAAATAGCAACTTATCCCAAAAGTAACTTGCCATTTAAAAAACAACACTAGAATTGTGAAGGTGATAAAAATCTATGGGTGAATTTCACCATTGTTTCTAAAATATCACAGCTACCATTAAATAATTACTTTTCCATTACCTTGAAGAGATAATCCAATATTTGAGAACGATAGGGCTCTGGGTAATTTATTAGAAGCCGGGAGGTTGCCTAAAAAAAAAGTTTCAAAAGTATGAATAAAGCAAATCCAATCATGAATACTTTTTCATGATGCTTTATGCACAAGTATAGGCAACCTAATTGCATCTAGATTCCATCATTTACAAGCTTTGTGACCAAGGGCTAATGATTGTAAGTGGGTTATCTTATTCATTCAGCTGTTCTTAAATTAAAATAAGATGTAAAGGACTTAGCACAATAGCTGGGATGTAGTACACTCTCAATAAATGATAGGCATTATGTACACAAATTGTTTTTAATAATACAGTCACTGTTCTCAAATAGCTTACAGACTAGCAGAAGCTCCGATATTTAAGGAGGCACCCTGTAACTGAGTGAACACTATATATGCTCATTAACCTCACTCTGACCCAAGGTAAACGATGCTTCCTGCCCTGCATTGTGCCATTAGAATGGTGTGTTTTGCTGTTTGGGGGATTATTTTGTCCCCTCTGCGCTCCTATCTTTAAGACCGAAAGTGCCCACTTGAAACAAACACTACATCATTATACGATTGCAAGGCCATAGTCACACCCAATGCAAAAGCATTAGTCAAAGACCATAAATAGACAGTTCAGGTCCTCTGCCCATTTTTTAATCTGATTGTTTGTTTGTTTGTTTGGTCCAAGTTTTAAGAGGGAAGAGGGTAAAGGGATAAAGGGGGCCAAACATATGGTGAAGGAAGGTGATTTGACTTTGTGTGGTGGATACACAGTATAGTGTACAGATCTTGTATCATAGAAATGTACACTTGAACCCTACCTGATCCTATTAACCAATGTCACAACAATGCCTTTAATTTTAAACAAAAGACAATAGTCAGTTAAGAGTAGTACAGCCAAATGTGGAAATGCCCCAGTAAGCAATAACAAATCACCAAGTGACTAATCACCGTCCCTCAATAAGGCCTGGAGCTGTTTCCAACCAGCACAGGAAGAAGCTGTGGCACAGCAGCTGGCACATAGTAAGCGCTCAATAAACGGCAGGCATTGTATGCCAAACTGGACCACCTTTCTCACTCACAGTCCTTGGCATAACTTCCTCCTCCCTAATCTATGAAGTAGGATATTAACCAAAATTAGTCATGTACCTGAGGCCATCATCCTAAGTACTTCACATATATCCCCATAATGCTCCTACCCATGCAGGTATCACTGTGTCCCCAGAAGAGAAACGGAGACACAGAGAGGTGAAATGACCTTCCCAAGGCTATCCAGTGAGTAGCAGGGCCCAGAGTGGACCCCTGACAATCTGCTCTAAGTCCACATTCTTAACTACCACACTGCCTTCCCTATCGGATATGAAGATAAATGAGAACATTCCGAACACTTACTGCCACAGACTGTGCTAGGTACCCGGGACTCCACAATGAAGTTTAGAATGGTGTGCAAATATTTGTGTTGCAACCATTTTCATTTCATCAGCTTCTAAGATGAGTAATGTGCTATACACAGAGACACTATCAAAACAAAATAAAATCCACCCACTCTGAGTTATAATTCTTCTCCTTTTAATAATTTTTAAATGAGTTAAACATAATCAAAGACTTCCATTTTCAGCAAGTTTAAACACTGGATTTAATATCAAAAGTACAGATATCAGGACATATGGGTCCTCATTTTATGATATACTAGCTATTCTAGGTTTAAAGCACAAAATAAGGAAAAGGGTAGTAGTAAAGAACAAATCAATTAGTCCATTAGCCCACAGTTACCTTGAAATATGAGCCAGTACCTATGAGAGATGTTGCAACATAAGGAAATAGTGTAAAAATCAAGAAAAATCAGTTAGGTTAGGGCAATGGTCGGCAAACTGCGGCTCTGTTGACTGAGTTTGCCGACCACTGACCTTAGGGGAAAGCAATTTTTTCTGCAGCGGAAGGTCAGACCTGTGATCAGGCTGCAGACCAAGTCACCCACCTTGGTGTAGGCCCTGACAGTGGGCTGTCATTTTTGTAACACAAGTGCCTGACTTCAGCTTGGATTGCCAGGCAGCCACTTTTCAACAATAACTATGTTGTACGGTATGTCCTCTTAAAAATACTAAGCCAAATCTTTCTGGTAACTTGAAACCTTAGAGTTTTGCTACATTAATGTTAAATGATAGAAATTCATTGAATACATAGATCATTGCCAAATTTACAGAACCCTGAAGTAAAAAGGGATTCATATATCTGCTAACAAAAGATCAACAAAAAGTACATGGAACTAAATGAACTGATGAGGATGATTATAATTTTTCTAACTTTTTATTTGAAACATTGTTGGCCTTTTAATGTTATATTTTTCCAGATTTAAGGAAACCTTTTTTCTTAAGCTATCTATGACTTATAGCAATTTGATAGAATATGTCTCTATGAACAAAGATGAAACAATTTTTCTCCCTACTTTATCCCTCCAGAATTCAGAAACTTGGTATTCTTATTTTCTTGGCAATATAGTTATTTGCATAAGTTCAAATAGCTGCTATATCACATTCAATCAGAATCTGTCCTCCTCATAACAGGACACAATTGGTTATATAGCAAGGCTTTGACTGAAATGACAAATTTGAGAAAGATATAACCAGACAGATTTAAGGAATTAAGGTTAACCTTGTAGAGCCAATAAAGCCCCTTGGAAAAATTAGCCTGGTACCTTGCTTACTGAGTTCCCAGTAGCTTCACCAGGTGAGTAAGGAAGATCACTTCCGGGCAGGTCCAAAAACCTCATATTTTAGGGGCCTCAAGAAGAGAGGAATTCACCCAAATCTACAGGTATTATAGGCAAAGTCTGATGGCAAGTCCTTGGCTTGGCTTCCTAACCTTGAGAGACTTTAAAGAACACAATCTAAGATTCCTTGTGAAAAGGTTGAGCAAAACACACTTAAAAGAACCTTTTTGGTCAATCACTATTCTTGTGCACTTACATAAATAACCAGGCCATGTTTAGTGAAACTAGACTTATTTTGCAAAAAAATTAGTCTTACTTTGATTATCTCTGACAAAAGTAAGAGTGACTGTAGAGAGAAAAATCATGTTTCAGTGGAAAACAATAGCATACACCCTTGTGGATATTAGATCCTAACCTTTGAGGTTTCCTACCTGTACACTGGAGTACATACTGAATTCTTCTCATTTCCTCCAATATCTGGCTACAACACTTCAAACTAATGTTTCCAATTTTTCACCCAGCCTTCTGACTTGAATCACTGAGAACTAAAACTGCCCTTTTCCTCAAGCCAGGCAAGCTAAAGTGGGACAACTTGATACAGACTTCAGAGAAATCACCACTACTGCATTTTGTGCCTGTTATATTTTGTGGGCCATTAAGAACCATCACCGGAGACGTTCAAACTGCAAACTAGGAAATCTGTCCGATTGCCACTGCCTGCCCTTCCTCCATGTGAAGACGTTTCGAGCCTGATGTCTAGAAAATATCTCAACCACCCTCAGGACTCAGGCTGGGTTTATAGACGGGTCCAACCATTAACCATTGTTTTTCTTTTGTTTCCATAGAAATGCCTCTGAATAACCTGATGCAAATACTTAGACCATGTAGGGCTACCTTTGGGAGCCCACCTGCATCACCACTTCCTGAAATGAGACACAACCCTTAAACTGAACTGACCTATTCTCGGGACTAAGAGACTGGTTTGGTGAGATGTGGAGCAATCAATCTACCAACTCAGGAAAGGCCCATACCCACTTACACCAGATGGCCCAAGATGTTAAAATATTTCACAGTATGACCAAAACCACTGAACAGATTCCTAGGGCCCCTAGATCATTGGCCTGGTTTCATGGCAGGACCCTTTCAGCTTAGGACAGTGGCCATGGACTGGATTTCAGACTACTGCCTGTATAATTATTATAGGAGTGCTGCTATATCCTATTGAGACATGTACTTTCTGAGTTACAACATGCCCTAGCCCTGACTTTCAGCATATCAGCTACCCAGGCAGTTAATGTCCTCAGCATTGACGCTGATGCCTCAGCAGCAACGATGGATTGTCTAGTGAGCCCTGAGAGTTGTTTTCTTGTTTTCGGTAATGCAAGAGCCTGGCTTAAGCTTTGATTACTGAGGCATTCATTTTAAAGATGGCTGTCTCAAATAAGCACACTGCCAGCCACACAACTAGATAAAGAGCCAGGTTGGGATGGCACTTTTAAGTTTAAATTCACCAATAGAGTGAGTCTGCAAAAACACTAGGCCCCCACCTTCCACCCCAATGAAAGCAGACACCCCATGCCCACACCCCCTCTCTCTCTTCCTCACCTGCCAACTCTCTGTGTGGCCCCAGGTGTTCAATGAGACATGGAGCAATCAACCTGTGCTTTCCAGGACGTGTGAGTGCATTGCAATCGTAAGAACCAGTCCAGCCACAACACTGGTTATCGACAGGCTGAAATCAACTTAGAAAGTCCACCCAGCCAAAACCGGTTTGGCTCAGTGGATAGAGCATCGGCCTGCGGACTGAAGGGTCCCAGGTTCGATTCCGGTCAAGGGCATGTACCTTGGTTGCGGGCGCATCCCCAGTGGGGGGGGTGCAGGAGGCAGCTGATCGGTGTTTCTCTCTCATCGATGTTTCTAACTCCCTGTCCCTCTCTCTTCCTCTCTGTAAAGGATCAATAAAATATATTTAAAAAAATAAAAAATAAAGCATATGGAAAAAAAAAAAAACAACAACAACAAGCTACTGCTTGTCTTGAAAGTCCACCCAGCAAGCAAGCACTCAAGGCAAGTCCTGAATTGCATTTGAGGGTGCAAGTGCCATCTGATTCAACCGGACAAACAACCCATACAAGAACTCAGCCTTAACATTTTCAAATAAAATTGGCTTTAGCTGTGATCTGGGTTACACAAAAGAAAAATCCCTCTCACCCAAAGGTCCACCACCATTAACCCCACAGACTCAAAGGTTACCAAGGATCCAATCAAGGCAAGACAAAGGTTACAAAGAACATGGGACAAAATCAAGTAAACTTGGTCTGGAGCCAAGAACAAAGATGCTACTGAAGCAAATTCCCACACCTGGAGGTCACCTGAGAGCATGACCAGGGAGTTAAGGAAATTATCAGCTGTGCCCACACAATTCTGCACAAAGCCGGAGTGGCCCTCAAGTCTCCCTCACATAAATCTTACGGAATGCCCAGATAACTCCAACTCATGCCAACCGTACCAGCCAAAAGAGGACTAAGGAGACATGCCATTAAATGCAATTGGCATCCTGAATAGGATCCCGGAAGAGAAAAAAAAGAGCATTAGGTAACAACTAAGGAAGCATGAAGGGAAATACGAACTTTCCTTAATATTGGTTGCAATAAATGTACCATAATAATGTGGGATGCTGATAACAGGAGAGACTGCTGCAAGGTATATGAGAATTCTGTATTGTCTTGGCAACTTTTCTGCCTACCTAAAACTATTTTTAAAAGTTTATTTTTTTTAAATCCATACCTTACTCCAGAGATCCTTGAATTGAAAGAAAGAAAAAAAAGGAAAGAAGGAAGGAAGGAAGGAAGGAAGGAAGGAAGGAAGGAAGGAAGGAAGGAAGTCTCTCAATACTTAGCATGAGAATCAACTGGTGTGTTTGTTGAAATGCAGATTCTTAGCCCTACTCCAGACTACAGTCAGAATGGGGGATGGGAATGGCCAGCATGTGCAGTTCAACAAGCACCAGGTGATACTATGCACCCCAAGAATGGCCAGCCACGGTCTTGGCTGTTGACCCCATGTTTCCCTCTCCTCACATACAAAAATGAGGTACAGAGGCACTGACCCTTCTAGTGGACAACTCACCCCTGTGGGCCTTGACCATCTGTAGGCAACACAGCCCCCCAACAATAAACAATCCTAGACTATCCCTTGATACTAGTATAGCCTGCCATTTTATTTAACTTTTTAAATTATATTGTACTTTTATTGTTGGCATTATTACAGATGCCCCCTATCCCACCCCAGCCCCCGCCTTTGCTCCCATAAAAAAAAAAAAAAAATGCCCAGATAGTTTCAGGCCTCTTAACTTACTAAGGAGGCCTTGAGGCACCTGTCCTGCCTCCAACAAAAACCTATTTGGATTCAGAGATAGATTGATGGTTGCCAGAGGGGAGGGGTGTGGTGTTGGAGATCGGGATGAGAAAAGCTGATGGGGTTAATAAGTACTAATTGGTAATTTCAAAATAGGCACGGAGTGCAAGGTAAGGCATAGGGAATATAGTCAACAATACCGTAATAACTATCTATGGAGCCGGTGGGCGCTTGAATTATCAGAGGGAACACTTTGTAACCAATATGAAGGTCTACCCTCCGTGCTCTACCCCTGAAACTAACACAAAATAGTGTTTAATGCGGACTGTAATAGAAAAATAAAATATTCAAATAAAATAAAAACACCTGCTGGGCACTGGCCCCTCTGAAAGAATCCAGCTGCACCAGCCGCCCAGCGCTTCGGGTCCCCCGGACTGGAAGAGGGAAGCCAGAGACTCTCCCTGGGGCGCCCTCCGCCCCAGACAGAGGCCCCGCTCCCGGCCTCTCTGCAGCAGCAGTCCTCCCGGAGCGCCCGGTCTGTGCCCACGGGGAGGGTTCGAGTCCCAACCCTGGCACTACCTACACCTGTCACCACTTACTCGGTGGCCCTGGACGCCCATCCATTACACCTAACTGCCTCTATAGGCTCACCCTAGACGAGCAAGCGCGGCACCCAACTCCGCAGCGGGGGCGCCGGCACCGCCGAGCCAGGGGCGCCCGCCCCGCAGTGCGTCCAAACGCAGGACGGCGCCGCGGGGGCTTGTGGGGCGGGGCAGGGCGGGACCCGGCGCCCCCTCCCCCCCCCCACCCCCGCAACCTCGCGCACCCCCTCCCACCACGCCACCCCCTCGCCGGCCACCTACCCCGCCGCCGCTGATCGCGCCGATGCCATCGAACTCCCGGCCCAGCCCGTCGGAGTCGTCGAGCACGTACGCGCCGCCGAACGCCAGGAGAGCGCAGAGCAGCAGGGGCAGGGCGGCCCGGCTCGCCGAACCCGCGGCGGCCGTCATGGCTTTTGCTCGGCGTTGCCGGGAAGCCTGGAGTAGCCTCTCAGCCATTGTGTGGGTCACAAGACTCCGGCGCCCAGGGAGGCGGGTCCGGTCGCCGTCATGATGGAAAAGGGCAGGAGGCCACTGACGCCTCCGCCGCCATCTTGGATGAGGGCAACCGACGCCTTCGCTGCCGCCGTACTGTTGGCGGGAGAGCTGAGCAGCCTTTTCTGCTGGCGCCCTTGCCGGGGTTGGGCTCCCGCCTTCACGTGTGCTCCCTTCGATGCTTCTCCACCCCCTGCTTGAGCACGTTAGCGAAGGGAAGTGTGGCCAAGGCAACTGGATAGTGAAGGCCTTGCCATGCCCTCCCCCAGCATCTCAGGGCGCACCTACCACGTGCCAGTCAGTGGCAGCCCCTAAGGTAGCCCCACTTCCGCAGTCACCTTGGTGGAGTCCCGTAGCTTTCAGAGCCTGTTTCTTCTTATGAAAGATGAAACAGAAAGAGCAGCCGCTCGGGGGGATTACATGCAATACAAGTAAGGTAATGGGCACCCGGTCCATTTTAGCCGAATCGGTTACCCACTGGGCAAACAGGTGACAGGGTTCTCCATGCTGGTAAAAACTATGTCTATTTAGCTTTTAGCTTCGTAGAGGACAGTGATGGGCAACCTTTTGAGCTCGGTGTGTCAAACTTCGCCAAAAAACTGAGCATAACCCGGGTAGTGTGTCACTTTGAGGGAAAAAAACATTATTTCGCAAATATTTCATCCTCAGGAGCAGCAAATGTTTCATCCTGGGCATGCGGCCGCGTGTCATCAGAAATGGCTACGCGTGTCAGTGCTGACACGCGTGTCATAGGTTCGCCATCGCTGGTAGAGGAGCTTCCACTGCCAGTTGAAATGGTTCCAGACAGATGACCCTCAGTTGGAAGGGAAGTTGTGAATTGTCCTGGGATGTCTGCCACATCCAACATTGGTCTGAGAGTTCTGATTTCCTTGGCCTTGGAGCAAATGGAAGAGTCTCTGAGAGGCTGCAGTGGGGGTAGGGGGGGATATATAGCTGTGCTTGCTCTGTCTCCTTAAATTACTGTAGGTCTAATCTGGCTTCCCAAGGACAGCCCCAACGTAATTATAATGGTGCCCCTTCACCCTCAACAATGTTCTGGTTTGGATGATTAGTCGTTTAGCCCCCTTTATAGGGATCGCTTCTATTTCTTGTTTTCCCAGTACCGCACATATGTGAACTCTACCTTCCCTCCTGCCACCATTCTACGACACAAGTCAGTAACTATCCAGCTCCCATAGATTTACCTTTCCAGAACGCACTATCATCCATCTGTTCTAACACAGTGTAGTAAGCGTGAGCTGAAGCAGCAGTAAATGAAAAGCCAAGGATGACAGATCAAGTGAATGCTAAGAATCCTACCAACCCTGTGATTTTATATCCATGATATGCATATACCATGTAATAATGTCACTAGAAGGGAAGTACCAACGTGGTAATAGAGGAAAATACCATGTACATGAAATCAGGAAGTTGAGACTATCCAGCATTAGTCATCCTGTAGCGCATCGTTGTACCTGGTATTTGGGAGGCACACCACAAATATTTGTGCAATGTGTGAAATCTGCAGAAGAGGAAACACAAAATGTTTAACAGAAAAAGCTTTGCCTCCAGGACAAACCACTGGTTCCTATTAGTTCATACGCCAGAGTCATTCCTTACTAGAGAAAATATCTCTTCAAATTTATTTTCTATGCTTTATTAGACAAGGAAGTTTCTAATAAAAAAAAAAAAAAAAGCAAGAATACAAGCTGAGAAAGGGAAATCCTTAGACCACTGGGCACAGCATTCAAATTTGCTCAAGACGTGAGAAAACGGAAATGGCAGTTAGACATGTAGGTCTTTTCTCATGATTTGGTAGCTGGCTTCCCTCAGACCAAGCAATCAGAGAGGGAGAAGGAGGAAGTCACGAATTTTTCTGACTAAACCATTGCTTCTGCTTTATTAACTAGGGTGGCACACTAAGTCTAGCCACACCAAGGTGACAAATTAGGCTTCACCTTTTGAAAGGAAGAGTGTCAAAGAATTTATGAACATAATTCAAAATCACACACATACCCATGATGAATTTTAGAAAACCACTCATATGATGTAGCATTAAATATTGCAGTAACTAATATTGAACTTATTGAAAGAAATGGGTATTATAACATACCATAAAGAGACGCTGACGACGACGCCTTGCCATACTAGCAGTCAGCAGCTGTGCGTCGCTGCAGGTTGCCCAGGACCAAGCCAGAGAGGGTTGGACCTGCATTACCACCATTTGTCCACCATCCAGAACTGAAATATCATTGCTGACATGTACACATAAGAAACTGTTTGACATTGAAATTGGGACTCAAAAGAACTGTTGGCCCAGAAAGAAACTCACTACAGACTGATTCATTTGCCTCTCAGCATAACCATTATTGCTTGTCTCATTTTCTGTTCTTATAAGTGTATTTCTAGTATCACATGATCTCAATCATCTAGGGGAAATAATGAACAACATAAACTGATGAACAAAAACAGACCCGGAGACAGGGAAGCATCGATCAGACTGTCAGAGGGAAGGTAGGGGAGGGTGGGGGGAAGAGGGAGAGATCAACCAAAGGACTTGTATGCATGCATATAAGCCTAACCAGTGGTCACAGACAACAGGGGGGTGGGGACAAGTGTGGGGAGGGCTTTGGGATGGGAATGGGGGGATGAGGACAAATATGTGATACCTTAATAAAATTTTTTTTAAAAAGTTTACTCAATTACTGTGTATTTGCAAAGATATTTTAGCATACTCTTAAAAAGCACTGGGGAGAATGAAGATGCATTATTTTTTATAAAATTGCAGGTATTCCTGTCACTCTTGGATCTTCATGATAATCTCTGCTATGCTCATTCTATAATATTACCCACAGCTCTGGGTAACAGAACCTTTACCAGTCCGGATGCCACAGAATCCATACCAATCACGCTGACACCAGATCTTCCCTCCTATCTGTCCCCAGTTACTCGGCCCCAGCTGACTCAATTTTTGCCCATCATCTGTATTTCTTCTCTGTCCCATCCTTTAGGTTGAACCTCCTTCAATATTAATGCATGCCTTGGTTAAACCTAAATTCATGAACCACTTTTTGTCTTTTATTTTTATTGATTTCAGAGAGGAAGAGGGAGAGAGAGGTAGAAACATCAATGATGAGAGGAAATCATTGATCTGCTGCCTGCACGCCCCACACTGGGGACCAAGCTCGCAATCTGGGCATATGCCCTGACTGGGAATTGAACCGTGACCACCTGGTTCATAGGTTGATGCTCAACCACTGAGCCACGCTGGCCAGGCCCTTTTGGGATCTTAAATCTTAAACTATCAGCTGGCTATCCCCACCATAAGCAAACCTGACAGGACAGATGACTTCAAAAATTAAGCTAAAACAGCAGTCTGCACACCCACAATACATCAGAGGAAACCATTTGGAATTAATAGTCTTCTTAACATTTGGTTGTTAAGTGGAATAATAAAGGCACTAACATTATTTATATAATTTAATAAGTGGAATGATAAGGACATTAACATTATATAATTTACAGACACCAAGAAATACATATATTTTAAAAAGGTGTTTAGGATATGAAAGACTCCAGCCTTTAGTTTGATAACACATCTCCATTTTAACTATTACTATATTTAAGCATGTTCTGACTTAACCTTGAAGTCAAAACATTTACAAGTCTGAAATGAGAAGCTGTATTAACTCAAAATTTTTTAAAGGTGGAGCCAACTGAGCTAGTGGTACAATGAGGCATTAAAGTACCCAAAACAGACAAGGATTTGAACACAAAGCGTTTCCACCCTTTTCCCTTTGCAGAGGTTCTGTTCTCTCCGACCCCTTATATTCTCTTACACAGGCACCTATTCTGTACACCAGTCGTTATCAAACTTTGGACATCAGACTCACTTAGAGGGCTTGTTATAACACACACTAGAGGCCTGGTGACAAAATTCGTGCACCGTGGGGGACGGGGGGTGTCTCTCAGCCCAGCCTGCACCCTCTCCAATCTGGGAATCCCTCTCACAATCCAGGACTGCTGGCTCCCAACTGCTCGCCTGCCTGCCTGCCTTCCTGCCTGCCTGCCTGCCTGATTGCCCCTAACTGCTTCTGCCTGCCAGCCTGATCACCCCCTAACCACTCCCCTGCCAGCCTGATCACCCCCTAACCACTCCCCTGCCAGCCTGATCGACGCCTGACTGCTCCCCTGGGTGGCCCAATTGCCCCTAACTGCCCTCCCCTGCTAGCCCAGTCACCCCCAAATGCCCTCCCCTGCAGGCCTGGTGCCTCCCAACTGTCCTCCCCTGCTGGCCTGATCACCCACAACTGCCCTCCCCTGCAGGCCATCTTGTGGCCACATGGGTGTGGCCATCTTATGTGTTAGAATGATGGTCAGTTTGCATATTACCTCTTTATTATATAGGATTGTTGGACTCACACCCCTGAGCTTCTGACTTTCTGGGCCTGGGGTAAGACCCAGAACTGTAGTTCTCACATTTTCCCTGGTGACATTAATGCTCTAAGAACCACATTTGGAGAAATGATATAAATGGATCTGGGGAGCTGTGCCAAAAGGTAGCAGTCAACCAAGGTTTTACCTGACAATTTAATATTTTACCCCTCCCAGAATTTTTGTGTCTTTAGAAAGGAAGCATGAAAGCAAATTCAAGACTCAAGAGAAATATTTCCTAACTAGAGGCCCGATGCATGAAATTCATGCAAGGGGCTCAGCCCTTGCAGCCCTGGCTGCCTCAGCCCTCGTGGCCCCAGCTGCCTCAGCTCTGGAGGCACTGGCTGCTGCGCAGCCCTGCGGCCCCGCCCTCTGGTTGTTCCAGAAGGTTGTTCTGCCATCCAGTCTAATTAGCATATTAGCTCTTTATTATATAGGATAGTTACATTTTAGGCCCTTGACAAGGAATGTGAAAAATATTTTTGTTCAGTGGTCCTATAAAAAAGCTTAGCAAATGTCTGTTGACTTACACACTTTGGATCTTAATCCTGTGGATGCCCATCTCAGGACATAACCACAGATGCCAGCAATAGAACATTCTTTATCTTTCTGTAACAACTAAATTCTATTTCAATCCCCCATTCTGCCAAGATGGTGGAAACTTAATTACAATCAATTCAGGATCCAACCTCTCCATCCTCTTGGTTCCACCTGTATTCATGTTCTTGGCTGTCATAACAAAATACCACAGAGTGGGTGATTTAAACAACAGAAACTTATTTTCTCACAGTGCTGGGAGCTAGAAGTTCAAGATCAAAGTGTGAGTAGGTGTGCTTTGTTGCAAGGGCCCTCTCCTTGGCTTGCAGATGGCTGCCTTCTCTCCGTGTCCTCACTATGTACTATGCATAGCCCTATGTCTGTGTGTGTGTATAAGTCTCTTCTTATAACGACACCAGTCATATCATATGGGGGGCCCATGCTAACAGCTTCAGATTAACGTAATCACCGATTTAAATGCCCTATCTTCAAATACAGGAGTTCAAGCTACTGTCTGTCTATCAATTCTGGCCTGAAATGCACCCATTCTGGTTTTCAGTAGTTAGCGCATGCAGGACTCACCTGAGTTGTCCTCATCAGTAGCATGCCCCATCTTTCTCTCTCTATCTCTCTCTGTCTCTCTCTCTTTATTGATTTTAGAGAGGAAGGAAAAGGGAGAGAGAGAAACATCAATGATGAGAGAGAATTATTGATTGGCTGCCTCCTGCACACCCCCTTCTGAGGATTGAGCCTGCAACCTGGGCATGTGCTCTGACTGGGAATCAAACCATGACCTCCTAGTTCATAGGTCAGTGCTCAACCACTGAGCCATGCCAGCTGGGAAATATCTCTCAATAAGAGGCCC
Organism: Eptesicus fuscus; assembly: GCF_027574615.1. Taxonomy (NCBI): domain Eukaryota; kingdom Metazoa; phylum Chordata; class Mammalia; order Chiroptera; family Vespertilionidae; genus Eptesicus; species Eptesicus fuscus. The sequence continues at coordinate 11,901,415 of NC_072477.1, read as the reverse complement.
CAGGCCAGGCACTAGAGCATCCTTCCTTGCTTCACAGCTTGCCCTCTCTTGGCATCTCCAAGCCCAACATAAGTAGCAGCCATCTGCCCATCATTCTGTAGCTCATGCTGGGTGGCTCTAGGCATAGCATGAGCAGTAGCTGACGTTGCACCTTCCAGGAGATCCCAGAGGTCCCAGAGCTAGTGCACAAATGAAAGAACAGAAGAAATCTCCAGTAAAAGAACTAAATGAAATGGAAGCAAGAAAACTACCAGATACAGAGTTCAAAACAATGATTATAAGGATGCTCAAGGAACTTAGAAGAACTTTAAGAAACTTAGTGAAAACATCAACGACAGAAAAAAAGACCAATCAAAAATGAAGGATACACTAACTGAAATGAAAAATAATTTACAGGAAATCAATAGTAGAGTAGAAGACACTGAGAATCAAATCAATTATTTGGAATTTGAGGAAGCAAACACCCAGTCAGAATAGCAAAAAGAAAAAAGAACCCAAAATTATGAAGATAGTGTAAGGAGTCTCTGGGACTACTTTAAGCACACCAATATTTGCATCACAGGGGTACAGGAAGGCGAAGAGAGGGAGAAAAAAATTGAAAACCTATTTGAAAAAATGACAGCAAACTTCCTTTACATGGTGAAAGAAATAGACATACAAGTCCAGGAAGCACAGAAAGTCCCAAACAAGAGGAACCCAAAGAGGCCCACACCAAGACACATCATAATTAAAATGCCAAAGGTTAAAGACAAAGAGTGAATCTTAAAAGCAGCAAGAGAAAAGCAGTTTCCTACAAGGGAGTTCCCATAGGACTGTCAGCTGATTTCTCAACAGAAACTTTGTAGGCCAGAAGGGAATAGCAAGAAATATTCAAAGTGATGAAAAGCAAAAACCTACAACCAAGATTACTCTACCCATCAAAGCTACCATTCAGAATTGAAGGTCAGATAAAGAACTACACAGACAAGAAAAAGCCAAAAGAGTTCATCACCACCCAACCAGCATTACATGAAATGTTAAAGGGTCTTCTTGAAGAAGGAGATGGAGGAGGGGGGGGAGGGAGAGGGAAAGGGAGGAAAAGAAGAAATCAAGAATATGAACAATAAAATGGCAATAAATACATATCTATCAATAATTGTAACTAAAAATCAAAATAAACGAACAAGAAATCTAATGAGCAAAATAAACTGATGAATAAAATAGAACAAGAGGCATGGAAACATGGAACAGACTGAAGAATCTCCGAGGGAAGAGGGGTGGGAGGGATGGGAAGAGATTAATCAAAGGACTTATATATGCACATATGAATAACCCATGGACTCAGACAATAGGGTGATGAAGGCCTGGGGTGGGGCATGAACCGGGTGGAGGCTGGCAATGGGGAGAAATAAAGGGGGGAAGGGAATCTGTAATACTTTCAACAATAAAGATTTTTCTTAAACCCTAGGAATGTCTTCTCCCCACACTCCACCACCCTCTTTTCACCCAATAATTCCTCCTAAGAAGCAATAAATGCTGCTTTAACTAGTGAATTTGTACCACACAGACAATGCAGCCCACAAAGGACCCTTCATCAGCAGATTAGGCTCTTGCACTGTCAGCCCCATGGAGAAGTTGGAACTGGCAGAACCACATTCTCTTTCCCTTTCCACATGGGTGGTACACTGCCACTGCCCAGTGTTGGGTGTCCATTTTGTGACCTCAGAAGACCAGAGAACTGGCACAGCAAAAATGCAAATCCCCTAAAGGCAGTATCCTATCTAATAAAGGAGTAATATGCAAATTGACCATCACTCCAACACACAAGATGGCCGCCCCCATGTGGTCAAAGATGGCCGTCCCCATGTAGACACAAGATGGCCAACACAAAATGGCCTGCAGGGGAGTGCAGTTGTGGGCGATCAGGCCAGCAGGGGAGGGCAGTTAGGGGTGACCGGGCTGGCAGAAGAGGGCAGTTGTGGGCCATCAGGCCAGCAGGGGAGGGCAGTTAGGGGTGACCGGGCCTGCAGGGGAGGGCAGTTGGGGGAGACCAGGCCTGCAGGGGAGGGCAGTTGGGGATGACCAGGCCTGCAGGGGAGGACAGTTGGGGCCAACTAGGCTGGCAAGGGAGGACAGTTAGGGGTTACTGGGCCAGCAGGGGAGGACAGTTGGGGGCAACCAAGCCTGCAGGGGAGGACAGTTGGGAGCAACCAGGCTGCCAGGGGAGGGCTGTTAGGGGCAATTCAGCCAGCAGAGGAGCAGTTAGGCATCAATCAGGCTTACAGGGGAGTGGTTAGGGGGTGATCAGGCTGGCAGGCAGGCATCTGAGCAGTTGGGAGCCAGCAGTCCTGGATTGTGAGAGGGATGTCCCAGATTGGAGAGGGTGTAGGCTGGGCTGAGGGACACCTCCCCTCTCCCCCGCAGTGCACGAATTTTGTGACCGGGCCTCTAGTTTAAAATAATTGCTAATTGGCTTTTTCTCACTTTAGTGTTTTAAATGTCACAGAGACTCAAGAGCTCTCGAATTATCAACTCTTCATTAATAGCCCTGTGGTTGAAAATGTAGTATTGTCAAAAATTCTGGACTAAATGACAAGCAAATCTTTTAAAAGTTATTAAATGTTTTATTGTGTAGAAATGGCAATGTTTTAGCATAAGTCAACCACCATTTTTCTCCTGTTTAATCAAAGGTGAAAGTTTGTGTTTCTTGTGTTTTTTAACTACATCCTTTTTTTTGAAGAGCAAAATACATAAATGTTTGGTGTGAAAAATAACCTTTTCCTGAAAGCAGAAGTATTGTCTATTTAGGTAAAATAGGAGATCCTGAAAGTCATGAAATACCCATGTGTAAATGCAACAGATAAGCAGATGTGCAAAAATGAGAACTTGCATAAGTTGAAATCATTACTTTCATTTTGTACAGGCTTAAGGGTTTTATTATTAACTAGAGGCCTGGTGCATGAAATTTGTACATTGGAGGGGGGGTGTTCCCTCAGCCCAGCCTGAACCCACTCCAATCCGGGACCCCTCGGGGGATGTCTGACTGCTGGGATCAGGCCTAAACCGGCAGTTGGGCATCCCTCTCACAATCTGGGACCACTGGCTCCTAACTGCTCATCTGCCTGCCTTCCTGGTCACCCCCAACTGCTGCCCCCCACCAGCCTGGTTGACCCTTACTGCCCCCTCTGCCGGCCTGGTCACCCCAGCTGCCCTCCCCCTTCTGGCCTGGTCATCCCTAACTGCCCCCTCTGCCGGCCTGGTCACCCCTTACTGCCCCCCTCCCAGCCTGGTCACCCCCAACTGCCCCCCTGCGGGCCTGGTCACCCCACGCAGCCCGTTGCTCAGTCGTTTGGTTGCCCCTCGCTAACCCCCCTGCGGGCCTGGTCGCCTCATGCAGCCTGCTGCTCAGTCGTTTGGTCGTCCCTCGCTAACCTCCCTGACAGCCTGGTCGCCCCACGCAGCCTGTTAGGTCGTCCATTCAGTTGCGATGGTTGCTTAGGCTTTTATTATTATAGATTTCTCCACATTGTACTTTAATTTTTCACTGTTTTGGTAAAAATACAAACTTCTGAATTTTTACATTACTGTATGCTCAATTACTTTGAAAATTCTCATGCATTTTATAAATTATATTATTACTTTTATTATTCTCAATGAAAGACCTACAAAAGAATTATAGAAAACCTTTACATTCTTGTATTATCCTGAATAACCTCAAGATTAAAGTCAAGGTTATGTCATAAGACATCTTTTCTATCTCTAGGGAGAATTTTTAAAAAAGTACCAACAACAACCTCTAATCTTCTTTTACAAAAATAGATTCGAATTGTCTTGATTACAGTTTTTCAAGTTAAATATTTGCATCTCTAATTAATTCTGTTCTTATAAAGTAATATGCTCCCCTTCATTTGTAATACAAATTTCAGATGACAAGGTTCAACAGTGATGTCTGATTTTTTTATATCTGAAAAGTTCTAGGAGCTCATTTCACTTCATATTAAACTACTTATAGATTTGGTGGCAACTGTCAACTACATGAGTTTTCATTATAGCAATCCATGTATTTCTCAAAGTGATTTTCCAGTTTCATAAAATTATTGGTTTTTCTAAACCAGTTAGTTTAACTAGTTTTAACATGGTTTTAGCAATCATTGCCTTTTATTCTACTAGTAAGAGTCAAAGGAGAAAATGGTTCTACAATGCAATACTATAAAGCCAAGTCACTTGATCACTTTAAAGAACAAAAGATTTAGTTAGCCCTGCTGTCAGCCCCATTAAGCAGTGAAACATGTTCAGTATATACCCAGTCCCCACCTTCCCTCTGTAGTTTTTCTCCCATGGATCTTGATCACCCTGAATCCATCTATAACATCCTACCCTACCTCCCATCCAATGACTCGTCCTATCTTTTTGTACCTCTCTCGGAGTGTTATCTATTTTTTGTCATTGTATTATGGTTATTATTGCATGTACCTTTCTCCTTCTCTAGGTGATAAGCTCCTACAGGCTATAACCAGGTCCTACATAGCTCTCAGCCCTGTGTGCTAAGAGTATTATAGATGTATTTGTTGACAGAGCAAATATATGACTGAATCAATGAATCAATGAATTCCAGTACATATTTTATTAAATAATCCCCATGTAATATTGGTATACATGTATACATTGTAATTAAGATGCAGAGAGAAAAGCAAGTTATAAAAAATTATACTCCAGGAAATAATAGATAAAACATCTTTTAAAGTATTTAGAAGACTTTTTTTTGTTCAGATTTGGATAAAATACCTCCCTCCTGTTGTGGTGCTGCTTCCTCATTGGTTTATGATGAAATATGACTGCAACTTCCTGTCCACTCAACAGTGTGGGTTTCTCTTCTTGATGCAAGCTGATTTTTCTGGCTCCTCAGTTGACGAAAACGTCACCCCAAGAAACATGGGTAAGTGTTAAATTTTTAAATGAAATAAGATTTCTAAGTTAACATACTTTTGCATGATTGTCAGTGATGTTTGCGACATTTTGTCTAGTTTAGGTTGTATAAATGTGGCGCTGCGGAGTATCGTAAGAGAGAAAAGAGGATGACACGTGATTTCCTCTACTTTGAGGAATGATAAAAGGATGTCAAAATTTGCATTTACAAACAAGTAAAATTTTATGCAAAAGGGGGATGTTTATACTCTGTCTTCTCTTCATTTGGCAAACTGAATTAAGTGGTTAGAAAGATAGGTCTATATCCAAGAAAGCTCCTGGCTGTAGAGTTAGTTAGCACCATTTCCTCATCAGCACAATGGTCTAGTGATACTTTTTATACCACCAAAACTAAAGTGAAATTTGGAAATAATATTTCCATTATTAAGAAGTATTGAGTAATAATTCTTAATAAGTGAGTATCACACTGTCAGGCACGTAGTAGAGTCTTAATAAGTAGCTATTAAAATGATAAATGAAGGCAACTGTATCCGATAATACTGTAGGGAAACATTTTGTCTTTTGATCGTTGTCATCAATGATTTGTACTACTTTAGGAGCTGGTTAAGAACAGTTGTATTTTAGCATGCTATGGATTATCTCCTTTTGGCAATTGGTAACAATGAAAACAAAAGTCAAAAACGTACTTTTTTTTTCAGAACTAGTTCTAAAAATAATTTTTCTGAAAGTTTGATTAGTCAAAATAATAACTGAAAAGATGTATGAATAATAAAATTATGTATTTGTTAAAATATCAGATTCACACAGATTAATTTAACAACTATTTTCTGCAGAGCTGGTATTGTATGTGAAACGTTACTGTACACTTTATACTCTGAGGGCCTCTGGCTTCTCCACTGTGCTCTGAGTAGATGGCCAAAGATGACCTCCTTTTAGGAAATGTAAGGGACAGCACACAGGACACCTATGAACTACTGGTGTTGTCATTAAAATAATAACATTAGCTAATATGTAGTAAAAGGCTTGCCATGTGCTATGTACTTTGCTTCATGTGTTATGTCATTTAATCCTCACAACAACTCTAAGAAGTGGGTACCATCTCACTGTCTTACACCTGTGAAAACTGAAAGTTAGAGACTTAAAGAAACACACATGTTCACAAATCCCCACAAAGACTGCATTTCAGTCTCCAGAGCCACCCACTGCCTGTTTCCCAACAGAGAAGACACCCAGTATCTTCTTCATCAAACCACTGGGGCTTGTGGTTGTTTCAGTCAAGACAGGAAACGCTTTTACACAGAAAGAAATGTGTCCCCTTGAGAACTTTATAAGTCATCATAAAACCATTCTTTCCATTTTACTCATCTTTTTTTTTTATAAATATGTTTTATTGATTTTTTTACAATAGAGGAAGGGAGAGGGAGAGAGAGCTAGAAACATCAATGAGAGAGAAACATCAATCAGCTGCCTCCTGCACACCCCCCACCGGGGAATGTGCCCACAACCAAGGTACATGCCCTTGACCATAATCGAACCTGGGACCTTTCAGTCCGCAGGCCGACACTCTATCCACTGAGCCAAACCAGTCAGGCATCATTTTACTCATCTTATCTTTTTTTGGAGAGAAACGGTGCATGTTTTTGAGCAACAAGAGTAAAGGAAGGGCCCCCACTGACCCAGCTCTCTCGGTCCTGGTCCTGAGGAAAGGATACTTCATGGTTCAGGTGCTCTCCCAGGCACATGAGCCCAGTAATGGACGTGATGCTGTGCAGCCATCAGAGTTGCGTCCTCAGTAGCTTATTTAATCTTTCATGCATCCAAGATTTTTTTCTAGTGTCATTTTCCTTCTCACTTATATCCTTTCTTTTATAAGGATTTTAGGGGTCGATTTTCTCAGTGGTAGTTTATCTGAAAATGTCTATATTTTTGCTTTTGAAACTTAGTTCTGTTGGGTACACAATTATGGGATGACATTTTCTTAGCCATTTGGAACTATCAATCCACTGTGTTCTGGTGTCTATAATTATTGGTGTTGAGAACTCCTTTGTCAGTGTAATGTCATCCTCTGTAGCGAGTCCATCTTTTCTCTCTGGCTCTTTTTTCTTCGTTTTTGTTGATCTACAGTTTGATGATAATGTGTCTAGTGTAAATTTCCATCTTCATTTGTTTGTTTTCAATCCCAGTGGGATTCACTGGGCTTCATGCATTTGAGGATTCCATGTCCTTCATGAGTTCTAGACTGCTGTTGGTCACACTTGTTTTGTGTTACTAGTATATATCTATGCTTCTATTCATTTTCTCTCTAAAATTCTTGGGGATCTGGTATGCTTCTTTCTTGTTTTTCCTGAATTTCACACATAGTGGCTAATCTCTCTCTCTCTCTCTCTCTCTCTCTCTCTCTCTCTCTCTCTCTCTCAATGAGTCCATGTTTGTTGGAAGTTTATCTGTGAGAATTCTTTGAAGCCTGCATTGGAGAGCTTCCTCCAGGGTGAACTTGTATTTACTTCTTCCTCATGCCTAGAATATTTATTTTTGGTGCATTCATTTTCATATTATTTAAATTACTTATTGTTTTGTTTTGTTTCTATGAATTGTTTTTTATATGTGAGCAAAGAAGTTAATCCATGTCCTTTTTAGGAAGGCAAAATGGTCCATCTGTGGGTGAAACAGATATTGATTGTCAAGATTCTTTACATCCCATCTCACATAGCCTTTTGATTCCACTTTTTAGCTTTCTAATTGCAATCAACATTCATACGGAAGAATTCACATATCCTCAGTGCACAGCTTGCTAAGTTTTACAAACAGAACTTGTCATGGGATAAACACTTTTATAAAGAAACGAAACCTTACAAATTCTCAGAAGTCCCAAAGTGCCCTCTTCCAGTCATTACCCAACCCCTCCCAAAGTTAAGAACTTAACCACTACCTGGCCTCCTTCCTCTCTCTCTCTCTCTCTCTCTCTCTCTCTCTCTCTCTCTCTCACACTCACACACACACACACACACACACACACACAAATGTTTACTATGACACTTTATATGGTTTCCTGCATTAATGCAGATCAGCTTTGTTGAGAAGGAAGAGAAATGCACAAAGGTTCTTACTTGTAAGAGATGATTAGATAGATGATAGATGATAGATAGATAATAAATAGATAGATAGATCTCACAGTAGGTCTTTATATATTCTTCTTTATCATGTTATAAATAGTGAAAGATAATTTCAACTTTAAAACAATTCACAGAGGATTCCTAAACTAAACTAAAAAGGAGGTTATAAAATTCAGCCTCATAACTCTGAGAACTGGGAGATTGTTTTTTCTTGGTGTGATAGCAAGATATTTGCTCCTTTTAGCCATCTATTTCCAACATCAAGTGCAGGAAGAAAATAAAAGCCCGTTTAAGTAAAATTCTTACGTTATCCATTATAACTTGTTGAAAAGAAACACTTTTTATTTTAACATTTCAAAGAAAACATGGTGATAGTTATAAGGAAACATAACAACACATTGTCACAGAGTTTGAAGACATGATGTGAGATCATTTTTATAAGTTTATTTGAAGGCCATGTTTTATAGAGAACATAAAAGTGATGACTTCTAGAAAATGTGGTTTTATATATCTAATTTGCATAAATGATTATTGATAAGTCATGTTCTTTAATTAGAACTGTTCTAACTACAAGACTTGTGCTAATCTATTGGTGCTACTATTTAGATGGAAAATAGAAAATATTATCTTCCTTCTCAACAAAGGCAGTCTGAATTGTTGCAAAAATACCTCAGATTTTTAAGGTATTTTTGTACAAAAGGCAAGAAACAAAATAAGAGTTTCTAGCATTACAATCTAGGATTGTGACTGAATTCTACCAAAGATTAAATACGTCATTTGGGGTTAATTGCTTAATAGGTAGCTCAATTCTGTACTTGAAATGTAGAGTTATAATAAATAGCACAGAGTTGTAGGGAACATAAATTACAACAAGTATGCATGCCATTTAATACAGTGCCCAAAACATCTAGCCCTTACTACATGGACCACTACACTGATTTCTGACAGCATAGATTAATTTTATCTGCTTCTTAATCAGATAGTGTATACTCTTTGTGCCTGCCTTTTTCTGTCACTCTGCATTATGTTTCTGAACTTCAACCATGTTATTGCATGAATGTAGCAATCATTTGTTCATTTTCATTGGTTCATGGTTTTCAATTGTGTTGCTATACAACGATTTCCTTATCTATTGTTAAGTAATACTGCTAATGAGTATTCCAGTTGGGGGATATTACAAATAGTACTACTGTGAACATGCTAATTCTACATCTTTTTGTAATCATATGCATCTATTTCTGTTGAGCATGCACCTAGAAGTGGAGTTTCTGAGCCATATGATATACACAAGTGCCAGTTTTCCAACCAAGGTACACCCATTGATGTAAAGGGCTGGCTTTCACATTTTGTTCCTATTTTTAGGTGTGGTAAAACTAGAACATTTCAGTTCTCCATTTTGTTTTAAGAGTGACATATGTATACCACACACTCTGGATATTGGTTACGCTGTCAGAATCCTTGTGCCTGTGGAGACAGGTCTCTTTCGTGCCTGAGGCTCAATGACCCTTGGAAGGGGGTGGTTTTGATGTTATCTGCACACAGGTAGAAGGCAAATCTTCCTTGTCTTGCCTAGTGACTCTACAGAGCTTTCTGTAAAGGCACCCATCAGATAAATCATCTAAAGCACCAATGGGTCTCACTAGCAAAGGAAGATAGACAGAAGTATTTTTCTACCCCTGTATAGCGAAAAGGGTGGATTCTCTATTCCTATATGAACCTGTAACATCAAACCTGTATATCTATATATATACAGGGTGCCCCCAAAAATGTACACACACTTTGCAAAATTATAAAGGCAGTGTTTATGAAAATATATTTCATTTTCAAAATGTAATAGAATCAGTTGTAAAATGTGTACACATTTTGGGGGGACACCTTGTATATACACACACACACATATATATTCACCTAGTAAAGAAGGAAACTGATGATCACAAGATTTTAATCAGAACTGAGAACATTCTGACCTCTATTTCATAGGAGTATCAGAAAGATAACGTGAGTTAACCACAAAGGAAGCAAAAGAAGAACAGAAGAGATAGTGTTATCTTGATGAAGGTTTAGTAAGCTCCGCTACTTTAAAATACTTTATCAAATTTCTTGTGACAATATTATAATAAGCTGACTTTAAAAGTGCCTTATCTCTAGAATGCCTATGATATTAACATTTTGAGACCATACAACCATAGAGTTTATTATACATTCAAATGCCTTTATTATTACAAACACATCAAATGAATTCGACATCTTTTTTATTAGCTCTTAAGATGACTTTTCAACATTAGTTTTGCATTCTTAGGTCATGTCCAGTGAGAAATAGAATTCCCTGGAATCTAGCATCTCTTGAATAAATCTTATTTGAAGTAGGTAAAATATCTCAGCTTGATTTCCTTTATTGAAGTCAATTAGATCATTTTCCCGTTATAAACACTTTTATTGTAGTTTAATGCATATTTAAATCTCTAAACACTGAAATACAAGCATATTGCTTCAAAATCCTGATGTATCTTTTAAACATCTAAATTATTCTACTTCATCTTTTATTACAGAAACAAAGGCATTTTAAAAAGAGATGTGAATCTCTGTGAAATTTATTTGTGTTTGCACCAACCTGCTGAGTTTCACGCCAAACCAATTGGGGACAACAAGCTCTGAACGATCGATCCTTGAGGGTTTCCTCACCAGCATTCTGTGATGATAAACACAAGGACGTCCGCCCACCAGAATCAACTGGCCGTGTACTGCCAGGTGACTGGATCCTGACTTCACACCATTGACATCTGTGTGAAAAGGGATCTATGCCCATTCTTTAAAAGCATTCATGAATTAACCAGCACGTTTAGAAGCAAAGAGAATTGAAAAGTGAAAGAGAATTCGATGTTGAGGACAAACTAAACGAGGCAAGACTGACTTTGCTGTTTAGCTCCTAAGAACTAATGTAATTGCCACGTTAAAAAGAAGAAAATGAACCACATCACATGTACTGATGAGCAGCACACCCTGGAACACTATTTGTTTCCAATTGTTTACATCTTCGTGGTAATAGTCAGCATTCCAGCCAATATTGGATCTCTCTGTGTGTCTTTTCTGCAGGCAAAGAAAGGAAATGAATTGGGAATTTATCTCTTCAGTTTGTCACTGTCCGATCTGCTGTATGCTCTCACTCTCCCTCTATGGATTCATTACACTTGGAATCAAGACAACTGGACTTTCTCTGCTGCCTTGTGCAAGGGATGTGCTTTCTTCACATACATGAACTTTTACAGCAGCACAGCCTTCCTCACCTGCATTGCTGTGGACCGGTACTTAGCAGTTGTCTACCCTCTGAAGTTCTTTTTCCTAAGAACAAGAAGATTTGCGTTCATGGTCAGCCTGTCCATCTGGGTAGTAGAAACCATCTTTAATGCTGCCATTTTGTGGGAAGAGGAGACATTTAAAGAATATTGCGACACCAATAAGTCTAATTTTACTCTATGCTATGACAGATACCCTTTGGCGGAGTGGCAAATTAGGTTCAACTTATTTAGGACGTGTACGGGCTATGCTATACCTTTGGTCATCATAATGGTTTGCAACCAGAAAGTTTACCAAGCGGTGCAACATAATCAAGCCACGGAAAACAGTGAAAAGAAAAGAATCATAAAACTACTTGTTACTATCACATTGACTTTTGTCTTGTGCTTCACTCCCTTTCATGTGATGTTGCTGCTCCGCAGCATTTTAGAGCGTATAGTTAACGAAAAGTATGGGAAGCAGACCTATAAAATGTATAGAATCACGGTTGCATTAACGAGTTTAAATTGTGTTGCTGATCCAATTCTGTATTGTTTTATAACTGAAACAGGAAGATCCGATATGTGGAATATATTAAAATTCTGTACTGGGAAACTTAATAGATCACAAAGACAAAGAAAAAGCATATTTTCTATGTCTACAAAAGATACTGTGGAGTTAGACACCCTGGAATAGAACCAAGGAATTGTTTTAAGGTGCACAATATTATATCATCAAGACTACATTTTGAAAAGGAAACCTAGCATGGAATGGAACTAAGTTTTCCAACTGAGAGAATATTTTAATATCTTCTCCAGTGGGGAAATATTTTGAAAGTGCACTGTGCAGCTCCTTGGCTTTTATTAAATAAATATTAAACAAAAATCTAATATCTCCTAATTACTCGGAATTGTTATTGTTGATGGCAATTGTTTTTGTACCGATGCTATAATCCCTTAGAGGTTAGTAAGATATGTAGGACTGTGTGTCTTTAATTTGGTAACCTTTATGTTTTTTTTATTATTTTCTCACTCTTTCTATAGATTTTAGGCCGTCAGCTATAACTTCTCCCAACCATATGTCCTTGTCTCCAACAACCCCAACTACAAAATACGTTTTCTAATCTTCTCACTCATTACTAAATATTTATTGAGCCCACTCTAAATACTGTTTTGTGTTTATTATTGGGGTTACAAAATATATGGTCTCATGAAGCCTAAGGAAGCTCACATCAGTTCAGACACCTAGTCACTTCTATATAAAGGAAAAGTAAATGGGCTAGAGTGACAATCTGAAGGCTCTTCCATGATATAAAGCACACGAGCTTTGTGGAAGCTCTTTTAGCTGCTCAAAGACCTTCTTTACTTTCTTTCCAATCACATTTTTGTTTTATTTTGATTTTTAAATATTCACAGTTAAGTACATAGTAGTTGAATTACCAGAAGCTTAATGTTAAGACAAAAAGACATATAGATTAAAAAATACATTTATTATATTAAATCTTATACTAGGAAACTTCTTTTAGGACTTAAAATATTTAGAGAGTCTTGATATAACATGTTCTTTTGAGTTGTCATTATAGAAATTACTCTGCTAGTTTTAAGTAGGTATTAGGTGAATATTTTTCCTAACTAGTGTATTTTTATCTTTATTTTATTTTATTTTTATTGATTTCAGAGAAGAAAGGAGAGGGAAAGAGAGATAGAAACATCAATGATGAGAGAGAATCATCGGTCGGCTGCCTCCTGCATGCTCCCCACTGGGGATTGAGCCCACAACCCAGGCAAGTGCCCTGACTGGGAATTGAACCATGACCTCTTGGTTCATAGGTTAATGCTCAAAACAATGAACCATGCTGGGTGGACCTAACCAATGTATTTTTAAAGATTTTTATCCTACTCTTCTCCTTTTCTTCTTCCTTCTTTGTCTTATCTGTTTCCTCTACTCCCACACCCCCCCCCAAAATGACCAGATAATAAATGTTTTTATTCCATTTTCTAGTCTCACAAAAAGCTAGATAACAAGAAAGTCTCATCTCCCTTCAATAACGAATTTCTAGACACACACTAAAAAACCAGTAAGTGCACAAACAAGTCATTTTCCAGGAAAATTTCCATGGCGGTGTGTACATAAGAGAAAAACCTTGCTTGAAGGCCATATGTACATTTTCTGTTCTTTGCATTTTTCTGTTCCTAAAGTTTGTGGAGAATTGATAAATTGTGTCTGGGCACTCAGAGAAACACATATGCTGAAAAATTGAAGGTGTATCATTAAAATGAAGAGTAACTAAAATGGGCCATGGCCGGGTAGCTCAGTTGGTTAGAGCATTGTCCTCATACACCAAGGTTTCAGGTTTGATCCCTGTCAGGGCACATGCCTGGGTTGCAGGCTCTATACCTAGTGTGAGGCATGCAGGAGGCAGCTGATCAATGATTCTGTCTCTTCATTGATGTTTCTATCTCATACCCTCTCTCTTCCTCTCTGAAATCAATACAAATATATTTTTAATTAAATAAATAAAAGAATCAACCAATGAATACATAAATAAGTGGAACAACAAATCAATGTTTCTCTCTCTCAAATCAATTTTTAAGAAAGAATAATTAAAATGCTTTAGGCTGTTTGACTAATAATTGACAAATTATTAGCAGCCTATGAGTTGAATACTTGTTAAAGTCTCATGTCTTGTCCAAGATGATAAGACTTCCTAAGAATCCTGACTTCTCTCCAGAGTTGTTTTGCTCCTTTTGTTTATTTATTTACTTTTTAAACATTTCTACTATTTCTTTTGTTAAGCATGCTAAAGACATATGCATGAAGAGCTGAGCTGTTCAGGATAGTCATTGAATTTTGGTCAGGAAGAGGGGGAAAAGGAGAATTCTTTCATTAATTAATACCTCTGGGAATATAATAAATCCTATAGATCTTAATTAAACTGTTACAGAGAACTGGCTGGGTGACTCAGTTGTTTGGAGCATTGCCCCATACACTAAAACGTTTCAGGTTCAATCCCTGGTCAGGACGCATACAAAGAGCAGCCAATTGATGTTTCTCTCTCTCTCTCCTCTCTCCTCTCTCCTCTCTCCTCTCTCCTCTCTCTCTCTCTCTCTCTCTCTCTCTCATCAATGGGAACATATGTCCTTGAGTGAGATTTTTAAAAAAATATTTTAGCCCTAACCGGTTTGGCTCAGTGGATAGAGCGTCGGCCTGTGGACTGAAAGGTCCCAGGTTCGATTCCCGTCAAGGGCATGTACCTGGGTTGTGGGCACATCCCCAGTAGGTGTGCAGGAGGCAGCTGATCAATGTTTCTCTCTCATCGATGTTTCTAACTCCCTATCCCTCTCCCTTTCTCTCTGTGAAAAAAATCAATAAAAATATAAATATATATTATATATATATATATATATATATATATATATATATATATATATATATATATATATATATTACCTTGGTATATGAAGAGATGTAGCAAATACATATGTGTGGCACCTTTAATAAGAATGTTCTAGCCCTAGCTGGTTTGGCTCAGTGGATAGAGCATTGGCCTGCAGACTGAAGGGTCCCAGCTTCGATTCCAGTCAAGGGCACATGCCCTGGTTAAGGGCTCTCTCCCCAGTGGGGGGCATGCATGAGGCAGCCAATCAATGACTCTTATCATTGATGTTTCTATCTCTCTCTCCCTTTTCCCTTCCTCTTTGAAATCAATAAAACTATATCAAAAAGAAAAAGAATGTTCTACCTAATGATTAACAGCAAAACCATTGATTTAGGATGTTGTGAGATAAGTTTCAATATAAACCAGGCTGCCAAAACCTTCGGGCAGCCTATCCTTCCTATCAGAGCAGGGCCATTCATGGAGAATCCATGTTGGGAGGATGCTCAGATGATTGAGTGCAAAGCCTCGAGACACGATCCAAGATTATCTATACTCCCAACATAGGGAAGTTAAGCCTGTAGTTTTAAAAGATTTTTTAGGCTCTTGATTAAAATTCTCCATTAAAAACTAAAAGTACTTTGGAAGGAATAAGACCTCACCTGGGACTCTGTTGTCAGAAGACCTATATTGGGACACACTACCGATCCACTTACCTATGAAATTTTTTACCTCAGGTATTTTTTGTGCTCTCCCTATAAATCGCAAGGACAATAATAACACTTGCTTTTAACAAGTAGATGTAAAAATACTTCGTAAATTTTGATTAGAGCATTGTCCTGAGATTTCTTAATGTTCATTATTACTATTCTCATCTTTATCAGGATTGGTGGCCAGCTACCTAAGACATAGAAAAGTCCCTGGAGGGACACTGTGGGTAGGCATGTAGCCATGTGGGCTGGTAGGAGCTGGCTCTGGCACGCACTGCTATGGTTACTTCCTCCAGGTGGTTAAATACATTCACTAAGGCACTTTAAGAGCCTCCTTGTTCCTGGTTCCATGGGACATCCTCAATATGCCTGCTCATAGGAGTTCACAATTCTGAGGAGACATGCTCAGGACATTATCATAAACACACAGATAAATATCTATTTTTAATTTTTTTTAATTTTTACTTTTTATTTTCTTATTAAGAATGTTGTTTTTTAACTTAATGAACTCAATTAGACCTCTGGATAGGCCAGGGAAGTGACTGGTAGAGAAATATAAAACCTCCAATTAAGAACTTGAAATACAACCAAAACAACCACCTCATTTGGTTCATGTTATACAGCATCACCTCCCCAGGAGCATCTTGAGAAAATCTGCTTTTCCAAACTGATTTATTCCTTTTTCTCTTTTCCATCTATGCTGAAAACTCCTCCCAAGACCTTATATTTCTATTTTTTAATGTCATGGTAAAATAAATAATATTCACCCATTACCTCAGTTGACCTTGTGAACTTGATTTTTTGTTAAGCAGATGTACCAATTTTAAAATAGAATGTGTGATACACAGCATATAGGCATTTCTTTTGACATCACTTTTATCTTGCCCTGGGCTTCATTCTGTCATTTATGCATAGGGCCCCTGATCCTTTCTAGTTGAACCCATCCACAGGTTGCTATGGAAACACAACAGCTACTATAACACCCAGTCCCACAAAGGCCTTTGTGATAATAGGCTTCTTTGTCTAGGTCCCTCAGGTGACTCTGCCATGAATCAGCAGGCTGCTCCTCCAACAGACACATCCATACACAAACACATATTCAATAATCATTCATAGAGACAACCTGCCCCATCTCACAAAAACAAACAAACAAATACCTGGTCCTTTGTAGCACTTGCGTGTACTGTAAGATATCTAATACCAACTAGTCGAATACACGTCACTGCCTTAATTTCTGAAAGAATGCGCCATATGAGAATTTTCATTTTCTTATTTACTAATTCAGCAGCCAGGGGGGACATTGCTAAGATTCTCCCTCCCTATCCTTCCTCCCCCAGCCAACCAACAGTGGCTGCCAAGGGAGCGATGGTAAGAAAATGTTTATCTACATTTTTCTTTTCCTCTACTATCCTGGACAAATCGAGTTCTGACTGAGATGTTTTATTTGGGTAGATGCCTTTGGGGGAATATAACAGAATGTTAATTTAAAAGAAAGCAAGAAAGTCTTGTTTTTTTGTTTGTTTTTTCATAGTATAAACACTTGGTTCGATTCAAGTAAAAGAAAATTTTAAACACTATTTATTTTTATCCTTTGCCATTTCACAGCTTAAAGATGGATGCAACGTGACCACGCTCTTGTTATCAGCTGCACTAGCTGAATGCCCCTTGTTTGTAGGAATAAGCTGATGATGGCAAAATCACGTCAAATTTGGGTGAGGGTAAGTGATGTGGAAGTTAAGATTCCTCTCCTCCAAAGATCTTTTTCTTACTACATCATTTGTTGCTGGCCAAGAAAGATCACACAGGGGCCCTGTCTGTGGCCACTAGGTGACGATCATGTTCTATTTGGAACTTTGAAGTTCATGGCCAACTGAACTCCTCAAGAGCACAAAGGAGCTTAAGGAGACATTTTTTTTCTATCCAATAAACAATGTAGAAATATCTCCCATCAGTTGGAAATGAAAGGGGAGAAAGACTGAAATTCAGTTTGCATCATTTATTTCTCTGCTCTCTGGACAACTCAGCAATAATCATCAGATAATTTCACTTGGTTTAAACTCCATATGTCATTTCAGTATTTTTTTTCCAGCCTGTTAAAATCAGTCAGTCCACATGTAAGAGAACATAGGCTAAATTGTGTTATTTCTGAAAGATTGTAGATATAACATTGGTGACTTGTTTTTTATTTAGTTATCTTACTCATAAGAAAATACTAGTTACCCTTCACATAAATAGAAGCATAAAACATTTGAACTACTAGCTGCTTGCTATTTTGCCTACTATGATGAGATTACTATCTATAAAAGTCAAGATATAATTCAATATATGTATGATTTTCAATTTCTAATTTATTATTGTTAAATCTCAGCACTAAAAATTACATCTGTTACTTTGAATTGTTTAAATCTGTTCTTCTCCAAAGAACAGTAATGCAATCATATTCTAATTTAACAACATTTGCATATTATTAAACATATAATGACCCATAATCTATTTTTTCTTCCTGTTATTTTATTAAGCCCTTTATTAAGTACCAGTGGATTTTTTAAAAACAGGTTATAATTCCTTAAATAATGTTGCAATTAGGTGTTCAAAAAGCAAGCCAAATAAAGGAATACACTATGGAAGTCTTCACATCATTGTTCAGTGCAAGCTTTAGAATAAACATAAATTTTGTTATCTAGAAAATGTGTGCTCAATTAATTTCAAATTAAATATAATCAAGAAATCTTGCCCTGCAATGACTTGACTTGCCAATGCTATGAAAAATATTAACTTCAGTTCTCAGCAGCTATTGATCATTCTTAGATATTTAATTGAACTTGTGAACATTCTTTTGAAAGAATCCTGTTCAAATTTCTGGTCTTGGCTCCAGGACTACTGACACTTACTAAAAAATGGATTAACTTGGAAACCCTGATTCTTTAGACAGTTAAACAGAGCCCATAACAGGACTGCAATAGTAGACTAGGAGGTGCCTCTGTAGAAATACCACAGAGAGGTGCACTGTGGACCTTTAGAAGTGTGCACAGAATGACCGTCAACTCTAGTAGGCTTGACTAGTTTTTTTAAATATACATAACCAGCAATATTATCTCTCATGACACTCACCCACTCATGGAAATGACACTTGCTGTTTTGAATCTTCAGGGAAATGCCTTCAGTGCTTCTCGGGCAGTTCACCCAAGAAAAGAGAGTGTGACACCTGCATTCAAAAGACTATGGGACCATCCTGGCCAGTGTTGCTCAGTTGGTTGGGTGTCATCCTGTGCAACTGAAAGATTTCCGGTCAGGGCACATGGCTAAGTTATGGGCTTGAGCCTGGATAGGGGGCATGCAAGAGGCAGCCAATCAATGTTTCTTTCTCACATTGATGTCTCTCTCTCTCTCTCTCCCTCTCCCTTCCACTCTCTAAAAAAAAAAAATCAATAAAAATATTTTTTGTGAAAAGGACTGTGGGACAGGAAGATCTAATGCATCTTTAGCACCTGTCCAGTTCTCCTGGGATGAAAGGATTGCCAAGACAAAGTAGGGTCTGGAATAAGCAGAGATTCTCTTTCTTGCTCTACAAATCTTGTTCTGACCCCTAAAAGAACTATTGTTAAGATTGTTCTCACTGGTAATCAGAATTGTTTATTGAGTGAATAAATAATAAGTTAATTAAAAAGAATGGTACAAATTTTATACTTTGTCTTAACCCCAGAGTTCAGTTTTTGAAACTATTTGCCTTTTCAGTTGAAAATGTTTTAGGTTATCTAGGAAAATAAGCTTGAGAAATATTTTCCTTTTAAGAAAGTTTTATTCATTTTTTAAAAAATTTATCAAAGTAAAACAGAAACAGGTATTACCAATGACCTTTTATTCATCGGAAATTGGTAGAAAGAGAAATTGTCATATTGATTTCCATCCATCATTCTTTATTCATGAGAAAATTTTAAGGATGTTCTTTCTTTAAATTTTTAGTAAAATGTTCACAAACTGACTTAATTTAGTTGCAGACTATACAATGCCATGAATCTCTGTTTGCTGATTCAGTGCTACAAAAAAAAAATATTGCTGCCTTTTCTCTTTAAGTTAACTCAATAACGTCCGGCGCACATACCACCAAGCTATAGGAAATTCCATCTCAGTCATTACTGGGAGGTCCTCCTCTGTCTGGTTCACACCAAAATCAGGGAGGTTTTACATATGCTAAGAAAATGGAGGCAGGGCCTTTGATTGCCAGTCTCTAACAATCACCAGTGACAGTGACATTACCTAAGATTTCAGTGGTCCTTTGAACCTTAATGCTTCTTGGCTGCCTCCCTATCTTGGAGGCACAGAGCTCATTGTCAAGACTTAGTAGAAGCCAGCTAATGACCCAGATTCCTGAATTTCAAAATTCACATGGTTCTTGGCTTTAGGAATGAAGCATATACCTAAGTTAAACCAATCAAAGCAGTCCAGTCTCCTGATTGGTTCAGCCGTGGGCATGTGACCTACCCTACTTAGAAGGCTGGGACAAAGGCTATTTATTTTGCTGTGGCTGATGCATTATGCAGATGAGATGCCTGGAATCTCTGTGCCACTTTTTGATTATGAAAAAAAACAACAACAACAAATAGAAAGATGGAGAACTCAGGGAATCAAAGGGCACTGCAGCTGGATCCTAAAAAGTGGTCAGTCTCCACGCATTGCAGTTACATGAACCTAATAACCCCCCTTGTTCTTTCTTATTTTAAAATATATTTTATTGATTTTTTACAGTGAGGAAGGAAGAGGGATAGAGAATTAGAAACATCAATGAGAGAGAAACATCGATCAGCTGCCTCCTGCACACTCCCCACTGGGTATGTGCCCACAACCAAGGTACATGCCCCTGACTGGAATTGAACCTGGGACCCTTGAGTCCACAGGCCAATGCTCTATCCACTGAGCCACACCAGTTAGGGCACCCCCTTGTTCTTTAAATCAGAGCCAATTTTTTTTTCTTTCTTGAACCCCAAAAGGTCCTAGTGGAATGTGGACCATGGAAGTGAGGGTTATGTAAGTGTCAGAGTCTAGATTGTTGAATAGGCTGAAGAGGTATGATGGAGAGGTGAAGTTAGTAGCCCTTGTTATTAAATGATGGTAGCAAAATAACTGCTTGAACTGTTCCCTGCTACATCCTGGGACTCAGAAAATGCCTTCCAGAAAAGGCTCTCACATCAGGGAATTGTTAGGAAAAAGTACAACATTGGTGTCTTTGGGCTTCTTTTTACGGTCTTCAATCAGGCCTGCAAGGGGAAGGTAAAATAATGCAATTTCTTTTTGTGAGGGCTTCCATGTTGTATTTTCAAATCTGGAAAATACTGCTGCCCCCACAAGAGGCCCATCTAAGCAGTGTGTTTTAAAAAGAGTGACTTTTAGGTAGAAAAAAAGAAGTCAATATTATTTGTGAGTCACTGGTTAATAGAGTTTCAAAAGCCAGACGTTATGGAGAAAGAAAAAAATCTTAAAATCCCTTAGGCTCCCATTTCATATCCAGAACCAGGCCTGGCTCTGGCCAGGTGGCTCAGTTGGTTGGAACATCATCCCATACACCAAAAGGTTGTGGGTTCAATTCCCAGACAGGGCACATACCTAGGTTGTGGACTCACTCCCTGGTTGGTGTGCCTGCAGCAGACAACCTATTGCTCTTTTCTCACATCAATGTTTCTCTCTCTATCTATCTATCTATCTATCTCTCTATCTATCTATCTATCTTTCCTCCTTTCTCTTCTTCTAAAATCAATAAAACATATTCTTGGGTGAGAATTTTAAAAAATGAACCAGGCCTGGATGACTTAAATTTGGAGTTTTCTGTAATTCAAAGGAAGTGAGAAACAAAGTTCCTGTTATGCAAGAACATGCAAAAATCTGACCTCCTGTCCCCAGTGGACTGTGGGAAGAAGACAGAGAAGAATTAGAAGACTTCTTCATCAGGGACCTCATGGACTGAGGAACATAGGAACTTCCAGCATGGATGGGGGAGAATAGTCAGTGCTTGTCATTTGCTATCCCTGTAGGCAGCTACAAACCCCATATGCATCCAGATGCACATCAACATGATACAAAAGTCAAGATTAAAATACAATTGTACAGATCGAGCACAGCACAAGAAATCCATGTCAACGGGGCACCATTCGTTTCACAGACATAGCAGATTTGTACATTTATTATGGCAGTTTTAGAGTATACGGCAGCAAAGTGTTCTAACAAAATAAGCATGGCAATTGTCCAACCCTGTCATCTTTTCCAAGTTTGCACCAAATGCCATGTGACCTGCCTCTCTCCAATAACCACAAGGCCATGTAAGCCTCTTCTACCCCAGAGTCATTGTGAGAGGAGCTAGGAGAGGTGGAGTATATCTGAAAGATTGAGCATTTAATACCCCGAAGTAGCTGAGTTAACCAAATGAGTCAGTTTAAGCAGAAAGAGATGGAGCTATTTTTAACTCATGAGTGAAACAATATTTTTGAACCCTACTATCCAGCAGATTGGTGACTCAGGAGAAAGAATAGACCAGTACTGAGAAATAAAACTCCAGTACAATTGAGTCATACTGTGATCATTGTCTCTCAAATGTCTAAGCTTTGACTGGAGGTGGCCTGCCAGAACAGAGAGAGAGAAAAAAAAATTCCTTGCTTTAAAATAATTCTGTCCACCTGTGACCTACAGGCCGGGTTGACTCTAGGTCCAATCATTAGTGTAATGGTTCTCAAACTTCAATGTTTCTAAGTATCACCTGGGAATCTTAGTTTTAAATATTCTTATTTTTTGTCCCCAGACACAGAGCTCCTAAAACTCTCATAACTTCTTAAGTGATAAGAGCCCTAGGAGCATCTCTTATTCTAATATTTGATCTTTTACCTCCTCCCTGACCCAGAATTCCTGAAACTCTTGTCATTTCCTGGGTGAGAGGAGTGTCTTTGCTTGAATGAGGTGACTGGGTGGGTTGCTGAATGGCTTCTGGATGAGGACTAGCATGAATGACCTGTGAGAAGATTAGCCTTTTCAGCACCACTGACCCTCTAAGGAGGAGAGAGGGGCGAATAATGGATCGTGCCTGCATGAGGAAGCCTTCACCTAATTCCAAAAGTACGGGATTGGAAAGCTTCCAGACTGGCGAATAGATCCACCCCAAAGGGTGACACACCCAACCTCAGGGACACAAGCTCCTGCAGACAGACATCCTTCTCAGAGGACTGCACCAGGACCGGCGTGTTGACAGAGAGAATGGAGTTGCCTTTCCACCCAGGAGCCATCTTGAATCGAAATCTAAGAAGATATCTGTCCTAAGAGAAAATATGAGTCTTGAATTTGAGCATCCAAAAGATACTAAATGAGTCACTTAAAAAATAAAAATAAAAAAGACTGTTTAAGCCAACAGAGATGACATACTTTCCATGTGCAAATTTAAGGTTTATTTTTTTCTCACAACCAGTGTGAATGGGGTTTTCAGGGCAAGGCGATAATAGTTTGTTTCCCACATCCAAATGCAGAAGGCAAAAAAATGGGACCTCCCAATTCAACACATGTTTGGCAAATTGCTGTTATATTCATTTTACATAAGCCTAGTTTATTTAAGCTGAAGTTTCATCTACTGGAAAACAGAGCTACTGTGAATGACCCAGAAACACTGGGTGCTGGAAGAATGGGTGGATGGATAATAAGGAGGATTAAGTACTCTGCAAATTGTCCTGTCTCTTTACTTCAAAACACATTTGTTTTTCTGGCATTTATTTGCTAAAATGAATTCGGTCCCTTTCGAGGAGGACACCCATAAAGATAGAATGTTGATAATCATAACACCTAGCACGACATCTTACTTATAGTAGGTATTAAATATTTATTTGGTCATTTGATGTGATGATTACATTGGAGGAGAGATATCATGTAAATTACCTTGTGTACTTGGTTGACTCAATTGAAATGAGGAAGATTGGATGAGATCTAGGAATATGAATGGGGTGAATCAGGCTGGGTATGTCTTTTCTTTGCAGGGGCCTATATTGGTTGGAGAGCTGGGCTCCCTGTCTGCTGTGGTGGGAGCAGACCATGGGCTCATTCTGCTGCATCACTGTCCTCTTAGTTCCAGCTGCGAGGGAAGACTGGCCACTGTTTCTCCCTCTCTATGTTCAGCTCTGGAAAGGCATTTGAAGAACACCTAGTAAAACAATCCTTCCATTACAGGTAAGGAGTCTGGGCCAAAGCGGGAAAATAATCTACCAAAGGTCACACAACATCTAAATGACAGAGACTGGAATAACTTTCCAGTCTCCCAAATCAGGATTTTTTTCCTTTGCTGCAGACTTTTCTGGTTGCAAGCAATTAATCAAACTGTCAGAGAGAGGGAAAAAAATTATTGGCCCAGAAAAGGAAAGTCCAGGTGCAATTTCAGGTACGGCTGGATTTAAATGCTTAACTCTTGTTACCAGGAAGACATTTTCACCATCTTCCTGATCTACCTTTGCTAATTTTAAATATTGATTCATTCATTCATTCATTCATTCATTCATTCTGCTATCACGTCAAAGATGGCTACAAGCATCTGCAGGCTTAGAAAATCCAGTAGAATGAGAGAGTCTCTTCACTGATACTTCTGGTTCTCCTGCCCTTGTTCCTCAATTAAACCAGCTGCTGTGGTTAGAAGTGGACAGTCTCATTTCTCCCAGAGACCACACGTGCTCCTGAAGTGGGGTGCAGTCACACCCTAACCATAAGACTGAAAGGAGGATGTGGCTTTTCAAAGGACAATCAGGAGGAAAAGAGTCTGTTGCTATGTCCATGACCATAATCTTCGAGGCCTGTGACACCAGACACACACCTTGCGTTAGTCTTCATTGAAAGGGATGGTAGGTTACTTAATTTTATAAAAGGGGAGAAATTTTGCATAGAGAATACCCACCTTCCACAGTGTTCATTCTGGAAGGTTATATCAAGAAGAATCCTGGCAGGCAACAGAAAGGTCACTCAAATTTAGACAAAATGAGGAAAGTTTAATAGAGAGATATTTACAAAGACAAGGGTAGGGTGTAGGGGTGTCACAGGGATGGTACAGTACCTGGGGGCAGTAACATCTGGGCGCACTGACACCCCTGTCCCCAAAGGGCAAGAGGAAGACTTGGTTCCCAAACCCGGAGGCCCAGGGAATTGTCTGGAGAAGGCAGCTGGACTGAACTGGGACCTTTAGCAACGATAGAGTCTCAAAATAGGAGCTGAGGGAAAACATATACTCAAAACTTCCTCTCCTCCCTCCCTCCAGTTTTCTGCAGGAGCTTCCTACTGGATGAAGCCAGAGGCGAGGACTCTCCCTGTTGTGGTTCAGAAGGCCAGCTGCTTGGGGCACAGAGCTGGATGGAGAAGGTGGAAAAGTGCGTCAGAGGAGGAACAGACTCGTGTTCAATTTCTCAGTTATATTTACACACTAGTCATGGGGCAAATCAGGGCAATATCCATGAAATGTCTGAACACATGCCCTTGTCTAAATTCCTGTCCTGCAACATTGCCTGCTAAACATCCTCTCTAATAAAAGAGTAATATGCAAATTAACCATCACTTCACTACACAAGCCATGCCCACAAGACAAGCCATGCCCATCAGCCAATCAGGGCGAGTATGCAAATTAACCCCAACCAAGATGGCTACCAGAAGGGAGGCTTGGGTTTCCCCAGCAACAGAGGAAGCCAAGCTTTCCACACACTCTGGCGGGCCCAGGTCTCCATTCAAAGATACAAAGTTTCAATTATAGAAGGTAATCAAATCCAAACAGAAATGGCGGCAGCCACGGATCGAGCAGGAGGCTTGGCTCCACTCCAGGCTACAAAGTTTCAATTGTAGAAGGTAAATAAATTCCAGATACCAGGGCCTCTGCTTGGGTTGCCAGGGGCATGGCTGGCCTGCAAACCACCACAGGCCCCTCACCCAGGCCTCTCCACACCCCAAGGGAACCCCACCCTGATCCGGGACACCCTTCAGGGCAAACCAGCTGGTCCCCACCCATGCATCAGGCCTCTATCCTATCTAATAAAAGAGTAATATGCAGATTGACCCTCACTCCAACACACAAGATCAAGATAGCTGCCCCTATGTGTTCAAAATCCTGCCCCCATGTGGACACAAGATGGCCACCACAAGATGGCCATCAGGGGAGGGTAGTTGGGAGGGACCAGGCCTGCAAGGGAAGGCAGTTAAGAGGGACCAGGCCTGCAAGGGAGGGCAGTTGGAGGCGATCAACCCTGCAGAGGAGGGCAGTTAGGGGTGACCAGGCTGGTAGAGGAGGGAAGTTGGGGGCAAACAGGCTGGCGGAGGAGCAATTAGACATCAATCAGGCTGGCATGGGAGTGGTTAGGGGGTGATCAGGCTGGCAGGCAGAAGCGGTTAGGGAAATCAGGAAGGCAGGCAGGCGAGCAGTTGGGAGCCAGCAGTCCTGGATTGTCAGAGGGATGTCCACTGGGACCGGGCCTAAACGGGCAGTCAGACATCCCTCGAGGGGTCCCAGATTGGAGAGGGTGCAAGTTGGGCTGAGGGACACACACACCCCCGCCCCCATGCACAAATTTCATGCACCAGGCCTCTAGTATATAATAAAAAACCATGGAAGCATCCATGACAACAGCATCAGTGAGGTCCACTGGGGCTTCTTCTGGCCTTTGGGTCATCAGATTTGTTCTAGTTTTTGTTCCTTGCTGTGTGACCTTGAACAAATCAGATAATCTCTCAGAGACCGAGTTTTCTCATCTTTAATATGAAGGTATTCCCCCTGCCTTCTGGTGCTCTATCTTTTATTCAGTACGAATGAGATATTAGTTATAAAAGTGTATTGAGAGTGATAAAGCACTACTTTTTAAAAAATGTTTGTATTGATGTTTAGAGACCAGAGAGGAATGGAGAGGGAGAGAGAGAAACATCAATGAGCTGCCTCCTGCATGCCCCCTACTGGGGATTGAGCCCACAACTCAGGCATGTGCCCTGACCCAGAATGGAACAAGCAACCTCTCAGTGCACAGGACCACTCTCAACCCACTGAGCTACACCAGCCAGGGCAAAAGCACTAATTTTATATTGATCATTTCAACCTTCACAGTGAGCATAAGAAATCTATTGAGATGGTTTATTTATGGGTATGAATTTTAATAATTTTTCATCAGAAAAAAAGCTCTAAAGCCCATTTGACTCATTCCATATGTGGTGGTACATTTTGCTGCATCAAAGTAGAAAAGAATTAATGACACATTAACCTCCAGTGTACTCTGGGCTTGCATTAAGGAAATGATTTTCTGTGATTCTGCTTATTGCTAAAAAAATTAATCAAGTTTTCTGCCTGACAAGTGAGTCACTGTGCTTATTATCTGTTTATGAGCAGGCAAAGCCCAAAGCATCCATGTGTCCCACTGAGTTATGGAGTCCTTTAAAGGCAGCGCATTGGCCATGGATCTTCCTGCCATCTCTCCCCTGCCATTCACCGAGAACATTTTCCATAATACAGCGAGGCTTGTCACAATTTATTTCTGCACTGCTGATTCCTAGGTTGACTGCCTAGATTTCTAAAGCCTAGACTGGTAGCTGTGGCCTGATAAAAACTACTATACAGAATTCCCCTCACGCCTCCCTCTTTCTCCTCACCCCCAGCCCTCTCTGCATATTCTGGTTGCTAAGACTCTTTTGATCAGATTCCCTTATTGTCCCAGTTCCCTGGGAACTTATCAGTGATAGCTGCCAGGAGTTCATTGGAGAGTGGGCTGTGTGCTGAGAACTCTACATCCAATAATTTACTAATTTGCCCCCAACAACTTTATGAAATAGACTAGAGGCCCAGTGCATGATTGAATCATGCACGTGTAGGGTCCCCTACATGCTTTCGCTTTTCACGGTGGAGCTGGGTGCCTGTCCGCTGGTGCACCAGGCCTTTCAGAAGCCTCCGACTCGGCGGAGGCTTCTGAAAGGCCTGGTGCCGGAGCAGACAGGCACCCAGCTCCCCCACTTTTGATGGTCCGAGGCCACTGAGGGGGGCTACCCTGCTGTTGAGAGGCGCAGGGGGCGGGAGTGGCAGCGGATCCATGCCTCTCAATGGCCGGATAGGCCACCCCGAGTCCCGCCCCCCCAGCCTCCCGCCGCCCAATCGTGGGCGTAGCGGAGTGATGGTAATTTACATGTTACTCTATTATTAGATAGGATGTGATTGTCTCTATTATACATGAAAGGACTGAAGCTTAGAGAGGCTAAAAGCAGACCAAGAACTCAAACCCAAATGTCTGAGTCCAAAGCCTCTGACCGCAATCACCATACTAAATGATATAGCTTATCATGTTGTTCTAGCAGGCTTTTTCTTTCTTTCTTTCTCCCTTACAGTAAAATCTGATTGATTGCCACTGAGGAATCAGTCTCACTTGGATCAAGATGCAGAGGGAGTTATGCTCCTCTTATTTCAGGAGATACATGTGCACACATTATAGATTTATTGCAGACACTGCACTGGGAAAACTCTCACTGTCCCCTGAGGACCGCATGTTAACGGCTAAGAAAGGAATAGCAGTATCAAATTTCTGTTCTCTATCAGTCACTATGAAGTCTAAATTCTAATTCTTATATCACATAAAACTCAAGGCCATCAGTGAGCTAAATAGTCAAGAGTTAGTGTGTTCAGTTTTGCAATACCCTATTGTGATAGAAATATAACACGGGATTCTTTAAATATAAAAATCTAGGAGAATGCTAAATGGTTGAGAACCTATATATAGAATTTAATCAATTTTTGCTAAATGATGACAATAAAAGGTTAATCCCAATGATAACAAACTTTACCTCTGGTAAAGTTCCCAATCAGTTACATGTCATTCATATTCCATATCATTTTATTTCTTAAGTACATAGGAGAAGTGTATGAGAGGAAAAAAATGTGCACTTATCTTTTTAAATGATATTATAAGGGATAGTGAGCAATTTAATAGAAAGAAAAGCACTTTATTTATCAATTCTTTCAATGAACTTTTTTCAAGTGCTTCATTTTTGCTAGGCGCTAGGAGTATTGGGAAGCTTATAGTCTAATAGGGGATCCAGGGACAAGCAACAGTGAGTGCTACAGTATAGTGAGTGTTATAGTAAGAGTTAAGTAAGAAGGGTGGGTGGATCCAGGAAAATTTCCCAAGAGCACTCACTGTCTCCTCTGAGATTGAAAGCCTGAATAGGCATTAGTCAAGTGGGGGAGGATGTTTCAGGTTGAGAGGAAGGACATGCAAAGGCCTGGTTCCATTTTCAGGAAATGAAAGTAGTTCAGTGTTATTGAAGATGAGTCTGAAGGAGGAAGTGGCAAAAATTAAGAGATGGAAAGAAGCAGAAGTTAAATTGTAGAGTCTCTTAACCAAGATAAATAATTTGGACTTCTATATTAAGGTCGATAAGTAGCCATTACAAAGATTTTTAAGTGTGTGAAGTACATGACCAAATGTGCGCCTTAGGAAGATTACTCTTGTCTCAGTGTTCAAGAGGGACTGATCTAGGTTGGTGTTCTCATGGGGTGACTTTGACCTTGACCTCTGAGGAGTCTGAGCCCTTATTTGCCTTGTCTTTTTTGGGCCATAGTTATTGCAATAGGCAAACTCTACATATGGCAAACCCATATTCAGTTAAGTATCATTCCTTTAAGGACCAATTCTATACCCCCCAGAGCAGAAGATGTCTATTGTAATCATCCTGATACTAAAAGGCTGGTCTCTGCTGATGGCAGGTTGGACATTCAAGAATAGCATTAATCAGTATACTGGCTGAAGTTTATTTTAATGAGTGATGTGTGTTTGGAAACACTCAGTTTTTATATTTTATATTTTTCTACATGGGAAGCCAATTTTTTGGCACCATTTATTGAATAGCCAGCCCTCCTTACTATGCAATACCACTTTTCCCATATTCCTTAGTTCTGGTATGGACACTCTTTTCTCTCTTAGTAAGATTTTGTGCATATTTCTGCACATTATCACACTGTGGTAATTGCCATACAGTTTTATTATATACTAGAGGCCCGGTGCATGAAAATTCATGCACTGGAGGGGGGATCCCACAGCCCGGCCTGCCCCCTTTCACAATCCAGGAGCCCTCAGGGTGGGGAGGCGACCCGGTGATCAGGGGAAGGCGACACCCCATCACACCTCTGCTGCTGCCACTGCCAGCAATGCAAGCCTCGGCCAGCCCTGGGCGGCTGGGCAGCCGCCATCCAAGGCTTGCCTGCACCTTGAGCCGGCCCTGGGCAGCTAGGGGGCTAAGGGGACTAGGGGACTCCAGAGGCAGGCGCACAGCAAGGCTGGGCCTGCCTGGAGGTGGACCCAGCCTTGCCACGTGCCTGCCACCCCGGTAGGACTGATGGGACTGGGTGCCGCCATCTTGTGGCTGTGGGCACCGCCATCTTTGAGGGCAGGGAGGTCAATTAGCATATTCCCTCTTTATTAGATAGGATTCTTGCTAGTCAATTCTGGTATATAGTCACTACTAGAAAATGGAGGGCTTCTGAGATAGCTGACAAAGTTCTATTTCTTGACTTGGTTTTGGTTACAAAACTACTTGCCTTTTAATGATTCATTCAAGTGTAACTTTATATCATAGAGTTTTCTATATCTGTGTTTTATTTTGCAATGAAAAGGTTTAAAAAAAAACACCTTTTATTGGGTGCTTAGGGGATAATAGTACTACCATTCAAAACCTAAGTGTTACTAAAACTGGTTACTTTGGGAGAATCACAGCCAAAATCTAAACTTTGATTTCCTGTCTAGCTCCTGCTGGGTTCCAGGAGAGAAAACCTAGTTCAAATATGGCACAGCCAAATATCTAAGCCTCTTTAACCTTTCATGTTCCCACCCTTTCACATTTGTAGAGGAGGAGGTCTGTCCCTTTCCCAGAATAAAGCCTATTCATTCATCCCTGCCCCAGAATGAATGGCAGTGGGAACATCCATTTCCTTGAAGGAAAACTCTCACCTCCACTAACAGGGTGTAACCTAGGAGAAGCAAAGGAATCACAATGACTGTTAGTGTATTTCTCAAAGTCTGAGATGTTCATATTAAATAACACCCTATGGGGGATGCCACCATCTGAGTCAGGTATGTAGTTAGGGAAAAATCATTTCTTCAGCTCTTCAAAAGCATACTCAGGTGAAGGTAGACCTTAATTCATGGCATAAGGAAAGTGTTATCACTTCATTCTAAAATATAAGTTGAGATATATGGTACACTGTTTTCCCCTTTAAAATAGCTTCCCCTTGTGATTTTATTTTTTTTATCAAATCCTATCTTGGGGTTTTCTTAAAACAATGGAAATCCCAACTTCTAGAAATGAAAAAACCAGCAACCTTCCAAAGACATGTCTCTCCATCTATTTCCATTGCTGCAAATCAGATGAAACTGAATAAACTTTTATCTTTACTAGACACTTCTTATAACCAACTTTAGTCATTGATCTCTCAAAAAGTCCTCTATTTAGCCCTCAGCTTCTGCTATAGATTTTATAACCTCCTCTCATTCTCTCCATGCAAGGACACCTCAAAGATGTTAAGTCTTCCTGTAGGAAGAATTTGTCCCCTTATTTGTTCTCAAGAACCACAAACTGGCCACCAAAGTCCATTATTTCCTTCTTCCTGGACCATGGCTGGAGTTTGTGTCTCCATTTCCCTTACAGTTTCATGCAACTATGTTCTCACCATTGGAATGTGAACAGAAATAGCATGTTCCACTTTAAGCTAAGCTCATTACAATCTCCCATTCATGCTCCTTCATGCCCTTTCTTCTGTCTAATTGATTGTGCAGGTGACCAAAAGGGAAGCTTGGCAGCCACATGTGAAAAATGGCAGTCTCATTAGCACACCTGAAACCCTAAGAAACTATGTCACTGCTGCTGAAGTGAAGTTCCTCCGTGAGAGAGCAAAACATTTTTTATTTTAGCCACTGAATTTTAAGGGTCTATTTGTTTGCCATCTTCCCCAATCAATATGAAAATTAATATCTAAAGGTGCATGTCATAACAAACACCTAAAATGTATGGTATCTAGATTAGCATTCAGACTGCAGGAAGGAAGAAAATGGATATCAAAGGCTGGAAAGCTAGAACTGATACACTTATCATCTCATACAATTATCATCTATGATAACTTGGAAAGCAGACCAAGAACCTATTATGTCTGTAGCTCTGGGAAAAGGAGCTGGAAAGAGAAAAAATATTAGTGTATGTTGGCTGCTATTTATTAATTTTAGCAAAATATTACAAGAAATTGAGGAACTCAGGCAAGAACTGACTATTTTGCTAGTTGAAGTGGAACTGAATAAAAATACTTTTAAATTTAGGGCTACTTGGGGCTGGGAAAACTGATGGTTTATGTACCTCAAATGCTAGAAGATATGATTTTTAGGTCAAAAATAAAAACAAAAAAACGGAGACACAGCCCAGTGGCAAAGATATTACCCAGGATGTGGTCTTGCCACCCACGTCTGTCGTTGGAGATGTCAATTTAGATTCCAGGAAGGCAAGGTGGATGGGCTGAGCAAGAAAAGCAGGCTTAGGACAGGTCTATAAAAGAATTGGGGGCTTATTTGCAACTACATGAAACTGTCTGGAAACAAGTAGGTCAGAAGCCTATCAAGTTTTTGAGCAAACTATATTGCTCAGAAACCACAAGCTTGTGTCTGTCAGATTACCCTCATGCACCAGAAGAAAGTGGGCTATGAAAGGGATGCAACTCCTAATAACATACTCTGCAATATCCACCCCATATGTGGCCGTGGGGATAATGGACAAGAATATTCTCCAGGTGGGAGAGGCTATTGAGGCCACCAAGAACATGTAAAAGAAAATTCCTTAAAGAGGACAGACTCAGAGTCTATTAAGACATTTTCTTCTAGGGGTTGGGGGTCTTCACAGTACCTCCCCAATAGAATTCCATTATTGCTGTGGAGCAGGGACAGCTTTGAGACTTTTTATTGCAGTTATCCTGTCCATGTTTGTATACTGCGTGTGTAGATGGAGCAAAGCCTTTAGTTCAAAGGCTGCTGGACCTTCCAGAACTACATCTGGACCTGAAGGAGGGGTCTGAGCATCTCCTGGAGATCCTAGAATTTAGGTAGATGCAACAACTGAATGACATTTTGGGTTTTCTCCTTTAAGGAGTATGTGAGTATGTTTAATGTAAGGGCTGATGATGCTGGCCAAAGTGGCTAATCATGACAGAGATTGCCAGCTGTCTACAAAAAGCCATTCTCTCCTTCTTCCTGGGCACACAGCTAGACATCTATCAGCTCCCTCTGCAGAGAAATGACTAAGTTCTCTTTAGTGAAATAGAATTGATATATGCCACTTCCGAGCATGTCCCACTAGGCCTTTTTTTCACTGCTGGTTGACTGATGTGACAAGGTTTTGCAAGACCTCCAGATGTCACGTTGAAGTTGGCAAAGCCATCTTCAATCTGGGTCCTTAAATGACTGTGTGGAAGAGAGTTGTCATCAACTTGAATCCTATTATTATGGCTGTTGTGTTTTAAACCACTGAAACTTGGATTTTATTTTCATTGCATCTTAGCATACTCTAATACATCATATTAAAAAGTAGCAATGTCTATTTTGCACAATTTGCTAATTTTTCCAAGAAAGGCTATAGTTGATCCATTGGATACAAGACATAGTCTCTCACCACCATCCCAAACCTTTATGACAAAATCTGATTTCATTGCATAAATTTCATGATCTCTTATTTCTTATGACACCCTTAAATAAATGCACTCAATCTCTTTTATCCCTCCACCCACTTCTCTCTCTCTCTCTCTCTCTCTCTCTCTCTCTCTCTCTCTCTTCTCTCTCTCTCTCTCTCTCTCTCTCTCTCTCTCTCTCTCTCTATCTCCCTCTATCTATCTATCTATCTATCTATCTATCTATCTCTATCTCTGTGTCTCCATCTCCAACTCTTCTGACATCCAATTCTCAACCTATTTTCACTCACAAACTTTAAATTCATGACTGCTGACATAAAATAGGTCCAAAGTATGGTCCAGAAATCTCATTACATATCCATAGTTCACCCACTCATCCAATTTCTTACAGTTATTTCACATTTTATTTTATCTCCACAAATATCCATTTCCTTCTCCTTCCTCCTCATTCCCAACTGATGAGTATGAATTTCAATTCAATAAGAAAACAGAAGCAATCAGGGGAGCATTTACATTAACTCCCACCACCGCCTCTACTGCCTACCTGCATCTGTTCCCATGTAATGTGCCTTCCCTCCTGGGTGAGTTGTCTGTGCTCCTTTCTAAAGCCAAAACGTCCATATGCTCACTGGGCACCATTCCCTCTCATCCTCTGAAGGATCTTACTCCAATTCTCTTCTTTCCCTCCTGCATCATCAAAATTTCCTTCACACTGGATCTTTTCCATCAACACATAGAACATGCTACAATACATCTCATCTTAAGACACAAACAACTTGACTCCATCCTCTCCTTTAACTACTACCTCATTTCTTTGCTAGCTTTTATAGGTCTATTCCTGAGGGAGGAAAACTGTCTACATTCACCCTCTTCCTTTCTCTAATTTTATTCTCTCTTGAATCCACTTCAAGCAGGCTTTCTCCCTCACCATTTCATTGAAACATCGCATATCAAGATCACCAATGAGCTTCATGTTGCCAAACCCAATGGCAAATTATTCATCTTCATCTTACTCAACTAGAATCTGATACAATATATCATTCTTTTTTGAAATACTTTTCTCTTGGCTTCCAGGGACCCTGACCCCTCCCTTGATTGACTTTCTTACTGGTCACTCCTCCATCTACCCAATTTCTAAACGTTAGAGTGCCTCAGTATCTTATGTTTATTCTTTCTTATATACACTCATTCTCTAAGTGATTTTGATGTCTCAGAGCTTTTAACACCATATTCACTGCCATCTACACCTGGGTATCAAAATTAACTTTCCCCAAATTAAACTTATTATTATTACTCTTAAGCCTTCTCAATCAAAGTAGCTCCATTTTTCAGTTGTTTAAGCCAAATCCATCATCATCCTTGACTATTCTCTTTCCCTAACACCTGACAATCATTGTTTCAGCATTTCCTCTTACCACTACCTCAGACTGTATCCTGAATCCAACCGCTTCTCACCACCTCCATCACCATCATCTCTCATCCAGATTTTTTCAAAAGCATCCTGTAGTCAAAACTTCTCATTACCTCCCAATATCTATATTCCCTCCTTCTATACTAATAGAAATTGAACTAGGTATCTGGTCTTCCAGAATGTAGATTTTCTAACATTTCTTCCAGCTTGGTGTAGCCAAGGGCCAAGGGTTATAAGTAGAAATGTCTATGAAACTTCTGGGCACCTTCCTTAAGAGATAGTTGCAAGTTACCATTTGTGGCTTCCTCCTCATCTCATTTCCATCCACAGATGATTTCTTATTCCACAGAGAGGCACCTTTATGTTTACTCTTCACTATCTGTATTTATGCCTTGGGTGAGCCCTCAGAACTATGACTTGGAGTTTTTGAGTCTCTGAGAACTTGCTGAACAGAGCTGCCATCTACCTCTATATTCAGACTCGTGAACTTATGAGTGAGAGAGACACCAGCTTCTATTTGAAGTCACTCTTACTTGGCTAATCCTGTCACTGCTGAACTTCTTCCAAACTAATATGCCTTCTAATTTTTCCTCTGCTTCTGCTCTTGCTCCTTTATAAACTATTCTCCCCATAGCATCAGCCAGAATAATCCCTTTAAAACCCAGGTTGGCTTATGCTGCTCTTGTGGTCAAAGCTCTCCAGTGGCTCTCCTCCCATTATAGTCTCATCAAAGCCCTTACTAGACCCAGCTTCGTTTCTGTACCTTGCTCCTCTTGCTTCCACTCTGCTCTTGTCTCCATTCATTGCTCCAGACATAATGACCGCTTGCGGACTCTCAGACACACTCCTGCTGCAGAGCTATGCACTCCTTTCCTCTTCCTGGAAGACTCTACCTCCTGTTATCCTGTGCTCACTCTCTCACTGTCTTCAAGACTGTACTCAGGTGTCACTTTATCAAACAGGCCTTTTCTGACTACCTGATCTAAACCATCACCCCCACCACCAGGACATTTCCCTTAAAAATTGGGATTTTCAGCTTCTTTAGAAAATGCAACTGCTCTGACAATATCAGGCCCAATTCTCACAGGGCAACAATGGACCTGAGCCAAGTATAGCACAAAGACAGAGCTTAGGGGAACTTTAGTTATTCCTCTTATACAATTTCCTTCAGTGCTTTGTCCTCACTCCTTGACCTCAACTACGGAGGCTTTGTTCATTTTATTGTAAACTGCTATGCAAGCTTAGCTTCAAGCTCCCCCATCTCACCCTCACCCCCAGCTAGATGGTCATCTTGCTAAATAAAGGGTCTAAAGTTGCTATTAGCTAGAAAGTGGATAGTGCAGGCATCCATAGTTCATGGTCCCCTGTTGTCATACATCTTCCTATTTCATAATTTTGCCTGGTTCTTCAAGGCATATGGCTAGCAAATAATGGCTTAGAGTATTTTAGTTCTCCTAAATCTATAGGGCAAAACTCAAAAGATTAAGAGACTATTGAAACTCAAAGGAATGACTTTGTGGAATTCCAGGCATCAAGAAGCAATCATCCCATAGTAATTTCCTATACCTGCTGTTCTTGAGGCTGAAATCCATCTATCAGATTATTTTACAAAGCCATATGGCTCATTCCTGGAGCATTGTTTGATTTGGTTCAGAACCCAAGTCTGTTTTCTTTTTAAATGTGAATACAGGCCAACCAGGCCTTGAACATGTGCAGAGATTATTGCAAACAGGTTAATATTTCCTGGAAAGGGATCTAGTCTTGTTCGAAGGAAATACTATTTTAAAAAACTAAAAGATGAGCTTCACTATTGAGCTGGCGAATGCTATATTTAGAAGTTACTAAAGACAGTTTCTAGTTCAAGTGAAGTTCAGATTCCTCACCATGAATAACTTGTAAGAGGTTTATGTAGAGCATGACAGTGCCCTGTTATATATTTATATCAAGTTTTTATTAAAGAAAAGTGTTGGTGTTTCCATGTTAATTTTACCATGGTTTTTTAAATGCTTTCAAAAACCAAATTCTTGGGAAATCGTAATAAAAACTGCTTTGAATGGATCTCAAGGACTTTTCATCTTAGCAGTTTGTTCAGGATTAAGAGTTACTGTAAAATAATCTCATTCATTCAGCAAAATCGTGCAACAAATATTTATCTAGCAATGTCATTCTGAGCACCAAGTTCTGAGCAGTAAACAAAAGATCAAAGTCCCTGCTCTGGTGGAGATTGCAACCTTATTGGGGCAGGGGGAGGTGGGAGGCAGAAACAGTAAACAAGTAAATGGCTATGAAGAAAGGTGTCAGCAAAGCAGGCAGCGATGGCGTTTCATTCACATTTATATCACAGCATCTGGAGCTTCCAAAGAACTTGCGAGGATTTTATGAATGGATTAATGACTTAATATGATAAACTCTGCCTGCAGAATCTGATTAAATAGAACATTTGTTCTAATAGAGTGGGGTGGGGACATGTATGCTTTTAGTTCCATCTCCTGCAAACTGGGGCCTTGTGTGTTGGTTGCGAATGGTTTCCAAAAGGAAAACCTGGGGACACAAAGTCCTTGTTTTCACCTCTGCCTGCAACCCCCATCAACACCCCCTATATATCGAGGGCTTCAGAGAAACTTCACCTCCTTTAAAATGCTGAGATTCTTGTGAAGTTGAGAAATTCTCATTTGATGCTCTGCAATATCTAAAGTAAATTAGACCTCTACTTACCATAGAACAAAGACTACATTGTTGGGAAAGGAGTTTGCAAGCCCAAATGTTTTCTGATAAGCTTTCTTTGCTCCTCTTAGTGGTCTTGGGAGGGAAGGAATCCTTACTCAGAGCCCGCTTTTATTTTCCCGGCTACTTCATCCACCCAGTCATTTATGGTAGTTGCTAATTGCTTCACTACACAGCCAGCACTTCTTATTTCCAGATACTGTGCTGTGTTGGCAGTTTGGCTGGGTCCAAATAGACATGCTCAAATGCTCAACCAATATACAGGATGTCCCCCAAAAATGTATACACTATTTAAATAAGTATAAAGGCAGTGTTCATTAAAATACATTTCATTTTCAAAATGTGATAGAATCTACAGACATTGTGTATATACATTTTTGGGGATACCTTGTGAATAAATATTTGTTGAAAAATGATTTTACCTTTGGCCTTGTCAGGAGCCTCTGATAAGACTTTCTGGACCACAGCTCCCTCAATAGCAGAGGCTATGGTTGCCTCCCACCAGGTCAACCCAGGAAGATTAGGAGAGCCAGAGGCTGAGAGAAGAAAGGGGGTGACCTAATTCATCGCAAATGAATGTCAGAGGCAACACTAGGTTATAAAGTCAGCAAAGTTGCTCAGGGCTGCATTACGACTTCCGTGGGCATGGGCACTTTTGCCTGTGGGGCCACCTTTAAATAATATTAAAAATTAAACCTTATGGCAGTGTGGGTATAAAGGTGAATATGATCCAGAATGGATTCATTATTATAGATTTATTATGATTATAACCAATTTTTGTTCTTATTTCAAAAGAAAATAAATGGTTTTGTGGGCCCCTAAATGTATCCGGTACCCTAGACACTACTTCTGTGCCTGCTAGCGAATTCAGCCTGAAGTTGGTACTTTAGCACCTTTGCCCTTCTTGGGGACACCATTCTTTTCACACAAATATCTCAGGCATCTAACCTTGCTGCCTCCACTGCCTGTCCTGCCCACTGATCCATCGAACACTGTGGCCAGCTGCAGAGTGAGGGAAGATGTGAGAAACCAATAGACTTTTCATGGGTGCTGGAGCTAGTATGTGCTAGTTGCTTTGTATGTGTTATTGTAGCATCATGTTCTCTCAATGGCCTTATCAGATCACAATAACCAGGGGGGTAATTATAATCCTAAGAATTAGAGACAACATATGCTGAGCTTGCATTACTAACTGGGGAGTCTTTTGAGGGCTTCACATATCTGTAGTCATGTAGTGTCTTCTCATTTTTCAAGTGAAGAAATAGATTCAGAGAAGGGAAGGGACTTGCCCATGACCACACAGTCTGAACAAGGTCAGAAACCAGAATTGGCTGACTCCAGAGAGCTTGCCCTTTCCTCTTCCCACCAGACCCCAGACTTCTCATCATTGCCAGAATTTCTCTAGATGAGACTGCATGTCTGGAGGATTTATACCTTTCAGGCTAATAATACATGTTTCTTCACAGGAACTGAGAGGAGATGACCACTAAGCCCAAATAAGCAAAGTTTGCAGGAAATCTAACCCTGAGACCCTAATTTTAAGGAACAAGAAGATGTGAGTCACAATCCAAAATAGCAAGAATAAGGCCTGGGATTCTACTTATGCCAAAACAGATGCAGGGGCTTAGTTTCAACCATAGAACGTGGGAGGGAGACATTCCACCATGAGTTGAAATGTCTGGAGAAAAATGTACATCCTAGATCCATAAAAATAACTATTTTCTAATGGGTGCTTGTTTATGTTTATGTTTAATAAATTCTTGTCATATTCTACCCTTAGAAAAGTTATACTTAATCAGTAATTTATGCCAGTATTGGAATCGTCCTTAGAAAATTAAAATTTGACCTTTTCTTATGTTCAATGTTATTATACTACAAAATAATTCACTGAAGTCTTCCAAGTTAAGGTTATATACTTTCCCAAAACAGTCTTATTATTTATAATTATACCAAGAATACAGTCATTCTACCAGCTTTTGAATTAAGAAACTGAATTTGATAGATTCTCCCTCCCCCATTATTATTTCTGATCATTATAATAGCTAATGTTTTCCAAGTTGTTTGCCAGAAACTGAGATAAGAACCTTACATTATTTTATTTAATTCATATAACAACCCTAAGAAGAAAGTACTGTTAGTATCCTCATTTTACAGAAAAGGGAATAGGAGATTAGAGAGGATAAAATCTTGTACAATATCACTCAACTGCTATGTGGGAGTATTGAGATTCAAATCAATGATTAATCAGTGTATTTTAGTTTGATAGAATTATTCACCCGGCCAGTGCCCTTTCCATGAGGACCCAAACCTTTAAGTTCCAAAGTGGTTGAGATGAGGTAGGACAAAAATGACCCATATATTACTGAGCTCTGAACATGAAGATTTAAGGCCCTTCTAAAAGTAATGTCTTAATAAACTACTCCAAGAATTGACTTCTCTAGAGGGCATACAGAGACCTCATATTTTATCATTGTGATTTACAGATAAGTGGCCTCCATGTCAGACTGTGAAAGCCATCAGGAGTCAAAACAACAGAGTGTCTTTTCTTTTTCTTTTTTAAATATATTTCTTTATTGATTTCAGAGAGGAAGGGAGAGGAAGAGATAGAAACATCAATGATGAGAGATAATCATTGATTGGCTGCCTCCTGCATGCCCCCTAGTGAGGATAAAGCCCACAACCCGGGCATGTGCCCTTGGCCGGAATAGAACCCCCGGGACCCCCCTGTCCGGAGGCCAACACTCTATTCACTGAGCCAAACTGGCTAGGCCAAGAGTATGTCTTTTCAAAAGCAGAGCCAGGATCCCCTCTCAGAGCATGAACTTAGACATCACCTGCACCGCTCTGTGACTCCAGGCTGATGAGGCAGTCCTTGGTGACTCCCCTTAAATCTGGGTTGGCTCTGTGATTACCTAATAAAATATGGAGGAAGTGATGTTGTGCCAGTTTCCTGGTCGAGGTGTTAAGAGACTGGTCGCTTCCATTTTCCTGTTTCTATAACTACTCATTCTTGAAGCTTTAGGTCTGCATGTAAGAAATCAGACTACCCTGATGGACAGAGACCATGGCAAGAAGCTCAAGATTACGAGGCACATTGTCATGGCTACTGCCAACAGAAACATTTTTATCCACCAAAAAAGGAGAGAGGAGGTTGTAGTGTAAATAGGAGGAGAGGACTGTAGCCCAACCTGCTCCTTACTCACCAGGCAAACCCCAGAAGCCACTCTGGTGAGCCACAAACATCTGGACGTTCTCACCAATACTCCCAAATATGGAGAGATACAAACAGAAGAAGAGAATTTGTTAAGTCTATTCAGCCAGTTTGTTGATATATTCTTTGCTGGTTTGTACTCTCCTGTTCTCCTTTACTAGGTATTAGAGAAGAGAAGTTCTGTGAGTTGGTTCCCATTCACCATCTTCACCCATTTGTTTTTATGATCTCATCCCTGTGTGGGGAATGAGTGAAAGAAAGGCAAATTAGAAACAAAGAGACCACTTAGATGTCCAGACTAAAGTGTTGGCAATGGAGATGAAGAGAAGGGAACTGGTTGAAAATAGTTTTTGGAGATATAATCAATAGGATCACTAGTGGATTAAAATCCCTACCTTCAAAGATTGCACACGAGGACACATGGCGGGAGCAGAGACTGTCAAAGGCTGTGACAAAGGCTGCTACTTAGCCTGTACCACAGCCCTGCCATGGAGAGATCAGATCAAAGGCTTCTTTTAACTCCATCTAATCATGTATGATCCTGTTGTGATTTCCACAGAAAGGCCCCTCGCTGTCATTTTTGTCAGTTAATATTGCTTTTTTGAATTTTCTTTTCCAAATGATCTCCTCTACTAAAAGCAAATGAGAACTCAAAATCATTTTATAAAACCATCTGGAAAATAATGTTAGAGCTCAGCAATTTTCAATTAGGTGGAGACAATGTCCCAAAATAGGAAATTTGCTAGAAGGTTGGAAAGAAGGTATAAAAAGCACATACCAGATGTCACTGTGAGACTTTCATGTCTAAAACCAAAATATCCACTGAACTTTTCAATGAGAATCCAGGATTACCTTAAGAAATTATCTATGATTTCCTTTCTGAGCACAATACCTGCTTAATTTAAACTAAATGAAAGTGTGTTCTATTAGGTTGAGATCAACCTGTAAACCTAACTACAATCTTTTTTCTTAGAAATAGAAAGTCTAGGGTGAGTATGCAAGAATGTCTTCTGCCTTCCATGCATACCAACTTCTAGCTATTCCTTGATGGCATGCCCTTCACATGGAGGAATCATTAAAGAGCCTCAGGAAGAGGTATGCAAGTTTGCAGCCAGAGAAAAGAGAGTGAGGACCATGAGAAAGAGCCGGACCACTAGCTCTGCAGAGTTGGGGGTGATTTGGAAAGGAAAAGCACACTTAATGAGGATGCTTGGAGAAGCAGTCCGCTTTGTGTAGTGTAAGTCCTGTCCTCCATCTCACCTATGAATGTCTACAGTTTTAATGAATAATCAGAACTCAGCAATGAGACAAACAGAAACATTTTTCTTTTTCTTTCACTACTTCCAGCATGTTCTGATAAATCTACCTTTCTCTACCTTTGATGACATTCCAGGCAGATCCTGTGACCTTCCAATCTCTTTGGTTTCATGAACAATCTCCTTACAATTACAAAGACTCATTTTCAGATACTATACAGTCCCACCCAACAAAATAAAATGTAAACCTCATATTTAATTCCAAGCTCCTTCCCTCCCCCTTTTCCCCAATACCCACCTCCATTGCCCATACCTTCCCCAGTCAGGCCTAACCTTGGCTTGAGGACTTGCAGTAGGAATTGAATATGACGTTTCTTCTACCTTATTTCACTCTTCTCGCTTGTTCAGGGACAAAGCATGAAAAAGATAGATTAGAGAAAGGGCCATTGGTATGTTTCTTCCTTGGCTGATACCAAGTAGCCACTTCTGTGTTGCCTTCATTCAAAAGCTGGCTTTTGTGGGGCACACATTTGTAGATTCTTCAGAGTCATGGGAACCACTCTACTGCTCAGTTCTTGGAGAAAGTAATCTGTTCTCTTTGAACCATCTCTGAGCTCCTGCCCTCTATGGGACCTCCTCCAATTGAATCCCCCTCACCATATATGCTACCCTCTTGAGAAGATTCCTTTGAATGGCTGTGATGTCATGCATGTTTGTGCTTCAGAAAAATTCATATGTTGAAACCCTAATCTTCAATGTGATGGTATTTATAGATGGGGCCTATGGGAGGTGATTAGGTCAAGAAACTATAGCCTGAATGATCTATACTAATAAAAGGATAATATGCTAATTAGACCAGGAGACCTTCCTGATGTCCTTCCAGACAAAGCCATGGTGGCGGGGCAGAGGCAGAGGCAGTTAGGGTTGATCAGGCCAGCAGGGGAGGGCAGTTGGGGGTGAGCAGGCTGGTGAGAGGGGCAGTTGGGGGCGAGCAGGCCAGCGGGGGGGGGAGAGTTGGGGTTGAGCAGGCTGGCGGGGGGGGGACAGTTGGGGGCGATCAGGCCAGTGGGGGGGGGGCAGTTGGAGGCAATCAGGCTGGCAGGGGAGGCAGTTAGGAGTGATTAGGCCAGAAGGGGGGGCAGTTGGGGGCGATCAGGCCAGCGGGCAGAGTGGTTAGGGGTGAGCAGGCAGGCAGGCAGGCAGGAGAGCAGTTAGGAGCCAGTGGTCCCGGGTTGCGAGAGGGATGTCCTGTGGGATCAGGCCTAAATCGGCAATTGGACATCTCCTGAGGGGTCCCAGATTGGAAAGGGTGCAGGCCATGCTAAGGGACACTCCCTCTCCCTGCCCCCCTCCCCACACACACGAATTTCATGCACCGGGCCACTAGTGGGATTATAAGAAAAAACAAGAGAGAGCTTGCTTCCTCTCTCTGGTCTCTGCCATGGAAGGACACGGCAAGAAGACGGCCATTTGCAAGCCTGAAAGAGAGACCTCACCAGAACCTGACCTTGGTGGAACCCTAATCTTAGCCTCCAGAACTATGGGAAATATATTTCTGTTGTTTAGACCACCCAGTCTATGGCACAGCAGCCCAAGCTGACTATGACAATGGTTTAAGCCTGATCACCTTCTGTGTCAAGGGAAATGTAGGCTAAATGTTGTCTCTCTCCTCCTTTTCCTCCTCCCAACCATTGGAGGCTGTGCCATTCACCCTTGTATCTCTAGAATTCTCCCGGTTGTAATTAAGCTCCACTCTCCATATTCATTCAGAAAGCCTCCTAAATACCTGCATTGAGGAGTCAAGCCCTCCAAGAGCTCTCTCCTGCCCCCTGGTGGCAGAGCTGGAATGCTTGCCATAATTCTCAGCTCAGCCAGCTTCCAGCCAGGGAGTGAAACACCAGCTTCCCTTTCCTGAAGCACCCACCTCAAACCTCTATGACAGTTTTCTTGGAACCTGGAGATGAGAATGCCACAGCACTCCCCACGAGGCCTGAATTCCCCTAAACTAAACTATTGGGTGAGCTCCCTTCAAAAGTCACATCTTTACTTTATACAAGATCATTGGAGGGTAAGTGGTGAGAGTGACAGGATCAACAGATTATCTTAGGAAGTCATAAAGGGAATGTCTGCCAGCTCTCTTTCATTGGGGAACTTATCTGCTCTTCTCAGTTTTGGGCTTCCAGGAAATTGAGAAAACAGAGAAAGTTTCACCGATAAGC
Source organism: Eptesicus fuscus (assembly GCF_027574615.1). Taxonomy (NCBI): domain Eukaryota; kingdom Metazoa; phylum Chordata; class Mammalia; order Chiroptera; family Vespertilionidae; genus Eptesicus; species Eptesicus fuscus. The sequence goes on along the minus strand of NC_072477.1, from coordinate 11,857,537 downwards.
AGGTTATACACACTAGTGCATTGGTGTGAATGGGTCATTCATTGTCAACATAAAAAGATATGAAGGCTGCATGTCAAGGTTGGCACTAGTTGAAAACCAGAGTGCTGGGGTTGGGGCATGCAGAGTGGTTACACCCATAAAGGTAACTTTATTACCAGCCCTTTGTTGAGTAGGCAAAAGCACATGGGAGACACATAACAAAGGGCATTTACAATTAATTAGCAATTATCAGTGTGCCAGGCACTGTGACAGGTGCCAGAGGTGGAGATATGAACAGGACCCAAAGATAGTGGAAATGGGGCAGGTCTCATTTACAAAACATCATTCAGGCACCTGAAGGGTAAATGAAAGCAAAAGAAATCCCCCATCACACTCCTTCCTAAATGGATTTGTAATTGCATTCATTGGGAGCAGATTGCAATATCAATAACTACAATATAATGAACTGACTTGCTGTTCAATTTGTATGGGGAGCTTTGCAGTTTTCCACTAAACTATGAATCATGATTATTTGAAGACCAATTACCCCACCCCCACCCCTTATATTCACAGGAAGAAGCACACTCATCAGAGAGGCTCAATCACTCCCTCTAGCTTCCCAGCACCAATCAGGAGAAAGCTCTGAACATGATACATCATTGCCTCTGAACTGTCGCTCATTTCTCAGAGTGTTTTAAGAACTCGTGTAAATGGTTTTCTTTAAAGATGCATCATTAGAGGGGAAAATGAATACTATCCTGGAGTTAGGACTCCATCGATTCAATCAGTGAGCATTTCCTTCTGCAGGTTAACTCTTTGATCACTGTGACTCCTAGTACCGGATTCCTACCCATAAGTACAGGCTCCATTTACTTGCACAAGAAAATGTTTGTTTTTCTGAGTATGGTTCCTATGTATTAAAATCCTACAAGGTGCTGGGAACTTAGTAAAGATTATCTCTTATAACGACCATGGAAAATAGGTAATGTTATCCCCATTTAACAGATGAATAAGTGAGGCTCAGAAACATTAAATAATTTGCCTACACTCATGCAATTAGCAAGTGTGGATTGAGAATTTCGAGCTAGGTTTCGCTAATCCAGAGCCTAAACTCTTCCCCTATACCCATGGTCGGCAAACTGCAGCTCGCGAGCCACATGCGGCTCTCTGGCCCCTGAGTGTGGCTCTTCCACAAAATACCATGGCCTGGGTGAGTCTGTTTTGAAGAAGTGGCGTTAGAAGAAGTTTAAGTTTAAAAAATTTGGCTCTCAAAAGAAATTTCAATCGTTGTACTGTTGATATTTGGCTCTGTTAACTAATGAGTTTGCCGACCACTGCCCTATACCATCTCTCTAAAGAAGATTAGAGAAAAATATTCTGAGAAACATGGCCCAGAAGTAGGAAGAAAAATTCACACATCTCTACTCAATGGGTCAGCAGCTGCTACACCCTACCCGTGATATACTTGGGAGTTCTCTAAAAAGTCCCAAAATGAGAAACACAATTAGGAATTTTCTCTATTGAAATGGTGCTACATGCAAATAAAAATATCCACAGGTCTCAATCTTGCTACATCTGTGAGTTTCCAAAATCAGTGCATTTCCAAGTGGAGTCTATGCATCACCTGGCCCCACAGCCCCTGCCTAGACTCTCCACATCTCCTCCCATAGTCCACCAGCCCCTGCTCTCCACAGTCAGGGATGAGAATTCACTGACTCCCCAGGCAGCCCCTTTTATTTTTGCAAGTCTCTGAGAGAAAACACTTCCTTATTCTGAGCACGAATCTCACGCCCCATGGTTTCCATCCGTGGGTCTGGCTTTTGGGACTCAGAATCATTTTAATCCATCTTTTTACATGACAGCCAGTCTCATATTAAAAGGCATCTCTCATATTCCCAGTTGAAACATCTAAGCCTCCCCTGGCTTTTTAAAGTACAACTATGACATGATTTTAAACCCCTTCATTTTTCTAGCCACTCACCTCTAGTCTCTATCCTTTCCCCGAGCTGGGAGCCTGGCGGATTGCAGAAGCAACTCGATCGGTCTTCTTGCTTCATTCTTAAACGCCTGTAGTCCAAGCTGGAATATGGTTTAATGTAAACATAATCATGTATCTCTCCAACTCAAAACCCTCCAATCACTTCACATTTAGAACAAAATCTGTTTTATTCACATTTAATAAAAACTTATGTGGAACATGTATAGGGCAGGTTCAAGGGTGAGATTGGCCTCCAAGATCTGAAAAGTGAGCAGGTTCAAAAAGTGAAAAACCTTAACCTCTGGCTCTGATGTCGGGAATGTTTTATGAGCTTTTCAACACCTTGTAGATCTCAGCTTTTCTGACACAAACTCTCACTTTTCCATTACTATGAACATCTAAAGTGTTGCAGTTTCTTTTTAATCTTCTCATCAAAGATTAGTCATTCAAAAAAATCCAAAATATTATACCTGCAAATGTGAGCCCAGTATGTTTTATGCTACAGCAACCAAACCAGGAGTACTGAAGCCCCAGTTTACAGGATTCTGATACATGAAAGTGTGTGTGTGTGTGTGTGTGTGTGTGTGTGTGTGTGTGTGTGTGAGAGAGAGAGAGAGAGAGAGAGAGAGAGAGAGAGAGAGAGAGAGAGATCACATGAAGAGCACTGAGGGACCAGATCAGTGAGTGAATGGACCATCCCACAGTCCAATGACTCCAGCCCCAGCAGCTATCTAACTGCAACTGCATGCGAGATCCCAAAGCAAAAGCTGCCAAACTGAGCCTTGTCAACCCACAGACAGATAATAAATTGTTTTAAGGCAATAAGTTTTGGAGTGGTTGGTTACACCACAATAGATAACTAGAATACTTTCCAATTGTTAGGGGCAGAAATAGAATATTGGGGGGGGGGGGGCAGCTGTAGTTATAATAAATATTAATCATGCTCTGTTAACCGTGATTGTTTTGTTCTGATTAAAGAAAGCACATCTCAACCTGGCTGGGCGTTGCACGTAGGACCTGGGAGCTCACCTGGAAATTCAGCCCATCCTCCACATCTGGGAGCGGCCTATTATCATGGAAAGATTAACAATCTTATTTCAGAAACCAGAGGCACCAGCCCTTTGCATACCCCAAGGCCTTTGCAAAACCCCAGCCCTTTGCAAACACCCAGCCCTTTGCAAACGCCCAGCCCTTTGCAAACCTCCAGTCCTTTGCAAACCTCCAGCCCTTTGCAAACGCCCAGCCCTTTGCAAACGCCCAGCCCGCATTGCCTTTAAACTGCCCATTTTGCATACTCATTCTTATCCCTTTTGCCTACTTCTCCATGTAATCTTTGTTCTTCTACCCAATATAAGTAGCTGGCTTATGGTGGTGTAGAGAGCAGATTTTTGTGGGTGACCTGCTCTCCTCCCATACTGCTGTCATTATTGGAATAAATGCTCATGTATGATTCAACCCTGTCTCTCCTTAATTGGCTCAAGTAGTGACAGGCAGCCCAGCTCCATTGATTGTCTGGTTTCACAATGACCATATTAAAATTCGATTGGGGGCTTACCCTAATAGAACTAAGTTTGTTCAGCTGGCAGAACCTTCTGAGAACAACATTATTCAGGTGTTCTTACTTGAGGACAGGAAAGAATAATTTGGCCCTCCCAATGGAGCCAACCCTTACCTGCCCATGTGACAACTTTTCCCTTCTTCTAGGCTGGAGAGAAATGACCTAGATTGTCTCTGACAAGCTCTACCCTGACCTTTGACCTAAGCCTTTATAGGAGACCCTACCAATTCCTTCCAGTTAACTACCCTTCTAAAGTTTCCAACTCTACATAAAAGTCCAACTCCAAGGCAAACAAATGTGGTGTTTCTCTTTCTCAATGAAATTGCTAATTTCATTGTCAATCTCATCTCCTCCTTTTCAGGTTCCAGTATCTGCTGGAGGAGACCCACTTTCTGCTACTGTCATGTCCTTCAGATGCCTTGGGGATGAGGAGCAAGGGAGCAGGAAGAGGAGGAATCGCGCCTTGAAATTGGCAAGAGTGTTTTTGTTTGCACATCTTGCATTATTAATACTCCTGTTTAGCATAATGAGCTCCCTTCTCCAGCTTACACACAACCAGCAGTGTTTATGCCTCCATTTGATAGCTGAACCATCAGCAAAGCGGTCCATTCCCTGAAGGCTGAATGCAGGTGGTTCCGGATGCTGCAGGATGCCAGTCGCTCAGAAAGGCAGGAGACATGAGCTTTAATTGTTGCTAAAAATATATTCGCTCAAAGAATCAGACTCTTTCAGTCTGTCTGGAGTGGATAAAAGCATCTATGGATTCAGCAATAAGAAAGGCCCTGCAGAACAAAGGAGAGGTGGACAAATGGGAACAAATAAACTTTATTAATGGGGGCAGGGGAAGATAGCTAATACAGGACAGTATGACTTTTCTTTATTCAAATAATTGGCAGCCCATGTTACTTAGACAATGGCTATTGCCTCCCAATGTGATTTCACACTCAACAAAGCAGTGAAATTTAAGTTCTATCATGCCTTGTAGTGAAGCTGCAGCCAGTCTGGAATAAGTTATTCAACATCCTTACAGAATCACAGGCTATTAAAGCTGAAAGAAAGCCTAGATTCAGAAGTATGCATTGTATGTATACTATCTTTTATGGAGTATTGTGTGCATTCTTTGTATTATATTATTATATGTACTAGTACAGTTTAGTGGCCTGAGTTAATATTTTTCCATCAGCCACTAATTCACTACTCAGGGAAAGTAATACACAAAGGAAAAAAAATTCATTTATTTTGACTTGTTAGAAATGAGTCAAGGTAAAAGAATATACACATAAGGGGGTGTGTAAAAACAACTCTTCCGAATTTAGTTAGCAGGACACTGCTATCCAGCACCCAGAAGCACCTGGAAATCCAGGCCAAATAAAACTCTGAGCAAATATGAATATAGTGCTTATTATGTGCTAGACACTGTTCTCAGTGTTGTCTATATTTAACTCATTTAATACGTTAAAATCCCTAGGAGGTGCACACTATAACTATCGCCATTTGATTTAGAAGGAAATGGAGGCATAGAGGTTAAATAAATCACCTATGGCTTCAGTCTTATTAAATATCAGGGTCAAGGTTTGGACCCAGGCAACTTGGAACAAAAGTCCGTGTGTTTCATCACCACATTATACTGCTTTTCAATTCAAAGCTGAATGTTTATCATTATCAAGTTTATTTTATCCTAAAACAAGCTATTATCTCATTTTAGTGTTCATTTAGTGTGTGAATATAGAGAATACCTACAAATAAATATTAAAGTAATATAAACTATTTGATAGAAAAATGGACAAAATATGAACAGATATTTCACAGAAGAGTAAATACATAGCTAATAACTGTATAAAGAGACGTTGAATATTATTAGCGAGCATGGAAATGCAAATTAAATCCAGAATGGGGTATCAATTTACATGCCTTTGATGGGCAAAAATAAAAAGATCTACCTATGAGAAATATTGGTGATGAAGAGAACCATTTGATCTTTTATATGTTGCTGATGGAAATGTAAATTTGGAAAAGTTTGACATTATCTACTAAAATTGAACATTCATTATGTTCACTCCTATATATATTATCAGAATATAATTTTATCCACCTACAACTGGGAAGCAACTGTAAAAATGTTTGTATCAGCACTCTTAACAATAGCGAAAAAAACTAAAAACAACCTAAATTCCCATCAACATAAGAGTGGAAGAATATACTATATTTAAAAATTCATTTAATGGACTATTGTATAGCAGTTAAAAAGGAATGGATTAGAAAAAAACATACCAATATGTGTGAATCCCAACAATATAAAACAGAAACAAAAAAGCAAGTCTCAAAAGGTAAATAACCTATAGAAAAAAGAAAGCAAAGGAATGACCCAATAAATTTGGGAGGGAAAGAGCCAAGTATATAGGTTATCAGAAAGGTTCCATATACATTGAGTGGCCAGATTATTATGACCACCCCATCAGTACTTCGTTGGGCCACCTTTTGCCTTCAATACTGCGGCTATTCTTCTTGGCATTGACTCCAGGAGATATTGAAAGGTGATGCAAGGAATCTGACACCATGCCTGATGAATAGCACTGTCCAGTTCTGTGAGATTTGATGGTTGTGGAACCAGTTCTGTGAGATTTGATGGTTGGCTCTTTTAACTTCGTCCCACAAATGCTCAATTGGATTGAGATCTGGTGATTGTGGGGGCCACCTAAGTAAGGTAAAGTCTCCCTCATGTTCTTGAAACCACTCCTGCACAATATGAGCACCATGGCATGGCGCATTGTCTTGTTGGAAGAAGCCATCTCCATTGGGATATGCCATCAACATGATAGGATGAACTTGATCAGGAACAATACTTAGGTATGTTGTGCTATTCAGATGCTGTTCCTCACGAATTAAAGGGCCCAAATCATGCCAGGAAAACATGCCCCAAACCATAACACTGCCCCCACCAGCTTGAAGGGTTGTACTCATGCATGTTGGGTGCATGCTTTCATGCTGTTTCCGCCAAATTCTCACTCTGCCATCTGCATGATGCAACTGGAAATGTGATTCATCGGACCACATGACTTTTTTTCCAATGCTCAACTGTCCAATCCTTGTATTCCTGTGCAAATTGGAAACGTTTTATCTTGGTAACTGCAGACAGCAAAGGTGTTCAAACTGGCCTTTGGCTTCCATATCCCATACGATGCAGTGTATGGCTAATTTGCCTACAAATGTCAGGTGGTCATGATAATCTGGCCACTCTGTGTATGTTATATGGCAGGCAGAATTCTAAAATGACTGCCAATCACTCATACCCTTTAATAATCCCCTTTCTTTAAGTGTTGGTGGGACCTGTAACTTGCCTCTAACCAATACAACAGGGCAAAGGTGATGGGATATCACAACTGTGATCAAGTTATGTTACATAGCAAAGGTGAAGGGATTTTGAAGATGTAATTAAAGTCTCTAACAGTTGACTTTAAGTAACCAATATGGCCTGACCTAATCAGGTGAGCACTTCAAAGAGGATTTAGAAGTCAGAGACTCAAAACAGAAAAGATTCTTTCTCTTCATTCCTGACTTTGAAGAAGCGGCTTTCATGAATTCTACAGCCTCAAGGCAACTGATTCAGACAACAACCTTCGATAGCTTCCCTAGTCAAGTTTTAAAATGAGATCACAGCTTTCCTGACACCTTATAAGACTCACAGCGGAGACCCAGCTACACTATGCCTAGACTCCTGACCCACAAAATCTGTGAGATAACATATGGTGTTGTTTTAAGGTGCTAAGTTTGTGGTGATTTTTTAAAGTAAGGGAGATAAAGATTGTTGTCAAAATCTTAGCCTTTGTTTTAAAATATAGTCCACCAGGATTAAGTTACTAATAAGTAACTAAATAAATGAAAACAAGCCCTTTCCAATCTATCTATCCTATCTAATAATAGAGTGATATGCAAATTAACCATCACTCCGCGACAAAAATGGCGACTCCCATAGCCACAAGATGGCGGCGCCCAGTTCACTCAGCTCTGCTGCTGCAGTGTCCAGCCTGTCAGCAGGAGCAGCGAAGCTGGATCCGCCTCCGGAGGGGTTTTTGATCCGCCCCCAGACACGGCAGTCAGAGCATGGACAGCAGGGCATGGAGGCTTCTGCGGCAGCGGGGAAGCCCCAGGCCCTGCAAACAGAGCCTGGACAGCAGGGCATGGTGGCTTCTGTGGCAGCGGGGAAGCCACAGGCCCTGCAAACAGAGCCAGGCTGGGACAGCAGGGCATGGAGGCTTCCCTGGTAGTGGGGAAGCCCCAGGCCCTGCAAACAGAGCCAAGACAGCAGGGCATGGCGACTTCCGAGGCAGCGGGGAAGCCCCAGGCCCTGCAAACAGAGCCCGGACAGCAAGGCATGGAGGCTTCCTTGGCAGCGGGGAAGCTCCAGGCCCTGCAAACAGGCCTGGCAGACAGAGCACACTGCAGGGCATTGGGGCTTCCTTCACATGGCGCATGGGGAGGCCGGCAGAAAGCGGAGAGCAGGGCATGGGGGCTTCATCTTCATGGCTGCAGCGAAACCTCCAGGCCCGCAGAGAGCAGAGAACCACCGGGAGTGGGCCTAAGCCATCAGTAGAACACCCCCTGAGAGCTCCTGGATTGTAGAGGGTGAAGGTTGGGCTGAGGGACCCCCGTGCACGAATTTCGTGCACTGGGCCTCTAGTTCTATATATATAAAAGCCTATGCGACTGCTACAATCAGTTGCTATGATGCGCACTGACCACCAGGGGGTAGACGCTTAATGCAGGAGCTGCCCCCTGGTGGTCAGTGTGCTCCCACAGCCAACCTCCCATGGCCAGCCAACCTCCCATGGCCAGCCAACCTCCCATGGTCCCTACTCCTGGCTGGCCAACCCCTGGGCAAGACAGCCCCGACTGGCCCCCATTGCTGGCCAGGCGGAGGGACCCCATCCATGCATGAATTCATGCACTGGGCCTCTAGTCAATAATAATATCAATAAATATGTAATGAATGAGAGATTATAATTAAACTTTTTCTAAGCAATGTGACCTGTAGCAAGTTCTCCATCCTCTCTGTGGCTCCATTTCCTCACCTGCAAAATGGGCATAATATTAATACTTACTTTGTAGGATTCTCATGAGGATTAAATAAATTAATAGTTGTAAAGTACTTAGAGCAATACTTGACACATAACAAGTGACATATCATTTTTTGTTGAATTAATAAGCTTTTCAAGAGGGGAACTCTTTTTCCCTACACCTTCATGCTCCCTTCCATGTGGAGGGACATCAAGTAGTGTAACACTCCGAGCTGCTTCCTACCTCTTACTCACTCTTTTCCTCATTTAGTGTGGGAGGAAATGGAATGGTTGATCTGACTGGAGAGTATATCAGTTAGATTTGCACTCAGCCTTAAGTGACAGGAAACTCCTAATAATAGTGGCTTAAATGAGATAAAGATCCTCTCTCTCCCATAAATATAATAACCCAGGACTAGTATGATATCTCCAAGGCCTCAGGCTCATTCTGGTTTGTTTGCCATCCTCAAAATTCAGTTTCTATTTCATGGTCCAAATGGACACTCCAGTTCCTTTTCTTCCCAGAAGGGAGGAGGAAAGCTCAGAGGAGACACACAGATCCTTAATCTTTCCAGAAATTGAGCCCAGCACTTCTTACCCCACCCCATTGAACTAAGTCACAGGGCTACACCCAGATTCAAGGGAGGCTGGGAAATGTAGTCTTTATGATGGGGAGCCACTGTGTCCCACTGAAAAGTGGGGGTTATATTACAGTAGAAGAAAGAAAGGAGAGATTTAGGGGATAACTAGCAGTCTGTCAGAGTGAGTTTATAGGAAGAAACTGGGTATGCTTAATTCATACAATTCCTGGGAAGAAGATTCATCCTAATCTAGCAGGACTGGGAAGATGTCTGCATGATTCCAGGGTTTAGAAAGTTTTTAGGAAGTTTCCTTGGCCACAAATAGAAGCCACATTCTCCACCTTTAACACCTATATCGCCTTTAACACCACATAGGTGTTAAATATTTATCTCCACCTGCTGAACAACTTTGTCTTGAATTGTTTCAGAATCCAGGTGAGGAAGAGGGGTGATGATATTATATAACTTCAAGATTTCCAGTATATATTTTCTTTTGTCAAAGAAAAAAATGACCTGCACAGAATTTGTCAACACACAGAGGGGTTGTATAGAATCCCTCACATTGTGGACTCATGTCATAGAAAGAATCCGGGGTGCATTTGTAGCTAAATTCAATTGCAATACTCCCAGACCCAAAATGCATTTGGTGGCTAAGTATATTTGATGCATGTTTTATAGAGCTCCATTGAAAGCAGGGCCAGTTCATATCCTCCATTCTGGGAAGGTTTTGAGATCCAGGACTTCAGTGTTAATCCTTGAGCAGGGTGGGGGATTTTTTGGATCTGAACTGACTATTTTCTACCATGTACTGTTTTAACATTTAGAAATTGTCCATTTTTAGCAAAATCGCAGCTGTGGGAATGTAGCATATTGGTGTGGAGGAGGGTTACATTTCAACATGCTGTATTAGAAAAGTAAGAAAATCACTCACTCTCAGGTTTGGAAGGAAACTTGGAGATCATTGAGTCAACCCCTCTTATTAAGGATGAAAAAACTAAAGCCCAAATAGGGGAAGAGACATGTCCCTGGTCACTTAGGCGAATCAATTAGAGAATTAGACAAGAGCCCAGTAACTGCCATTCCAATATACTTTCCAGCATGACATACCATGCAAAACTCAACTTTCTTCCACCCTCCACTTACCCTACAGTCAATAAAATTAAGAAAGAAATGAGGTGAGTTAACTCAATTCTCTATGTCTCACTTTTCCATCTGTAAAATGAGGAGAATAATAATGCCTACGTCACAAAGCTATTTATAAGGATTAAATTAGATCATTCTGTTAATACTGTAACACAAACAAAATAAATGTAATCAAAGAGTCAGGGCTCAATAATAGTTTTTATTAAAAGAAAACCTCATATAAAATATTAAGGTGCTAAGAAAGGACTGCTGTGGTGTATTCATTCTGTCACTTGTTCATTCATTCATCCAATCAACAGTAAACAAGCAGTTATTGAACTGCTCTCTGGCAAGCACTGTTCTGAACTCTGAGGTTGTAAAAGTGACCTGACGATGCTGATAGTGTAGAAGAGGAGATAAATGACTACTTAATATAGAAAGGGCAAAAAATGGAACAGGAAAGTACAGGTATGAGGTTTAAGGAGTAACCAACAAATTCTCTTGATTAAGGGCTGGAGGGGGAAGGTTAATAAAGATTTCCTGATGGCAGTGACGTCTGACCTTAGTTCTCAAAGTCAAGTAGACCTCTGTCAGCTGGAAACACATCTCTAAAGGAAGAAACAGCATGTGCAAAGGCATTGAGGTATGAAACACCATCTTATTCATGGAAAATAGCAGAGTTCATTGCTGTTAAGGTGCAAAGAGGACAGAAATGGAAGGTGAGGTGGGCAGGAAGAACATGAAGACTGTTCAGTCCATGTTGAGACCTAAGAGTTTATCCGCAGGCAGTGAGGAGCTTACTGAGTGCTCTTTGAGCAGCGAGAGGTATGCCCAGATTGCCTTCGATGTGAGTTGCAGAAAAGGGGCAATTTGTTAAAGCTGGAACCAGGGGAGTCAAGAGAGGAGGCCGAGCCTGAAGACTGTCCACTGATATCCATTCTCCCTTCTTATCTAGGGATAGAATTTTTACCTGGATATCAGGCTGCCCATCATGAAGATTACATTTCCCAGCCATCTCTGTGCAGTGTGGTGAGGCCACGTGACTAATCCTGCCCAAGAGGATCACAGTTTAAATTGTGAAACTTCTGGGTTCTGCCTTAAAGAAAAGGGGCATGCCATCTCATTTCCCATCCCTCCCTTCTTCCTGGACTGCAGGCCGGATGGTGAGCCATCTTGGACCACACAGATGAGATCAGCACCTGAAGATGCTGAAGCAACAAGATAGAAGGCATCTGAACCCCTGCAGAGGAAGGGGGAGCCCAGACCAACCTGTTTCACCATGTGACAGAGAGAAATGCTTCTACTTTGTGTTTTAAGCCACTGTTACTTTGGGCCTCTGTTACATGCAGTCATAAATCCATGAGATGCTGCTGCCTAGATCGTCATAAATCCACAAGATGCTGCTGCCGCGGTGAAAGGAGATGGTCTGAGATGGGGCAGAGGGAATGGACCAGAGACAACAGACATGAGAGAAGCTGTTGGACATAGTCACAGGATGTAGGAGACAAGAGGAAAGGAGTTATCAATAGCTAGAGCAGACTGGCCCACAATGGAGCAGACCAAAGCCCAGGTGAGTACACCCGCCCAGCACAAGGCCGACCAGCACAGAGCTGTCCATCCGAGAGGAGCCGGGCCCAGGGCTGCCTCGCACTGTGCTGTTTCACAGCCCTGCTGTACCACAGTGGAGCTGTTTTGCACTGAATAAAGTTTTCTTCTTCAGCACACGCCAAACTGGGGATTCCTGTTGGCACTGAATTGGTGCCAACGACCTTCAGTTGACAGTGTGTACACTCCATACATCCTAACACACAACCCTGTTTAAATAACCTCTGCACAATTTCACAGTAGTTCTTCTTTTTTGCACGATTATCCTCCTACACAAGCAGTATAAATAATCACTCTTCATGATATCACTGACTTTCTCAGTAGAATAGTTTTTCTCGCATGGATTTAAAATTCAAAGTATATCTATGAATCTGGAAAATCTCTTAACATTCATGTTAACATCCATAAATGTTAGACTGCCTCCAACATATCCTAGAATAGGTTCCTTAAACATAAAATACATTGGAAGGAAGATAAATAATCTTATTTATTCTAAGTGTCTTAATGGGTCTTTGGGGTCATGTTCATTCTGCCTGGTCTGTATTCCCCTCAGAGTTCTCTGCTATAAGTCAAACGAATATTTTCAGCTAAGTCAAATGAAAAACATTGGTTTAATTAACTGGCATTCAGTGCATCTCATCAGGTTGTTTCTGGAACACCTACTCTGTGCCAGATCCTGGTTTTGGGGGGATGCAGAAGTAAATAGCATACTGTGTCGCTCTGACACAGATGCAGCAAAGAAGCCAGAGTCCTGGAGAGGGAGATGAATTCCTCATGGCTGGGATCAGAACACACTTCCTAAAGATTCCTACATTGAGCCAGACTTTGGAAAGGAGGGAAGGCTGGACCTTCCAAGGAAGCCAATTGGACATTCCAAGCAGAGGGAACTAGCTCCTGCGGGTGTTGGAAGAAGAACACAGAAGCAGTGGAGTGGGTCGTGGGCTGTGCAGGATGTATGTCTCCCAAGTTTATATGTTGACATCCAGTACCTCAGAATGTGACTGTATTTGGAGACAGGGTGCTGAAAGAGGTAATGTGAGGTCATTGGGGTGGGGGGGCCTAATCCAATATGACTAGTGTCCTAGTAAGAAGAAGAGATTAGGACACAGGCACAGAGGGAAGAACACATGAAGACACAGAGAGGAGAAGACAACCATCTACAAGCCAAGGAGAAAGGCCTTAGAAGATACAACCCTACTGACACCTTGATCTTGGACTTCCAGCCTCCAGAACTGCGAGGAAACAAATTTCTATTGGTTAAGCCACACAGTCTATAGGACTTTGTTATGGCAGTGCCAGCAAAGTAATACAAGGTGTAACTCATCAAAATTTATAAGACTGTCAAATGCATCACTCCTAATGCTCACATTAACCTGCAAGGTACACATTATTGTGCATATTTAAGGAAGCTAAGACTCAGAGATGAAAGTGACTTGCCCAAAGTCACACATCTGCAAGTAGCAGAAAGAAAAACAGAAAACTGGGATTACACTGCATCTATTCTTATCTGATTATTTTTACTTAGTGGTATTGTTTTTTTCTGGTCATTCCCATATCACTAAAAATCTGAACTTGTTGATTTAGGTTTTCTATCTCTGCCTAGGAGATCTATAGAAAAAAAACAAAAACATCTTGAAAACTAATATTGGAGAAAATTTAAATCAACCATAACATGAAAACTGATCAACCAAGAAAGACAAACATCATAGCATGTTCCATGGACCCTGGAAAGGCAATCCTAGCCTATGTGACTACTCTGGGGAGAACTGTCTCATCTTCCAGAACCCCAACAATGCATGGAGGGCTGGATTGGTGGGCTGATCCCTCCCCACCCCTGAGTCCCATAGAGCAAAGGGATGATAGTGTTAGTGCTCCGCTCACAGTCTACTTCAAGGAGAGAAAGAACTTAAAATGGTTCACAGCAACTCTCAGGACACAGTGGCAATGATTTCTATAATTTCGAAGATAAAAATATTAAAAGCTCTGTTCTTGCTTTTTATGTAGGGACTATCCAATTCATTCTTTATAATTATACTCAGAATTATATGGGCAACTGTTTCAAAACCAGAAGTCTACATCTAGTGAAACCCATTGAAGAACCAGTATTATTCAAGGAGAAAGAAAAGAAAATATTCATTACCTTTCTAGAAGCTTATTATTTGGTTGGGGAAAACATGAAAAAAAATCAAAAGAAAAAAAATTGGAGGAAAAAAGACAGGAATATGCTTAAAGCAACCTTCAAGTTATTTTTTAAACAATCTAATAAGAATTGATATGAAAATACTTTGTAAATTTTGAAGCACTGTGACAGGCTCAAGAATTTTTATTAATGCTCATTGAACGAATACTGAGCTTTTTCAGTGTGTTAGGCACTGTTTTGAGATTATCCTATATAATAAAGATGTAATATGCAAATGGTTGTTACGCTGTGAAATGTAGCGACCGACTGTGTAATGACCAGATCACGGATCAGCAGGAGGGTGGGGCAGTGAGCTAGCTGCAGAAGTGGGCAGGGCAGAAAGCTATGAGGGGGAGGGGTGGAGGGAGCTACAGAAGGATGGCAGCGAGCTACTGGCTATAAGTGGGCGGCGAAGAGCTACAGGAGGGGGCAAGTCAGCAAGCTATGAGGGGAGGCAGGGGATGGGGGGGGTGGGCAGAGGAAGCTACAAGAGGGCAGGGCAGTGGGTGGAGAGCTACTGGAGGGCAGCCTTGAGCTACTGGTGAGCTATTGGTGCACAGATTCGTGTGCAGGGCTACTAGTTCATAATAAATGAGTGCAAATTAGCAAGGTGGAGAGCAAATTGAGTCAGTGAGAGACCTAGAATCAAGTCATGACCAAAATGATTTGCAGGTTATCCCCCCTCACACTACCACAAGCTTTTTAGACACCATCATGGCTTAGAGATACAGTGGACAGTGTTAAATTCAGGCCTGTGACTGGTATCCCAACACTGCCATTCATTAGTTATTTGACCTAGTTAAGTCACTCGAAGGTCATTGATAGTAATATACCTTGAAAGTCCCTAAATGTTTCAGGGTAGTCAGTGTAAAGTACCCAGCCCACAGTCAGGGCACTATAAATGGAATCTTTTATCGTCCTTAGGAGCTGGATTGGTGTCCTAGGGCTGCTATAACAAAGCACCACAAATTGGGTGGCTTCAAAAAACAGAAACGTATTTCTCACAGCTCTGGAGGCTTAAACGTCCAAGTAGGGTTGGTTCTCTCTGAGGCTGTGAGAGAGAATCTATCCCATGCCTCTCTCCCAGCTCTTGGTGATGTCTGTCAACCCTTGGCAGTCCTGGGCTTGTAGATGCATCACTCCAATCTCTGCCTCGTCTTCCTGTGGCCTTCTCCCTGTACCTCTGTGCCTTCACATGGCATCTTCCCTCCGTCTCTCTCTCTTCTTATAAGGACAACAGTCTTATTAGATTAAAGGGGCATCCTACTGTAACATAACTTTGTCTTAACTAATTACATCTGTACAGACCCTATTTCCAAATAAGGTCACATTCTGAGGTCCTGAGAGTTAGGACTTGAACACATGTTAATGGCGGGAAGAGGGCCGCAAGGAGGACTTAAGTCAGCTTCTCATCCCATTCTATCACAAACCAGCCATGTGACCTTGAATGAGGTACTGCCTCGGATCCTTAGTATAAATGGAGATAACAATGCCTACCTTACAGAACTGCCCTAAGACTCAAGAGAGACTATAATGAGAGTGCTTTGTGAACTGTAGAGCATTATGTAGCTTAAATTAACCATAAGCATTTCTAGGGTATCTTCTCTGGTGTATTTCTCTGGGCGCCTATTCTCATTCTAGCAGTCAGCTCCCACAGCTCCTGCAAACCTTTGGATGCACCCCAGTTCCTAGCTTGCCTCCAACAATCCCAAATAGGACATTTTTATTAACCATTCATTCTCTTAACTCTACGTGAGCTAAATTCTGCCTGCAAATGATTGGGCCCGGCAATTGAGTTATCTGACAATTTCCATGTGAGCCCCAGTGCTAACCTAATGCAACGTGACAGCTCTTTCCTGTAACACATTCTCGAAATGTGATTATTCTGAGTAAGAAGACATTCATCGGAAGGCTCTCGTGGATTGCACAAGACCTGTTCAGTGTCCATACGGAAAGATGAGGCCTCAGGAGTGAGAGCCCAGAGAGTAGCCAGCCGGCCTGCCAATCATCTTTCTCAGGCTGCAACTGGAGCAGAATTGACATACACCTGGTCTTGTCACCTTCTTCAGAATTAGGGACTTCGCTAGCCCTTGAATAATGAAATCTACTATTAGCCACAAATTGGAGGAGGTTGTCTGTATTTTGACTCCAAGAAAACAATTTAAAAGGAAATAAGTCAACAAGTGAACCTAAAAATCAAATGAATAAAAAAACCTGATGAACAGAGCAGAACGTAATAGAATCAGGGGCATGGAAAGGGAGCATACTGACAATTCTCGGGGGTAAGGGGTTGTGGGGGGTGCAGGAAGAGATTGGACAAAGAGCTTACACCTATGGACGAGGTCAGTGGGGAGGGGGGAGGCCTGGAGTGGGGTGGGAACCAGGTGGAGGGGAGCTATGGGGTGGGGGGAAGAGGAACATCTGCAATAATCTGAACAATAAGATTTTAAAAAATAATAAATAAAATAAAAGGAAATAAGGCTTTGACACTTTCCCAGACCAGGCACATTAGGGCATCCGAAGCAGCCTTCACTCAAGTTCTTCATTCCACTGGGATTGACTGTATGTTGCCAGTGTCCTTTCAGTGGGTGATTTAAAACAAAACACAGTCATTTGGTTCATTCGTGCTTAGTTCTGTACTGAAAAAATGTAACTTTTTCTTTTTTTTTTTTTTTCTATTTCTACATGATGCTTCCCGTCATCAGTTATTACTTACCCCCTGTAGAATCCCCAAAGTTACCATTTGACTCCGCACTTCCACTCCTAGGTATATACGCAAGAGAAGTGCAGCCCTATGTCCACAGAAAACCTGTGCACAAATATTGATGGCAGCCAATGAGTGAAATAGCTGGGCCAAATGGTGTGTTTCTTTCCTGGCTTGGGGCAGTGTCCTCTCACGCATGTGCAGCCTGGTACTAATTGGCACAAGGAGACTTCCCCGAAGATCTCTGGAGCTTCCTGTTTACTTCCCTCCTCTCCAAATTCCAGCCACATCAGCATTCCCAAATTCTTGCCTCCGTCCTTCACTCAGAAAGACTGGCTGTGTTTGGGCTCCTCCTTCCCATACTGCAGTTTGCAAACTACATCTAGGCAGTAAACTGGATGTTCCCAGGCTCAACTTGCTCATTTCCCTTCTCTCAGAGATCACAGGCCAGTGTTGCCTGGCGCCCGGTGTTATAAATCATTAAATCATATATTTGATCTGCTTCCTTTAGTTGCTTGAGGTGGCAGGGTCAATTCGATCTGCTACCCCATCATGACTGGAAGCGGGAGGCTAGCTTCGCATGCTTTGAACTTGATAAAAATGGATCCACAGGCCATGTGTTCTTTTGTCTCTGGCTTCTTTTGTTCAACGTCATGTCTGTGAGGACCAGCCACGTGGTTTGAAGTGGCATTTGCTCCTTCGTTTTCACTGCTGTTCAGTATTCACAATTCAACAAGTGCTCACTGATTTCTTGCCATGTGTGCCAAGTCCTAAGGACAGGAGTTTTCTCAAGAGGTGCCAGATCCACTCTCAGGAACATATAACCTAGTGCAGGATTCAGCAAACTACAGCTCATGAGCTAAATCCAGCCTGCTGTCTGTTTTTTATATAAATTGTATTGGACACAGTCATACCCATTTATTTGTATATTATCTTATGGCTGCTTTTATGCCACAGTGACAGAGTCGAGCAGTTGTGACCAAAACCATATAGCCCACAAAGTCGAAGATAACTACCACCTGGCTTTATATAGAAAATTTTGCTGATTTCTTATCTAGTGGATAATATTAGCAGCTTCTCACTGTCACAGAGCACAAATGTGGGCACTGAGGCTCAAAGAGGCTAAACGATTTACCTAAACTAGGCATTTACACCCAGATCTGCCCAGTGGTGTGCGGGTAAAACCTAAGAACTGGTTGTCCTTCCTATCCCTCCACCCGCCCCCCCCCCAACAAAAAGAGGTATGAATATTATACATTTTACCTTTATTATCTTATATAATAAAGAGCTAATATGCAAATGGTCGTTGCGCCCTCATGCCCTCGCCCTGGGGCCAGGGGACCTGAGGCTGCGTGCCCCGCCCGGTGGGGCTTGACTGGGGTAGGGCCTGACAGGGGTGGGGCCAGCCGGGTCTGGGTCTCTTGCGATTTCGAGGTGCAGGTGCGTGGACAGGGACTTGATTCTGGGTCCCGCCACACACCCCAGAATCTGACAAGAGGGAGATTTTCATATACATCTTACTAATTTTTTTCATCTCTGACACTTCTATTATAGATAAAGGGCAAATAGCAATATTAAAATATTTCCTCTAATTAATTCCCTTTTACTGTGTATGAATTTCGTGCACCAGGCCACTAGTAAATTATAAAGGATATGATACCCCATTTTACAAATAATAACAAAATGTATAATATTCTCTTTTTTTTCTAGCTTTATACAGCTCTGTATAAATTGCCACAGTTTTATGGGACTAGGGTGGAGGAAGCGGGGAGTGGGGATGGGAACAGCTGCTAATAAGAATGGGGTTTCTTCTGAAGGCATTGAAAATGTTCTAAAATTAGGTTAGGTTATAATACTCTGTAAATATACTCAAAACACCACTGAACCAGAGCTTTTTACAGGCAATCTACCTTCTGTCTCTATGGATCTGCTTATTCTGGACATTTCACATCAATGGAATCTAACACTATATGGCCTTTTGTGACAGGCAATATTCTTTATTGTGAATTCCATATGACCCATTGATTCTCAATGATTGCTTTGCTTGATTTTTGTTGAACTCTTCTAGCCATAGATAAGCAATGGTTGCAACTGATGATCAAATGCAGTTCCGACATGGGGTGATGATATTTTCATTTATATTCAGGAGTAAAGAGAGAAACGACGAAGAAGTGTGTCAGAACTTCAGTCACGCATCAATGATATGAGCAACTTCTTTGCTGACCAGCATACTAGTTTTTGAATACTGAAAGAATATTTTCTCAATAGTTTATGCCATTCACAGTATAACAGCCATCAACACAGCACCCTTTTAAGTTTAATCTTATTAACAATTTCTTCATCATTTTTTAAATCCAGACCAGGACTTTGCAACCTTTTTCTTAAAGGAACCCATAGTAACAATTTAGGCTCGTGGGCCATACAGTTTCTGTTGCATCTGCTCAGCTCTCCCACTGCAGCATGAAAGCAGCCATAAACACTTATGTAAATAAATGGATGGGGCTGTATTCTAGGGAGACTTAATTTACAAAAACAGATTTCAGGCCCACAGGCTATAGTTTGCCAACCTCTGGTCTAGACAATCAACAAAATAAATAAAAGACCTGACTTATAGTGTTTATCAATTTCTAGGACATAAAAACTCCCACCAGGATTCAAGCTGCCAATATGACATCAGTGAATGCAAAGTTAGGAAGGGATGCACAGTAGGAGGGTATGATAGTGTTCTACTACTAAAAGGAGATAGACTAATAAAGCATTGGAAGCATAGTATTTAAGACATGAGACCCACTGTGATGTAAGGCATAGTCTATCTTCCTGCATAAGTACTGATGGGTTTGCTTGGCCATTTTCTCTAAAGATAAGGTATAAAGGAAAGAGAAATTTTATATATCTTTATCAGGCTAATAAACATTTCGGTAATAGAATACAAATTAATCTTTTAAGTAGCTGAAGATATTGTATTTTCTTATGAAATGATGAATATTGAATAAAGTTGTCTAGATTTCAAGGAAGGAAAGTAAGTTTCTAATAAATTCATGAACAAACCTTCTTTTAGCAACTCATCCCTTTCTGCGATCCAGAGAGAAGTTTTGTTCATAACAGTAAAGCACACGTATTGCTCTAATTTACCCAAAGTTATATTGAAATTCAGTGACAACTAAAATATCCAGACCAAGTGTCCTCAATAATCCAACAATATAGTTTATTTTAAAACGGTAATCTGTAACACTAAAATATTATGGTGGTTTACATCATCTCTTCCTACCTCCCATTAGCTGGAGCTCAGCCATAAGACCCACAGACCTAGCAAGGGTGGTTGGAACATGTAGTCTTCCTAATAAAAAAGAAATGGAGAGGGAAACATCTAGCATTACATCTGCTAAGTCTGCCCCATCTAACCACTTAAGCCAAAGCAATAATCTCTATAGGTTCTTACCCTCTTAGTCTGGAAATTTTATGAAATAAGAACAAAAAATCATCAGTTGCATAAATACCAAAATACAAGGGTAGCTTAAAGACCAAATGGACTTCTATCAAAAAAGTTGAACAGCAAACCTGTAGCAATCACTGCCCTGTAGCAATTCTGAAACCTTGGGTACTGGGAGGGCTCCCACCCTTGGGGGCAGGGAATGTTCCTGGATTGGGCCCTGATTCTGCCTCTGGTTATTATTCTCTGTGGCCCTTTTCTCTTTAGGAACTCTGAACTTTGTTCCCCTTGGGCACACCTGACCTGAGTGCTGGCAAGCATGTCCCTTTGGGAGGGAGGTTATAGAGCCTCTGAAAACTCTTTTCTGGTTGTGAAGATTTGGATGCAGGGGTTGTTTTAGTTAACAAACTGGTTGGGGTGTTGTTGTTTTTTATCAAATTTTTAATTTTTTTGGCAAAGCAATTCCTTCAGAAAGTTAAGTTTTTGATGTATTTGCTTTCAATTAATTGACAGAGGCATTGATGTGGGTGAGCTGAGCCTCATACACATTGAAGGATCTGGCTTACTCTTTGAACATGACTGCATGGTTACCTGGGCATCCAGCTGGCAGATGGGGTGTTGGGGGGGCGGGGGAGAGGATTACCCATGGAAATTTTTATGGGCCAGGCCCGGAAGTGGCCCACATCACTTCTGCTCACATCCTATTAGCTCTATTCTCAAGGGAGGTGGAGAAGTGGAGTCTAGCTGTGAATACAGGAAGAGCAGGTTATGGGTCTGGTTGTGTACATGCATATTGATGCTCAAACATGAAATCATTTGTAGGGACAGGCTGGACTCCGCACTCTAGAAGTCCTAGCAACAGCTACTAAAAATAGAACTCCTCCTCTGTGTTAGTCAGAGAGAACCTCTCACTTCTTTGCTGTGGCTCTGTGTCATCTCCGCTCTGCCCTCGGCATGAGCAGTTACTGACGACAAACGCAGTACAAATGGACATCAAAGAGAACAAAGCCAGCCTTGCTCCAATAAACCTCAGCTGTCTGGATGCACCTCTAATTCCTCAAGTTCTGATCCCAATGTTTCTTGGAAGTGATCTCTTTAAACCAAATCAAGCTGCAACGCACTTAGCATTCATCATCTCCTGCTTTTATGTTGCTCTATAGGAAGAGCTCTGAGGCTTCTTGTCAGACCCTTTGTTGTTGCTGAATAAAACACATTTGTTTGCGGGGCGGGGGAAAGAAGATGGCAATGTAAAAAAGAGAGCACGAGTCCATTACCCCAAATATAATAGGGCCGATCTTCTTTGTGGGATGGGCTGTCAGTATAGCCCAAATATCCTCGCCCATGGCCATTGTCTCTCCTATAGAGAGGCTAATCTCACAATGGAGGGTTTGTCATATTCAAGTTCCTGGGAAAACCACAGGCATTGATCCAAACCAACATTTCTTAGCCAAAGAACATATATGCATAACCCATAGACACAGACAGCAGTGTGGTGATGGCCAGAGGGATAGAGAGAGGGGGTGAGGGCCAGGTGAAGGTGGGCAAAGGGAGGGAAGGAGAGGAAATGGGGACATCTGTAATAATGTAAACAATGGAAATAAAACAAAGGAAAGAAAAACAACAAAAACAAGAAAACATTTTCTCAGCTTAACAAAAGCACATGGAACACTTAGTCATTGCATAGTAATGTGGCCGAGCTTTATGCCCTAGGTGAGGTTTACATGAAGTCTACGATGCAAATGTGCATGTCTTCCCCACTGTTTTTTGAGGATAGTTCACCTGCAGAAACCATTGAGTGGCAGCTTGTCATATATTCAAATTAAAACACTTTTTGTAATATGTGAAATATAAAACGCATGGACTATGTGATTCCTTTGCAAGACTGGTTACACAGAGTCTAGTTCCTTCCCCACTGTGAGTGCACATCAGCCGTAATGTAGCTGTTGACCACAAATGATGGTAACTAATTAGAATTCAGTAACTTGGAGGCCTATGCCATTGCTCACGCTGTATGTTGACTAGCAGTAGTTGAGATGTGCCATTTTAAACCATTGAACCATAGAAAATGCAAGTTACCCATGGTTAGGGTGGATCAATAATGATAAGTATGATAACAATCTTGATAAAGTCTAAAGACACTCTAAAAGAGTCAAAGGGCTAGAGGAAAAACCTCAAAGGTATGCAATGTAATAATAATTTCATCAGGTAAAAGCGGAAGTTTGAAAGAGCACAAGTGCCTCACTTCTACCCTGGAGCTGAGTGTCTTTCCATCAGTGGAGCTTACTCTGTTCCTCTGGGCTTGTGGTGCCAAGCCTGGGCAGGCTGGGGAGGGGAGGGACTCCCAGCTGGGTGGTAAGACCAGTCCGAGGCTGGTTGCTTTCTAGCTACCAGGCAACCATTGGATGGTACAGTGAGCAGAACCATCTTATCCAAAATGAGAAAATTTTACCCAGTCAGCAAGGAATTCAAGCAGATAGGGAGGAGCATGGACAGTATTTACTGAGCATCTGCTATATGTGAAACGCCATAGTGAATGCCTAGAAAATGGCCCAAAGTGGCATGTCAGTAGGGGTAAAGGGGAAGACATGGGCCTGACCTTAGAAATCAGCAGATGTGACTTGAATTATTTAATGTGAGTATAGTGTCTCCTGCAACTCCCACACTTGCCTCAATAGACTGTGTATTCCTGAAGGACAGGAACTCCAAAGACATACAGCACGGTATGAGGGAACACTCAGGATATGGGGAAAATAGCTCAGCTTCCGGTCAGATCAGCCGGCTCTGGTTCTGCTGCATTTCACCTCTTCTGAGCCCCATGTTTTCCCTCTGTTTAATAAGCGTAAAAGCAATGACCTCAAAGGGTTGTTTTTACGCACATTAGATGCCCAAGAGTAGCTTCTCTTCCTCTGGGAACTTGTTGATAATAGATGCTTGGTAGAGAAATGAATTAAGGACATTTTGTAGAATTGTAGAATGTTAAAACTGGGAAAGCCTTTCAAAATCATCAAGTTCAACTATCGCATTGAATTTAATTATATTTTTCCTTTTCTTTGAGTTATGAATTGATGGGAGAAGAGATGCTACCATCAAAACATGATGACATCTTGTCTATTAAATGGGAAAAGATAAGAAAATAATGAGATACCAAATATTGGTGAGGGTGTAGAGAGACTTTATTCACATGCCTAACAAGCCTACACAGGGTGTCCCAAAAGCATGTATACACACTTTAACAGCTGATCGCTCAATTTTGAAAATGAAATGTATTTTCATAAACACTGCCTTTATAATTATTCAAAGTGTGTGTACACATTTTGGGGGGCACCCTATATAGATTGACTCAATTTTCCCAAGGTGCAGTCTGGATGATTGACCAATTGCACAAAGATATGTATGCAAACAAATCTTTATTATAGTATTGCTAATAACAGCAAAATGCTGGAAACACTCTTAATGTTCTTAAGTAGGGGGTTTTTTAATAAATTATTGGTACATCTATACAGTGGAGTGTATGATTAATCTATATTAATTGGTATAGAAAGTCTTTACAATGAATTGAATGGGAAAAGCAGATCACAAAACATGGTGCTGAACAGCACTTCATTTCTATGCATTTAGTAAGGCACACATGTCTCTCCCTAATCATAAAGATATTCTCAATTTGAAAAAGTCAGAAAAATAAAAATCCCTTTATGTTTCCCAATTTTATACTCTTCTAAAATGCATATATTAGCTACTTGACAAAGGAGGCAAGAGCATACCATGGGGTAAATGTCTCTTCAATAAAGGTGCAGAGAAATTGGACAGGTACATACAAAAAAATAAAACTAGATCACCAACTTACACCATACACAAGAATAAACTCAAAATGGATAAAAGACTTAAATGTAAGTTGTGAAACCATAAAAATCCTAGAAGAAAACATAGGCAGCAAAATCTCAAACATCTTTCCTAGCAATATGTTTGCCAATACATGACCTAGGGCAAGGGAAACAAAGGAGAAAATAAATAAATTGGACTACTTCAAAATAAAAAGCTTCTTCATAGCAAAAGAAACCATCAACAAAATGAAAAGGGAGCCCACCATATGGGAGAACATATTTGCCAATGATACATCCAATAAGGGGTTAATATCCAAAAATATAAGGAACTCATACAACTAAAAAGGAAGACAACAATCCAATAAAAAAAAAATGGGCAAAATACCTAAATAGACACTTCTCCAAAGTAGACATACAGATGACCAAGAGACATTGAAAAAATGTCAAAGTCACTAATCATCAGAGACACACAAATTAAAAGTACAATGAGGTGCTGGCAAAGATATGGAGAAAAGGGAACCCTACTACACTGCTGGTGGGAATGCAAATTGGTGCAGCCACTATGGAAAACAGTATGGAATTTCCTCAAAAACTTAAATATGGAACTGCTATTTGACCCAGTTTCTAGGAATATACCCTAAGAAACCCGAAACACCAATCAGAAAGAATATATGCACCCCTATGTTCATAGCAGCACAATTTACAATAGCTAAGATCTGGAAACAACCCAAGAGCCTATCAGTAAATGAGTGGATAAAAAAGCTGTGGTACATTTACACCATGGAATACTACCCAACAGTAAAAAGGAAGAATCTCTTACCCTTTGAGACAACATGGAGGGACCTGGAGAGTATTATGCTAAGTGAAATAAGCTAGTCAGAGAAAGACAAGTATCACATGATCTCACTCATATGTGGAATCTAAATACCAAAATAAACTGATAAACAAAATAGATCCAGAGTCATAGAAACATGGAACAGACTGTAGAATCTCAGAGGGAAGGAGGGGATAGGTGGGTAAGAACAGATCAACTAAAGAACTTGCATGTATTTATGCAAAACCCATAGACATAGACAATAGTGTGGTGAAGGCCTAGGGCGTGGGGGTGGGGGAGTGTGCCAGCTAGATGGGGTCAATGGGGGAAAAAGAGGAACATATGTAATACTTTTAACAATAAAGGTAAATTTTAAATGTATGTATTAACTACTTGAGCATGTATTCACTTTATAATCAGAAAAAAAAACATAAAGATATTTTCAACTTGAAAAAAGTCAGAAAAATAAAAATCCCTATATGTTTCCCAATTTAATACTGATACTTGGGCAGTGTTGCTGGACAGAATCCAATGTTATCTTTATTATTTAACCTGACTGCCAAACCAGTTGTTTACATGGTCATAACTGTACAAAGCCCACACTCCAATCACTCTTCTCACTTTCTCCATCTCCTCTATTTGGAGTTTCTGGGACTTACCACAGAACTCTTTTTGAAGTAAGGCAATGAGTTAATGAACACATACATAAATAAATAAAATTATTCCTGTCTCTCCCTAATTGTACAGCTTATACTATCATAAGTCCATTTCTTCCCTAAATAAAAGCAGATGGTTGACCATCCTAGAGTGTAAATCTCTCCTTAAATGACAACCAAACCAAACAGATTTCCTGTCTTGTGATTAAAGAATGTTAAGGACTACCGGGCAAGATGCAGGATGTGTACTGTGTAGTGGTTGCCATGGTTTTGCCTGAGGATGTGCTATTTAAGCTCATCCTTAATTTGGACAGGCATGAGTCTCGGCTTTGCAGGCTTAAAAATGGTGCAAAGGGCATGGCTGTTTTTAGATTAAATGGGAGGTGGGCTATA
Source organism: Eptesicus fuscus (assembly GCF_027574615.1). NCBI lineage: Eukaryota > Metazoa > Chordata > Mammalia > Chiroptera > Vespertilionidae > Eptesicus > Eptesicus fuscus. The sequence goes on along the minus strand of NC_072477.1, from coordinate 11,831,663 downwards.
GTAACAGTTAAAAATAGAGGTCTCTAACTTTGATTAACCATTTGGCTACCAAGTTGGATAAATAAATTAATTGCAGTAGATTCTTTTTAGAAAACAAAGCTAGTATGACAGAGAGAAAGCTGGTGTCTAATTATATATCATTTTAAAACCAACATCCTGATGTATTTTTTAAAACCTGAAATATATGTATATATTTTAAAGGCTTGTTAAGCTTTAAAATCAACTAGTCAGTTCCCATGGCAGCTTTACTCCATTGAAAAATTCCAGATTGCAATCAATTTCATGTTCTTCGCAGCTAATTTCTGTTTCCATTTGCAAATAGCACTTTGGAGCAAACAGGCAGTGGACTCTTTATAGTTTATCCTTAGTTCTGTTAACCATATTATTTTATAGCGTGCCAGGCATTATTTCTAAAAGAAGGCAGGCGGCTCTGTCTCTAGGGCTTTAACATGGAAGATAAGGGAACATATAAAGGCTGTATAAATTAGGTTATAGCCTTAGCTGGTTTGGCTCAGTGGATAGAGCATCAGCCTGTGGTTTGAAGGCTCCCTGGTTTGATTCAGTCAAGGGCACATGCCCGGGTTGTGGGCTTGATCCCCAGTAGTGGGTGTACAGGAGGCAGCCAATCAATGATTTCTCTCATCATTGATGTTTTTATCTCTCTTTCCCTCTCCTTTCCTTTCTGAAATCAATAAAAATATCTTTTAAAAAAATAAATAAATAAGGTTATAATAGTTTCAGCTCAAGACTTCCACCCCCTCCTTTTGGAAACTTCAGGGGCTCCACAATTGGCAGGCATCTGGTGGTCTGGAAAGCCCATCCAAATCAGAATCCAGAAACAAAAGCTCCAGTTGGAGTCTTGCCCCAGGCTAGCTCTGGGGTTTGGGGCAAGTCCCTTAACCTGCTTGGGACCCAGTTCCCTTGATCATCAACTCTTACGTTTTGAGGATACTTGGACCAGATGAGTTAGTCTACTTTAAAAATGTTATTAAAGAACATGTATACATACCCCATGGACACAGACAAGGGAGGGGGATGGGGGGGGATGGAGGGCGGCAAAGGGAGGGGGAAAAGGGGACACCAGCAATCATGCCAACATCAAAAATTTTTAATAAAAGAATTCTTATTTTTTAATGCTTTCTTCAAACAAAAACATGTGGAAGCCCCTAATGAAGAAAGAAGAAGTAGAGTTTCACTTGTCAATGCTAGTCTGGGGTTGGGGAGGGTTTTGGGTATTGCTTTCTTGGTACTTTTCTAACCAATCCCTGCACCCCCACCCCCAGGACAGACCAAGTAGGAGTTCCCAGGGCTCCCTAGAGCACAATCTAAGGACCATTGGTTTAAATCAACTTTAAGGTGGGGAAGATAAGAGAACAACCAAAGGACTTGTATGCATGCATATAAACATAACCAATGGACGCAAAACTCTGGGGGGTGAGGGCATATATGGGAGTAGGGGGGGGGGGCAATGGTAAGATATGTACACATATAATACCTTAATAAAAAAATTGAAAAAATAAAATAAAACACACACCGAATGGGAAAATAAATAAATAAATAAATGGCATTTCAGTAAAAAAAATAAATAATAAATAAATAAATAAATCAACTTTAATGTCTCAATTAATTTTAAAAGCCAGTCTATGGTTCTGAGAAATCTCAAAATATAATGCTATAAGAAAATTTTAGAAGCTTGAAGCCTCCATATTATACCAACAAAAATAAACTATAACTGCTTCCAAAAGATAGAAGTTATTATTTTCAACATTAGGGGTTAGGAAAATGATGGCTTTGGTTTTCCCGGTATTTGACATCAGGGGACATTGTGTGAGTCGTCTGAGAATAAAATGATTTACTGCCTAATGCATCCCCTTTGCTATTTTGTCTGTTTACAAATGTCTACGCATTAACTCATCGTTTCATAATATAAAGATTTTTATATTCTTTTGGATTTTTTATGGCTGTGCATGGTCCATAAACTCTGTTATTCTGAATAACAGGATGCTGCTCATAAGGATAACTTGTTTATTCTCAATGTTAGTCCAGCTTCTATCTGTATTTAACTATTAATTATCTCTTTCACTTTTATTTACAGAGGAACTTGCAACACTTAAAAGATCTCTGGTTGGATCAAAGACGGGTGGGCTCACGTGGAGGAAGCTGAATGGGCTCCAAAACAGAGATTTTTTAATTAACACCTGGTTATTCTAATCTGCTACATATAAGCTACTAATGGGAAATAGCAGTAATATGAAAAAGGCCAGCGAATCTTCTCAGACTTTCTTCATTATTGCAAACAAGCTCTCAGGATCAACAATGAAGGCTTTATCTGATGCTTGCTTTAATTTAATGTCCCTTGTAGCTGTGGTCTTCATAGGAATCAATTGTTCTATAATCCACAGCTGGAAATCATGAGGGCTTCTGGGTGCAGCGCTCACAGATAAAGTACAACACTGAGTAAAAGTACTATGACTTCATAATGTGATCCCTCTGAGAAAAATACTGTGCACACCCCCTAAGGCTTAAAACTAGCATTTATAGTATGCTTCCCAAACCGCTCTACCAACTATTTATAGCGCAATCACATCAACCGCCCACCCCTTGTTAAAACAGAGCAAGTATTTTAACACTGAAAGGCAGCCTTATAAAACAGCAAGGGAATTGGTAATGGTAGGAAATGATAGGCTGGAAGTGACAGGTTGATTCCTTCCTTTTTATTTTTAACCCTTAAAGTATAATATGTATTCAGAGAAATGCATATAAGTGTCAGCTCACTGAATTTTCACAAACTAAACGCACTGGTTTCATTGGCGCTCATATCAAGAGACAGAGTCTGACCCAAACTCCCTAAATCTTCCAGTCACTGACCTTCCAAGGTCGCCTGGTGTCTTGTCTTCTAATTGCATAGATTGGTTTAGTCTGTCTTTCATTTTACATAAATGGAATGATGCAATAGGTGCTCTTTTTGGGTTGGTTTCTTTCATTTAACTTTATTTTTTGTTGTTTTTATAATTGTTGTTTGTTAATTCGGCTGCAGAGTATTAGACTGTACAACATGGATCCATTCTGCTACTCAGGGGCATTTTGGAAGTTTTTTGGTTTTGACTGCTACAAACTGTGCTTCTAATGAACATTCTTGGTCATGTCTTTTGGGTATATATTTAAGAGTGAAATTACTATGTCATAAAATAAGTACATGTCCACATGAATAGGTACTGTCAAATGGTTGTACTAATTTACACTCTCAACAGTAGTGGATAAGATCACTGTATATACCTGTCAACACTTGTTATTTTCTTGTGGTCGCGAGGGGTGGGGAGGTAAGTGGTATCACATTATGCTTTTAAGTTGCATTTCCTAGATGACTAAGCAAGTTGAGCACCTTTTCACAAATGTATTGGTCATTTGCATAGCTTCTTTTGTGAAGTGTCTTTTCAGCGATTTTGCCCACTTTTCTCTTGAATGTCTACCTTTTTCTTATTGGGTTATAGGAGTCCTTATTGGGTTATAGAAAATATGCTGGATAGTTTCTTCATTTTCTTTTGTGCAATGTGATGTAAGTGTTCAGATTTATGCTAGGTATGTTTTATGTTTTCAGTTCCTCTATTTACTATGCACCTTAGGCTACTGTACATTCAGGTCTGAAAAGCTTCTAACAACATTCAGAAAGAAAAAGTAACCACATTGCAGAATCAGAGTGCTGCCTGCAACCAGCTACCATAATATACATCATCACTATTCAATGACATTTTACATGCACAATCTATTCTTTATTTCCAGAATTTTCATATTGTTTGATTCAGTGCCTAAAATTGAATATGTATTGAAGAAAGGGACAAAGTAATCAATGGGAGGGAATAATAATCTCCTTTAAACTTGTTAAAATAGATCATGAAGTCTCTCATTTTGGGAAGTATCTATCGTTAAATTCATAAAAAGTTATAAATACTGGTTTGGATTTCGGTTTTGCAGCTTACTAGTGCTTCTTGTCTGCCACTTTTGTCTGTCCAGTCTGTTCCTTTAGGTAATAGTACCCTAGATCTTTTTGAGAGCCACCCTGATCACAGCTGGTCCCTATGTTTCGAATCTACCATCAGCTCCAGCAGAGAGCAGCTGCCACTGATTCAGACCTGGACAATTAAGCATCATATCCCTTGGGTCACAGTCATTGGTTCAAGGATGGTCATGTGACCAGTGAGAACCAATGATATGTAACAACACTTGTGCTGGAAATCCAGAGGGAGAGGAAGTCTCCCTGGTTGGACTTGACTAGAGGAGGATGTAATGTGGGACTCCTGAGACCGCTTTGCACACTGGAGAGGAAATTGTGTTGTACACAGAGCCAGCCCAGAAGACGTGAAGCTGAGATGCAGACAGAGAGAAATGGAATTGGAATAACATTTTGAGCCCTGTGGACCAAGCCATGATTGAAGCCCATACTATCTGGACTTTTCAGGAATGTGAGCCAGCAAATTCCTTGTCTGCTTGGATTGATTTTCCTGACACTTGAGACCTAAAGTGCCTTAGTCGATTAAAATACCTGGCCCAGGTGGGGTTCTCAACATTACGTGGGATAAACAAAGTAAGGAACGATATGATTTTAAGCAAAGCCTTCTCTCTGTAAGGCTAGCGCTGCTTGAAATAATGGCTTTAAGAGTTCAAGTTTCTTAAGGACTTGTGTATGGAGTTAAATGCTTCCTATTGTGATAGCATTTGGTTAGAGTTCATTTGGTGGGGGTAGATGGGGAGAGAGAAATGTGTGCCCCTTTCTATAGTTATGAAAAATCACTGTGCTTCATGAGAGTGGTTCCCAGACACCTGTCCTAGACCCGTTCTATCAGAATTCCTTGGGAAGCTTTTTACATATACACATCTCAGGGACCCACACCTCAAGATCAGAATCACTAACTGTGGGATGGTGTCTAGAATCTGCAGTAGTAAACAAACTCCAAGATTGGGGAACCAGTGCTTGATTCCAGGATTTACCCACACCCACCCAGCCCTGGGACACTGATACCTCCTGCGTACCTTCCTCCGGGAATTCTGAGCCAGGCAAGGGAAGAAACAGGGTAGGAGAGAAAGCTTAGAGAAGGGAGAGCAAGATGCAGACAGACCATTCAAGCATTGTAACTGCTAAAAGACTGAAGACTGCTGAGGTGGGGGCAGGGAAAAGAGACTTTATGTTAATGTTATCTTTAAGGAATCAGAGCTTTCGATACATAAAAATAAAGTGATTTGTGAAGGCTCAGGTGTACTAGTATTCCTGTTCCCTCCCTGGATACTTTAATTATGAGGAAGAAAATGAAAAGAAGGTTGTCCCAGAGTTCTCTGTAGATGTTATTGTACTTCACACACACTGGTTTTCGTAGGGAGCCAGAAAGAGGGTATCAACTCCATTGTATAGTTAGCTGTTGGTACAATAGATGGGAAAAAAACTAGCAATTATTCGTCTTCTTAAAGTTAAAATTTTCTAGTTCCTTCAACTCTATTGCCATTCACACCATATACACTAAAACATAAAGATTTAATTTAAGGTCATACGTTGACTTCAATACAGTTTCATATGTGAAAAGCCTCCAGGCTCAGTTATTAAATGAGAGAACAGATACCAATAAGTAATTATTAAAATCACTTACTTGATGAATCTGGTATCAGGAAGAAGAGCTAGCCCTTCCCTTGCAGCTCCAGGAGTATTACATTGCACTTGACCATCACCAGTTATATCTGAGGAGGGAGGGGCACATAATTGGAGCCCTGTTCTATTGGAATCCATGGAGCTGTGAATCTGAAACTTAAGACTTGCATATTATATTGTATTTAATACTGAAATACTATTTTTAAAAATTAAAATAGCATTAAATTAAAACAAAGCTGGGGAGAACAAAGTGTGGGAACTGTCTAGTTTTGCTGTTTCGTGTTCTGCTTTAAAATGCAAGCAAAGCAGATTCTTCTCAGTATCAACATAGACAAAGCTTTTCTCTTAACCAAACTCAAGTACTTTGATTTCACAATTGACTCAAATCCCACCCACCCCCTTTATTATTATTTTTTTTTTTTTGGTGCACAAATTGCCATTTACTGGCCTTCTTGACAAACCACAATAACAAGTCTTACATATAACCACAAGATGCTCAAATTTTACTTCTTGTTTGCCAAATGTATGTGTCGACTATGTAATTATTGTGGTTCCTCTGCATCTGGCAGAGCAATATTCACCAACCTAAATAGCTTAGCTCTCTTATTTACCTTCCAGAGGAAAAGCACGGGCCTGAGATCTCACCTGTGTCCTGCTACTAACCAGGTGAGTTACTTTGGCATATTGCCAGGACACCTGGCCCTCCGTTTAACCAAGGATGCATACAGAGAAATGAGTGAGTGGGTCTAGGATTCGCTTATAAGCAGTGGCTGCCTGGAGGCACAGCCAAAGAGATAGTGCACTTGTGGCTTCTGACCAGAACCCCCCAAATAAGAAATAAAATAACAAGAAAAGTAAAATTCATGATTTCCTAATAACAGAAAACAGACAAACAAAAAAAAACCCACACCACCCTCATGTATTTGTCATCTTTGGAGGAGGCTAAGGAATCAACTCCTTATTCTGAAAACTGGTACCTATAGAGAAAGAATTGGGCATCTATCTTGTCTTTTCTGTATGGACTGCACATCAAGGTAATCAAATTATCTATGAGGGGCCACGGCCAGGTGGCTCAATTGGTGGGAGCGTCATCCCATACACCAAAAATGTTTGCAGGTTTAATTCCTGTTTGGGGCGTGTATAGGAGGCAACTGATCGACATCGATGTTTCTCTCTTTCCCTTCCTTTCTCTAAACATATCCTTGGGTGAGAATTTTTTTAAAAAATTGTTTATGAGGGAAAATTTTTCTTTGATAACAGACCCAGCTACTAAATGCAAAAGGGGTGGTAGAATTAGAATATTATCATTTTGCAGCCCCAAATAATGGCTCTAAGTAATGAGCACAAATGCATGTAAAACAATTAGGGTTTTGATAATGCATAGGTTAGGCAGACAACACCTGCAACCACTCATCAGTCTTAGCATCGCACAAAAAGAGAGCCAGGCATGAATGTGATGTGAAGCAAGCACAAACCCCTCCCCCCACTTCCCGCCCCCAGTGAAGGATTCTCTCCAAAACTATTGAAGCTGGATTGCTCAAGATTCAATTTCTAGGAAGCACGGGAGATAGGAAATGCTGAAGACACTCAGATAGATTAAAATCCAGGGACTTGTACTGTGCCAATGGCCTGACCTGGTTTCTTCAAGGAATGAATTAGAAGGAAAAAGAAAAGAAGGAGAGGAACTCATGATTAAGAGACTTAAGAGGCATTTGAGCCAAACACAGAATGTCACTCTCCCTTGGGTCCTGTTTCAAACAAACCAACTGAAAAAAGAAACCACATTTGCCATATTTGGGAAATTTTAAATACTGTCTAGAAATATCTGATATTATTAAGAACATTTTGATAATTTTAGGTGATCTATCACATTTTTATTATGTTAAAAAGGAGTCATTATCTTTTAGAGCTATCTCCTAAAGTATTTTTAGATCGAATAATAATATGTGGCAGGGGTGTATGGAAATATAGAGGAGACTAGATTGGCAGTGTATTGATGATTGCTGAAGCTGGGTTTGGGGAACATAAAGGTTCATTGTGTTACTTAGAGCTATCCCTAATTTCAGTTTTTGTGCATGTTTGAAAATTTCCACAATTAAGTATTGGTTTTTTTTTAATAGGAAAGAGTAATAAACAATTTGTGATAATTAAACTGCACACTTATGGTTTGTACAGGTTTTTTGTATCTATGTCTTCATTAGTTTCTTGTGGTTGCCATAACAAATTACCAGGAACTGAGTGGATGAAAACAGAAATGTGTTCTCTCACAGTTCTGGAGTCTAGAAGTCCAAACTTCTGCTCCCTCCAGGAGCTCTAAGGGAAAATCCATTCTGGACTCTTCCAGCTTCCAATGGCTGCTGCATTGATTAACCTGTAGCTGCCTCACCCCCATCTTTTGGCCCTGGGGTCCCATTAATTTCTCTTGTGTCTATAATCTCTCTCCACCTCACTTTTTATAAGGACTTTCGTCATTAGATTTAGGGCCCACCAGATAATCTTGGATAATCTCATTTTAAGACATTTAATTGAAATTATATCTATAACACCCCTTTTCCAAATAAGGTAACATTCACAAGTTCCTAGGATTAAGACATAGACATATCATTTTGGGGGGCCACCATTCAACCCACTGCAGTGATATACTTCAATAAAAATATTTGAAAACTAACATTATAAAGGAGTAGTTTAGCCTTTCTAAATTTGATACTAAGGAATCAAATAACTAGAGTTATCCCTAATTTCAATGTGTGAGATATCCTTGATTTCTTCTCTTCTACCTAAGAGCATAGGCAAGCTCCATCATTTTAACTTCTAAAATCAAAATCAAATCTTTGTTTCTTTCCATCCACACTCTCAGTGCCTTAATTTCATCTACCATATTCCACAATGGTCATCTCACCCATCTTCCTGGCTTCTAATCTTGCCTCACTCCCTACCATTCTCCACACAGAAGCCAGAGTAATTAAAAACAAAAGAAAACAAAAAATCACAAATCTAATCATTGCTTTTTTCTTGTGCTGTCCCTGAAACAGTGGTCCATTGCTTCCAAATAAAATCCAAACTCTTTGCCATGATCAAGGCCAGGCATAATTCATTCCTTGGCTATTTGACTATTATTTGGGGCCATCACCTTGCCTAACTTTAACTGTCCAGCCCATTCCCTGTAGCATGTTAAACATACCAAATCCAATTCCACCATATGTAGATTTCCCTCCCTACCCCCCAAAAAGGAAACCAGTCATTGCTAGTTACATGAATTGTTGTTTTTAAAGTGGGAACAGCAATTCATGTTGAATACAGACACATCCAAAAACATGTAAACAAATGAAATATGCTCCCCTGCCTCCCAACCATCCTATCCTCTAGTATGATGACATTTTGGTTGATGTCCTTTCAGAATTTATGTCTAAATATCATAAAAATGTGACTATAGAACTTGGTAATCTACCTTTTCTACTTAACAATGAACTGAGAATCTGTTTTCATGTTATTACATATATAGCTTCATCATTATTGTTTAGGCTTTTGATCCACATTTCATAATCACCCTGTTCCCAGACTTGCACCGATTTGCATTCCCACCAGCAGGGCATGACTGTGCTCATTTCCCTACATCCCTGGGAATCTTCTTAATCTTTGCCGATCTGAGAGATGAAGAACAGCATCCCATTGTTCTTTCAATTTGCATTTCTTGGATGGCAGTAAGGTAGCACTTTTTCTGCTTCTGATACTGCTCACCTGTAGTTCTTATGATTGTGTATTCTAAAGTGTTAGCTTATGTTTTGTTTATTTTTAAATATTTTTTATTGATTTCAGAGAGAAAAGGAGAGAGAGAGAGAGAGAGACAGAAACATCAATGATGAGAGGGAATCATTGATCGGCTGCCTCCTGCACACCTCCTACTGAGGATCAAGCCTGCAACCCAGGCATGTGCCCTAACTGGGAATCGAACCATGACCTCTTGGTTCATAGGTTGATGCTCAACCACTGAGCCATGCCGGCTGGGCTACATTTAAAAAAAAAAAATAGCAAACCAGCTAAGGAAGAGTGTGCATACTGCTCAGCACAGCCTTGCAGCGACCCTGCCACCTCTACCTCCATAGATTCCATCAATGCCTTGAGCTGTTTATCCCCTGTATCTGAGCAGATAGCCTGGGGTTCATATCCCTGACTGGGGAAGTCTTTATTCTCTCCTTGTAAGGTGTGGATCATAGAAAATAGTCCACAATTCGTTTAAAAGCTTCTTGATTATATTTTCTGGAAATCCATATGGGGAAACAAGAATTATAGCTTTAGAAACTGAGCTTCAGCCTCTGGGCCAACAATTTCGACTTGCCACTGTCTGGCATTTGATCATCTTCAGGCTTCAATCCACAGTTCAAGTAATATTCTGTGTCAGAATGTTTGTAATGATTTTTCCTGTTGTATTAATTTTAGGAAGAAAGTTCAGAAAAAGAGTGTTGGGAAACAGTACCTAATACTGGAATTCATTCATTTATGCTGCTTCATCTGAAAGAAAAAAGACAGCAAGATATTTCAAGGTATCATATCCCTATAGATTTTCAAATGTACCACAAACTTACTTATGTGGTTTTACCAGAGATTACAGCAAGAGTACTTTTTTAACTGTCCAAGGTCCTGAAAGCTTGCACATTTTAATTCTACAATGTTTAGCATTATTTTGAACTTTGAGTGACTTCCTATCATTCCATACTTTTTATATTATCTTTATTGTATGTTTATTTAAAGTTAGTGCATTTAAGTGTGGATTAACTGGGTGAATATAGCGATTTTATATGTGATAGAGTGCCATATGTTTTAAGAGCTACTTAAAAAAAGAAAACAAAAACAAATAAATGTGCTTATGGTTGTGATTGTGAGACCAAGTATCTTCTAAAAAAAAAAAAAAGCAAAACAATAAACCAACATGAACCAAACCAGACAGCTAATTGGAAATAAAAATTCTAAAGAGAGGTGAATAGACCAGGTCATTAGGGATATGAGTGAATAATACGATATACCCCCCAATTAGGAATGCTATAATTGAAATTAAAAATAACCTGTCAGATAAAAGGGACATGAGGAAATAATGTTTGGTTTTAATGGCAAGTGTGGAGGCCTAAGGAATAGGACGTGCAGTTTCATGGGTAAGGATAATGCCACTGGAAAGACACACAGTTAATACTATTTTAGTCTTTACCAAAACAAAGGTCAGCTGTAATCAGATATGTGTGGCTCATACACCATCTGTGATAGAAGGAAAGTCAAATTAGACCAATGATGGAAGTGTCAGCATTTACTGAGTGAGCACTGTATGTAGCTTTGTGAAATAGGCTCCGTGTGAAAAGAAAAATAAATTAGAAAAGATGGTCCCTCCCTCTTCCCCTCCCTCTCTTCCTCTCGCCCTCCTTTTCTCCTTCTGTCTTCCCTGCCACCCTCCATCCTTCCCTCCCCCTCCCTCCTTCCCTTCCTTCCTTGAAGAGATAAGGCAGACCTATAGAAAGAAAGGACTCAAAATCTCAGAGTTTAACCCTTTCATTGAGCAACAGAGTCTCAGGAAAGCTAAGTGACTTGCTTAGAGTCACACAGTTTATTAGTGACAGAGTTGGGACTAGAAATTAGTAGTTCCAATCTCTGTCATGGTGGTCTTTCCACTGTATAACACCTGTCTCATATGCAAACACTTGGCATTTGTATAAACAAGAATGAATTAAAGTTAGACACACAGGATTAGAGAAAAAGAGCAATAAAATGAAAATGTCTTCAGAGGAAGACAAGTATCCCATGATCTCACTTATATGTGGAATCTAATGAACAAAATAGATCCAGAAACACAGAAGTATGGAACAGACTGATGAATTTCAGAGGGAAGCGGGGAGGGGGAGGGAGAGATTAACCAGACTTTATATGCATCTATGCATAATCCATGGACCCAGACAATAGTGTGGTGAAGGCCTGGGGAGGGTGCAGGGTGGAGGAGGTCAATGAGGGGAAAATGGGGACATCTATAAGACTTTCAACAATAAAATAAATTTTTTTTAAAAATGAAAGGATGATAAATTGAATGGTGTGGGAAGTAACTGTGCCATATAAAGTCAACAAGGGAGACATGTCTTGTTTGATACAAGTTTTAAGAAGAAAAGTACTGATCAAGAAACATGAATGATTCAGGTAATGATTGGTGCAAAGTTACCAAGGGAGACCCATAAACCGTAATCAAGCACATGGGACCAATCAGAGGAAAGGTTGGAGGAATGTGCTCAGCAAAGAAAGGACAAGGGTGTCATAAATGCTTATTTAACCATAATGCATCTGAAACAAGAAGTTTCAGATAACTAAACTTTCTGGTTATATAACTGCTTTATTCACAGATGAGTGGGGATCTGGTTTGATTTCTACTTCCACCCCTAACCATCTACATTTACTTGGAGAAGTCACTAACCTCTCCTAGCTCCAATTCCCTCCTCAATATGTACATGGATAAGGAGTTATTCTGGGATTGTTATGAGAAATAAATGGGGTAATCTTAATATGCTTGCTCTGTACCTGGCAAAGAATATGAAGCAAGTAATTATAAGAATGATCCTTTAAAAGTACTTTCACATCTATTATCTTCTGAAGCAGCCCTGTAGGTAGAACTAGCCAGGTATGTAGTATCTCATTTTATAGATGAAGAAACTGAGTGAGGCTTGGCACAATTCGCCTGCTTGGATGTACTTCCTACTGAGCAGGATGGCTGGCTAACATGTGGGTAAGTTAGCCAAATACTTTGTACTTATTACTTCTCCCTATTTTATAGATGGAGAAACTCAGTAAGGCTTAGAGAGATTTTTGTTTTATTTTCTGAAACCTTTAGTGAAAAGATGCTTTTGAAAAAAGTATGTGTTGCCCAGCCAGCATGGCTTAGTGGTTGAGCATCAACCTGTGAACCAGAAGGTCACAGTTCAATTCCCAGTCAGAGCACATGCCCTGTTTGCAGGCTTTATCCCCCAGGTGGGGTGTGTAGGAGGCAGTCTATCAACAATTCTCTCTTGTCATTGATGTTTCTACTCTCTCTCCCTCTCCCTTCCTCTCTGAAATTATATATATATATATATATATATATATATATTTTTTTTTTTTAAAGAAAAGTGTGTTGACAAAATGCTTGTATGTTTTGGAAAAGGAGTAAAAAGAGTTACTTGTCATGAAGAAGAGGATGTTGGACAATTTAATCTCCCAGATAAAAGTTATTGTAAGGGTCTTGTTGGTCTTTATCTTCGCTTAGGTATTGGAAAATTAAAGAAGGAAGATGTAGACTGGAAATAAGAAAATATTTTACTTAATCAAAGTTCCTCAAAATTTGGAAAGCCTATCAATACCAAGTTTGGAATCTCTTCCACTAGATATATTTAGAAATATTGGATGGTTATATAAATTAGAATGCTCTTTAGAGATCAAAAGCTGAGCCAGGAAGTATCTTGATGTGACCTCTTTCCAAATCTGGTTGCATGATTCAGCAGACTTTTAGATGACTTAGTGGTAAGAAAGGAAGCTATAACATTCCATTTGGTCCAATCATTTTCAACCAAACACATATTTGCTTCAAAAGCAGCAAAAATGAAATTCATTTATTTCAAACATTCCCATTGGACACGGAGATTATGTCCCACCTCTTCCTGAACAAAACCTCTTCCATTGGTCAGACTATCCCAAGTCTTTCATTGGCTGACTGGGAGGAGCGTTTGTCAATATGGCAGGATAGTAGGTGCCTTCAAAAGGATTCTCTACTCTTTGCCAGAAGACTCTGGGACTAAGGATTGCTCATAAATAAATAGGGTGTTGAAAACATGAATGCCTTCTACAAGCCTTAAAATTTTGGTTCAAATTAAAACCTTCCTAGAATGACATGAAAACCAGAGCTCACTCATTATAGTGTGTAACCTTGCTGAATTCTTGTTTTTAAATTCAGTAAAATACCATATGTGCCTGTCAACTTGATGTGTATGTGTGAAAATGCTTATCCATCCCTGAGACAGGGCCGTTTGATGAATAAGAAACAAAGATAACTACTCTGACTAAGGCTGGGGCTAATTCCGGGGAGAAGCTTGAATGAGCAGGAATACAACTAACTACTTTCTGTTTCATGGATACTGGCATGCACACATTTATAGAAGGCCTTGAGTTATTTTAATGTCCTGCTATGGTCAGGAAATCATGTGTTTTTCCCCCCTTTGACTCAACTGATCTTTAGCTACATCATGACATTAAACATTAGCAGACAGCAAATGAATTTGGACTCTTAAAAAAAATCAATGTCATTAAAAAATAAAAAGAGCGAGGCCCTGGCTGGTGGGCTCAGTGGTTAGAGTGTTGGCACGCACCAAAGGTAACAGGTTCATTCCTGGTGAAGGGCACATACCTGGGTTAAAAATTTGCCCCAGATCTGGGTGTGTTTGGGAGGCAACCAATTGATGTGTATCTCCCATCTCTCTCTCTCTCTCTCTCTCTCTCTCTCTCTCTCTCTCTCTCTCTCTCTCCCTCCCTCCCTCCCTCACTCCCTCTCTCTCTTTTCCTCTCTTTTCCTCTCTTTTCCTCTCTTCCTCTCTCCCCCTCCCTTCCACTCTCTCTGAAAAGCAATGGAAAGGGAAAAAAATCCTCTAGTGAGGATTAACAAACAAACAAAAAAATATTGAGGAAATTTTCTAAAATAAAATACACTAAATATATATAACAGGTGCAAACTTTGATTGGATCCTATTTTTTACTAAGTGAGCATAACATTTTTGTGTGTTTGAAATTTTTTCAAAATAAAAAAATTGAAGGGAAAACCAAAACAATTCCAGCTCCAGCTCTCAAAAAAAAAAAAAAAATTTTTTCCCTGGGATTATGTTTGGCTAATAACTCAGAGAGAGGGAAGCACCTTAAAACTTTCTTATAAGAAACTCTGTACATTTTGGTTAAATGCTTGGCACAATGCTTTATGGGTGCTTAAATTATATTTTCTCAAGGGCTAAAATTTAAAACAAAGAAACTCACAGCGGGAGAGGATATGGTTCCTGGTTATGAAACATGTTCACCAACTGGATGTTTTAATTACAACTTCTTTGGAGTTCAGAGTATGTTCTCTTCATTAACCCCCAATCAGAGGTTTGAGTCAAGGCAATAACGCTGCAGGATTTACACACGGGGGGTTGTGGTGGAGCAGTCAGACATCTGACACCCTCTGCCCTAGAGCTGCCCGTATGCCTCCAGCCTTTCCCAAAAGAGCAGAGCCCAAGAGTAGAGCAACATACATTTAAGGGTGTGATTCTGCAGATTCTGATTGGGACACGAAGACAAATGTAGGAGTGCCTACATGCTGAGAACACAGGGGCAACTTCACTAGGGAAATAAAACATTTCTGGTAGAAGTTCAAGTTAACTTTCGTGCAGAATGACCCCATCAGTTTTTGGCCAGTGACTCTACACAGGGTTTGCATGGGGCTCTCTTCACAAAACGACGTGGTTCTTTTTGGGAAGAGGGCTTGGAGGTGTCTTGGGAATGGGGGGAGATCTTGGAAGACTGGGGTTTCTTCTGGACCTCAAGGGGAAACAGCCCGAGGCAGAGGAATGAATGCATCCTGATATTCGTGAATTAAAGTTGATTCTGATCAGATCTGTTCCCCTTCTCCTTCCGTTTGTGGAACCAGCACTAAGCAAGGTTCCCCAAGCTGCTTCATCTCTCCCTGTCCGGACTCTTCTCCTGCCGCGCCCCGGAATCCCTGCTCAGCAAGGACTCTTTCCTGCCGCACCCCGGGATCCGCGCTCAGCAATTCTCAGATTGAGCTGTGTCTGGGCAGCCACTCCGAGACCCCACACGAAGCAGTCAGCTCCCCTCTGCTCTCACACCGGTCCGCGTTGCGCAGTGGGGAGGAAGGAAGGGAGCCAACTCGCGGAAAACTTCCTCACGGGAGATAACTGGGGTCTCTGCGCTGCCCCCGCCGGCCCTCCCACGCCACGCCGGACCACAGGGCGGTCAGTAAAGTGGTGCCGCAAGGACTGCAGGTTCTGAGCTGCGGAGACCCGGGGACCTGCAGCCACGCCTCCCGGCCAGGACCTGCGTCCCACGGAAAGCGCAGGGGAGGCCGCTGCCGGCAGGCGGGAAGCTGAGCCCCTTTGCACCAGGATGCTTTGCTTTCCTGCCGCAGGAGCCCGAGGCGGTCTCTTCCCCCCAGGCTTCGCCCGCCGTCAGCAATAGCCATGGAAGTTGGGGCGGCACAGAGCGAGAGGGAACCCCTTGGCGCGGCATCTCTTTTGGATGCTTTCCCTCTACACCGACCCCTTCTTCCCTCCTGTTTGGGGTAAGTGCAATCTAGTTTGCAATAACGAAGCCATAGAATGGAAGCTGATGGAAGGGGATGGCACTGGCACAAAGGGTTAATGTGCTAAGTTGTTTTACGTGGGGTTGAGGGGGGGGGCTTATCCCTTACACCCCACCCCCAGTCCCCAGCTGTCCATCCAAAATACTAAGCAAGTGAGGAGTTGGACTTGATTTAGGCCAGTTAGGGGAGGGGGTGCTGGGATTCATTAATTAGTTAATTTTTGCTGAACTTGCCCCTCTCCCCACACACACACACACACACACACACAACGTTGTCTTTGTCTACATTCTTCTGTGAAAGCAGAGATGAGAAAAAGCCCCAGAGGTTGTTCGTGGTGGTGGTGGTGGTGGTGGTGGTGGGATGGTGGTGGTGGAGGTGGTGGTGGTGGTGGTGGTGGTGGTGGTGGTAATGGTGGTGGTGGTGGTGGTGGTGGTGGTGAGGCACCGAGTGATTTAGCAGAGAGACGATCATAAGGGCCAAAGACTAGTGCAAGTCTTTAACAGCAAGAGGACTCCACAGCCCTGGTCCTGGTCCTGCTCCCTCACCCCGGCAGGTCCATCCCAAACCTCCCCAGCCTCCAAACAACCCATCGATCGTCCTGCTGATGCTTTTCTGGGACAGGTTCTCCAGGTCCCAGTATAACTTTTAAGAAAAACTGCAAACCATCTTGTACACAGGGCATGCTCGATATTTGTTCATTGATTGGCTGAATGATGCAGCCTAAGGCTGTATTTTGTGCCTCAGGAATTTGCCTTGGACAGTGAACTAATTCCCTGGTGTAGACCCCGGGGCACAAGGTTAGCGCAACTCATTTTGCAATGGAGGGGCTGGCGTCTGGGATAATATAGTCTGTAGATCATCATTACCCAACAGAACCCAGGAGACAGCTTCAGGGTCAGCTTCATGGGTCAGGGACCAGATGAGCTCACTTGGGTTTGAATATCCGTGTTGTGACCTTGGGAGTGTTGTGGGGTTTTGTGTGTGTGTGTGTGTGTGTTTTTAATCTCTCTGAGCTTTGATCTTCTCACCTGTAAAATGGGACCCGTTAGGGCTTCCTCGGAGAAAAGATGTAGCGAAGCTGGATGGAGAGACGTGTGAGAAGGTGAGGGATGCATTTGATAAATGTTAGTCTGACATCCCCGTCCTCAGAGGATTCAGGCGAGAGGGTATCTTTCTCTGGGAACACCTCTCTGACTCGGATGCAGGTGAAACATGGCATTGCGGTGAGTGGCCTGGAGCCCTCCTGGCCATGAGCACTTGAGGAGAGGGCAGAGGGGGGGCTCCGCAGGCTTTCTGGGGAGCTCCCCAGCAGTTCCCTTTGGGCTTGGGAGCAGAATCCACCTACATACTGATGTCTCTGGTGGCATGGCTGGGGAAGCAGA
Organism: Eptesicus fuscus; assembly: GCF_027574615.1. NCBI lineage: Eukaryota > Metazoa > Chordata > Mammalia > Chiroptera > Vespertilionidae > Eptesicus > Eptesicus fuscus. The sequence continues at coordinate 11,814,304 of NC_072477.1, read as the reverse complement.
AATTCCTTGTTTGTCTCACTTCCATCTCATCCATGCTCTCAAGCCTTCTAGCAGAGGGAAGCAAAGTGCGGAAACAGAGTCCCAGAGCAGGTGGCTCCGACGTGCCTGGGGAACCTGCCCGAAGGATCCGTGCGCTCAGGTGGCACTGTCAGATTGGTACCAGTTTTTTCTGAACAAGGTTTGCAAAGAACTCAGGCTCTAGCCATGGCGGCCTGTAGGGTCAGTGACAAAGCACTTACCAACCCATGCCACGGGTGACAGTGGCCCTCTGTGGATCTCGCCCTGGAACTCAGAAACCGTGGAGAATAGATGTGACCGTGGAGAATAGATGATGAAAAGGATGCTGCTGACACAAGGCTCCTCAGAAGCCTCAAGCAGTCCAGAGAGCAAAACTCAGTGTAGGGTTCAGGGCCATCGCTGGCAGGCTCGGGAATGAGCCCGGAAGTCACTTTCTCGTTCTTAAGTGAAGGCAAGGACAGTCTAACCCCAGGTCCATGCCTATCTTGTTCTTTGCCATATATATCACCAGCACCTAGCGCAGTGATGGGACATAGAAGGGGCTCCAGATATGCGTGGCACAGACAGTGAATGGACAGTAACTTAAACTACCTCCTCGCCAACACGGCTGTATGCAATTCCTGCCTTCGTTTAGCAAGTATTTCCCCAGCATGTACCAGTGCAAGGCTCCGATGCTGGCACCCAAAGTCATTTCTAAACGTCATTCAGATTGGTACTTCCAGGGGCCCATTCAGGACCCTCTCAGCCCACTAGGTTCTTTTGGAGACTGAGGTCCCACCACAAGCTCTTGTGTAGTTTCAGGCGGAAAGGGGGTGGGGGGACTGGACGTGTCTGGAGCCCTGGGCACCTGTACCCGCTGGGCCCTGGGACTCCTGGGGCCCCTGCTTCCAGGAGCAGCTGCCAGGTCTTGGCAACTCCGCTTTCCTCTGGGGCCGCCGCGTCTCTCTCCACCCTCTTCCCCGGCCTCCAACCAGCGGCAGGTAGCTGGAGAAGAAACGGGGCTGTGCCTGGGGAGCGAGCTTCCCCGGGCGGGAGAGCCAAGCTGATGCTGAACGGTCCCAGAACAAAAGGCTCATGGCTGGCACCTGCCTCCTCCGAGCGCACCGGGGATGTAGATGCGGGGCGCAGGCGGGAGCACCTGGCGCGGGAGGACACCGGAGTGAAAAATGAAGTGAGAAAAGAAGCGGGGTGCGCCCAGGGTGGCAGCGGTGACAAGAGGTGACCCCTGAAGCACAGGTCTGCGGCAGGGCCACCTCCGACTCTTCTTCCACCTCCTGCAGCGCCTTCCAGGCAGCCGAGCGTGTCTCCGGCGGCCACTCCACCAAGAGCCGCTGCTGCCTCCACGCCCGCCCGCCCGCCCGCGGAACCAGTAAGTAGCTGTGCGCCCGCCGCCTGCCCCCGCCGACCCGCAGCTTCCAGCTGCCCGCACCGCACGCACAGCGGGCAAGTCCGCAGCTGCTGCCGCCGCCGCAGGCCGGGCGCCAGGGGCAGAGCCCTGGCCAGGCATCTCCACCCTCCTCGATCTCTCCAGTCTTGGCGCGGCTTCTGCAGAGCAGAGCGCGAGCGGGGAGGGTCTCCCGCCCTCGCGGCGAGCTCGCTGAGCGCCGCGCCACCCCTCTGTCCAATGGCTTTTCGGGGGTGGAGAGTGGGGGGCGTCGCCTGCAGGCGAGGAGCCACTGCCGGGGTGGGGCGTGCGCTCTGCACCATCGAGCCAGGCTGACGTGCCCGCCGCCCAAGCGCGCGCCGGGCGAGTGTGTGTGCCGGAGTGTGTGCACACGCCTTGGGGGCTGGAGTGCCACTGCAGTGGGCTTCTCCCTCCGCAGGCCCTCCGGCGGCTCAGCCCCGACCTGCCCGCACGCCTTTGCGAAGCTCGGCGTTTTCATCTTCCCGAGCCTCCTTCATCCTCCCCTCGCGGACCTCACTTTTCCTTGTACCCAGGGGGTTGCTGCCAGGCACCCCTCAACCGGTGCAAACATCCCAGGCGTCTCCAGTTCTCTCCTAAGCCAGTCTTTTCCATTTGTCTTTCTCTGGGGTTCCTCCGCGAGCCAGTCCAGGGCTCTCCCATCCTTGGAAATTGTTTCTGTTGGACTGCTGTGCCGAGGTGTTTAGAGCTTGAGGACTTGATCATTTTGATTCTTTCCCTTTCCTCCCCATCTGGGCAACGGAGCAATGAAATTTCCAATCGAGACTCCAAGAAAACAGGTTAACTGGGATCCTAAAGGTTGGTATCTCCTACTTTTGGCCGCCCTCGCCCTGCCTCCACCTCCAGCGTGTGCGCGCCTCCGTGAGTGGAAACACTCTTGCTCCCGGCAGCGTGTGTCCTGAGGCAGAAAAATGCGCCTGGGAGCAGCAGTGAGGGTGGGAGGAGGGTGGAGGCAGCGTGGGTTCCAAACCCAGATAGTGCCTGTCATTATCATAGAGTCATTGTCCCTCCTGGATTGTTTCAAAATCTATTTAAAGATACATGAAGCTGGCTGTTTGGCTTGAAATTGCACCCAAGTGTCGGTATTTGCTTTTGACTTGGTGTGTGCGGGTCTGTCTGTGTGTGTGTCCTTTGTTTCTGGTGATCTTTGTCTCTCTGGCAGATGGGTGGGGTGCCTCCCCCTGGACCTGGGGCTGCGCTGCCTGCCCAGGGTGTCCTCAATGGAAAAGGTTTCCTGGCAGCAAGTGGAGCTCAGATTTGCAGCAACAGTCCCTGGAGGTGGCCCTTCTTGTAGGGCGTGCGTAATAATGGAGCCCACGGGGGCCTTCTGAGTCTTCCCTCAATCTTATTACCAAACCAGGCAGCCAGTTTGGCTCTGACCTGAGTAGAAGGAGGAGGGCGGAGTGGTTTGTGAACAGGGTGGGGCTGGAAAGGGCTGGAGAGGGGGCAGCCCAAGCAGTAGTGTCATTTACAAGCTAAGAATGTTGGACAATGTTTCCTCCACGCAAGCGACTAAGTCAGATTTGCTGCTCCTGGCGCTGGCCACTGTGTCTGTAATTAGCATACAGATGCTAAGGCTCCTCTTGAGATCATATGGGAGCAGGAGAAGTTGAAAGCTAGCGTCCAGTTTTGACAAGAATGCTGTTATTTAACATTTCTCTTATCTAAAGGCTGATTCTGGCTTGGACACACCTCTGCACATATTGGGGTTGAAATTTCTTTTTTAGATGTGTGTGTGCACGTGTGTGAGAGTGTGTTTAGTGTTCTTTACGAGTACTTTTTTTCTTTTCTCCAGACTGGAAAGGAGGAAACCCACTCATTCCTTAAGTCAATGTCTCATGAATTGACTAGCTATTGAAGAGTGGAGAGATAGTGCCAATTTTTAACCCTGAGGCTGTTACACCTTAAATATGACCTACACACCTACACCTTCTCTTTTGTCTCTACATCTTTGGGAATATGGAAGTGTGCCTTGGTTTTGGTATTGTTTTTGTTTGTTTTTCTAATTCCCTGCAAAGCATATTCATTGAATACCTGCTACGTAACAACTGCTATCCCAGGTACTGGAAATACAGTTAGAATAACACAGACAACAGCTCTGCCTTCTTAGAGTTTATAGTGAGGGAGACACACCTAAACCAATCATTGCACTGGAGAATGCATAATTACAAACTTATGTATGTTCATGACGGAGAGCAGCAGTGTTTTAAGAAAGTGTCTGATAGAAGAGGTTGACAAGAATCAGGGGAGGCTGGTGGTCAGGGAATGCATTCAGACACTTGTATTGAGACCTGGAGGCTATGTAGGGATTAAATGACTAACGAGGAGGACTGTTGCCGGAAGAGGAAACAGCAAGTGCAAAGGCCCCGAGGCAGATGTGTATTTGAGGAACTGAAAGGAAGTTTCTATGGCTTGAGCAGAAAGCAGTGTGTGTTTGGAGGTGTGGCTGGGGGATCTGCAGGATCAGACCTCGAAGCCACCTGTTCTTGCAGGTAGGGTGTGATTGTGGCATGCAGGAGGACCATAGTTGTTATCTTAAGTCACTGAAGGGTTTCAAGTTTCAAAACAAGCGCTGTGTAGCTCTTGTGGATGTGAGGTACCAGATATCATGGTGTCAAAGGCTAGGGAAGGAGAAGTGGATGGAGTAGGGGGCTACCGAGGACACGAAATCTACAGGCTTTGAGTGAAGAATTTGTGGAGGAATTGGAATGACTGAGACAGCAGCCAGGGCAGGACCAGTCTTGAGGGAAAGCTCGAGTGTTCAGTGAGTGAGACCTGCTGAGTGAGAGATGTCCCTGTGTCCATCAAGAGGTGTGTCAAGTGGGCAGTTGTCTAAAGAGTCAGGTTGGCATCTTCAAGGAGCTCTGATAGGGAAGACTGTGGGGCTGCCTCCGTGAAGCTTGCCTTGGCTTTTAAACTACATTTCTATACGACTATCATTCTCGAGATATTTATGCCACAGTGATAAACACAGATGAATCCCACAGATGAATCCCGCATGTTAGAGCCTGACACAGTGAAGAAGCAAGCAAGTAGCATCTACAATCACAATCATTGATGCTAAAAGTGAAAAGACCCTAATAAAAATAACAGCATTTGATGAGCAATCATTGCATGCCAGATGTGTTCTGTACATTATTTCATACTAGAGGCCTGGTGCACAAATTCGTGCATGGGTGGGGTCCGGCCAGCCCACCCCAATCTGGCCGATTGGCCAGCTGCGGGGAGGGGCCGTGGGCAGTTGGCCGGCTGGCCCTGGCCCCTGGTCAAACTCCCCTGGTCAAACTCTGGGTCGAACTCTCGTCGAGGGGACAATTTGCATATTAGCCTTTTATTATATAGGATAATCATTCTCATAATGCTTATCTGATGATATAAGTGTTATTGTTCCCCTTTGACACTGGATTGCATTAGGACACCCCTGAGCTGCTACTAGTAAGGTGCTCAGCCATCATGCACAACTGTTCCTAAAGCTAGGGTGACAATAGTTTTCCCTAGCCAGGTGGAGGCAGAAGAAGAGTGGGAGTGAGGGTGACATATCTCACACCTGTATAGAACAATGTGCCAGACGTCGTATAGTTTTACATGCATTAAATAAATAAATTATTAAAATTAATTATACAATTAGATGATTAATTTATTTAATCTTTATTTAACCTCAGGAGAAAGATACTGTCCTTATTTTACAGTTGAGGGAACTGAGGAACAGAAAGGTTGAGTAATTTGCCCAAGGTTATAGAGATAGTAGGTAGTGGGGATGGACTATACTAGAGGCCCTTAAGTACTCTGTAAGTCTATCACTTAAGTTGTTGGGACCTCTGGCTCTTGCCTTGTGAGGCTCCCAGAATTCAGAGATTGGAGAAGCTTGTTTCAAGGAGAAAAAGAAAAAGAGGGGAGGAAGAGGGAGAGGAGGAGAAACTGGAGGAGGGGAAAGGGAAAGGAGAGGAGGAGGAGGAGGAGGAGGAGGAGGAGGAGGAGGAGGAGGAGGAGGAGGAGGAGGGAGGCAGTGAATGAGCTTTTCCCACTAACCCATCCAGCCAGATAGCATCTTTGCCTCTTCCTCTGGTGGCTAGGGAAGGAGAAGTGTGTTTAGCAGAACAAAGATAAAGGGGAACCTAGAATTATACCAGAGAAGCGCAGGGGCAATTCACATTAAATAGACTATAGTATTTGGGTATTCACAGATTTGAACCTTCCGGTGGAGGCACTCACAGATTGTGGAGGAAAGTTGTAATTATGATGTTTTGCTTACAGCACCGTTACCTGACAATTTAATCGTTCAAAATGAAGGTGGATTGAGAACAGATTGGTTTTGATTGCTCTTGGGTGAATTACGCAAAGCACCGTCAAGAGGTTTAGGTGTCAAATTAAGACCTAAAGGTGAAATGATTATTCTCTGGTGAGCTCTGGCCTCCCTCCTATTTGTAAAGCTAAACCTTTAACAAATAGCTCCTGTTTGTGTAGGACCCACACAAAAGTAGATTGACGCTAAATCTCAGCTTCCATAGCAGAACTTATGTGTATTTTAAATTGCTGGGGTCGCTTGATAGTTTTTCTGCTGAAAATTGGGATTGGTTTGCTGGCTTTATGCTTTTAAAAAACACACAATAAAATCAGCAAACAACATTCCCACAGTTTGAGAGAAGCTGATAAATATGGCTTAAAAAACTCTTGATTTGGGGGCAAAAGAATGAGTTGCTAGAAGTAGCTTTGCAGTAAGCTGTTAGACTGTGGGCTGCTCATTGAGGCTCTTTGGGCTTCACTTTCCTGCCATGCGCAGGGGGACATTGGCCCTACTGGCCTCTTTGACCCACCTCTTCAACTTGCCCCCTGGATCTGACCTTTGGGCCACTTGGCTTCCTTTTGTTCCTCAAATAGAGGACACTTGTTCCTGTCTCAGGGCCTGGGCACTTGCACTTCCCAAAGCTTATAATGCATGTTTGCATGACTGACTGCTTTCCACCCTTTGAATCTCAGCTCAAATGCCAGCTCATTAGCAGAGGACTTCCCTGTCCCCTCTGAAGACCTCTCCTCTCCTTCCCCGGCCCTGTCACTTATGTCAACTGTTCAGTTGTCCTCCTGGCACTTGTCCGGATCTGAAGCCATCCTGCTTACACTTGTGCCCTCACTAGCATGTGAGCTCCAAGAGCAGGAACTTTCCCTGTCATAACCCCGCTGCCCAGGGAAGAGCCTGGCACACAGTAGTCACTATCTCAGTTACCTTATGCTGAATGGATGGATGCATGGAAGAATGGATTGGAGAGGATCTCTCAGGCTTCATGCAGGATGGGAATTCCAGGACTTCCCCAAGCTACAAAAGGCAAAGTACACAAAGGAGAAGGGAAGTATATCTCTAAATAATGGAGTATCAGAAAGGACAGCAATATCACCTCTTCCTTGCAGGCTCCCAGCTCTCTCACACTTCCAACAGACTGTTTCCTTCTCTTCTTCTGTTCACCAGGAGTGAAAGGCAGATCGGGCATGAGGTGGGGATGGCTAGGTGAGCTGACACAGATCTGCTTGGTGTCCAGTGAATAATTTGGCTCCTATTGGCCATTGGTGTGTATGGCCAATACCTTTTGAGGTATTTAAATTAAAGCTGCAGAACTGAGGGTTTTTTTTAAAAAAACAAACCTGCATATTTAGTGCATATTTTAATGCAAAATTCCAGAGAGGCCTGTATTGTATGTGTGTAGCATTTTTCAGTTTACAGAACACTTTTTACAAATTATCTCACTTGTTCTTTAAGCAGCCCTCTTTTTGTCCATATTGGATCTAGATTTACTGTTGGCAGTAGAAAGAGTAATGACTTGTTTGGCGGGGTGGGGGTGGGGGTCCAAGACTGCAAACAGGTAGAGCTGGGGCCAACCCAGGCCTTTTGATGCTTATGTCCAGGGCAGTTTCTCTCAGGCTTTCCTCCCTTCTACACTCTACTGTTTCTTCTTATCCAAAAATGTATTCAGAGGTTGCTCTGAAGGATTTAGAGAAAAAAGGCTCTCGGTTGATCAGCGAATTCTCAGTCGATGGCCGTTCTCTGCAGGTTGGGTTTTGCACTGGTCGCACTTCATCCCAAGAATCCAGTTCAGGTCTCTGGGATCCCACTCCTCTCCTGGCTAAAAAGAGACTCTGGTCTCTTGTGAACGTGAGCCATGCTCAACTTGCAAGGCCGCTCGGCTGCCATCTTCATTAATGTGTTTCCAAACTCATTTGTGTAGCTTAGATTTTCTGGAAAGAAAATAATCTGTTTTGATTTAATATCCAACTTTCAAGAGATCAGCTTTCCAAATGGGATTAATAATGTGCCAAAATCACCACAATTATCCTAGAAAGTAGAGAGGAAAGATGTTCCAAAGACTGTCTGAGCCAGGATTTCGTCCAGGCTTCTATTCCAGGGGTGTCTAAGGGAGCGTCATCATCCTTTGCCAATCCCAGTGATTTTTTGGTAGAATTAAGACTAGCTAGATTGACTTTGTTATTTCACCCATTTTCAAAACATCTGTGCTTTGGCTCTATATTAGTCTGCTCAGACTGTCATAACAAAATACAATAGACAGGGGAGCTTAAACAATAGAAATTTCTTTTCTCACAGTTCTGGAAACTGGAAGCCCAAGATCAAGGGCTAGCAGGGTTGATGTCTGGTGAGGGCTCTCCTCATGGGTTACAGATGGCCACCTTCTCACCGTGCCCTCACATGGTGGAAAGAGATAGCTCTGGTGTCTCTTCCTCTTCTTAAAGAACACAAGCCCTATGAATTATATCCCCACCCTCATGACCTCATTTAACCTTAATTACCTCCTAAAGGCCTCATTTCTATTACAGTCACATTGGGGTTAAGTTTTCAACATGAGTTTTTGGGGGGACATCATTCAGTCCATAGTAGTCTCTATATGAGTATCATCTTAAATCAGATACATTTAAAAAACAATCCACATCTTGCCCCAAATTTGGGAGACTTCAAACAATATCCCTACAACTGAGATGTAGGATAAAGTGTATCTAATCGAGGCACAGAGCTAGGGACCCACTGTCAGCAAGAAGCATGTTCTTCTTGGCTAGTGGATTCCTTTTACTTTCTAATTTCCATAGGGAATTAGAGAGTGTGTGTTTAATGATGAACAGAATGAAGCAATTGTATTGATAGTCAATTAGGAGGTTTGCACAGCTCCCTTGGCTGAAGCAGGAGGGTGCATACCAGGGATGAATTTTGCTGCACTCAGATTCTACTCTAAAGGACACTGACTGGGTGACCAGACAGGGTTAGAGTTGGTTAGGGGCTCAGACTTGGTTATGGAATCTCCCTAAACATGGCACCAGCACCATGTTGGTGATACCCACATGGCAGATTTCTTCTGGAGGAAAGATGATCCCAGTCAGCCTGCCCAATCTTGAGTCTACCCTGCAATCACTGAGATTGCAGAAGGATGATGACGCTCCCCTGACACTGCCAGGAAAGAAGCCTAAACCAAATCATGGCTCAGACGGTCTCTGGAACATCCTTTTTCTTTAAGGAGGTCAAAGGGACCTTCCTCTTTTTGGCTCTGGTCTGAGTGGTACTCTCAGTGGAAACTACTGTTTTTTTCTACGTCAGGTTCATGACTGTTACCCAGAATGGAGAAACAGAAACCTCATGTTTACTTAAGAACACTTACTTGTGGTTTGCAAAGTGTGAGATTGATTTTTCCCTCGCAAGTGTCTAAAACTGACCAGTATGAACTGAAAATGAAGTCTGACTTTCTAATCCTCTCTTTAATGTTTCCACCACCTTCACCTATTTTACCCACTCCAACCCCCTGCCTCTGGTAACCACCAATCTGTTCTCTGTCTCTATGAATTTGGTTGTTTTAGAATCCCCATATAAGTGAAATCATATGTATTTGCCTTTCTCTGTCTGACTTATTTCACTTAGCATAATGCCCTCAAGGTCCATCCATGTTGTTGCAAATGGATTTACCACCACATTCTTTTCATTAGATGAGAGTCCCTAAGTTTAGTTCGAGCTTGGGGAATGGGGGTGGAGTAGGCTCACTCTGGAAGGGAGGAAAGAATTTGAGCACATTTTAAAATCACCATAAGCATTTCCCCCTATTATTGAATACATACAAAGTACGTGGCACTGTGATAAGAATTCTGTAGTCATTATCTCCTATACTGCTCTTTCTAGGCCAAAGAAGCAAGTGAAATTATTATCCCAGAGCTTAAGCAACATGTCCCAAGTTACCTTGTAGCTCTGTGACTTGAACCTGGGTGTCGGCTAATGCTGTCACTCTCACCTCTAACTTGTACTCCTCCCCTGATAATCCTGCAGAAAAGAAACCTGGTTGATTTCATTTAACCCTGCTTTCCCAGTTACCCACAGAGCCATGGTATATTAGAAAGACAGTGAGTAGGAGGAGGATTTATGTAAAATATAAATATACAGTCTTATAACAGCATACCTTCCATTCTAAGCAGATTATTCAAATACAGAAAGCATCCATTGAGACACCATGCTATGTGTAGATCTGTAAAACATTCACCCAAAAATGACCACACGATGTAATCTGTTTCTTCTCACTGTGAATCGAGAGGGTGAGAGTGACGTCTCATGCACCTGAGTCCCCTTCTTTGACAACCCTCTGCCTTTACATACTCGTGACTGAAAACCCAGCCTCTTTGGATAAAGCCAGAAGAACAGGACATCCTTCAGGCTGAGCAGCAGAAAGGTCAGGGGTGGGTGTCTGCTGTGTCTGCAGCAGCCCTCCTGTCTGTGTGGTGTGATCTAAGGACAAGTCAGAGTGTAGCCAAGATGACAGGGACAGTGTGCCTGGGAGTGACGTCACATACACAAGCAGAAGCCATTGGTAAAGGACTATTAGCCCTCCTTGTCCTATTTCCAGTAAATATTTATATATATATATTAATCCTCACCTGATGATATGCTTATTGATTTCAGAGAGAGAGAAAGAGAGAGAGAAACATTGATGTGAGAGAGAACATCGATGAGTTGCCTTTCATACATGCCCCCACCAGGGATGGAACCAGCAACCTAAGTATGTGCCCCGCCCGGGAATCAAACCCACAACCTTTGATATATGAAACGATGCTCAAACCAACTGAGCCACACCAGCCAGGGCCCAGTAAACATCTTTTTACTACTTTGTAGCTTTTGCTTTGCATTCTGAAAGAGAAAATGATTTCCAGGAAGTAGGATGCATTTGGTAGCTCCAAGGTCCCCATGCTGCCAAACATTGAGTTCCTGGCTTATTTCTGAGGCAGTTTCATATTGTGCGGATGGTGTTGGAGCTTCGGTGTCTTGGGCAGAGGAGAATGAAGACAGTTTTGTTACTGCCACCATGGGCTTTGTTGACTATGTCACTGTCCATGCACAACATGGCGAAGAGAGGCGAGCCTCAGGGCACAGGGAGAGTGGGTTGAATGAAGCTGCCTGGGCCAGCTCTCATGGCATCTGTAACCATAGTAACCATGGGCTGAAAAATTGTCCGGATGTGGCTAAGCCATTGTACCCACCTCTGGTTCTGTTGTTTTCCCCTCAATTCCTTTACCCAGAAACTATCCTCACTCCCTACACCTTTCCTCCCTAGTCTGCCCCCTGGCTCCATACAGTGACTGACTTTCAGGGTGGTTTCTACACTGGTGATTGGACTTCCCACTGATTCTTTATTTTCAGTTCTTGGACCTACAACTGATTCATTATGACCCAGTCTAAGCCACATGCATGTGATTCCTTAGTGTTTCAATTTCTACTATGAAAAATTGATCTTAAGTCATGTAGCGTACATACTTCAGATATAAATGTAGCTGTGCATAATGATGGTGGCTCATGGCACTCCTTGTTTCAAATAACACTCCTACATTTACAGTCTGGTTTAGACCTCAGGAGTTTCAGATGTGTTATAAAAGAACAAAGAAAAGCGACGAGGTACAGTAAGGTCTCTGGCCAGGAGATCTGGAGTTTGGTACTGGCTGGAGACTGAGGTGTGTCATGGTGACATGAAGTTAGGGAGGTGGGTGGTGGCCAGATTATGCAGGTAGAGTAGGCATTGTAAAGGAAATTTTTTTTCTGAGAATAGTGGGAAGGCACTGAATGGTTTGAAGCAGGAAAATGACACAATCAGATTTATATTTTTAAAATTATTTATACTGCCCAGCCAGCATGGCTCAGTGGTTGAGCATCAACCTATGAACCAGGAGGTCACGGTTCCATTCCTGGTCAGGGCACATGTACAGGTTGTGGGCTCAATCCCCAGTAGGGGGTGTGCAGGAAGCAGCCAATCAATGATTCTCTCTCATCATTGATGATTCTATCTCTCTCTCCCTCTTCCTTCCTCTTTGAAATCAATAACAATATATTTCAAAAAAATTTATTTACACCACTCATAAATCAAATGATTGTTTCAGCAAATGTTTATGGAGGACTTACTATGTGTCAGGCATGGAGCTGGGGGCAGGACTCATCTGGGGGATTCAGTTTTCTTATAAGAAATGATAGGAATTTTTGAAAAATATTTAGACAGGAAAATAGCTTTTTTTGACGTCTTTGGTTGCAAACTACTGGTTGCAAATGGGAGGTGTATCTTAAAGCAATGGGCCCCCAAGTTTTCAGTTTCTGTTCATGAAAATTACTTTTTCCCTGGCTTTGTTACATGGCCTTTGATTTTGTGATCATTTACATATCTGCAGTCAACCAGCAATAAACCAAAAACCATGGTGCACCCATATTTTATTGTACTTCAAACGCCTTTTGGAAGCATTCAGCATAATGGGCCTCATAGAAATTGCCAGCAACCCCTCCATACCCTCTGTCACTTTGTTACTGTTGTATCAGGAGGCCTGTGACATTGGGGTATTTCTCCTTTGACTACAATGGGGCCCCCTGCTAGTTGAGTCCTTGTGGCCTCAGCTCAGAAGCCAGCCCTGAAGCCTGAATTAATGAGAGGCTAAGGTGGGCTGGTCCCTTTCTCTGTTGGAGTGAGAACCCAGCTTCTATAGCAGCGTGAATGCCTGCTCAGCAGGCAATCCTCTGCATTCAGACTCAGTCTAAAGACAGGTTGAGCCGACAGCCACAGGGGGTGGGATTAAAGCGTATCAGTCCCTGTCTACAAGTGACCCACATCACTCTTTCCCATGACTATCAGATTGCCTAAAATCCATCAGTTACTCTATTCATCAACCTTTCATTCATCCATGTGGTTATTCCATAAACATTTACTGAGTGAGTGCCCACAGAAATTGAGCTAGGCACTAGACAGAGAAAGATGAAAAGGAGCTGAGGTTTTATACGCAGAAAAGTGACAGTTAGCCACCCAGGCAGGTGCATAAACAAGTATTACCATATACCACGATCAATGCACTGATAGAGATGTGGATTAAAGCATCATCTCCAGAACCCATCTGGTTAAAATGCAAATATATTTCCTCTGGATAACATATGAGCTCTCCATTACCCATGGGGACAGCCGAGTTAATCAAATTTCTATGAGAGAGCGGGACCAAGAGGGGATGGAACTCAGGGCCAAAAACATATTGATGGGTTGGGATAAAGTGGGAAGGGAAAAGTCAGGAGCATGAAAGACAGGCTTGGGGAGGTGCTATGCAGGGAGCAGAGCGAGGGCCCTGGCTACTTGTACGGTTGTGTGATGGGGGCAGGTGGGATGGAGGCGAGCAGAGGCAGAGGTTGTGCGATAGAGGAGAAGGGCACTGACAGCAACCTGTCACTCGTGTAAATGTCGCCCAGTTTACATTAAACTCACTTCAGAAACTGGAAGGGACTTTGAGACACCTAAACCCTCTGGGGCTTCTCAAAGGGTCACACCGAAGTCTAGGAAGGTCAGGTGGCTGGCCCCTGCCCAGGCGGCAGAGGGGACAGAGCCCATCTTTGAGCCCTTATCTGCTATCCTCCATTATTCGACATCACCTCTGACAATATAGCTGACAGGTGCTGGGGCCTGTTTTTCCCGCCCCCCTTCCTTTGGGAAGAATTAACGAAGAGCTATAGCTGTACTAGAGCCTACAGTGTATTAGCTCTGAGATTGTTCTTGTTCTCCGTAAGTCTACAACAAGTATGGATGTGAATATATACTGAGTGGCCAGATTATTATGATCTCTGAATGCATAATAATCTGGCCACTCAGTATATATATATATATTAAAGGCCTGGTGCGTGAATTCGTGAATGGGTGGGGTCCGGCCAGCCTGGTCAGGGGGAGGGGACATGGGCAGTTGGCTGGCCTGCCTGCTGGTCGAACTCCTGGTCAAGGGGACAACTTACGTATTAGCCTTTTATTATATAGGATATACACTGAGTGGCCAGATCATTATGTGTTTATAGAGATCATAATAATCTGGCCACTCAGTGTATATTCAGCCTCTTGGAGAAGACATCCATTCACCTACTTAGTGAATATTTTTAAATATATTTTTATTGATTTCAGAATGGAAGGTAGAAGGGAGAGAGATAGAAACATCAGTGATGAGAGAGAATCATTGATCAACTGCTTCCTGCACACCCCCTACTGGGGATTGAGCCCACAACCTGTGCATGTGCCCTGATTGGGAATTGAACCATGACCTCCTGGCTCATATGTTGATGCTCAGTCACTGAGCCACACCACCTGGGCATCAGTGAATAACTACTGAGCACCTGCCTTGTGCCCAGCGCTGCCCCACGCCTGGTGACACAGGGATAGAAAGACAGCACAGTAGATGCCTCCTGAAACTTGCCACCTGGCCAGAGCTCAGCTGCTCTCACAGCCACTCAGACCACTTCCTCTGCATTCGAGAAATCTGTCAGGCATGAGTAAAGGGATTGAAAAAATGTAATAACGAGGATGAAAATAAGGCCATTCTGATGTTATATTGCTCTGCAAAAAAAAAAAAGTTTCATTTGATAATTGAGTAGGAAAGGAAGGTTGATCCTGATGAAGGCAGCAGTATTCTGTTAGAAAATTCAGCAATTTCAAAGGCCTCAGGACTGCCTCGATTGTGTTGACATTTTATTAAGAATCTTTGTTAATTAGGACCGTGTGGCTTGTGCACGTATCGCTGGGATGTGACGAGTTTGAGTCTCCCCAGAATTATGACATGGAAATTAATCTCCGAGGAATTGCAGGAGGCCCAAATGTTAGCTACTTAAAAGCGCTGGCTCTCTCTCTGAGCGCTTTTAAGTAGCTAACATTTGGGCCTCCTGCAATTCCTCGGAGATTAATTTCCATGTCATAATCATGCACCGGGTCTCTCTCTCTCTCTCTCTCTCTCTCTCTCTCTCTCTCTCTCTCTCTCTCTCTTTCTGGCAGATGAGAACTTTCCACCCATGCAGGAATTCATGCACCGGGCCCGTCTCTCTCTCTCTCTCTCTCTCTCTCTCTCTCTCTCTCTCTCTCTCTCTCTCTCTGGCAGATGAGAACTTTCTGGTACATGTGACTTCCAAAGTGTCTAAATTGACACGTCTTCTGAACAGGGGGAAATTGGGGCTACTGTTGGTTATGAGCCTGATAGTCTCCTTGCTACATTTGGGGTGCTGGGGCAGACAGGTCAACAGTGACTCCAACATGCCAGCCTGGGTCATGAGGGCTTACGGAGGCAGCAGCTGGTCAGAGTGACCATTACCAATCCAGAGAGGGACTGGCTGGGGTGACCACTACCCATCCAGGGAGGTACTGGCTGGGGTGTCCACTGTGAATCCAAGGAGCTGTGAGAGTATTGTCGGGAGTTTGCGGCACTGTGGGGGTAAGGACACACTTCACTGCTAGGATTCTCAGCTGAGTGGCTGGGAGAGACCTGTAGGAGCCATCCAGCCAGCAGCTACCAGAGGTTTCTGCTCTATTTTAAACCAGTCCTAGCGATGAGGGGAACCCTGCCTGGTGGTGCTGACAGTGGTAACAATGGCCATTCTGCTATGGAGATGAAGGGCGTGTGATGAGGAGGCCAGAGCTCACGTTTGTCCCCCAGCTCTGCCACCCCCATGCTGGTGTTTGTGGACAGGAAAGGCCTAGCACCAGCTGGCTCTTGGGCAAGGATGTGTGTCTTCCTTGGATGTGCATCAGGGAACTAGCTAGTCTCTGATGGTGACACAGCCCATCCCGTGAAGAGCTGGATTCCCCATGTTTTCCAATAACTGCTTCTGTCCTGCTTCTCCCTCATGCTAGTCCAGGGAAAAGGCCCCATTTGATCATTAAAATGCAAGTAAACCTTCCACCTTCTACCAAAGAAGAAGGTAAGAACCAGATGTACCTCCCAGGTTCTCTGGCAACACCATTCAACTTTACTTTGACTGAAAACGGGTGGGAATTGGACTTTGCATTAGCTAGCTAGCTGAAAGTACATGGAGACCCCAGGATTTAGGAAGCAGGGATGTGCTTGTTTTGTAGATTTCTCATGGAAGTGGCCTCGTTCCTCCTCTTGGTTTATGTGACTTTCAACGTCAGCCCCAGATGATGTCAGATGCGCCCCTCCTTATCCCTTGGCTCTTGCCACTCAGGGAAAACTGGCTGACTTCTGAGGGCCAAGTCTTGCCCTTTTTGCCTTTTTCTCTGCTGCTCCCATGGCAGGCAGAAAGTGCAGGGGACTTAGTGCACCCCCAGAGCCGCCCTCGACCAATGACCGATGGGTGATGGAGTAAAAACACCCCAATTCCCTCAGCCATGGTAGGAGAACTCAGGAATATGTTTTACGTGAGGTCTCAGTTTGCCCAGGGGGAAAACTTCCATTCTCCCAGTGATAGCTAGCTGGATGCTCACCTTTTATTGGTTTTCTTGGCTGCTTTCCAATCCCCTTTCTTTTCTACTCCCCTACGTGTGCTTCTTCACCTCCCAAACAACTACTGCGCTCAAGTCCTTATCTTGGATCAGCTTTTAGGGGAACCCACATTAAGACCTAGGGTAAGGCTTTCTTTTTCCCTGGCTTCTCTGCCTGATTCCCCAGCCAGCTAGCTTCCAGTGAGAGGACAGGGTACGGTGCCCCAGATGCTGCCCAGGCAGGCTAATGGCTCTCAGGGGATGCCGTCTACAGCTAAGCAGCAGCTTTCTCCCCAAGACATTTTCAGCACAAATCCTGTGCTGCTGAGTAATCCATAAAGCATGAAAAGAGAGGTTAAGGCTTGATGAGACCCATCTCAGCCTCATCAAACCGTTGCTCCCATAATCCTCCTCCTGAGAAGATGGCAAAAGGAAGCACAGTTGATTCTTGTTATTTGCAGTAGCTGTGTTCTATAAAGTGGCTGCGATTACTGAGTTATTGAACACCAACCACTGCTTCTAGGGAAAATACAGGGGTAGGTTCCTGCAAGCCTCTGGTCACCACGTTTTCATCAGCTGATCAGTACATAACCTTGTTTTCTGTGTGTTTCTGTTTAAAGGCACCTTATGTGATGTGCATTGTTGATTCATTAACGTTGACCTCATGGCCACAGCTCACTGTAACTTGAGCAAGATGGAACCTAGCTGGTACACGTATTTTCTCCATACGCATCAAAACCCGGCGCTCTAGAAGTTCTGTCTAGAAACAGAGTGTTTCTAGACAGAACTTCAGCACTGTGTTTCTAGACAGAACTTCAGCACTGTGCTTAGTGAAGTTTTAAACAATTAAACAGCAAAAAAAAATTGTGGAAAATGTGGTATAAATAGACACAGTATGAGAGCTGATGCAAGAAGGCAGCACATTGCCATATTCGACTGCACCTGGGAACACGTGTGTTGAATGACTCAAGCATTTTGTTGCTCTAAAAATGTCTGCAAAAGTGCCATCAGTATTGATTTGGGTTTACAGATGAACTTTAGCAAAGAGGATTTGCAAATCTAGAGTCTGCGAGTAATATGGGTTTACTTTTTTTTTTTTAACCCCAGTACATTGGGACTCCATTCGATTTGGAATGTTTATCAAATACATGTGCCAGGCTCAGCGATTGATTCTGAGATGATCATTAGATGCTCTCTGCCCTTAAGGAGTTTCCATTCTGATGGCACAAGGGATTAAAACTATGACACGAGATGGGGTGTGCATTGGAGGCAGGAATAATGGCAAGCCAGAGACTATTGGGAAGAAACTGCAGTAACTGGGTGAAAAATATTGAGATCCTATCAGAGGTCTGGGCTAGAAGGACCACTGGAGGAGTGAAGAAGAAAGGTCTAGGGATCTACTGGCCACCAGCATAGTGGAGTCAATTCTTTCTCTTAAATTCAAGGAAAGCAGTGTCATCCATGAGGTATGGAATATTGGGGGACATGATTATAGGGAAAGAAGATGAGGATGGGTGAAGGGGAGGTGACATCCAGTGGATAATTCTTCACTATGAAAGAACAGAGGCAGGCAGTCCATCATCTGTGGATTCCTTTTATTTTGTTTCTACGTAGCCACAAGGATAAATAGCTGTATCATGTCTGTGCAGGCTTTTCAACTCTAGAGTCATTTAGGTCACACTGATAATGGACATCATTGCTTTTGACTTGCACAAGGGTAGCATGTCTTGGGAAACTGGTCCACAGTCTCCGTGAAAAGTCATTTTAGTGACTGGTTGTGATCCCCAAAGTAGTCATTTCCCCTGCAATCTCCCTGCACATCGGAACACTTATGGGCAGGATTCCTCTGTTCCAATGCCTTGTGTTTCACCTGCAAAGGATATGACTTCCTATGGCTGCGGATGCAGTCCTCCCTCGACACAGAGAAAAGTCTAGAGTGAGTGCATTCACACAAACAGCAGATGAATGTTTAGCCAGAGCAGGGGCTGAAATTCAGAGCAAAGAGAAGAGTGGCCCTCTGATGCTGGTGGCACCTGTCACCAGAAGTTTCCCCAGAGAAACTTCTACATTTTGAATCTCCAACATCCATCTATATTTCCTTTCATCTATTTTATATAATGCCTATCTCTGTAGCCCATGAGGTGAAATGCACTGATTTTTTTTTTAATTGGTTTTGAGAGAGAGAGAGAGAGAGAGAGAGAGAGAGAGAGAGAGAGAAGGGAAGGGGAGGGCAGGGGAGGGGAGGGGAGGGGAGGGGAGGGGAGGGAAGGGAAGGGAAGGGAAGGGAAGGGAAGGGAAGGGAAGAGAAGAGAAGAGAAGAGAAGAGAAGAGAAGAGAAGAGAAGAGAAGAGAAGAGAAGAGAAGAGAAGAGAAGAGAAGAGAAGAGAAGAGAAGAGAAGAGGAAAACATCAATTGGCTGCCTCCTGCACGCACCCTGACCGGGGATCGAACCCACAACCTGGGTATGCACCCTGACTGGGAATCAAACTTGTGACCCTTCCATGTACAGGACAATGCTCCAGTGGTTGGCAAACTGTGGCTCGCGAGCCACATGCGGCTCTTTGGCCCCTTGAGTGTGGCTCTTCCACAAAATACCACGGCCTGGGCGAGTCTATTTTGAAGAAGTGGCATTAGAAGAAGTTTACTTTTAAAAAATTTGGCTCTCAAAAAAAATTTCAATCGTTGTACTGTTGATATTTGACTCTGTTGACTAATGAGTTTGCCGACCACTGCAGTCTAACCAACTGAGCCACACTGGCCAGGGAGAAATGCATTAATTTTAATGGCAATGAATAGGGCAAAGCAACTCTTGGGAGCTGCTCTGGCAGGAAGCAGATGCCAAATTCTTCTAACGGAAGCATCTTTGACGACTGTGACTCACTCGCCTTCATCCCCATCACCAGGCAGGGATTGGCTGGGTGCCAGGCAGTGGATAGCCAATTTAGTGGTACAAGAGAAAAGAGAAGGCACTGTTAAAGGGATCTGTTTTCCCGGTTATCAAAGACGGCAATGCTGTGTCCTAGCTGATAGGAACCCAAAGTGTGCCCTGAAGAAGCTGCCAGACGAGTCTGAATAGGCACCTTGTGTTTTATGGCCCCAGCTACCGCACACTTAACCATAGTGTCTACCTTCAAACAGGCCATTAGGTAGACACTAGACTTTTGAATCAATTTCTGTATCTAGGTCTCCCTTTTGCTAAGGACACAACAAACTGTTCAGAGTGAAGTTTATTTTATAAATGAATTCAAGTGGAAGGTTTGGTGAAATGGTGTGTTTAAGTTTTAACATGATTTGCCTGTTGCATCCCATTTTCTTTTTAAATAACAGAACCTCCTAATGCGACTGTTAGGAAGTGCATTCATTCATGCATACATTTATTCATTTAACAAATATTCATTTACCGTCTGCCAGGCTCTGTGCAGTACTCTTGAAAACAAGAATAAGAGCCTTGTTTTGTACTTTTTAATGTTCCTCCAAGAAAAACTGTTCTATTGTACTGCATTAATTCTAAGATGCATTATTTTCATTATATAATGTTTCTGAAATCAGACTGTGTCTCACTACCAATGGTATATAATCATTCAATTGGCATCATTAATTTATTAGAAGTACAAAAAAATAATGATGCATTTTGTACCTGATGATATGTTAGATTTGATAGGAGATATTTGCACAACCAATATATGACCCCATTTGGGGTTTAGGACTAGCATTAGGCCTGTAGTTTTAGGCATTGTAGTTGATCCAGGGATGTCAGAATTTGGGTGTCAGGATGCCCAGGTTAGGAAAGAGTCAGAAGGTGATAGAGAGCCAGCGGTTCAAGCTGCACAGTAGAGAAAGTCTCCATGCCCGGAGTCTCTGCCTCTTCGCTCCCTCTTTGGGCTGCCGCATAAATTCATTGCGGTCAGACTGCCAGTCATCAGAACGGAGCAGGAGGAATGAGAAATGGCACTCAGGGCTGCAGCGTGAGAGATGGAAGGCTAGAGTCCGTGTGTAAAGTGAAAAACAAAGTTAAAATGATGGTAGCGACAAACCTTTACCACGTGCGCTATTATTATTTATTTCAAATACACCATTAATTTTAGCTCATCGAGGTAAAATTGACAAATAAACTGCAATGTACTTAAAGTGAATAATGTGATGATTTGATATATGTACACATTACAAAAGAATCCCCCCCACCGATTGAGTTAATTAACGCATCCGTCTCCTCACATAGTTGCCCTTTTTTGTGAGAACACTTAAATTCAACTCTCTTAGCAAATTCCAATGATATCAACTATAGTCACCATGTTAGTCATTAGATCCTCAGACCTTAGCCTTCTTATAGCTGTAAGTGTGTACCTTTTGAACAGATTCTCCCTGTTTCCTCCATCCCCCAGCCCCTGGCAGCCAGCATTCTACTCTCTTTCTGTGGGTTCAACTCTTTTTTTTTGTTTTTTAGATTCTATATATCATGAAGTTTTTTGTCTTGCCCTGTCTGACCTATTTCACTTAGCATAATGTCCTCCAGGTTCATCCATGTTGTTGCAAATGGTAGGATTTCCTTCTCTTTTAAGGTTGAATAATATTCCAGTGTGTGTGTGTGTGTGTGTGTGTGTGTGTGTGTGTGTGTAGCATTTTTTAACCCATCCATTGATGGGCACTTAAGTTGTTTCCACACTTTGGCTATTGTGAATAATGCTACAATGAACATGGGAGTCCAGATATCTCATCAGGATACTGACTTCATTTCCTTTGGATATATACCCAAAAGTGGGATTACTGGATCATATAGCAATTCTATTTTCACTTTCTTGTGAAATCTTCATACTGTTTTCCATAGTGCCTGTACCAATTTATATTCCCTCCAACAGTGCACCAGCCTTCCCTTTTCTCAGCATCCTCTATAGCATCTGAGCCAAACCAGCTAGGGCTACTTTTGGTGTTTGAAAGCTTGTACTTATCTCTTGTCTTTTTTATAATAGCCATCCTAACAGGGTGAGGTGCTGTCTCATTGTGGTTTTTAATCAAATGCACTGTTTTTTAAAATAACAAGCCTGTAAGATAGGTATTTATAGGGTACCAGTATTATCCTGGTTTCATGTGTGGAATTGGGGCTCAGAGAGGGTAAGTGACTGGCCCAGCATCATGTAGTCCGTCAGTCCTTGCACCAGGATACAGGCTTTGGATTATGGAGCATCAAAGTCCAATCCACTTCCAACATGCTGCACACATCCAAAGTCTCAGATCAGCCCAAGCTGGTTTGGCTCAGTGGATAGAGCATTGGCCTGCAGACCCAAGGGTCCCAGGTTTGATTCTGGTCAAGAGCATGTATCTCAGTTGCAGGCTGCTCCTTGGCCCAGGCCCTGGTCAGGGCATATGCAGGAGGCAACCAATCGATGTGTTTCTCTCACATTGATATTTCTCTCTGTCTCTCCCTCTCTTCCACCCTCTCTAAAAATCAGTGGAAAAATACACCCAAGTGAGAGTTTAATAAAAAAAGTCACAGATCATACAGTGACCCTATGTCCAATCATGAGAGGTCTCAGAGAAGTTCATGGACAAGTACATATAGTAGCATCAGAATCCAAAATTAGGGCCACTGAGCAGAAGTCCACCAATGTCTTGAGTAACTTCCCTGTGTGCTATGGCACAGGTACATGGAATGGACCAGATTGGGAGGGGGCGAGTGCCCAGAAGGCCCAGGGAAGTACCTGGTAGCCAGGTGAGTTAAGTTCTGAGGTTCAAAAATTTGTACTTTATTCCAATCAGACTCCCAAAAAGTGGATGTGGTCTTGTCTCTAGGATTCCAGAACTCAGTGATGGGTATTTTAATAAAGCTCATGATCCCAAGAGGAGTTTGCTATAGAGATGAGCTTACAGTCCGTAGCTGAAAACTGATGAATAATTTTAATTATGTTTCTAATATTTGTAAGGATGTTCTGCCCTCAATAGATTTCTTTTAGATTTTGATCCTTTGCAGATTTCAAGGAAATTTAAAATGTTTTGGTTCATTATTTTAAATCACTATTTTATTTTACTTAGAGTTATCGAATAGCTAAGAAGAACTTTGTAAATTATAAGAAAGAGTCCAAGCTTTCAAACACCAAAAGTAGCCCTAGCTGGTTTGGCTCAGTGGATAGAGTGTCAGCCTGAAGACTGAAGGGTCCCAGGTTTGATTCCAGTCAAGGGAACATGCCCTGTTTGCAGGTGCGATCCCCAGTAGGGGGCATGCAGGAGGCAGCCGATCAATGATACTCTCTCATAATTGATGTTTCTCTCTCCCTCTCCGTCCCTCTCTGAAATTAATAAAAGTATATTTTTTAAAACACACACCAAAAGTAGCTATTCAAATCTGAGAACTGGGAAGAATTCTAAGTTGTTCACCTAACAACTAATTTATTCTTACAAAGGTGAGATTATTATATCAATTCAGAAGAACCACCTCCAATGAATGGTAGAAAAGTTGTCTTTCTAATGATGCAATACAACCAATGTCACCCTTGTCACCACTGTTTGTCATCAATAAGCATTTGTTGAGTACCTCACTACTCATTGCCTTGTGCAAGGTGTCCCACAAAGAGACTCGTTCTCTGTCTTTTAGATTTTCCAACATAAGAACAAACATATGGAGAAATACATATAAGAAATATATTGAAGAGAATTAGAGTATTCTGAATGCACAATGACAAATGTATAACCTAAACACGGGTCATAGGTGACTGTGGTTAAGTGTTTTCTAAAGGTTGAAAGCAACATTATAATACACCAAGAAGGGAAGGTTGGGACAGTATCCTTGAAGCTGCATGTTAAATTTAGGTGGAGAAAGAGAAAGCTGGTATTTTCAGGTTGGGAATTGATCCTAACGGCAACACTGCTGCTGAAATTGGTGACCTGAAGACCCATCAGAGCTTCGTGTGAGCCTTTGCAGTGTGAGGCCAGTTGTGTCTAAGGATTAATTGAGACCTGAGCCTTCTGGGCATAAACGTGGGCACTGGATCAGCCAATGTATCTGTTAGGATGGTTTCTACTGCAGGTGACAGAGAGCCCAGCCCAAGTGGGATCCAGCCCATTCTAGGACTCAGGACTAAATACATCAAGGACCGAGTATTTTTTCATTTTTTCCTTTATTTTTGCTTTTTGAATTGTTTTATTTTTCAATTACAGATGCCATTCAGCATTATATTAGTTTCAGGTGTACCTCATAGTGGTTAGACATTTAGATAACTTATGAAACCATCCCTCCGATAAGTCTAGTACCCACCTGATACCATATATCATTATTACAATTCATTTCTTTTTTAAAATATCCTCACCCAAGGATATTTTTCCCCATTTATTTTTAGAGATAGTGGAAAAGAGGAAGGGAGAGAGAGAGAGAAAGAGAAAGAAACATCGATGTAAGAAATACATCAATTGGTTGACCTGGTGAGGATCAAACCTGCGACTTAGGTATGTGCCCTTGACTGGGAATCAAACCTGAGACCCTTCAGTGCACAAGTCAACATTGTAACCACTGAGCAGCATGGCCCAGGGCCAATTCTTCATTTCTTGATTCTTCTCTGCATTGTTCTGTTCTAGGCATGTTCCTTCCTGGTGGTTCTAAGATGCTGCCAATAGCTCCAGGGTTTCATCCTCCCAGATTCACATCCTTCAGGGAAAATAAAGCTAAATTTTCTAAGGCTCAAACAAAAGTCTTGCAGTTCAGTGTCTTAGTCCTGATTGGCCTGTCTAAGGTCAGATACTCATCTTTTATCCAATCATGGGGGGAGTGGGATCCAACGTGCT
Source organism: Eptesicus fuscus (assembly GCF_027574615.1). Taxonomy (NCBI): domain Eukaryota; kingdom Metazoa; phylum Chordata; class Mammalia; order Chiroptera; family Vespertilionidae; genus Eptesicus; species Eptesicus fuscus. Next base: position 11,790,361 of record NC_072477.1, on the reverse strand, counting down.
GATTGGCTTAGTCTGGGTCATGTGCTTCATTCCTGGAGCTCTAGAGTGAAGGTAATTACAAGGAATGGGAGTGGGGCTGAGAGTGGTTTCCCTAAACAAAATCAGGGTGCTGTTGCTGCAACACGGCTCGTCATTGATGCTGAGCAAATGGAAGGGGTAGAGAAGCAGGGCAGGTGAAAATGGAAGAGGGGATACTATTTGGGCGATTTTTGAAGTCCAGTCAAGAACTCATGGTGGTTTAGATAAAGAGAGTGGCATTGAGCTGGAGAGGGGTTGACAGATTTGATTTTTTTTTTTAGATGGAATCCACAGGGTTTGCTGATTCGATACGTGCCAAAGGTGGTGAAAAAAAAGGCCGGGGGGGGGGGGGGGCCTTAGAAATGACTCCTAGGTTTGTGGATGGAACAACTTGGAAGAACAGTGGTACCAGTTTTTTGAGATAAGAAGACTAAAGGGTTTTACTTTAATTTTTTATTATTATTTTAGTCAAACTTGCTATTCTGGCTTGGTAGGAATTTGCAAAGCCTGTCAGATATCTGAGTGGAAATTTCAACTTCTACCTTCATACTTGTTCTGTTAGGCCAACTTTGGATGATTTCCCAGGAATCTCCCACAGCACTTCAGGGTACTTTTAAAACAAAATAAAAATAGAATAGAAATGAAAATAATTATTTTAAGGTCTTCAAAAGTCCAGTGCAATCTAAGTCCAAATGACCTCCCATCCGATTCGAAGCTCTCCTTCCCCTGTAGGTCAGGTGGGGCCTGAGATGCCGCAGACCAGCAGGGGGAAGGAAAGCCTATTTGTTCTTTCTCTCCTTGTTCAAATTCCTTCCCTGATTGCTTTGTGGCTTCTGGTTCTTCCAGAGGCAGGTGGCAGGCAGAGGTGATAAGGCAAAAACGTTTTACATAGCCTCAGCCGATTCCCTCTGTGGGTCTCTCCATCACATCTAGTATAATGTAGATTAAAACCTGTTTGTGTTCCTATTGTTGTATAACAAACCATCTAAACTTACTGGTGGGAAACAAGCATTTTATTGTGCTCATAGATTCTGTGGTTTAGGACTTTAGGCAGGACTCAGCAGGGATGTCTGGGGCTGTCCCTGGGAAGATTTGAAGACTACAAATGTTGATGGGATGGAGGGTAGGGGAGCTAGAATCAACTCGAGACATCTTTGTTCCTGTGATTGGCAGTTAACACTGTCTCTCAGCTGAGATCTTAGCTTGGTTGTTGGCTGAAACACCTACATATGAACTCTCCTTGGGATCTCATGGCTTAATTTGGGCTTTTTCACAGCATGACAGCTGGATTCCAAGAATGAATGTCTCAAAAGAGCCAAGACTTTTATGATAGCTTGGAGGTCACATAGTGTCACTACTGCCTTAATCACAACCTGTCCAGATTCAATGAGAAGGAGCATAGATCTCACCTTCTCACGGGAGGAATAGCAGTTACATAGTGAGAAGAGCATGCTGGACAGGAGAGGTTATGGCCATTTTGGGAAACATATCGTCTACCGTGAAGTTTAACCAGGAGACCATTTATGAGACTAATTGGCTTAAAGGACTCAATTACTTCTAAATTTTGAACATGTCCTGACATCAGGGTCTTTTTTATTTATTAAAGAACTTGACTGCTCTTGACCTAACTTGTAATAGAGTTCAAAGTTTGACTCATTAGAACTGGTAAGCGCTCATTCATTTAAGAAACACTGATGCAATACTTATTTGTGCAAGATCTGTGCTAATAGCTGTGGGGGCAAAATGAGATACCACAAGAAGTCAACAAGCTCAAAGGAAGACCAGTATAGTTGATTTTCAATTAACTACACTCTAGAGAGGAAGAAGGACATTGACATCCCTAATGATAATTACAATAAAAGTACTCAACACAAAACACAAGATGAGTTTAATGGAAATTTACTCAGTTAGAATTATACTCCATGTTCAGAAATATATTTCTTTTTTTTTACTTTTTTTTTTAATTTTTTTATTAAGGTATTATATGTGTACATATCTTACCATTGTCCCCCCACCCCACCCCACACCCATACACGCCTTCACCCTCAGAGTTTTGCGTCCATTGGTTATGCTTATATGCATGCATACAAGTCCTTCGGTTGATCTCTTATCTCCCCCACCTCTCCCTAACCTTCCCCCTGTAATTTGATGGTCTGTTTGATGCTTTACTGTCTCTGTATCTATCTTTTTGTTCATCAGTTTATAATGTTCTTTATTATCCATAAATGAGTGAGATCATGTGGTATTTTTCTTTCATTGACTGGCTTATTTCACTTAGCATAATGTTCTCCAATTCCATCCAGGTTGCTGCAAAGGATATATGCACCCCTATGTTCATAGCAGCACAATTTACAATAGCTAAAATTTGGAAACAGCCTAGGTGCCCGTCAGCAGATGACTGGATCAGAAAACTGTGGTACATCTACACAATGGAATACTATGCTGCCAGAAATATATTTCTTATTCGATAGCTTTACCAAATTAATTATTATTATAACTGGCAGTTATTAAGTACTACTATAACCATTCAATATACTAACCCTACAAGTATGATATCATTTAATTTTCAATGTAATCCAATGTATCAATTTTATAGAAAAGGGAGAGATTAATAGAGAGGTTAAGTGAGCCAGGGTGGCATTTGTACCTGGGTCTTCTGCTCTCCCAGTGTATGTGTGCAAAGCTAGAACAAGAATCCAAGTTCTGGATTTTTTCTTTGGTGTTCTTTTCTCCAGACTCCTGCTTTCTAATAGTGTTCCATGAATCATCCAGGTCTTAAGGGGGTCTTGGGACCCAGTACAAAGATTAAGAGGGAGGCAAAGCTCATAGGATTCTGGACTCCTACTCTAAATTCCAGCAAAAATTCTCAATAGCCTTTGAGATATGTTACATTATATATATTATACTGTATTTGGTCATCTCTCTCTTCTGACCTCAACTTCCACCAACGCCCATTGCAATGCCGCTCTTTGGGTGAGGGGCTTCTCCAGGTACCACCCCAAGGCTTGGCCTTGGCCCTGAGCATTCCAAAGCCCATATGTCCTTGGAAGGTTGGCCACTTGGGTGATGGCTGCATAGCCTTCCATGCAGTCCATGAGGATGCATTTGAGATTGTCTTCATTACACAACCAGATGTTACTGGTGATGGCTGTGATGATCTGGCATCTGGATTCCTGTAACTGATAGCCAGCTGAGCTCCCTCATCATTCAGCAGCAGAATGGTATGGACACCGGCAGTGTCAGCCTGGCTTAGCACATAGTCAGAGCCTGGGGACACAGGACCCCTGCAGTTCTTGCACCTTTTACACCCAGATCCCCAAGTTTTCTTCTGCTGGACTCTGCCTGTGGCTTCGCTGGGCATAAAGATCTGGGAGTCATCAACAAGTGGGTGGGGAGAAACCAAGATGGCGGCATAGGTGAAACACCTAACCTGCAGCCGGGCACAACAATTTCAAAGGCACAACTAGAGGTCAGAACGGACATCGTCCAGAACCACAGGAGAGCTGGCGGACTGAAATGCCCACAGCTGGGGGGAAGGAGAAGGCCACGGGGACAATCGGGGGAGCCGTAAAAGCCTGAGGTATGGAGAAACTGGCGGAGACACGAGCACGCGCGCCTGCGGGGAGGATGGAGCCGGAGAGGAAGGGGCGGCTGACGGCCTGGCCGGCGTTCACTGGCAGGAAGGAGATAAAGGCTCCGGAGTGCGCTAAGCGCCGGCTCCGACTGCACTGAGCGCCAGTTCCGGGCGAAACCCTGGGAAGCCAGGCGCAGGCTGGGGGAATGAATCTGGGCTGTGGGGCGCAGGCACAGAGGAGCGGGGGAAGGCAGAGCTCCAGAGGCGCGCACGGGAAGGGGCGCAAAGGACGGACTGTTGCCTGCGCCACTGAACTGCCCTAGCGGGAAGGAGACATAAGCTCAGGACCGTGCTGAACCCCAGTTCCGACTGCACTGAACCCCAGTTCCGGGCGAAACCCTGGGAAGCCAGGCGCACGCTGGGGGAATGAATTTGGGCTGTGGTGGCGGAGGCACAGAGAAGCGGCGGCTCCAGACGCGCACACTGGAAGGTGCGCAGAGGACGGACTTTTGCCTGCGCCACTGGGTGGCCCTGCTGGGAAGGAGACAGGGACGCCAGACTGCGCTGAGACCCAGTTCCAACTGCACTGAAACCCAGTTCCAGGCGAGAATCTGGGAGTCCAGATTCATTAGGGGAGGGACTGGACTGTTTGGCAGTGGGCGAAACTCCAGGGCGCGTTTCTCTCAGAGGTGTTTGCAAGGAATACAGAGGGACACAGACACAGGAGCCTCATAGGGCGGGGCTGACAGGAAGCCAAGGTTGTAGGCTCCACCCTGTAGCTCCGCCCCAGCCAAGCTGAGCAGAAGCTTTTTCCTGCTGAGTGCCTCAGGTAGTGGCTGACCCACACTGCATTGGAGACCCAGAAACGAGGGCATCTAGTGGTTGGTGGGAGATGACACCAGATTTCAATCACTTGCATAAGGGAGGCATTCTAGAGGCAGACTCAGTGAGCGCCAAGGCATTGCTGCATCAAGACCCGGCCCACAAACATGTCTCCTGCACAGCAACTCTTCCTATATGGACAAAGAGGGTCCTCACGGCCAATTGGCCTGGAGGACAATTCCTCCCAGTGACACCAACAACATTCAAGACTTAACTGTACAAAGGAGGACCAAGATGGAGACATAGGGCGGCAGCCTGATCGTTGCCTACCACAACAATATTGAGACTACGACGGGAGAGCAGAGCAGACACCAGCCAGAAAGACCAGGGGGCTGGCAGAGCAGATGCTCTACAACTAGAATAAAAGAGAGGGGTACGCAGGATGATGCTGATGCCGGTGACCCAAAGTCCACACTTTAAGAACTATGGCTCAGGCGACACAATGGTGGCCAGGAACGTGCTCGGCGCAGTTCCCCCGGCGGTCTCCGGCTGAGGGGACGGCTCCACTCGCTGCCGAGCACGGACAGACGAGCCCCTGGGAGACATGGGGTGGGAGACTCCGTGCTTGCTGACCTCCGAGTCCTTCAAGAATCTCAATGCCCCGAAGTGGCCAGGTGCGCACGCTCAGCGACTGGCCACCGTTGCAGACCCAAGGGCCGACGCAGCGACACCGGACCAGCCCACCGCCGGGCACCGGGCACACCGGAGCCTTGCCGAGCCCGCCGCCCAACGAGTTCTGCGGCAGCCGCCCTGGAGCTCTGAGAAAATGACCGAAGGAATTGCTGAGAGGGAATTGACCAACAGGAATTGGGATCAAGAAGACGAAACCCCGCTGAGACCCGAGTCCAGGCGAGCCTGCGAGCCTCTGGGCTCAGATGTGGTCACACGCCTCTGGGTCTAGGTGAGGCCTCACGCCCCTGGGTTTGGGTGAGGCCACGCGCCCCTGGGTCCAGGTGAAGCTGGATTCCGGGTTCGGGTGAGGCCATGTGCCCCTGGGTCCGGGCGAATCTGAACCCTGGGTCCGGGTGAGGCCGTGGGCCCCTGGATCCGGGTAAGGCTGGGTCCCGAGTACGGGTGAGGCCGTGAGCCCCTGGATCTGGGTGAGACCACGCGACCAGGGGTCTGAGAGAGGTAACGCGCCCCTGGGTCCGGGTGGCTTCGTGCACCTAGGTCCAGGTGAGGCCACGTGCCCCTGGGTCTGAGAGAAGCCACGCACCCCTAGGTCCGGGCGAGACCATGTGTCCCTGGATCCGGGTGGGGCCTCGTGCACCTAGGCCCGGGTGGGGCCGCGTGCCCCTGGGTCTGGGGGAGGCCAGGCGTCCCTGGGTCCGGGTGAGACCGTGTGTCCCTGGATCCGGGTGAGGCCTCGTGCGCCTAGGCCCGGGTGAGGCCACGTGCCCCTGGGTCTGGGGGAGGTCAGGCGTCCCTGGGTCCGGGTGAGACCGTGTGTCCCTGGATCCGGGTGAGACCTCGTGCACCTAGACCCGGGTGAGGCCACGTGCCCCTGGGTCTGGGGGAGGCCAGGCGTCCCTGGGTCCGGGTGCGACCATGCGTCCCTGGATCCAGGTGAGGCCTCGTGCACCTAGGCATGGGTGAGGTCACGTGCCCCGGGGTCTGAGAGGCCAAGCGTCCCTGGGTCCGGGTGAGACCATGTGTCCCTGGATCCGGGTGAGGCCGCGTGCACCTAGACCCGGGTGAGCCCAAGTGGCCCTGGGTCTGGGAGAGGCCAAGCGTCCCTGGGTCCGGGTGCGACCATGTGTCCCTGGAGCCGGATGAGGCCTCGTGCACCTAGGCCCGGGTGAGGCCACGTGCCCCTGGGTCTGGGAGAGGCCAAGCGTCCCTGGGTCCGGGTGAGACCATGTGTCCCTGGATCCGGGTGAGGCCTCGTGCACCTAGGCCCGGGTGAGCCCAAGTGGCCCTGGGTCTGGAAGAGGCCAAGCGTCCCTGGGTCCGGGTGAGACCATGTGTCCCTGGATACGGGTGAGGCCTCGTGCACCTAGGCCCGGGTGAGGCCACGTGCCCCTGGGTCTGGGAGAGGCCAAGCGTCCCTGGGTCCGGGTGAGACCATGCGTCCCTGGATCCGGATGAGGCCTCGTGCACCTAGGCCCGGGTGAGCCCAAGTGGCCCTGGGTCTGGGAGAGGCCAAGCATCCCTGGGTCCGGGTGCGACCATGTGTCCCAGGATCCGGGTGAGGCCTCGTGCACCTAGGCCCGGGTGAGCCCAAGTGGCCCTGGGTCTGGGAGAGGCCAAGCGTCCCTGGATCCGGGTGAGACCATGTGTCCCTGGATCCGGGTGAGGCCTCGTGCACCTAGGCCCGGGTGAGCCCAAGTGGCCCTGGGTCTGGGAGAGGCCAAGCGTCCCTGGGTCCGGGTGAGACCATGTGTCCCAGGATCCGGGTGAGGCCTCGTGCACCTAGGCCCGGGTGAGCCCAAGTGGCCCTGGGTCTGGGAGAGGCCAAGCGTCCCTCGGTCCGGGTGAGACCATGTGTCCCTGGATCCGGGTGAGGCCTCGTGCACCTAGGCCCGGGTGAGCCCAAGTGGCCCTGGGTCTGGGAGAGGCCAAGCATCCCTGGGTCCGGGTGAGATCATGTGTCCCTGGATCCGGGTGAGGCCGCGTGCACCTAGGCCCGGGTGAGCCCAAGTGGCCCTGGGTCTGGGAGAGGCCAAGCGTCCCTGGGTCCGGGTGCGACCATGTGTCCCTGGATCCGGATGAGGCCTCGTACACCTAGGCCCGGGTGAGCCCAAGTGGCCCTGGGTCTGGGAGAGGCCAAGCGTCCCTGGGTCCGGGTGCGACCATGTGTCCCTGGATCCGGGTGAGGCCTCGTGCACCTAGGCCCGGGTGAGCCCAAGTGGCCCTGGGTCTGGGAGAGGCCAAGCATCCCTGGGTCCGGGTGAGACCATGTGTCCCTGGATCCGGGTGAGGCTGCGTGCACCTAGGCCCGGGTGAGCCCAAGTGGCCCTGGGTCTGGGAGAGGCCAAGCGTCCCTGGGTCCGGGTGCGACCATGTGTCCCTGGATCCGGATGAGGCCTCGTGCACCTAGGCCCAGGTGAGCCCAAGTGGCCCTGGGTCTGGGAGAGGCCAAGCGTCCCTCGGTCCGGGTGAGACCATGTGTCCCTGGATCCGGGTGAGGCCTCGTGCACCTAGGCCCGGGTGAGCCCAAGTGGCCCTGGGTCTGGGAGAGGCCAAGCATCCCTGGGTCCGGGTGAGACCATGTGTCCCTGGATCCGGGTGAGGCCGCGTGCACCTAGGCCCGGGTGAGCCCAAGTGGCCCTGGGTCTGGGAGAGGCCAAGCGTCCCTGGGTCCGGGTGCGACCATGTGTCCCTGGATCCGGATGAGGCCTCGTGCACCTAGGCCCGGGTGAGCCCAAGTGGCCCTGGGTCTGGGAGAGGCCAAGCGTCCCTGGGTCCGGGTGAGACCATGTGTCCCTGGATCCGGATGAGGCCTCGTACACCTAGGCCCGGGTGAGCCCAAGTGGCCCTGGGTCTGGGAGAGGCCAAGCGTCCCTGGGTCCGGGTGCGACCATGTGTCCCTGGATCCGGATGAGGCCTCGTGCACCTAGGCCCGGGTGAGGCCACGTGCCCCTGGGTCTGGGAGAGGCCAAGCGTCCCTGGGTACGGGTGAAGCCAGATCCTGGGTCCGGGTGAGGCCGTGCGCCCCTGGATCCATCCGGGTGAGGCTGGGTCCCAGGCCCGGGTGAGACCACGCGCCCCTTGGGTAGGGGTGAAGCCACGTGCCCCTTAGTCTGGGTGACGCCGTGCCCCTGGGTTCGGCCGAGACCAAACCAGAGGGAGTCGGACCTCCATTACCACCATTTGTCCACCATCCAGAGCTGAGGGGTCAGTGCTGACATGTACACATAAGGAACTACTGGACATTGAAATTGGGTCTCAAAAGAACTGTTGGTCCAGGGGGAAGCTCGCTACAGATTGATTCATTTGCCTGTCAGCATAACTATTATTGCTCGTCTCACATTCAGTTCTTATTAGTATATATCTAGTGACATATGATCTCGCTCATCTAGGGGAAATGATAAACAACATAGACTGAGAAACAAGAACAGAACCAGAAGCAAGGAGGCATCGATTGGACTATCGGGCCTCAGAGGGAGGATAGGGGAGGGGAGGGGGAGGGGGGGGGGAGGGGGAGAGTTCAACCAAAGGACCTGTATGCATGCATATAAGCCTATCCAACGGTTAAGTTCAACAGGGGATTGGGGCATGCGTGGGGAGAGGGGTGGGATGGGAATGGGGGGATGAGGACAAATATGTGACACCTTAATCAATAAAGAAATTTAAAAAAAAAAAAAAAGTCAAAAAAAAAAAGAAATATATTTTAAAAAAACAAAAAAATAAATAAAAATAAAATAAAATAAAAAAAAAAAAAAAAAAAAAACAAGTGGGTGGGGTTTAAAACGATGGCCCTAGAAGAGGTCACTCAGGGACAGAATACAAGTCCAATATTTATTAATTTCTAGGATGAGGACTCCACAGAGTGAATTTAGGCACATCCAGAGAGAGTGGGGGGAAATCTTGAGAGTTTGGTGTCACAGAAGTGTCAAGAGTGGGAGCATTTTAAGCAGGAGCAAGGCCTTCTGTGTGAAGTGCTGCTGAGCGGCCAAGCCAAACGTGACCATGATGGTGTCCTCTGCACTTGACAACGGGAGAGAGTAGAGATCCTTCGAGAAGCAGTTGGGTGGCCTCACCCAGTATAGTCCTTCCTACATTTTGGCTGGTTGTGTCGAGTGGTTGGTGGCTGTGCTTCTTCTGTCTACCTGGTTTTGGGTTGCCAGATAAAACACAGGACAAACAATTAAATGTGAAGTTCAGGGGGGGAAATGTAAGTATGTCCCAAATGTTGCATGGGACATACTTACCTTAAAAAATTGTTGTTGTTGTTTAAATCTGAAATTCAAATTTAACTGGCTGTCCTTTTTTCTTTTTTTCTGAGTCTGGCAACCCACATTTCATTGTACACTTTAAAATGGTAGAAATCATGGATTTTATATTGTGTGAACTTTAGCACACTCACAGATCTCACAACCCTACCCTAACTAGACTGTCATGTAGGCGACCACATGCTCTGCTTCTGGGTTGAGCCACTAGGGCCAATAAGGAAGCCAACCTCAAGGGATGGTATTTCTGGGAATAACTAATGCTTCTATTCAGGTCCCCTATGGCACCACACAGAGTGTGAAGCACATAGTAGGCACTTATCAAAAGCTGGTTTAATGGAAAATTAGTGATACTTGAATCAAAAGGAGCTCCCCAGTACCTGTGACACTACTTAGAGGATTCCATGGGATGGGCCTCAGGTGGAAGTTCTCAGAGAATTAAGTCATGTGGCGCTGGTGGCTGTGCTGGGAACACCGAGTACTTACTCCAGGACACACCTATTTTAGCCCTGTGGCTCTGGAGCAAATGGCTCTGCTGAATTCTGGACATCCCAGTTATAGCTTAAATGCAGCTGGCTTCAGAGAGGCCATTAAAAATCATTGAAAGGCAGGGAACTCTTGGAAATGCCCACAAATTCCAAGACAGCCAGTCAGAGTCATTCGCTAGTTTAATTGGATACAGCAATTTCTCTGCCTTCCTTTCTCCCCCCTTCTCTGAGGTGCAGGAGCCATAGCCACAAGACTATTTCCAATGACCCCTTCAGAGGCAATTTCAAAGCAATTAATTGAATCTGAAATGTAGGACAAATTACATACCAGCTAGGACTTTCTATGAAGATAATATTCCTTGGTTAAAACCTGAGAAACCCAAAGGTTAGATTTAACTATCTATGAAAATGGTTTTGTTCTCTTGTGGTTTTTTTTCCCTGAGATTTGCTATTTACAAGAAGCTTGCATCCACAGTTAATGCTCGTTTGCATGGCAAGCTGAACGCCATATTTGCTTTCTACACTGATTGATTGAGCCCTACTGTGTGCCAGTATTCAATACCTAATTTGTGTTTTCAGCAAATTAGATTTTCAAATAATGTTCCATGGTTCTTATAACTGGGCAGTTCCTTGAAAGGGATTCTGCTTATGGTGGCTGCTTAATTGTGACTAACCCATCACATAGTGAGTTTGCCCAAGTAACAGATTTGGGTCTGAGGGTGGTCGTGTGGAAGAGGGATTTAAGCCTTGAAAATGAATGACAGTATACCCTTGCTTTATGCTCTGTTTCTTGGGGAGCAGCTTAAGGACCAGCACAGCAACTCGGCAGATTCCCATGCGATCCATATAAGGAGCTATCTACTTTCTGAGATTTTGGAGGCATGCTCTAGATCCTTGAGTGCTGGGTCTTTTCTGAAGGCATCTCCTACCCCAATTCACCCAACCCTGAGTTCCTGGACAGTGGGTGTGCTGCTCCATCACTGTTGTGTCCCCTGGTGCCTGAAGCACAATAGATATTTGACGGACACTTGTCGAATCCATTCTGTGAACGTTAATTGAGCTTCTCTTGTAGGCTGTACACTGAGGTTGGGACAAAGGGACCATGTTCAAGGGGCATGCAGAAGAATTGACCTTCTAGCCATAGGAATTACTAGTGTGAAAGGACTACAGCTATTTGGAGGGTAGGGTGAGGTGTTGGTTTAGCCAGAAGGTGTATCCTACATTCAGCAGCTCTCTGGCGTGAAAAATTTCCCTGCAGTTCCCCTGGCAGCACTGACTCTTGCCTTCATCCCAACCCCTCCCATCACCCAGACCCAGGTGTTGCTGGAAATACACGGAGCTGGTTTATGGAAGCTTCCCTTCCCGCCTTTTGACATTGACTTCCCCAATTTTTCAGTAAGTCTCTTGATTCCTTGAAGACTTCACTCATTAACGCTATTGATAATGGTTTAAAAACACTTCTCAGTCTTCAGAGAAATGGGCTGGGCCGTTTTCTGCAGCATTCTCTTCCCAGCCTCCAGAGGAACAATGTGGGGATTCTTTTCCCTGTTCGGTTCAGCGCTCCCCGCACTCGCTGCCAGCCTCGGAGCTGCATTTGCAGTAAATTGGAAATGCTGATGTCAGCAGCCGTGATGCTGCATTAGAGGAGCCACCTTGGAGGGAATGATCCTGGAGGGTGATGCTGAAAGGCGAAGCTGTTTTCTAGGGTATTCTGTAGACACTGTTTTCTTTCTTAGACAGATCTCATTCCTTTTTGCAACTTAGTAGACACAGCAAAGGAAGACCACCTAAAAAACATGTTTTCCCCCAACTGAGTTTTTTTGTAGGAGGTTTTGGTGGCTATGAAATGGTCCAGCAGTGCTGAGCGATGAAGCCGCTGATACAGCTTGCTGAGCAGCGTGCACTGGAGCATTGAGCCTCAATCTCAGTGGCCCCAGGAGAAGGGCAAAGCAAGGGTACACCTCATTCTATACCAACGGTTTGTTCTTAAAACTATAGAGATATAAGCCAAAGCCCGTTTTACATGCACACAGAAATGTCTGTTTAAACCAGTTCTGCAGAAAATTCTTGTGCAAAGTAAATATCTAGGTTGCAGAGGGATTTCCACATATGATTTCAGGTTTGCTTATAGTAGAATCCACCTTAATATCTTCATGACGTGTCCTGACTGCTGGCTCTGAGCAGGGACGCAGGGCAGGCTTGCAGCGTGGCATCCAGGGCAGTTGAGGAAGAACTGGATGAGGACTAGCAGCAATCCCCTGGCTGTTCGATTTCTCTGCCACAGCCAGGATGTGACCCTGAGCAGAAAGAAAGAATAACAGTTTCCAGAAAGGACAAAGGAAGTTGAGTCTGTTAGTTGGAGAGTGAAATGTTGAGCATGGAATCTGAGCCGGGTGGGGAAGGAAGAAAGGGAATGATGTGCGGAGGGCAGGACGGAGGGCGAGTAACTGAGGGTGAGAGCCGGAAGGAGAGGATGCTCAAGTCCGGAGTGGTCTCCTTAATGGGGCAGGTCAGAGGTGGGGCCATTTCTTGCAGTGATGTGGCCACTGGAAGAGGAGGTGGTTGCAGTGGATGCTGGCGGTGTTCCCAGCTCTCGCTGATGGTTTTCCTGGACCTGGGCACCCGACTCCAGAGTCTGTGAGCTTCCCCGCAGTGCCTCCCTACAGCCTTGCAGCTCCTGAGTCTACTAGCACCTCTTCCAGACTGGTCCTGGCGTTTATATTCCCAGGGGGTTGTTTGAATCCAGTGACTGACTAGATAAAAGGATGAATGTTTAGCCCCCTTACTTCAAGGTGGGGTGAACTCGGAGACATAATGTGTGCTGCAGGGCTCCCCAAGAGCTCAGGCAGAGATGGGGCCTCACCTGGAATCACACCCTTGCATGGTTCCTGCCCCTTACTTCCCTGTGTCCCCACTCCCTCAGGGTCTTCTCCCGGCAGCACTTCCTAAATAAATCGCTTTCAAACCAATGCTCATTTCAGGATCTATCCACGGATCTACTTAGGAATCTGATCTAAGTCACTGGTTGAAGTGGAATGGAGATGCTGATAACGGTGATGAAATCGAGGCAATGGGAGTGCAGGTGTTGGATGGATTGTCCGTGGGGCAATCACCCAGGAGGAAAGCAGGATCTGGGTAGAAGGCTTCAGGGGATCTAAGAGAGAAGCGGGGTAGCAGCCACGAGGGAAAGGAGGAAGTGGAAGAGCCAGAGGGCTTGGGTCTCAAAAGAACAAGGAGTTTGACACAGAGTGTAGACTGTTGGTTTCCTGGAACAGGATGGTCCTGATGTTGTGGGCCAGGGAGATTGAACAACCTCTGCCTGAATGCCACACGCAGAGGACAGTGCCCTCAGGGGAAGTCCGGATGTCAGGGAACAAAGGGGAGGAAGGCTCCCCGAAAAGGCTGAGGAAATAGGGGTGCTCTTTGGGAACTGGGGGTCCTGAGGTGTTTTGAAAAGGCTTGGGATGGGGAGAAAGGTTGCATCAGAGCAGAGGAAGCAGAGAGTGGAAGAGGGATCAAGGCTACAGGGAAGGAGATGAATCCACAGGGGAGCTTGCATTCCGTGGCTTCACTGGCCCCACACTTCTCGAAAGCATTGGTTCCTCCGGGTTCCAGGTGGGTGGCAGCTTGGCAGCCTGGACACAGGGTGGAGGTTGGTACTGTCCGCTGCACATAGTTGGCATGTACTAGCTGAGTAAGCGGATGCATGACACAACAAATTTCTAACTGCCTTCTCCTCTCACTTCTATATATTTTATGCTCTGATAAATATGGAACTTTTAGAAAACCTTGGAACTTATTGCAGTACCTCTAGCTACTCTCACCATCATTAGGTGGGATGCAATAAACAGACTTCCTAAGGTTAGGGAATTAGACAATAGCCAAGCTTATGGACTTAGTCATAGGACCTGTCTCCCTAAGGGGTTAACACATTTTTCAGTTTTGCTTTCTACTGTGGATCTTTTAAAAGAATTGGTTAGCTCAGTATGACCATGCATGCATTTGTGACTGCTGATATTGATGGGAGTTTGTTGGGGTTGGAGGAAAGCGTGGGGAGGCTGAGGTAGGGCTGAAGAAGCAAGCCGGGCCCTGAGTACATGGTACATTGGCGGCCATGTGCAGAGCCATGGGAGTAACTGTGGGGTTGAAGCAGGTGCAAGATTGGGATTTTAGAAGGATCACCTGCTCCAGCCTGCTTGTGGGGCATGCTCTGCGTGGAGCCCAACGAGGAGAGGTAACTGCTTTAGCAAGACCTGGGAAAGGCAAACCTCTCCCTGGAAGGAATGGGCCCTGACATAGGATGTAATGCACTTGGCTCCAGGGTAAGGGAGATCTATTTGGGAGCTGCAGTTGCTTATATTAATTTTAATCCGAAAGGGATGGCGGGGGTGGGGGGCATGTCTTTCCTTTTAAAAAATGTTCTGGTTAATTTAAATTGTGGAGGAAAAATTTTAGGGCAAGAGACAAAATATGGTGTTCATGTAGCCTTTGGGGACAAGGCACAAAAAAAACCCCAGCTATGGCTGTGCACCTGTAGGCCTTGACCATGAAGTCAAGACAAATGGGTCTGAGGTCTGTTGGGAGAACCACGAGGTAGGCAGCCCTGGATCCCAAAAGATGAGCAGTCCAATGGGAAAGTTCTGACCAGCTCAGCACGCATCAGGACTAACTCTGGTCCTGGGCTCTTTGTGCTCATGTGGGTGTGTGAGGGCCCCTTTCATTGTAGCCCTAAAAGCATCCCACCTGGTTCAGGAGTTACCTACAATATCCAGAAATTCTGGAACAGGCTTTCTTTTGAAGAGAGCTTCCTGGCAGCCAGGGAGAGAAAATGGTCAATGAGATAGCCATTAATGAGCAGCAACATAATGCTGTGTGCCAGCAATCTCCCAGGCCAGGCCTTGTGAACAACGCTGTAAACAGGGAGGTGGAATAAGAGCTGCCCTCCCTGATGCCCAGGATGCCAAATCCTGCTTCTTCTGTGTGCGTTTCTCCCCTCTGCTGTTCCTTGAATGCTGCTTCTTTGAACACCATCTTTTAGTATCTTCTCATTCTCCATCTCCCTCTGGACCAATTCACCCAGCTCTGTGGTTTCCATACCACTTCTATTCTCGTGGCTCTCAAACCCAGGCCCCAGTTAGATTGATCCCCACCCCTGAGTCCCAGTCCCTTGTGCCTAATGTCTCCTGGATATCTCCACCTGGGTGCGCTACAGGAGCTGCAGACCTAAGTCTCCTGCTTCTTCTGTCTTGGAGAACACCACGCTCTTCCAAGCCAGGTGCCTGAGTGTCATCCCAGACCGTGCCCTCATGGAGGCTTTCCAGCCCTTGTCTCTGACCCCTCTTCACCTCTTCTGCTACTGCCTAAGTTGAGGCCCAAATCCTAAGTTCCTCATTCTCTGGGCCCTTCTGCTGGTGAAGGACCCTGACTGTGTGCCAAGCCCCAGGTGCATAAATACAAGAGATTTGGGGGAGGTCAGGTGAAACCATTTGCTTACTAGTCCTGAGAAGGAAGTCCCTGGTCCTTTGAGCCCCAGATGAACTAGCAACCTTTGTACTCTCCCCAGGATGGGTGGGAGTGCCCAGGGCGGGGTGGGGGGCGCGTGCAAGGAGGGGACAGGGCTTCAGCCTTTGGGGTCCTTAACTCCAAATCATGCTGTTTGGTCCAGGTCAGAGGGACCCCAGGGAAGCGGACTGGAGGGGAATTCTGCCTCTTGGCCCCGGGGAGGTGACTCACCGAGGGTGATTCATGCCCTTCAATAGATTTTTTTTCCAACCTAAGGAATATTTTGTACCCATGAGTAAAACGTAATCTTCTAGCCCTTTGTGAAGAGAACAAGAAAGCTCAGAGTGTTTGGAGCACCGGGAAGTGAATTACTTCTCTGTCTCCTTTCTGGTCTTCCCTAGCAATTGACAATGGAACCACGAAGAGCTCCACTTGGACTATTGACTTTCTGAGAACTTGACACCTTGGCTCAGGATATCTGTCTGTGGGATTAAAAAAGAAATCACACACAATAGTAGCAGGGTGCTCATATCTTCAGACTCAGAGCACTCTGCAGTTACATGTTCTTTGGGGCAGGCGTGTGAACTTGATATCCTAAATGCCAGCTCCAGGCAGATGTATGGAGGGATGCGTGAATGGATTCAGGAGTGGAAAAATTGGAACTAGGAGCCTTCCAGGTGTAGGCACTATGCTACTCTCCACACTGAGACACAGAGAAAGCATAGAGGAAGAGCACTGATCCCACTGGGGGTGGGAGGGGGCAGTCAGGGAGGACTTCTTGGAGACAGTGACATAGGAAGTGAGGTTTAAAGTATGAGGAGGAGTTGGCAGCTAAAGAGTGGGGAGGAGAAAGGAATCTGGGAAACAAGACCCACTCCTCTGGGCTCAGCACGCAGGGACCTGGGTGCTGCCGGGTTTGGCTGGGGCGAAGGTTGAGTGTGAGGGCGTGGCAGCGGTAGAGGCTGGGGAGACAGGCAGGCGCCAGGGTCTGGAAGGGAGTCTGGTGCAAGCCACGGAGCCAGCACTTATTCTGAATCTCTGTGGTGCCCCGAGCGGAGCTTAAGGATCAAGTGGATGTGATCAGATTCACACCTGAGAGATTGCCGCCTGGCTGCGTTGTGGAGGATGGACTTAAAGGAGGTTGTCTCGGTGATTCAGGTGAGACCAGGGTCTGCACAGATGTGAACCAAGCTGGCAGCATATTCTCAGCTCCCCCTTCCTCCCCTTTCAGCCTCGTTTCCTCTCCTCTTGGCTGGCTGTCTCTAAAGCTTCCCAGAGATTTCATGATACCTTGGTCTTTTCCGTCTGGGGTCTTAAAGAGGGTGAGGAGAGAGCAGTGATGAACCCCAAGGGGAGAGCCTTTTCGGTGGTGGCATTTGGGGGCTGGTAAGAGGACATGGCTTGCTCATGTACTGTATGAAGACTGAGCTGCCCCTGAACTCTTACCAGGACCAGCTCGATCACCTTTAAGATACAGTTGCACCCTGGAAACAGGAAAAACAAGGTTTAGAATCAGAGGGAGCACATACGTTCTTTCTGCTCTTCTCAGAGGCAGGTCATGGCTGACACCAGGTTCTGTGACAGCGCAGGCAGGTGGGGCTGGAATTGTCTGCTCCTCATTGCTCCTTTCCTCTTCCCAACACCTCACTCCCCCTGCCCGCCCCCCCCCCTCCTCCCCCCCCCCCCCCCCCCCCCACCCCACCTGCTTCCACACCTGGCCCAGCACCAGCCCAGGCCCTGGGCAGCCTTTGGGGATTCCAGGCACAGATGTAACCTGGGGCTCTGTGAAAGCTGTGAGCTGCCTTGCAGGTGGCCCTGGAACAATTCCAGACCTGAGGAGGCCTGGGGGGAAAAGGGGGGCAGGTGTTCTCTGCCTCTCGCTGGTGTGTTGTGGTCACAGTTGTACTCTGCCTGGGTCAATAGGCAGAGTCACGTTGCTGGGCGACAGTGGCACCTCTGAAGTGGCTGCATTTCAGGTTTCTAAGAGACCCTGCGCCTGTGGGTGATATTTGTTCCGGGTGGAGTGGGAGGAGTGGAGGCACTCGGGGTGCAGTGTCTGAAGACGGATCCAGGTTGTGATACACTAGTCAGTGTCCCCTTCCACCAAAGGGAGATAGATAATGACCACCACCCTTTTGTGAAGATAAACTAGGTTCCCACATGGTAAGATCTTTGTCAACTCTCCCACCAACTCCGAAGGCAGGGATGTGTTTATTTACTTATATATCCCCAGCACCAGGCCTGTTGCCCAGCAAACTCAAATGTTTGTTGATTGAATGCATGAATGGATAATGCAGTGAAGTATACAGGACATGGGAAACCCTGAATCATGTAAAATTACTAAGAACTCATTCAACCAAGAAGAAGTGGATCTCCACACGAGCCCTCCTATCTACCCACATTTAGGTAAAAATGAATGGGCTAATGTTTGTGAGGAAACGTTTTAAAATGAGCATCAACAGAGGGATGTGTCTTCCAGCCCTTCCTCTCTTGTCAGTTGGAGTCATGGGCAGCATAGGCTGTGACTGATGTGACCCACCCACTATTGATTCATTAAATAGGCAAACCTCCATCCCCTCCAGGAAACTACAGTGGTCAATCTCATAGACGGGGAAATATATCCATGCCTGTCAGAGACCCATGCCTTTCTGAGTTTTGGATAAAGGGGCCCTTTCCACCTGGAATTTCTTTGTTTCCTAGTTTTCTGTATCTATGCTTCATAGGAGACTTGACTTGGAAGTCAGATTCCTCTCATTTTAATCACGGCCCCACCACTCTTGCCCCTCTTGGCCTCAGTTGAGTCATTGAACCTCACTGGGTCTCAGTTTCTTCATCTGTGAAGTAGGGGTGGGTGGTGGCCATGAGAAAGCATATGCCTTGCAGGCCTCCAACACCCGGAGGGAGCTAGAGGGAGCGAGGGAGCATAATTGACCAAGAGCTTGAGTGGGCTGCTGTGGAACCCACGGTGGGCTGCTATGGAACCCACGGTGGGCTTGCCCTGTGGGCACATTTCCCAGAGACTGCTCCCAGCTGGGGCTGAGTGCCGCAGGGCCCTAAGGCAGGTGTCTTCCGGGGAAGCACACAACTCCTCAGATGGCCAACTTTGGCTCAAGAACTCCTCAATTGCCATGCTGAACCTCCCCTAGGCTGCAGGGACTCTTGAATGCTCTTGTCCATCCTTCCTCCTTCTCTCCTTTACTGGGGACCAGACTCACAGTGTGTCTGCTGGCTACGCTAGCCCCGGAAGGACTCCCATTTTCTCTCACACATGCATTTCCCCTAATAAAATCCATGCACAAAATCCCATCTTGGTGCCCGCTTCTGGGAAGACCTGGAATCACACAGGGCAATCATACCTCATGCTGAGGACCAAATGCAACAATGAAAGCAAAGAGTTTATTAGAGTGACGGGCACAAAGGAAGTGATAGGACATCCTGTTACCTTCATCATCACATGGCCGTTTTGCTTCTTTGCTGGCTTCAGGCACAGCAAGCTCCAGCAGCATCCCAGGTCACGCAGCAACTTTGTATTAGAGTGAGAGCCACTATGGCTCCTGAGGAGAAGAAATGGATTAATTAAAACACCCTTTAAAAACGTATCCAATTAAAGTAAAGGGCACAAACTAAATCCTTTTTCAGCCAATGCAATGTGCAGCCAACTTTGCTAAGGCAACCAACTCCATTTTCAGTCCATTACACAAAAGCTTTGTGGTATTCAGAGGTTCCTGCCAGTGCCCCTGGTGTCTATAAATATACGGTCAAGCCTCGTTTCTCGAACGTCTCCCATCTCAAACAATTCGATTTTTGACCAAGTTGTTCACAGAAAAAAAATGTCTTCCTTGTTGACCAAAACTTCAGTTTTCCACCTGACAGCCCTTTCATGCTGATACCCCAACATGACAGAAAGCTTCTCCAAGGCAACAAGCAAAGGAGAGAAGGCTTTTGTTGCTCACGAAATTGAGGATTAGCACAATTTTAAAACATAAAGAGGCCATCAAGAGTGCTAATGTTGCTAAGGGTGTGAAAGTGCTCACAAAACAGCAATGGCTGGCAATTGAATAAGTGGAAAAACTGTTGTTGTTTGGGTAAAGGAGAAGCAGTTAGCTGATGATAGCACTTTGTAGGCAGTGATATATGAAAAATTCCTTTAAGGCTAATAGGGGATAGTTCTATAAATTTAAGAAAAGAAGTATTTATTTATAAATTAAGCAGTACATTAGACATGTGCTGTGACAGGGAATCATTTGGCGATCTGGAACGGATTAATTCAATTTACATGATTTCTAATGGGAAAAAATGATTTTGTTTTTGAACAAATTGCTTCTAGAACAGCCTTCCAGAATGAATTAAGTTTGAGAAATGAAGTTCCACTATACTTCAGTCATTAACCTTTTGCACTCGGATGTCGAGTGTGACTCGACATGGTTAGCATTAGAATAAAGGAATCGAGAAAAAAGCAAGCGAGTGCAAAGGGTTAAACCAGGGCACCTCATTTGCTGTTCCTGAGAACCCTGTGGAGGTTACAAAGAATTGGCCATTATTAATTCTATTTTGCAAATAAGGAAACAGAGAAACTAAGAGGTGGTTTCAGGGTCACCCAGATGCTCACAGGTTTGGGACTGGAACTCTGGTTTTTGCTCCTGGTGCTTTGGAAACTCAGGGTTTGGTGGATTCTGTCCTAACTCTGTTCCCAGGGATAGTCTCTTAGCAAACTGGCACCATGAACTGGCCTGGAAAGACCTTTCTCAAGCCCACTTCTGCCCAGATTCGGGGTCCTAGAAACCCTGGAATCATCCATGCGGGAGTCAGTAAAGGGGACCCAGCCGCTGGCCTCCATGCTCAGGCCCATCATTTCTTACCCAGTGGGGCTCCATCCTGATAGTTGCTACCTAAGGCTGTGGACTGTGTTCCTTAAGTAGATTGTCGCCACCCCCACACTGGGAGGGACAGAGACTTAGCCCCACTGCCATACAGCTCCTCATGCCCATGTAGTACTAAATGAATGCTTGTTACAAAGGATGGTGGTGATTCTTAAATCTCTCAATCAGATATTCCAGAGTTTTATGTTCATGTAACTTAGAAGGAAATGTAACATGTAATGACTTTATTTGATTGAATAATATATATATATGCCTAAGCTGGTAGCTATGACATGCACTGACCACCAGTGGGGCAGATGCTCAATGCAGGAGCAGAAATCACAGGCATGGAAACATGGAACAGACTGATGAATCTCAGAGAGAAGGTGGGAGCGGGGTGGGTGGCAAGAGATTAACCAAAGATCTTATATGCATACTAGAGGCCCAGTGAATGGATTCATGCACCGGTAGGGTCCTTTAGCCTGCAGGGATTGGACCAAAACCGGCTCTCCAACATCCCCCAAGGGGTCCTGGATTGCAAGAGGGCACAGGCCAGGCCGAGG
This sequence comes from Eptesicus fuscus, assembly GCF_027574615.1. Lineage (NCBI taxonomy): Eukaryota > Metazoa > Chordata > Mammalia > Chiroptera > Vespertilionidae > Eptesicus > Eptesicus fuscus. The sequence goes on along the minus strand of NC_072477.1, from coordinate 11,769,583 downwards.
TACCCCACCAGTGCACAAATTTGTGCACCAGGCCTCTAGTATATAATAAAGGCGGATGCTCAGGTTGGTTTCCAAAGAGAAGAGTGGATTTTGAGGCTCTGGGAGGAAAGGTGAACCTAGATACCCCGAGGTGGCGATCCTTCCAGCCAGGTATTGTCAGGGTCACTGGTGTTTCCCAAGGCAGAAACTGAGCAGTTTAGCTCTCAGGAGTGAGGTCGTTTGCTGCACTTAGGTAATGAGGTTTGTCATCTCCTAATACCTTATTTACACAAAGGTCGGGCTGCACCATGACAGAGACCATAATAAGCATTAGTACAATAAAGGGAGGACAAACCCAAAGGGAAATGGCTGTTTTCTGAAATAGCATTACGTGTGCAACACCACCCTCAACTTCCTGCTGTTCCAGAAAAGACCCCAGCTTCGCACGTTTATTTCCAAGGTAATGAAATTGCTCTCACAGAGATGAGGGACCTTGGAGAATTCCATGTGTTCAGAAAACCGAGGGAAATTTTCTTCTCAGTGGCTTCTTATTAAAGGAAAATAGAAGAAAACTTTTATTTATAGGTCAGGAGTGATTACATCTGAGTCATCACATTTTCTGTTGAGAGGTATATTTAGGAGGCATTTTAGTATTCTTATATTTTTCAGGAAACCAAGTTAATTGGCATTAATATCACCCATTGCTTCCTTCTTTCACTATGGCCACCTTTCTTTTTCTTCGCCTTTAGTGGTCTTCAGAAACCAAACTTTCTTGCACTGTGTCTCATTTTTGACTCATCACCCTTGTAGCCAGCTCACCCTTCTTTTCTTTGTTTTGTGACCACAGCCCTGGCTAACAGTGACTGTTAAACTTGCCGGTCGTTCACCTTCTCTCTGCTTTTTGGTATCACCAAACCCTCAGTACTTGGACAGAGTAGCTGGGTATCCATCTCTCATTTATTTCCTGTCCACGTGGAACAATGTCTGCTTTTCCAATATGGTGATTTGCTGTGTATCTTACATATTGTTTGAACAAGGAGAGAGGAGATGAATAATAATGGGGACTGGGCTCCAAATTTGGACCCTTGTAGAAAAATAGAAGCATTTCAAATGCAATTAATAACTTAAAAAAAAAAAAAACAAAAACAAAGACTGATCACGTTCCCTAAATGCGTCTTGGTGAACCATTTTACTTCTCACGCTTGAAAGCTGGCCTGAGGAAGACATCGGTGCTTAATTTCTGAGCAGTTTTGTGGTTCTGTGTTTATAAACAAACTCTCTTTCCCTCTCCTCTCCCTGTTTCCCAGTGGCCGTTCCCGCAGCAGCGCCCCCAGTGTGCCAGCCCAAGGGTGCCACTAACGGGCACTACCCGGCCCCACGCCTGTCCATCTCCTCCCGAGCCACGGTGGTAGCCAGGATGGAAGGCGCCCCCCAGGGGGGACTGCAGACCGTCATGAAGTGGAAAACCGTGGTTGCCATCTTCGTGGTGGTGGTGGTCTACCTTGTCACGGGTGGTCTCGTCTTCCGGGCTCTGGAGCAGCCCTTTGAGAGCAGCCAGAAGAATACCATCGCCTTGGAAAAGGCAGAGTTCCTGCGGGACCACATCTGTGTGAGCCCACAGGAGCTGGAGACATTGATCCAGGTGAGCAGGGCGGGAGTCAACCACAGAGCCACCTTTGGGGACAGAGGACAGCACCGATTTTGTCTTTCTGGTTCTGGGATTACCTGCCTTTGGTTATGATGCTCCTAATGGTCGGAGAGGACCTCTCTGGGGAGGTGACATTTGAGCTGAGACCTCAAAGAAACCGGAGAATAAGACATGTGACAATGTGGGGGCAGAGGGGCTATACGCAATGGCCCTGATGTAGGAGCAGGCTGTGACCTGCATCACCTGCTTTTGGATGTGGTGACCAGAAGCAACAGCAGGCAAAAGGCTGTGGGTTTCCAAATTCAAGTCCACCCATGTGCGCTGATTAACTTCCTGGTTCTGAAGTCTGCGTGAGCTGCTGGGGTAAGAGCGTGCCCTAGGAGCCAAAGAAAGAAGGCATTTTATTTTATTTATTTTATTTTATTTATTTTTTGAAAATAAAAAAAATTTTAATTGAATTTATTGGGGTAACATTAGTTAATAAAATTATATAGATTTCAGGTATACAATTCTATAATAATTCATCTGTATATTGTATTATTTGTTCACCACTCCAAGTCAAGTCTCCTTCCATCACCATTTATCCCCCCTAGACCCTCTTCTAGCTCCCCTGCCTCTTTCCCTCTGGTAATCATCATGCTATTATCTGTGTCTATGAGTTGTTTGTTTGTTTGTTTGTTTGTTGGCTTAATCCCTTCATCTTTTTCACCCCCACAATCCCCTTCCCCTCTGACAGCAGCCAGTCTGTTCTCTATCTATGAGTCTGTTTCTGTTTTGTTTGTTAGTTTATTTTGTTCACTAGATTCCACATATGCATGAAATCATGTGGTATTTGTCTTTCTCTGACCAGCTTATTACACTTAACATAATACTCTCTCCTCGTCCTTCCATGCTATCTCAAAGGGTAAGATTTTCTTCTTTTTTATGGCTGAATAGCATTCTGTTTGTAAATATACCACAGCTTTTTATCCATTCACCTACTGATGGGCACTTGGGCTGCTTCCAAATCTTGGCTATTGTAAATAACACTGCAATGAATGTAGGGGTGTGTATCCTATATAATAAAAGGCTAATATGCAAATTGACCAAATGGCAGAATGACCAGTCGCTATGACATGCACTGACCACCAGTGGGCAGACACTCAATGCAGGAGCTGCCCCCTGGTGGTCAGTGCGCTCCCACAGGGGAGTGGTCCTAAGCCGGCAGTCAGACATCCCCCGAGGGTTCCTGGACTACAAGAGGGTGTAGGCCAGGCTGAGCCCCACCCCCAAGTGCACGAACCTTGTGCACCAGGCCTCTAGTATTCTAATAAAGAAGGAGTTTTGAACAAGCTGGTATGCTTTAACCTGTCAAGATCAATGAAGATGGAGCAAAGAAAAAAGCCACCAGATGTGGAGCAGCCATTTTGGTGGATTTATGGGGATGAAATAATAAGGACATCAGTAATAATCAAGGTTGCTGTTTGTGAACACTTACTGTGTGCTAAGGCGCTTGCATACCCTGGATATTAAGGAAAAAGATCCATTAAAAAATGGAGGCAGAGAACTTGGGCTACCACCTGGAGAAGCAAGGTGATGAGAGCAGAGGGTGGAGGTGACCTTGGGAGTGGTGAACTGGGCTGGGAAGGGCTGTGGGGGAGCAGAGTCATCTAAGGTGGTATGATGGGAGGAAATGAAACAGGCGGCTGGAGAAGTCGGCAAAGAGAGAACTGAGTCCCAGGAGGAGGAAATGAAAATGGTTGGGAGCCCAGCTTGGAGGTGAGGGAGGATGGCTAGCTACCTCTGAGACTGAAGGTTGATTTCCTCTCCTACACACCCTCCTGAACCATGAGGAGTTGGTCATGGTGGAAGGTGGTGACATTTATGGAGGCCAGGTAGAGTCTCATCTTTCTGGAGGGTCTAAAGTTTGGAAGGCACAGGGTCTTAAAGGACAGCTTCCATGATTCCTTCTGCCTCTGGGATTATCTACATTAAATTCTAATGGCTACTACAATCCAGGATTCTGCAGGATTTGCAAATCTGGGCTGGCTTATTATTTATCCATTTCAAATTGCATTGATAGGAGAACAATTCTAAGGTCACTATGACCTGACATCTTCATAGTAATGGTATTCTTTTAAATTAGTTTTGATAATCTGACCTGACTCTTAAATAAATAAAAAATATTTTCCACCTGGGAATAATATGATATTATGCATATGCCCTGCAATTTTTATGTAAAAAAATAAAACTTTTAAATGCTAACATTCAAGGGCAATGTTTAATGTCACTCTTTCTTAGATGGTCTTCTCTTTTTGTTTTTCTTTCATGAGAAAATGCTACCAAATGTAGTGGTGACAGCATGTTCCAGATTTAAGGCCTTGGATGCCATAGGAATGGAGGAAATAATCATGGAATAGTTTCAACTAACAATGCAATTCCATGTTGTTGTTATATGTGGTGAGATCCTTTTTACTTAGTTACAATACATATAATAACCAAAAAGGTGGTCTGAATTGAGTCTACATTCATGCTTGAATTTTTCATCCTTAGTGAGATCTTGAGGAAAAGGATGATGTCTATCTTTGTATCCATGTATAGCCTATTCCTTGCTTTGCATCTAAGTATTACCCAATAGAGAAATGCTTTTGGAATGAGATATCACACTAGATCTATAACATTGGTGATGCTGCGAGATAAATGAGCTTATTCATGCATTTGTTTATTATTTCAGGATTAATTCTTTGGCTCTATCCTTTAAGAAAAGGCTCAGAGGCCAGAATGAAGGACAGGACCGGGGAGTGTAGAGGTTCTAATTCTGGTGCTGCCAACTAAGACTCATCCCAGGTTTTGAGCTGAGGGGTTTCTCTGTGAAATGAGGGGTGTGTGTGTGTGTGTGTGTGTGTGTGTGTCTGTCTGTGTGTGTGTCTGTCTTTAAGATCATTTTTATGACAATTGTAAAAGCTACCTTTTATTAGGCACCTGTTACGAGTTAGGCCCCTTATACCCATTATGTTATTTAATCTTTCCAACAACCCTCTAAGTTGGTATTACAATGCCCATTTTACAGATGAGGAAACTGGTGCTAAAAGAGGTTGGATAACTTTTCAATTGTCAATGGGGCAGAGCTGGTATTAAAGTGAGGTCTGTCTGATTCTACCTTGCCTCTTTTGGTGAGTCTTCAAGCCCTTAAGTAGGTCTTGCTTAGTCATAAGTTCCACTCTTTCTTAAACATTTGTTTTAGGTGAAATACTTTCTAGAATTTTAGCAGAGTCAAGAAACATTGGAGTTCCTTGCTCTATAACAGAAGCGTTTCTCTGTTTCTTTCCTCTACAGCCTTTGAGTGTCAGTCCTGGATAGGGGAACTTTAAGATCTCCATTTGCTGTGACTGAAGGATTTAAACTCGTTTTTCTCTCCAGTTTTTGTAGGCTAAGTAAGTTTAAATGCTGAGCCTGTATAAATTAAGACTCAAACATTATGGTTTGCCCTTCGCTTCACTTCATTGGATGAAAATGTCCACTCTTATAGACCAGGCAGCATTCTCTCATGTTATTCCTCTGAGCAGTACTGTATATGGTGTTCATAAGAAACACAGTATCTGGGAGGTTTTTCAGTGTGGTGTTTTCTAAGCTGGAAAATAGTATTATTGTATTTCTTAAGATTCTGAAAGAAGTGACTGATAGGTCGAAAATTAGGTTGATGGTATTTATCTGATAATACCAGTATTCTTGTCTGGATTGATTGATCTCCTCATACAACTAAGCTGGAAGGTGTTATTAAGGCTATTAGTAACAAATACAGAGTATCCAGAATAGCATAAACCCAAGGAAATTGCTAGATAGCTTAGAAGAGTCATTGCTGGGGAGGAATTTTCCAATGAATTGAACTACTTTATAGGGTACCATGGGACTCTGGAAGAGACTGACAGGTCATTGTCCCTGAAAGGTGAAGAAAGATGGATTGTTGTAGTGGATGAGACCATCTCATTCGTTCGTTCATTCATTCGTTTGTTCATTTGTTCTTTCGATCGTTCATTCGTGTATTCCTCAAATTGCTATTGAGCTTCTATGGTATCAAGTGACATGCTAGATATTGGGGATGGAAAAGATGAGAATAAGACACACCTTGAGGAAGTTACATACCTCTGTGTGATCTAGTTTATCAATAAAATGTGTCTAAAATCCTCCACCCTTTGGGTGTTGAGAGGATTAAATTCTATAATTCCTGCATAGAGCTTTGAATTGTGCTTGACACCTGGTGACTACTAAAAAAATGATAGCTATCGCAGCTGCTATTTGTATTATTATTCAAGTTGCTCGGAGTTCTAGGCAGTGGTTCTTAATGGGGAGGGGGTTGCCTCCAGGAGGCATCTGACAATTATGTCTGGAGATGTTTTTGGTTGTCCTAGCTGGGGAAGTACTATATCATTTAGGAGGCAGAGGCCAGTGATGCTGTCAAACTCTCAACCATGTACAGTATAGTCCCTCATCACCAAGAACTACCCAGACTAACATGTCAACAGGGTGAGAAATTCTGGAGGAAGAGTCATATAAACCAATCATTACAATTAATTGGCATGGAGCTTTTTGAAGTATGTGAAAAAATTGGAGCCCCAGTGAGGCACACAGGGGAGATTTTATGCCTATTTATCTCCTGTGATGATGGTCTTTTGTACCTATTTATAGATGAAGAAACTGAGGCAGCAGGAAGTGAACTTACATGCTCAAAGTCACATGGTTAGTAAGTGGAAGATCTTGGGCAGTATCTGTACTTGTATCTCAGGCTCTTAACCACCAAACATTTGAACAGAAATGTGGAATATGGGAGGGGTTCATTCAGTAGGCCATGGCGAAGGGCATCCCAAGGACATGTGTGGGCCTATGAAGGGTCTGCAAGTGGTCCTTGTGGCTTGAGCTGAGAGGTGTGGGAAGTGATGGTCTGGAGGCTGGAGACTGGGGTGGGCATTGGATTTGGGAGGTTCCCAGATAGCCTTGCTGAGGAGTTTAGTTTTTATGTTGTGGGAAGTGAGGCGTCACTGAAAGATTTAAGCAAAGTAGTGACATGATGGAAGTTTTCTGTTGGAAAGATAACTCTTTTAGCAATGGGGAAGTTCAGTTGGAGGAAGGAGAAATCAGAAGAAGAAAGATCAGTTAGAAAGATATTGCAACATCATAGATGAGAGATGCTAAGAGATAGAGACAGAGCCACATTTAAGATAATCTGAGAAAGTAAACTTGAAAACAACTCATTCCCTGTTCAGCAAAGATTTCTGGGTGTCTGCTCCGTTCTCCACATCCCTGTCCAAGCAGAGGCCATATAGGCAGCACAGCCTGGCAGTCAGCACCCAGACTGGAGCTAACCTTCCCAGTGATCTCTGCACTGTTCGTGGGCATTGTGACTTGGGGAGTCACCCTGGCCTCAGTTCCCCTTCCCTAATAACAGTGTTCACTTGTTAGGGTGCTCTGAGGATTAAACAAAAAAGCTCAGTTGCTTTTAGCTATGTGATTGCTACCAGGTATTTGTTAGGGAAGGCAGAAAAAGCAACCAGAAAGTCCCTGAGGAGTGGCATCCTGGGATTCTGCTAAGAGGAAAGAGAAGAAAGTGCCTGAAATGCCCTTTGGGACTTCAAATCCTAAATATTCTAATTGACCAATTTCCTCATTTTGCTTCTATAAAGTCCTCTTCACAGAAATCGCTCCCCTGAGTGCTGGGTTGGGCTGCTTCCTCCGAGCTGCAGTGTCTTGTGGCTCGAGCCCAGGGAAGCCACTTAGCAGTTTTCTATTCCATTTAGAGGGCTTACTCTGGCCACCTAGATAATCATGTTTGTGCTGAGCTTTGGTGGGGACACTCAGCCCCATATCTATCTGGTAGACCCTGGGCTGGCTCCGTTGATCTCTGTTCGTCCTGATGGTTCTCTGTGTGGTTTGAGACACAGTTTCAGGGAACCTCGGGGACCCAGAAGGCTCAGGCAGCCCCCAAGGAGCAGATCACCTGAAAAATGTGGTGGCCATTGATTTCAAGGTGTGACTGAGGGCAAGGGCCTTGTATCCTCTGAACCTGGCTTCCACATATCCCAGTGAGGCACGTGGATTTTCAAGTCTGTGCCCTGGGGCAAGCTACTTAACCAGAGCGGGGCCTCAGCTGGTCAGCCCATAGAGGGCACGTAAGACCCATTCATCTCTAGAATCTCACCCCTGAGACAAGTGAAGGAGTCTAGATGACTGTAACAGGGAAATCCCACAGAGCTGTTGTGATATTAAAAAATAGCTACCACTCATGGTGGTTTACTTTCCTCCAGGACTGTTCTAAGTGCTTCCGTCCTTGAACCCATTTAACCCTTGCAACAAGCTGATGGGTAGGTTCTGTCTTCATCATTTCATGTTATGGATTAGCAAATAAGTTCTAAGACATTAAGCAGTTTGCCCAAGTTAAGTGGGTAAACTGGGATTTCAGCCTTGGGGGCAGACCAGAGCCCATATGTCTAACCATTGTGTTATACCACTAACTTGTGTGACTAATGAGTGTTCACTACACTATGCCTGGGCCTTTTCCCAAAGCTTTTATTCCAAGGAAAAGACTGGAAGGAAAAGGAGGGATATTAGGGAAACCTGGGCTGTCTGACCTGGTACGTTGCACTCCTAATGTGGACTATTGCATTTTCAAAGAAGGGAGTGTCCAGGAGGGGGAGAAGTAGGGACACTAGAATCAGGTAGACCTGATCCCTTATCCCACTGAATGTCAGGCTCCACCTATGAAAGGACCAGATAGTCCCTCTCATTAGGAATACTGGAAAGAGTGAATGAGAGAACCCACATAAAGTGCCTGGCATTTAGGAAACAATTAAGAAACATTCGCCCTGTTCCATCTTTCTTCTTCAAGGTGAAGTCCAGGGAACAGAACTGAATAGACAATGATAAGCAGACCTGGAGTACTTGCATTTCTTTGGCAGTGGAATAAAGTAAACTGATTGTTTTTGAAGTCGCCTTTGCAGGGAACTTGATTTGATAGTCACGCCATCCCAAGAACTTCTTTGTCCGAAGTTCCCATGATGCTTTCCCATGCCACAATCGCTTATTCCCCTATCCCCAATACAGTTGTCTTAGAAACTCTGTCATGACTAGTCTCGGAGAAAGCAGTAGACATTCATCTTTTGCAATGCTCAAAGACAAAATCACGAGGCGGCTTCACTGACAGATGGGACAGGACGAATGCTTGTGTCTGTGTGGATAGGGATCTGTGATCTCCTTTCTCACGCTGTGAATTCTTTTCTTTTTTGTTAATATATTTTATTGATTTTTTTTTACAGAGAGGAAGGGAGAGGGATAGAGAGTTAGAAACATCAATGAGAGAGAAACATGGATCAGCTGCCTCCTGCACACCCGCTACTTGGGATGTGCCCGCAGCCAAGGTACATGCCCTTGACCGGAATCGAACCTGGGACCTTTCAGTCTGCAGGCCAACGCTCTATCCACTGAGCCAAACCGGTTTCGTCTCGCTGTGAATTCTTAAATGTTCAAAGACTTTGCATGTGGTCACATGGTGGTGGTTTCTCCAGGTAATCACCACATGGACAGGAGGGGAGTTTCATGGGGGTGGGTTCAGTGTAGGATGAGGTGCCCACCAGGGAGGACATGGGTTACATTCGCCTCTACATTTTAGACTCTGTTGGATAATCATCATTGTTCTCATCTGTCTCCTTCCTGTGACTTTGAGCTCTTTCAGGTTGAGTCTGTGTTTTTCATAGGTAGATCCTATGACGATGTGTAAGGTTTGAGGAATAAATGAATGAATGGGGCTTTCTAGATCTGTTTTGGAGACCAGGCACCCTTCAAGAAACCTTTCAAACCTTCAAGAAACCCAGCGGAACATGATTTTGTTTCTGTGCAACATGAGACCTCTCTTTCCACTCTGGTTGTCAAGAGTACGCCTTTCGAATCATCTTCCTGTCTCCTTCAGGCTGGAGAAGATTCCCTTGGTGTCTCCAGCCCTCAATGCTTACATGGTTAGAAATGTAAGGGTTTTAAGAAAAGTGTGACACCTGAGACACCCATTCATCAGCCTGTGGAAATCCTTGCCAGATAAGCTTTCTCCTTCCTGTTCTGGGTCCTCCCCTCTTCCCAGCAGCCTTTGTGCAGGAAGTTTAGGCCACAGCCCAGGAGGCAGGTGACCTCTGGTGAGTGGAGGTGTGGGTTCTTTCTGCCTCAGGACACAGCTCTGATGAGTTGAAGCGTCTCCTCCCAGCTATTGCCCTGAAGTCAGAGGCCTGCCCTTTCTCCAGCAAAGCCGACATGCAGAAGATTGTTCAATGCGGACAAGATTGGGCCTGTGGCTTCTTGCCTGTCTCTACAGGCCTCCACTTCATTATTATTATTATTGTTTTTATCCCTGGAGTTGTTGATTCCATCATTGTGTAGTGAAGAAGAGCTAAAGCTTTTAAGCCAGAAATTAAAGAGCTAATGGAAATTGGCGTGTCACTGGAAAAATTAGTTTGCAAATGAGAATTCAGTGTTCAAAAAAAACGCCCATAAAAATAAAACAAATCCCAGAAATGAATGCTACTGTGTTTACATCTATACATAAATGTGCACGTGTTTGCTCCTTTTTTTAGAGTGAAGCGAGAATCTCTTTTAGCAAGATTTTGATGGTGTGTGGCTGGTACAATTACTTCCATTCCTTGTAATCAAATGTATTCATTTAGATAGCTAATATTTACTGAATGCCTGTCCTAAAGCAGGTGCTGTGTTAGGCTCTAGTGATCAGAAAAACATAGCAAAAGGTGCAAGATGCCTATTTCCTGTCCCTCAGAACTTTTGTCTAGTGTCAATAGTGTCCCTAGCTACATTTGCATGGTGTTTACTGTGGCCAGGCTCTGCTCTACATGCTATCTGTATTTTAAGTCATTTAATCTTTACATTGATCCTTTGAGGTAGGGGTAAGCAGCCAAGGAACAGATAAACTAAATAACCTGCCCAAGCATAAGTGAGAAGTAAAAGTGGGATCTGGACTCAGGCTCCAGAATCCATATTTTTAACCACAAGGCTCTATTCTTGTTTGGGGAGACCAACTTGGCTTGAGTGGCTAGTTCGAGCCCAGTGTGATTGGGGCTGTGCACAGAGCAGGAGTCTGATTCAACCTATGGGACCCCCAAAAGGAACTCCATTCACCTGTGACCAGACCAGAGTATAATGATTACCTGTTGGCTGTGCTCTAGAGGGGTGTGGCTTTTCACCTTCACGCCAGGTGTTGAGGCTGGGTCAATACAGTCTCTTTAAAACTAAAGTACATGAGGGATCACTCAGGTCTGCATCAGTCTATATGGAAAGCATATCTTTTCTTTTCTCCTCAGTGAAAATGGGCAGAAGGGATGAAAAGCTTGCTGATGCAGGTTAGCTCCACTGAGTAAATGAGGGTGTTGTCTTTTGTTCTTTGAAAAATGAGGACCAGAAGTATAAATTCATTTTCTCAGGTGGGGGAAGGTGACATAACAGATGAGCTTTAGAAAAATGGTTGCAAGCTGGGCAGACAGATGTCTGTGGGAGAGAGGGGAAGGCCAGAGCCAAGAGAGTGGACTTGCATCCAGTCCCCACTCTGGCGCTCACTAACTACTGCAGGAGTGGGCAAGTGACTTCTGTCTCTGTTGTCTCGTTTAGAAAATGGGAACAATAATAGGATTTATTATCACGGGAGTTTTTGTGAGGACTGACTAAGATAAGAAGGCACATTGCAAATGCTGGCAACTATGATTATTTCGAAGAAAATTCTAGAACTGTCTTTAAAGCTTCTGGGTCTTCACTTCTGTGTCTGCCCCCACATCAAATATTGATCATCAGAGAGATGGTGACAGTAGGCGCTGACATTCTCCAAGGGTGCAGAGGAAATGAAATATTAATTTGAGATTAATATTGAACACTCAAGAGCAAGAAAGAGTTTCAATAAACAGCTACAATAAAACAAGGTAGCAAAAGCATCTTTTTTTGTCAAGATTTTAGTAATCAATTAAAGTTCAGACTCTCTCCAATGCAGCAGCAATGGCAGGAATGGTGATCTTTGAGTTAGCCCACGCTGCAATGAACAGGAATTCCTGTAGCTGCTTTTGTAGCCCAGAAATTGGCTAGACTCATCTTTGATAGGAATCATCTCAAGTGCAGAGACAGCAGGGCGTACATCATGCACTCTCCTCAGAACCAGGCTGATTTTTCAGCACCATTCTGCGAATTTGTTATGGAGTCTGTAGAGGTTGAGTCCAAACTGGGATGAACGGTGACAATGGGAAAGTTTATTGACCTATCAGACCATATATTCTCACTTCCTTATAATAGACTTGATAATTTCCTCATGGCTTAAAAATTTCTTCTTTCATCCTTCCACGTAGTCAAAGAGAGAGAAACTTAATTTTCCCTTGTTATGCACAATTTGGGCGGTGAAGGAGCTCCCCCAAATACGGCTGGATAATGTTTAGATAGATTAGTCATGAGTATAGGGGCTGATGAGTTGAGTTTTAGAACATTTCACCCCCAAAGAGTTAACTGGTGGTAATAAGGAAAGCAAGCCTGTCTAAAGATCATTGGCTTTGAATGTGTGGTCCAGAAACCTTGAGTTTCTTCCTCTCATATTCTCCAAACAGATTTCCTACTCATCCTGTCCACTCTGCAGCTGGGCTCTACTGTAGACTCATAACCAGGCTGTGAAGTTCTGATGAAAGCCTGCTTCCTGGCTCCCCAAGGGACCTGATGAAAGGCTAATATTTACATATAACTGATACTTAGGACAGCAGAAAAATAAACACCATCATAATACTCACTGTGGCCCTGAAGTTGCCTTTCTCTTTGCTTGTCTATGGCCTGGATTTATTTTTTGAGCATTTTTTTGTGGGAGCCTCTGAGGTGGTATGGCCGTATGATGCGCAGTCCACTCCGGCCAGCCCCAGCCTGACTACCACATAGGTCATCTGCCTGGGTGGGAGGCAAAGACACATGGGCGTCAATGCCCTTTCCCTTCTCCCTTCACCTCTCATAGATACTGGAGTTGCCCAGCCTGGGTGGGAGCCAGCCTGCTCTCCCCAGAGGGTCTGAGATGGGGAGAAAGAAGAGCACAGAGGGTGGAGAGAAGCTGCCTTCCCAGCATTTAGGATGGCCATCTTCCTGTTGACAATTCTAATAGTGTCCACAAGCTGTGTGACCACGGGTAAGGTACTATGCTAGTCCAAGTTCATGTGTCTCATGAGGATGCTAGCCATGCCCATCTCGAGGGGTCATCATGTGGGTTAACTGAGTAAGCCTGTGTACTAGTAAGGGCTCAGAAAGTATTCTTGTAATATTGCTAATATTATTATACTAGAGGCCCAGCACACGAAATTGTGCACGCGTAGCTTGCCGCTGCTTGCCACCACAAGCCGCCCTGCCCGCCCACAGTCGCAAGCCGCTCTGCCCACTAACATGAGCTGCTGCTCATGGGCCGGGGGGCGGGGGGGACGGGAACCAAGAGGTGGTCAATGCACCTCATGGTGACTGGTTGAGCAGTCGTTCCGGTCATTACGCTTATGGTCCCTGGCCTTTTATTATATAGGATATGAAATGACAATGCACACTGTCCAAAATCAAATACACTTTTTTTTTTTTTAATCCCTGCTGGAAGGTCCCTCATTTTATAGATGAGGAAACTGAGGCTCAGAGAAGTTGAGTAACTTGCATGGTCTCAACACAAGTTGCTTCCATGCTCTACCTCTTCGCACTGAAGCAAAGACTTCTTGGAATCAGCCCCAGAAGTGCCTTGCTGGAGTGAGTCCAGACTTTCTCTCTGACACCCTCCCACTGCTGTTTGAAATATTATTATTTTTAATCATTTTTTGTTTTTAATTACAACTGACATATGTTATTATATTGGTTTCAGGTGTACATCCCAGTGATTAGACATTACATAACTTACTAAGTGATCATCCCAATAAATCTCCCACCCATCTGACACCATACATTATTACAATATTATTGGCTATATTCCCTGTGCTGTACTTTACAACCCCATGACTATTCTGTAACAACCAATTTGTACTTCTTAATCCCTTCACCCTTTTCACCCATCCCCTTTACCTGCTTCCCATCTGGCAACCATCAAAATGGTTCTCTGTATCTATGAGTCTATTTCTGTTCTGCTTGTTCACTTATTTTGTTTTTAGTATTCATTGCCATTTTATTGTTAATATATTTTTTATTTTTTTTCTTCTTAAAGAAAACCTTTTTAACATTTTATATAATACTGGTTTGGTGTTATGAACAAAAGCTATCATTTAGAATCAAAGGACAGATAAAGAACTTCCCAGACAAGAAAAAAATACAGGAGTTCATTACCACCAAACCTGTTTGAAATAGTATGATGTGGCCTTTTAAAGTGCAGAGACAGCAGGGCGTACATCCTATACTCTCCTCAGGACCATGCTGGTGGATGTGAAAGTGCCCCTCCCCCCACACCAGGATATTCACTTTTGCTTCAGTGAAATATTTATGTGAGAAACACTTCTGAAGCAAGAGAAATAAAAAGCAACTGTGGCAACCAAATTAATACCATCCTTCCACTTCCTACCCGAGGCCCTTCCTACCCCGTTTGTAAGGAGGTAGAAGGATGCTGCCGGGGTTTTGCATTATTAGGGGCATTTTTGAGTTGAATGCATGTGCCTTTGTCCGCCTCTTAGGGTCTGTGGCTCTCCTTCTATCCATTAATGGCTGAAAGAAAGCTCACATTTAATACATTTATGAAGCCACCTTCACAGCCACCCCATCATCCTGCCTCAACCCCTGGCTAGCTGTCTACTCCATAAATCCCTTTGCCGACTGGGACTAAGAATACTGTACACACAGAGCCACCTTTGTGCCCTCCGATGAGGGGTCTTTTCATTTCATCCCAGTGGTGTGAGCTATGAAAAAGGTGGCCATACATGCTGGGTTGCACCTGCCCTGTGGTCCCAACATGATTATGAACAGAGCCGCCTTGTACTCTACAAGCACCCTCAACTGAGCCATAAATCAAATGATCACCCTCACCATCAGTGTGCACCCATCGGTGGCATTCTTTAGCCAGCCTCACACAAGCTGAGTGATGATTGCACAGCTTTCTTTTTGGTGCCACATAAGGAAACAGATGATCTCACCGAGTACACAGATCATAGGAGAAAAGCCACAGACAGTTAGTGGTCCCCTGTGGGTCATTGTTCATCTCCGTGTCGAGCTAGCACTCATGATGATGTCTCACGTCATCCAGAGAGTGATTTACGCAGCCAGGCTTCGAATTGTGGGATTACAGCACCAGGGACAGCTGGGAGGGAGAGGGGGGTCCAAGTGGTTGTTACCCCTGTCACTCTTCCTTCACATCAACCTCAGGCCTGCCTCACTTGGGAGAGGCGGCAGTTTCTGTTATACCTTCCAGGTGGTCCTAAAGCATAGGGGTAGTGGGGGGAGAATGGAGGGGGAGAGTTTTGGTTGATCTTTAAGCCAAACAGTACACAGCTCAGTTACCTCATTTCACTATCTGTGTGCTCAGACATTTCTAATGGGCTGGCTTATCTTTGCTTTTGCAGCCTGAATGCAGAGAGGGAGGCAGAGCAGGGGAGAAGCAAATTCAAAGCAAATACATTTAATTTTAAAATGTTTTCTTGAGTTCAAACGATTAAGCTCATTTGAAAATCTTTTAGAAGATGATTAAAGTTAGAACTATGAACTCAATCAGAAATATTCTTATTGCACTAAAAATGATGCTATTAATTCAAGTGATAACAGTTGTTTGTGCTGGGTTTTCCCTGTATGTACATAACCCAAGCGTGCTTATTCGTTTTCATGCTGGTGGTTTGTTGGAGTCTTTCTGACTCATCGGATCTAGATAGAGTCAAACCTCATTCCCGGGACTAGGGATTGTATAAAGCCTTAGCAAGAGCTCAGTGACTCACTGAAGGGCTTATCTTTCTCCTTCTTCCTTCTGGTTCTAAATCACACTCTGGCCCCACTGTGCCTATAACAATGTTATATTTAATTTCCACAAAACCTCTTCCCAAAGGCATTTGGCTGTAGACCCACTTTACTGAAGACTTGGGGGAGCGAGAGAGGAATTTACATCATAGATAAAGCAAGTTAAAGTTGGATACTGGCAAAAATCCTGGGCAGCCCTGGCTGGCGTGGCTCAGTTGGCTGAGCGTCGTCCCATGCACCGAGGGGTCACGCCTTCAATTTCCAGTCAAGGCATATACCCAGGTTTGGGGTTCAATCCCCAGTCAATGTGTGTACAAGGGGCAGCCAATCCATGTTTCTCATATCTGTGTGTCTCCCTCTTCCTTCCTCTCTCTCTAAAATAAAAAAAAAATTAAGTCCTGGGCAATGCTGGAACTGACCTGGAACCTCCCACAAGTCAATTGACTCCCCTTTCTTTTTCCTTCCTCCCTTTCAGGGATTATTCTCTCTTTCTTCTGTTCCCTCCCTCTCAGGGTATAAAAATCAACCTGTCCCATTTTTTTTTAATTTAATTTTTAATGCAACACAGTTAAGCTGTTACCAGCTCCAAGAGCCAAATAAGATTTGGTGCTTCCACTTCAAGGAATTCATCTAATTAGAATTGATCCCTTGGGAGGTCCCTTCTGCCTAAACTCTTAGACGATGGCAGTCCTTCCCCGTCATCTCTGTCTGGAGGCCAGCATGGCTGTGGGAGCGGAGTGTGTTCTGGGTACCACATGCAAAGGAAAAGGCAAAACCATGGCTTGGGCCCAGTCAGGTTTTGAATCCTGACTTCTCTACTTCCTGGCTGTGACACCTAGGGTAGTGGTCGGCAAACTCATTAGTCAACAGAGGCAAATATCAACAGTACAATGATTGAAATTTCTTTTGAGAGCCAAATTTTTTAAACTTAAACTTCTTCTAATGCCACTTCTTCAAAATATACTCGCCCAGGCCGTGGTATTTTGTGGAAGAGCCACACTCAAGGGGCCAAAGAGCCACATGTGGCTCGTGAGCCACAGTTTGCCGACCACCGACCTAGGGTAAGTTACTTAACTTTTCTGAGCCTGTTTTCTTACCACTGAAATGGGAGATAATTTTACTTTTCTGCAAGTTCTAGAAAGGATAACATTGAATAACACACAAATAGTGCAAAGGATAAAATGACATCACACTTCTATAGTACCTGGCTCCATGCAAACACTCAACAAATGTTAGTTTCTTTTCCTTTCAACTGATACTTTCCTTAAAGTATTTATAAACTAGGGGCCCAGTGCACAAATTTGTGCACTTTGAAAGGAACTGTGGGCCACGAGTCTGTGGTGGGCACAAGGGCGGGTCTTGGCCCATCCTCCACGCCCCTGCCTGGCCCCTCCCTCTGTGGCCCGGTCCCATCTGCTGACAGCCCGGCTCCCACCGCCACTGCTCCCACATGCTGACGGTGGAGCAAGCCCTGCTCTCATCCGCTACAGTGTGGAGCTATTGGGGCTGCCACCAGCAGTGGATGCAAGCAGGGCCGGCACCGTCAGTGGGTGCAAGTGGCAGCTTCTGCCCCCATCACTCATCAGGAGGAGGGGGAGGTGGAGAAGCCCTCGGGGGGGTGATTGGGCTGGCAGCCACTGCTCGCACCCGCTGATGGTGCCAAGCAGTCGGGACCAGGGCTGGCGCCAGCAGCAGGTGTGAATGAGGCCGGTGCTGGCAGTGGGTGCGAGTGCCAGGCAGGACCACAGCACACGGGAGCAAAGACTTTTCAGTAACCACCAGAGGCTCGCCCCTATGACAGCGACCAGCACCCTGCCTGGGTCTGATGCCCCCGCTCACCT
This sequence comes from Eptesicus fuscus, assembly GCF_027574615.1. NCBI lineage: Eukaryota > Metazoa > Chordata > Mammalia > Chiroptera > Vespertilionidae > Eptesicus > Eptesicus fuscus. Next base: position 11,752,183 of record NC_072477.1, on the reverse strand, counting down.
GCTCCACCATCCCAGCACGGCCGACACCTGCCATGTTTCACTTGCGGCCCCTGGTGGTCAGCGCATGTCATAGCAACCAGTTGTTCAGTTGTTCCGCCATTCGATCTATTTGCATATTAGGGTTTTATATATATAGATTGCATTTATAAGTACTTTACATTATTCGTTTATAAATTGCATAATTCAGGGGAGAAAAACAAGACTGAAAAGGAATCCGGATTTTTTTTTTTTTTTATGAAACAAATAATCCTCTCTGCTTATCTTTGCTGCAAATCTGTATTTTTATATGCAGCACAGGGTCTGCTTATGATGTTTGTATGCAATACTCAGCACAGGGAGACTTGGTTGAAACCAAGCTCTCTTTGCAGCTTCATAGAAGTTGGAAATGTTAGTTATTGATGGCGTGATGTGAGGTCACCTAAGTGCCTGAGACCCAGAGCTGCTCCTGAGGTATTATGCCCAGGTGGGCCCATCAGCGCTGAATAGATAATGAGGAGATAAACACTAGTTAGGGCCTGTTGCCTGGTCCGGTGGCACTCACAGCATAGGGAAAATGGATATCTTATTAGCAGAAAGGGCTCGCCATCTGTCTTTTCTCTACAGCAGAACAGAGCAGAGCCCCTGATGATTGTTGTCAATTAGGCCGATTTAAACCATCGGCAAAGACAGCCTGTATGCACCCCATGCAGCTGGATTTTAAATTCTGGGGTGCCAGGGTTAATGTTAGAAACAGTGGCCAGCATAGTATTTCGTGTTCTTAAAGAAAGGGAAGAATCAACTAAAGATTTAACAAAAGGGGATTTTTTTTCTATTGTCCAGTCAGTCGTCCAGGGGCCAGCCAGATCCAGCCCACGGCCTGTTTTTGTGCAACATGTGAACTAAGAATGGTCTTTGCATATTTAAGGGTTTGTAAAAGGAAAGGATAAATATGCCCCAAAAGCCTAAAATATTTATTATCTAGAGCTTTGTGAAAAACGGTTGCTGATCCCTGGTCTAGAGAGTTTGAAATATCCCAGATTCATAAAGGCAACATATATGGGTGATTCGCTTTTTCACTTGTGATCTGATTTTGTGGCAACCATGTCTGTTTTAACAAAGCTTAAAAGGCATTATTTAAGGATAAATACAGGGTGTCCCCCAAAAATGTATACCCACTTTAATAGCTGTTAGCTCAATTTTGAAAATGAAATGTATTTTAATAAACACTGCCGTTATAATTATTCAAAGTGTGTGTATACATTTTCAGGACACCCAATATAATCACATGTCAATATTATGTCTTGGGGAAGGCCTAGGGTGGGGCGGGGGTTGGTTGGAAGGGGGGCAAAAAGGGAGAAAATGGGAGACATCTGTAATACTGTCACATATAAATATATTAAATATATATATTTAATTGCATCTTGTAGGCTCCACCTGGGTTATTCCAGGAACAGGATCTCTAGTTGTTCTAGAAGTTGCTCTATGTCACCTCCCTCTGCAACTGCCACCTGTCCCTTCCTCGCCCCAGCTCACCTGTTTGCTCTTCCTCCCTGCTCCCCCCTCTCCTCTGGCCTGAAAGGGGTTGGCCAGGTCCAGCTTAGAAGGGCTGCTGAGAGATCTTCACTTTATTCTGCACATACCTCCCGGAAAAAGCAGACCCGGATTAGACCCTGAAGTATGAGCACGCTCGGGGAGGGCGTGGGCAAAGGCCCAGGAGTGTGAGGGTCTGTCTCATGGAGTGTCCTGCCCGGGCTGGAGGATTTAGTAGTATCATCAATGTGGCCAATTTGGGGGGAATTTTAAGGTGTGTGGGATTCCAAATCCAGTGGGTCCGTAAGGAGTCACTGCTGTTTATTTTTTAAAGGAGCAATATGTGTCTGTGTGTTGGGGGGACAGTGAAATGATATTGGCTGTTAGTTAAACCCTGACTCGGTGGAGGGCATTGAGATAAGTGCATTACGTGGGACCATTTCATTTAATTCTCCCCACCAGTGTGTGGGGAAGGTATTATCATCCCCAGTTTTCAAAGGAGGAGAGTTAGGCTTAGAGAGGTTAGAGTAGCTTCCGCAAGGTTCTGAAGTTAGTAAGAGGCAGAGCCAGGGTAGGCTGAGCTAGTAGCCCAAGTTCTTGCCTCCTGTGCTCCTGAAACAAGCTCATTGTAAGACATTCTAACAAACAGAAAAGAGTCAAAAGCAGCAGAAAGCCCGTCTTTCAGGAATGACCACTTTGGGTAACAATCTTTAGACAACCCTTCTATGCCTTTGCAAAGCAATATGCATGCAATTTACATAACCCAGGGCAGGATTGCATAAACCTGTGCCTACAAATTTTACACAAATGGCACCGTTACTCTATACCCTAACTTTGCCCCACTTACAACACATTTTCTCGTTTTAATTAGTGGGTGTGCAGTGTTTCTCTTAGTGACTGTACCCTCATTCACGTAACCAGTCCCCTGTAGATCACTGCAGGTTCTTGAGCAGGAAAATTCTTTTCCTTTAACTTTTTTAAACGAGCCTCATGCCTTCTCACTCTCTTTGCAGCATGCCCTTGACGCTGACAACGCAGGGGTGAGTCCGATAGGAAACTCCTCCAACAACAGCAGTCACTGGGACCTCGGAAGTGCCTTTTTCTTCGCTGGAACTGTCATCACCACCATAGGTAACCGGTTTGCTTGCCAATCTCGCTTCCTCTGCTGGCCATCCTGAGGAATGGCGCTTGTCAAACTTCTGTCCTCGCAGAATACGTGGCAACTTAAGGCTGCAAGGAGGCTTATGAAACACTGTCACATTAATGCAGTGGTCATCGTGGCTTTCAATGAAAGGCACCTGGCCGCGTAGCTTAGTCGGTTAGAGTGCCGTGGTGATAGCCAAGGTTGCAGTTCAATGGCAAGTCAAGGCACATGCAAGAATCAACCAATGAATGCATGAATAAGGGGGGCGGGGGGGGGGGATCGATCTCTCTCTCTCTCTCTCAAAATCATTTTAAAAAATAAACCAGCCTGGCCAGCATGGCTCAGTGGTTGAGTGTTGGTCTATGTACCAGGAAGTCATGGGTTTGATTCCAGGGCAGGGCATATGCCCAGGCTGTGGGCTCAATTCCCAGTGTGGGGTGTACAGGAGGCAGCTGATCAATGATTCTCTCTCATCATTGATGTTTCTATCTCTCTCTCCCTCTCCCTTCCTCTCTGAAATCAATAAAAATATATTTTTTTTTAAAAGTGAGAGACTCAGGAGCCTTTAGTTTGAAAGGACCTCATGACAAGGTTAGAGTGAAAAAAATCCAAATATGAATCAGGCAGTTGAACTCAGACTGCTCAATTGTGCTCAAATTCCTTTTTAAAAATTGTACTTTTTATTAAAGTTATATATGAAAGAATCATATAAATGTTCTAGAAAGTTTGTTTATGAAAAACAGCAGTTTTTTGCCTCCCCAGGGCAACTACTTTATTCTCTTTTGCTTGGTTATTTCGATATTTAGCTCCATAACTCTGAATATCACACTCGTGTAGCCACTTCCTGAATGTTCAGGTTCAGGGATTATGTCTTGACTTCCTGTGGTGGAAGGTGAGGAGTTAGTTCTCTTTCATCTGCTCCACTGGAGACGGCTCTCTTCCCATCCTCCTGTCCTCCCACTGTTGTTTAATTAGATCAAAAGTGAACATTTGCATTTCTTGGACTAGATAAATGCTCTTCACAACTGATCATATGGTGATCTATAATTACTTCTTTCCTGCAGCAATTTTTGTTGTATAATATTTGTGTGTCTCTTTTCTGATACTTGGGGAGTTTTATATTTTTATCTTAGGGATTAACTTTATAATTATAATAATATGTAACAACTTTTTGTGTTCTAATCTTTAAGCAATATATAATACCGCCCTATTATGGACAATGACATTTCCTTCTGGACACCATCCTTTTACTGTTTACTTTTAAATTATTAAATATACTTCAGCTGATTTTCCCTCCTTAGATGATACCCCTTGGTTCTCAGCTATAATATAAGGTGAACTTAGCATCCTCCTCCTTTCCCTCTCCCGCTATCTATTATTACTCTCTGTGTCATTCTATAACATCGGGGTATATCATTTACATTCTGGTCTGTTCTCCTGATACATTTATTTTACTTGTAGTTCTCAGTTAAATGTCAGCAGTATTCATCTCGATTCTTTTTGCCATGGTTGTCCTCATCCTCACCCGATTGGCTGTAATTCATCTTCAAATAGTTGCCTTAAGAATGGCTCATGGGAGTAATATTCCCTAGGGTCTTGTGTTGTTCAAAATAACTTTCCCCTTGAATGGCAGTTTGGCTGGAAATGAAATCCTTGGCTCACATGATTTTCAATGTTGTAGGTGTTTCACTCTCTCCTGATGTTTTTGCTTTTGTGGAGAAATCTCATGTCAGCCCAATATTTTTCCCTTTTGTAAGTGACTTGATGTTTTGCCCAGCTACACAAAAGATTATGTCTTTATCTTTCATCTGATAACACTACTAGGTTTCATTCCTTTGATTTTAGGAAAGTTTTCTTGATTGTCATCGCTAAACGTTTTCTCTTTTAGATGGTTTTAGTTCTGTCCTTTGGGGATTCCAACTACACATATATTATCACTTTTCTGCCTTTATTTTATGTCTGTAATTTTCCTCTGTGCCTTTTCAACGCTTCAGATTTGGTTTTCATTTTGGTAATTTTATCCTCTCTATTCCTTTTTTGTATGTTCTTCACAGTGCCTATTCTGCCATCTGTTCCTTCCAATTTTATTTTCATTTCATGATCATTAGTGGATTTTTTTTCCCTTCCTATTTCTTTCCTGAATTCCATTAGCTCCCATTTCATCTTCACTAGGTACCCCACTACTATTTTCCTCATTTCTTGTATTGCTGCTTTGTGGTTTCTCTGTGAAAATGCTCAGAGGCGATGACTTCATAGTTCCTTACAATTTTGTCGGGTTGGGGCGACATTTTTCTACTGAATGTCTTCCATTCTTTGGTAAGTTTTGCTGCTCTTTTCACATTCTTTTTAAAAAGGGAAGCTTAATATTTATGCTGGGCCAGGTTTTTTTTTGCTTTTTTTAAATACTTGACACCAAACAAACTGGATCTTCCTGTACCAGCTATCTGCTGAATCTTAAATGGGGCTGGGGAGAGGAGAGCAGTGAGAGGCAGGTAGCTAGTTGTTCAGGTAGCACATCCCAAGACTCTCCTTTCCTGCTGCCAAAGCGACGGCAGGCCCATCTGTGTTCTTCTATGAATAGTTCTGCCTCATCTGGTTTTTGGACCAGATTAAGCCGGGAGGGTTGCAGGGCGGGTGCGGGGAGGGGGGAGGTGAGGAGGCTTAAGCTGCTATCCCTCTTCAACCTATATCCACACCTGCTACAAACAAAGACATCTCTTTTGAAGTTTAAGGTGACACCCTCGCCATCATAATTGGATGTTTGCTGGCACTTTGTTAGATTTGCAACTGATGGGCTCTTTTGCCATTCTCTGTATTTCTTCTCCTTATTTTCTTTTCCTAAATGGAGGAATTGCTAGATGATATCCCACTCCCAGCTCTGCTGAAAATGAGTTGGACATGAATCTTTCCCAATACAATAGTGAAGTCAATAAAAATTCTCATTCCAAAGAATGGGAAACTCACAGCAGTGTCCATCCATAGAAATGAAGGGTAGGCATTGGGAGGCTTCCTTCATTAACACCTACAAGGAGCTCTCCCATCTGCTGCTCTCTGAGACCAGCTAGGCCATCAGGAGGCTCTTCTCTCCCTTGTCCTTCATGACCACATGTTAAGTAGGTGCCTAAGGGTATGCCTCCCTTGGGGGGATGCACAGCTTTGATGATCCACTTCTTGGTGTACGTTTAGGAGGCTAAGGGTTGTTTTAGAGGCACGGCATTTTGATTTTGTGTTTAGACCTAGCCTTTAGGACCTGTGTTGTCTCTACATTGGTGCAATCAAGAAAGTTATGTGCCATAAGAAAATTAGGAATGAAAGAGAATTGTTCTTTTTTAAAAAGACTCTTCATCTAATTCTATGTCAGATTCACACTTGCAAATCTGCTTATCTATTAAGATCAGCTATTTTACAGATATTAGAGGTGTGCGTTACACTAGGGTCTTGGTCTAGAAGCCTTTTCAGACACTCCAGACAAGATTAATCCACAACCTCACAGCCCCAGCAGGAAAAACATTCAAATTTTCTCGTTTTATAAAATAGTTAAATCAGGGTCTGTATGATGCATTGTTTCTTGAACAACTGTGTTCATTGGCCCACATGACCTTATGTGATAAAGGAATAGTGTTTCTAATGAGAAACATTTGATATGTAACATTTCCTGCCCTTTTTATATGCTAATTCTAGAATCTTTGAGTTTGTGCAAATGACACGTAGTCCTTGGTTCCTGATGCCTGGCATCCATTTACTTATTCTGATAACCATTTCCCCAGTGGTCCTCTTCCCCACTCTTGGCCTCCAGGTCTCAGGGGAAGGATCACCTTGTCCAGACTAAGAAATCCATTACTTTGCACGTGAGTGACCATTGTCCCTAGTTAAGAGATGGACATGAGATCTCTTAACTCATTGGGATTACCCTAATAAGAAACTCAGATCCTGGACTGTTACTTGACCTTTGGAGGAAGTGACTTCCTGTCTTACTGGAGTTAAATCTGGAAAGAGATAGGCTCAGGACCCTGCCAGTCATTTTCTTCCTTTGATGAATTACTATGCCTGGAATTCAGCTAAAGAAGCAGAGTAAGAAAGCTGGGGGGCGGGGGGGGGCGGCGTTGAAAAACAGGCTTCTTTTCACATCTTTTGAGCTTTGGATGGAGCTTTCCGTGAAGTGTTAAGAAATAAATGTTAAATCTCCTGTTTACCAGGCTCCATGCATTTCCTTTTCTACTTAAGCCAGTCTGCATCGGGTTTTCTATTACCCAGCACTGAAAAATATAAACTAATACACATGCATGGGTCAGAGATCATGGAGGGCCAGACAGTATTCTCTGACCTCCATGGCCAGTGCCTGACCTTGCTGGACACTGCAGCTGCCATCGCCTACTCCTGTGGGCCACTTGCTCTAGATTTAAAGTTGTAGGCAGAGCATCCCATGGGATGAGCTTCTGGGTTTCTGTGCTTGTGTCCTGGCTGCTTGGGAAGGTGCTATAGTGGGAGGCAGGACACTGTGTCATACCGAGGCACAGGCTTGGGACCTTTCCCCAAAATCTGAAGGAAGATGGATGTTGAACAAGAAACGACTATAAAACAGGCAGGAAATAAAAACAAATAAAACCCAACCCACACCATAAGCCTACTTCATTCTCATGGCTCGGTGTTAGAGCTAGAGATTGGGTCCTTGTTCCATGCAATGAAAAATGGCTATTTTGTCCCTCTTTCTCAATACATTGCAAAAGTAATGTATTGTAAGATGGCCACCATTTAGCTGGCTAAAAAATGGCTAAATTTTAACTCCAAATGGGAGAATATTTATAAAGTCACACAGTTCGAGGATTCTAAAAAGAACCATAGTACAATGTTAGTAGAATAAACAGGCGAGGAAATAATGGTTTTTTCATCATTCATCACATTCGGGGTAGCAAAGCTTCTAAGGAAAATCAGAACTCACTCACTGATCCTTTTAGTTTTTCCTGAGAAATTTTTCACAATTTAGGAGGCAGGCAGGGGGAAGCTGGAGCTGAGGAGCTGTCTTTTCATTGTTTGTGAAGCACAAACATTCGCCTGCTTGCTTGAGTTCATGTACAACATACTCCTGGGAACATGGCCCCCTATTACTAAGCTTCTCTGAAAAACAATCTTTGATGGGTTCCATGGCTTCTACCATCCACACTATGACCCCATATTATTGGAGGCTAAAGCTGTTTCTTCCTTTAGCATCACCATGAAAACTTCTGTACTTGAGGTGTGGTCTTCATCGTTGGTTGTTTTCTTTGGAAAGATCCCCAAGGGATTGCTGTGGCAAAGGTCATGGACCTTTTAAAGGCTCCCCAAATTGCTCTCCAGAAATATTTTCACGGGCTGCATGAGGTTATGTACTTTTCAGACACACAAAAACGTGTTCATTGCTTAGAATGTAGGCAGAGAGATCGGAGGAATAATAGATTCTTTTCTGAAAAGCAGCGATACTACTGATACTACTCAGTATCAGAAGTCTCTTTTATCTGAATAGATCAAGGGCGTCTTTTTTTTTTTTTTTTTTTTAAGAAAGCTTTTCTTATACTCAGACATACAGAAAGATTTGTAAGTGTATGGTCAAAGGGAACACATTTAGGCATTTTCCAAGCCAGGAGCCCCGCCACGAGGAAGAATGGGCTCAGCTCCGTCTTTGTTGAGGTTGCCCTGTACCTGTCCCCTTTCTCAGTAACGAATGCTGATGTGAAAAAGCCCTCCTGCCCTTGAATGTGGACTCTGCTGGTAGATAGCTCAGTAACTAGCTTTTCTAATCATGACACTCACTCTTGTATGCAGAAACTTCCCCATAAACAATCACAAACAGAAGGGCTACAGGTGATGGCATTCTGACCAACAGCTCCTGAGTGCAACTGGAGTTTAGTATTTGAGGCATTTTGGGATTGAGTCACCGGACTCCGCCCACATCAGTGAGAGCCCGCGGTCAGGTTCCAGATGGTCGCCAGTAACTGTGTTACTTGCCTGGCGGCCTCATTTAAGAATTGTGCCTGCCAAGGAACCTGGGCAGCTATTTCTAATTAACCAGTGCTTGATTGGAAGTTTAACCCATGGTTTTGGAAATAGCAGTCATTGTGGTTTGCGCTCACTGAGCACTTGCTAGGTTCCAGGCACTGTGCTCCACACGCCTTCTCGCAATCTCTCATTAACCACATGAGGCAGGTACTGTTTATTAGCCTCATTTTACTGAGGAGAAGACTGAGGCTCAGAGACATTAAGTAACTTGTCCACTATCTCACGGTGAGGAAGCAATGGAGCTTAGTAGCTTCATTCAGCAGGACCAGCTACAGAATGTGCAGGGGCCGGTGCAAAATGAAAATGTGGTCCCCTTGCTAAGAAATGAGTAAAAATGTCCAAATGGCAACAGCAGTGCACTAACCACAGCACAGGGCCCTTCAAAATGGGGCTTCTGTTTGCACAGGTTGCACACCCATCAAGCCAAACCTGTGTGCAAAGACATTCTGGTTTTAGAATGCACGTTGTCACCACACACCAGGCCTGCATAGCACATGGGTTGGCAAAGGTGTGACTTTGGCATGTAAATAGCAAATGGGAGCATCATCTGTGTGCTCCTCGGGCACACGTCCTCCCTAAACATCGGCCTTCTCTTCATGGGACTGTTTCCTAGCTGGGGGTCAATGCAGCTAAGCCCCACCTTGGTCCTTCTCACATGTTGCAAACTGTCCTCACTTGGGCTCATCTCCTTTGAAAGTCACCAGAAGCCCGTTGATGGAGTAGCTCCTTGGATGTCTTGGATTTGGGGTGCTAATCTTCTGGGCTAGGTCTGCCTCATTGATTGCTTCTCTGGTGGCTGTGTATTCCCTCTCATTTCCCAGCTTTCACAGCCCCTTGCTGCACCAAGAGATGCTCGCACCCCAAATCCAGCCATGGGCCCGCCCAGGTCAGTGAGCCAGCCCCCGGAGGTACATTTTGTCCCATGTCCTGGCGCTGTGGGAGAACAGCAGAGTTTCCGGAGGGAAAGTAGGAGCCAACCATCTGTTTTCTCCCGGGGCTTCGTTTTCCTGGAGACATATGGCTGAGAAGTGATTTCTTCCTACTGGAAACCACGAGATGATAATCGCTAATGCTTACTGAGCGCCTCCTGTGCGTCGGGCTTCACATACACGTATTTAATCTTCACAGGCAACTCCTTTCACCTTCAGTAGCTATGAGGTGAGTGCTATCAAATAGCCTCACTTCTCAAATGAGGAGCAGGAGGCAGAAAGGTTAGGTAGGTTGCCAACATCCAAGTGTTAGTAAGCCAAAGAACCAGACAAGAATCCACATTACCTCACTTCAAAGTTCTCCCAAGCATTCTGGAAGGCTGGGCAGGATAGTCTAACAGGCCGGGTAGAACTGGAGCCAAGAATCCAGGAATGTGGGCCTCCTATTGCCTCAAAGTTCCAAAATGGAAGTTCTAGGATTTGCCTAGAGTCACAGTGTTGACAGTCAAACTGCAGCAGTCACTCCCAGATAGTTCATTGGGGGCAGGGGACCAACATGCGCATGCGCACACCCATGCACAAAGTACAGCGTCACTCAGGAATGGCGATTACTTTGTGTCTGATATGACACAATGCCCTTAAATATGCTTAGAAATGTATTTAAATATCACTTCACTAGTGCCCTAACCTAACAACTTTGCTTTACTTTCATTTTAGTGTTCCTGTCTGTGAAACACTGAGTAAATAAGGAGCCAATGATGATAATACTACTTTGCATTGTTATGGTACTTGACACTTCATTGATTTTTTTCCCCCATGTTGTCCTTGAACCCCTCCAATACCAGGGTTTGCAGTGACTAAGTGAGTCTAAGGACAACTGGGTAGAGTGAGGTGAATTGGATCTGGAGCCTCTGTCTTCTTACTTCTCTCTCATGCTCCTGATGACCCTGGGTGACCCCTGACCCAGGGGTGGGGGCAGGTCCTCTCTGAGAAGAAGAGGAAGGGTGCACAGCACTGGTCAGGGCTGCAAAGATGCCTAGTCAGCAGGTTCGAAGCCTAGGTTTGTTTGCTGGTGTCTGCAGTGTATTTTTTTTCCAAGTTATTAGACTAAAAGAAAACCTAGATCCCCTGATAGTAGTCAGGCAATTATGAGACAGCCAAGCAAGAGAACGAATGTTCCAGAAGTTACTAGAATGTTTCCGAGAGGGAACCTTAAACCTGCATAATGTGGAACTGTATAGGCACATTTGTTCCCTCTCCAAGAGGGCTATGTTATGTAAATCGGATCATTCTAGAGGGGGATGCTGAGAAAAAGGATTGTGTCCAAGTTCCTGAAAGCACCTGAAAAAAAGTTCCAAGGGTTGGTTGTTGTTGTTGTTGTTTTTACCATTAAATCAAAATGGTGGTGAGTCAAAGAAATGCGAGATTTAGGAGGCTTGACTGAACACTCCTTGATGAAACAGCAACTGTGATTTAGATGCTTGTGATAAGAGGTTTGAATGAATCCGAGTGGAAACTTGAAAAGGAAAATAGCAAGGTGACTCATTGCTCAAGGGCAGAAAGCACCAGTGAGCTCACCACATGCATAGGAGGAGGATTGATGGACCAATCATCAAGGCCGTTCTTTACTGTGCTGCACCCCCAACATACTGATAACCATGAACCCAATAACTCACCCACTGACGGCTTTCGAAACAGACCTCACATGAGTCACCCTGATATCAGAGGATAGTTAGGTGACTACCTAGATACTCATTGACATGAAAACGAATAACAAATGATTTAGATTTCCATACAAACTGTGCTACTGCCATAAGCCATTTTCTTCCAACACCACTGTCTTTAGTCCCATCCAAATAGAGTATACGTATTCACTATACCTCAGTTACTTACTAGTATGTAATTGCTGCAGTCTTAAGATGTTGGTGTTTTCAAAGCATTATTTGACAAACATACTAGCAGACCTGGCTATGAAGGGTTTCTTTTATCTGTAAACATCCATTCCACCAACACACATTTATTTAGCACTTGATATCCCTTGATGCAAGAAGTGGGTGGGAAGATAGGCCGGATTCAGAGATGATGCAGGGTTCCCAGTAGAGAGAAGAAGAGCCACTGTCCTTCCCCCACTCTTGACTGTTTTCAGGCTTCCCCAGGCAGGGCTGTGTGGTCCGTGGGTCCTTTCTGAACTTGTGCTAGACCACATAGCCTCCTTAGTGCGGAGCACCCATGACCCTGGGAAGGCAAGTGTTGAAGGCAGCCACAGTCTGGAGGGGCTCATTTGCAATCTAAAAACGACAATGGCGAACCCTTCTTAGGTGTGCAGGTGACCCTAGACCAGACAGGTCCAGGATGTTTGGTGTTTCTGAAATGGATACTACCACTTTCCGTTAGAAATGCAATTTTGGGTGACCACACATTTCCTAAAAGGTAATCTAACTAAACACATTAGATCCCGGAAACCTGGATCTCCTTAAAACTGTTGATAACAAAGAAGGAAAGGAAGCAACGGGACAGTGTTCTGACGTGTACGGGCCTTTAAAATGAAGTGCTCCTTCCTAAAGTTCATCAAATTGGGGGTGGGGCTGCAGGAAGGTTTGGAAGGGTCTGTGGAGTCTTTGGTTCTGTACTCTAATTTCTCTGCTACCTCACCACTCTCCCTCTCTCTTTTTAATATTTCTCACCAGGGTATGGGAATATTGCTCCGAGCACTGAAGGAGGCAAAATCTTTTGTATTTTATATGCCATCTTTGGAATTCCACTCTTTGGTTTCTTATTGGCTGGAATTGGAGACCAACTTGGAACCATCTTTGGGAAAAGCATTGCAAGAGTGGAGAAGGTCTTTCGAGTGAGTACTGCCTCTATGTCAACCCTGGCCTCTGAGGTCCAAGTGGCATTTGCCCGGCGGGATCCAGGAGGGATCATCAGGGTCTTGTCATATCATTACCACTTTTAAGGGAATAGTCCGGTGTTATGATCCCATTTCCTGTGTGGCTGATGGCAGTCACAGGCACTGTGCCGAAACTCCTTTCTTCGGTAGGTACTTTCTGTAGAGCGGTATCTCTGGAATCACCACACAGAGGGTTAAGTATGGATTGGCCAGCACAGATTTTGTGAAGACATGAAGCACACTCCGTTTCTTCTTAACGATGAAGATGAGTCCTTAGTGTGTTTGCAATGAAGTAGAAAACTGTAAATTCATCCATTTTGCTTTTGGAACTTCTTCCTTCCATTTTATTGGCCAGCTTGGTGTCTTCAGGATGATCCTGGTTTCTGGGATCTCTTCCAGAGCCTGTCTTTTCTAGGCCCTTTTGTATCTGTCTCCCCGTGGCCCCTCCCTCTTTCTCCTTCCACTGCTGTGTTCCCTCAGCAATAGGACACTGATGTGCTAATTCATACTAAGGCGCTGATGACTGCTATGGTGTTAGTGGGGTATTTTTTTCCTTTTAAGAATACTTACCTTTAAACAAGGGACAAAAGTCTCAACTCAAGCAAAATTTATTTACTAAATATGGCATTCCTGGCATCAATGACAGTCATGTGACATAGATGTGATTGGACTGGGGTTCCCAAGGCCCTTTAACGCACACCTATTCGTATGATTTCACAGACCACCTGCTTTGCTTTGGTGTAGGGCCGTGGTCGGCAAACTGCGGCTCGCGAGCCACATGCGGATCTTTGGCCTCTTGAGTGTGGCTCTTCCACAAAATACCACGGCCTGGGCAAGTCTATTTTGAAGAAGTGGCATTAGAAGAAGTTTAAGTTTAAAAAGTTTGGCTCTCAAAAGAAATGTCAATCGTTGTACTGTTGATTTTTGGTTCTGTTGACTAATGAGTTTGCTGACCACTGGTGTAGGGTCATTTCTGCTCTTTTTCTCATTATTGACCTAATGTTCAAGTGTTCCAAACCTTCTTTAGGGAATTTTTTTCATGACTTAATATTTTAAAATGACACTTTGAGATCTTTTTCAGAATCCGGCAATGATGGGAAAGATAGGTCAGTGGTTAGCTCTAAATCTGAACTTGTTTTTCCCTCTGAGACAAGCAATCATGACCAGCTTTTCTTTAGAAGAATACAGGGAGTTCCCTACTTTAGTTTTGTTAGAACAGTTCCAGTTTGTCAGAGTGGATGAATAAGGCTTAGAGCCACCTTTATATAAGCTCAGTGGTCCTCAGTTTACTCCTTAGCAAAAGGGGATAGAATTCTAATCTGCTTCATAATATTTGGTAATGATTAAATGAATTCATGTATAGAAAAAAGCCTGGCATGGGGCCAGACACGTAGAGTTCAGAGCTGTGGGTCTGTCTCCTGAACGAAGTGTTTGTTGGCAGGGTAGCCGCCCATTCACATGCCATCCGAGCAGCTCAGCGGCATGTGGGTTTTTCCTAGAATGCCCCACAACCTTTGCTCCCTAAGTGCTGGCTAGTCAGCCAGCCTCATTAGAGCATGCACCCGGCTCAGTGGTCACCATGGAAACCGCCAGAGCTCAGTTTCTCTGCTTCTCAGAGGTTCAGGTCTGCCTGAACCAGACAGGGCAACCCTGCCTCCAGAAACAGTTCTCAGAGGAGCCCTTCTAGCCCTCACAGCTATAGAAAAGTAAATCTGGCGGAGCAAACACTCAGACGAACAGGATTCAAATGGAGATCCGGCATTTTTATATTTAAGTAATTTCTCGAGATCACGGTGTCTTTATTTGTAAAACAACTGATTAGACTACGAGCTTTTGAAATTCTTTTTTATAAAAAAAAAAAAATGAGGGACTGTATTCTAATCGAGGAAAGAGGTTGCACTCATTTGATGACACCAGCTACCAAATCTGGGGACTTCGTTCCCCCTAATGTATTTTGAACTTCAACTAGAGGACTGCTCTCCTTCCCCTGGAAGCTGCCTCTCCATGCTTAGTTCAATGGGCGCTGGGACAGCCTCAAAAATCTCACATTTCATTTTTATGCTGATGCCACTCCGTTCCAGGAAGCTGAGGGTGGTGTATTATGGAATTGGCAGCATACAAGGTAGGCATTTGCAGCCCAGTGGAGGGCGCTGTTGGCAGGGATGATGAGTTCCAGGAGCCATAGAAGCGCACTTCCTGGAGATACAAACAGCAATTTGGCTTGCTGCATGTGGCCTTGCTAGAAAATCTCCCAGCTCCTGCCATTCATTTAAACTACATCTAAAAGGCCAGTTACTCTTAGGTGATTGTTTGAGAACTGAAAACAACAAAACTTGGGGTGGCGATTTCTGGTTCCCATGGAGAAGGCTCATTGTTTTTGTTTTCTCACCTGCTCAGTGACTATTAAGCCTTTCCTTTCGTCTGTTGTGGTTTTTGGGGGGGATAGAGAGGATTTTTCGTGGAGTAAAGATAAAATATAGTCAGCCTTCCAGCTGCCTGTATTCTGAAGTGACAGGATTTGGGGCGTTCTACCACATCAGAGCCTCATTTTGAAGAGTTGCTGAGGGTGTCTGTATTATGTAGGAATGCTTCTGGCTACAGAGTGACCAAATGCTTGGGGTTAGCATGGGGTGAATAAAAGAAAACACCTTTTTGTCCTCTGAAGCTCAGAACTAGTTGAGAAATAAACATGGAAATAAGCATATGGAGATTAAAATGTCCACTTTATTGCTGGTTAGCTCATCAGAGGATGTAGCTTTCGCTTCGGTGACGGAGGGGCTTTTCGATATCTCACCCGTCACTGGATTTCTATTGCTGTACAGCAAATGATCGGCAATGCAGAGGCTTAAAAAAGCAACACCCATTTGATTTGTTATGTCACAGCTCTGGGGCTGACCACATCCCTGTGATGAGCTAAATTTGAATTCTGTTGGCAGAGAAGTTGAGGAAACAAATGGCAGCATGGGCCACAGGGGTCACAGCCGCTAGCCACACAGGCCCCTTACTGGGAAGCTGTCCTCCCTCCATTTGTCGTTAATCAGGTGACCTTTGGGGTCCTTGAATCACTTAGGGGAGACTGGATTATGCTATGGTAACAAATAACCCTCTGCCAGGGTCTGCTGCGGCCCAGGCAGCTCTCCGGGCTTTAATGGGTTTGGGGGAGAGGCGGGGGATGGGGGGAGCAGCTAGGCATTGCACACTGGCTCTTAAGGGCTTTGGCCTCCAGTCACAGCCCTTTGGCCTGAACTAGTCACATGGACCCACCCAACTGCAAAGGGGAGGCTGAAAGGTTTTCTTTGATCTCCAGGAAGGGGCGGAGGTAGGAAATTGGTGAGCACTAGTAATCTCCTGTGCCTGTCCCCTGGGACTATTCCTGGGCTCCCTAGCATTTAGAACAGACGGCCTGTAGATGGCTCTTTGGGGAACAAGACTCCAGTGAGACTCTTCTCACACCGGAGGATTGGAGCTTGCTGGTTGTTCAGTGACGACTTGCCTGAAGCGACACAGTGAGTTGGGGGCACAGCTTGGACCCGGACCAGTAATCCTGCCTCCTCGTCCGGGTGGGCCACTAATATTTACTGTCAGAGGTGTGAGCTCAGGCCATGAATCCAATGTGGAGTTTAGGTGTTGTGAATATACCATTCGAATTCCTGGAGATGAGTTTTAAGTATTTATGTAATACCCAGTAAAAATAATTCCTCCTAGGTTTCCAAGTGCAAGGTGGGCAGTTGGCGGTTGAAGGATGATGATTTGGGATTCCGCCGGGTTGATCATGGGTCCCAAAGCAGATTTAGGGAGTGGGCAGCCTCTGTGTCCCCTGCTGCGGGCTGGCTCCTTTGTGGGGCCAGGCCAACTGTCACTGGAGAGGATGCTGCAGGAAAACCGGTCTGATTTTGGACTGGATCCCGTTTTCTTGCTCTGAGCTGGACTTCGGCCTCTGGTGGGAAGCAGCTCAGGCTTTCTGATATTACCTCTGGAACTAAGGGACTCCTTTTTCTTCCTTGGCCTTTTCCCCCAAGGACGCCGCAGAAATGTTCATTTGCCTCTGAAGCCAAAGGAGCCTGGGTGTAGCTGACACATAATCACACATTACGCTAGGTTTATTGGTGCCACGATTCCCTGGGGACTTCGGAGCCTGCCAAGTGCTTAAGACCGGGTGACTACGATCTCAATCTGCTAATGATGCTCAATTAGTGGGCTAGTCAATCACTTTGGATTGCAGGAAGGGGCTGGCGGTGGAAGCCAAGGACTCCTGGAGGCCTCTGCCATGTGCCTGGCGTGAGTGGAGGAGCGATTTGAAGGACACATTTGCAGGAGGCTTCTGTTTCTCACAAGGAGTCTTGAGCTAGCTCCCAGCGGCAGTGGGGTTCACTTGAAAAGATTACCATTTCAGGAAGATCAAAACCCTTGTTTTGGAAACTGGGTGTTATTTTCAGCTCTGTGGGTACAAAGTTCCAGTCCTAACAGTAGTGGAAATGCTCACTGAGGAATTAGTTATGCACATCAGGGCTGTGCCTAAACAAGTGTGGGGGGAAGCCAGGTGGTGGGGCTGCGAGTGCCCCAGAAAGTGTGTGGAACTTCTGGGAAGTCACTCGTAAACCTCTGAATTTTGCAGGGAGACTCGGATTTGTCATTTGTCCAAGAGGATTTGACTGAGGTCAGATTGAATACTCTGGCACCTCCGTCTCAGAGTCTAGAGATAAGATGCAAATCTGCTTCGAGGTTTTAGTCTAGGCCAGACGCTGGCTGTGGGCTTTGCTGAGAGTAAGCTGTGCAACAACCCTCTCAGAAAGGCCGTGTCACCCTCTTCATTGTATGAGACCAGAAGGTGCACATTACCAAGGTCACCCAGGCCATAAGGGACAGAGCGAGGATTTTCAAAGCCAGACTGAGTCTTTCCGCTCTCCTTCCTTCCTTCTTTCTCTTGTGAGGCAGGGGTAGCATCTGGTGATTCAGGAGAGTCTTTGTGAAAGGTTAGGATGATCTGGAACGGATAAAGATGAGAACACGTTCATATTGGCCCTGTGTCATCTGGCGATACGTTGAATTGGACCATATCCTCCGATTCTTTCCTACTCACCTGTTCTGTCTCCCCAGTGCTGGGTTGTTCTTAGCAAACATCTCTTTCTCGGTGTTCTCTACTCCTGGAGATCCATCTAGGATTTATTTTCTTTATTTTTTTTTAGTTTTTTGATATATCTGTATTGATTTCAAAAAGGAAGGGAGAGGGAGAGAGAAATAGAAACATCAATGATGAGAGAGAATCATTGATCGGCTGCCACCTGCAACCCGGGAATATGCCCTGGCCGGGAATCGAACTGTGATCTCCGGGTTCATAGGTCGACGCTCAGCCACCCCGGCCAGGCCCAATCTAGGATTTAAATGCCTCCTTGCTCATGTCCACGATGTGACTAATGTGAAGGTGGGCTTCTAAAAGGGGCTTGTGCTATCCCAATAGCTGACTTGTTTTGACCCACCTCCGAGAGGGAAGTTGATGAATTCTCTACTCTCTGTACAACCCACTCATTGTTGACAATAAGAGGAAACACAGCTCACAGCCAAGCCCTTGGGCAGCCCAGGCAGCTGGTCGTGCCCTCAAAACCACACTTTTTTTTCTGGGCCCCACCGATTGCCTCAGAGCTTTCCTTCAGTGGAGTGGAGAACCTGGGGTTTGAGGGAGTCAGCACCAAGGTTTTAATTCCCACTGGGTGTTTAACTCAGT
Organism: Eptesicus fuscus; assembly: GCF_027574615.1. Lineage (NCBI taxonomy): Eukaryota > Metazoa > Chordata > Mammalia > Chiroptera > Vespertilionidae > Eptesicus > Eptesicus fuscus. The sequence continues at coordinate 11,733,956 of NC_072477.1, read as the reverse complement.
CCTAAACTCAAGGAACGTGGTGGAAAAGCTCCTCCTAAGCTGTCACCCAATAGAGGAAAGTCTCTGGCATATTTCTGGGTTCGTTATCTCCAAGGTTGTGCCCATTGAAGACATGATTCCATGGGTTTTATTAATTAAAGCAGCTTATCTCTTTGTATTTGGGGGCCACCACATGCTTTTGATCCACCACATGGTAACCTGTTTCTAAAACTTCCAGGTACTTTTGGGTTACAACTTTGATGCAAGAATGTTACGAGCACTCATTTCTATTAGTATCCTAGAGTCAGCTTACCAGGTGGACAATTTCCCATAGTCACCCCTCACCACCCACTTCACAGGCCAGTGTGGGTCCTCGGCAAGGCATGCTGACGTCATAGAATAATAATCCTTCGCCTTCTTGTAAAACTCTACTTTTAAAACATTACATTTATCAATGTAAAACAACAACAATGGGTTTTTCTCTTACATCTAGCCCCATGCTACTTGTGTCAGCCAAGCAAGTAATAAACCATTCTAGTGCAGCTTCCAGAAACTGAGGTTCCTAAAAATTGAGAGATGCCTTTGTTGAGTCGCGTCTGCCCATCACGGAGCTGGTATACGATCCACAGGCTTACACTAGGGTGATGTTTCTAAATGACTGGTGTGTCACGAGTCGATAAAAAGTAGCTTTAGAACTTTTCACTTTAGGAAAAAGAAAATGATTAGAATACGTCATTACTGGGAGGCATGCCAGTGTTTGGGACCTTGACCCCAAAGAGGCAGCTTCCTTGGGAGGTGCCAGCCTGCCGGGCACAGCCTGGTCACACTGCTGAGCAGGCTCTGGTGGCTTTGTATAAGGGAGGGCTGCCTGCCGGCATGGATCCAGCCTAGGTAGAAGAAATACACTCTGTAATTCTGGGGGGAAATGCTTTGCTTTTTATTTACTGAGAAGAGCTGCATTTGTGTATCACAGCGTTTTTGACCTAATGGTTTTGAACTGTGTCTTGGAGTTTATTGCTGAGTTTTAGCCTCTCGTTAGTATAGAGCTGTGTTTCTCCCTCTGTGGGCGGTGGGTCCCCAGGGGCCTGAAGTGCTGTTTTAAAGGACCCGAGAATCCTTTCGTGCATCTAGCACTGCTGGTAGAGAGAATAAAGACTGTCTCCTTCACACATGTACTGCCCTTTTCCTCATGTATAGAAGGGGGTTGTCATCACTTAACCTTTTGCACTCGGATGTCGAGTGTGACTCGACACGGTTAGCATCGGTAGCCCATCCCTTCCCTCCCTCAATCCCTCCTCCTTTATTTGGGCTTTTCTTACATTAAATAAATAAGTTTGTATGAAAATAAACTCCAGTTTTTTATTCTACTGCCGCGCTTTGTAAAATCTGGGGTATTTAAAAAATTAAATCCCGAGTAGAATAAAGGAATCGAGAAAAAAAGCAAGCGAGTACAAAGGGTTAAGTTCATTTTAAAAGGTGATAGTATATTGTTTTCTTGATATGTTTTCACAATCAGTGGGTACCAAAGGTTCTATTGTTCTGTGGGGATTGAGGAATTTTTTTTTTTTTTTTATGTTCAAAAAGGATTCCCATCCTCAGAAAAAGTTGAGTACAAAGGGACAGAGCAACGCTGGCTTTTCCCATCAGCACCGTCTCTATGTTGTTTGGGGGGCTCTTTTCCCCATGGAATTAACATTTTTGTCCTGGCCATAGTCACATAGTTTCAAAGAGGTTCTCAATTAAGGTAACCCCAGGAATTATTGGGGTGCTATAAAGCCTGCTTCAGCTTTTTCTTTATCCCTAACTTTTTATTGTGGTGAAATATGCATTACCTAAAATTTACCATGTTAGCTGTTTAAAAATATACGGTTCAGTGGCATTAAGTTCATTCACCTTGTCGTGCAAACATCCTCACCACCCATCTCCAGAATTTTTTTTATCTTCCAAAACTGAAAGTCTGTACCCATGAAATGATAACTTATTCTCCCCATGCCCTCAGCCCCAGTCACCGCTGTTCTACTTATGTGACGGCCCCAGATACTTCACACAGTGTTTTTCCTTCTGTGTCTGGCTTACTTCGCTCAGCATAATGTTTTTAAGGATTCATGCATGTTGCAGCATGTCGGAATTTCCTTCCTTTTTAAGGCTGAATGATATTCCATTGTATGTATGAGCCGCATTACGTTTATCCATTTATCTGTTGATGGACACTAGGGTTGCTTCACCTTTTGGCTACTGTGAATAATGCTGCTAGGAACACGGTTGTGAAAAATCTGTTCAGGTCCTTGCTTTCAGTTCTTTGGGGTGTACCTAGAAGTGGAATTACTGGATCATATGGTAAGTCTGTGTTTAACTTTTTGAGGCACTGCCATACCGTTTTCCACAGCACTGCACTATGTTACATTCCCGCCAGCGATGCGCAATGGTGCCAGTTTCTGCACAGCCTCACCAACACTTATTCTTCTCTGTTTCTTTTTTCTTCTTCAGCTTCTATGGGCCACAAAGACAGCATTGGCTAACTTGCTATTTGATGGTCCCTTATGTTTTAGCTGCTCCAATAGCTGCCATTCTGTTACATTGGGGGCAAAGGCAAGAGGCGGGGTCCCATGCTGTGCCTCCCTCTGGCACCTGCCCCCCTCCTGTCCTCACCTCCAGCCATGCCCCCTGCTTGTTCCCATCCTGCTCCAGCTCTGGCACTGCAGCAGAGCTACTGGGAGGGTGGGCAGCTGGACGCCAGGCCACCTTGGGCCTCTGCACGCTGGTGACATCTGGGTTGCCCCTTGCCTTGCCGCTGCTCTGAAATCCCTTTATTCACGTTGTAATGATTCCCTCTCCAACTCCCCCTCGTAGCTTTCCCTTCAGACCCTTCCCAGCTCAGTTTAATGAGCAATTATCAAATAGCACCTTCAGCAATGGCAACAATGGGGTATGTGGCAGTAAACAAGAGACAGTCTTCTCACCCGAGAAGGAAACAGGCATGCATAGAGACCAATGTTGCCCTAGCCGGTTTGGCTCAGTGGATAGAGCATCAGCCTGAGGACCAAAGGGTCCCAGGTTCGATTCCAGTTAAGGGCATGTACCTTGGTTGCAGGCTCCTCCCTGGTTAGGGCTCTGCTCGTGCAGGAGGCAACCAATCAATGTTTCTCTCACATTGATATTTCTCCCTGTCTTACCCTCTCTCTTCCACTCTCTCTAAAAATCAAGGATTAAAAAAAAAAAAGACCAATGTCCCCGGTAAGACCGTGGCTGGGGCAGGCATCCTCTGAGGTCACACTGTCTCAGTGCCTAAGCCATGTGACCTTAGGCTGTGCCTCAGTTTCCTCGTTTGAAAAATGGGGATAAATTCCATAGCTACCTCTTTCGGTATTTAGCTGATGCTTGTGAGCAATGCCTGGCATGTGGTCAGCACTCAATAAGTGGTGAACATGGCTATGACAGGCACCTGTCAGCCGTGGAAGCTCAGAGGAGGGACTGTGGATTCTACCTTGCGTATTTGACATGGCGCACATCTTCGGTGATGCACCTGTCTTATGTTGCTAATGGACTGTTCTCTTTAAGTAAAGCATGAGGGTCTTGAAACTAAGGCCTACTATGTCTTTCTTTCCCTGTACCCCTGCTCAGCGCTAAGCACTTTGGAGGTGTTCAGTAAATACTTCATTGATTGCGAATTCACTGGGGATGAGAGAGAGATGGACGAGATTCCTCTAACACACAGGGTGTGCAGGCCATGCAGCACCCCTGACAAGCCCCAGTGAAGAAGAGATGTTTGCTGATGCTGCTCTCAGTCCTACCTGCTGGGTGGAAGGGCTTGAGACTCAACGGGACTCAACTCCCATCAGCAGTCATTGCCCAGGGAGGAGAAGTTGCATTGGTCATGACTCAGCCAGGAAGAATGCAGAAGGTCTGAGTGAACCCCGGCCAGTCCTCTGTGCAAGAGAGGAGGTTGTACTCGCTTTCTCAGCTGCACTTAATAGGCTACAACTGTTTACACAGATGTGTCCATGATATTCCACTATTCTACTAAAAGGAAGATAAAAGAATGAGAAAGAATTTATTTTAGCTGGTTGGGGGTTGCCTCTCAACCTGTGGGTGCTCTTACTAGATCTTGAACACATGGGCCAGTTCATATTTTTATCAAGCCTTAACGTGCTCCTAGACATTCTTCCCAAAAGAAAACTGGCCCTCAGATATCAAGGGGGACCCTTAGAAGAGGGTTTTGCTGCACTTGTGTTCAGATGCTGCATTCTTGCCACGTTGCTGCCAGTTAGACGGAGCGATGTCCCCTAAGTTAGTTTTTTCCACTCCTTGTCAGAAGTGAATTTTACCGTAAACATCAACTATCTTTCTACCAGAGCCTGGGGAATGGTTGAAAGGGCTAGTGTTAAATTATTATTATTAATATTGTCTGTCTACCTATCCACCCCCACCCTCCAGGTTCCCTTTTACTGCCAAGTTGGCACAAACTAATGCATTGGGCGTCCCCTATCGGTTATCAGGACTTTCCCTTCTAATTTAACACTGCTTTGCAGTTTAGTTTGAAGAGTTAATTATAAATATATAGATACAGATACAGATACAGATACAGATACAGATACAGATACAGATACAGATACAGATATAGATATAGATATAGATATAGATATAGATATAGATATAGATAAATTATCATGCAGTTAAAAAAAGGAAAGGAATCTATGTTTGATTTTAAGGATAGAGTAGAGAAAGCTTCTGTGTGATTTTTTTAAATGAATTTTACTGAGTACTATAACAGAGTTGGCAGCAAAGCTAACAAGAAAGCAAATAGCGACATTTAAAATGAAATGCATGGCATATAAATGCCATGTGGTCTTCTCGCAGGGTTATTACCACTTTCTCTTTGGCTTTCTTTTTTCTCTTTGCTTCTTGCTTCGCTCCGCTTTTAAAAATCCTTAATTGTCCTCAGCCCTTTGATTCTGCTTTTCTGTTAGGTTTCTTTCTCTCCCGCCTACCCTTTGGAGGTGCTTCAACCTCTTCTTCATGGGAGAGAAGGAAGGGGGCCTGTCCAGATGGCCATGCAGACAGGTGCCACCTGCTTCTGGGAACCTCTCGCGGGGAGCGGAGGGCTGCTGCGGTCGCCCTCTGCCTAGGAAATGCTTCCCATCTTTTCTACTTTTTTTCTTTCAGTGAGGAAGGGAGAGGGAGAAAGAGAGATAGAAACATCAATGGCAAGAATCATTGATCGGCTGCCTCCAGCACACCGGGAATCGAGCCTGCCACAACCTGGGCATGTGCCCCAACTGGGAGTCAAACCATGACGTCCTCGTTCACAGGTTGACGCTCAACCACTGAGCCATGCCAGCCGGGCTTCTATTTTTTAAAATTAGCACAGGCCTCTAGTTTTCATAATCTTTCTGTAAAATGTCTTGAATTCAAATTCTCTCTTATGATTAGGGAAACCACAGAAAATGAGCCCACTGATCAGATTTTGTGGAACGCTCATATGGACCAAACATTTAAAAGTTACCATAGTTAGCCCTCTTTCCCAGAGTAAGGTCCTCAAGGGTCGTATGTGGGGAGAAATCTGTTTCCACAGGGGGAATTGAAAGGCCTGTGCCCTGAACACGTCACAGCCTGTCACTTCCAGACTTTCCCAGGTGATGTTCACGATGCTTCCAACCGTCCGCATCCTCCTCCTGCTCTCGGGGTAGGTGTCAGTTCTTTAGGGAGGTTTCACTCACTCCTCAGTGTGGCCAGCACCTTTCCCCCTTTCATCACACTGTGCACACCCCAGAATAGCATTCATCTCTCTGATTGGAGGTATGCGTTCAATGCCCGCAGTGCTCATCAGCCCGAGCGCTCTGTGGGAAGGGGTCCTGTCTGACCGGTCAGCAGTGTCTAGCTCAGGGCATGACACCCAGACCTGGTGAATGGATGAGCATCAGTAGATATGACCTCGTACTTTTTGATATAGAAAATGACCTTGAGACCAAAAGGAGTACCATACGCAAATAACTGTCAGTGGAACAAAAAACAGTCTTAACCTTTGAAATGTCATTATTTTGATGAAAGGGCTCTTTAGTAGGGGAGCTGTCCACTGATAATGATTATTGCATGTGGCCTTTCTCTGCTCAGGATCCTTCACCTCATTAGGCGATGCCTGTAGTGTAATTCTATAGATTTCTCAACAGGGTTATAAAAGACTTCCAGAAGCTCCTTAAGCACAATACACAGTTTAATTGTATCCAGTGGTTCTCAACTCTATAATACCCAATACCCACCCTTTTTTCAAAATTGGTGAATACATTTTTATAAAATGCCATAGCTCCCAACGTATTGGGGTGACATTGGTTAACAAACTATATAGGTTTCAGGTGTGCAAACCTAAAATACATCATGCTTATATTGTATTGTATCCAACACTGCCTTTTGTAGCTGATCCTTATTCATGCCCTTTTACCACATTGAAATGAATTTTATATTATACTAGAGGCCCAGTGAATGAAATTCGTGCACGGGGGTGGGGGATGTTCCTCAGCCCAGCATGCACCCTCTCCAATGTGGGACCCCTTGAGGGATGTCCAACTGCCCGTTTAGGCCCAATCCCGGTGGTATCGGGCCTAAACGGGCAGTCGGACATCCCTCTCACAATCCAGGACTGCTGGCTCCCAACCGCTCACCTGCCTGCCTGCCTGATTGCCCCTAACCACTTCTTTTTTTAAAAAAAATATATTTTATTGATTGTTTTTACAGAGAGGAAGAGAGAGGGATAGAGAGTTAGAAACATCGATGAGAGAGAAACATCAATCAGCTGCCTCCTGCACACACACCCCCACTGGGGATGTGCCTGCAACCAAGGTACATGCCCTTGACTGGAATCGAACCTGGGACCTTTCAGTCCACAGGCCGACACTCTATCCACTGAGGTTTCGGCACCCCTAACCACTTCTGCCTGCCAGCCTGATCACCCCCCTAACCACTCCCCTACCAGCCTGATCGATACCTAACTGCTCCCCTGCCAGCCCGATTGCCCCTAACTGCCCTCCCCTACCGGCCTGGTCACTCCTAACTGCCCTCCCCTGCTGGCCTGGTCACCCCCAACTGCCCTCCACTGCTGGCCCAGTCACCCCTAACTGCCCTCCCTGGCCAGCCTGGTCCCCCACAACTGCCCTCCCCAGCAGGCCTGGTTGCCCCCAACTGCCCTCCTCTGCCGGCCTGGTCACCCCTAACTGCCCTCCCCTGCAGACCTGATCACCCCCAATTTCCCTCCCTTGCAGGCCTGGTCCCACAACTGCCCTCCCCTGCCGGCCATCTTGTGGCAGCCATCTTTGACCACATGGGGCAGCCATCTTTGTGTTGGAGTGATGGTCAATTTGCATATTACCTCTTTATTATATAGGACTAGAGGCCCAATGCATGAAATTCATGCAAGGGACTCAGCCCTTGAAGCCACAGCTGCCTCGCAGCCCCACCCACTGGTCGTTCCAGAAGGTTGTTCAGGAAGGTTGTTCCAGAAGGTCATTCCGGAAGGTCATTCCGCCATCCGGTCTAATTAGCATATTAGCTCTTTATTACATAGGATAGTGCAACTTACCTACACAGCTAATTTTGAAAAATTCAACACTATTTTCTAGCTACAATATGAAGGAGTAAAAAAAGAAACTCACTTACAATAAATAATACATGTTTCAGTAATAGGTGCTCAGTCATGAAACCCCAGGGGACCTACTGAAGCAGAGGGACCCTTTCATCAATATGTAAAATGCCGTAGCTCCCAACGTAGGCTGGTTAGGTGCATCAAATCCATGACTAAGATGCCACCAGGGACTTTCCCATCAGTGATATGGAAAATGGAGAACAATCCTTGGCAAGGCTCCAACTATTCAAAATTCAGCCTTTTCGCAATTTACGTAGGAGTCATATTCTTGTAAAATTCAGCCTATATTGAAGCAGTACCAAACAGGGGTGTGTGTGTGTGTGTGTGTGTGTGTGTGTGTGTGTGTGTGTGTATGTATAAAAGGGAGTTCTCAGCTTAGGTATTATAAACATAAATTTTGTCAGTGGGACATTGATAACTCGTGCTAAATTTGGGATGACTCTGATTTGTGGCACTAAGTCTTGTATTACGGGCAGCGCCTCTACCCACTACATACCTGGAGTGTCCCTCCAATTGTGTGACAACCATGAACATCCTCACAGATTGACCCGTCACTTCCCAGGGTGTCAGGATCTAAACAGGGTTATAAAAAATAACTTTCAGGAGCTCCAGTGTAACTTTCCAGAATACACGTCCGTGATTTTTATTCTCGTGTCAATGGCCATGTTCAAATAGTCAAGACTCCCCTTGACTCAGTGCCTGTGGTATTAATATTCAATCCAAGAAGTACAGGTCATGTGCGTGTGTGGGGATGTCCATCCCTGTGCCTGTCCATCACATGTGCTTTTCCTAGCATTCCACGTTACAAAATCCTGGCAGTTTATCTCTTGTTGGATAAAGAGTTTTGTCTTATAGCCTTCATAAAATAGTTGACCTTAAACAGTTACTCTCATATTTTCTCTGGGTGCTAAAAAAGAAGGAGCAGGTGTAGAAAAATGCGCCATGGAGGGCACCCAGAATGCAAAGATAGTGCGACACACAAGCAGGTAGACAGCAAACTAGGAGGAGCTGGTTGATCGGCAGGGGAATATGCAAGGAACGAAGACAGCCGGGAGGAGGACCCTGTTACTTAACCAGAGGATGGAGGGCTTCCTGCAGGAGGCAACGCTGGAATTGTGTTTTGAGGAATAAACAAGAGTTTGGTAAGCATGACAAGGGGAAGGACATCCAAGCAGTTAGGACAGCCTTTTTAAAAGGCCCAGAATCCTCTGGCTGGTGTTTCCCAGTGGTTAGAGTGTCACCCCATGTACCAAAGGTTGCGGGTTCAATTCCTGGTCAAGGATGCCTTACTGGGTTGCAGGTTCAATCCCCAGCCCCAGTGGGTGTACATGTGGGAAGCCACCAACTGATTGTCTCTCTCACACTGATGTTTCTCTCTCTCTCTCTCTCTCTCTCTCTCCCTCTCCTTCCCTCTCTCTCTCTCTCTCCCTCACTCCGTCCCTCCCTCCCTTCCACTTTCTCTAAAAATCAATGGAAAAAAATATCCTCAGGTGAGGATTAACAAAAAAAGGCACAGAAGCATAGACTGATGCTGTATCTGGGCACCAATAAATGATCCAGTCCCCTGGGTAAGGTGCAAAAATAACCAGTATTATACACAAGACGGAGAGGGAAAGCAAGAGCTTGCCAACAGCAGGGCTCCCGGCACTGCGCTCAGGAGGGAGGAGCAGATTTCTGTAGGAAGAGGAGGTGGCCCTGGCAGCGAGCGGAATGCCATGACTGAATTGGAACAAGGCTCCCTCCCAGCTCCCACCGCCACCTTTGGCAAACATCCCTGGGATTACAAAGGCTCAGACAAGGCCCATCTCTCTTACTTTACTGTGGGGAATATCTACGCTCATTCTTCTGGTTTTCCCTCATGGACATGGCCATCGCCCCTTTCCCAAAGAAAGGAAGACAAATTGTATGATTTTCAAGGGCACTGTGCTATTTCTGGAGGGAACCACGTGGTGTCTGTGAGCATGTTCATTGTTTTCCCTTTCCCTTTTCTCCTCATTATTCCTCTTCCTCTCCTCCTCTCCCACCCCTCCTCCTTTGCCTGTCTTCCATTACAAACATTACAAAGAGAATGTGTGGTCATTGTGGAGACTTTGGGAAACACAGAAGAGTACAATGAAGCAAATAAAATCCCCTGAAAATCCATCATCCCAAGAATTCCACCACTAACGTGCCACTAATTGTACTTGGGAATTTTTTTCTCTTTCATCTATATTTAGCCCAAATCCCGGCTGCTCCACTGGTCCTGCAGCAGGCCCCTCCCCAGCTCTCCTGTCCAAGGTCCCCTGCCCGCTAGACATGTAGGGGATGTCACCCATGGCTGTTCTGGCCACGCCCTGTGTTCCCCATGGATTGCCAATCTCTGCTCTAACCACCAACTTCTCTCGGCAATGCTGCTGGTCCCTCCTGCAGGGGCAGAGCCCTCTGCCTCGGTCGGGGGTTGCTACTGCCCTGCTGGCCCCAGGGGAGGAGGCTGGCACTGCTCCTGTACTGCCCATCCCAGGAATGGACACAGCTCCTTCCACACCACGGCCAAAATGAGCTATACTTTTTGATAAGACTCTTCTGAAGATTAGGAATGTCAGAGACATTAAAGTGGTTAAATCAGATCTGGTTACAGTTCTGGCTGATCTTGGAGCAGAATTTCAAACCGACCACTGGGGGGCTGTGACCCTGCCTGCCTCCAAGTAGCCAGAGTCAGCTTACCCTGACCTCCAGGAGACGCGCTTGTGGGCAGGCAGCTTGGCTGAATCGAGAGAAACCTACTATCGTGATTTACGCAGAAAAGAAAGCTTTTAGGAAGGATATTGGATGGTTACCAAATCCTTGGGATGGTTGGAGACCCACACTTGGCAAGCAGCCAGCTGAGAACAATGACCCAAATCATGCCACAGGCTGGTCCTGGAAGAAGCCACCGCAGTGTCTGTCTGCACAGCCAGCAGGGCCCACTTGGAAGACCCTAAGGAGATGCATTCCTTCCACAGTTCCTTCCTCCCCAGGATGAGTGGCTAGTCTGTCTCCAACCCTAGCCCTCTGGTCCTGAAGGCATGCCTCTGAGAATCTCCATCCTTCCATTAGAAATAGCCCTTGGGATTAGGAGAGAGAAAGGAGGGAGAGGAAAACACACAGAAAATCATCAGATGAATACTTCAGGACCAAGTCTGTCACATCTGCCTCACTAGTGTCTGGTTTATCGATATTTTTTAGAGAGAGAAGAAGGAGAAAGAGAGAGAAAGAGAGAGAGAGAGAGAGAGAGAGAGAGAGAGAAACATTGATCAATTGCCTCCCACACACCCTGACTGGGGATCGAACCCACAACCTGGGCATGTGCCCTGACCAGGAATCAAACCCTCCACCTTTCAGTGCATGGGATGATGCTCCAGCCAACTGAGCCACACTGGCCAGGGCACTAGTGTCTGGTTTAAAGCCTGACTTAGGTCTCCACGGCTGGGGGAACCTGAGTGGCATGCTTGTGTCCTCGCAGTGGGGAGGCTGAGAAAGTGGGTAGCGGGCATCCTTCAGCTTCTGTATTGGGAAGAGTTCTCTGTCTTTCACCAAAGCAAAGAAGGGGATTAAGATGATGGGCAGACCAAAGGAATGACCAGTGTCCTCTAAAGTGACAGTGCCCAGTCATCTCATTCCTTTAGTTCCCTCACAACATGACAATAGGGTGGTGTTGGTCCTTAAATAGCATCATTGACGGACACAAACAGGGCAGTCCAGCCTGAGTGTCACCAGCATTGGTCCAATTCCACTTGCTAATCTTCCTTCCAGCCTGAGGGGAGCATCAGGAGGCCTCAATGTCCTTTTCTGATCTTTGTTTCTGGTCCTCCAATGAGCCCATGAACATCCCTGCTAAATACTTTGCAGGATGAAGTCATCTAAAATTATATTTTAAAGAGAATACTTTTCTAAGAAAATATTATCTGCAGAGATGCAACCCTACCTAAGGGTAGACCACCCTTTACTACTTTATCTCATGGAGCACGTGATGCCCACACCTGCTCTCATTTGCATAGCTAAAACAGCCCAGTCATCTCATGAAAGGTGAACGTATACTTTAGTCATTACATTGAGCTCCGTTAAAAGGTTTGTATATAAGTTAATTCTTTTTTTTAATATACTTTATTGATTTTTTACAGAGAGGAAGGGAGAGGGATAGAGAGTTAGAAACATAGATGAGAGAGAAACATCGATCAGCTGCCTCCTGCACACCCCCTACTGGGGTTGGGCCCGCAACTAAGGTACATGCCCTTGACCGGAATCAAACCTGGGAGCTTTCAGTTCGCAGGCCAATGCTCTATCCACTGAGCCAAACCGGTTAGGGCATAAGTTAATTATTTTAAAAGGAAAAAAAATGTACCAATTAACTAACCACAAGGATATTCATCATGTGTGTTCAGTGATGTAAATAAGCTTCTATCTGATTATTCTAATCAAACCCACATTCTAATCAAATTCATTCTAATCAAATTAAAGAACAAGGCTACTCTTAATAATGGAAGGTGAATGCTAGATGAATAAACACAGATGGGTTACGTATTCATTTATTTGTCTACAGTTCATGCACACTTGGAAACTGAAATTTCCTTGAGACATTTGTATGAAACCTGAGTGAGGTACAAAGAGGACAATCTACCAGGATGTCAAGATAGCCACCCTGGCGCAGCCAGTGTGGCTCAGTGGTTGAAGTCTAATATTACTCCAGTCCTCTGGCACTGGAGAATATGGCTTCTATCTCTGGGCAAATGGGTTTCCTAATACAGCCCAGAATTAGACAGGCGATTACTAGAAGCACACACTTCTTGAGGGCAACTTGCTCCCAAAAGGAGGGGGAGAGAAAAGGCCCCGTTCTTGGTTCCTTGGCCAGAATAAGAGGCTGAGTCCATGTGTGTTATAGTGGGTGAGGTTCCCTGCACAAGAAGAGATGCTACAGGGGTGGGAGGGAACATTTATCCTATTTGGTGGAATATTGTGCCTCGACTATTGTGGACTGCTTGGCCAACAAACTCTGACCTTGAACCTTTGTTAGCTAGCAGAGGGAGAAGAGTGAGTACCTTTCAGCTGTCTGTAGCACTGTGACTGTGGTAATATTTTGTCTGTGTGATGGGGGGGGGGGCATTTTAGGGTGGAGATATTGTTCAAGTGCTGCTGACATCTGGGTAAAATAAATTAGGGGTTTGGATGCGTGAGCAGCTGGGCAAGGCATCTATTGAATTGCCAGGAGTTATTCTGTTGATCTGGCTCATCAGGAGGTGCCCCATCCCCCTCTCCTTTCCATGGGTCTGCCTTTCTCACCTCAGCGAGAGAGAAGGACCATTCTTCAGCCAAGGTGGCATCTGGGTGGTTCCTACATCATGCGATTGCTTATGTGACATAGTTTCTGAATGCTTAGCTAACAAAGATCCAATGACCGTCCATTGCACTTGGCATATTTGTGTGTTCCACATACCGGAGCTGCAAGAATATTCCTTTCTACTCTCTCAGGTGATGTTTTTAATCAGTGGTATGTCATTGGGCACTAATCTTTGCCATCAATAGCTGGACCAGTGCTGGGCACCAAGGACAACACCACAAAGCATGTTTTTAGCCCTAGACTCAGATGTCCTTGCCCCCCACCTACCCACCCACTTTGTGTACAGACTTTGTGTGCAGGATGCAGAAACTTTTTCTTTTTTAAAAAACTGGTGTGTCCCTTGCAACTATGTGCTGTATTAACCTTTTGCACTCGGATGTCGAGTGTGACTCGACACGGTTAGCATCGGTAGCAGCTCGAGAAAAAAACAAGCAAGTGCAAAGGGTTAATTGGTTGAATTTTGAATGCAAAATCTTGTGTGTTGATAGAGTATTATTTTCAAACTAGTGGCCTGGTGCACAGATTTGTGCACATTGAAAGGAAATTAATTAGAAGAAATATTTTAATATTGCTATTTGCCCTTTCTCTATAATAGAAGTGTCATAGATGAAAGAAATTTAGTAAAATGTATATGAAAATAATATATAAATTGATTAATAAATAAACAATGACAACATGATATAACAACAAAGAAATTATATAAAAACATGATATAAAAAGAACATTGATAAAAACAATGAATGATAAATTGATTAATCTTATTCTAATATCTCCCTGTATACCACATTAAGAGTAAAAACACTTTCAGAGTGCTTGACTAATTTCCCTTGTGATGACGTATTTACAACTTTAACTTTAATATCACACGCTCTTTGAACTTGAGAAAAAGCAACACACGCATATGATTGGCACCAGTGAGAACTTCATATGTATTGTACATGCGCAAGCCAACAAATCGACAAATGACAAGTGCTGGCGAGGATGCAGAGAAAAAGGTACCCTCTCGTACTGCTGGTGGGAATGCAGACTGGTGCAGCCACTGTGGAAAACAGTATGGCATTTCCTCAAAAAATTAAAAATGGAACTCCCATTTGACCCAGTGATCCCACTTCTAGGAATATATCCCAAGAAACTAGAAACACCAATCAGAAAGGATATATGTACCCCTATGTTCATAGCAGCACAATTTACCATAGCTAAGATTTGAAAATAGCCTAAGTGCCCATCAACAGATGAGTGGATTAGAAAACCATGGTACATTTATACAATGGAATACTATGCTGCTGTAAAAAGAGAAGGAACTCTTACCATTTGCAACAGGATGGATGGACCTGGAGAGCATTATGCTAAACGAATTTCATGCACCGGGCCTCTAGTTAAACAATAAAGAATTTAAATAAATAAATAAATAAATAAATAAATAAATAAATAAATAAAAAGAGAAATTTTTAAATGTAATAAAACAATAATAAATAAAAAGTCTCATAATCTATGTGGTGATACACGGATATTTGTTGTGATGTTGAAAGTAGTATTAGAACTGGACTATTAAGAAGAAATATTTGTGGAAAAGATCACAATTTTGGAAAATAAAATCAATTCTTGTGTGAGGCAGTTCCTACTATCTTTCCATTTGGAAAAATTATTCTCAGTTCAATTGTATTACACTGGCAACATGTCTGCACTTCAACAAAACAAACCCGAATGTCAATGACAGCTGGTCGTGTCTGGCTCCTGTCCTAGGACCTTTATCCTGGTATCTTTATTTTTATATAAAATCTCCAGTCTCCGGCTAAAAACCACAACAAGTGCACCATTTCTCACCTAGACACAACAACTTGGGTGGCTATTCTCAGAATTCTAAGAAATCACATAAAAGTGAAGAAAAAAGCATGGCCGTTGGAGAGGGAATAAAAATCAAGTAAAGCAATAGCCCACAGGTGAATGGAAAGAGACTTCCCCTCTAACATAAGCTTGTGGAAGTAAACAAACACAGGCAGGGCATTATGCTTCCTGAGAACTGGACATGCAGCTCAGCCCTCTGAGGTCTGAAACACACCAACACTTCCAGAATGGTCCGCGCATACATTCCTTCCTCGAAGGGGTGCTCTGAGAGCTGGCACCCCTGCCTCCTGATTAATGAAGCTTATTTCGCTCTTTGACATAATTGCATGTGTAATTTTGAGAATTAAATGAACTCCACAGAAGATAGGTTTCGAGTACTTCAAAAATTCCTACAGTTAACATCAATGGAACACAGGAAATAGTTTTGCATACTACTGTTTGCACAAGGAGACGAAAGAAAACATTGCCTAATCAACAAACTGGGAAAACAAGAATTGGACAGATACGCACAAAAATCCTATCACTTCTGCCCAAATATTGTATCAAACCATCTTTTCTGGGATAACAATTTTGTCAGTCCAAGAACACATTAGCTCAGTCAGATCTGGACTCTCCCAAGGTTTTTGCTAGCGGCTCTGCTTACTGGTAAATAAGCAATGAGGTTTTGCCTAGCAACCCCACCTTGGAAACGCAGCTTGATTCCCTAAGTGGTGGAAGAGGTGGGGGCGGGGTAAGGAAAGCCACGCCCACCTCTCAGGTCCCTCTGCCACTGGTTCCTGATGTCACCAACATTCTCTGCAATTCTTGGCAGTTTCAGAAGGATGATCAAGAACTAGGGGGAAATTAATTGAAAGGCAAATAAAAAATGCTTTCAAGATTGTGAGCTAAAACTGTCTGGCAGCTCATTCTGGAGTCAGCATAGAAGAACCAATGAAGACGTTTCTCTTATTGAAAATGAAGTAATTACATGAGAAAATGTATCCAGGAAGGGACAAACAGCAGTGACCTCCTAAGCTAAACAAAGATGATCTTAAGCCAGCCCTGAGGGAACATGCCTCAGTAGCAAAGGGCAGCATCCAGTCTGGGACGGTCCACATCGAAGGAAATATTTAAACTTTGACATAAAAAAAAACAGTTGCCCTGGCTGGTGGTTCAGTGGTTAGAGCGCTGGCCCACACACCAAAGGGTTGTAGTTTTGATTCCCAGTCAAGGACACGTACCTGGGTTGTAGATTTGATCCCTGCACCTGGTTGGGGTGAGTGCTGGAGGCAACCAATCAATATGTCTCTCACATGTCGATTCTCTCTCTCTCTCTCTCTCTCTCTCTCTCTCTCTCTCTCTCTCTCTAATTCTGCCTAAAAATCAATGGGAAAAATGACCTCAGGTGATGTTTAACAAAAAATAAATATAGTCATTAACAATCATGGAGCACTTAGCGGGCACTGTGCTAAGGGTTGGCACACTTAAGTAATTTCCAAACCGTCCTATGAGATGGATTCTCTTTCTCCACAGAGATAAGATGCACAGAGGAGTAGAGACACTTGTCGGAGATCACTCAGCTATTTAGCAGTGGGGACGGATGTGTCCAGGTAGGCAGTCTGCCCCTAGACTCCAGGTCCTCAAGCACCGCTTTACAGTATAACTAACAGTAGCAGGGCCAACCAGACTAAGAAGCCCAAGATTGCTGAATGACATATAAGATAGTCTGTGGTTCTATCCTGAAAGCCACAGTTTCAAATGTTCAAATAAAGCAACTTTTTCAAAAAATATCTAGAGG
This sequence comes from Eptesicus fuscus, assembly GCF_027574615.1. Lineage (NCBI taxonomy): Eukaryota > Metazoa > Chordata > Mammalia > Chiroptera > Vespertilionidae > Eptesicus > Eptesicus fuscus. Next base: position 11,717,369 of record NC_072477.1, on the reverse strand, counting down.
GCAGCAAAAACACGAGTATCTAGATTCTAGATTCTAGAATAACATATATTGCTGAAAACCCCACACCCACACCTCTTCCTTTTATACTGAAGTATGGGTATTCACATTTTCACACACACACACACACACACACACACACACACACACACACACACGTGCGCGCACGCACAAGACACTTGATTTCTTAAATCCCTAAAATACCGCAATGATTAAATTCTCCAAGCCTCTGAGCATCACCCCAAGGTGTCTGGAGGAAGCCGCCCAGGGACAGACGCACTGGTTGGCTTGGGCAGTGAGCAGTGCTGACACGTGTACCTGGCTCAGAAACTCGCGAGCAGGCAGTCTAGGCTTTGTCACACACCTCCCTGTCTGCCACCAGACCAGTCCCATCCCGTGCCACCTTCCCTCTGCCCACCCCCTGGAGCCTGAGAGTGTCTCCAGCTTCCTCCAGACTTGCAGTCCTCCTTCCCTGACCTCCGCCTCATTTCATCTGCAGTTGCATTCACATCCTAATTTGGGATTTAACAGGTGTCTCACAAACATTTAATTTGCTTTAATTTCATTATGCATTTGAGGAGGACGACTTATAAGTGGGGCGGGGAATAGTGTTCCCGTTGATGGCAATTAGTTAACTTCTGGCAAGATCCGCTTTTGGGCTCTGGATTTTTGCTCATGTCTGCAAACAAAACTAGGCTAATCATAACTACCTTCCTGGATTCTCAGTGGGGCTCAGAGTCCCCCACAGAGTCCTCCTGTAATAGTCAATATGGAAATTCATACAACGGGTGAAACATTCCCTGGGGTTCTCAGGTAATTTATCCTGACATGATACTTTTATTTGTGGGAAAAATGGTATTTCATATACAGTTTCTAAAATATCAATAAAATATCTTTTTTCCCCCCAGATGGCTTTTCTGAGGGATGGGCGGGGCCTATATAAGAGCACGAACCTAATTTTGTTCCCTTTTCTACATACTGAGTGTCCTCTGGGGAGTTAGAGCACACGACTTTTTTTTTATAAAGAAGGATTGTTTTTTTTTAGCTTTTCTTATGCATGTTTAGGGAATATATATTGATCTGGGAACTGGAGCGTAAATAGTGCTGACTTAGATTGGTGCAGATAATATTCTCCACTGTAACCGTTCTTACTCATTTCATTGCCCTCTCCATTCTGCTATGTTGACTATACCTGGACTCAGGACCCCAGTCAAGTGGGGCTGTGTCTTTTGGGTGTGATCACAGGTGAGAGCAGCTTTCCCCCCCATCACCCCCACCCCCCCCCACCCCCGCTCCATCACTTCAGCTCTTGTTCATTGGAGCTTTCCAGTGAAGAGGCAGCATGGATGTTTCTCCCAAAAAATCAGGGAGGAAGAGGAGGGTGGGAGGAAGGGACACGGAACCATAATCAACCTTCCTGTCTCTGAGACCTAGTCATTTCCTTGGCTGTCATTTCCGGGGTGGAGCCACGTGGCCGATGGTAGGAGAATCTCTTGACCATGTCTGTCCTGGGAACCTGGCCCAGGTGTCACTGCCAGGACTGAAGCTTCGGAATTCCTGAGCAGGTGGTCCAGCCACAGCTTTGTATTCATCTCCCTTCCCAGAAGGGAACCAGGTGGCCTCTTCCTTGTGGAGGCTACTCTGGTTCCTTTTGTTAGGGGACGACTCTGGCAACTTTGTCTGAGCTGGTGAGTTGTTGAAAGACTTGAAAAGCTGTTTCTGGACTCTTCATTACTCCCTGGACAGAGTTAATCACCTCAGAATCCTATTCTCAGCTCTGCCCTTAATTAGCAGCAGCATCTGTGCAAACCCCTTCATGCCTTTTAGCTTCTGTTTTGGCATCTGGACGTGAGGTTTCTGAGTGCACAGGTCCCTGCATTCTGAGCCGTTTGCCTCCTAAATCTCCGGGAGGCAATGGCTGGAAAAAAAGATCACCTGGTAAGGATTTCCTGCATCGACTGCCCTCCACGTGGTGGACTTTTGCAGAAAATCAATCCAGGCAGTGGGGCAAGGCCCCTGCATTCTGGTGTTCACTGTATATTTATGACGGCACACTGTTTTGGTGAGGTTATTATACTGGGGTCTCCCGAAGACAGTCTCGGGTGCCAATTCTGGCAGCTTTGAGACCTTCAGGATCATTCAGCTTGGAGGCAATGCCAAGGTTGTTGGGGTGCATTCAAGGGGAACACCACTGATGCCTCTAACCCACCTCTGGCCTCCATCAGCGTCCTCGCCCTTCCAAATGCACTTTGACCTCTTCACTATTGACGCTTTCAAAAGCTGATGTGAGCTGACGTGCCTACTACCTGCCATCCTGACTTCAACTCCTGTCTCGACCCTTGTGGGTGATACAGCAGCAAACACGATGACCACAGCACCAGCTCAGACACGTGTATTTAAAGGAAAAGTGTAACTGTCCGACCTCAGCAGGAGAAGGAGGGTGAGGGCACACACAGAGACTTGCCTAGGCTCTGTCACAAATGTGGATGGGGATGGCTGTGTTTTTTCTCTTCAGCCAATCATTCTGGCCTGTTTCAGGTCAGTATTTTTGGTGTTGTGTTTTGTTTGTTGTTGTTTTTTGGAGGGGGTGGGGGATTAGCAGCAGAATCCCTTTGATGCAAGGGAAACCAGGGAGAGACCCAAACCCGGCCGCCATGAAAACTGGCAGCAAGCCCCTCTTGGGAGTTCCTTACATTTTCCACCCGTGAGGAGGGGAGGTCACAGTCTGGCTGCACTCATGAGCCACGCAGAGGACAGCTGAGGTCTGAGCCAAGCGGGGTTCCTTGGTCCAGTCCATGAACCGGCTTCCTGGGGCCTGGAAGCACCCAGAACACCTGAAAACACCTGCATGTGCATTTTTGTAGGAGAAGGTCCACGGCTTTCATCAGATTCTCTCACAGCTGCCCCTGGCCAAAGAGAGGTTAAAAGCCACCGACAATTTTGCTCATTAGATTCCACACACGAGTGAAATCATATGGTACTTGTCCTTCTCTGACTGGCTTATTTCACTTAGCATAATGTTCTCCAGGTCCATCCATGCTGTCGCAAAGGGTAAGATTGACTAACAAACAAAACAGAAACAGACTCATAGAGAACAGACTGACAGCTGTCAGAGGGGAGGAGGTTATGGGTCAGGGTGAAAAAGGTGAAAGGATTAAGAAAAAAACAGCTCATAGACACAGACAACAGTATGGTGATTATTACAGGGGAAGGGCGGAGGGAGGGGGAAGTAGGAGGAGAGGGTAAAGGGGGCGCAGTAAAGGGTGATGGAAGGAGACTTGACTTGGGATGGTGAACACACAATACAATATACAGATGATGTATTTTAGAATTGAACACATGAAACCTTTATAATTTTATTAACCAATGTCACCCCAATAAATTCCATTTTTATTAAAAGCCTCTGACAGAATACATTTTCTTCTGTTTCTCTGTCTCCCGGTTCCAGGGCGATGAAACTGACTTGTCTTTCTCCTTTGCTGTTCCTAGAAAAAGCAAGTGAGTCAGACCAAGATCCGGGTCATCTCCACCATCCTGTTCATCCTGGCCGGCTGCATTGTGTTTGTGACGATCCCTGCCGTCGTTTTCAAATACATCGAGGGGTGGACGGCCCTGGAGTCCATTTACTTTGTGGTGGTCACTCTCACCACGGTGGGCTTTGGCGACTATGTGGCAGGTGAGCACCCCGGGCGACCCAGTCACCAGGGCCCCCGTGGGTGGTGGAGATATTGTTGGCAGTGCTTTTCAACTCCATGAGAAAAAGACTTGTGAGAGAAGCAAACGACAAAGGCCAAGTGTCCCCGCTGCTGTGCACGGGCTCTCTCAAGGCTGTGGTCCTCTGTGATCTAAGCAGCATCAGGCTTCCAACGTGAGAGGGAAGGCAGCCTCTTCCTCCCAGGATGCATAGCGCCCTTATCGTCATATGACTTATGCATGAGTGAAATGAATTTCTCATTGAATTTTGGGCTTCTGACTTGTACTAAGGCTCCTTGGATCAATCGATAAAGGCTATATTAGCAAGCAGCAAATGTGAGACCCTGAAGAGATTAGCACAGAGCCTAGCCTGCAATGATCTGCAGCTTAAGCTTCCTGCGACGCCAGAGGTGAGGGCCGTTGTCCCTGCAAAAGTTGTCCCGGGTGTGCCCACAAGGCTTAGGACTCAGTTGACAACCGAGAGCTGAGAGCTGCCCCCTGAGGGAACATAGTGTAACAGATTCTGCATCAATGTGTACAGAAGCAATAGCCTTCAGTGTGAACATAAATGCCCATGGGCTGGGTTTATGGAAGCAAAAGAAAACCACCATCACTTTCTTCTAGGGACAGAGAGAGCTGAAAATGAGGTGGGATCCGGCCTCTTACAAGTACCTACCACTTTCCCAGAGTGTGGTAGGAAGGCAGGAACAGGAGGAGGAGGCCACCTTACTCCCTCCTAATGGGATAGTTCCAGGGAGCCAGACCATTGACCAGTCCTTTTTCACCCCAAGAAATGAGTGCTTTGAGTGAACACCTCCATTGTAAGTTCAAAATGGTGGGTGGTCTATGTGGCCTTGAGCAGTCCCCGGGTAAGCAGCAGCCTGGACAGCTCAGGGGAGCACTCCCAGGCTGACTGTCCTTCATTTGGCATTTGATCCTGGCTGTGCCTTGGCCTCTCCATGGCATGTGGTGTCCATGACAACAGGGACCTGGTCCCTGGGAATCTGGGAAACAGGAGAGTCTGGGGAGGGGGTTGTGAAGGCTCCTCAACAGGTCTGTTCTGTGATACAGATAACCAGCACAGTGACCTTGTAGCTACTGCAACCGGCCAGGCTAAGATTGATGTCCCCGCTGTAGAAATAGCAGTTTCGATGTGTCTTCCTTTCTATTGACTAGGGGCTGAGAATGGCAAAGCTGAAGTGATTGAACATTGTGTATAAAAGCCTGGGAGCCCATCAGTCTTTCCTTATGCACAGTGCTCAGCCACTTGTGCAGTTCCTCACCTTGGGGGACAAGTCCCCTGGGGCCACCTGACTAGGGAGGGGCCTGACGCTCTGGAGAGGAACCACAGAGAAGCAGAGAAAAGAATGAGGAATGGCTGTCCAATTAATTCCTTAGCATCCTCCGGAGCTGGTCTGTGGGAAAACTCACCTGAGGTTCCAATTAAGGCTGTCATGGCAGCTGGCGTTTAGAACCATTTCACAAACATCTTTACGTTCCCCCGCAAGCATAGTTTGCCTCAGAGCACTGTGCTAATCCCGGGCTGCCTGCTAGAGGACCCCTGCTCTAATGTTGTTCAGTTCAATCTGTCCATCTGCTCATCTAGGGGCACAAATAGCAGAGCCCTGGGAACATGAGTTTTAAAACTTTACGACTTGTATTTATTTGTGTTAGGCACCATGGACTGTGAGCACTTAGCATAGACCAGCACTTGACCTTATCTTTACTTACCTAGGAAGGGCGTGACCTCCATAGTCACAGACATGGTCCTGTTTCAATTCCCTTACTTACCACTGAGTACAGAGCCGTATTTCCTAGGTCCTGAGGTCTTCACAGATAGGGATCTCTTCTAATCACAGAGCTAGCTGCAATTAGGCCAGGCCCTTCTCCAGTTCCCAGGCTTACATAGACTGGTCCGAAGAATGCACGCCTTAAAGGACTGGAAGCTTATCACAACCTTTTTGACAATGCTCTCAGAGTGACAGGGAAGGATGCCCAGTTGTTTAAAAAGGTGTACTAACAAGAGTTGATGGTTGCTGTGACTTAACAAGATATCAACTCTATTAAAAATATAACCGGAGCACCGCTCACCACACAGGTTTCGTGCTGGTTTACTGGGTAGCTGACTCACTTTAGGAGAGAGAACATTATAGCATTTCACAGCTCTGACTGGGAGCACAGGGAAAGCTCCAAACTCTGGACAAGCTTCGGATAAAGAGGGAGAAGGATGATTAATGTGTTGCTCCATAGCACACCCTAGTGACAATCCTGTTGGATGATGGTGACTGGCTAAGGTAAATATTTGCTCTCAGATAATAGCCCCAAGGAGAAAGTTCAAAAACCACTTAATGTTGCATGAACTCCAGTAGCATCCTAGAGAAAGCTGCAGGTGGGGGAGGAAGGGGGGGTTACATAAAGGGTAAAAATAAAGACAGCTAAACCAAACCACCAAACAGAGGGGGTCTGGCCATGGAGCCCTTTAGCAATGTTTGGAATTCTAATTTTAATAAATGGCAGTAGCTGTTGAGATCTCATGGGCTGCATTGAAAAGTGGGTTGCCAGAGGGGAGGAGGGTTAGGGGACTGGGAGAAAGAGGTGAAGGTGTTAAGAAGAACAAATTGGTGCTTACAAAATAGTCTCCGAGATGTAAAGTACAGCATAGGGAATACAGTCAATAATATTACAATAACTATGTATGGGTATCAGTTGGGTATTAGAAATATTGAAGGGAACAAAGTAAAGTATATGATTGTCTGACCACTAAGCTATACACCGAAAACCAATACAAAATAATATTGAAAATAATCCACCATTGGAAAAAAATTTTAATATATTTTTATTGATTTCAGAGAGAGGAAGGGAGAGGGAGAGGGAGATAGAAATATCAATGATGAGAATCATCAATCAGCTGCCTCCTGCATGCCCCCTACTGGAGACTGAGCCCACAACCCAGACATGTGCTCTGACCAGGAATCGAACCATGATTTCCTGGGTTGTGCACCGACACCAAACCACTGAGCCACACTGGCTGGATGGGAAAAGTTTTAAGTGTGTTCGGTTGGATTGAGAAGAACCACAGGCCACAGCGCCTGGCCCACTGCCTTTGGGAAGTACAACTGATACTGTACGAGTTCCGTATAGATTTAGCGGTCTAGATGAGGTTACGACCATGACCCAGTGGGAAAGACTAGTTATTATTCATCATGTAATAGCATAATTACTGACACATTGCTAATGTCGGTTGTCTTAGGAATCACCACCTGCCTGGTTCATTGGGTAACACAGCTCACAGAGTGAGAATGAGGCTGACATCAATTATCTCATGGAACATCCCCACTTCTTTCATAGCGGGGGCCTGACTTGGAACCTGTTTTGCTCGGCTACCTTCGGCAGTGCCTGCAGGAGGGCTAGAATAAATAGGCTTATTATTTGGAACAAATGACTGGTCGGTTCAACGCAACAGCCATTCAATGCAATCAGGCAACTGGCCAATTTGGGTTGATGGATTTTTCCTGTAATCTCTATTTATAACACAGGGATTTGACTAGCTGGCCTTAAAGGTCCCATTTAGTTCTAGCGTGGCCGTGGTGGTTCTAATTACTCAGTTTAATTGACCCTTTGGATTAGCATCATGTAAACACCAGCCCTCAGCATTAAATCACGATGGCTTGGATCAAAGTGTCAGGAAGGCCATAAAGTCTAAACTTGCACTTAGCTCTTGGTAAATGCGTGTGCGCTTAAGAAGGAAACAGTGTCATGACTTCCAAACCATGAGGGATGATTTCATGGTGTGTTTTTTTTATTTGTATTATATTTGAAGAAGTTTAAGAAAAACAATTGACAACTGGGCCTGATCTGTTGTCCTCTCGCTCTAGTCATTCACTGTCAAGCTCAGGGAGAGAATAGGTGGATCAAGTTGGCCACGGGCATAATTTTGCTGTGGGTACTACAGTTAGTGGTCAAGAATCACAGGGAGTTCAGCCACAAGTCAGGCTCCTTCAGGAATGGGAACATCTTTTCCTTGTCTTCCAACCCCCATCACATCTCCTATACAGTAGCAGGCCTAACGTCTTAGTATCAGATGGTGATGGGCTGGCACCTCCGCTACCTGGACCAGAATATGTTTGCTCTGCAAAGACCCACCTGCTAGGTCCTGCTTACAGTAACGTTTCGTTGTTTCCAGGGGGAAATGCTGGCATCAATTACCGGGAGTGGTATAAGCCCCTCGTGTGGTTTTGGATCCTTGTTGGCCTTGCCTACTTTGCCGCGGTCCTCAGTATGATCGGAGATTGGCTACGGGTTCTGTCCAAAAAGACAAAAGAAGAGGTAGGACCCCTTCCAGATTCTACGAATGTTCCTGAGATCAGATGAGCTCGTGTCAAGGATTTCCTCTCTCTATTCTATGGGCTGGAGTGTTTCTTACTAAACGGAGGGCTCCCAAGGCTTCCTTGTTTGGAATCATTACCTAAAAGCCAAGTGACATTGAATAGCAATTCTTTGCGGATCCTTTCTTGGCAGGTGAGAAAATCTGGTGACTCAGTCACCAGCCCACAGATCCTGCAAAGAATAGTAAACAGCAACTTCGTTTTAAAAATGGAACGAAAGGGAAAATATAAAAATAGTCAGCAGAGGTAGACTGTGGTCGAAGGAGGTGTACAATTGCCCCCTATCAGCAAATGTCTGGGGAGGCTTAGAAAAATCATCAAAAGCTTCAGAAAGCCCGCCTGTCCTTCAGGTCACAGGGCCTGAATGGAAATGCACTTGAACATCGTGAATCTTCCTTGATTCCGAGTGAGACTGAAATCGCTGAGCAGTGGCCGACACGGGGAAGCGAACCCAAGGGGTCCCTTTCACCTGTGCCCCCTCCTGGTGGTCCCATCTGTAGAAAGAAGTATATCCCAGAGCACGCAGCCTTCACTCCCACAGCTAAACGTGCGTGAAAGCCTACACAAAGGTGAGAAAGGGAAAGTCTAGGAAGGAAAAGTAGATTCTTTGTGAGTTTAAAAAAAAAAAGTCCATACAGTTCTCCTAGGAAGAGAGGAAAAGAAATAAGAGAGGAGGAGACAAGAGAAGGAGAAGGGAAGAAATAAAGAAAGGAAAGGAGATTAAGATAGATAGATAGATAGATGATAGATAGATAGATAGATAGATAGATAGATAAATGAGGGCAACTTCTTGAAGGAAGCTGTGTACTTCCCAGGTACAGCCATTCTGCATGCAAGGGTGTCCAGGAGAAGGTTGCTGAGTGGAGAAGCTTGCCCTCTCACTCCTGGGCACCATGTAGTTCTCCTGGCCTACAGAAACCCTAGCAGTGCAGTCTCCGTCCACTCTGACCCGCCAGGTAGCTAGCCGACCTGCTAAAAATCAGCTGTAACGAAAGAGCAAGTATCACATAATTACTGAGTTTTCTCAATGCTGAAATCTGAGTTCCTCGTCTGTCTAGAAAAACATGGGACTTGTGCTCTTTGTCATGCAGAGTAAGAGCCCAGATATCTGATAATGAGCTCCATGCAGAACTTGACTCTGAGCTCGCCCCCTCCCTGCTCCCTCACTGGGGAAATTTGGTTACCCGGTGCCCTGGAGGGGCTTCTTAAACCAGGATGAGCCTGAGGGCGCATGGCCACAGCATGGCCCAGATGCAGGGCGACCACAGTCCCAGCTTGCCCGGTGCTGGGCGGGGGACCTAGGATATAAGACTCTCCCTTTTAAAACCAGGACAGTCCCAGGTGACTCGGGACAGGCTAGTCACCCTCCCCAGAGAGGCGCCAGAGGGACAGGGAAGGGCAAAGGACCATCTGAACATCAATCTGCTCTGTGCCCAGGACTGAGCTAGGTGCACGTCTTTCTCTGACGGAACACTAAAAACCGTCAGCTAGAGGTGACTCCCCCAGTAACGTCCGAGGAATGAGACCATCCTGTGAAAAGGCGGTGGGCACATCACTGGAACCCCGCACGCCTGTCCAACTCCGCACACTGCGCTCTCCCCCACAATGCCGCCCGCCTCTCCCCAGGCCCACCTCCAAATGCCAAGCCTCCCTCGCTCCCCAGCACAGGCCCCTCCCTGAGCCACATCAGCCAGGAGCCCCTTAGAGACGGTCCTTAGGCGAGAGGGACCAGGGCAGAGGCAGCATCCACCCCTGGCCCTGGGCGTTTGCCGCGCCCCCTCTGGGCCTTCCCGTGGGGACACCCAAGGGCGGTGGGCGCTGGGGGTGCGCAGGGCAGAGCGCCATCTCTCAGCGTTGCTGTTGCCCTTCTGTGTCCCGCCAGGTGGGGGAGATCAAGGCCCACGCGGCCGAGTGGAAGGCCAACGTGACGGCGGAGTTCCGGGAGACGCGGCGGCGGCTGAGCGTGGAGATCCACGACAAGCTGCAGCGCGCGGCCACGCTGCGCAGCATGGAGCGCCGGCGCCTGGGCCTGGACCAGCGCGCGCACTCGCTGGACATGCTCTCCCCCGAGAAGCGCTCCGTGTTCGCGGCGCTGGACGCCGGCCGCGCCAAGGCCTCCTCCCAGGAGAGCATCAACAACCGGCCCAACAACCTGCGCCTCCGGGGGCCCGAGCCCCTGCACAAGCACGGGCAGGGGGCCTCCGAGGACAACATCATCAACAAGTTCGGGTCCAGCGCCAAGCTCACCAAGAGGAAAAACAAGGAAACCAAGAAGGCCTTGCCCGAGGACGTTCAGAAGATCTACAAGACCTTCCGCAACTACTCGCTGGACGAGGAGAAGAGGGAGGAGGAGACGGAGAAGATGTGCAACTCGGACCACTCCAGCACGGCCATGCTGACCCACTGCGCGCAGCCGCCCGCCGCGGTGGAGAACGGCATGGTCCCCGCGGACACCAAAGACAGGGAACACGAGAACAACGCGCTGCTTCAAGACAGGAGCTAAAGGCCCCGGGACGCCGGGCTGGAGGAAGCGTTGTGTGTGTTTCTATTCACCCCGAGACACGTGCCTTAAACAGACTTCTCCTCAGTCCAAAATTACATAGCATTGGAGAATATATTTCACTGTGCCATAAAGAACCGAGAAAGTTTGCTCTGCCAAAAGGGATCAAAGAACCAGGACTTCGCTTCTGATGAGCAACCGCAGGACACCCCGGGGAGTGTTTGCAAGCGTTGGAGGTCACGGCCACCAAGGGGTCAAGGCCGAGTGGCCGGTGGTGCTGTACCGCTGGGCAGCGCCGCCCTGGAGGGCACAGAGACAAGGGCAGCTAATCCCTAGACCAGCCTTCTGAGAGAAGCAGGGGTGTCTTGTACACGGAGTCTCACTTCCTGAGCCTCCCGTCTGTGATATGTGCACACCCAGAAGGGGACCGGATTGGGGGCGACCTGGGACCGGTAAGGAGGGTTTGAGTTGACATTGGGGCATGTTGCTCTGAGCTTGAATTCTGATCCAAGCCACGCAGCGCCTCCCTAGCCCTTTCTCAGCTCCAGTGAGTGTGCGCGGGGCCGGAGAGCCCCCCGCAATTTGTTGGAAGCGGATCAGAGCACACGTATTAAAAGGTGCAGTTGCTTTCCTCATCACAAAAGAAGAAAAATAATCACAAACATCACACTGTGGATATCACCTCAACCAAGGCCAGAAGCCTCCCGAACTTGGTCTTTCTCACAGGGGGGTAGGTAGTCCAAACGGACTTGCAGGCCTTGGTGAAACTTCAACCTCAACCGCTGTGTGGTTACAGGCAAAGAGTCATGCATTTTCCTCAGTGGGTGCAATGGTGAAATAAACTGGTTTTGAAATGTTCACGTTCACTTTTCTAGTAGGACTTCGGTTGTTACCTGTTTTGATAAGAGGAGGGAGAAAGTACCAAAACGATTGCCTTGCATGATGCCAGCAGCTTGCTGTTCTGTCTAGCTGATCCTAAGTTTTTATAAAAATAGACATCCTGCATGTCTGAGACATACCAAGGGGGACCATGGCATCATTCCATCTCAGGGCTTTCTGTCCCTTTGGGTGTCTTAGGGTAGACATAGTTACAAGAGCTAACCTTGCTGTCTCCAAACAGGAGGAAAACTAATCCCTCAGCCAACCCTTGTACAAGAAAACGGAATCGTTTTTGTTTGCAGTTTAAGTGCCATTAATGCCATTTTAAAAAATAATACTTAAAAGAAGTATTTCAAATATTTTGCCTCTACGTTTGGGCATTCCTTTATTTTGAAAGCTTTCCTTTTCCTTTTCCTTTTCCTTTTCCTTGCTCGTTTCTTTATCCAGTACCTGCTATTGCAACACCAACTGGAACACAAAGGTGATTGTTTCAAGGCAAACAATAACCAACACGCGACATATAATCGCTCGGTGAGGTGAGAACCTCAGTGAAGGAAAGTGGGGGAATGGCTAGCATATGTTTTGAGGGGAAGACGTTAAATGGATTTTTATCTGAAAGGGGAACCAGCCCGGGAGAGCCTCAGCCTTTTCCCTAATCGGCTGGTTCTGGGACTGGTTTCAGACTTAGCTATTTGGGCCTCACACTTAAGCACCGGGACCTGGCAAGCACAGGACCTGGATGGTCATGGGCCTCCGCTGCTCAGTGCCACCTTTTGGGGGCATCCACGTGACTATCACACGGGTGCGTTTATCAAAAGATCCCAGGACTAGCGGAGACTTCCAGGGAAAAGGATACCCACCCCGTCCTTGACCACTGGCACCGTGGGAGGCAGCTCTCCCTTGCCTGGAGCACAGGAAGCACCCTCTCCCGGGCCCAAACTTGGAGGCTCTCAAGCTGGGCATTGCTCTGGGGAAGCTGCCAAGCAAGATCAACTTCGATGAGGCCCTCCCTGTCCGAGGCAGGCGTGGGGTAACGCCTCCGTGGGGCTGGAGCATCGGCTCACTGGTGACATCCTGTGTCCCCCACAGTAATAAACAGGCGCTTGGGAAGCGACGTTTGTCCGGGGGTGGGCAATGGTTCTTACCCTGGGATCATTTCAGCCCGAAGAGATGCGTTTTAAGAAATTGGTAGGTAACTGGGACTTTCTGTCCAGTTAAAAGCTTCCCTGATCCAACTGTTCATGGATGTCATCCATTTGGGTATCCACCCTCTATGACTTGGTACTTTCTTTAGAGTGGTGTGATAAAATTCTAGACCCGACAGCCAAATCTGGCAAAGCAGCTTCCCTGTCATTTATCCAGTGGCTTCCATGGGCTTGGCATTAGATTAGGCACTTTAAAGACATTGAACCGTCCCAATATCATAGCCACACTCTGTGGGAATGTGTTTGCAAACCCCTTGTAGAGATGAGGACACAGAGGCTCAGAAAGGCTAAGTAACTTACCCAATGGCACACAGCAAGAAAGTGGTAGAGCTGCTATTCAAAGCCTGTCTGACCAAAGTCTGCTTTCGACTTTGCTACAATGGACCCTTGTGAGTGTGTGTTTGTGTGCATGTGTGTGTGCGTGATCTGTGCGTGTATGTCTTTCTAGTTTCATGGACACAGCACACAGAGGTAGGGAGATCTCTACCACCAAGAGCATACATGGTCTTTGTGTAAAAATGGCCACAACTGTTGGCCTTGCAGAGTGATTGTACGTTCTTTTGGCTTTGATTGTGGGAATCCTGTGTGTGGCACCCTTTCTGTGTTGTTAAAAATGCCCTGTGAAAGCACTCTTTTGCACTTTACTCACTTACCTGGCAGAAACTCTGCACACAGCAGGAATAAACAAGTCACAGCACTAAAGTGCACACTTGACCAAATGGAACAGGTGGTGGTGTGTGCATGGACGCTTCCCCATTTGCGTTAAATCGCAGTAGGATAAAGGGATTGCAATGGCCCTTGACTGAGAGTGGGAACATCCCCCAGGTATGTAACCCTCTCCCTGAGGACAGAGGAGGCCAAAACCCTGATGAACAAAATCAAAGAAGAGCCCTCCTCTAGGGAGTTTGAACTAAACACATGTGGGCAAAGTGTTTGACAAACTATAATGTGGTCTCCAAAGGAGACACTGAGAGGGAATAGGAGGTTGGACTCCTCTTCTTGGGGGCGGGGGGTGGCCAGTTATTTTGAAGTTGCTTGAGTGTTACTTTTCAAAGGTGGGGTCAAATAGCATGTAGAAAACATGTGGGTAAGGCAAAGCTGCTACAAAGTCTTAACGCCCAGCAGCACAGCCCTGCCCTTCCAACCGCCACCCCACACCCCACACCCCACACCCCACCGTAAACCTGGAATAGACGTGTTGATTCTGCACACAGAAAGGGCACCTGTTCAGGGTCTTTAGCCGGCAGTGTCTTTTGCTTCACCTGGTAACCAGGTCCTGAATTTTTCTTCCAAAACAAATCTGGAGGTTTACTGGTGAGAGCCAAGGGGTAATTTGAAGAGACTGAAGCTCAATACGCTGTCCTAACCCAACTGGGACTCCAGAAATTTATCACTTTGTGGGTCAGGCCTCAATGTGTGTGTAGGCAGGGGTGTCCCTGGCCTACAGTTAAGGTGAGTGGGACTATCTGGTTGTGCTCTACCGGTCCCAGCCTGGGTTTGTGGGGACCCCTGTCCCCTTGCCTACATCTCTGTTACCTCGTCAGCACATCTGGGGAGTTGAACAAAGATCATTGTCAAGGTCCCTTTTAGTCCACAGTTCTCTGACCAGCAGTCCCTGCTCTACAACTTAAATGTCTTAGGCATGCTTATTAGCTGGATTTGTGAACACTGACTAGTGGCCCCACTCACTTTAGGCTAACATGAGAGCTTCATCTCCTGCTCTTTGGGATTTGTGTTCTGGATGATTGATGGAGACCGGATGCATCTGAGAGCCTGCTGTCCAAATTAGGAGTGTGCCCTGTTGTAGGCTCAGTCTGCCCTCCCTTACAGCACACTGTCACCCAGAGGGCTCAGGCTATGGGGGCATTTTTTGCACGGTGTTAAGACTAATTGAAGAATTTTAAGCTGTTGCTATTTGCAGTCAATTGTAGTCAAGGTTCCCCTTGGTTGCTTCATGAATTCACTTACTATAGACATCTCTCGCTCACACACACACACACACACACACACGTGCACACATGTACACACACACACACAGGAAATGGCGACCATTTCACACTGAACGCCCCAGTTGTGCTAGACATTAGCAAACCGCCCCCTTGCCTCTCTCTGAGATGGTATCATTTCCTGGCTGAGTCCATGCCGTTCATCTATGTGTGGGCGTGGCTTTGGGGATAAGTGAGAGTGCGGCCAGAATGTGGGCAGGGCAGGTTTTTGCTCACTGGACGGGGTGAGAATGTACACCATCCAGTGGGCGCCACCAAGTCTGACCCATAGGGAAGGCCTAGGAAAGCAAGCAAGCCTGCAGAGACTCTCTGAAGAAAGAGCGAAGAAAAAGCCAGTCCTGCACTTCACGTCCCTGCTTTCCGCATCCCGCTCACGGTTCCAGTGGGGGTCATGCCTTCTCTCAGTGATGATGCAATTGTGTGCAAAGCAGCGGCTGCGTGAGCAGAGGGAGTTTCGGGGGGTATAGGAGCGAGTTAGTCATGGCCTTAGAAAAACACAAATGGTAACTCTCAGAAGCAAAGGGGACTTGACTTCGGCATTGTAAGCTCTGTTAATTCTGCAGAAGGAAACTCGGCAGCAGCGGGCCGATGGCGTGGCCGTCCAAAAAGCCCTGCCCTCTGTCCTGGCACCAAAAACCAGCTGCCCAATACCTCACCCACCGGTCCCCCCTCCACGTGTACCTCAGTCCCTCCAGGGCGGGCCCCAAGTCACCTGACATCAACACAGCGGCATGGAGGAGAAATGAGAGGGGTCTCTGATTTTACTGATCATCACCATTTTCCCAGGTGCCTAAGAGATTTGGAATCCACTTTCTGTTCTCGGTTCTTAAGAGAAAAATCTCAAGTAGTTCCCTGTGCGTTAAAAAAAAAAAAAACAAACCTTGGGAGGACTCCCACTCCATCGCAGACCTGTGCTGTAGCAGGTAATTGACAAACCTCTTCTTCGGTGTCAGGGCACCGGAGCTTGAAGGGAGAAGAGATATGCAAACCCACCCAACATGCCAGCCTCAGGCCTCTTTCCCGTCCCAGAGTCACAGGCAGGGGAGCCGGTGACGACGAAGACGACAACGATAAACCCATGAGTTGAGGAGTTTCACCTATTTTTCTCTCTAGGATTTCATGGTGCTTTAAAAAAAA
Organism: Eptesicus fuscus; assembly: GCF_027574615.1. Classification (NCBI taxonomy): domain Eukaryota; kingdom Metazoa; phylum Chordata; class Mammalia; order Chiroptera; family Vespertilionidae; genus Eptesicus; species Eptesicus fuscus. Next base: position 11,701,567 of record NC_072477.1, on the reverse strand, counting down.
AAAAAAAAGGCATTTTACAGAAAATAATGCGGGGGGTGGGGGAGGAGGGAATTTCATAATGTTCTTAGGAAAAGTACAAAAGCAAATTTGCTTGTGACATTTCAATACGCCGTGCTGCTACTGTCTTTATTTGATGATGTAATTTTTTTTTTTTCAATGATGGAGAAAATTGCAACAAAGACCTTCTGGAAGACCCAATCCAATGTCTCTCCTGTTTTCCTTTCTTTTGTGGGGGCCAAGTGCGGGTGATAACGGATGGGTTGGAATCTGCACTCGGGACCACCCCCCACCCACACCCCACACCCTGGGGACAGACTTCTTAAGCCTGGCTGGGCACTCACACGTGTTCATCGGGCAGAGCCTATGGAATTCGTGGTCTTGCAGGCGCAGGAGCCCGCCACAACCCTGAAAGAGCATCTTAAAACAACCCCGTATTGTAGTTACTTGCACCTCCTCCACAGTTTTATTTGATCCTGATTGGATGTCCCCGGAGGTTGGACAGCATGGTGTCACACCATCTAGGCGAAACCCTCAATTTGGACATTGTGACAAGCCTGCCAATGTAAAATGAACAGCTCCTCAGGTGCCCACATTTCCAAGCTGTATTTGGTTTTGCCCTCTGCCGTGTGTCCACCAGCCCTGGGATTGGAATAACGCGTCATACAGAGAAAACGCCCACCATTTTTGAGCACCTACTACGTATGAGGCACTGTGCGAGGCAGTTTACAGACTAGTCTGTAAAGTTAATCTCCCAAGTGAGGCAAGTTGCACTTCTCCACTTTGTGGATGAAGACTCTGAGGCTTAGAGGGAATCAGAAGCGTCCAACCCCAGCGAATTAGCTCCAAAGCTGAGTGTCTGTCACCAGGTGTGCAGCTGTGTGGGGCACGTGCTTTGCCCACTCTTCCAGTCAAGGTGACAGGTGTGGTGCTTTCTGACTTGTCCTCCCTGTCTCTCCCTTCCTATCTGTCAGAGAGGTGAGCCCTGATGTCAGAAGTGAATGCCTGGCTGTGGGACTGAGCCAGGTCAAGTGGCCTAACATGGGTCAAAGCCAAGAGCCTCACCCGGGCTGACCCAGCATGACCACTGATCATGGGCTGGGTAAGGACAGATCTGGCTCATTTTCTTCGTTTGTTTGTTTGTTTGTTTGTTTGTTTGTTTGTTTTTATGGACCTGGCACAGTACATGGCACATGACAGGAGCTCAGAGTGATCTTTCTAAAATGCAAACTAGTCATGAATTTCCTTAGCCTTCAAGATAAAACCCAGCAGCGCTGATCTATCAGGCTGTGTGCGTTTCTGCCTCATTGTATGCCAGCCTCTGCCGCCAGCATTGCTGAATTACCAGCAAGCTGTGCAGATGGCCCATGCTTTCGTCTTCCGCCTCCAGGTCTTCCACCTCCAGGACTTCCCTTTTGAAAGTCCCCCTCACTGAGATGCCACCTTCCCCCGTTCCACCGCCACCTGACGCATTCGAGTCCTTCGGTTGAGCTCACTCCTCTCCATCCCCTCAGAGAGAGTTAGCTGCCTTCCCCCCAACTATCACATGTGCTATGCAGGATTTTAACTGCTGGTGTCCTTGTCTGTCGGATGCAGATTATAAGCTCCTCAGGGCAGGAATTATGCCTTTTCTTTCCATTCCTGCTCTGAACACAGCAACTGGTACAATATAGACACACAAGTTATTGGTGAAATAATTTTAATTCCTTTATTGATAGCGTGTGTGCACCCTTCCAGGCCAATTTCATTTGTTCACGAATTGGAAGTCATTTGGAGCCACGACTGGTGGAGTAAGTAATTTATCCAGCTCCGAAGTGTCATCTTGGTCAAAACCAAGTTTGTCTACAAAGTGATCAGTTTGAGTTGCATTTTGGGTATACAAATAACTGCAACATTTTAATCCCAGTGGTAGTTGTTGAAATAACTAGCCCCTAAAGATCACTGCTCTGCAGAATAACTCTCATTTTGATGTATAGATAATGGAAGATTTATTTTTAAACCATTATTATTATCATAGGTAGGTTGAACGTCCATGAACTTAATGAAATATGAGATTATGCTTCAAGGATATGTCAAATGTATGACAAATGTGTCACCACTCCTTACTCCCGTGCCCAAGGCAGGTATCTTTATCAGTCACAGAATTTCTTCCCCATTAACTCAGGTGCATGCTCGAATGCATTTTAAGACTATAGTTGAGGTGAGTAGTTTTCCACATATGGTCCAGTGACCCTGGTAAGTCCCCGAGATGCTTTCATGGGATCCATGAGGTCAGAACCATTTTGAGAATAACATTAAGACATTACTTGTCATTTCCACTCTCATTCCCTCGTGTGTACAGCATTTAGAATTGAGTAGCTTTAGTCACTCAGAGAACAGAGGCAAGATCATGACACCTTTTCCTGGAAAGAGTTTTCCAAGATGATAGTACATGAACCTGCATTTCTTAGAGAACCCCAAAATACCTAGATCTTTTTCTTGGAAGGAGCTTTCTGATTGGCCTCGTAGGAATGGATCTAACAACAGCCACAAAACAGTATTTCTCTGGCCCTGCCCAGCTGCTCTGGGGTGGTCCAGCTTCTCAGATTCCTCTCCAGGTAGCCCTGAGGGGTCTCACGGGGGCTCTGGCTCCTGGCCACCGCACCATGGGGATCAGCTTTCCAGGAGCCCCTCTGCCCATCCAGGAATGGATTAGATGGCCTCCCAATGATTTTTTGGTAACAACATTCACTCCATTTTGGTAACTGTTCATCTTGTCCATAATGAGAACTCCTCGAGGGAGCTCTCTTTCCCTCCTTGTTCTCATTGACCTAGCCCAGTGCATGGAACATGATAGGAGCTCAAAAGATATGTGTTGGATAAATAGCAAATCTGAGCCCATGTGTTGAGTAGAGGGCCTTGGGGGAGAGTAGGAGCAGAGAAAGAGAGGCCAAATCCGGGTGAGCTGGAGGGGAGGGTAAAAGGTGGCCCTGTGTGAGGGGATCCCAGGGCAGAGGGTCGTCAGGGACCCAGGCAAATAGAAAGTATCTTGGAAGGTTTCCAGGGACAAGATACTGACCCCAATGGCAACTGGAACCCGGCCCCTTCTGTGAACTTACATCAACCGCAGACACCAAGTGGCGCACACACCCTTACCACAAAGCTCTCCCGGTTTTGAAATGCCCGTGTGTGCATGGCTGTAGGACATGGCAAATAAGTCAACATCTTTCCATTGCCTTTGTGGGAAATATTTCAAATTTGCATGACTTGTCCTTAGAAATAAACTTTAAAATGCACTGTAAGGATCTAAGACTAAAAGAAGAGTACTTAAAATGTCCCACAGTTTGAGCCTAACCGGTTTGGCTCAGTGGATAGAATGTCGGCCTGTGGACTGAAAGGTCCCAGGTTTGATTCCGGTCAAGGGCATGTACCTTGGTTGTGGGCACATCCCCAGTAGGAGGTGTGCAGGAGGCAGCTGATCAATGTTTCTCTCTCATCGATGTTTCTAACTCTCTCTCCCTCTCCCTTCCTCTCTGTAAAAAAATCAATAAAATATATATATTTTTTTAATGTCCCACAGTTTGAAATCCAAAAAATAGTCAAAATCTCACTATTTGAAAGAGATTTAAAGGTCATCATTCATTATTTGAAATCATGTGGGATAAATAAGAGTTTTGCACACTGGGAATATGATACCATTAAATTATTTTCCAATATAGTCATCTGTGTTGTTCTCTACAAACTGCCTAGTTCAATGGCTCTTTTGAATTATTTGCAAACACCAGAGACAAAGAGAAAGTGCAAGAGTTCAGTGAGATAAAAATGTGCTTTTAAAAAGGAAACTTTGAGAACCCTAAGATTCTGGAATCAACAACATTAGTTGCAGATGTAAGAAATAGAAACGCACATAATGCTAGCATAATTTGTGGCTGTGCATTTCAATATTTTACATAGGGCATTCAGCTTTGTGTTAAAGAACATTCTGTTCTCTTGTCTGATTCCATGGGCGGGGGGTGAGGGGTGTATAATGGACCATTCTATTATATCCGTAAGTGAATATGAATCATTTGAAACAGTTTCCCCACTGAATTATTGGGGGGAGGAGCCTGTGGCAGAAGTAGCTCATGGTGATGGTTATTGGTTAAGATTGTTCAGTCCATCCATCCATCCATATTACAAACACATGTGGAGCTCTGCTCTGTGTGAGGCCCTGAGAGGCGGCACTGGGATGACAAAGCCATGGTCCCTGCCCTCAAGAATCTCAGGTAAAATCCTGCAATCCGGTTGGAGGAAGAACAATAACAGGACTTTATGGGATTCGGTACAAAAGCACAAGGAATTATCACATGAATCCTACACATTCAGAGAGCAAGAGGATTGGAGTGCACCTTGGCAGTCAAAGGCAGACTTCCTATAAGAGGCGACATCTTAAAATAATATAGGGAGCAGAAAAACGTGAATGGCTCCAAAGCGTAATTCAGCATAACACTGTCTAGGACTGTTCTGTTTGCTCTGAGGATACCACAAACAAATCCTCACTTGGGATTACTTTGTTTTAAGACACTTTCTGATAAGGGAGAAATGCTTTAAAATGACTACAATAAGCCACAACTCCAAGCCAAGCTTCAAAGAGAAACCCTAACAGTCACCAATTACAACAGAAATTGTAACTCCTTCTGAAAGAAAGTGTGGTGAAGACGGTATAGTACATTAGCTTCTCTCTCCCTTTCCCCTCCTTCTTGTTTCACATCAAGTAGATCCCAGGTTTTGACTTCATTTTCTCAAGGAAGGAAGATAATGGCAAGGGTATCCCTCCCTGCCTTTGTTTCCCAAAAGCCAGGCCCACAGGAGGGTTTCACTTGTCAGGAAGCGGAGTCACTTGGAGCACACGGACTGGAAAGAGGCTTCCCTGAGTCAAAAGAGATTTCCTTAGGTTGAGGACAGAGCACAGAGAAGTCTGGGGGCCCCCCACACGGAGCCCGGGGGAGGGAGGAGGTGTGAGGGGGGCTGTGTGTAGCTCCTGAAGTGAAGAGATTGCAAGGTGGGTCAGCCCTGCCAGAGGGGGCACTGTGGGCTGGAACAGGGCCCCAGGACCCCAGCCCAAACCATCAACTGAAGCCCAATTTCCCACATTCCTTGTAGGAGGGGGTTTGAAACTACAATTATGTTGATTTAAAGAAACTAAAGAGTTGCACCATTTCTTGCACCCCTGAACTCTTTTTTCCCCCTGTTCTAAATGCTTCTTGGCTCTAACCTGTATTGTCTCATGTCTTAGGCAGGAATGGAAGATCAGTGTTCTCCCTGATTTCTGGAAGATTCATGTTCTAGAAACACTTTGTATCCATGCATTGCCGTAGATTGGATAATCTCTTTCTGAGGAGGCATGGGGAAGGTGGGCTCCTGTCACTAGAGGCAAGGAACACCTTCGGCTGACAGGTGGGAAGGAAAGCTAAGCAGGGTTCGCCTCTTCCTTCAGGACAAGAGGAGGGGAGATGTGGGAAGAACTGGGGGTTCCCTGTAGGGAGAGAGGGGTCCAGCCAGCCCCATGGCAAACCAAGTCACAGAACCAGACTCCATGCCCGCCCTGGCCTGCCTACCCTCCTATTCTATGTACACACACACACACACACCCTTTGCTGCTCCCGGTCACTATCTCAGCACTATGGGATCTGGGATCCAGGACTGGTTTCTGGCCAACATGAGGAAGGACTTATCTCAGGCCCATGTGCATTAAAGAGAGGAATGGAGAAGCATTCCGCTGCCCCCTCCTCTCTTCTCTCCTTCTCCTCCCCAGGCCTCAGAGCACCTTCTAGAAGACAGAACCATCAACAAAAAGTTGACTGCATATGACGAAAGAGGCTGCATGATTCCTGTGCCGTATAAAGTGTTGCTTCCTTTTCCTTAATTTTTCCCCGTTTTTCCTTTCCCCAGTCCGTCCCCTGTGCAAACAGCCCCCTCCCCAACTCAGTCAAGAGAAGGATGGGACTGTGTGGAAAGCAGAAATAGCCCAACTTTTTCTTTTCTTCGAAGTCTGAATCCTTGGGCGATGCCCACAGAATAATGAAAAACGGTAAAGAGTAAAGACACGGATACAGGCAGAAATGTCATCCAGAAACAAAGAGACATAAGAAGCTATGCATCCTGGAAAAGAGAAGAAGAAGCGAGAAAAGGGAGTGGCCAGACCGGGAGCGGCGCCTACAAAGTGCACCTGGGCGGCTCTGCTCCCCAGGCAGCTTGAATTCTGCACGGGGCGGGCGACACCGTGTGTGATGGCGTGGGGTTGAGGGTGTGTGTTTGTGTGTGTGCGTGTAGCAAATGTGCTGGACAGTGAGGAGAAGGAGAAGGGGTCCTACATGACCACACCCTGTCCTAGGCACAGAGGCGTGTCAGGAAGCTACTAAAGGCAGCCAGGGGCTTGAGGAAGGTCGGCCAGCCCCCTCAAACCCCCCCCCCCAACACACACACACACACCCATACCCACCCCCCACAGGTGAGAAGTCTCCAAGGAATGATCTCTGAAACAGTCAAGAGGAAGTGGCCTGAGACCATGAAAAGGACCCAAAGGGAACTGAGCTGAAGGGCTTAGGGGCTGAGTGTGGGGTATCCTGGGCTGGCTCTGGGAGGCTCTCCCCTCCCCCACCCCACCCCAGGATTTCAGCAACAGCTCCCACCAGGGGGTGAAGATGTGGCTAGGCCCGAGGAGGAAGAGGAGGTTTCATGGGACTGGCTCCTTCAAGGGCCTGACCAAACGCTCAAAACGAAATGAGTCATCCATCAGTGTCTGACATGGGGTGCCAATGGCACTCGACTCTGACCTGGGGGTTTGGGGGGGGGGGGAATTCGAGGTCAGACACTGGAAATTACTTGGCTTCAACGTGATACATCACAAAGCATTATGAGGGCAGGAGGAGTCCATCAGCACTAAATTACGTGTCACAACCCAGCGACACGGCAGGTTGGGTACCGCTGCACAAGCTGCTCCCGTCTGTTGAGAGGTGGACAATTTTGTTTGCGGTTATGGAATAGGAAGACACACATATAGAGATATGGTGGGGTTACTAAAGAGAGGACTCAGGAGGTGGGTGAAGACCCCACCTTGTCTTTCCCATTACACACGTGTACCTCTCCTGGATGGCCTAACACGTGTTTGGATAAGTAGAGACGTTTCTGACCTTCTCTGGTGATATTACAGGCAGCCCCGACCCTGCACGCCAAGACTGCTTTCTGGCCTGAGATTGTCACCGACCCCAAGGGGTTCCCCGCTTGGGACAGTGTGTTTAAGAACAAGACGTGGCCGTCAAAAGCTAGTTTTGTGTACCTGCAGCCAGTGAGAGGCGGCAGGGGGAGGCAGGGGGTTCCTATCCAAAGCTCTCTCTCTCTCTCCAGAGGGAGGCTTAGCCATGGCTTATGCACACTGTGGTCCGTTACACACAGAGACAGAAATGATAACGTTCCAGGGGGAAAGGGCACACAACAGGTGCATCCCCAGACAGGTTGCAGGGAGGCAGCAGCAAATAGAGCGGCTTCTTCTTTGCAGCGGCTGCAACCTGTAACCAACCACCACGCTTTTAACATTGTTTCTGTAAATGATGGCCAGTAAAACTGACACGTGACTGCAGGTGAGCAGCCCGTTAGCTGAAGAATTCTAGGAACTAACTTCAAAAGAAGCAGACGCCAACCTTCAGACCTTCTGGCTCCGGGATATTTGCTGACCTTCAGCCAGTTATTGGAACAGCCTGGGCGGCGCCTTGCAGAGAGCCCGCTCCCTGCAACCCCGCTGGTCTGTTTCCTTTTCTTCCTTTTCCCTACAGATAAAAAAAACCCTGCCCGTGTCCAGGCGTTAAGATGGTCTTTATGACGAGAGTCCACCATCCTCTCAAGCTGCCGGCTCTTGAATAAACCGCTTTTTCCTGCCACCAGCCCCTGTGTCTCTCGACGATTGGCTTTTGAGCGGGCAGGCAGCCGAACCCGGGTTCCGCAGCAGACTTGTTAAGCCAGCCCGGAGGCCCAGCCCTTCTCCACCTCACATTCCCCGGGAGAAGGCGACCACTGGTCAGGAATGTCCGTTGCTTACAGCAGACTGACCCCATGGCAGGGACTTGCCCCCAGTTGCAGACATTTCCCTATCTAGGGGGACACTTCCTGCTCCCCCTCTCTCAGGGCATCAGCCGCCTATCGTAGATTGGCTGGTGGAAGGAAATGGTCATTGGGGGAGTCGACAGGTTCCAAGGGTGGGTACGCTGAACCAGCATCTCTGTCTCCGCTGCCATGTGGGGCTCTGTGCCATTTGCACCTTGAAAAGGTCATTCACAGCGGCACTGGCTGGTGCGAGGTAAGATTCTAGGACTCGGTGCCTCAGCTGAGATACAGGGAAAGGGGAGCTGGGGAGGTCGGTGCCCCAATACAGAAACAGCCCGACTTGAGACTCAGGCAGGGCCCGCGGCCTTCTCTGGACAGGGCTGCGGCATACGGCAGCATTCCTTCCCATTCACTACCAGGCATGGGCCCTGGCCCTGGCCCTGGCCCCCTGGGCTGGGCAAAGTCCTGAGAGGCCCCATTTCCTGGGTCCATGTGGGACAGGAAAACCTTCCCTGCCCGTCGGTCACGACTGGACAATTTCAATGAAAAGTGCTTTTCCTTCTCTGGTCCCCATCATTGTCATCTCTCCCTTCGCCGCTGTCAAGCTGCGAGTTCCCCTGAGCTCTCCCCCTGGCAGCCCGAGCCCCAAATCGCCCCGCATCACCCTGCATCGCCCGCATCACCCCCATCGCGGCGGGCGCAGCTTCTGCTGCCATAACCACTATTCTGGGCACTTTCATGAGTCCAGAATGGTTTGCTCCCAAACATTCAATTGGGAGTCATTTTTTGTCACGTGTGGGGGAACAACCACACAGCCATATTCCTCTGGCCCGGCCCCGCCCACAGCTGCCCCGAGGGGATCCTGCCCCTCAAGTTTCTTTCAGATCAGCCTGAGAGTCCCCTGCGAGTGAGTCTCTCACCAGTACTCATCATGTTCCTCTTCAGCTGCTGGGCTGGGTGAGGGCTTGGGGCTGCCATTAAAGTGACAAAGGGGAATAAGACGGATCCAGGGAGAGAGAGACTGCAGGGAGGGAGCAACAAATAGAGTGGCTTCAAACTTAGTTTTCAATCTTCTAAAGGGCATCTGGGTTTCAAGTGCAGGGAGAAGGTGATTGTTCATTCAACAAATATTTATTGAATACCTACTGTGTGCTGGGCATGGTGCTCAAAGGTGGAGGTCAGTTTCTGCCCAAAGGATCTTATTCTCCAGTGAGGGGGCGGGGGTGGCTGTGAAACCCACGAAAATGATCAATGTCTTAGAATGTGGCCAGTGCCATGAAAGAGGCATGCCCAGGGTAGGGGGTCACCTCTGCCACCTAGCAGCGAGAGGGAGTGGGCAGAGGTCATGCATGGCAGGCTTCAGGAAGAGGCCTGAGAAGCAGTTGACCAGGGGGTGGGGGTTCGGTAAGGGTTCTCGGCAGAGAAGAAACAAACGAAAGCACAGAGGCTCAGGTCAGGGGGGGGGGGGTGCAAGGAGCTATGAGCCACAAGAGGCTGTTAGAATGGAAAGACCCAGATGGGGGCATGGGGGAGCCTGGCCCACCACGGTAGCCTCAAATACCATGTTGAGGAATTTGGACTTTATCCTCCAGGCTGGGGGGGTGGGGGGGTGGGGGGCGGTGCCCTGGAGGCTGGTGGGCAAGGGCCAGGCCTTAGAGGAGGGTTCAATTAAAACTTTGTCTGGGAAGCCAGAACCAACGGAAGGAATAGACCATCTGACCATCCCAAGAAAGGGACTTCCTCACCCAGCTACAAAACAGCAGCCCTGAGGTCTGAGCCTAGGTATTTAGAACTTGGCGTGTCTTCTTTCTCAGAAATGAATTCAACAAAATGTCTGGTGGTTTTTAGCTATGGGCTTGAGAAAGAGGCAGCTGAGCCTAGTCAGTCCTCATCTGTGTCTGTATATATGGTCAACCTCCTTCCCACCCCCATCCCCCTTTTTCTTCCTCTCCCCACCTCCCTCCAATCTTCCCTACTTTCCTTCCCTGCACCCTCACCCATCCTTCCTTCCACTTTGACTGCCCTTTCATAAATGCAGAAAAAAACTCATCAGTAGTTCCTCCCACCATGGCCTGCGTGCCTTCTACTGAAGGTATGGGACAGTCCCTAAATTATTAGGTGAGGTCAGCCAGGCTGAGCTCCTTCATTAGTAAGAACAGAAGACAATGAAAGAAGAATGGAAATATGCCTTCAGTGGGAAGCTAGCCCTAATCTTTATACAGTCAGGTTATGGAGGGCTCCCATGTGGGGGAAATGTGGAACCAGGTTCTGCGGTGTAAACCACCCATGGAGTGGGTAATCAGGGCACAGATTCTGAATCTTTGCTCTTCTCCCAAGACAGTGTCTGCTGTCATCCATCGGCAGAATGATCTCTTGGAGAAAACACTGGTTTGGTTAGCAGTACAGGGAGCCTCCTGTGCTAGACCAGTGAGGCTGCTTCTCAAGGCCAAGCTCTTGCTTCTGACTCTGTCCTCTAACTCAGTCCTATCTCCGTTGCCAGACCCAAGCATGGGGTCAGAGAGGGATTTTGCCTTAACATGAAACCCTAAAAGGCAGATTCCCATACTGTCAGAGCTGGAAAGGGCCTTAGAGATGAACTTCACATTC